>NC_091818.1:44900000-46217500 GCF_041296235.1 Equus asinus
CTATTACTGCCATGTAATTTCTTTCTTTGTCTCTAGTAATTTTCTTTGCTGTGGAATCAATTTTATTTTTTGTGAAAACTTAGAGCATAGGGAGCACACGCTTCACTCTTGACTCTATTCGCTTTGCTCTGACCACCTGGAGCAACCAGTTATTCCTGTGAGCCAACACTTGTCAGTGACAAAGACACCTCTAAGCTAAACAAGATCAGTATTGATCTTCCAGAGCAATTTCTGAATATGTCATAATTTAAATAACCTAACAGTTATGTTTCTATCATCCAAAGATTTCACTCATTCGCTCATTCAATTAATAGCTGTGCATTTCCCATGAGTATCAGGCATTACACTGGGGACATGGGGTGAACAAAGTGTGGAATTTACAGGATTATGAGAAATAAACTTCAACAACATAATCGCATCAATCAATATAGTGCTACGAATTGTGAAAAGTGCAATACAGGAGAAGAGCAGGTGCTATCAGGGCATAAAGTTGAGCTATCTGACTGAATCTGAGGTATTGAGGAGCTGAATATTTATTTTATGGGGGATTTTTAGTTATAAATTCATTGTCTTTAATGCTTATAGGACAATAGGTTTAGCTATTCCATCTTGGTTGACTTTTGGTAGTTTGTAGTTTTCTGAACCATTTCTTCTAAGTTGTTGAATTTATGAACATAAAGTTGTTCTTAATGCTCCCTCATCGTCCTTTTAATGACTGCAGGATCTGTAGCTATGCCCCAGCTTCGTTACTGAGATTGGTGATTTGTGTTTCTCTCGTTTTAGCTTTCTCAGTCTTGCAACACATTTCTCAGTTTTAGATTTTTTTTTTTTTGAAGAACCAATTTTGTTTCATTGATCGCCTCTGTTTTCCAGTTTTTAATTGCATTGCTTTCTTATCTTTATTATTTTATTCCTTCTGCTTGCTTTGAGTTTTTTTCTTCTTTTCATAGTTTCTTAAAATAGGAAGTTAATTATTGGTTTGAGACCCTTCATCTTTTCTAATGTAAGCATTTAGAGCTATAAAGTTCCTCTCTTAGCACGGCTTTAGCTGCAGCCTACATATTTTGCAATGTTACATTTTCATTTTTATACTGTTCAATGTATTTTTATTTCCTTTGAGACTTCCTCTTTGATGTGCCGATTATTTAGAAGTGTGTTGTTTAATTTCTAAGTGTTTGGAGACTTTCTTTTTGTCTTCCTGTTATTGATTTCTAGTTCAATTCCATTACGATCAGAGAATACACTCAGGTACGATTTCAGTTCTTTGAAATTTGCTGATACTTGTTTTACGACCCAGTATCTGGTCTATCTTGATGACTGTTCCGTGGACACTTGAAAAATTTGTGTGTTCTGTGTTGTCAGGGGGCAATGTTCTATAAATGTTAGTTCGTTCCTGTTGGCTGACGGTGTGGCTCAGCTCTTCTGGATCCTCGCTGACTTTCCGTCCAGCAGATCTATCTATTGCTGACAGCCCAGCATTGAAGTTCCCAGTTGTAACTCTAGATTTGTCTATTCTCATTTCAGGTCTCTCCGTTTTTGCTTCATGTATTTTGATACTTTGCTGTTTGGTGCACACACGTCCAGGCTGGTTATGTCTTCCCAGTGAATTGATCCTATTACTGCTATGTAATTTCTTTCTTTGTCTCTAGTAATTTTCTTTGCTGTGGAATCGATTTTATCTGATCTTAATACAGCCACTTCTCATTTTTAATTAAAAATCAACAGCATACCTTTTCCAATCCTTTCACTTTCGACCTAGCTATGTTGTTGTAATTGAAGTGTCACATAAACAGCATATAGTTTGATCATGGTTTTACTTTGTTTTTTCTTTTTCAATCCACTCTGTCAAACTGTAATAAAAGTTACCATAGATCTTAGCAGCCTCAGCATACAATTTTTTTCTTTCCTTGTTAAGTGGAGAACTTTCACCTTTTCACTGAATGAAAAAGGACTTTACTGCTTCTCTTTGGCATATCTGAATTGCCGGCATCGCTAGTCTTTCACTTTGGGGCCATTATTAAGTAAAACAAGGGTTCCTTGAACACAAGCACTTTGATACCATGATAGTCAATCCAATAACTGAGATGGCTACTCAGTTACTAACAGGCAGGTAGTGCCTACAGCATGGCTCCACCGGCCAAAGGGACAATCCACATCCCAGGCTGGAGGGAGCAGGACGGCATGAGACTTCATCATGTTACTCAGAACAGTGCTCAGTTTAAAACTTATGAATTATTTCTGGAATTTTCCATTGAATATTTTGGTCCCCAGTTGACTTCGGGTAACTGAAACCACGGAAAGTGTAACGGTGACTAAGGGGGACTACTATACGCACAAAGACACAGCCGGTACCTTGAGATGGAGCTCTGGCCTCCTTGGCAAATGTCAACCATCTTGCTGCCAGCTGAAGAACAGCGCAGACATCGTGAGAATTTCCTTCCAGAAGGGAAATTCAGATAAGGCTGTAGAACACCCTGTTAGGGTGAGTGAGGCGGAATGGAGAAGGAACAGGCTTTGGATTCAAAACCTCCTGGGTCTTCTCCCAACTCCATCACTTGTCAGCTGGGTGGCACTCAACACGTGACTCTCTGGGTCTCAGTTTTCTCATCTGTAAAATGGGAATAATAATACCTTCCTCACAGGGTTGTTGGGAGGATTCAGCCTACAGCAGCTACCCAACTACTGGCAACTCTTGTTGTCGTTGTGGATATAGCCATCTCGGGTACGAATGGGCGATGGAGAAGGCCTGCTCGGGGCTCCTGGAGCCTGGCAGAGCAAGTGGCTGACTGCAAGGACCAGAGGAGCAGAGGCGGGAGCCGCCATTAAAGACCTCTTGGCAACAGGAGGGCAGGAGTTGCTGGAGGACAAGCCTGTGCTCCGGCTGTTTCTTCGCTGCCTGAGGTTGCTGGCCACCTCTGTGTTTTGTCCAACGCAAAATTGCCTATTTAAGATTCTGTTGGGAGAATTTGGGTAGAAAGGGGGCAAATGTCCAACGTGTGAGCAGGCGAGAGTCGACCAGGAAGCCCCTGTCTGCACACCCAGCCTCGCCGCTTCTTCCGGCCAGAACTCGGGTTCCCTTTGCTGCAGCTCCTGCCCCTCCTCGGCCCAGCGAGCAGCGCACTGGCTCCTCCAGGCTCAGGACTGCGGCTCTCTGCGCTTCACGGGCCTCCCTGCGCTACATACAGTAGACTCTGCCCTTATCCTCGGGGCGGGCTTGGAGCTAAGCTCCTTTCCCTCCACCCCTGCAACCAACAGGCTTTAGGGGCCAGGTCAGGGGAGCCAGACAAAGTCAGAGGACTCGCAGGGGTCGGGGCACAGGAAAGGACTCCCCTGTTGCTCCCAACCTGTAAATGAACGTGTGCTTAGCGATTTTGTGAGTTCACCAGATCGTCATGCAGGAGAGCTTTTTCATTTCACAACAGCAATGGAAAAGTAAAATAAAATAAAGGAAAAAGAAAGGATTAAAATGGTTGATGCCCAGAAGTACAGTAGCCTTCTCCTTGTTTATTTCTCTGCTGTGAAAGACCTGACTTATTTGCAGATGATTTATTTGCGGTTTCCCAGAACCGGGCAGCCCTCATGACGCCGCCTGCACCCAGAGACCTGTCACCCAGCAGGGCCATCTCTCTGCTGCTCCCCTCGGCCTCACCCCGCTGACCCGGGAGCCCACAATACCATCATTTTTTAAACCACAGGCTCTTTTACAAGTCAGATCTTGACTCCCCTTCTCTATGTTAGTTTCGCTTTGTCATTTTAGATCAAATATAAAACATAAACAGAACCTTCTGACAGACGTGGCACAGCTCAAAGCGACCTGCCTGAGCAGTGAAGGGAAACACAGCGACGCCTTTGAGAACTTATCTTGGCGTCTCTCAGTAACACTGCTCCATGGCACTCACTCGCACCCATTCCACCCTGCGCTGGGTCATCCTCCTTCCCCCCTCTTTGCGGGTCTTCCTCTGATGACGGAGTTACAGTTGGAAGGCCAGGGTTTGGGCAGGAGTTAATATTTGCTACATGCCCATGATGTCTTCATGGAGGTTAAAATATATCCAACTCGGATGTGTAATTCAAGTTTCAAACTAACCCGCTGACAAGTGGAGAAGTAAGGGAAAGGCAGGAATGGAAGGCTTCCCAAGTCAAGAGCAAAGCTCGCTTCCCATGGTAGGCAACCTACAAGGCCTCAGAAGACCAGCAAAGGAAGGCGACCCTCCTTAGAGTTCCTGATGGCTCTCTAGAGACACCAAGGGGAAACAGCGAGTGTTGTCCACACTGTGGCTGCTCTGCAGAGACCTGCTGATGAGTAAATGGACAGGAATATGCAAAGGAATCTTCGGAGCATTGAATGACAGTACGTGAGGCATAGTACATCAGCACACTTCACGTGTTGCTCAGAAGATATAAATTTAAATTAATTAGATCCAAATATCATTTGTTGAGCATCTATTGTGTTCCAGGACAAAGCATAGTCTCTGTGCTCTGAGAAGATTAAAACTTACTCAGGGAGACAGAAATTTAAACAAATGAATGTCATTAAGGGTCATATGTCCTGAGAAATAGGTGGCGAATGAGAGACAGTGAGATGGAGGAGGGGGAGCCGTGACCAGATTACACCATCACGAAATCAAATGAAGCAACACAATGAAATCTCAATTCTTATTTCTGCAAACCGAGAGAAAGTATGGAATAACACTGTTTCCTTTGACCAGAAACCTTAAAATACCAAGAAGCAAGACAGAGGTCCATTCTCTTTGAAGTCCAACCACCCTGTTCTATTGTTTTTCCAGCCAGTAATAAGGGTTAGACGCACGGGGGCCCTTGCACACACGCCCATGTGTGCACACACACTGCGTGCGCACACACATGCATGCAAACACGCGCACGCACCAGGACACGAGGAGGAATAGATGCATTCTCCTGTCGTGAAGATTAGCTGTCTTCAGGCAGCTGCTAAATGCCTTTGGAGAGGTTAGGTTGAAATTTCAGCTTTAAAAATATCACAGTTGATGTTACTCAGAACAGCTGGTGGTTTCCACCACTCCCTCCCGGGTGGCCATGGTTCCAATTTGTGGCCAGCCTTGTCTTCAAACGTCTCGGGGCAACCAAAATACGACAGGATGACAGATCGTCCTCTCGATGGATACTGACAAACAAATTAGTGCAAAGATGCTTTCCGTAGCCGACCAGATGTGTTGAGTTCCATCATATGGAACAGGCAATGAGAAACTGTCCATGCCCCATCTGTGCCTTTTATTTTTTATTTATCTCTCTCTCTTTTTCTTAATCTCCTCATGCACTATTATGAGATCCAAAGGGCTGCATTGACATATGCACCAAATGAACACATTGAGGAGCTGGCCTCATGGCCGTGTCTGAAACTTTCCTAGAACATGATCCAGGAAAATTAGACCAACCTTTGACAGAACTCTCCAGGGTCATAGGAAAGTCGTTCGTAAATACACCACTAGAACGTGAAGCTTCATCACAAGTCAGCAAACACCAGGAAGAGGCTGCAGACAGCTCTGCCTCACACGAGATTTGGAACCATGACTCCAACACAGACTCCTATTGGGGAGGCACAGCATCACTTCCTGCCCTCTGACAGGCAAATAGAGTGTCCACTAGTCAAGGAGATGGTTAGGCAGTCAGCCCTAACTCTTCTTCCTCCCAAAGTCACGTTAAAAATTTTAATATTCTCCTACATTTCTCAGTTGAGATCAATCAACAAAGACTTTGAGGACCTACATATACTTAGAACCCCACTGGACGCTAGGAAGAAGGTAACAATGAGCCAAGAATAGTCCGTCTCTCCCGTCAGGAAGCTTAGCATCACTTTGAGAGCAATGAACACACGTGAGCCATGCTACCAGGATGAAGAGTCTTATGAGGCTGTTTGAGTCTTGAGACCGTGGGTGTTTCAGGAGTGAGGAGGATGGAGAGGTTTATGTAAGGCTCATGGAATTCCTCAGAAAGGACAGAGAAACTGAACTAGGTTTTAAGGGATGAGTGGGATTCAGATTAGTGGAGAAAAGAAGGAGGGCAGTAATCTAGAAGGGGAGGAGATCAACGATGTAAGGAATAGCATGAAGCCCAGAGCATAGACCTGTGCACTGGGGGCTCTAACCTTGCATCACGGGAGGTGGACCATGGAGGAGACCTCAAGGGGGCATGGCTGGAGAAGTGAGCTGGAGCAGGATGGGGAGGTCTGCCACAGTGGACAGGCTGCAGGCTTTCTGAGCAGAGAGACAGGGCTTGTCCTGGCATACCCCTCGCTGGCTGGAGGCTCCAGAACAAACTGTGGGAGTCATCGTGCCTCTGCAGAGCTGCAAAATGGGGAAACATAGTCATTCTGCCCACCTCACAGGATTGCTCAGCTACAGGGCTTGTCAGTTGCAAATACCAGAAAGCTGGGTGTCACTCCTGCTAGGCTGCTAGATGGTCATTTTTAGGAAGACTCGGTTGTTTCCCACATGCAGAACAGACATCCTACACACCCCAGGTACTGCCTAAATTCCAGCTCCTTATGAGAGCCCAAGGTTCCGTCCAGTCTGAGTAACTGTAGAGCCTGTGTTCTTCGGTCCACACTAATGGATTAGTGGTCATTGTATTGCAATTTTTCAGAGTTCACTGCTCATTCTTCACAAATGACTGGTGAATTTTATCAGCTTTTTGGAGATATATACGTATCAGTGGCTTGCAGCTGTCATGACCCCTTGGTGACTGACTCATGACTAGGGGCCATGAGCTGGTGTTACTAGGAAAATGTCTGCCTCTTCACCAGTGAGGGAGGGCTCGGTGCAGCCTGCCCAGACAACAGCCTGCAGGTCAGGTGCACGCCTTCCCCTGGAAGACTGCCCCAGGTTGGGTCTAGTTCTCATGTGTGGCCAGGCTGGAGCTCCTGCCCTTGAAGCATTGGCTGCTCCTCTGACCTGAAAGAGTTGACAGCGGCTTCTCCACTCACTCAACTCTGGGACGACAGCCTTCGTAATAAATTTGCTGCGTCAGAGCACCCACAGTGGCTGACCTTGTGGGAAAGTATAAAGCTGTGAAATACCCTTCTTGGCTTGATTGAGTCTCTTGTTCTCTTGCCTACCTTGATGTCCATGTTCTACTCCTCCTGACCATGGATGGCAAGGCTGTGGAGGCCAGGAACCGAGCCTTTGTATCCGTGGACGGGTCCAGGGCCTTGTTGGAAGATGTTGACCCATAACTGGGCTTCCTGAGTGGAAGGTTCATTAGCTCAGAATAGATCTCAGATTCAGGTGCTTCAAGCCTAAAGCTCCACAATTCGAGGACCATTCCTCGACTTCTTCACCCCTGTTCTTTTCACGTAACCTGGGGGGGAAGTAGCACATTCAGCGAAGGCATCTCCTGCTGTCCTGAGCAGACCAACAGCAGCAGATGAAGGAAAAAGTACAGTTATGCAAAATGTGTCTCATTGGTCCCTTTTCATCCTAGAAGCTCACTTCGCCTTACTGCTCCCCCAAGAGGAAACTTCCAGTTGGACTTAGGGTTGGGCAATGACCCTGTCCTCCAACTGCCTTCCCGTCAATGGGTCTCTGTCCTGGGTTCACTTTAGGTGACAGTGGGAAGGATAAAGAAAACAGCCAATACTCAAGAACAGCCATGATCTTCTGGAAATCTCGCATTCTCTGCCACCGTGCTGCCCTGGCCGAGGATCACGTCTTCACTCTCAACGTGTCCCGTGGCTGGGCAGTGAGTCCCCATGGCCAGCGGTGGGGCTCATTTTCTTCACTGCTGTGTCTCTGGGGCCCAGAGTAGTGTCTGGCCCATAGTGGATGTCAAATTATATTTACCCAATGAGTAAATGGAATTCTGTAACAAAGATCCTAGAGAAGAGTAAGTTTAATCCCTCCTTGACCTGTCAGGCTCCCGTGGCTTTTAGAAACGGGACACTTGTGACCCAGAGAGACTTAGTAGCATCACAAGGTCGCAACCCTGGAACTAGAACCTGGGTCAAGGAGATCCATTATTTTAGTGACGTTGAGTGTGGCTGGAGGTTAGATCTCCAATCGTAATGAGCCCACAGCCTGGAAACAGACATCTTCTGCAAATCTGAGCAGGAGACAAAGACCACAAGCTACAACGCAATCAGAGTGCACTGTCTCTAACTATAAGGCTGTGTTAGTCATCTGGAGCCGCCATGACAAATTACCATAGACAGGGGCTTAAACAACAGACATTTACTCCTCACAGTTCTGGAGACTGGAAGTCCAAGATCAAGGCACTGGCAGATTCAGTATCTGGTGAGAACCCGCTTCCTGGTTCGTAGACAGTGTCTTCTCGCTGTGTCCTCACATGGTGGAGAGACAAGAGAGCCCTCTGCAGTCTCTTTGCAAGGGCGCTAGTCCCAGTCATGGGGGCTCCACCCTTGAGACCTGATTACCCCCCAAAGGCCTCACCTCAAACACCATCACACTGAGAGTCAGGGCTTCAACATACGAATTTGGGGGGGCACAAACATTCAGTCCATAACAAAGCTTTGCCTCCCACCCCAAATGTGGAAGTTTCCTTTCATGTGGATTAAATCAAGGCAGGTCCAGGGAAGTGTGAAGGCCCCGCTCCTTCTCCACGCAGTGTCCCACCCTAGTGACCCGGGCCAGCATCCTCAGCCTCGACTCCTAACCCACGGTGATGGAGGTGATGGAGGTGGAGGGTGTGGGAGCTCTGAGCTCCCCCCCCCCCCCCCGGAGGCATTCGCAAACACGTGGAGGGAGCAGGGGAGGGGCCCAGAGCACCAGAGAGAGCAGAAAGAAGCAGAGCGAGGGGTGGGGGTGCTTACAGCTGACAAGACCCTTCCATCTCCATCCCTTCTCCACACGCAGACTGACTTAGGGAGACGCAGGGGCAAACTCCTGAGGTCGACACAGAGGAAACTTTACCACTGGCTCTTTCAGGACTGTATGTTAACCTGTGCTGGGCCGCAGGCGGTGGTTAATTGAGCTGGCCCTCCAGAAATGGATTACTGGGCCCTCATCTTCTCTTTGAGAATCCGTCCCCACGTGCAGAGCGCGTCTCTGCAGCAGGCTGCCCCTCCATCTGAGAACACCGCGTCTCTCTCCCTGTGCCTCAGTCGTGCTATTTCATTTCCTCTGCCTTTTATGCTGAGGCCTCTTTCTGGAAGATGAGGACCTGCCATCATCCATCAGGGATTTTATTCTTCATCATGAAAAACCACAGCCTAGAGGCCAGCTTCTATCTGGAAGATAGAGTCGGGAGATCAGCCTTAACTCCAAATCTCATAAACCTCTTATAATAAAATCCCCTCAGATGTAAATGCGCCGTCTCGATAATTAGATAAATACGCCGACCACCGGTTACCAGCCTCGCGATGGATCTAATTTTATTATTTTCCATAACTGTGCTGGTCTGACAATCCTTCATCAAACATCTGTCTCTGCCACTTTTTGTCAGTCTTACACATAGCTGTCGACGTACAAATACTTCTAAAAGTAACTGCTCAAACATGAGCATCTCGAGGCAGGAGCTCATTAGACAGAGAAACGGCATGAGCCGGGCTGTGTACCAGATTAGAACTTTAAATGATATTTCCTGCCAGCAAGGAAGGTACAGGGCTTTTCAATATTATTGTTCACATTTAATCATGCGCCGGATGCTCCCGCCTAATTGCTAAATGTTTTCTCTTGTGCTTAAATTCCGTGCCACAGATTATTAAAAGTTGACTTTACAATATTTATTTTACTTATCTTCTCAAGCCAGACTGGGCTTAGCACATAGATTTTGTGAATTATTAATTTTTAAAGGCAATTTGTGCTACATTTTGCACTTGGATGATGTCCAGAGAGGCAGTAATTTCTAGTCCAAAACTCACAGAACTGAATCACTTCGATTCATCTTCCATCTAAAGACTCTCAAAGCACAAACCCAGAGAGGAAAGTGCTCATGAACCCCTCCAACGTCAGGCAAAACGCTAACAAACACTTAGGTGACGTTTAGATACTCGGGATAAAAGAGGAGAACTCCCATCTTCAGTAGGTCATGTGAGCAACAACCTTGGACGATGCAGCTCACTCGGTTACACGACGCAAGCTGCTGGGAGGCACGAGGAGAAGCTCCTCAGCCCCGTGCCAACTGCATCCCCGTATCTCCCTTAACCCACAGCCTCTCGACTCTCTGCCTGGAAGCTGGACCCTCCAACAGGGGCTCTTGGTTTTCCTAGAATTCGGCCATTTGCGTGAGAGCCAAGACAAAGCTCTCGTATAACAATCCCCACTTGATGTTTCTTAAAGTGTGTTATAGTGAGGTTCCACTCTGCACACCCTAATTCTGAATTAAACTTATATGTTAACTGGAGAGTGGATTCCTAGACACTTGAAAGACGAAATGATCAATAGTCACATGACATGTCACCTTCCGTCTTTGTGCGTATGTAATCTTCTGTCATATTTTTCTTAAAACCAGCTTGGCCTACACATCCACCCCTTAACCCAGTATTAACCCATTATTAACCCATTATTTGCCAAGACCCAGAGTGCATGGTGACTTTCTTCTTCTCTGGGCTGTGCAGTCTCACATAGGAGAGCGTAAGACATACATGACTGGGTCATGGTACAAAGTGCACACAACAAAAAGGTGAAACTTTGCAAGAAAATTAACAAAATTCCAGGCTTGGATTTTTTTTACCCCAGAGTGTTGGAATTACACTAGAAAATAAAACAACTGAAATAACGCCTCATTTGACAACGTCGGCACCCAGTGGTGTTTTCCAGAGTGTTTTCGGAAACTTGATATATTTACATGTATATTTATATACATTACATATACATACTTATATATATTTGGAAGTCTTGATATATTTACAGAAATTTGAATGTTTGTTGTGCTTAAAAATCATGATTTTATCCATGTGGGTCAACCTGAAATTGGGCAGGGCCCCGGGTGGGAAGCAGCCTGGACTGGTGCACGGTCCCACAGCTGCTCTCGGAACACAGGGCTCGCGTCCTAGAGTCGACGTGAAGCGTGATGCGTGAATAGCGTCCTGAGATGAAGGACGCTTACAGAACTGCTGTCTATGGCCACTTTTCTCTTTCTAATGCGTTTCGACTGTTGTGTCAATACCTTGAGGACACAGAGTGAGTGACCCTGGCACAGCCCCTTGTCCTTCTGGGGTCCCAGCCAGAGCGGGTTGGGCATGGCTGAGGCTCTGCCATCGCTCTGGAAGTCGAGTCACCAGGAAAGGCAGATCCAGCCAAGACTACGACAAGAGCAAAAGCGAGGAGAGGCCTGGATACACGTCACAACGTAGGTCTGAATCCAGAGGTCGTCCTGGAGCTTCAGGGCTGTGCTGAGCTCTGCAGAGACGCCCGCCCCAGGACGGGCTGCGTGGGTTTCGTAGACAGTTTAGCAGCACACAGAGTGTGGCGTCCCCGACAGTGGCCCCCATGCTGTGCACGAGCCTCAGTTTATGGAGTGCTCTGCAAACCCCCCTGAACCGAATGACAGGCTGAGGTACGGAGTGAATCCCCAATCCCTAGCCGAGCCCCCACTCAGAGAGGCGCCCTGACCAAACCAGGGCTGCTCAGCTAGAAGAGGACCGCCCACCAGGCACCCTGCTCCAAATAGTCCCCAAACACTGCAGGCTTCCCTTCAGCAAACAGAGTCCAGGAACATGCTCCAGGTCCTTCCTTCTTAAAAAAATTCTGGGGGCTGGCCGGGTGGTGTAGAGGTTAAGTTTGCGCACTCTGGTTTGGCGACCTGGAGTTCACGGGTTCAGATTCCAGGTGCAGACCTACACACCACTCATCAAGCCACACATGGGTGGCGTTCCACATGCAAAATAGAGGAAGATGGGCACGGATGTTAGCTCAGGGACAATCTTCCTCACCAAAAAGAAAAATTGTGAGCATTTTAACCTGGAAAGGAGCGTGCATGCCCGCAGCCCTCCTGCTTGGTGCCTCCCCTCCTATCGGCTTGTGCGTGATCTTGGATCCCACCTTGTTGGCACATAGCACTTCCACTAATGAATGCACTCGGTTGCTCGCAGCACAAATATTTATTGAGCACGGCGACTTCAGGTGCGCTGAGAGCAGGGAAGCCGCAGCCACAACACATCCTGAGAAGGACAGGTCAAGGTCAGGGAGGTGCGCTGGAGCCCAGAGGGGCTGCCCCAGGAGGTAGTGATCCCAGCCCACTGGACAGACCCAGAAGGAGGGAGAACACACGCCCACGAAACAGAAGCCCTGAGTGAGCACACAGGTACAGTCGGCAAAGGAACCACGTCGGAGACTTTTGTCCGGGTGTCAGGGAAACAAGGGTGCAAATCCACTTCTGTCTCTTTTGCTATGATTTTAGGGAAACTACTCACCCCTCTGTGTCTCCATTTGACCACCTGTAAAACAGGGGCGATAATAATATCCACCCTTTGTTGTTGCTAAAAATAAACAAGATAACGTATGCAAAGCACTTCTCAGAAATCTCACAAGTACAGATATCTTCCTCATCTTCTAGTCTACACTGCATGCTCCTATCCACACACTTCCTGATCATCTACACTACACCCCTCTGCCCACACACTTCCTCATGGTCTAGTCTACACTGCAACCCCGTCCACATTTCCTGATCTTTCTTCAGGAGTCCGAGGGCCTCCCTGAAGCCCACCCCTCCTGCCAAGCCCCGCTCGCAGGCTGCCCCTCTCGTCCAGGCCCGTGCAGGCTCTGCGGAGGGGAGGCCCTTGACAGGCACGTTGTCTCAGCCATTTCCTTCACCGAACTGTCCGCCCTGGAGCCCTCGACAGGCCCTCAGGAAACGAGCACTCGCCTCGGAATTCCCCGTAAGTCGGCCGAGCAAACAGACAGGCCGGCGTCAGCCCCACTGGCTCCTGCTGGCTGAGTCTCATCTCTGCAGCGTTTTCACGTCAGTTCCAGGCAAAGCTGAATTAAACCAACGTTTTGGAGACTTTCTGTACAGAAATCTGTGCTGACAGCGATGAGGCCACGGTTTGCAAATCCCAGTGAGCGTACGGAAAAATAGAGAGGATCGTTTTTGCTGCAGAATTCTGTTTTCTATGGAGCACTTAGGTGGTGCCTACTGTATGCCGGCAGCTTGCAGGCCCTTCGCCAGCAGCACCTCACTAAACACAGCACCCGTAAGTAGACTGTCCCTGAATCTCGCCCACAAGGGATAAGGGACAAGGGACGAGGGACAGAAGCCGGGGCCCAGCTGCGGCCACCCGAGACGCAGCCCAGTGTGGCCTGGTGGCTTGTCAATTGCCACCTGTCCCATCCCCAAGCCCAGGATGGTCCCAAGGTACCTGTGCCCTCCCGGCTTTAGGGACACTACAGACAGTTGCTAGAGGAGGAAAGGCACCAAATTCTCAGCTTGGATTCAGAAAATCTCCAGTCCTGGTGTAAACCGGGTTTGTTGTTGGTACAGTGGAGCAGATTCCGGCTCCTAGCGAATGTGTGGACGGACGGAGAGGGAGCCCTGCCTGGTCTTTCTGCACCGTACCAGCTGATGCCCCACTGCCATTCACAGGGTTTTCGCGGCCAAATTTTTCAGAAGTGGGTGGTCATGTCCGTCTTCCTCCTCTGAGTCTGGAAGCTCTGCTGACACCTGTCCACCATGGGGGACCCTGCTGGGATTGGAAATCCCAATGGCAGAGCTTTCAGCATCACAGCAACGTGCAGCCGCCACAATGTGACACCCAATAGACTGGGTGTGGGTCCCTGACCAGAAACGACCCGGGCCATGCCAGTGAGAACCTGAATCTTAACCGCAGGGCTGGCGTAAGTCAGGTAGAATTTAGGACAAGAACGTACCAGAAGTGCCGATCTTTCCTGTGCTCTCCCGTCCGGCTGCCTGGAGGCCAGGCTGGAGGAGAGAGGCGGTTGGTGCGGGAGCCCAGCTCCTCCTGAAGAACAAGCGCTCCGTCCCACCGGGAGCCTCCAGACACGCTGTGCTTGGCCCCTAGGGGCCTGGAGTGGAAAGGTGGAGGGGACCGGAGGCCCGACCGGCGGCGTGAGGGAGGCAGGCCCAAGACCCCCGCAGGCCTCTCTGCCACCCCGGGGACAAATGGACGTGGCCGGCAGGCCTCCCGTGGGCACCAGGCCCAGGGGAGCCCAGAGCCGAGCCCAGGCTCCGCGGAGGACACGGAGCGGCTGGAGGGGAGGGACCCAGGGGCATGGGAGCAGCGTGAACCAGCTCCCAGACGGCGGCGGACGGCTCAGCAGAGGCAGGAACTGGGCTGAAGAGGATGCACCTCCGCAGGCCCCAGCTCGCGCGGTGAGAAACCGTGTGGGGCTTCTGGCAGGACACGCACTGGCTCATCTCATCTCAGGGAAGGAAGGTGAGAGTCCTGGCCAGAAAAGCTGCCGGGCACCCACGTGATGTCTGCTCCCGACTGGAGTGGAGCCGAGGCCACGCAACAGGTGGCCACTGGATCTTCAAGGCCACCCCACAAGCGAATGTAAGTTTCAGCTGCTCCCACCCAGGGGAATATTCCTAGAACAGCAGCGGTTTTCTGCCAGACCCCAGTTCGCAGTTCGACTTCATTGTCATTTCCGGCGTCTGCGTGTGTGGAGGGAGCCAGCCCCTGTCTCCTTATTTTGAGGAGGTTGGGAAGAGGTGGCTCTCAGAGCGTCTTCAGGGAGATCCCAGACATGGAGAGACGACAAGACGCCAGTCTCAGAAACACACCCAGGGCCCTCGGGGACATCCTCACTCGTCCGACTCCAGGATCTTGACTCCCCAGAACCCCATCAACACCTCTGCTGACTGTGCAGGGCGAGGACAACGCTGGGACTAAACTACAACCAGGCAGAACTCTAGCTGAGGCTTCTGGGAGCTTTGACACATTCTGACTCCAGGCCCCGGCCCCGTCCAACGACAAGGTCAGCCGGCTTCGCCGAGCCCTGGGTCTCCCAGACCAAACTCGTTTCCGTGGGAAGCCCAGCCCCGCAGAGGGATGGCCAGTGGGCAATTGATGGGACAGCCGAGGGAGCCCTCCCAGCCGGACTCCACGTCCTCGTGAGTAGCAGCTGCTCAGCCGGGAAGCCTCCCCCTTGGAGGAGCCGGGGCACGGGATCCTGGGTCTCTTTCCAGCAGCATGTGCGGAAGAGAGAGGGGCCAGGAGCTGCAGGCTGGTGCCCGCATCGCCCCAGCTTCCCGGGGGGACAGTGCAGGGGACGACTCAGTTGGCGATGCTTTCATCCCAGGGCAGTCAGCCCTGGGATGGCAGCGGCGAGTCCACGTTTGATGGGGACTAATGGACCGTCTAAGATGTTCAGTGGCCTCTGTGAGTACTCGTGTGGAATGACACACCTAATGCCAGGCAAGGTCGTAAACATCAGTGAGTTTGTGGATGCTGCCGCACAGCACAGAGAGGATGGGTCTCACCACAGGTCCGTGCCCTGAGGGGTCCTCCAGGCCGTTCTGAAGATGGTTTCCTGTGGAGGGTGTGGACTTACTCTCTATTTTGCACGGCTTCCCACCACCCTCCTTCTCCATGCTCCGTCCGTCATCTTCAAGTGAGAAAGTCAATACCAGTGTCCAGCTGGGATGTGGCATGACCAGGGCCCTGGGCTGCAGGGTCCGACACCAGCTTCATTTGCACTGGGTCAGCATGGCCTGAAACTCAGATTATCCAAGAGTTTCTCCAAAGTTTGAGAGACCCTTCGATCCGTAGGGAGAACAGTCAAAGCCGTTTATCCCAGGACCCCATGGCATCAGTGCTGGGAAGTTGCAGAGATTGAGAAGAAGAAAGGGAATCCTGTAGGAAGATGGCCATCTGTCAGTTTCAGTCGCCTCCCCAGGGCTGCCCAGAGGTCACCCACTGTCCCTTCCCTGTGTCCCAGGTAGCTTGGGCTCCCAGCCGCAGGACTGAGCTGAAAGCAGGTCTGACCGCGGTGTCTTGAGGGCAAAGTGTGTCTGTCCAAGCAAAGCTCCAGGTCCAAGCCGCTGAGGGAGGATCTGACACAGCAAATGTGGCGACGCGCCTTGACCTAACAGCCCTGCAGCCAGAGCAGCTGGGACGTGAAGGACAGTAGTACCAGATCCGGACAACATGTTCAGTTGGTTCATCGAGATAAAGATCTGTGCCTGTATCAAGGCAGGCAATTTTGGAAAGAACGATTTGTGATCAGGGTCTATAGGCTGAGAGCTTAATAAATAGGTTCATTTAGGTGCACGGCTTCTCAGAGGCTCCAACCGCATTGTGAACATGTGGGTGTGTGACGGTACATTTCCCCAAAACACACTGACTCCTGGCTTCCTGATTAGTGGAGATCTCTGCGGGGATCTGTTATCCTTGGAGGCCCGGGAGTCACACAGCCTGAATTTGAGCAAATTTTCCTGTTGATGAAAGGAGGGTAATAATAGCAGCCAGCTCGGGTTTGTCATGAGCGTTAGTTTTTGAGGTGATACATGAAAACTGATGCTTTGCACTTTCTTCTTGAGACATAGTCAATATGCATTAAGTACTCAAGATTATTGGCACCGAGCCTGTTACAGACGTCGAGCATGGTGGGACGTGTGTAGAGCATGTCCTGGTGATCGGGCTTCTCCGTTGGCTCTCTCATCCGCTGTCGACTGTACCCCACGCCACCCCAAGGGCTCAGAGGGACAGCCGGGGGTGGTGGGAGGCTCAGCATGCCCGACTCAGGTCCGACTCCAGGACTTTTATGTACGAAGCTTCCACCTGAGATTTAATTTGGGGAAAAGGGAGGTGGGGTTCTGTGCTGGTGCAATTTAAACACGTTCTTAAATGATTTAAATGAAAAGAAGCGATAGAAAACGTGCTCTGGGGGTTAACCCACTACTTCCTTGAGGATGAAAAAGATGGTCCTGACATACCTTGTTCTCTCTCGAATTTCAGGGATTTTAAATCAAATATTGATCACTCTGCCCTTGGGGGTCCGGTCAGCATCCCCTTAGTCCACGGATCTCACTGACGTGGCTCGAGGCTCCCTCAGTGACCGGAGCCGGGCCACTGGGCGCTGGGGGGCATGAGGTAGCTCACAATAAGGTCCAGGAGGGTGTGTGCCTGCTAAGTCCCAACTGAGGGCACTGAAGACACAGAGTGCTGAGTTTAGTAATGGTATGTTTTCACTACACACACAGGTGACAGGAGTACAGTCGGGGCTCGTAAATATATGAGGGTCCCAGTCCCCGCACGTGGGGCTCTCCTGGGCCAGACCCACTCTGACACCGTGCACGGGGGATGCTGTAAAAGGCCAGCCAAGCAAGGGCAGCCCAGCAAATGAGAGGCTGTGTCTTTGTGGAGTTATTGGAGTCCTGATACTCAAGGGCAGGCTGTCAGCTCGCTGCCCGGAGACCAGGACGCACAGCCTCCATTATCGCTCCTGATGGGCGTCACAGTGAGCCAGGGCCTACGAGACACACTGGGAAACATGTCCCCAGAAGCTTGACAGGCCCCGGGAAGGGCTCCTCAGCTGAGCTCTCTCTGGGAGATCCTTTCAAATTTCAAAGACTGCCCTCTCTGTGCTGCAGCTTTCTGCACGGCTGCGCTCGGAGGCAGCTGCTGGCAACACTTTCCTCAGTTCAAAGAAGGATTTGCCTCCTGCTCCTCCTCCTTTTGGACCAAAACACTCATGTTTTAATTAAGTAAGACGTAAAGCACTCTAAGGCTTGTCATCAAGACACTGATGGCGCACAAGCCTGTAAGCTGGAAGGTGCTTCTCGTCCTCGTCGGCCTCTGGCTTCCAAGCTTTGGAAAGAGGGTTGTGACTCTGGCTCTCTGTGAGCCCCGAGGGTGACCAGCACCCCAAACCCAGGAGCAATGGGGTTATAGTGTGCTCGCACGAGCCCCATCTCTGACTAACATCACTGGGACAGCAGCTCAGCAAACATCCCCAGGGACACAGCGGGGGCAGCCACCACCTATGGTGCACTAGGAACTGAGTGAGCAGCCCACGGCCATCTGGGCCACACGGACGACACGACAGCCCACTGACGGTGGAGAGTTAAGGTGCTGCAGGGGCTCGGGAGGGCCGCGCTGCCAAACGTTGCAGGAAACAAGTGAGCAGGTGCCAGAGAGGAACGTGCCCTGAGCGGCCCTGTCTGCAGATGCGAGGACGCCCCCCCATCTCCAGACTGGCCGCCCTACCAGGCAGCCTTTGTCCTCAGAACAGTGGCTGCTGTGATGCCCTTGTGTTTGGGTAGTTCTCTGGGCTCCTCTAACCTGCCTCCCATTTCATCTCAGCCCTGGTGGCCACCTAAGTCTATTCATTCTGGCATGAACAATCTACAAATGCAGGCGGGAATGAACGGCCACGGCCCCCACAGACTGTAGTAGCACAGGATTCTTACAAAAATGCATCACAATTTCAAGGACTGTCGCCAGGCTTGAGGTTATTCCTACATCGCAGTTTGGGGTGCCAGCCCTCATCCAGAACAGGTCGAGGGTGATGACCCAGCCAAGGTCCTTCTCCCACATGGATACTGGAAAGCCTACCCTTATCCTGGGGTGACAACAATCATGACACAGACGTTTTACCAATTGACCTGATTCAGAGCTTTTCACGTCCACTTGTCACTGGGATACTACAATGACCCAAGAGACAGTCTAATTCCCAGTTTACAAGTGAGGGAGCTGAAGCCAATAGAAACAGTGGGAATAGCTTGGTGGCGAGTGGTCATGTAAGTTAGGCTAGCTCTGTTGCAAATGTGAGCAAACCCACTGCATGGCACGGCTGGACCCAGCCCAGCAGCAGTCAGAGTCCCCAGCAGCATGGTGACCTACCTCTCTGTCCTCCAACCCCCTTCCTTCCACACATGGTGGCCTGCAGGCTCCAGGCTCCCCTATTTACAGGGTATCAGCCCAAACTCACAAGCTCACCTCCATGGTCATGGGAAGGGCTGCTCCTGCCCATCAGAGAGAGAGTCCTGGGTCCGCCTCTTGTCAGCCTGAATGGAGCTAGGTGCCACCATAAAACAGTCCCCAGGCCCCTGCAGTCACACAGCGTTCCCACATAGAAAGGCCCGCCCTTGGCTTAGTGCTCTGCCGCCGCCATCTTGAAACTCTTAATGCTTTTGAACAAGGGACCCCACGTTCCCATTTTGCACTGGGCCCCGCAAATCTTGTAGTCTTTTCTGGTCAGGAGGGTGGGGTTATGCTGATCAGGCTAATCTGAGCCCCCTGGAGCTGGGGGTCAGCCCCACCCAACCAATAGGCAGAAAGTCAGGAACGGGTGCTCCCCAAGGAAGTGGGGGCTGATGGCTGGAAGGAAAATGGGTGTGAGTGGTAAAGACCATGAACCCCGCCAAGGTGGGGGCCCATGTCTGACTCTGGGATGTGAGCTCTTTCCTCTGTTTTGGCCCATTTCAGCAGATGTCTGTGAACAATGAATGTATTTTATAGTTAATGGTTAGATGTCAAGGACACAACAGTATTGGAATGATTTTTTTAGGTATGTGTGAGGACTAACCTTTGGACCCAGACCTGCCTTGTCTGGTCACTACGGGAAGTTCTGGAGAGAAAGGACATTCTCTGCTCTGTTCCGTGCTGACCCCCTAGTTGTATAGAACAGTGCCCAGCACATAGTAGGCTCTTTACAAATATACATAGAAAGGCTGTAATGGGAAATAAGGTTTTAGACACAGCCCTTCCTGACTAGACCGCACCTTTGCACATCTACACGGACTTCATACCAGATACAGAACTGGGCAGCTCCTGTTCCCACCTCCCCCTGAAGCTCAGGGGTCCCAGCTGACCCGAGCCTTTCCGCTGAGTTCCTCGGGAATGTCTGCAGGGCTGTGCTGCAGACCGTGGGCCGGCCTCCCACAGCCCATCTGTCCACACTTCTCAAGTCACATCTCGTGGAACAGAAGGTCCATGAGGCGCCCGTGAAAAACGTGCTCCAAGGTCATGAGAAATGCCCTTTGCTTTCTCCATCTTGGAGATTTTCAAGTTATATTAGCATCTCGCACATAATAACCCCTCAGAAACTCTTCAGTAAAGAAATCTGCTTAATTTTACAGAACTTAGCATTCCTCCAGTGCATTTGCTCATGGAAAATTCTTTGGCACTGATATCTCTCTTTGTTTGGAGGGACTGTTAACAGGTCATACTGCAATTTTCTAGAGACAAACAAGAAAACCTGAGCTGTGCACTCGCTCAGCTCCAAGAAAGGGTGGGACACCAAGAGAAGGATGAGCAGAGGGGGTCACGTCCTTGCTGGCCCCATCCAGTCCAGCAAATCGATAGGAAGCTTCTACTCTTAGGTATAAATTGGGAACATAAAGCTCAATAATGCACAGTCCGTTTCCTGAAGTGGTTTCAAATGTATCTGCTCTTGATAACATGCCAACTCCGGCTCACTGGTGGTGGTGGTGTGCACCCTTTGTGGACTCTGAGGCTGCATGGAAAGGAAGCTGTGGGGATTAGTGACTGGGAGGCCCCGGGTGGTGCCAGCTTATTGACAGAGCGCTCAAGATTCCTCTCGGAGTTGGAGAGGGCCATGCAGCTCCCTGCAGCAGGACCTGGAAAATCGGGGCTCGTGCACGAGGCGCCGAGCACCATGCTGACAACTGGTGTCTATCAGGATCCTGAGTAAAACCAGTGGCTGCCGTGCGGATGCTGTGGTCTCACCTCCCACAGTCCCACCCCATGGAGCTCAGGCCCCGAACCCTCCTGGCACCATTTACCATTATAACTCAGCCTCTTTCCAACTGATTACGCCTTGTTGGAAAGTTGAAAATGGGAGGACCAGGGCCCAGCTCCCACGCCGCCTCCCCCTCCAGCTCCAACTCCCCTCCTCCCTGGAGTCTTGTCCCCACCTGCACAATGGGAGAGCCGTCGGGGCTGGTGGACCCTCCGTCCATGAGGCACAGAAGCCCTGGGCGGGCCTGGGATCCCAGCAAAGCGTACCTTTGTTAATTTTAGCGTTAACATTAGTACACAAGGTGTTCACTGTATGGTTAGTGCCCTGACCCGGTGATCTTGGAACTCCCCAATCTTTCAATTCTTGTCAGAGCTCCAAATGGAGGAGCTTCTAGCTGAAGAAGTGACGATTCAAAACCCCACCCTCTCCTGTCATTGAGCGTCGTTCCTGGGCCAGCCCAGCACGGCCCCAACCACTCCACCTCCAATAGTTACTCTCTAGAGCGTGGACTCCAAAAGCATAAAAATGCATACTCAGGCTAATTAACAACATCCATTTGCCACATCTTATTACCAAACCGTGTGGAATGCAGAATAAGAGCATAAAAAATGAGCCTCTCAGTGACGGGGAAGGCTTGCATTTTATGCGGCCCGGACCACTGAGAAAGGCCGCAATGCTGTGCGAGTCTCGCCCAGACAGAGGGGCAGAGAGCTGGCAATAATTCAAGGTGTTTTATCACCGTGTGTCCTCAGGCTAGGCATCAGATGGGAAAACCACTCTTGAAACAAAATTAAATAGTTTTAGATCTAATTTTACCAGGCTGAACGAGGTTGCAGATTGATTTTCATGGAAGCTAATAGAGAACAACACACACGTTGCCTATCTCACAGAAAATCCATCTACCACACTCACTCTGCCGCTCGCGAGAAGTAACAAGGAGCTAATACTTCACGAGGCCGTGTGTTCTGTGCTATAAACGGCCTCCATTCGGAAGGAGCCTGGAATGGCCTGTTAGGGAGCACGCCTCAGAGAGGGTCTACTCAATGCTGTAGACGCGGACGTTGTAAACCACGCCCACAGGTGCTTTCTCCTCTTGCCAGAAGGAGAAGGGGGGGTCTGGATTGGCACAAGGGACCTTGCTCCTGCCATCCCGGGGCTGTGCCCTGCTGATCTGTGCTCAGGTTCCTTCCCTCGTCCAGCTCATGCCACAGGCTCCCTTCTCTTCCTTTTCTCCTCCTATCCAAACCAGCTAAGCGCTCGCTCCTCCTACTCCTCCTCATCCTTCAAAGCCAACCGGAAGCAGAACCAAAAATGCTACAGTGCCCGCCTCCCTCCAAACACAGGCAGCGTTCGGGCTGTGAGACAGAACAAGGCCACCTGATCCAGGGCATCAGCATCTCAGGTGGGCCACCCGCCCCGGGCCCCCCCCCCCGCGCCGTGGCCTTCCTGATTTGATGAGTGGACTCCCTGAGGACAGGCGCCTGCCTCTTTCGCTCACTCCTCTTTTGTTTTACCATCACTTACAGTCCTGATTACGCAACGTGGGTCTATCTTATCTGGTTGGTCACGTCCCCAGGTTCCTCCATGACGGGTTGTATAGGCTGGTGCACTTCCCAAATAATATCACAAGACTCCGGAACACCTAAAAGTTGATTTCACAAATCAGTCTCAGGGCACGGTCATCCACACAGCACGACCATTCTGCAGAATGTCTGCAAGGCCCCTCTGGCGATATCTGAGCACTCTTGCAACTCCCAGGGAGGCTGAGAGGCAGAGACCCAACCGCAGGGCTGGATGACCCTGACAATCAATGGGAATTCCATCATAAAGGAGGGAAAGGCAAAGAAGGACATTGCTGAACAAAATTCCGTTCAAATCCCGCTTGACCAGCACCGACCCACCAGGCTGCAAATCGCAGGGTCTTCTCTCTCCAGTGGTGTCATCTTCTCACAGATTCAAAATGTCATCCTTCTCCCTAATCTAACTGCAGAGGAGACTTCTGAGGGAGGATGGCGCTCTCCTAAGGCAGCTTCCCTTTCTGTTCCTGAACAATAGACACCATCCTACTGAAACTTCAGAAGATGAGGAGGCGCTTTAAACCCAGTGATTGGATCCCGAGGCTGCAGGAAACCTGGAATTTTCATGGTGTTTGCAGACAGGCATCCACCTCCAGCAGAATACAATCACCTGACATCAATGCCTGAGAACCTTGTTAATTCATTTTAACCCATTTTCTCCTGCGTCTCACATTTTCATTTATTCATTCAATGAACATTTCTTCTGGCCCTGCTGAATGCCGGAATCTGTACTAGGTTCCAAGGGAGGATTTTCCAGGGGAGAATTCAGTGTGCTCAGCGTGCATTCCCGGAGATGGAAGGCTCCTCTCTGGTTCCCCAGCAACCTTCACTCCCCGTTGAGTCCTGCTTCCCTGTGAGCAATGCTCCTGCAGCTGCACTGCTCAGGCAGGAGAGAAGCTCTTCTTCCCCAACAGTAAACAGGACCCCTCGTGTAAACTAAGACAGAGACCAGTGCAGAGGCTGCGTGTGCCCGTGACCCGAGGACCATGATAAGGTGCAAACTCTCTCTCCATCTATCCCCAAACCTGCAGTTCCATCATTAGAACGTTACATACTCGTATTAATCGATTGTTCCATATTCTACTTCACATATTTCTAGGAGACAAATGGCAAATTAATATGTTTCGCAGTTATTTTACCTGTGTTCCAGAGCCGGGCCCTGAGGTTTTCAGGGCAAGCACAGAAGGTTCATCTGGAGCACAAGTTGGGAGGCTTCTGGAGGGGAATCCTGGTGGAGGACCACAGGAGAGGGTGATGGGTTAGCACAAAACAGGAGCATGAACTTAAAACAGGAGGTGGGACCAGTTTGACCAACTTGCCTAGTTCAAGGTCAGATGTCTTGAGCGACACGCCCTCAGTCACTCAAAAAATATCTGTGGACGCCTTCCGTGGGCCCCGCAGACACGGGGACGCCCAGCTCTCCTGAAGGCACACAGAAGTCCCTGCCTGCGCGAGGTCTGCATTCTGGTCAGGAGAGAGGGACAATCCAGCAAGTAGGACACCCAGTACTGAAGATGGTGATAAAGGCCATGCAGAAAATAAAGCCAGACCAGGGAGTTCTAGACTGTTCTAGGACGTTAGATCTTGGGGTATGGTAAGTGCTCCATAAATCTTTGTTGAATAAACAAACAATTAGATGAATGAGTGACAGGCTGTTTCCACCCCAGGTCCAAGTAGCCCAAACTGAGCCAGGACAGCACTTGATGACAAGGATAGTGTGGAACAGAGGAGGGCGTGGGTCGGGGGCAGGGAGTGGGGGGGTCTCCTCAACACTCTATAGGATAGTATGCCTGCCAATACGTGTGAACGCATCACATGTGAATATCACAGGTCATTACACACATCAGAACAGCAAAGGGCCGCTTTGCTCCCATGGGCATGCCCGGTCAGCCTCTGGAAGGACCACTTAGCAGCACTCACTTGACCTGAGATGGGCTGTGTGAATAGATAAGTCTATTAGGAAGCTTACAGCAAAAAATATCATTTTCACACATTAGCCAGAGCTCCATTCTAAAGGGAAATAATCAAATTTAGACTCGCAAACTCAGTAACACTTTGACCTGCTCTCTAAACGATTATTTATGTCATCAGTGCTCTACTTTTGGTTATTAAAGTATGTAATTCATATAAGAGACAAGAAATTAGCCAAATTTCAAACAGCATTGATAAAGACGTTAGTGTTGAGGACGAGGCTAAGCATGTCAGGTGAGGAGAGGGTGACCTTGTAGGAGGTTCGATAATACTTTATTTCTAGTTTTCAAATGAACTCAAGTCAATACCTTAAATAATAAAAGTGACGTTAGAAAATAAATAATAATGATG
This sequence comes from Equus asinus, assembly GCF_041296235.1. Classification (NCBI taxonomy): domain Eukaryota; kingdom Metazoa; phylum Chordata; class Mammalia; order Perissodactyla; family Equidae; genus Equus; species Equus asinus. Next base: position 44,924,500 of record NC_091818.1, read on the forward strand.
CTAGACCCAATTGCCTTCAGAAATGCAAGAGTCAACAAACACCTACGGAAAGCCTCACAAGTTGAAGAGAATGACTGCGTCCTGAGACGCACTGACTCCATCATCAGATTTAAACTAACCATGCTAACTGTATCAAGCGTGTCTTCACATCAGGCCCCATCCTGTGTTTACCTCCTTGTCGCATTTAATTCTCACAGCAACCTCATGATGATGACGATCATCTGCATTTCAGAGATGAGGAAACTGAGATCTAAAGTGGTCGGGCGGTGGGGCAAGATGTCTCAACTTGTAGGTCTGGCACCCTCCTGTGGCTTGGAGTCTGCCCAGCCCTCAGGGAGCTGACCATCCAGCTGGTGAGATAAGCACACACGGTAAAGACCCAGCTCTACAGATGTATGACAGTCAAGCGTGAGGCACGGATGGTAAACAGGGTAGGAATCAGAGTGTTGAGGTGAGGGGCACAGGAAAGGCCACACAGAGGAGGTGGTACCTGGGATGTGCCACGACCTTGCCGTTCTCTCATAAACAACTACCAGGACCTCTATACCGTGAAGACCTAAACGAGACACATTCAGGACCATCAAAGAATTTCAAGTAGGAGACATGGAGGGGAGACAGCCAGGGTCATACCTCCTTCCAGCAGGGCATAAAATCCATCTTCTGCGTCAGACTTCATTTTCAAGACAGTACCATCAGCTGTCGTACAAGACCTGTGAGGAGTGGGTTCAGAAAGGACTGTCTCGAAGAACGAAAGCACCCTTCATTCACGTGAGCTCCTTCCCCTGAGGAGTCCGGTGCAGGTCTTTGAAGAACGTGGTCTCATCACAGGAGCCCTGGCCTCACCCCCTCAGAGGTCCTGTGGCCTCCAGGTTACGTCCCAGAAGTGTCATGTGGTCAATGGAGCCCCGTGGGGCTGGTCTCGCTTCTCCTCCTGCTCGCTGCCCACCTTACACCCTCTCACCTCCCCCCAGGATTGTGCTCTGGCCATACAGACCAACATGTGGTTCTGAGAGGTTCCGTTCTCTCTTACCTCCTGGAACTTTGCATAACCTCCACTTGAGAAGAGTGATTTTGCCAACAATTTAAAGGACAGACTGGTAAATGTGAGAGATGGGAGGTGGTTGCAGAAACTCAGATGGGAGCAGATGTGGTGAGAGCAGGGATGGGAAAGGGAGGAATGAGCAGAAGGTACACTCTGGAGAGCAGAGTGAGGGAGATAGGTAAGTCAAAGTGACCCCAGGGTTTCCATTTGGACCCTTGGGTGGGTGGTATTAAATGGGTCAGAGAAACACTGGGCATGCCAGTTTTTGGCAGGAGATACTCGTCTAGTTTTGAGCAGAAATGTCTCTGAAACAACTGGGATACTGTCTAGTAAGAGCGAGGAGTTTGGCTTTCGAGTCAGAAGAGAGTTGGCGATTAAGAAGTTCAGGTGCCTTCAGACCACCCCACACCAAATGAGAGCCTTGTCTGTAAGCAGGATGACCTCAGGCTTTGTTGTCCAAATTGGGACACTCTTATGAGTGATAAAATGCTATTAATAATTACACCAGACAGACAGGGACAAACTGGGACTGACCAGGGCATACTGGGGCAGACTGGCACAGAGTATTTGATGGGGAGACCAGGGTAAACCAGCAAAGAGATTCTGGAGAAGCTGCCCACCACAGCCTCATCCTCACTGTGAAGTCATAGCCCCAAAGCTGCCCTCAAATGAGGAAACGTGCACCCTGCAGACAGACATTGTGCAAGTTAAGGAAGACCTGAGATACCAGCCACGCTGGCCCCCACCCAAGACAGTGAACAGCACGTTCTGAAGTACCATTTGCAGGATGTGGACGATGCTGCATTATTATGGTGCAAGAAGTGGGGAGCCAGATGGGCTATGAAGAGGCAGGCAGCAGATATGGTTGATAATTCGGGTTCCACATGCTGTGATAGCTTGTGTATAACATAACCATATTTCAGGGACAGAGTGCGTATTAGTCAGGGTTCTCCAGAGAAACAGAACCAATGGAATAAGAGGGAGAGACAGAATGATTATGGAGTGTGAGCAGTGCCACAGTCTGCCCTCTGTAAGCTGGAGACTTACAGGTCTCCAGGTCGTGTAGTTTGTAGTTGGAAGATCTGAGAACCAGGAGGGCGGGAGAAGACGGACGTCCCTGTTCAACAGCCAGCCAGAAAGACAGACTCCTCCCTTTCTCCACCTTCTTGTTCTGTTCAGGTCCTCCTTGGATTGGCCGAGGCCCATCCACACTGGGGAGGGCCATCTGCTTTATTCATCTACCAATTCAGATGCTCATCTCTTTCAGAAACACCTGCAGACACACCCAGAATTAATGTTCAACCCGAGGTCTGGGCACCCGTAGCCCAGTCAAGTTGACACGTAAAATTAACCGGCACAAATGCATGATTCCGTGCTCCAAACCTAGTGATCTTGAGTCAGTGGTGGACGCTCGTGAAGCTGCTTACTTACTGGCCGGAGGGATGATTTCGGTCGAAGGGTAAGAGGTGTCTGAGAAGAAACGGTCATGACCAGAGAAAACTAACAAGGGTAAACTTTTTATAAAACAGAAGTAGAACATAAAACTGTAAAATAAAAGGATGTCTCCAGGGAAAGAGGACAGGGAGGCCAGAAGGAAGGTGCACACCCAACACAGTGGAAGAAGGACTTGGGGAAACATGTCTACAGGCACAAGAAGCTCAAGACCAGCGGAGAGTTCGTGGTTACTATGCGGAATTATCATATTCCTCATTGTGTCTGTGGGTCACTAGCTACAGTCCTCACAGCACCTGTGTAGGTCCACAGGGTTAAATTTTATTTTGTGAGAATTTCCAGCTTCAAGCTGGTTCTTTAATAGAATTCCTGACCAGAATCACGGTCCAATCATCTCTTGTACACTTTCTCATCTACTCACTGATGCTCAGAGCCCAAGCAACAGACGCTCTTGACCTCAGCCCCAAATTCCCCACAATTTAATCTATGACTGGAGCCCTCGGCCACCTGCTTTCGCTGCCCAAGAACTCCCTCAGCTCCCACAAACGGTCCCACATGGAAATAACTACTTACGGCGTCAGAGATGAACACCATGAAACCACAAGTCATGGAGTGGTTCATTTAGCCTCAGACAACTGGAGCTGGCATCAACCTCGTCCCAGGGCCAACAGCTATGGAGCACAAAGGAGCAGAACATCCCAGAACTGTGGAGGATTTTCTACAACAGACAGTGCCCCCCAAAAATTAGGAAAGGGGGCAGGGTCTATGGGACTGAGCGCCGTGAGGGTGACCATGGCTCCTTTCTATGTGTGAAGGCTGGCAAGTGGATCATAAGTTAAATAAAGCAAGAACACATCTATTTTCCCATTTTGAGAAATGCACTCAGCCAGTGTAAAAATTTTAACCGCCCAGAAAATTCTAGAATGCAGTTGCTACCAAAAACAGATTGCTGCCTGGCCACACGCTCGGCACGTTGAGCAGACTCAAAGGTTGTCTGCTGAAGGAGGGACTCTGGTGACCTCCACTTTGCTGGTTGCGGGGGAAGGGAAATCTTCTGAAAGCAGCTGCAGGCTTTCTTGTCCCGTCTCAGGATGTGAAATGGCCTCAAAGAGCGTCACACCCGGACTCTGACCTCCTGGCCTCACCATATTATCTGTTACTGGCATTGACCTGCCGGTGTCCCAAATAGACAAGGGGGCATATGACCATGTCCAGACTGGCTGGCAATTAGGTTGGAACCACTAGTTTCTCAGCATGACCTGCTGTCCTCACAGTGAAGTGATGGAGACTAAAGTGGTGCTCGAACTTCGAAGTTCATGGGAGGGACAGTGAACTAACTTAGAGAATGACATCACCCACTTCTACACGCATCCACGCCCAGAGGAAGCATAAAATGCAGAAAGCGTTGAGACTTTGCAGAACCATGGCAGACAACTTGGAAAGCTCCGAGTCTAAGTGAAGTGTGAACGCGCACCTTCAGATATATAGATTTTTAATTTAAATACACTTTCTTGCAAAGAGTCGCCTTCCTCCGTCAATCACCTGTCAGACCATCTGTGTCTCTGCCCGCTGTTCACATAGAGCAATCTGGAGGGAGCCTCTTGGTTTCAGGCTCTTCCCCTCATTTCCAAAAATAATCCCAGTTCAGCTGAAATGTGGTACATACGTCAAGCCCAAAATGTCTGCATGGTCTGCGAGAATGCTCATAACACTGTGATGATGGCTTGGGCTGTGTCCCCTGCTGCGATGGGAGTCTCAGTGCTGTGACTTTGACGGGAAGCCATGCAGGAAAACAACAGGCCTTAGATATTGAACCATGAGAAAAGGATGGGTCCCCTAAGATATCTCTAATTTTTGCCGTGCAACTCCTTGAGACCCGTGTTTCTAGTTCCTGCGACTTACAAGTCATATTTTCACATGCATAGTTATTAATAGTTCTTGTAGCTGCCAGGAGCTGGCTGCACCCTGCACTTTGGGATTACTTCCAACGAAACTTGGGAACTTTGAAAAGGAATTTAGGATTGTACATTCTCTGATTCCTTTGAGTCTTGAAAGGATGAAGAAGGCTCCCACTCTTCCACTCCAGCATTCCAACCACTCACTTCCAGCCCCTGCCCAGGCATCCCACCTGGGAGACCCCAAGATGCTAGTGTCTGCTCGCGCAGGTGAGCATCCCTGTGGCAAAGCAGCTGTGTGCATCCTTGTAAAGAGATCTCCCCGGTTCACTCAGGAGTTTCAACTCCTTGGAGTACACACGTGGAACAACTATTGTGTTTTTTCCATTTTTCTCCTTTTAACCACACTCTGTTCCCTCTCCTGCTCTGTTCCACAACAAATCTCAGGCAGAGTTCATCACTTTGTAGTCATTTTCGATCTGTGAAACCCAATCTGGTCCGGAGTGAAGGTTACCATCTCATGATGACTCTGAGCCCATCCAGGGATGAGGAAGTAGGCAAGAATCTCAGTTTAATTGGCCAAAGTTGCAGTGCATCCACTAGGAGACTCCAGCTGGCTGCCATGTCCCCTTAGTAACAGGAGTCCAAATGTTGGTTATCCCCCAGAGCAGGGCTGACTCTGAAGACCCGTGTCTGAGCTTCAGACTCATTTTGAATGAAAATTCTCTCTGTCTCTGTCTCTCTCTCCCTCTGTCCCTGTGTGTGTCTCCCAGCCTCCTTCCTGCTCATCTCTCACAATCCAGAAGTTTTATGTTTTCTGCCCTCTGGTCTCCCAGGGCCCCAATTCAGAATCAGGGCTCAGTGCCCACGGTAAGGAGGATCTACCCACACAGAGGTGCCATTTTTCAGAAGCTGAACCAGCTCCTGGCACTACTTAGAGCCTTTGCACATGTCATTCCTTCTGCCTGGAGTGGCCTTCCCCACCCTTAGCACAGACAATCCCATGCTCATCTTCTCAGCAGAAGCATACTTGGCTCTGGAGCCAGACCTCCTGGTTCAAAGGCTGTCCCTGTGCTTAATAAGTGGTGGGCATTATTATTATTAATACTATTAGCTATTAGGTCTCAGCTGACCAGTCACCTCCTGAAGGGTGCCTCCCCTGACCTTCCAGCCCCCTGGCCAGGCCAGGTCTCTGTGCATTGTTCCTCCTGAACATCAGAGGTTGAAATTATTGATTAGGTGTGCATCTATTTGAATTCAATAAAGATTTATTGAGTGAATATATTAGTCTGCTCAGGCTGCCATGACAAAGGATCACAGACAGGGCAGCTTAAACAGCAGACATTTCTTTCTCACGGTCCTGGAGGCTGGACGTCCAAGGCCCTGGAGGCAGGGCTGGCTCCTCCTGAGGCCTCTCTCCTGGGTGTGTAGACGGCCGGCCGTCTCCTCCCTGTGTCCTCACGTGGTCTTCCCTCTGTGTTTCTGCGTCCTAATCTCTTCTTATAAGGACGTCAGTCCTATTGGATTAGGGCCACCCCAATGACCTCATTTTATCTTAATCACCTCTTAAAAGGCCCCGCCTCCAAATACAGCCACATTCTGAGGTCCTGGGGGTTAGGACTTGAACTTGTATTTGGGGAGAGGACACAATTCAGCCCATACAATGAGTGAGTAACACACTGCAGGCTGGCCACCTGTTTACTTGGACCCGTTCGAGGCCACCCATGAGTGTCATCTGGAAATTGCCAGGAGAGAGCCTCACCTTCTTGTGAGAATCAAACCTTCTTGTGTGTTAAATCAGTGCAGACCCAGAACCTTTTTTAAAAACAATGTTGCCTGAACTCCCTCATGTTGTTCATAGGATGGTAGCTTGAAATGGTGTTTTGAAATATGTGTTCCTGAAAATCTGTGAGAAAAATTCCTTGCCTTTGCTCCAGAATGTTGCTCCTGTCTCCTCCCTGCGTAGATGTTCTTACTTCTCAGGGTAGCCCACCTGTTCAAACTGATTTGCATTTGTGTGTGGATGGAAGCAGCATCTATTAAAGACAGCCCCATACTCGAGAAGGATATAGGGCTATGAAAAGTGGGTCAGGCTTGAGGGAGGCCATCTGTCAGAGTGCGCTTCGGCAACAAGAAAACATAAGAAGGGAACTTAGAGAGCTGAGGTTTGTAGCCTGAAGGTCCCTGCAGAGCTCTGTGGCTCCAACTGTCACCGTGTCTTCTAGTTATGTCATTGTCCAACAGCGCTGGCTGTGCCGGAGGCGGGCGTGTGCATGGCCCACAAAAGCGGAAGACCCAAGTACGACACCTCACTTCAAATTGTTGAAATAAGGACAGAACCGAAGGGCACAATTTATGTAAAATTTTAAAACAAGCTATACCAAGAAATATTTAGTGCCTTTCAGGAGGCAAAGGATAAGATCAAATTCCTAGGCATTTTAGCAATTATAGTTTTTATCAAAAGTTCCAGCAAACGTATTACGCCACATGAATGGATTTTCTGATAACTGACATGTGCGCATGCAACAGAGGATTTTTTTTAATTTTCATCTTAGTTGGTAAAAATTGTTCATGAATTGTTTATAAACAAAACAAAAAATAGACTCCAAAAATATTGACCTTTTCAGAGCTCCTCGGGTCACCATTGCGGGTGAACTGAGTCTTCGGGGACCACCGAGGCGTGTGGCTGGGCACACCGTGTTGATTCTGATCCATCCTTCCACTTCCTGTGGCTCCATCTCCACTCTCCCTCCTCACGTCTCCCCTTGTTTTCATACATACAGTCATCTTGATATGAATCCCAAGATGTCGCCAAACGGCTTTATCTTTGAGCTGGTCATTTTTCTCATTGCAACGTCAAAGCCTTTTTAATATATTTGCACTTTCAAATCTATAAAACAAAATTTAAAAAACACCCAAGTCCCTATAAGTGGGGACATGACTGCATATACGATTTACTCTCTCCTGGTAGACATGTCTCTTTAACATCCATCATCCTACGTTTTCTTTTGTACAGATTAAATGACATTTTGTTCCATCTTCCACTTTCCCTTTCTAGATTAAATAATACTTCGATGCTTGCTTCACATGACTGACTTTCTTGTCGAGTCATGTTTTTTATCTTTTAATACTTTTAAATAATTGAAGTAAAATTTACGTACAGAAAAACGTACAAACTGCATGTTACAGTTCAATGGCAAATGCATACACACGTGAGGCACATATCTCGATCTAAATACAGACGTTTCATCATGACAGAGAGATGCCTGCGCCCTTCCCAGCCAGTCTGCACCTGGCCCTCAGGGGCAACTCACTGCCTGATTTCTTTCACCAGGGAGTAGTTCTGCCGTTCTGGCACTGTGTATAAATGGAATTACATAGCACATTCTCTTTTGTGCCTGGCTTTTTTCACTCAACACATTTTAGAGATCCATCCATATCATAACATATTTTAATACTTCCATCTTTTTTATTGTGGAAAGTATCCCATTGTATAAATGTAACACAATTCGTTTTTCTACTCTTCTGTCAATGGCCACTTGGGAAGCTTGCAATTTTGAGCTTCGATGAATAAAATTTCTCTCAACATTCTTGCTCAAGTCTTTTTTTGAACTCATATATTTCATTTGCCTAAATATCTGCAACTGGAATTGGTGCTCATAGAATAGGTGAATATTTAACAGCCAAACATTTTCCTCTCTGCTCACATTTGCATCATCAATCTTCTTAGTTTTGGATGTTCTAATGGGTGTGTGTGATGTCTCGTGGCTTTAATTTGCACCTCCCCAACGTGTGACACTGTTGAGCACCTTCCGATGTGCTGACTGCCTATAGCATATTTTCCTTTGTCAAGTTTCTGTTCAATTATTTTGCCCATTTTTTTCAATTTGGATTTTTTTGTTCTTTATTATTCATTTGCAAGAGTTCTTATATTCTGGTAACAAACAGCTGTCTTGACTGTAAATATATTATCCCAATCTGTGGTTTGCGTTTTGTTTTCTTAACGGTGTATTTAAGTGAGCTGAAATTTTTATTTTGATGAGAACTAATTATTTTCTCTTATAATTAGTGCTTTCTGTGTCCTGTCTAAGAAATCTGCCTAGATGAAGACCATGCAAACAGCCTCTTATATTTCCTTCTTACAGGTTTTATAGTTTTAGCTTTTACGTTTAGGTTTATGATCCATTTTCTGATACTTTTCACAATGGTATGAGATGGAGCTCAAAATTCATTTTTTCCAAGATGGTGTACAGTTTTTTCAGCATGATTTGTTTGAAAGACTTTATTTACCCCACTGTATTCCTTTTGATCTTTGTTGAAAATCAATTGATCATACAGGTATGATTCCATTTCCGAATTCTCTATTTGGTCCATTGGTCTATTTATCTGTGTTTATGCCCTTACCCTCTTGTATTTGTTCTTCGTTATCAGTATTCTCGACCAATGAGATCTCATATGGTTCCAGGGAAGGGCTTCTGACCCTGAAAATGCTTCCCCACATGCTCCAAAAATATGTGAAAAATCACTTCAACAAGAGCCAAAGTCATTTATTTTACAGTGAGTAATAAGGTTTATAATGCAAATGCCCTGGATCATTTCAAGTAATGCATTAAACATGGCGTGCTGAGCCATGACTAAGGGCAAACAGACCTACACTGAAAGCGACCCCTGATTGGAGGATGGCACCAGGCCCGCGCCCACACCAGGGCCAGTCCAGGCTGGCTGCATCTCTCTGGGATCACTTTCAGGCTGGTTCACGTCAGATGCTCTGGGCCTGAGCTGGGCAAAGATGCAAAGGGCTGAGGGCAGGGAGCACCTCCCTTCCAGCCACCTTCTTTGGAGAAACACCTTCTTCTTGCAGACTGTACAAGGAGAGGGCGGGGAGGCAGCAGGAATTGTGGAGAATTCTGTTAAGCAGCTTCTCTCAGCATACCCAAAACGTCCAGAATTGAGTAAAGTAAAACTACGGCCTCCATTTTTCATCAGTAAACTGCATGAAACCAAACCTTCAAAAGATGACTGATACACAAAGACTAGAACTAGTTGGATATTGCAGCTCTGCTGCCATGGAATGAACTGAATGCAGACGCCAAGTATCAAGGAAACAACTGCAAAGAAAGGCAGGACATCAAATAAATTTTGTTGTAATTTTTATAAATAATAAATGCATTTCCCCACCCTCTTTTCTAACGACCTTCTAAAGGTGTGGTCTGTCCTTTCTGAGGAACAATTATTTCTCACGCAGAGCTTACGTGCTTTCAGGGCTAGCTAGTTTTCTTTTATGAAGGAAGGGCAGCAGTGGAGAAGACCTGGGGTCTCAGATGAACATAATGAGCAGCAGAAGTTAGCAACTCTGTGGTTTCCTGGTTTGTTTAAGCCAGCCCGTGAAATCTAACTCCACCGCACTAGAGGACTTGGACGGGTTACCAGAGACAAAGACGCAGGGCTACCAGACGAAATACAGGACGACTCCAGTTAACTTTGAATTATTTTTCGTTTTTTAAATGGTGGTAAAATACACGTAATACAAAATTTACCATCACAACCACTTTTAAGCAGACAGTTCAGAGGCATTAAGCACATCCACACTGCTGTGCGACCGCCACCACCATCCATCCACACAATACTTTTCGTCTTGCAAAACTGAAGCTCTGCCCCCATTAAACACTAACTCCCCAGCCCCCTCCCTCAACCCCTGGCAACCACTATTCCACTTTCTGTCTCTATGAATTTGACTACTCTGGGACCCCATATAAATGGAATCATACAGTACTTGTGTTTTCGTGACTGACTGATTTCTCTCAGCATAATGTCCTCAAGGTTCCTTCATGTTGCAGCATATTGCAGACTTTCCTTCGTTTTTAAGGCTGAATAATATTCCATGGCATGTTTATACCACATTTTGCTTATCCATTCACCCATCGATGGACATCCGAGTTGCTTCCATGTTTTAGCTCTTGTAAATAACGCTGCTATGAACACAGGTGTACATATATCTCTCTGAGACTCTGCTTTCAATTCTTTTGGTAAATACCTAGAAGTGGAATTGCTGGTTCCATCATGGCTGCATCATTTCACATTCCCACCAAAAGTGCACGAGAGTTGCAGTTTCTCCACATCCTCACCAGCACTTGTTATTTTCTAGTTTTTTTCCTTTTTTATAACAGCCATGCTGATGGGTGTGAGTGGTATCTCGCTGTAGTTTTGCCCATCATTTCCCTAATGACTGGTGATGTTGAGCATCTTTTCACGTGCTTATTTGCCATTTGTACATCTTCTTTGGAAAAATGTCTATTCAATAGTAATAAGTATTACTTATTCTGAATTTCAGATAAACAACAAATAATTTTTTCAGTATATGTATGTTCCACACAATATTACAAATGTATGTATACTAAAAAAGTATCTGTTGTTTATCTGAAACTCTGTTTTAAGTAGTTGTCTTGTGTTTTCACTTGATAATTCTGGCAACCCTAGAAAGCGAGAGCTTTGGTGGACCTAAAACAATCTTTAAATATTTCACAGTTTCGCTAAGGTGAGCTCTGCAATGGTTTAGTGTATTTTTGTGGGTGTTTGGCTGGTAGCCCTGCTTTATTACAAAATTGTAATTTCATTTTGCGATGCTCCAGACTAAATCATGTGAGCTCTACACTCTCTGTGTAACATTATTGGGCTGCCTTAATGAAATTATAACTCAAGCAAGAGATTTCATTCCCTTGCAGTAAATTAGCTTGGGCCGTGAGGGTTCGGGGAGAGCCAGCTTCCCTGGGCTTATTCTTCTTGTTCAATGGAATGAAGAACGAGCAGGCGCTTTGTATCTGAGTTATTTATTGCTCTCTTTGAGTGAACATTATATTGTTGCCCGTCCCTACTGGAAACAACGGCTGTTAACAGGCTCCTGAATGAATTTCAGTGTGAACTCCCCTGGCCTCTGGAAAGCTTGGCTAAAGAGAAAGCAGGCTCAGTGTGGAAAGAGAAAGAGCAAGGTCCAGGCCCAGCGCTGGACGCCTGCAGGCTAACGGCTTATAAAACCGCTAGTTAAGGTTTCCACAAGAAATTGCACCTAGACGTGCGCCAAAAGGGGGCCACAGCAACAGTCTTCCTCTCTGACGACAGAAGCAGACAAAAGCAGCAAGATGCAAACAGGAGCCGCACTACACACCCCACTCTCAGGTGTCGACAGCTTCCCAAGGGGAGACAAAGGGGCCATGTGGCTAAGTGGCTAAACCTCTGGCGACCAGGGTCTTGGGCAGCCTAACCTGCAGGAGCTGTAGGAAATGACCCTGCTGCCCCCTCCCCGGACCACGGTGGACAAGCATGGCGACATTTCCAGCTGTGGCTTTTAATAATGCAGTCAAGATGCACGTGGCATATAACAAATTGCTCAGCCTTGCAGGGGATGAGGACGTGAGAGGCAGGGATCTGGGACTGAGTGCGGGCTCCATGTGGTGTGTCCCAGGCGGGCTCTCGTCTGCCCTCGAGGAAGTTCTGCTCGGGCACAAGCACTCCTAACTTCCGTGGTTCAATTCAGTCTGTGGAATCTCTAAAACAAGGACCTTTTCTTTCAACTCCCTTTATTAGTCATTTTTTCATTTCTCCCGATTATACTTCCGACCTACAATTCCTTAATCTCTCTGTTTAAGAGAGAAACTGCTGAGACCACAGTCACAAGTGGCACTTCCCACACAGGTCCATTTCCCACCCTGGGCTGGTCTGGCACCCAGGACACCAGAGTGCTCCTGCCTCTACTTACCCTCTACAGGGGATGCAGGCAGGAGGCAACCCCCCCTCCCCCCCCCCGCCCAGGACTCCTTTCCCTGCTTCAATTGTACGTCCCTTTACCGGGAAGAACCGCTCAGAGCCCTCAGCTCCTTCTCCACCAGACATTCCTCCTCCTCCCCCTACTCCTTCTGCTCAAACATGCACTAAGGAGATTTTACAGTTTTGATCATTCTACTTTTTCATGCACTTGAAGCCCACAAAGCAAGTTCTCCACTAATGGGAAAAACAGTCTTGGCTTTATTTGCACGATTCTCGTTTAACTGCAGAATTTTCTACTTGCCTTAGTTCCTGTCTGTGAAATGACCCCCGTCTGCAGGCTCTGCCCACCCAGCATCCTGTACGCTTAAGCAAGGTGGTTGCCCCAAGATGATGACCCCAAGTTTTGAGGGACAAGGAACTAGAGGAGCGAGATGCCAAAAATAAGAAAAGAAGGAAGATGGAAATCATGAAGTTTAAAATTGAAGGGAGAGAGGAGTTTGATAAAATGCTGTCAGAAATGCAATAAAAGACTGAACCAGAATGAAGTGGCTGCAACCAAAGTGACCTTTCAACCTCCCTTGTCCACACTCTTGGTAATAAGAACACATAAAAGCGCTGAGTTTTTCTGAAACTTGATGTCAAAAGTGCGTTTCCTCTTCTTCTTTTCTTTCCAGACAAAGTAAGCATGTTGTCAGCCTTCATCGCTCCCTTCAAGCACTTAAGCCCCGGGGCCACAAACACCGAGGATGAAGACACTCTCAGTAAGCAGATCCCAGCCCCACCTGGAATGCTATCCCTACCTGGAAACCCATCCCCACCCGGAATCCCTTCCCCACCCGGAATCCCATCCCCACCCGGAATCCCTTCTCCACCCGGAATCCCATCCCCACCCGGAATCCCTTCCCCACCCGGAATCCCATCCCCACCCGGAATCCTTCCCCCCCGGAATCCCTTCCCCACCAAGAATCCCTTCTCCACCTGGAAACCCATCCCCGCCTGGAATCCTGTCCTCACCTGAGTGGTAGGAAAATATTGGCAGTAACCGTGTGATTGAGAACTCCAGGGACTGTAGAAAAAAAGTTTCCTGGCACTATCCGTCCTCTCTTCCCTTTGTTTTCCCCTTCAAACCCAAAAGCAAAGGAATAAGAAAAATGAGCACAGTCTCTCTGAACAGTTTGTACAATCATTTAACAAGGAGAGAGCTGGATGGGTGCCCGCCTGTGGAGGCAGCACTTCTGGCACTTGAAACTGGAGAGACACCAAGGCAGTGTGGTGTGGGGACAGAAAATCCTGGTTTGAGGGAGGGGATCTGAACAGCCTCCCCTGCTCAGAGTCTGGGGAGACCCCGGAGGAGACAGGGCTGGTGTGTGTGCGGGAGAGAGTCCTGGGCGTGTCTGGCGTGCGTCACAGCTACTCTGGGTGGAACACATTGCCAAGCTTTTAAACGAGGGGGATGAGGCATTTGGGACCACGTGGACTCCTCTTGCATTTCCACATCACCTAACAGATGGTTCACCTTTTCCACCAAAGGGAGTTAAGGACGTGCTGGCTGTCCCAGGAGGGGGAGGTGGCAGATGTCTACTGATGGTCGTTAGCATCGTTGTTTTGACCAAGAAGCAACAGTGGAAATATTGTCCATTTTGCCATCAGCTTTTAAGAAACACAACACATTCCCTTCCCAGACAACATAATTATCAACAAGACAGGAAACTGAGGTTATAACCCTGGCTTATTCCACAAAAGCAAAGTCGTGAAATCACCGAATGTCAGAAGCGAGCAAACCTTGGGGATGTTCCAGCTTGATGCCCCATTCCTCGATGAGGAAGCAAAGGCAGAGAGGGTGAGAGGAAAGTCCACTTGGGGTCAGAACGTGGTTCTCCTTCCTCAACACAGCACATGGTCCAGTGGAACCTTGACAAACGGTGCTTTCTGTCTTCTCATGGTCTAAACTGCAAAGTTTAGGACTTAGTTCATGGAGAGCTACTTCAGAAATCTGGAATACACACACACACACACACACACACAGATATATACACACACACACACACAGATATATACACATGTAAAAGCACGTACACAGCCTGCACACACACACACACACAAGCCCCAAGCTGGACTGGACATGTGGACAAACGTGTTATTTGATAACACGCATGGAATAAATGCCTTGAGGAATAAAACCTGACTGTTTCCTCCTCCTCCCACCTCAAGCTGCTGGACTGCGGGTGAGTCTAGTCTCCCATATGGGAGCCTCTCCTCCCCTTCCAATAGCACAGCTTCTGACGCGAGGACAATTGGGAACACAGAAGCCCAGGGGGGCCAGACCTTCCCATGGGATCTCCTGCTCTGACCCCAACCCAACCACGGGCCACGAAGCTCCACATTCTGAGGTCAGTGCCTCATCATCCATGAGACAGGGAGAGTACTGTGACCCCAATCATGGAGCCGAGGTCAGAATGAAGCTGGATAACGTGCGAAGGCGGTTCAGGCTGGCCCTGGAGCAGGCAGGCGCTCCATCCAGGCAGCTAATACCTAAAATTAAGGCTGTTTCCCCAACTCAGCTCACTGGCTACAAGGTAGAAACTTACAGATAAGAAGGACTTTTAATTGTTTGTTACATGTTAAAATGCCTTTGAAATACTCAGAAAATCTCATTTTCTATCAGTGGATTAGTCATCCCCCTTTGTAATACATGCTCTTGATTCACTTAGAAAACCCCGTTCTCATAGATTGTCCAAAGATAAACCTCCCAATTAATGCACTTGGCTTGATATTTAACACAGTACTGCCGATATGGCCCTGGCTGTTTGTGCCCAAATGCCGCCCGACGATACAAAAGGAGGGAGGGTGTATGTGTGACGTGTGATCTATGTTCTGTGTGTGACGTGTGTGATGCATGTATGTGTTGTGTGTGTGATCTATGTTCTCTGTGTGTGTGTTGTATGTGTGATCTATGTTCTCTGTGTGTGTGTGTGTTGTATGTGTGATCTATGTTCTCTGTGTGTGTGTGTGTTGTATGTGTGATCTATGTTCTCTGTGTGTGTGTGTGTTGTATGTGTGATCTATGTTCTCTGTGTGTGTGTGTGTGTGTGTGTGTGTACACGCTGTGTGTGGTATGTGTTGTGTATATGCTTGTGTGCAGGTAGATGCAAACGTAGGCCTGCTTTGGAGTGTCCCGTTTTCATTTTGTTCATAACCCTGTGCATGGGAACACCTGGGTTGGTGTCACATGAAGACCCGTTGACCCTGCCCATGGATGGAGTTTCACGGTTCAGGACATCGCCATGCTTGCCCCGCGGCCCCATGGCCCTGGCTGTCAACACTCACTTGTCCCTGGAGCTTGAGCCCCTGGTGTCAAGGGCTGGGCTGGGATCGGGGGTCAGCACTGGACAGAGACTCTGGCTGAGAGAAGGCGGTGCCTGTGAGCCCAGCTGGATCAGCCATCAGTAGGGTGGATTTGGCTGAGTCTCAGGGACAATGCCACATTTTTAAGACTTCGGGTAACTCTGAAAGCTTTCTTCTCTGAACATCAGAAGGAGTGAATCACTGCCGAGCCCCACCCTGTCTGTGGCTACTACTGACCCAGGGGTCACAAGGAGGGGCTGAAGAGCCACTCCCAGCTAGGGCCACAGGACTGCCAAGTCCACGCTGTTTGCACAGGTCCAGAGGGAGGGAGGCCCGCCCACTCGACCCTCAGCCAGGTGCATGGCAGGCACAGCTCCGGGATGGTGTGTGACAAGCCTTTGCAAGGAAGCCATCTTCTGCCTGATGCCAAGCCTGATCCGAGAGCCACTGCCGTGAGGCCTGTGCATCACCGGTAACGCCAGGACCAGGACCAGGCGCCTTCTGTAACTGAGACAGCAGGCCTGTGCGGCTGGCACCTCCCTGTGCCCCAGCACCCCTTCCATACCCCTTCCAACGCCCAAAGCAGCAAGACCTCCTCCCCGTGTGAACAGAGACCGGCTCCTGTCAGCTGGCACTGGCTGATGTGGACGTGGCAGGCCACACAGCTGCTTCTCTGGATGGGGGGGTTTTCTGGCCCCCTGCCACCTGCAGACACCGCAGTGTCATTATTAGCGATGCAGTGCTGAAAATCTTCAATGATGTGACAACTTCGAGACGTCTGGCTGCATAACGACCAGACAACGCTGGCCCCGGGAGGGAGTCAGTGGGGGAAGGAGACGCACATACGTGCACACAGGCAGGGACAGACACCCACACTTCCAGCAGAACGACAATCCCCAGGAGGTGGCAGCCGACGCACAAAGCAGCCTAGAACTCAACTCTGGAGGAACGCATTTCACCCGGAAGATGAAAGTTTAGCCACACCCATGCCAATATAAAATTCTGCTCTTTCTCCCCAAAATGCAATTCTTTTATGCGCTGGACCTTCAGATATGGCCCTGCATCTGCTGACACTTTTTGTCAAAAAAGAGACAGGGCTCAAGAGATGACGCATGTGTGAGAGAAGCAGAATGGAACTGATTTCGTGTACCTTTCCTTCCACGTGTCTCTCTGACTCGGACATTCTCCTGGTGCCTGGCAGCCTTCGGATCCGTGGGGACCGTCCCCTCGCTGCACCTGTGGCTCTTGTCCAATGGGGCAGGAAGTCACTTGTCTGCTTTTTTCCAGTTTCCACAATAGAAGGACACATGCAACCGTCTGAAAACCCAGTGCTGTCCGCAGAGGCCTCGTAAAGGTCGCAGCCCACAGACGCCTCTTGTTAGACAGTCGAGGTCAGGGGACTTGCCGTGTGCCACACAGCAACACGCCAGTGCGGGCACAGGGTACGTGCCCACAGGACGTGCACACAGCTTCCTCAAGAGTGGGCTTCATTGAGGGAAGGCATTTGGGATCCAAGGCAGAAATTTTCCAAGGAGGAAAGAACACGACGTGAGCCCCAGATGGAGTCCGGGGAGCTGCCATGGGCCCCCAAACCCAGCACACCACTCTGCTCCCTCTCCACTTCCTGGAATTCCCCTGCAGGGCTGAGGTCCCAGGGCTGTGTGAGCACAGACAGAGACAGACAGAGGGACAGACGGGCAGACAGAGAGACAGTGCTAGTGGGGGAGAGGTAAACCCTTAGACGAACCTTCCCGTGCAGGTGTCCGGTCACTCACCTGAGAAGGCGAGTCTGGCAGAGCGACTCCAGCTTCACATACTGCAGTCTCCGAGCTGTGACTGCGGGAATGTTATCCGGAGAAGGAATTCCAGAGTGGAATTAAGGACCACTACTCCTTACATCCTGGTGTGAACAGTCCGTTCGACCTGTGCCAAGGGTACAAGGAATAGTAAGGAATCTTGTGTAATCAGGCCCTGCAGCCCGGGGCCCACCCTCTCCTCTCCCGCCCCTCACAGGCTCGGAACCTCCTCCCTCTTTGGGGCAGGGTCAGTCATCATAGCAAGGAGGCGCTCAGTCCAGAGCCTGCCAAGTCTACAGATCCCGAAGAACGAAGTCTTCCTACGTTATCTCCACGGATCCTCACCGAAGCCCAGGGTGGCTGTTCCATTCGAGCACCGCTCGGCACCAGCACCCAGCACCCGCCCACACTGCAGAGACGACAAGCCAGCACTCACACTGTCCGTGGGGCCTGGAGCCGACTCCCAGAAAGAAGGCGGAGCCCACCAGAGACAGGACAAAACACAGTTGGATAAGGCCCGGAAACCTGCTTTTGTATCAATTATTATTAATCGATGATTATGACCGGAGGGGTCTTCATGCCACACTCTGACCACTGTGGCTCGTGCCGTGGCAAACTGTCGTAACGACGGTCATGGGACATGGCAAGTTGTGGGAGGGGAGAGCGCGGAGGTGAGTTCAGTGCAGGTGGGGGAGGCATCAGCTGTTTCTCCAAGATAAACCTTCCACCTCGAAAGGCAGCCGAGGTCATCCATACACCGGCCACTTTAATCACACGACAGGTTCACTCAATCCCCACGTTGCGAGAAATCGATAAGAAATTACAGAGCTCCAGCAATTTCTAGGCAATCTGGCATGTGGCTTTGGGGTTGGCATGTTATTTTTTTTCCATCTTTATGTTCAATTTGGGAAACCGCGTGGTGAATCTGATCTGCTACCCTCACCCCAAATCTCGGACCCTGAGTGACACATCTCTGTGCTGTGTGCATGCCCAAGACCGAGAACGATTAGCAAGAGAGGCTGGGACTCATTCAGTACTTGATATGTGGAAGGTAATTATTTCTACTAAAATCAACCATAAATGAATGTCTTCCACCTCTCACTTATAAAACCCAGGTTCATGCTTTTGAACAAAATTACCTCTGCCAACCTAATATTTTATGGAAGCAAACTGCCGGAGAAAACACCAGCAGAATCACCTCGTAGCTGAAAGAACTACCCTCGTGAGCAGCCGAGGTTTCAGCAAACAGAGGACACTTTCAGATCAGAGGCTGGAGGTTCCGACGGGCACACCCTCCCGGTGGGCCCTTCCCTCCAGAGGAGATGGTGGTGGGCAGGGCGCGCCCAGAGCTGGAGGCCACAGAGCCGTGAGACCTAGAAAGAGCGATCTCCAGCGGAGGGCACCTCTCCCAGGCGCCTCTGTGCCGTGAAACTGTGCCTTTCTGCTCTTATTCCCCAGCAGCCGCCCTGAGAGGCAAGTGGGCCGGGTCTCCCCGCTGCTTGACTTCGGGGAGCAAGGAGGACCAGCACTCATATCCATTCTAGGCTGTGGGCCAGCTGTAAAAATCACCTCCAGTTCCCACTTGTTTAGCAAGAAAAAAACTCACGATCTGCACAGAGCCGCCCCAGAGCCCGTGACTCAAGGTTCCCACGGAGAAACCGGAGGGCTTAAAGGGTCGTCTGTGGTGGTCCTGCCTGGCCGGGCCCGGCCCAGCTGTCTCAGCTCCCTCGTCCATCCAAACACTGGTGGCAGCTGATGCTCGGCGTCCTCATTCTCTCCCCAGAGCCCAGAATAGGGTGTCCCTGGAAATGACCAAGAAAAGGATGGAACCATTCATTTCCATAAAATCACCTTCACACGACAGCAAACATACCAGGATGCAATCCCATTTCTACTGCTTAACCTCCGCCTGACCTCGGGGCAACCCCGCAGCCCCTCGGGCCTCGGGTGCTCTCCTGGAAGAAGGTGGTGCCACCCCCACCCAGAGCGGGTCTGAGGAGCAAGGAAGGTTCCAATGTGAGGGTCCAAGGGTCTCAGCATCGTCCTCTTCAGAGGGTCCCTAGGAAACTGAGGGTTAGCCTTCCAGACACACATTCGCCAGCAGAGCCAACAGGGCCTCGCCTGTGGCCAGGGGGACGCTCCACGGCCGAGGTTTTCTAAATGGAGCTGCTTTACCGGCAGAGAGGCCCAAGATGGCCAGTCCAGAAAAGTTAAATCATTGTTACACGCATCCACCACCCACAGTTAGCAAATGATAGTTTTGCTGAATTTACTTCGGTTCCTTTCTTGCACAAGAAATAAAACATACCGGATGCAAGTGAAGCCATCGTGCCCACCCATGACCCATCCGCCTCCTCAGCTCGGGGCAGGTGGATGTCGGCTTCTCCATGTGTCAGAGCACCCGCAGATACGTGGAGTCTGTGTTTATACTTCACACCATTGATTCCCCGCGCTCTGTGGACTCTGCAAGTTGCTTTTGTCCTCTGACATTGTATTTCGGAGATTCACCCACATTGAAGCGCGCAGATCTGGTTCATTAAGTGTATAAGTGCCGGGCAGCGATGCGTGTGCGATGTCCCCACAATTTATTACCGTCCTGCACGCAGGGAAGGCCGCCCTGACCCTCAGCACTGCCCAGGGCCATAGATAGAGAGGGGGTGCGCGTTCATCCGGTTTGGGGGGCAGCTTTGGGAGGAGGGCAGGGTGCCTGGGCTCAGCACCGTGGTGTCACTGTGACACTCAGAGCCACAGGTGGGAGCAGTGCCAGTGGGACACAACCTTCGTCCCCGTCCACTCCCCACTCTCTTCTCCAGGAACCGCTCAGGACTGCCTGTCGTTCCTCCTTCTGGGCGTTGGGCCCCACTTTCACGGGTCCATAGTAACTTCTCTGTCCCCTTCCTGTGGGCGCCAGCTGGGGAGCCCGACTCGTGAGCCTGGTTGGCTGCGCTGGCGGCTAGGGCTGACGCATCGAGGTCAGGGTCGCAGTGCGGTCATCCCCAGTAGTATCTGTCACCAGCGGCGAGCTGCCGGCGCCCTGGGTCACGGCTGTCTGTTCTCACCTGCAGGTACCAGCAGCGCAGACGTGAAGGAAAACCGCAACGTGAGCAACCTGGAGGCGGGGCCGCTGCCCCAGGGCGACAGGGTCCGCAGCGGGCCGCCAGGCGTGAAGAGGAAAAGGCCCCTGGAGGAGGGCAACGGCAGCCACCTCTGCAAACTGCAGCTGATCTGGAAGAAGCTGTCGTGGTCGGTGACGCCCAAGAACGCGCTGGTCCAGCTGCACGAGCTGCGGCCGGGCCTGCAGTACCGGATGGTGTCCCAGACCGGCCCGGTGCACGCGCCCGTCTTCGCCGTGGCCGTGGAGGTGAACGGGCTCACGTTCGAGGGCACGGGGCCCACCAAGAAGAAGGCCAAGATGCGCGCGGCCGAGCTGGCCCTGCGGTCCTTCGTGCAGTTCCCCAATGCCTGCCAGGCCCACCTGGCCATGGGCGGCGGCGCCGGGCCCTGCACGGACTTCACCTCCGACCAGGCCGACTTCCCCGACACGCTCTTCAAGGAGTTCGAGCCGGCGGCGCCCCGCGAGGGCTGCCCGGGCCGCCGCGCCGCCGACGCCGAGCTGCTGCCCGCGGCCTGCCGGCGGGGACGGCTGCTGTGCCGCACGCTGGACCTGGCGCGCCCGGGCGAGAGCAACCCGGTGGTGCTGCTGAACGAGCTGCGCGCCGGCCTGCACTACGTGTGCCTCGCCGAGCCGGCCGAGCGGCAGCGCGCCAAGCGCTTCGTGATGGCCGTGCGCGTGGACGGGAGGACGTTCGAAGGCTCGGGTCGCAGCAAGAAGCTGGCCAAGGGACAGGCGGCGCAGGCGGCTCTCCAGGCCCTCTTCGACATCCGGCTGCCCGGCCACGTCCCCAGCAGGAGTGGGAGCCGCCTCCTGCTGCAGGTGAGAATTCGCAGGTAGCCGCCCGCAGGTGGCTTCTCCGGGATGCGCGGAGGCGTGGGGGTGACGGGGCGGCGGGCGGACCCCTCCGCTCCAGCCACGGTGGGTGGGGAGCGGCCCTCGCCCTCCCACCAAAGGCCCCGCTCCCAGCCTCCCTAGGAGTGGCTCTCGAGCCTTTGGAGAGAGAGGCGTGGGAAGGTACAGACAGAAGGCCACTCTCGGACGTGGCCAAGGTAAAGGGAGCGCTAAGGGACCGGGTGATGAGGCGAGGACGCCGCCGGACTCGGGGCAGGAGCGGGCGGGGCGGGGCAGCGGTCTATGGAGGGAGGATGGCGCCCCAGGACTCGAGTTTACCAGGCCCTTCGGCCACCTGGTGGCTGTGCCGGCTGCGGCCGCGGGAGAGGAGCGCAAGGCGAAATGCGTGTGTTGGGTCGTGGTTCGGGTTGAGTTTCCAGCTGGGGAGCCCGGAGAGAGCAGATGAATGTGAATCGTTTCATCCAGTGATTACCATGGGAGGCGGGGCGGGTGGCGTGTCTGGGGGGTTGCCCGAGGGAGCCAGAGGGACCGGTGCCTCTGACACTAGTTCACCCTCGTTCCTTCGAGGGACGTTTCTGCAGCCCCGCCCACGTGTCAGGAACTATTCTCACACCCTTTTAAAACAACCTCATCCTGTGTGTCCGGTAACGGCTTATTTGTGAAAATTATCTTTTCTCTTACCTTTCTGAGAGTTATTCATGGGCATCGCTAGTGTATTAGATTCAAGAAATTATCCTTCTGCACTTTTGGTGCCAAGGGTGGAAGGAAACACTCTACATAGGAGGCGGGAGGGGAGCGGGATGCAGGATGAGGACCCAGGACCTGTCAGCTGTTGCTGCCGCGGCTTGGTCCTCACAGCACCCAGGAGAGAGTCTGCCATGGCCTGGGGAGGTGGCGGGTCTGCTAAAGAACACAGGGTGCCGCCCGGACCTCAGGTAGCACACGGAACACCCCACAGCGACCCAGCAAAATGGTGTGGACAGACCCCTGCTGCTGAGTCACAGCTAGGAGCAAGCACGCATGCATTCATTCATTCATTCAATGAATGTCTCAGCAGGGACAACTGGCAAGGGAGAGCGTGGTCTGCCCCTCACGGTTTGGTCAAGGGAGGGGGGATCCTGCTTAACAAGGAGCCCCAGTCAGGGGACGGCTGTTTCTCCTGCTGTGTCTGCCCCTAATTCCCTCATTTATTTTCAAATATTCAATGAAAAATCTACGGAGTGGGTTGGAGGGGTTTAGACCATAAGCTCATCCGTCTTGCCTTTCAACCCACCCTCGAATAACACACAATCCAAGGAAAATTGATGTTTGCAGCAAAGCTCAGATAGGTCTAAGTCCTCGAGCCCCTCCCGGCCGGAAGTCAGGGAACCGTACTTCCCTCTTCCAAGCCTCCATCTGCTCCCGTTTCCCCTCTTTTTCCTCCCTATCCTGCTTCTTCGTTATCCATAACCTAAACCCTCCATTGTGCCCCGCAGCCCGGATGAGTGCCCAGGCTGCCAGGCCTCGACGTCACCTGTCTTCTCGCCGCCATCCCGGAGCGGGTCCCCCCATGGTGGCCACGGTGCATCCCTCTCAGCGTCCAGCCTGAGGCTTCAGGAGCCACCCCCCACAGCCGGCGTTTTCCTGGTTGGTAGGAAACACGGCTCTCCTCTTCCCACGCCCTCTCACCCCACCCCACGCGAAAGCTGGAGGATGTCATCCAGCCTAGGCCAGCCCCCTTTTCTCGCCTGTGGTCAGCCCTGAGCCCCCGGATGCAGGACCAGGCGGCTCGAGTGCTTTGTAACAGTCGTTTGACCCCAGAAGGCAGCACATCAGTTAAAGCCACTCCGCTAAATTATTTTTCTCTGACAGTCCGCTAACCACCCCGACCAGATGATGGAGGGCGAGGAGCGGCGTGAGGGCTGTGGGCCATCCATCATGCCAGGCACTGCGTCCCCGAAGCTCATTACCCGGTCCCCTCGCCCTGCACCCGGGGCTGATGGGGCTGAGTGGGTCGGGGGACTCAGGACCGGGTGCCATCAGCAGCCCTATTAAATTCGAATCCTGGTCTGGATTCAGGGACTGAACTTTAAAAGGCAGATTCCAAGAAGCTCTGTCAATGCTGCTGTCCTTTCTTGCCGTGCCCAGTGCCGTCTACACAGCGTTCTTCTTGCCCATGTAGACGCTCATCCTGCTGGCACTGGTCTGGAGCTCTAAGTCCCCTGAGGCCTGGCCTTTCCCTATCCTGCACCAGGCACCCCCGGGCCCTGGCCAGGGTTCCAAGAACCCCACCTAGGCTCCCAGAAAATGCGGTCCCCCCTCCACTGCCGAGCCAAGAGGACCCTGCTCGAGTCCACTGGGGAATATGGCATCAGCGCTGGCTGCCAGGGCAACGCGATTTCTGGAACTTGGGTACTGACCACGCTAACCTTCTCTGCCCAAAGTCTGGGTTCTGCCCTACACAGAGCCGTCCTCCGTGTGCAGGACGATAAACCAGGAGTCTGGTTCTCAGAAGCAAACTAAGGGATGGTGTCTGTGTCTAATGCTTTGAACCAAAGGCTTGGTCCGTGTGAATGAGCTTCAGGACCCTCCCTAGTGGGGGTGCCCTATCTACGTAATATTCAGTGAGAAAATCTTCAATTGTGAATCCTTCATTCGGGGAGTGTGTTTCAAATGCCGCTGTGGGTCTTACTGCAAGAAATCTAGCAGGTGCACAAGTGAGGACCTGGAGCTGCATTTCTGACCCGTGCAGGTGCGTCAGAGAGCCGCACCGTCAGGTGACCTGTGCCACTCGGAACCCCATCTCGGGGCCGCTCTTGGCTTCACCCTGCAGAGCGGGGTCTCAGCCCGCTGGTGCTCACTCCGTCCTTAAGACAATTCGGAGTCAGCCCTTCTGGGGAAGACTGCAGGGAGCAAGTCACTTTCCAACAGTAAAGGTAAAGCGGTGGAGAATTGCTTCCAGTGTCGATTCTGAAAGAGTAGGTTCTCAAGAGTAATATGCTCAATAAAGATTAAAACTGCTGGTGTTGATTTCTCCAGGATCTAATTTTCACCGTTTCCTGTACCCAGGGGTGTTTCTCAGGACCAGACCAGCTACTTTCCTTCAATTTCATGAGATCTGACTTAAGGTCTCTTAGCCAGAGTGTTGAGACCAAGACTGTTAAATTCTTTAAAGACCTGAACGAGTGGGGTGTGTAAGGCTCACACAGAGACACACAGGCTGGGCACTCCGCAAATGTCAGTGACAAGTTATCAGATGAGGATAACGAGGCTGACCAGGAGGCAGCCCAAATCCTCATGTTTTCCTGTTCTGTGGCTGGGGCACCCTCCTGGTACAGGACTCCTGGGTTACCAAGATCCTGGGAAGTCATCATGAGACCGTATCAGAATATGAATACTCATTACCTGGAAACATCACGGTAGAAAGAAAAATAGATGAAATCACAAAATCTGCATCTCTCTTCAGTGTTCACCTCCCACCCCTTGCATGAAAAGAGTTGAATTCATAAAAGCACTCAATTCAACCAGAGAGGCCTATATCTCAGCACTTCCTTTCCATGGAAACTGGTCAGAGAAGAGAAGAGCGTTCATTGTGATGGGAGTAAAGAAAGTGAGTAAAAGTCATACTAACTCTGGAAAGGGGGGGTCTCTCGTGGACCCCGGCCCCCCATTTGAGAACAAACAAGTTTACTAAGTTGCTCTTTTACCTTAAAGGTCCCCTTTATTTTTTATTAATTTATTTTTTTAATTTGTATGTCAGGCTGCAGTGGTATTAACAGTGTCTCAAAGATTTAGTCAAAGCAATTAAAACAGTTTTTTCCCCCAGAGTAAGAGGGAACACATTTAAAGACTGGCTATGGGGCTTGGCCCGGTGGCATGACAGTTAAGTTCAGACACTCCACTTTGGTGGCCTGGAGTTCACAGGTTCGGATCCTGGGCACGGACCTACACACCACTCATTAAGCCATGCTGTGGCGGCATCCCACATAGAAGAACTAGAATGACCTGCAACTGGGATACACAACTATGTCCTGGGGCTTTGGGGAGAAAAAAAGAAAAAAAAGGAGGAAGATTGGCAACAGATGTTAGCTCAGGGCCAATCTTCCTCACCAAAAAGCAAACCAAAAAAAAAATTAAAAAACAAAACAAAACTGGTCATAAAGGTTAGTTGCTTCCACGAAGCCTTTTGAGGTTTTTTTAGGGAACCCACGCCCAAGGCTTCGGTCCCGGCCATTTGTCACAAGCCAAGCTTGCCTGACCCGCATCCTGCTCTGTCCCCTGTTCATGTAGCTATTACTGCCAGGACAGGGAGAAACCATGGGAATTGATAACAAGATGGAAATGAACAATTTTTTTAAAGTTGCAGCATTTTATAGTAAATTTGGATCAGAGCTCCCGTACACGATCCCATTTCACGGAATCTGCCCCCAGAATTAGCCGCAGAATTAGACCAGGGGGACGAAGTCCTCTGCTTTCTCAGCAGCTGCTCTGCGGGACGCTAATGGGATGTTTGCACAAACACGCTGTCCTTCTCCCAAACGCCAAGGTGACCCCCAGCTGCCTCTGGCCACTTTACAGATTGTGTTTCTAATCTCATACTCCTGCTAATCTATCTTACTCAACAGAAGCAGCATCCTAACTGCTATAAAGCAAAACTGTTAATTAATATTGCCATAACAAATTAGCAGTAGAGGGGTCCTCAAATTTTAAATAGTCTTAAATTAAAAATGAATAGCTGTGGAAGCCACACACACGGGGCTTTGGAATAGCCTAAAGCTGTCCACGCTGGTACCCAAGGACACCCCGAGGCAGCCGCAGGTGCCTATGGCGTTCTCACCCGCAACCTCCTGGTACTGCTCAGAGCACGGAGATGTCCCCAAGCTGCCAGTGTCACCGGTGGAGGGTGGAGGGAGACAGAGGAGGGAAAGCACATGGCTGTGTTATCCAGAATCGTGATGCCTTCCTAAGAATGGGCTTTAAAATGGTCACCACGTAAGAGTTCCCCCAAAACAAACACAATCAAACCCCAACTGTCCTTGGTCACCCTCCTGGCTCGGATAAGTGTCCTCGGGCAGACGCTGCCAACACCCGGGCAGGTGCACCTTGTTCGAGCCGAGGCTTCCAGGCAGCACTGGGGGCACGTAAAGCTCTGCTGTTTCCCACCAGCAGCCCTGGGGCAGCCCTGCCTCTCTGGGCCTCCGGCTGTGGTTCTGAACTCCAGCGGTAGGGGTCCCAGGGGCTCTGCGGTCCCGGAAGCCTGTCTGCCTCCCGGTAATTGTTTTCCTGCTCGTCTGTGACCACACTGCCCTTGTGGAGCCATAATTATTCAAGCGGCCTTCTTCCTTTCGACACCTCCACTCCCCCTGGGTTTTGTGACCACACACCCTCTTGTGGTCCATGAGGAGGCAAAGGCGGCCTTTTACAGAAGGAAGACACCTTCCCGCAGGTCCAGCCGACCCTGAGCTTCACTGGGCTGTCTTCATCTCCTTCTTTCCTCAGAAGAGGCACTGACAGTGAGACTACAGTGATAGGTCACTTCACTGTCATCACATGGGGAAAAATCTTCTAAAAAACCCTCCTTAATGAGGGCATTGAAGGCTTGTTAGATGCTTGACAATACATTTATACGTAACGTATGTAATGTGCAATGTATATACAATATATATTTATATGATACACATTTTTTTTTTGAGAAAGATTAGCTCTGAGCTAACTGCTGCCAATCCTCCTCTTTTTGCTGAGGAAGACTGGCCCTAAGCTAACATCCATGCCCATCTTCCTCTACTTTATTTATTTTTTTTTTATGGCATGCCAAGCAGTGCCATGTCCGCACTCAGGATCCAAACTGGCAAACCCTGGGCCGCCGAAGTGGGACGTGCACACTTAACCACTGTGCCAGCAGGCCGGCCCCTATGATACGCATTTATACAATGTATACACATCATGCACTTACAAGCATACGCTGACACAATGTGCCTACAATGTACAGTATCCATTTATACAATAGCCTCTGCCATCCTACTTCCTTCTAAAACAATTGCATGCAATTTAAGAAAGAAGAGTTAAATATGTATTTAAGCCTGTTCCCAATCCTGCATTTGGCATTTTTTATTATAGTTAGTATGACTGCCGATTAGTTAGGCAGAGTCTAGAAACCAAGCTTTCCCACTTCTCTCGCTATTCTGATGGCCACTACTAACAACAGTGATGATGATGATGATCAGCAGTGACATGAGGAGCTAATGTTCGTCAGGCACCTGCTCTGTGTCACATGTTATTCCAGGTGCTTTACATGTAAGAGCACATCCCAGCGTCGTCCAGTCTTGGAGGTGACTTTGCACATCCCCGTTGTACAGATAGGACACTGAGGTGTGGAAAGTCACGTCCTTTGCCCAGAGCCGAGCAGGTGAGTGTGGAGCCAAGAGAAGGATCACAAAGAGGACAGAGACGTCCCCAGGGCAGTGAAGGAGCCCTCAGTGCCTATCCTTCAAGACCCCAGCACCTTTACAGGCCTGTCGAGGAAACGGAACACACTCCGTCAACACGCAATGCGTGACTTGGCACGGTAGGAGTGACACAAGGTGCGTGGTGCTCGTTCCAAACACAGAGAAACACGTGAGCAGGAGACAGGAGCTTGCTGACTGACTTTGAGGGATCACAGAGCTTGGCCATGTGAGCAGAAAGGGGGTTCCTAGGGCGAGGGGCCCACTCCCACCATGGCATTGTGTCCCGCAGATCCGGGTCCTCACCCCAGAGCTCAGGGAGGCAGAGGCCTCTGTGTCAGGTGAGCCCTCCTCGGCTGACCCCTACGAAGCGGCGGGGAGCTTGCCAACAGCTCCCACATGGGGAGCCCGGCTTTGTCAGCAGAGAGGCTGCAGCTTTGCTGTGCAGACGGCAGGCTTTGTTGGCATGGCTGGGTCCCTTCTTCCTTGGGGACACATTGTTACACTGAAAAGGAGAGAGACAGCAGAAAAGAGGGCGAGTGGGAGAATGCCAACATGTAAGCGAGCCAGAGAAAGCAAAAAGGAACACCCAAGAGAGGGTAGAACTGCCTCCCAGGTGCAAGGAGCCCAGGAACAACCCAGGAAGAAACACGAGGGAGGGAGGGTTCCAAGGTTGCCATTTGCCTCTGCCACCCACCCAGGGTCTGCTCCCTGAAGACCCAGGATCCCTGCAGACCCTGGGCTCCTTTGCCCAGCTGTGACCAAGCCCTCTGCACTGTCCTCGTGCTGTGGGGGGTGTTGGGCTATTTTCATTTGCTCGCCTGTCTCTGCTCCCTCGTGACCCCAGGAGTTACGCTCGGGAAGGTGGGCCCTTAGATGTCATCGTGGAGTGGGGAGCTCCACAGGCACTTCAAGCTTCGTGGGGTGCTGACCAGCCCTGCAACCTCCCTAACAACGTTGACGGTGTGTGGAGGTGAATGCAAACTGGGTCCGAGAGAGGGCATTTGGACCCTGGACCGCCTCTTGTCCCTGCCACTCTTGGGCCTCACGATCTTAAACTTGTGCTTCTTCCAGTGTCGGCTCAGGTTCCGGGGAACAGCTGTTAAGATGGAGTTCTGGGTGCAGGCGGTTTCTGGGGGTGAGAAGGGAGAAGGTGAGTGAAGGATGAAGGATGAGAGCAGGATTGCCAGGGAGGGTCACCCGACTGTGACGCAGACCCCCCGATGGGCTCACTTAGACGCCCCAGGGTGTCAGAAGTGCCATGCAGGGGCCGACCTCTGACCACTTGCCCTGCCAGGTGCGGGATCTTCTCGTGGGAGACCCGAGCTCTGCAATTTGGGGCCCATCTGGGGAACCCACACCCCAGACCCCTGGGACCACTTCCTGAGGAAACTTGAGTGACTCGGGGAACTCTGGCCCCTTGAGGAGCGTCGAGGATGTTTCCTGGGAGCTGAGAAGCAGTAGGGATGTTCTCCCTGTGGAAGCGATTCTGCAGCCGCTCCCCCCTCCCCACCCACTCCCCGGCCTCACCCAGTGCGCATGCGCCTACACCGCAGCCTGTGCGCGCGTCCCGGATGCGAGTTCTCTTTCTCCCTCCCTCTCTGTTTCTCTGTCTCTCCATCCTTCTCTTCTCCGCTCCTCTCCCTCTCCCTTCCCACCACTTTTCAGTTACCCCGAGCCTACTCTGTTCCCATTTTCAGCGATCCTGTGTACGCGAGCAGCGTATTTGGTGCTCTGCGGGCATGTGGCCCTAGGGGAGTAAATCTTGTATAAGCGCCGTGTCAGCAAACATTTGTGCAACGCTCTCTGTGTGCTGGGCCCCACGGAAGCGCCCTCCGTTTCCCCGGGATCGTTGCAAACGAGTGTGCAGAGCTGAGCTTAGGAACCGGCTCCTGGGCCAAGAGTCCCGGAGTTCGCATTTCCCTCAGGTCAGCTGAGAGATGACAAGGTGGCCGTCCTGGGCTCGGGAGGAGAACCCGGCCTCTTCTCTTCTCTTGGGGAAGAGAGGGTGGGCACGGCTTCCACCGCTGGGCCCCACTTGCAGAGGATCCAAGCCCTTCCTCTCTCAGAGCCCTGGTTTCCTGACCAGTGAAGTGGGGTGAAGATGACAGTGTCCACTTCACGGAAGGGCGGGGAGATGAAAGGGGCTAATGGGTGTAAAGTACCTGACCAGCCCTGGGCACAAGGTCATCACCGCCTGAGGGTCTGTCATTCTTCCTCCGGGATGCCGGCTGTGGGTTGTGTGCGGCCTCAGTGTGACTGGCCGTCGGGAGGCCATGAAGGGGGCAGGGTGAGCATTCAGAGAGAAACGTGGATTTGCTCCTCTCTTCCTGTTTCTGGGGGGAGGGAGGTGCTTCTCGTGTGCCGGGCTGGGGCTGGACTGGCTGGGAAGGAGGCAGCGATGCTGACGGACCCACCAGCTCCTCCCAGCCTCAGTTTCCTCGTCTTGGAAAGAAGGGACTGAGGCTGGGTGTTCACTTCCAGCTCTCACACTCTGTGCAAATAAACCGGGTGCAAGGCACCCGTATGCCAGCCCCATATACACATACAGGCGCAATGTGCCAGCAGCCGCTTTCCGATGACATTTAAGAGAAAACAGACACAAATGTGCCACCACAATGACATGCAATCTGCAGCATTAGCCCGAAACTGCTTTTCTCAGCCCAGTGAGGTTTTCCACTGAAATCTAGCTTTCCAAACCAAAGGAGGAACTGAGGACGTGGCAGGTGGGAGACAACCAGGTGATGCTCTGTGAGCAACTGGGTCGGCGTGTCCGGGTCCTGGGGACCTGCCTGCTCTCCACATGCTGGCATCTGGAGAGAGACTAGGGAGAAAATCCCCATGTGCTTCTCCCTCTGACACTCTTTTCTCTCACTTTGTCTCCTTAGCACCAAAAGATACTTTATGAGGCCCGGGGATGGGCTGAATGTTAAAATTTGTTTAAATAGATCCCATCCCAAGGCAATTCATACCTCTATCCACCCTCAAACTCAAACACTCTGGAACATTCTCAAGTGCAAGGACTCAGCTGTGTCCAGACCCTGTTTATCCCTCTCAGGACTCATTCTTTCTTTAGGCAGCTGTAATTTTTTATTTTTTTATTTTTTTGGCTGAGGAAGATTGTCCCTGAGCTAACATCTGGAGCAACCATCCTCTATTTTATATGTGGGACGCTGCCACAGTATGGCTGAAGGGTGGTGTAGGTGCATGCCTAGGATCCGAACTCACAAATCCAGGCTGCTGAAGCGGAGTACACAAACATAACCACTACACCATGGGCCTGGCCCCAGGTGGCTGCATTTTTAAGTAAAATGCAGTGACTACTTCAGTTGTCCCAGCGTTGGAGGGGAGCCTGTGCTCACAATGTCACTTCCCTTCATGTCTCGGCTTGGAGAAACGAGCTCCTGTTCCCAGATCTTTACCCTATCCTCCCTCCACACTTGTCACCCCTCATCCCCACATGTGAGAGCTTAGCGATGCATGGAAAGCAGAACCATGGTTTGTAACAATTGCACCACAATTAAACATTTTTAAAATGCATTTCTCTAAATTAATGCACTCAGCGGAATTGTGAGTTCACTCAAGTACTCGAAGTTATGAGCCTACAGAACAAAAATTACCATACAGACACCAAGCATGAGAGACGTTTTCTTAATGCAGAGCTTTTTCCCTCTGGTTGTAATTAAAATAAATGCGGGGGTGGAAGCCGTCTTCTGCCTCCAGTGTAAGTCCCCATGTCTGAACCATGTTTCGTTCCTGACAATTTCAGTGAAAGGAGAAGTATTCAGTAAAACAACTCTCGGATTGCATGGTGTAGGGTAGACTATTCAGTTATCTAAATGGAGAAATCGGAGAGAATACGATGCTTCCGTGAAACAAACTAGTAGCCTGCGGCATCCGTGGAATATCACTTTGGGTTTCAAAGCCAAGAAACATGAGTTGAAGTATAGACCAACAGGCCAGCGGAGGCAGCTGTGCAGCCACGCAGCCTCCTACCCGCAGGACTCACCCCCGAGGACGGGCCGCCCTGCACGTCCAGGCAGGAGCACAGGGGGCAGCTCCAGCAGAAGCCCAGCAGCAGCCAGCGCTTCCTCTCAGCCTGCCCAGGATGGGGTGTTCAACGGCCATCAGATAGCGTCCCCGTCTGGACCCCCCCCAGGGCCAGGAAACAAGTGCCCCACAGGAGGACATGGCATCAACAGTGCAGCGGCTGTTGGGCCCGAGAGCCCATGTCGTGGGACCGTCTACCAGGCGCTGAGACAGGGCTGGATTGCTTCTGATGGATCCGGGAAGGAAAGCCTTCACAGAGGAGGAAGCTTGACTGCCAGGTCTGGGACCCTCCCCCAGAGGACTGGGACGGACACCTGAGGAAAGGCACAGGGAGGACCCGTGTCCAGCGGAGGAGGGCCAGTGTGCCATGTGAACTGAGTGGCTGCAAGTGGGCAGCTGCTGGGTCGTTCTGAGAATGTGAGCTGTTTGCCAGCTGTGGGATCGACGGTCACGTGTGCTGGGGGAGGGGGCAGAATTAAAGGTTTGGTTCTAGACAGCCGAGTTTGAGGTGCCCCGAGGATGACCATGTGGGGCTTCCTGCTGTCACCAGCAGCCACACTGGGGTCAGTAGCCTTGACTTCAAGTCCAGCTCTGCCCCTTCCAGCTGGTGCCCTTGAACGACTCACGCAGAGCCTCAGGGTCCCTCATCTGTAAAATGGGCAGCTTTCCCAAGGGAAAGACCTGCCTTGAGCTCCTGTGAGGTTGAGGGCAACGAAATGGGGGCTCGAGGGATGTGACGTCTATGGCAGTGGCCCTGGACTGTGACCTCCAGCACATGTCAATGTGACCTTGAGCTGATGGGGTGGGGAGGTGTCTGAACCTTTGGGTCGGGGTTCAAGAGGGGAAGCTCTGCCCCCAGACTGTGGTCGGTCCCCGCGGTCGGTCCCCAAGGTTGGTCCCCACGGTGCCCCCTCTCAGCAGCAGTGAGTCTGAGGGTAAGTTGTGTGCCTTTTTGGTGCCACTGAACCCGTGTCTGTCTTGTCTCTCAGCCTGGGGAGCTGGAGTGGAACTTGAAATCACAGCGGGGCCAGGCAGGCCTTGTCTGGGTCCTGGCCTGTGGCTGACCAGCAAGACCACAGGCAGGTGTCCGGGACCCCGTTTCCTCATTGTAAAACAAGGATGACGGCCTTCACCTCACGGGTCACGTGAGGCTTGGTGGAACGACACTTGTTGTCTCTCCAGACCCCACTGGGTGGCATAGCCGCTTTCCTCCTGACCTTGGTTCCCAGAGACACTGTATCTCCTGGGAACCCCCCTACAAGCCCCAGCCAATGTCTCCCCTCCTTCTAGACTCGCAGGTGCACACACTCCACAACAGGCCATGTGGCGACGCCCAGGAGTTTGAGGTCGAACGTCTGAGTTTCCGTCCTGGTCCTGCCAGGAGCCGTGTGTACGGGACGTGTCACCTGACTTCCCTGGGAGGCGGGAACGTAGATGAAGGGCCATGTTGCAGCGAGGCTTTAATGATTAAATGAGACACGTCCTGGCAGAGGGTGAGCAGTCAGGACATGTTAGAGGTCGACCATCTCTGTTTTCACTTCAGCGACTGGTCTGAGAGTGAGCGAGCAGCAGGAAGGGGTCCCGGCGGGACAGCCATCAGGACAAGCCACGTCCTTGGCAAACGGCATGTTCCTGCTGTCCAAAGCTGTGCAATTCTGGCTGAATTCAGGCCCAAATCTGGCTGAAAGAAACAAGCAGCGCCACAGTGATCAAAACAGCCTGGGATGTGAGCATCCAGGAGCAGTCAGAGGGTGAACGTGTCGCAGGAAACAGTCGATGGCGGCAGAGTGGCATTTAACCCCCCGGAAACGGCGGTCAAGACAGTGGTTTCTGGCTGATGCTGACTGATTCTAGATCGCTGTGCTTCTCAACCTGTTTGGGCCACAGAACTCATGAAGGTTGACGATCATGCGTGTGACGTGCCTTCTTTCTCCTCGGCCATCAGCATCCTTCCTCTCTCAAGAGACTGTGTCAGAACAAGAGAGGGCGAGAGGGATGCTGTCAGAGCAGCTTTGAAACCATTGTAATTTATATCGAAAGTAGATCACCCCAAACCTTTGTATTTCATTGTTAGGAACGCTTTTTTAAAATCTACACGTGATCCCAGGTAGGTCGGCCCCTGGCATAGATGGATGCTCTATCCATCTTATCAGGACCAGGACAACCTGTGCCGACAGTAATTACTCAACTTCTTCAGTGACAGAAAAGCTCTCTTTCTTAATGGAAATATTGACATGGAAAATATTCAAAGTTTGGCACAAATCCACTCTGCCCAGAACTGGTTGATATTTTTGCTTTGTTTGGTTTTGTGTGTCTGTTTCTAATCCACTTTGTAATCAAAGCAAATGGGAGGAGGAGGGAGAGAAGCAGGAAAGAGATAACAGCAAAAGTACAGTGGACGATCCGTGTGAACATCTTTACAAACTGTTAAATGAGTGACTGGAAGGTTCCTATGGACTCTGGACAGGAAAGGGACAGTTGGCAGGAACGTGACCCAGGAGGATGACCTCTCTCTTCTCCCCCCAGAGTCGGTCAGTAGACGGTGGGGGGCGACACTTTGCAGTTGTGAATGCCTCCTCCCTGTGCCGCAGACTCAGAGTTGGTCCACCTTTTCGGTGGAGAGCAGGATTAGCTTTGGAGAAAGGCTGCTGTGGGCTGGGCATGTGATCATGCAGCCGGGCTGGCACTGGGCCTCCAGGGAAGAGAGACCCTGACAGATGGGAAAAGTACGAGCCATCCAGCCAAGAATAGGAAAGAATCTCAGGAGGGAAATGAGGCTTCACATCCAGAACATGGGACCCTGAAGAACGGCTGCTGACTGGAATGTGGAGATGAGCGAGGCCTGAAGAGGACATCAGCGTGAGCGAGCTGGCAGGCTCGGGATTCCTGCGGAGAAGCAGAGAGCTTGTCCATCACTCCTGTTTCAGAGCCTGCAGCCAACCGACTGGAGGAGAAGAGAGGAAGGCAGATTTGTCTTCTTTCAGCCTGGAAATCCCCTCAGCCTCCCCATCCACCCACGCTGAAATTTCAGGGACCACCCTGGGGACTGGCTCTCGTTAGAGGAACCATTTTCATTCGTGTTTCCGGTTTATTTACAAAACAGACAGAATTGCCAAACTGAGGACTAGCTGGTCCATGTTCATGACCATCCTAAATGGAAAATTCATGCAATGTTAAAATTCTGCATCCTTCTCGTCAATGCCTCCGTAGCTAGTTGGACCTGACTTTCTTGTTTCAGTGTTTTCCTTATACAGGGTTTTTTGGGGAGGGGGTGGGTTGGAAGGAGGGAATGCTGCAACTGAGTACTTTATTTGACAGGGGTCTGAAGAACAGAAATTGGGAATGGGGAAAGAATGATAAAACAGGACGTTTATCTGCTGTGTAGCTGTTCGGGGCCAGAAGCAGTGAACCGGAAACAGTCGATTGAAACTGTGTGGCCCAAGATAGCTAAATTTTTGGTTGAATGAAGTTAAATACGTTGGGCTGAACTTCTGAAGCGGTGCTGGGCTAAGTACTTATCAGCTGCCCCCACCGAAAGGAGAGACAACTTCACAGGTTTAATCGGATTCCTGTTTGTAGTGAAAGGCCCACGGGGCCTCGGAACTGGGCTCCTCCTCACTGTTCCTTCCTGTGGGCCCGCTCAGTGAGTGTTTCTCACTTGAAACAGATGCTCTTGTTTCAGGACATGATGATGAGGCTGGCGATTCCAATTCGCTTTGCACAGTCCCACAGTGGTATCAAACAATAAAGCCGAGACAAAGCCAGAGTTAGTCCCAGCTACTAACACCGTCTGGGCAGCTTCACAGGATGTGTGATCGACATGATCTAAAGAGGACACAACGGGACCGTCATCCTTGTGAACAAGGGCCCCTCCTTTGGTAGTCCGACCAGTTATCTTGAGAGATTTTATGACTCACTTCCTTAAATTCTCTTTGGATTGGAAAATGGGAATTAAATACAATGAAATCAATATAGTAAAACAGTGTGGATGATCGCAATGAGGTAAATAAAACAATGGGTGTCAGATTTCACTCTAATCCCTTCCACCCCACCCCCATGGTAAGGCTGAGGAGGTCAGGAGAGGGGCTGGGAGGTGGGAACGGATGGTCAGTGAACTCCAGCCTCATGCGCACAGGTTCAACGGCATTGCCTAAATGCACCAGCTCAAAGAACCAATCACCCAGCTAAACGCCTGGAGACTCAGCCCAGCCTCCGAGCCCAGCCCCTCGTCGCAGGAGCTAAGTCCACAGTGTCTTTTGCTTCCGTCGCACAGCTGTGCCATGAGAGTCTGTAGTAGAGTCTGAATCCTGCGTGGAAATCTCTCTGGGTATTCTGTGTTTCCCAACTCGTGGTTATTTGCCCAAGTATCAGGATTTAATTTGGAGACAAGTACACACACACCCGTACCATGTGCTCATAGACATGTACTACATGGGTCTACCTTGCATTTCTCTCCCAGTAACTAACTGACTTTGGAAAAGTCATTCTTGGTTATATATAAAAGTCAACAAAATGAATCTTTGAATAAAAAGGAGAGGGAAACTTCTCTGAAATCATGCAAACATCACCCAGTCCCACGATCTCCCGTCTGCTGATGCTGGATGTCTCGAGTCATGCTCTACTGTCAGGCTACAGACTCCATTTTCCGTGGGCAGAGAGTAAGAGGAGATACTGAGAGAGAGAGAGAGAGAGAGAGAGAGAGAGAGAGAGAGCCTGCCCGTGCAGCGTAAAGGCCACCGCCGCAGAGACCAGCTGACGAAGACCAGAAGTAATGAGCTGAAACATCCCTAAAGTAATTCTTTCCAGCACTAAGGACAATGATAAAACTTCACCTGACATGGGTAACCCTCAGTGGACTAGGAAAGTGTAATTTTTTCTACAAAGAACTTTTGTGGTCTTCTGAGGGTGAGCAGGCAACAGGAAATGTCTTCTCCACAAGGAACACCTCGTAACTCATAAGCAGCTGCACCTAAATGGAGTTGCAAAGGTCATTCTTATTTTACAACTAGAAGAAATATCCAAGGAACCTTCAAACCCTTCATTTTCCTTCCACAGCCATGCAGTACTCATATATCATAATACAGAGTTATCTGCCTCTCTGCAGCAAGGATATTCATTTAATAAATATTTGAATATTGGTGGGGGGGGCATGATGTATTAGGAACCTCAAGGAATGCAGAGATGTGTAAGAATCCAATAATTTCCTTCAAATGCTCGGGCATTAATTAGGCACCAAGTATTTAAGACCTGAGGAAACAAAGATAAGCAAGATAAAATTCATTAAGAAGCTCACAGTGAGCATGAGAGACAGACAGGAAAATAATCACGCAATAATGAGATGATTGCCTCCGTGGAGGTACCACTGCATTTCCTGAGGGTTGTGTCTGATTATTGCAAAGTGAGTAACATTTAAACGCGTGACAGAATCCCATTGTTTGAAAGCCTCTTAGAGTGAATCCTATGGTAAAGCAAAGAATACTTCTGAAGTGAATTGGTGCTGAATTTGTGCATTCCGTAAATTTGAACGTTTGCATATTTGAGTTTCTTAAAATGGAGGACACATTTAGAAATCACTGGATTTTACAACCAAATTATTTTTGAATAAGAGCTAATTATGTTTACATTTCTTATGAAGATATATGGAAACATGCTATGAGTGGTCATATTAACCACAATAGTCAAATGTGAAGACCCATTTACCACTATTCAAATCCAAATCCAAATTTGTGATGCAAACATCTCTCTGACTTGTATGCACTAAATAGGATAAACCAAGCAACAGCTAGCTACAAAAACAATGAGATAATCAGGATATGCAAATTTTGCTTTGATGACTTTTGAAATCCAGGAAAAGTGACAGAGTATTTCCCATTTAGGCAGGAAGTTATTTATTCTTATTTAAGACATATCAGTATGTTCCTTGAGGTTTAGAAAAGACATAAATGACTGCCAAAGTTTGCCTATAGCTCAACCAGTGGCTTGCAAACAGGCCAACTTGCAAAAAGACTAATTTCCATGTATCCATCCATCCTCCAATCATCCAGTCATCAGTCTATCCATCCATCTGTCCATCTATCCATCCATCCATCCATCTATTCATCCATCCACCCTTCCATACATCTATCTATCCATCCATCCATCCATCCGTCCATCCATCCATCCATCCATCCATTTTACAAATATTTAGTAAGCAGAACTCTGTCCAAGGCAATATGCCAGGTACTAGGATTACACAGAGGTCAATAAAATAAAGCCCTTCCCCTTCAGAATTGCTCACAACTGGTCAGTGGGTTTCCCAGATTGTGGCACAGTAATTCCCTGTATAAGATTTGCCTGGGCATCATGTTTAGAAATACAGATACTGGTCACTTACCCTAGAATTACTAAATCAGAATTCTTGGGTTGCATTTTCAACAAGTACCCTAAATGATTCTTGGTCATGCTAAAATGTCAGAATTAAACTTGGGGGAGGGTTTGAAATGAGAACAAATAATTATAATACATTTTATTGCACTGTTGTAGAGACGTGTTAGGAGTTTGGTAAAAGCTGAGGGAAGAGGGCCACTGCAGATCCTATGAAACAAAGCCACTTTGTTGGCAACAGTACAGCTTGCATCCTGCGCCCAGGAGCTGGGCAAAGAAATTCTACACACCCTGTAAAAAATGAAACGGTAAAATACAAGAAGTTAGTTTTAACTCTATACAAATATGTCTGGCTTTGTGAAACAACTTTTCTTATGAAAGAAAAGCTTCAAATACACGGAAAATAACCCATCTTGAGATCTTAAAGATTATTCTATCAAGGTTGTAAATCTCAATAAAAGAACCTTTTTGGAAGTAGCCAGACTGACAGATTTGAATTATAACAATAGGTACACATATATAAACATACATAAGTTATGTGTTTATATGTGCATGTGTGTGCACACAAGTGCAAGGAAATATTCTTGCTCTCCTGAAGCGTATTTCTCTTTAGGAAGCACAGAGCTACTGATGGATGAGGCTCACGTGACAGCCTCAGACATTCCTGCTCATGGCACCCAACACCAGTGACAACAGTCAAGGCGTTTCATAAAGTATTTTCAAATGTATTTCACCCAAAAGACGGCCTGGTCTCTCTCATACTACATCATTAATTAATCCATAAGAAACTGATAATTGATGCATTTGCTGCATATCCACCGAATACCTACTCCATAGCACACGCCACCCTCCTCCTCCCACCGCTGGCACAGGAAAGTGAACCCAGCACAGGAGTTGGCCCTTCTCATGGCGCTCACCCATCCAAGGAGTGAAAGGCACCTTCTCACAAAAATAACTTCTTTGTGTGTCCAGTCTGTTCTGCTTATTCCAATAACCTGATTTATGAACGTTTCTATTATGAGGTTTATCTGCATTTGTAAAAAGACCACCAGAGTGCTCGGTGTCTCTTTTCCTGAAGAGATTTTTATTTCATCAAGTCGGGTAGCAGAGGGAGCAGGAAACTGTATTTTGGGTGTTTGGGCCACCTTTATGCCCCTTCGAAGCAGCGATGCTGTAGCTGGGAGACTGCCTCCATCTCTCTCCCCCTCCTGCCCCCCTCCCACCCTCCTTCCTGCTGCACACATTTTTGTTTTCCTACATGAGCTCTTCTCTGTTAAACACACTTTCCCTATTTGTGAGTATTAAGTATTAGCATGATGAGAAAAGTATGCTGAGTTGCGAAGACAATGACCTTCTGAGAACAAAAGCACCCTCACAGTTACTCTGGCTCCTCAACGTGCCGTTTAGGAGAGTGGTGAGGACTGTGACTCAGGACCCCGACGGTCTACATGTGAATCTTGGCTCTGCCCCGGAATACTCTGCGTGACTTTGGGCGCATTGCCGACCCACTGTTCTATGAAACTGGGAATGCAGGAGGACCGACCTCACCGGGCTCTGGTGAGGATCAATGAAAGAGCCCGGGACACACTGGACACCTCGTCCTTCCCAGCAATGCAGCACTAGTTGCCTAAGTATCGTGTAACATAGGACAACTGCAAAGTGAGCAGCTGTGACACCAAAGTTAATCAAAACCAAGAGGAAAGCTAGCAAAAATTGAGTAAACTCAGCTAAGTCTGGGGCACATCTAATGAGCTTGGCAACTGAGTGAGAAACAGATCAAGCACTTTCCTCTAATGAGCTCAGGGACTTGTGTTCCAAGATGGTCACTTGAAACAGGAGTTAAGAATCAACCGTAGGAAGAGGGGCCGGAGACGCGGGAAATGCGCCAGCTTCAGAGGAAGGCTCGATGCACGCAGTCCTCCGGTGTCGACACAAGTGTCTGCTGGTTGATTACCTAGGTTTGTTTCTTAACCTTTTCTCAGGACAGGGAAGGAGACAGGGAAAAATGGATAACCCGAAATCTAGAGAGAGGAAAAATAGTAACCATGCTTCCCAATGTAATCGGATAAATTATTTTGACTTAATAAATTGGTCAATTTAGTCAAAGAAATCTTTTGAAAGTTTTGGAATTTTTTCCTCAAATAAATTGATATGTCCTGTCTGAAGTGACTTGATAACCGTTGGTTCTTCTGTATTGACGAGATACCATCACAGAACCAAAATTACAAAAATTTACAGAAGAAGGAGAGGGCGGTAGAAGGCTTTGGTCCTTAACTTAGTGAATTCTCTCTGATATTTCTCTCCTCTGCTTTCAGTGGACAAACGTCTGTGTTGTCTTGAAGTCCTTTGAATTCTGTCAAAATATAAAAAATATGCCATTGTTTTTTGGAATGTTTTTGATTAATCAGCAAAAAGCATTTAACATCTATTAGATGTCCAAAAAAACGATGCTCATTGACAAGGATCTCCAGTCCTGCTCATTTGCAGATTTAGAATTTTAACTCAGGTTCACTGATCCTAATGTTCAAAAGTATATAACTAGAAAAAGCAAAAGGTTACATTCTGAGACAAATCAAACCAAATCGGATCCAAGTCTTGTAGCCTACCTGACAGTGGCAAGAGTAGCTTTTCTGAAAGTTTTCTAAACTAGCCAAATAACAACCACCATGTCACAGATAAGGGAGATGCCTAAAAAGTCCCTAAAAGCTTGCTAAGTAATTCCAGATGGATGGTCCATAACTGACTAGCATGGTGTGTTAGGGTCTCCAAAGTGTGGCTCATAGAGATGATTCATTGGGCTAAAAGAAGAAACTTTAGACCTTTTAGAACTTTGTACTTTAATCCCATTACTTTTATAACAACTTTATTGAAAGATAAATCAGATACTGTAAAATTCTTCCTTTTAAAGTATACAACTCAGTGCGTTTTAGGATATTCACAGAGTTGTGCAACCATCACCACTATCTAATTTTAGAACATTTTCATCACCCCCAGAAAACCTACTGCATTTTCCCCTCCCCCAGACCCTGGCAACCACTCATCTGCTTTCCGTCTCCAAGGATTTGCCTATTCTGCACATTTCATGTAAATGGAATCATACAATACGTGGCCTTTTGTGTCTGGCCTTCTTTCACTGAGCATCATGTTTTCGAGGTCCATCCATGTTGTAGAATATATCAGTATTTCATTCATCTTTATGGTCAAGTAACATTCCATTTTATGGATATACCACATTTTATTTGTCAGTCAATCCATTCAACATTTGGGTTGTTTCTACTTTTTGGCTATCGTGAATAATACTACTATGAACATTTGAATACACATTTTTGTGTAGACATATGTTATCATTTCTCTTGGGCATATACATAGCAGTGAGTGGAATCACTGTTTCAAAATGTATTTAATATTTTAAGAAACTTCCAAACTGGCTGCCTCATTTTACCATCCTACCAGAAATGCACACACCTTCCAGGTTCTCCACATCCTTGTCAACACCTGCAATTACCTGTCTTGTTTATTTTAGCCACCGTAGTTGGTGCGAAATGGTATCTCGTAGTTTTCATTTGCTTTTCCCTAATGACTAATGATATTGGGCATCTTTTAATGTGCTGTTTTCCATGTGTCTATCTGCTTTGGAGAAATATCTATTCAAATTCTTGGACTGTTTTTACTTCAGTCTTTTCCTGGTTGAGTTATAAGATTCCTGTTTACATTCTGGATATTAGCCCCTTGTCAGCTATATGACTTACGAATAATTTCCCCCATTCTGTGGGCTGTCTTTTCACATTCTTGATGATGTCCTTTGAAGTACGAAAGGTGCTTTTGGTGTCATAACTAAGAAATCGTTGTCTAACCAAGGTCACGCAGATCTACTCTCATGTTTTCTTCTAAGGGTTTTATAATTTCAGCCAGAGCCTCCAGTGCAGTGTTGAGTCAGAGTGAGAACAGACATCTTAGTCTTGTTCCTGGTCTTGGGGGAGAGGGTGTTTCACCATTGAGTGTGATGTGGGCTGTGGGTTTTGGTAGATGCCCTTTATCAGGTTGAGGAAGTTCCCTGCTATTCCCCATTTGTGAAATGTGCCCCCAATACTTTTTTTTTAAAGATTGGTGTCTGAGCTAACATCTGTTACCAATCTTCTTTTTTCCTCTCTTGCCTTCTTCTCCCCAAGTCCCCCAGTGCATACTTATATACTCTAGTTGTAGGTCCTTCTGGTTGTGCTGTGTGGGACCTCGCCTCAAGGTGGCCTGATGAGCGGTGCCATGTCCACGCCCAGGATCCAAACTGACAAAACCCTGGGCCGCCAAAGCAGAGTGTACAAACTTAACCACTGGGCCACGGGGCCAGCCCCCTCATTACTTTTTAATTTCTATTTCTGTGTATGTTTTTCAAATTACATGACTAAAGTGGC
This sequence comes from Equus asinus, assembly GCF_041296235.1. NCBI lineage: Eukaryota > Metazoa > Chordata > Mammalia > Perissodactyla > Equidae > Equus > Equus asinus. Next base: position 44,967,002 of record NC_091818.1, read on the forward strand.
TTATATCACCTATAAGTGAGTTAATCTGCATAGGTAGAGTGAATGCTCAAAACTATCTTAGGCATAATAATATACAATCAAAAAGCTTGCTCACTGAGTTCAAGCACAACGTCATCAAGGCCATGCTCATCACTAGCCTGTACCGGAAGCCACCTCACAGGGACCCGCCAAGCCCCAAACTTTGTGACTTCTGCTCAAATGCCCAAGAGGAAACCAAGTGAGCATGTGACTGCATCAACCCTAACTCATCTGCCCTGGCAGAAGAAGTCTCTAGTCCCATCTTTAGATGCAGAAGAACATGGATAAAACTCAGTCACTATCCAACTATTTCCTACTTTCATGGAAATACTCAAAATAATAAAGTACCATTCAAGGGAAGAGACCACTAAACGTTGAACATGTCACTTCAGTTCTAGAAAACACTTGAGTCATGTCTATATATGATTAGGAAAACAGTCATTTCTTGGGGCCGGCCCAGTGGCGTAGCGGTGGGGTTCACACGCTCCACTTCGGTGGCCAGAGGTTCACCAGTTTGGATCCCTGGTGTGGACCCACGCACCACTTATCAAGCCATGCTGTGTCAGGCGCCCCACATATAAAGTAGAGGAAGATGGGCACGGGTGTTAGCGCCATTCCAGTCTTCCTCAGCAAAAAGAGGAGGATGAGTGGCGGATGTTAGCTCAAGGCTAATCTTCCTCAAAAAAACAAAGAACATTTCTTCTACAAACTTTACTGGCTCAGTTAAGATCCTGAGCTGCAGTCGTCCATTCTGGAGCCTGCTCAGCAAGAACAACAGATCACATACCTAGCCCTCCACCCTGCCGTGCTCCATCTCACCTGGGACACTCCTATCAAGTCCTGTGTCCAGGAGAGAAGTCAAGTACCCAGGCTGGTCTGTGACACCTGGAATATCTAGGGCCAGTGTGTGGCTGGGTTGCTGCCATGTATGGATCTTAAAAAGGGCAAAGAGGCATGTTTGGGAGAGCAATTAATGAAACATCCAGGCAGGCTGTCCACAACACGGTCAGCTTCCAAGCTCCTATGCAGAGCAGCGTGTTCAGGTGGAAGCTGATGAGGCAGAAACATGACCAAAGGGAGATCAAAGGTGTGAATTAGGGAGCAGGGAACAGAGCCTGAAATGGTCAGCGACAGGAATCTTGATATGAAATCCTGGCGCCAAAGGAGCTGGTAAGGACGCCAACCAGGCCTGGCGAAGTCCCTCACCAGGTAGACAATCGCTTTAACACTTAAAAATGTCAGGGCGTTCTGTTTCCAGTCTGAAAGATTTTGAACAAATGATACATTTTAGTAGATTTCGTTATTTGAACGCTTAAGAATCACTGGAACAAAATTTAATAGCAGAGGTTTTTCTGATTATTTTATTCCCACTTTCATTATTGTCAATGCCTGGATTTCCATTTAGAAATAAATAGTCTGACAATTTTTACATCTCAACCAGCAGCAGGCACGAAATATGAGACAGCTGCCGAGGAGCTCTCTGTCATGCTGAAATGTAATATTGCAGTGTTTTGTTAAATCTTTTATCTACATAGCTGCCACAGGCTGCAGCCCCAGAGTGCGAACTCTGTTGAATCAGAGCAACGAGTCTGAACTCCAAGGGTCATAAATTAGCAGAGTGACAAACTTCTGGAGCCCCCTTTCTCTTGCTCTGTTTCTTGATAACAGAGTGAAATAGGAGTTTCACGTGCCAATGCTCTGCAGGGTGAGTGTGACACAGACAGAATCCGGGGGAGGAGGCAAGATGGTCCCCCCGCTTTAGGAACGATCCACGGGGAGCTACACCCTGTTCCGGGAATATCTGCAAATACGACAAGAATAGTAGTCACTGAACTGTGTCATGCTGTTTGAACTGTTCACGAAACACACTAAATGGGCTTGAATTGAAGATGTGAACCTCACTTGGCTTGTTTCAGGCTAGCGTTAGGAGCACAGGCTGTTCGTTCTGTCACATCCTGACCACCAAGGGGACACACAGGGGTCAGTGTCCACCGATTCCCGACACAACTGGTGAACTGTTTCCAGCTTGTCTGGAACTTCCTTTGAGGCCAACGCCATTGGCATGCCCCCCTCTCATTCCAGTTTGCTGCCGTCCCTGGATTCCTTTGATCTGCTCTCCCACACTAATAACTCCTGGGGCCCCCCGATCTCACCCAAGAGGCGGCCATCTTGCCACCACAGTGATTTATCCCAACATCCACGTTTGCGAGCCTTCCAACATGTTAGTTCCACTTCTCCAGTAATTCAAGGACCTGGAACCTGTCCACCCCTGGTGAGGCCACCTTAACGTGTGTTCCCTCCATTTTCTGACTAGGTTATGGCAAGGCTTCCTTGCTTTCTCCATAGCGCTGCCAAAGCAACCTTTCTAAATCTCACCCTTGATTGCATTTCTCACCTGCTGAAAAGTCCTTCAGTGCTTCCCCCTGGCTTTCATCACAAAGCTGAAGTCTATCCATGAATACAAGGCCCGTCTCTCAAAGCAAGGCATCTGAACGAGGGGGATTGTGGGTCTGCACAGTGATGGACCCTGACCCCGCATGTTCCACTGACTCAGGCACGATGCTCTGCAGAATCCACAGGATGCTCATGCAGCAGACGCACACCTGGCTTCACTCCCCAGACCTCAGATTGGTCGGTTCGGGATGAGGTCCAGGACTGTGAGTGGGTTTAAACTTTTTACTTTGAGATTGCTGTAGATTCACATGCCTTTGTAAGAAATAAGACAGAGAGACTGCGTGCACCCCTCACCCAGTTTCTCTCATTGATCACAACTTGCAGAACCACAGTGAGATATGACACGGCTAGGGTATCAGCTCTGATGTGCCCACCCATCGTGCTCAGATTGATTCCCCAGCTTGCCTGTACTGTTTGTGTGTGTGTGTGTGTGTGCGTGTGTGTGTATATATGTGTTCAGCTCTGGGTAATTTGGTCACACATGTAGGTTGGCATACCAGACACCACAGTCAGGATAGAGACATCCATCACCAGAGGGTCCCTCCTGCTGCCCCTGTGGAGCCACAGCTGCCTCCCTCCCACAGCCCCCTCCTCCTTAATCCTGGCAACCACTCCTCTCCCCTCCATTTCTATAATTGTGTTATTTCATTAATATTATACAAATGGGATCACACAGTATATACTAGGGATTGTTTTTATCACTCAGCATAGTTCTTTGGCTTCATCCAGGTTGCCGTGTGTGTCAGTACTTCATTTTTACCGCTGAGTATACTCCGTGCTGTGGAGGACCACAGCTCAACCTTCACCCGGTGAAGGACATCTGAGTGCATTCCAGTTTGGGACAATTATGAATACAATTGCAGTAATCACGGGTGTACAGCTTTTGTGTGTGAACATAAATTTCCATTTCTCTAGGGTAAATGCCCCAGAGTGTAATTGCTGGGTTGTATGGAATCACGTGTTTAGTTGAATAAGAAACAACCGGACTGTTTCTCAGAGCGGCTGCACCGTTCGACACCAGCAGTGCGTGAGCGATCCAGTTTCTTCGCTGCCTCGCCACCATTGGGTGTGTCATCATTTTGATTTCAGCCGTCCCGCTAGGTGTGAGTACAAACATTTCGCATGGTTCTAATTTGCATTTCCCAGGTGACCGATGAAGTTGAACGTGTCCTCATGCTCATTTGCCATCTGTCCGTCCTCTTCACTGAAATGTCTCCCCGTGTCTTTTTTCCAATTCGATTGTTTGTTTTTAGTGATGAGTTTCAAGAGCCCTTTGTACACTCTGCATACGAGTTCTCTGTCAGGTACGTGATTTGCAAATATTTTCTCTCATTTTGTAGCTTGTCTTTCATCCTCTTCAGAGAGTCTTCCACGAGGGGAAGGCTTTCATTTTGGTGAAATCTAATTCCTCCATTTTACCTTTTATGAATCGTGCTTTTGGCGTCGAGTCTAAGGATTCTTTGCCTTGTTGTCGTTCTTGAAAATTTTCTCCTATGGTTTTAACCAAAAGTCTATGATCTACTTTTAGATAATTTTTATGTAAGGTGTGAGATATACGCTAGCAGGTTGCGGGGGTTGGGGGGAGCCTGCGGAAGTCCAGTTGTTCTAGCACCATTTGTTGAAAAGGTGATTCCTCCCGCGTTGAACCACTCCTGCACCCTTGTCGGAGCCCAGCTGGTCATGCTGGTGCGGGTCTGTTCCCGGGCTCTCTGTTCTGTCCACTGTTCTCCACGTCTGTCCTTTCCCCAGTCCACACCGTCTTGATTACTTTCTAGAAAACCTCAGTATTAGGTAGAGTGATTCCTTCCACTTTCCATAAAATGTCTGTTTTAGTTATTCTAGGATTTGTGTCTTTACATAGAAATTTTAGAAAAAGCTCGCGTCCATTTACAAAAACATCTGCTGGTATTTTGATAAGAATAGTCCAGTTTCGTGAGAACTGACGCTTGACTCTTAATCCGTGAACACAGCTTGTCTCTGCATTAATTCTGGTCTCCCTTAATTCCTTTCATCAGCATTTTGTAATTTTCAACGTACAGATCCTAACACTGTGTTTTTACAAATTCAAAGTATCCTAGAGAACCTGTGAAGGTGAGGAAGGGGACGACTATGCTAACTGAAGTTTATATGGCACTCACGAGGCACCAAGCACCGCTCTAGACGTATTAGTACCTTAACTCATTTAAGGAGACGGAGTAGCTTCTGGAAAAGGGCATCCCTCCTTAGTTGATCTCTGATACTTCCTGAGGCCCTGATTTACTTTCTGAAGCCTGTCCACTAACAGACCACATGGACATCACGTCCTTGACCCCAGCACTGTGTGCTGAGTCCAGCAGAGCCGTAAGTCCTCCGTCTCCTCGTGCCAAGGGCAGTGAATGAGCTGGATCCAGTCTCAGTTATGTGCTACCGACACCATCTTACTTATTTACGCCACGAAAAAATGACAAGTTTCACAAAACTGAATTTTGAAATAATTGAAAATTATATTTTTAAATGCCAAACACTTTTCTTCAAGTAATTTGGACAGGAGTCATTATAATGCAACACCTTTTCTTCTTAAAGAGAGCATACCAAGTACATTTTTTTCCAGATCTCCCATCATGTTAGACTTAGAAGATTGTATTCAATTATGATGGCATCCAGCACCGTCATGATCTATTTGAATACTTCCTGTTTTTCCTTCATTAAATGGTCCTAAAAGGCTACATGTTTTAGATTTCGCTGCCTGTTATTTTTTAATGCTCCTTTCTCCTTCCTCACTTTAGCCTAGTAAGTACCACTCTGTTCTTTTCTCATCATTCTTCAACTCCAGGAAGCTCCCTCGTCTAACCAGAATATTCATTATATTGCCTAAACCAAAAACTCAGGCAGTGAGCAAATGAGGAAACCAGCAAATATTCAACAGTTGGTAGAACTGGAAAAAATATAAGTAGACAGAGACAGAGACAGAGGGAAAATGAGAGCAGAATTTTACTTCAAACCAAAGCCCACATGGCTCTGAGCCCAGGCTTTTTCTTCTACACTGTACGAGATTTTTGGAAACAATAAAATAGTTTGCAAGACAGACAGTGTCCACCAAAGTTTTTATCAAATGGGTTGGAGTTCTTTCTGCCAGTGGAAAGTGAGATTCAGCACCAAACTCAGGCAATCAAGTTTATGACCCATCCTTAATGACCCGTCTCTCCCTGCGCCTGCCACCAAGCTTCAAAGACTTTCATCACAGAGAAGAGAGGAATGTTGAGACCTGCACTTTCCTCTGGTACGGAGTTATTTAGAAACATCCCCAGAGACCCATCTGTGTCTCCAGAGCCCAGTGTTTGGGTTGCTCTGAGGAATAGACGGGACGGCAAGGAGAACAGAACAGGAGAGTCTGTCTGCTTTGGGCTTTCATTCCACCGCGAGGAGGATATAGACCCTCTCTCGTTCCCACCCCATGTGTGATTCCCTGCTCTCTCCTCCCCTCCCCAACATCCGAGGTCCACTTGCACAGTCAGAAGGCCGGGTGCATGAAATCTCCCTGACCTGCTTCCTCTCCTGCTGGAGGACAGGGCTCCTGGCCCTGCGCTCTGTTCAACCCTGAATGAAGGTCCTGGAGCTGGGGATTCTCCCGAGAACAGAGCATGATGTTTTTATTTACAAGGAGGATGTTAAAATTGTTGAATTACTCTGTACCTGAGGATGGCAGGTAGTGACAACGGTACTTTTTCAAGCAGTGCAGGTTGGGGTACAGTCTTTGAAATAAGGATGACACCCCTGGGCTTGTTCTCCACACAACTGACGCCAACTACAAGGCAGTAAGGATTTGGACCCATGCCTGCCGAGCGGGGGAGGAGAGCCCCACGGGATCGAAGTCATATGGGGAGACCTATAAGGAGCCAGCGGATGGCTTTCAGTTCCAAACCCCTGATATTGGTTTTTAACTACAGAGCCAGATGATCCATCAGTCTGACAGATGGAAGTCGAAATAAAACCTTTTGTCTAGGGGACGGGAATTTCACATTTTTTGATGTAGTTGGAACATTTAACAGTAAAATATGTTCTACGGAAGAACTAACCCTAACAATCCTATGCCATCCTGGGATTCCAATCTCAGGCCAGTTCAGTTCTGTTTGCGGCCACAAAGCCGCACCACACATCCACACCACCTGCCCTTCGGGAGTCTCATCAGAGCGCCGGAAGCCAGGACGCAGACCTCGTCTCCTTCCCCTGCCAGCCCTCCTGACTTCTAATGTTTTTTTCCTTAGGGAATTCTTTTATCATCTGCCTCTTATTTTGTGGTTCACCGTATCGTCCTCTCCCACTACGGAAAAATGAATGAATTGATGGGCCCAGCAGCCCGTCAGCAAACCTCATCTTATCTGGAAGAATGACAGTTATGAAGTCAACACCAAAGGGACTAGATCACTCACTGTGCAAACCCCCTCTTCACAGACAGTGGTCAGATTGTGTGTGTTACAACTGACAACTGTCTGTTACGCCCGGTCCCGTCATTTCTCTTAGCGTGAGAGAGGCACGTGCCTTCACTAAGGAACCAAGGCCCCCTTGCCTGCTTCCCATACTGGCCTCCTCAGAAGGCCAACCACCCAGAATCAGTCAGCACCTGTGTGAGGTCATTGGAGAGACGCTACGGGCCAGATCTAGGTCTGGCTGATTTATTTATTTGGGCAAATCACTATCTTCTCTCTTATAAAATTCAGATACTTTTGGGAGCCCCACTTTCCTGCATCAACAGGATTATCTGTTGAGGTGGGATGCCAGGGCCACAGGAAACACTCGCAGGCCTGCTGCCTGGACAGGTGACTTGACCTGAGTGTATGGCTTCCCTTCTTCCCTTCTGAGCACTGTGAGTCTGAGACGCTGAGACAAGACAGGTAAATGCAGGTGGGCGGGAGGAGGGGGCCCAGGCAGAGCCTGCATAAGCCCCACACCCACCAAGGTCAACACATGCTGGTAATTTTGGAAACGTTCACCCACGTCCATGCAGCGATTCTACTCTGGGAATCCATCCAAAGGTAATAATTTATATTGGTAAGGAGAAAGAAACGACAGTTACTATCTAACTAGCCAAGAGTTCTCTACCCCGTCTGACTGTATTTATACTCGGTCTACTTCCCAGAGGGACAGGGCCATCCCAGGAAGGAAGGATGGTGCCGTGACTGAGCACAGAACGTCATGGCATCCAGAGCAGAGAGGGCACACGAGCTATGTGGTCCCCAACGCTCTATAAAAGGAAAAGCACCAAGTAGCCATTCGCCGGGAATTACACTCTTTTTTCAAGTTCAGACATGAGAGAAATTTACGCAGGGTGTTATCAGTGGAAATGCCGTGAGCGTGGTCATTTTGCTTGAGACCTGGCTGATCCATCGTCATCGGCTACGGACGTCTCCTGTTTCGCTTCTTATCTTGACTATGATGGAGGGCTTTTGATACAGAGAAATTTTTAATCTCTGTGTAGTCAATCTGTTGAATTTATGATTTCCTCTTCTGCTTTTATGTTTTGAAAGGTCTTCTCCACCCCACCCCCAGGAGGTTTAGTAAACGTTCATTTTGGTTTTCTTCCACTGTTTTTATATTTTACTCCACCCACCTGTAATATATTTGAGGTATGATCCAAAGGCAAGATTATGCTTCTTCCCAGTCGTGCTAAAGACCTTTACTGAATAATAATTGCCTTCCCCTTTCATGATGTCCCTCCCCTCTTGCGTCATATATTGCATTTTCACATGTAGTGAAGTCTGTTCTAGGCTGATGGTCCTGTCTTACAGGTCTGCAGTGTTCTTGCTCTCATCGCTGTTACTTGAAGGAGCATGTCAGTGTCTAAGCAGCTTGGATACCTCTTTGTTCTTAGTTTCTAGGATTATTTTTATGTTCCTCTGCCAAGATTTTGGAAGGAGCCATAAGGCAGACACCAAAAACAGGGGTCACTAGCCATATTTATAAGCTATTAGACCTGGTCCTGCCCATTCTGAATAATTTTCTACTAAAACAGATGTCTGTTGGAGATTGTAATACCCTTAGACCCCACTGGAATTTGTGAGGTGTGATCGAGGGGATTCTTCTCCGAGGGTTGGGGTGGGGACTAGATTGTTCTCTTCGGTCAGCTGCTGACATAGTTACGAGAGAACCCACACTCTCTGTTATTCCTTCTGACATGGACTGATTACAGTCAACAACACTTTGGAATTCACAAAAGGCTCTCCCAACATGAGCTCATGCCACCTTGTGTCAACTCTGAGTGGAGTAAGCACTGTCATCTCATCCTATAAATGAGGAAACTGAGGCTCCGAGGGGTCCCCTAGAATACACGCTCCACCTGGACAGATGCTGCTGCTTCTCAGCGGCTGGAAAGGACCAGGCACCCACAGGCATGTGATGATTATGTGTCGAGCTGATAAGTTAATAAATGAAAGGATGAATAATACACAAATGGGTCCAAGCTATTCCTCTGGTGAGTTCCAAACACTGGGAGCACAGGTGGTGCTCTGGTTTCTGGTGAACGGTCGGACTTGCCAATGTCACCTCCTGCCCGACCGAGGTCACTCTCTTCCACTTGTGGGCGGATCTCAGATGCTGCAGGCAGAGTCAGTATTTGAATCGAGGGAGCTCCTGGTAGGTCATGGGCTGCACGAGGCTGCGAAGAAGAACCCCACTCCCGCGCTGTGTACCACGGATTTCTCTCCTCCTCCACCCGCAGGCTCTGCCACCTGTAACTACACAACTCCACGGGCAGGTGTTGTTTCTGTCCTTTGTTTGTGCTCCTAGGAAACTCATAATAACACTGCAAAGTAACATGCATCTTACTTTGTCTAACAAAATTACAGTATATCCTTCACTGTCTTAAATTGCCCAGCAGAGCAGAATGCAGATATGTACGCAGCAAACATTTCAAACCCACTCGGATGGGATGAGGCCCTCTCCTAAAATCAACGTTTTCATGGATCGGGGTCAGCAGGAACCGCACACACTCACACCAGACTGTTAAGGATTGTGGAGTGACGGGACCGCTTTCCGTGGTGCGGTCAGGGCTGGGGAAGGAACAGGGAGACCTCATCTGTAGGCATGCTGGGAAGCAGAGACAGCAGCTGCAGGCCTGAGGGATGCAGCCAACCCAAAGAGGCCACACGGGGGACAGGAACTGACCCCCTCTCCCATCCCCAGTTCCCTCTGCATCCCCGTCGCCAGGCTTGGGCAGGATGCCGTCCTCGGGCCCCCAGGAGACAGACATGAGAGGGACAAGGGGAAACCCCCAGGGACGCTTTCGGACTCAACTTACCCAAAGGGTGCTGTGGACCCCTGTACCGAACCCAGACCCAAAGACGGGGCCCCAGAAAGGGACGCTTTCTGAAGGGTGAACTTACCGACACGAAGAGTCTTCCAGAGCCATTAAACCTAAGTCATATTTACTCAGATCTTTAAAAACTTTCCTTCCCTGGGAATAATAAAATTATGTGGAATCCTCGCATCCTGGAAAAATCCAGGCCGTGTGATCACTTACGAAGCCGGTTGACGCTGCGAACCGGGCTGTTGGTGCTCGTGTGATGTTCCGTCATCACGCTTAGGATTAGTGAGCAGTAAGCGACATTCGGTGACTGAGTCTCGGGGAGTCTATCTCAGAGGAGGTACAGAGGATGTGGTATAATCATTATTTTTAAATTATGTCTGCCTGCCTCCGCTGTCATCTTTCCTAATAAAACAGAAGGTAAGATGTAAGCACAAGGGAGAAAAATACAAAACCACCAAAATAGTCTGAAATAAAAAATAAAACGAAGACATGCATTCAGCAGAAACGCCGGGAGGAAGGCGCCATTCCACAGACTTTCTAAAAATGGAATTATTTTATTTTGCCACGGCAATGCTCATAAAAATGATTTTCCTTCCAGCCTGAGCAGTGGCAGCACAGGAGGAAATGGACGAGATCTGAGATTGGGTTTAACTGGGAGAAAATGGCGAGGCCGCATTTTTCACACGAGCACGCACAGGCACGCACACACACACACACCTGCAGCCGGTGCTCCAGGACCAGGAGCAGGGCACACCACTCATTTGCAGCAAGACAATGAGAAATCTATCATTTTAGTATGTCATTTTCAGGGTGCAATGCCATGAAATCTAGTTGAGTTTTAGCCAAGTGGTATTTTCATCAATGCAAAATGCAGACTTTCAAAGACCACCCCCCCATCACATTCTCCAGCCCAGGCCAGTGTCCGGGGGACAAGAACAAGAAAATTACTGCCGTGCTGTTCACCTCTGTGATTCATCAGGCTTGTGCTGTTTCTTATGTAATGACGGCAGCCTCTGTTCCTGAATACAAAGGACTGAAAGCTCTACCATGTTTTAAACAATCCTATTCGAAGCAGGAGGAAAACTCATAACTCAGAGTTGTTGGGATTATTTTGGCTCCTACGGCAAAGAGGGGCTTGTACAAACCAGACAGGAGCACAGGGAGTGTCCCGCACCCACACTGGTCTCAGCGCCTGGTGCACACTCACTCACGCATTGATGCCACGCAGCATCCTCCAAGGTGAGTGGCTGCGGGCCCATTCCATGAACGAGGAAACTGAGGTGGAAGGACTGTCACTCGTAGGAGGTCCCACAGCCCCTGGGGCAGAACCAGGATTCGAGCCCCGGTGGCCTGGCTCCAGGGCCCCTAGCCATTGTGCATCCCGTCGCCAGAGGGGACACAGGAAATACTGCTAAGTGGGAATGGATTTACTTTAGAGACAAAATGACAAGTGGGAGCATCTGAGCAAGAACGAAATTAAGCACTGTAAAGTTCATCTCCGGTTTAAAAAAAAATAATAAACTTTTAACATTAATTTCTCCTGAACATTTGTGAGTGCCCCAAATCCTGACATAAAAGCTTTAATTTCTATGCAAAGTAGATAGGATGATTGAGTTATAATTAAAATGGTAATTATACCCTTAATGCTCCGTATTTGACTTTTCAAAAAAATGTTATGCTCCAAGAAAAGCTATTTAAAGATCAGAGGAAAATCTTTGAAAATGAATGTATTCAAGACATTTTAAATCTTTTAAAATCCAGTTATTGATTTTTACATGCTTTCAAGTGTAGTCTAAAACATTTTCTTCATTTATTTGGTCGATGGAAATAATAAAAAATCATTGGGACGTGAAAAGCAGAAACGAAGGCAATATTCTGGAGGTTGATATTTAATATGATAAATATCTGGAATGCTGGTGTGCAGGGAGGGGCATCAGGCCTGACCACTGGTCAGTCTGAACCCCACCACCGGTGGGCAGGGGGTGCCCGTCGGCCAGAAGCCCCCTTGGGCGACCGTTCTGGCTTCCTAGGTGTCACCCTGGGCTTGAATGCTGCAAATACGACATTTCCTTTGATCCGTCATCGACTGTTTAGAATTAAAAAAAGAACACCTAAAGCTATAAATCAAATGTCAAGTGCGCGAGTCTGGCGGCACCATATCAATACTTCATGATGGATGGCTGGCCCGGAGGCCTGGGAAACAGCGGGGTCGCTGGCCGGCCCTGGGCACGCAGACCCCGCGGGCCTCCTCTTGCCCCACATGCGGGGCCGGGGCGCAGCCAGGGCAGGAGAGCCCCAGTGCCTCTTAGGTGGCCATTTCTTGCCCCTCTTTTCATCACGAGGAGGATGAAATCTCTTCTAGAAAGCTTTGTACCAACCGCTAAATATCCAGGAGCAAAAGAGGCCCGTACAGTCCACACTGGAACCAGGACAGCATTGCAGCCCAGGCAGAGAGCCGAGTGAGGGTGGGTTGTTCTGACTTCTTTTCTCAGACCCTTTCAGATATCTGGAAGAAATTTCCGTGGTTCTGTGTTTGTTTCTTGATGGAAATGCCTTCCAAGGGGGCCTCTCTCAGCATTTGGATCAGGTTATCTCCACATCTTGGGAAACTCAGACTCAGATAAGGAGCATCCTAAACTCTGCCCCGTCTGCAAGCTGGTGTTTGCAGGCCCCCTTCAAGGGCCTCCCCGGCTCAGGCTGAGAGTGGACGGGCCACAAAGGGCAGCTGATGGAGGGGGCCTGAGGTGTGGGGAGAGGAGAAAGCAGGCTGGCCAGGGGAGGGCTGTCCCCGGAAGGAAGGCGCAGCCGTGCTGCTGGGTACGACGTGAACCCATCGCCTTCGGGCTGCAAGGAGAGGAGGAAGGGGCAGGGAGAAAAGGGACTGTGCGTGGGGTGGATGCTGGGAGATGAGGGGAGACGCTACTCTGCCTGGGTTTTCTCCTCCCTCGTAGGGACTCTCCCAGGCCTCCTGAGGGGACGGGCCGACAGAGGCCAGCAGCGGTCTCCACATGTGGGCAAACGGGCAGACTGCAGGCAGGGATAGGGGGCGACCACGCAGGGGGGACGTGGTTCTGAAAGGGGGCGTCAACAAGATCTCTGGCTGCTTCTCGGTTTTGCTGAAGAGGAGTTTGAATCCCAGCCTTGTGAACACACGTGTGAGGGCCGTCTTGGTGTCATGTTTATAATGACTGTCCTGGTACCAAGAACAAGTGGGGGCCCCACAGAAGAATCTGGATCATCGGGTTTATAAACGGCTGAATGCTAACCTGGGCTCAGCGCCAAGGCTCTCATCACCCTCTCAGGCCCTCACAGACCGTCTTTCCTTTCTTCACCAAGATCTGATGCTAGAAATGGCCCCAGAAGGTTCCATATGACTGGGTTCCAGACATAGTGGATTTCAGAAATGCTACCGGTCAGCCAGACGCACTGTGGATCCTGAGTTGCCAGTTGGCTGGAGAAGTGTGTTGGAAGGCAGCGTCAACAGCCACGAGCATTCTGGAGGGTCTGCAAACTCTGAGAGCAAGTTAATGACAAGCACAGTTTTGTGAAGCTCTGCCCGACAGAGTTGGGCCCACGGCTGCAGGCCCCTGGACTGAGCTGCACGGGAGGGAGGTCCCCATGCTCCATCAGGCTCCACATCCTCCCCCGTCCCGGGACCCAGGGAGGCCCTGCTGTCCGAGCGTTAACCCCCTGTCCCCTGTCTGTCTTTCTCCTGTTTTGCCAGAAAGCAGTGACTAAGCCGTGACAGTCCCCACTGCTGGCGGTGTTCACAGCTTCTGCTGTTGAGCAGGGCTCCGGTCACGAGACGGAGCCGCACTTGACGGGTCATCTCATCAGGGCTGTGGCAACGCTCTGCCTGATGGGCAGTTACAACTCTACTTCAGCACTTGTGATGGGAACCCAAGGGGCCTCGTGAACGTCCCCACCCCACCCACACGTGGACACGAGGGATCTCCTCTGCAATGAGAAACTCGGAAGAAGTGCTGCTGGTGGCCTTGTGGGTGCGCACGCTGTGGTGGGGTGCGGTTCACAGTATGTCACTCGGACCTCGAGAACCCAAACCAGATTGGAGCCCAAACGCAGTCGGATCCAAGTGCTGCCAGCCCGCAACTCTGGGCCAGTCTCTCCCCTCTCTGCTTCCTCCTCTGCAGATGGGAAAGCCAGGCGCCTGCCTGGAGGGGCTGTCATGACAAGTAGTGAAAGGATGTACTTACCACAGAGCCCTCATAAAATAGTATCACCTGATAAACCCTGGCTCTTTCCACGACCACCACAAACATGGGAATCAGAGGGGGATTTCAGTGAACTTTGAAATCTGACTGGGACTTAACAGAACCATGAAGAAGTCAAGAGAAACCACAGTTCAGCTGCGGAAGGGCGACCTGGACCTGGGGCACCCTCCCCAGGGGCGGCCCTGACCCGGAGGTGACAGTGGTCCGTGCTCCCGGGGGGCCTGGTACCTTGGCTCCTGGATGAAGTTACTGCTCTCGGCTTTGTCTCCAGAAAGCGCAGAGGCCCTGGTGCAGCCCCATGTCCTGGGAGCCCCTTCACCCTGCATCCCGGCCCCGTAGTCCTGTGCACACGGCCTGGCTCCGACGCTCAGCGATAGCACGCACGATGCAGAAAGCGGAGATCAACGCATCAGCGGAAAGCGGCCGCCGAGGACCCAGGAGCAGGCATGCTGGAAAGTTATTTTTCTGTTCCATTTCACCTGCAAGCTGAATTATTGATTTTAATACTTTATTTTCACATGAGTTTATTTGAGCGACAGATGCTGCTCAGGTTGTGCCTGCGGAGAAGAAATGAGATTCTGGTAATTAAAGGCCCCCCCGGGCCGTGGACCGGCGGGATTAAGCTGCGCACTGGAGTGAGCCGCACACTCCCGGGGGATTAGGCCAGGACTCAATCATTTCTTCCCGTTCCTTAAATTACACTTCAGCTCTCAGGAAGGCTTAAGATCCGGCCCATTGGTTCCAGAAAGAACTTCATTTAACTACACTTGCCTCCTCTCCGGGTGGGGATGGTGGCCTGGGCGCCTGCAAAAGCCAGGCCCCACGAGACCCAGGAAGGGGATGAAGTCGGGTTGGAGGATGGGAAGGTGAGTCATCGCGGGACGGGCTGGTCGGAGCACAGGGAAGGGCCAGCCAGCTGGGAGGAGGTGGAGGACACCCTCGCGGTTCCTTTTGTCACTCGAGTTCCTGATGTGATGGTGGCGGGCAGGCCTCGTGCACGTCCTGTTCCACTTCCCCCACAGGCAGGGAGAAGCCCCAGCTGATCCCCGGCTGAAGAAGGGCTACCCCCCACTAAAGACACCCGGCGGCCATGATTCCCACCTTCCCGTGGGCTGTTGCCTACTCTGTCCATCTGGGGATGAATCTGGGTCACTCCACACCCTATCCTTGGAGCTGGGGAGCCTCGACATCCTGTCTGAGTCCACACGCATCAGGGCCACATGGCAGCCCTGCCTCTCTGCTCAGGCCCAAGTGTCGGTGGCCCATCCATCACAGCAAAGCCCCGAGGCACGTCAGTCCTTGTCATCGGAGCGTGTGTGCTGGACCGAGTGCACAGCCTGCAAGCCCGCTCCATTCGGCTTGTCCCTCACGTCTGCTGAGCTCATTATGGTTCCACATCGAAGGCACGGGTGTGCTCAGAGGTGTGAAAACCTTTGCTACAAATCAGAAAACCCGGGCATGATTTTTTCATTTTCCAAAATATGTCCATAAGGGTTTGTTGACACATGTTCGGGAGCAGCTAAAGGATGGGGCTGCTCCACAGCACATCGCGACCAGGACAAGAGATGCCTCCCAGGGGCCCACCTCACTCGCTGCCTCGAGAGCCGCAGGCCCCGGCAGACCCATCTGGCGTGTTCACCCAAAACCTAAGCAGAGCGGACACCAGAGGCAAAAGCGATGCCACCAGCAACAGCCCCAGCACCAGTGTGGGCACCCTGCACCAGTATCAGGGGAGCTGGGCAGGAGCCAGCTGCTCGCGGCGTCCACCAGCGCATTCGCGCTCCACACCCGAATGGGCCAACAGCTCTGTCTGTCCCGACATGGGATTTGAGAGCTGACAGCGTCTCCTCGAGATCATGCACCTGTCAGGTCCCTCTGACTAACCTCACAGTCATCCCCCAACAGCGCCACTGCCACTGGATGTGGGGACACTTGTGATGACCTCACTTTCATAGGAAACCTCAGCCGTGGGTGCAATAGGTGCCAAACCATCTTAGAAGAATCCACATCTACGTGTCCTGGAAAGCCACTTGCACATCTCGTTTGCAGCTGAGACAGTAAAATCTAGAGAAGAACATGAGTTCCATGCTCTCTGTGCATCCTGTTCTTCCAACAGAGAAAATAAAAAGAAGTGCTCTGTGGTTAGAGTCCCCTAACCTGCTAACCACACAGAAAAGTAAATTGTATCATCAAAAATTAGCTACCTGGAAATGTAAATTAAACAACAATGAGATACCACTACACACCTATCAGAAGGACCAAAATCCTGAACACTGACAACTCCAAATGCTGGTGAGGATGAGGAGCAACAGGAACTCTCGTTCACTGCTGGTGGGAATGCAAAATGGTGCAGCCACTCTGGAGACAATTTGGCTGTTTTTTATAAAACTAAACCTCCTCTGACCATACGATCCAGGAATGCGCTCTTTGGTACGTACTGAAAGGTGATGAAAACATGTCCACAAAGAACCTGCACGTGGATATTTATAGCAACTTTATCGTAATTGTCAGAATTTTGAAGCAATCACGATGCCCTTCAGTAGGTGAATGGATAAACAAACTGTGGTCCATCCAGACAATGGAAAATTATTCAGCGCTAAAAAGAAACGAGCTATCAAGACTTGAAAAGACATAGAGGAACCTTAAATGCATATGACTAAGTGACAGAAGCCAGCCTGAAAAGGCTCCATCCTGTATGATTCCAACTATGTGACACTCTGGGAAAGACAGAACTATGGAGGCAGTAAAAGGATCAGTGGTTGCTAGGCTTTGTGGGGGAGGGATGAACTGATGGAGCACAGAGCATTTTTAGGGCCGTGGAACTTCTCTCTATGACAGTATGATGGTGGATCCATGTCATTATATGTTTGTCCAAACCCACAGAATGAACAACACCAAGAGTGAGCCCTGATGTGAACTCTGGACTCTGGCTGATGTGATGTGTCTGGTGGGTTCATCTACCACCTGGTGGAGGATGTGGATAGTGGGGTGGCTGCATCATGTGTGGGGAAGGGGTATGTGGGAATCTCTATACTTTCCTGTCAGTATTGCTCTAAACCTAAAACTTCTCTAAAAAATAAAGTCCATTAAAAAAAAATCAGTTGCCTGACAGGATTACACCAGAGCTGTCAGCACAATATTCCATGGCAGGAAATAAACCACAAGGAATTCTATCATGGTCTGTTAGGGCTTATTCACTCTAGATCCCAATTCGTCACCTGGTATTTAATCAGCCAGACTAATGAACCCTGTGGAGAGAAAGACAGAGAGACATCAAGAGAAGAAAGATCTGTCTGTGTCTGTGTGAGGTTGATTTTCCCGGCAATCTTAGGTTAGACACTGGTGTTCTCTATTCTGGTGGTCTTCTTTGTAACGACATCCCCAAGCTCTCCTCGTCAGTGCCAGTTCTGAAACCCGTCTGATCAGCTGTAACTAACCCCACATAGGAAACTGCTGACACTCTGTTGGTGGCCAGGGCTAACTCCTTTTGCTTGGCCACTTAATTCTGTTCGTTTCTATGGGCATTCAAAGTTAAGTCGCTCCTGTATTAGATCTTAACGTAATTAAATAAATAGAGTGTTTATCTTGCATCTTTAGAATCAGCATGCAGTCTACAACTCTGCCGCTGTCCTGTGTGTCTCTGTGTGGTCCTGTGATCAGTGAGGGGCCGAGGGCCACGTTCTGTAACCCCTCGCTCTTCCACCTGAGGCCTGTGTGTCCTGCCCAGCATGGACGTTCCCTAAAAGCCCAGCAGACATTTGTCGTCCCTCCCACAGGACGAGAAGAGGGTGGAGAAGCCTCGGACCAGGCCCCCAGAAAGGCGCCCAGATGGGAAACAGACAGGCGGGTAAAGAAGCAGGGCCCACCTGGCCCGAGTCCTGGACGGCAGCCGCCACCCCAGCAGTGAAACGCCGGCTGGGCGCCCAGCATGGTGTGGGGCGGGCAGCTCCCCCCGGCCTGCGAGGCTGATGGTCACACACAGGCTTTGGGCCAGGGCCGCGTCCTCACTTCTGTGTAGTTCAGACTGTTGACGGACATCCTGGAGGGTGCCAGTTATCCACAAATGAGGCAGCTCTGCAACTTAGAGCAGCTCTAGAGCTTTCCAACGCCCGGGTCTGCGAGGATTTCCACCAGAGGCAGGGAAGGACCACCTTCCAGGAGAACAGGAGGGAAGGACAGCGGGAAGCAGGAACAGAATGCTGGGTTCATGGTGGCCACGCTTCACACCGCTCGGTAACCAAACACTGCAATTCCTGTGTGTGCCGTGCCTGCCTCCCACCACCACCCACAGACCGAGTCTGCACCGTCTGTCAGGTTCCTGCCCACACGCCCCCTGGTCTCAGGGTCCCTCCCTGCTCCCCTCCTCGAGGGTCCTGTAGCTCATGCCTCCCCTTCGGACACTGAGCACAGTTGAAAGCTTGTCTTGAGCCGGCCTGGCTGTGATCGCCGA
Organism: Equus asinus; assembly: GCF_041296235.1. Taxonomy (NCBI): domain Eukaryota; kingdom Metazoa; phylum Chordata; class Mammalia; order Perissodactyla; family Equidae; genus Equus; species Equus asinus. Next base: position 44,985,438 of record NC_091818.1, read on the forward strand.
GGACAGCCACTGCCCGTCAGTAGGCAGATAACAGTGTTGACGGGAGGGCAGCGCCGCGGTCTGCACGGGGAGCTTGAGCCTCACATGGAACTTGAGACCGGCGTCGTCCTGCTCACGCTTGTGCTGCTCCCCCGAGCTGAGGCCTTGGTGGCAGCATGGCTGCTGGGGCACCGAGGGCATGTGCCCAGCTCCCTCAGGTGGATTTCATACATGTTAGGATTTGTCTAACGGCCAACTGCCCCCTGTGTCTTCGCCTCCCCGAAAGGAAGGCCAGTGTCTGTGTTTGCTGCCAGCACAGGGAGGGGCTCACAGTGGCTCTCAGGAGGCATTTGTTGAATGAATAAAGGAGTGAATGTGTCATTCTCTGTGATCTCCCATGAGGGAGGGGATGTCTGCATCCCAGAGGAAGATGGCCCAGGAAAGGTGCCCTGGCTGCCCACTGACAGCAGTTTCTAAACGTAGCGAAAATGTGCCTCCTGCCAACCCCACACTCTGGACGCAGCAGAAAACTAGCGGGGAAGAAAGGTCACGTCCGGGTGTTAGCTCCCCAGGTCTGCCATAACAAATGACCACAGACAAGCCGCTTAGACAACAGAAACGTGTCCTCTCGCCGTTGAAATTCAGAGCAGACCTGAAACCCAGTACCTCCAGGGCTGGGTCCTTCCGAGGACCCAGGGAGAACCCGTTCCAGGCCACGCTCCAGCCGCGGGTGCTGTGGACGTCACCCCGTCCCTGCCTCCATGCTCGCTTGGCCGCGTCCCTGTCTGTGTGTATGCAAGGTCCCAGGGCTTTCAGGGCTGACCGAGGAGGAAGATGTGGCCTCCGGGGCGGTGGCACAGCTTTAGCTGGCAGTACTCAGGCCGGTTTGCAGGCGAGAGTCCCTCACAGCTCGAGACTGTCCTGGATGGAGAGGAGGGGAGGGTACTCCCCAGGAGAGGGGTCAGAGAGGGGGTCACATGTCAGGTTTCGGGGTCAGAGAGCTCCAAAGGACCTGTCTTGTTACCACACAAAGGGCACGATCTGCTCACCGCGAGAAAAAAGCCCATCGTTAAGAGGCAAGACGGTGGCAGAGAAAGCACATTTTATTACAGCGTGCCAGCAAGAGGGAAGATGGCCAACTGATGTCCACAGGAAGCATCTTAAGGGGGCACAGAATCTTAAAGCAGTTATATAGGCCAGTGGGTTATAGGGGATGGTTAGGGATGTTGACCCTCTGCTGTTACAGACCTGAGATTCGCCACACCAGGTCTTTCGGTTTTCATTGATGACGGCTATCAGCACAGACTCTCTATTCGGGGGTCATCACATTCCTAAGACACTCAAAGGAAAGAAGTTATCGTCTCATCGCAGCTGGGAGGTGCGTGCACTAGCAGGAGTCATGACATCTACAGAGCAGGTGGATCTCCTGGAGGGTGCGAATCCAGCTGGGGTAGTTAGTCAGAGGTCATTCCAAGTTACGACATGGTCTCTTTTCTATGATATGGCTTCCCTTATGTCAACCTCGTGTTGAGCCGGTTTCAGTCTCATCAGTGGGTAAGAGCTGTTGGTAAGGCTGTGGGGTGCGCCAAGCATGAATGGCTGAAGATCTGCTTATCTGGCTATTTTTAATTTACCAAATGCGTAAAAGTTTGAGTTTGGGGCTGGCAGGCTTTGGAACTAACAGATTTCAGCCGGAAGTGACGAAATAAACCGGCCAGGGGCCAATACGCAGAGGCCACCTTTGGCTCGTTTATAAAACAGTGTCCAAATCTCCTTTTTATCAGAAAGACACTGGTCACTGGATTGAGGCCTAACTCTGGATCCAGGATGATTTCATCCCTAGATCCTTAGCTAACTCCGGCTGCGAGGACCCTATTTTCAAATAAAGTTCCATTCTGAGGTTCCGGATGGACACAAATTTAGGGGAACACTGTTCAGCCCGGTACAGTTTATTTGTTTCAGTGGTATTTTGTGTAGGAGGGGAAAAAGAAACAGCCACAAAAGATGCATAAAGATACTGGAGAGACTGAAGTTAGAAGACAGATGGTTGTTGCCGGACACCCGAAGGAGACAGGAGGGGATAGAATCAGGAACGTCAGCAGAGGAGCTGGCCTGGGAAAAGAGGAGGACGTTTTCCTGATGGTAGGGAAGGGGAAGCGATAGTGAAGAGGCAGTCTGATGTAAAGGTGAGGGTACTTAAAAGCGTACACATCAGAAAAGTGTTTCTCAAAGGAGGGGGAGGCGAGGTCCTTCACTAAGAAGGGAGAGAATAGCCATTGGGTTGGGGAGATTGGGAAGAAAGAAAAAGGTTTCGAGCAAGTATTCTGAAGAGTCCAATAGGATCATGAATCCAGATTTAATCAGAATCAGAAAAGCTTACCTAATGCAATCATTTCGTTTTGGAGATAACAAAACTGAGGCCGAAAGATCCTAGGTGACTTGCAAAAGTCAGACCCACAGGATGGCTAACATGGTTCCTGATCAACACAATGGGGCCCACTGGGGTGAGAGGTACTGGGTTTGAGGTGGAGCCAATCATCCTGGAGCCACAGTTTTCTCCAATTTTGCTTTTCAGCCTGAAATAGGCAGTCAGGCTCCCTTCTCTCCACCACTTGATTGAGTCCAAGGACTTTCACAATCATTAAAGAGGCTGTGAATGCAAAGACGCTAAAGCAGAAAATCCCAGGCAAACTGTGACAGCTGTCTGGATCACCCGCACTCGCTCTTTATTTCTCCTCTCTTCTGCTTTGCCTACCCCACATTCAAGACCACAGATTTGACCTCTGTTCCACAAAATATCATAAGAAGACCTCCCTCACCAGATCTGTCACTCAATCCTTCTTCACACCAATTAGGAGTCTCAATTGGGTGGCTGTTTGGAAAGACATCAAATACACCAAGCTTTATGGAAATGTCAATATCCAACGTTCTTTTCAGTCATTTGCTCTAATAATAGTGTTGCAAGACGGCTTAAATTAATGAGTATCTATCACAACATAGAGACCAGCCACAGGGGAAGGAAATATTTATTTCAACCTTTCCACAGCCTTTGCATCATTCCACACTCTGCCCTAAGCATGCCTGCTGAAATGGATTAGCTTACCCATCAGTGAATATTTGCTTTCTCCGCCCTCCTCTGTGGAAGGAATATACTTTCCATCCCACCAATGTTAGTCTTACACATGCATCTTGCTGAGACTGGTGAGATGTGGAGGACCTGACAAGCAGAGACCCAAAACTCATTTGAGCTGTTGGTCTGGGCTCTTGCACACCTGCCATCGCCGTGATGAGAATGTGTCTCAGTAGCCACTCCTCCAAGGAGGGTAAGACGCACGTGGAGCAGACCTGAGCCAAACCACAGCTGGGAGCCACATCCAGCAGAGCCCACCCAGGTCAGTCACACTCAGCCACACGATGGATGCTCCAGTGAATAATAAGTGCTTGTTGATTAGGCCATGGACTTTGGGGATGGTTTGTTACACAGAAAGCACTTGCTGATACACCACATAGAAAACTATTTTTGCTCCTAAAGTCTGTGAATTAACAGAGTTTTAAAGAAACTGTAATTCTCCCATATGAGAGGATCTGGAGATTATCTCTCTGAAAAACATTTTGAAATAACAAATGAAAGACAATCACTGATCACTGTTCCATATTTTAGCCTTAGATAGCTGTAGCGAGTGTCTTCGTGCTCTCTGCTGTTTCTGACCTCTAAATAAACCAGGATTCTGGAGACAAACCCCATCGGTATACACAGAAGATGAAGAAACAAAGGCACACAGCAACTCAACGCTCCAGAGCATCGCTGCCTTAGGAAGCTAATTGGGAATGCCCTCCTCCCCCTGTGCACTGTGCTCTTCCATCTCAGCTGCATCAGAGATCTCTGATATTGTCACCATTTTTCCTAATGAAATTATGATATTCTACCCTGGTGTTACTTAAATGGCTTTATGAGGCCAAAAAGTACAAGTCAGTTCCTTTCAACACATCCTGCTTGGTGTCCAAATGACATGGACTCCCCACACACCCTCCCGGACTGAAATGCCTTACATCCTTTTCAAGTTGGTAGCCCACGTGAAGGTCACATCTTGGGTTTTCACTCTCCTGACCGCTCTCACTCCCGTGTCACATTCATGCCCCCATCAATCAGCCGACAACATCTACAAATGTCACCGTGTCAAGTTCTGTACTAAACATTATGGCATGACCCCAAACAGAAGACGTCGTCCTGGGGTCCCAGGGACACTGCAGGGCAAATAGCTGAAACGAGATGAACACGCATAATGAAGACATTCAAAATGTTTCCCCTAGAAACGAACGTGAGCCCTTCCATCCAGAGCCTGCTCTTTACCTCTGTGCGGTCGCTCTCCACTATTGACGCACATTGAAACCTGCTTTTAAAAACAGAGATATTTTGGCCTCACCCCCAGGCATTGTATTATAATTGGTCCAGGTGGCGGTCTCGGCACTGGAATGTTTTTAAATCTCCTCGGGAGAAGATGATATGCAGACAGGGTTGAGACCCACCGCTTTACACTATGTGCACAAGTTGGTCAGAGTCGGGTAGAGCTAATTAGGGATGGCTGATGGTAGACGGAAAGCTTGACAGTGTGAATGGGCTGGAATTCTGTCAAAGGAACTCCATGATGAGTTCAACAAGCCTTTGGAATTGAGAGTGAGAGAAAGCAAGGCAAGAAGGCTTTATCCAGTGGAAATCATCGCCGGGTGGGGGAAGTGAGGCATTAATGCAAAAGAAGAGGGACTCAGCTGGGGACAGCTCCAGGAAAAGGCATCCCCACCCGGATCCTTGATGCAAAGTAGCTCCAAGAGGTCGCCAGCTTCTTTGAGTCTCAGTTTCTCCAGCTATAAAATAGAATGTCAGACTTACACACTCATCTTTGTGGAAAGCCAAAGGCCTCATCCGCTCTGTTTGCAAAAGATTTCATCACCCAGAATCCACTGGCCATGGCGAGAAGAGGAGTAACAAGGAACTAGTACTCATTCTGATGATGAGTAAGAATAAGTGACCAAAGATGTCACTCCTGCCAGCTCCTGTTGCCATCTCAATTTTTCCTGGGTCTCTATTCTCACACACACTGCTGACGATACATTTCAGCCCCCAGCCTCCAGTGGACATCAGAAATGAAATCTCCCCGGTAGACGTACAAGAACGCTCCGATGGAGAGAGATGGCAGACAAACCTCCCTGACCCTATCAGCAATACTTCACCTTCAACGGTACGAACGTTAAATTCTTCTTCATCTCGAATAACCCATTTTGCACCATCTGAAGCTGATTTTCAGCAATCTCTCCCACCCACTCCCCCACCCCGTCCCACCTGATGGAATTCTCATGCTTGTGAGGTTGTCTTTGGAGAGGGCTCTGAGATTTCTTCTGTTTGCACCTCCCTTCCCAGCCAGCAAGCAGTGCCTCATGCCCAGCCCCGCCTAAAACACAGATGCCATCTTTTGTTTTGCCTTTATGTTGTGAGATACACACTGTCTTGCTGACACTCTTGCGAAGCATCAGTGAGTAAAGTCTGTTCCACAGGCTGCAAAGCCATCTGGACTTCCTGCTGAAAAGGTTGGACATGGTTTTAGGCAAGATTTTTATCAGATCTGAGAGGGAGAAAAAGTCTGGAATGCATTACCATCTTCCAAGGTTGATGTCAGACTATTTTTTTTTCCCCTGTCAGTTACAAAACAAAGGGAAAAAAAAGATGACAAACCGGAGGAGCTGAGAATGAAGATACACATCTCCAGAGGGAGCTTTGCCAAAGGTAGTGGAGTATAAACAAAAAATAAATTAGTTTTGGTTTTATCAGGAACTGGACAGGCTTCCACTGGTATAATAGTTTGTCTGGCATTTCCAAGCCTTCCTGGGGAGTGCCCTTAAATGCAAAGGGAAAATCCAAGATGCTCGCAACAGAGGTGAGATTGGCTTTCAAAACCTATTAGCAGTCTTTAAAATGTACACAAGAAGAAAGACAGAGGGGAAGGGAATAAAACAGACCTCATGAAAAGTAAAACTGCTTTGAAATCTCTCTTTCTCTCTCTCTCTGAATGTGACACAGACTTTTCTAAAAAGGTTCAACTTTTCAGTCAAAGAATGTTGGTATCTTAGCAACATACTTGCTACCACAAGGCTTTGGGTTTTTTCTCCCCAGAAGTTATTGAAGAATGAGTTCTCGTGTCAGAAGCATCCCTTAACAAGGACCCTTATTTGAGAATAGGCTACAACCCGTTGCCTGCACCCCCGCCCCTCCGTCATTCATCTGGTGCCCTCGGGTTGCAGACACTCTGTGAGTGGGCTAACAGCAAGCCGCTGCCGGGGGCCTCAGACGGAGGACCTGAGTCACCTCCTCGTAGAAGGCACCACATCCATGATGAAACGATGGCATTGTGTCCTGTGGAGCAGTTATAGGACCAGCAAGGCCTCCTCGCAACAGATCTCAAGACCGTCTTCCATTCCCAGTGCACTACAGTATGAACAACACATTACCAATTGTACCAGAAAAAAACAACTGCGTGTCGAAGCGTGTCATCATTTGGAAAGAAAATGTCTTTGTGGAGAAGGACCAGAGTTTGCCCTCAGATTAAAAGCAGTCCATCTAATTAGGGGTTTAAAATGCTTCACAGAAAAGTGATGGTCATCGATCCTGAAAAGTAATTTATGTGATGTTTTCCATTTTTTTCTAAACATTTTACTCTGACAAACATTTATTTTGTGTTTACTCTGTTCCCATGCTCTGCGGGAACGGAAAGCAAATGCTCCTGGTCCTCAAGCTTCTCTTGATGTAGTCGAGATTCCCTTTTGGACAGGCTGGGAATCCCAGGACACGTCATGTATGTTCACGTAGAAGCTGAGCACGGCCATGTTTCATCACACCCGCACCAACAACCAGCGCTTTGGGTTTGGGGAGGAAGCTCCCCTCCTGGCGGAAGGTCCCCCGAGGACAGTGTGCATGGACGAGGAAGGCAGAGAGCAGGACACGAGGACGCTGCGTCCAAGCAGAGACGAGGCCCGAGGGAAGTTTGAGCGAGGACATGCCTGGGTCTGGGGACCCGGCACCTTGGTGCTGGAGCTGCCTTGCTGGGATGTCACTGCCAATGGTGTGGAGGACAGGGGACAGAAAAGATCCTTCTTGAGAAGCCCCGGTGGGGATTGACAACAGGGACGCAAAGCATGGAAGGTGACAGAGATGTCACACTCAGCCGGGAACAACATGGCGTTTACTTCCTGTCACACATCTGTGCTTCTGTTTAGAGGATGGTGGGGCCCTCCCCCAGACACCACGGTGGCCCCATCCTGGCCTCCCAACCTCCGTGAGGCATCCTACAGCTGGGGCGTGACCCTCCCCCCCCCCCCCACTGGCTGTGCCTAAGAAGCACAATGACCCTATCTTGTGGCTTCAACAAGTCAGCTACTGTCCCTGAGCCAGGGTCCAGGCTGTGGGCATGCCCACGTCTTCCAAGCAGGAGAGACACCGACAGGCTAACAGGAAGGCGGGCCTGGAAGAGGCAGGAAGAGCATGAGGGCAAAGCTCAGGCTCCTGGAGGAGCTCCTGGACCCCAGGTGTGCAGGGGGGCGATGGCGGGCTGGTCCTCACGGACTAAAGTAAAGGCTGAGCACCGGCCGCTGAGATCCACGGGTCCTTGTCCCAGTGACTACTCAAGTGTAGGAAGGGCCGTCGTGTCACGTGCCAACAGGACACCCTGCAGGGCCTGCACCCCACAGCCCACACTGACCACCTTCCAGTGTCACAGGGCCAGGCAGGAGGTGACGGGAAACCAGAGAGCTCAGCCACCTTCCTGACATGCACGCTGCCAGGCCTCTGGGGAGCTGGGCCTTGGGGACCCTGGGGACCCTGTCTGCACTGCTCCGAGAGCCTGGAAGAGCCAGCCCATGGCATGTGACAAGGGCACTGGGTTCCTCCACAGCTCCTAGGGACACTCATCACCCGCCCGAGGAAGGCAGAGCGTGTGCAGGGCCACGTCTGAGAGAAAACAGCACAGCCTCTCTTATGGCGCACAAAAGGCTCCTAGTGGGGACTTCAGACCAGATGCCGCTTCAGAGCCCAGGAGGCTTTGGCCAGAGCTTTCGTCCTGACACCGCTGTCGCACAGCTTTCCTGAGGGAGAGAAACTCATTGGGTCACCGGCGGCCATGCGCCGGGCAGGGCAGTGCCCCAGACCTGAGGCTTGTCTGCAGCTAGACGAGCTGATCGCCTTGAATTGATTGTCACAGAAAAGGTCAGGTGCGTGAGGAGGGCGCCTTGTCAGTCTCCCACTTCCAGAACAGCCGGACAAACTCCAGTCAATTCAACACCCCAGACCTACAACCACAAACGCTTCTTCCTGAGTGATGGTGACTCCACCGCCGTCTCAGAGGAAGCTGGAGGGGGACACAAGGAAATGTCCCCAGCTGCACTCGTGACAGAGGCGGGCGGGCAGGACTGCTTCCTGCAGGGGCTGAGCCGCGCGTCCCTGGAGACCGGCAGAGTCGTGGGAAGCCCTGCCGGCTCCCCGCTCTCGGCATGAAAGGATCCACCCCAAGGCACTCCTTGGCCTCTCTGCCCCAACAGACACCCTGAGGGTCTTGCTGCTCTCCCGATCCCTCCCACCCCAGACACAAATCTAGTAAACACCTGTTTCCCATCCCCCAAGTTCACCTCGTGCTTCCATGGGAACACACGCGAAGGAGCCCCGTTGATTTCGTACTTGTTCTAAACAAATCTGAACCATTACTCAGCGAGAAAGATGATGTCCATCCCTTTATTTGTGAAGCTTATTTTTTCAAACATAGATTGAGTGCCGTGACCTGGCGAGCCCCCTGCTAAGTCCGGGATGGAGAGACGGATTTGGAGTTTTCCCGGACCCTTCACTCCAGGGGGGCCTTCAGATAAGTAAACAAACCATCCAAATAAAGAGATTGCAGGATAAGCTTCAGGGGTTTCTATGTATATAATCCTGTCAACTACAAACAAAGATAATTTTACTTCTCCCTTTTGAATTTGGATGCCTTCTCTTTCTGTTTCATGCACAGTTGCTCTGGCCGGGACTTCTAGTACTATATTGAATAGAAGTGGCAAGAGTGGACGTCCTCATATGTCAGTTATACCTCAGTAAAGCTAAAAGAGAAGAAAGAGTGGACATCCTCACCTTGTACTGCATCTTAGAGGGAAAACTTTCCGTTTTCCTCATTGATTATGTTAGCTGTGGGCGTCTCATGTGGCCTTTATTGTGTTGAAGTAACTCCCTTCTATACCTGTCTTGTTTAGAGTTTTTATCATGAGTGGATTTTAGGTTTTCTCAAATACTTTTCTGCATCTGTTGAGATGATCATGTGGTTCTTGTCTTTATTCTGTTCATGTGGTGTACCACATCCATTGATTTATGTATGTTGAATCATTCTTGCATCCCAGTGATAAATCCCACTTGGTCATTGTCACTTTTAATGTGCTGTTGAATTTGGCTTGCTAGTATTTTATTGAGGATTTTTGCATCTGTGTTCAGGGATATTGGCCTGTGGTTTTCTTTTCCTGTGACATCTTTGTCTGGCTTTGGTGTTAGGGTGATGCTGGCCTCACAAAATGAGTTGAAAGTATTCTCTCTTGTTCCGTCTCTTGGAAGAGTTTCAAAAGGATTCATATTAATTCTTCTTTGAATGTTTGGTAGAATGCACCAGTGAAGCCAGCTGGTCCTGAGCTTTTCTTTCTTAAGATTTTTTTTAACTTTTTTAAAAATTGAAGTATAGTTAAAAGATTTTTTGATTACTGATTCAATCTTCTTATTTGTTATTGGTCCGTTCAAGCATTCAGTTTTTTCTTAATTCAGTTTTGGTAGTTGTATGTTTCTAGGAATTCATCCATTTCTTCTGGGTTATCCAGTTTGTTGGTATATGATTGTTCATAATAGTCCCTTATGATCCTTTTCATTTCTGAGAAATCTCCTCTTTCATTTCTAATTTTATTTATTTGACTCTTCTCTCTTTTTTCTCAGTTAGTCTAGCTAAGAATTTGCTTATTTTGTTTATCTCGTCAAAAAACCAACTCTTACTTTTGTTGATTTTTTCTGTTGTTTTTCTTTTTTATTTACTTCTGCTCTTATTTTTATTTCTTTCTTTTTGCTAACTTTGGACTTAGTTTGTTCTTCTTTCTCTCGTTCCTTGAGGGTACAATCAGGTTATATACTTGAGATCTTTCTTCTTTTTCAATATTGGCGTTTATTGCTGTAAACCTCCCTCTTAATACAGGTTTTGCTGCATCCCATAAATTTTGGTATGCTGTGTTTTTATTTTTGTTTGCCTTGAAATGTTTTTTAAATTCTGTTTGATTTCCTCTTTGGCTCAATGGTTGTTCAAGAGTATGTTGTTTAGTTTCCACTTATTTGTGGGTTTTCTCCTTTTTTCACTGTTGCTGATTTCTGACTTCATTCCATTGTGATTGGAAAAGATGCTTGGAGTGATTTCAGTCTTAAATTTGTTAAGACTTGTTTTGTGACCTGAGATGTGATCTATCCTGGAGAATGTTCCATGTGTGCTCAAGAAGAATGTATATTCTGCTTTTGGGTGGAAAGTTCTGCATGTGTGTTAAATCCGTTTGATCTATATTGTTGTTCAAGTGACCTGTTTGTTGATTTTCTATCTGGATGTTTTATCCATTATTAAAAATGGGATAATGAAGTCTCCTACTAGTTCCCCCTTCAGATCTGTCAATATTTGCTTTAAATATTTAGTTGCTCTGATGTTGGGTGCGTGTTTATTTATAATTGTTATATCTTTCTGTTGCCTTGACTCCTTTCCCATTGTATAATGACCTTCTTTGTCTCTTGCTACAGCTGTTAATAGTTTAGTATTTTGTCTGATATAAGCATAGCCACTCTCTTTTTTGGGGGTGTTACAATTTGCATGAAATATCTTTTTCCATCCCTTCACTCTCAGCCTACATATGTCCTTAAATCTAAAGTGAGTACCTCATAGACAGCATATGGATGGATCTTGTTTGCATATTTGTTTGTTTGTTTAATCCATTCAGCCACTCTATTCCTTTTGTTTGGGGAGTTTAATCCATTTTATGTTTAAAATAATTATTGGTAGGTGATAACTTATATTGCCATTGTGTTCACTGTTTTCTATGTGTTTTACAGTTGTTTTGTTCCTCTCTTCCTCTCTTGCTGTCTTCCTTTGTTACTTGATGACTTTTTTATAGTGATATGCTTTGATTCTTTTCTCTTTATCTGTTACATATCTATTATAGATTTTTTTGGTGGTTACTTCAAGGCTTGCATGAAATATCTTGTAGTTGTAGCCATCTATTGTAAGTTGATAACTTAACTTCAGTCACATACAAAAGCTCTACAGTTTTTCTTCCTCCCACTTCGTGTTCTTGTAGTCAGAGTTTGTTTCTTTTCATATGGTGTATCCATTAACAAATTTTTACCTTTTAACTTTTATATTAGGGTTAAAAGTAATTTACTCATTACAGTGTAGTCTGGATTTGTCTGTATATTCACCTTCACAAGCGAGATTTAGACTTTTATGTTGCTGTTTGGAGTGTTTTCATTTCAATTTGAATTAACTCCCGTAAGCATTTCTCATAAGGCAGGTCTAGTGGTGATGAACTCCCTCAGTTTTTGTTTGTCTGGGAAAGACATTATCTCTCCTTCATTTTTGAAGGATAGTTTTGCCAGGTATGGTATCGGTTGGCCATTTTTTTCTTTCCGTATTTTGAATATACCATCCCACTTTCTTCTAGCTTACAAGGTTTCTGCTGAGAAATCTACTGTTCCCTTTTATGTGACGAGCCATTTTTCTCTTCCTGCTTTCAAAATTCTTTGCCCGTTGACTTCTACAATATAATTATAACGTGTCTCAATGTAGACCTCTTTATGTTTAACCTATTTGGGATCCTTTGGCTTCTTGAATCTGTATGTCCATTTCCTTCCCCTGATTTGGGAAGTTTTTTGTCATTATTTCTTTAAATATGTTTTCTGTCTTTTTTTCTTTTTCTGCTTCTTCTTGACTCCCATAATGCATACATTATTCCCTTAATGGTGTACTATAAATCCCATAGGCTTCGCTCTTTTTCATTCTTTTTTTCTTCCAACTGGATAATTTCAAACAACTTGTCATTGAGTTCACAGATTCTTTCTTCTATTTGATTGAGTCTGCTGTTGAAGCTCTCTATTGCGTTTTTTTCATTACATTCATTGTGTTCTTCAGCTGCAGAAGTCTGTTTGGTTCTATTTTCCGATTTCTATCTCTTTGTTAAAATTCTTGTTTTGTTCCTGTATTGTTTTCCTAATTTCATTGAGTTGTCTATCTGTGTTCTCTTGTAGTTCACTGAACTCCTTTAAAGATTGGCTCGTGAACTAACAACTGTTGCCAATCTTTTTTTTCTCCCCAAATCCCTCCATTACATAGTTGTATATTCTAGTTGTAGGTCCTTCTGGCTCTGCTATGTGGGACACCACCTCAGCATGGCCTGATGAGCGGTGCCATGTCTGTGCCCAGGATTCGAACCGGCGAAACCCTGGGCCACCAAAGCAGAGTGCACAAACTTAACCACTCGGCCATGGGGCCAGCCCCTACTGAGCTCCTTTCAAACAATTATTTTGAATTCTTTGTCAGGAAATTCATGGATGTCCATTTCTTTGGAGTTGGTTACTGGAAATTCATTGTGTTCTTTTGGTGGCGTCATTTTTTTCTTTGATTTTTCATGTTCCTTGTAGCCTTGCATTGGCGTCTGCACATTTGAAGGGACAGTCACCTCTTCTAGACTTTAAGGCCTTGCCTCAGTGGAAAAATGCCTTCACTTGCAGTGGGTGCAAGGGTGCCAGCTGGACGGTGTGTGCAATGGTGCCAGGTTTGGTACTAATTCCAGGGAGTGTGATAATACTGGGTCCAAGTCACAGGTATGTGCACAGCAGCACTGAATCCAGGGCATCGGGGGGCAATGGGTTTCTTGTTTGTGGAATTTCAGCTGAAAGAATAGGCATTTTCTGGGCCACCTCTCTCCTGTTTGCGTGTACATGTAAACAGAGCTGTGATGAATCCCTCTAGTGTCAGCTATCTCTATGAACTTGAAGAAATGCACAGTGATGTCCTAGCCCTGGCTTTAGTCAGTGCCTCAGATGCATTGTTTGGAATTATTTAGCAGTTTTAATTGTACTTTATTTCTCCTCTCTGGAAACTATTTTCAGGGTAAAGAAAGCAGATTAGGGGCTGAAGTTATGAGACAAAGGGGTCTGAGAGTTTATCCTTTATGACATTTGGAAGTGAGTATGACATTGACTTCCATGATAATATTTCAAAAGAGGTGTCAGCATTCTTTGTTATTTAGGCAATGACTAAAAAACCTTTCTTGAATTTAACAAAAGCTAGGAAAGTAACCATTACATCCTTTATAGACTAACTGCTTTTTCCATTGGGAATCTTTTTCTCTCAATGCACTGAAATGGTTCTTCTTGTTTACGTCTTTTAAAATCCAGATGAACTCAAACAACCATGAATCAACCCCAAACAGAGGACCTCATCTGTTAGCATCCTCATATTAGCACACTAATGAGAATTTAAAGATTCTAATTAAACCCAGATGCAAAATATCTTCCTGAATACATCAGAAAGCATCCGTTTAACAAAAACAGAAATATATATTTTTCCAATGCAGTTTAGTTTATTTTCTACGTTTTTATTGTATTCCAATTTGAAGTTGATTGTTAAAGCAGTAACTGCTGTTAATATGTGTAAACAGATTTGTAGATATCTAACAATTTAGGTAATTGTGAATAACTACAAATTACTTAATCAATAGGTAGGTATACAGATAATCTGTGCACAGAACCCTCAACTCACAATTAGTCAAGATAATGAACATGGGATCTCTTATCTTGGGCTTTTCTGAAACCCTCCATTAGTAAAAAGGGCTTGGAAGGCGCTTCTGACACTGTGGTCAAGAGCCCAGATGTTGGAACTAGAATTCAAACATCTGGATTTGAATTCTTACCCTACCACCAACTGGCTGAGTCAACTTTGACGCGTCAGCTTACCTCTCTCAGCCTTGGTTGCCTCATCTATAAAATGCTCATCCCACTGGTGCCTGGTTCCCAGGGGGCAGCCCAGGTCAGCAGTAGTCATTGCTGTCATCCTCCTTCCCACCTGCGAGAAGAGAGCGGCCTGCACCCACACCACTCATAATACCCAACCACCTCGAGCCCCGTTGGCCTCCAGCCACTATCCACTGGAGACGCTCGTGAGCTGGACGATGGCTGAGCTAATTCACAAAATAAATAGCAAAAAACAGAGGATGTAATCTATTTGTCAGACACAGGAAAAAAAGATGAGCTCCTGACATTGCTAAACCTCTGTCACCAACAGAGCAGGGGCCGTTCATATAATTGTGCCCCCTCTCTTTACTTGGTGCAGATCCTTCATTTAAAAAAATAACTATTTTCTTCATTTTTCCCTAGACTGTTTCTTTAATGTAACTAATCATGTAGAATTTTAAAATTCTAGCACCACACAATTAAAAACGCCTTCATGTCTGTGAAATTGGAATTTATGAATGTGACCAGCCCCCAGCCCTGTCTATTCCGATCCATCCCGTCGCACATCTTGAGGGACCTTCTTGTTCAGCAAATGACCCACAGCCTACAGCCCACTCCCTGGGAGACAAGAGCAGAGGGAGCCTCATGGCTCTGCCCCTCGATTTGTTCAGCTGGTCTCAACATATTCAGAGGTGGGAGTGAGGGTGGTGGTCTTCCCCCAACGAGCTGAATTTGGTGGGGGTCATGCAGTAGCACTGCGTGGGGTGAAGCTTGCATAGACCAGAGAGACAGAGAGAGAAGAAGGCCCAGCCAGGGAGCCGGGCGAGAGGAAGCAGGAGGCCAGAGCTGGGGGACCAGCAGACCAGGCATGACAAGACAGGCTAACATTTCACCACACATGTTCAGTTCATTGCTCTTGTAAGGAGAAGTCAGCCATCCCGGTTTTCTGACCCTAGGAGATGTGGGTAGAGCAACCGCCCTGTTCTGTTGCAGGTCAGCCGTCCCTGAGCATGACCTTGGCTTTCCTGCCTCGTGGCTTTAGCAGGTAGAGCCCCTACACTGCTGTTGTTCTGTCCGTCAGATCCTCACCAGTTTTGAGATAGTGTTCAAGAAAATATTCACAACACTTGTCAAAGCACAGTAAGACAGAGTTCATTCAAGGGGGACCATGGCAGTGGGTACAGGGACCCCTGTGATGGAATTTGGGGTGAGAGAGAGAGATTGAGCCCAACTCTGAATACAGCATGGGAATTGGGGATTTATAGCCAAGGAGCAGATGGGGGGCAGTGGATGGAAAGTCACTAAGAGGAAACATCCGGAGTTGAGGGAGTTCGGGCTCAGTCGACCGCCCAAGGGGCTAGCTGAAGGCAGCCAGGTGGTCAGACATCACCGGGATGGTGGGGAAGACCAAGTTGCTCAGGTACTGGGGGCTTGGGGTTCTGCACTCTTGCTAAAATTGGATGACGCGGAGAGAAACATGGAAGCCCAAATGACAGGCCTGGTTGAAAACCAGCTCAGGGGCTCCTGAGCAGAGTTCAGTCAGCAGGAGAATCTTTGTCACAAGAGTTGTCAAGCTTAGTGTGCATTAGTCATCTGAGCAGTTTGCAGGAAATGCCGACACGAGTTGCACTGCCTGAAATTGTGACCCACAGACGCTCCCAGGTGGCTCTCCCGCCAGGAGGTAGCTGCCTGCCTCCCTCTGGAAGTCCTCCCTCTCCAGTCACTGCGGCTCATTTGCTCCCTAAACTCCTACAGCCCAGACAGGCATGAAACCCAAATTTGTGTAAGAGGCAGGATTTCGACTTCTCAGCTCTTGTCTCTGCAAGGACACGCGCACGTGTTAGGATGACCAAGCTCGTTTTGGCGTCGTACCTGCAGCGTCCCTCACCAGGCAGGACAGTGGTTTAGCACTAGCCCTGGGGTCTGACCAGACTTGTGTGAATCTTGGACCCACAACTCACTCTCCTGTGCCCCTGGCGAGGTTTATGTCCCTCTGCCTCAGCCTGCTCATCTGTAGACGGGCAGTGATGGTAACGTTCTCCCGGGATGATAATGTAGACTGAGGGACGGACGCATGGGCATTTAGCACCTGATGTGCACGAGCCCTTGAGAAATGTCGGCTGCCATCCATCACACAATGCTTTGTATCTCCTGTTTTGTATTATGGGCTTTTTTATATAGAAGACCTTGTCTATTCGTCTCTGTATTTCATTAGTGTCTTGCTCAATAAACTTTGATTGATTCTCTTCCCCAGGGGACAGGTAGAGAGATGAAAGAAAAGTGGAAATGCTTGAGAAACTGTCTCCACAATGGCTTCTCCCCAGGCCATTCTGGACACAGCTGAGCTTTCCACAGTAACAGCTCTGACAAAGTCCTTTCCAGTTCTGTTCCGACTTATCTTTGGGGGGGCTTCAGAGGCCACGTGTGCTCCAAAGCCCCCAAAGGCAAATGCACACTCAGATTGGGCACACTGTGTGTGTGTGTTGACATTGCGATTGCCAAGATGAATAAGATGGAGTTCTCATCCTTAGGTGTCCAGGCTAAAGAGGGTGATGTTCATGTCAACAGTCACAAAATAATGTGGCCCGAGGATGAAATCAGAGAGGAAGGAACCCGAAGTCAGAAAATCGAGTGTAGACAGGCCAACCATGCAGGTCAACGTAACTGCAGATGACATTTATTTAATGTTTGAATGCACTGTGGCCAACAATGTTGTCTTCCAAATTAAAAAATAATAAATTTAAAGCTGATAAGAGATCAAGCAAATAGTGTAACTGGTAAGCACTTCCTCACCCAAAACCGACTGATGTTTTCACTAAAAATGACTATGGAGCAGTTGACCGGTATGTGATGTGTCCTTAAGATTGGCTTTGGACCTGAGCATACCCAGCACCTGTGCCCAGGGTGTAGACTAAAAGTCAAGTAGGCAGCTTTCTGAGTTCCTCACCGTCCAACTCCTTACCCAGGTTTCGTAAAGGGACTGAGCTGTGAGAGCAGCCGTCGGGTAAGGGGGCAGTGGGGTCAGTTAGCCAGGCCGAATGGAGGGAGGACACAGAGAAACCATTCAGCATAAGAGAGAATTTCAGAAACAGCTGCCTTGCGGCGGCGCTCAACACTGCGCGCACCTGCCTGCCTGCACCGAAACGCATCCTTTCAACAGCTAACTCCTGAGAAGAGTTTAATTTCACCAATGATGCAAATAAGCAAAAAGTGTTTCTATACTGTTTCTAAGAATCTTTGCATGCACAGTTTGGACAATGATAGTGACAACGACAGTTAATACCTGAGTACTAGGTACAGAGTGTTCAGTATGGACCACCTTCTCCACTATCTCCTCGCGCTCCATGGTAATCCCGTCACGCAGGCACCATTCCTACTGAAGAGAGGAGGAAGCGGAGGCCTGAATTCGGGCCACAGTCACATCGCTGCTCAGCAGCAGCACAGGATTTAAGTCTGGATCAGCAGGACTTCAGAGCAACAACCCCGTAGGGTCTGGGAACACCTGCATTAGTCACTCTGCTGCCTGACAAACCACGTGGAAACCCTCTGGCTTCAAGCAACACCATCAATCATTTTGCCCCCACACCCGCTGTTTGGGCAGAGCTCAGTGGGACGGCGCCCCTCTGCTCCACATGGCACTAGGTGAGAAGCTCAGCAAGGACCCCTCCCCAGAGGGCTGGCCCCAGGGCCACAGGTTGGTGCCAGCTGGGGTCTGGGAGCTCAGCCTGGCCTGTGGCTGGAGCCTCAGCTCCTCTCTATGGGATTCCTCCCAGTTAGGTTCCAAGAGGGAGTGTCCCAGGAACCAGACCCAGGTGTGTGCTGTTTACTCAGAAGTCACACGCCACCATCCCCTCCTCTCTCTCAGTTGGGACAGTCTCCAAGGAGGGGGCACAGAGTCAACCACTTGACGGGAGGCGTACGGAGGTCACTGGTGAGATGAGCCAGCGGGATGAACCATGTTGGTGCAGCATTTCAAAAATACAATGGGCCAAAATACAGGCCCTCCCAGCCTCAGGACCCATGGTCCATGCAGCTGAAACCCCCGTGCTTGGAAGACAGCCGCAGAAAGATCTTTGAGAAGCCTCGCTCTGTCAGTCTTGTGCTGGTACCTGTCCATCACGGTGCCATCAACACTTCCCAAAACACAAGTGTAGTCGCCAGTTCCCTGCTCCAGGTTTCTCAATAACCTCTCCCCCTACTGCCTACGGACTGAAGTGAGTGCCACCCGGAAACACGGTCCTTTCCAGCTCCTTCTCCACCTCCCGTTACATGTGGTCCCTGGTCTCCCTGAGCACATCACCCAGAAATGTTTGTGGTGATGCTGGGGGCCTAGGTCTCCAGGCCAAGAATCAGGACCATTGACTTCAGGGTGGTTATGATGATGCCTCTTCTGCAGATGAAGCCGACGCTCAGAAATGCTAACTGCCCATTGGCGGTTGCACAGTGGAGAGAAGATGGTGGTGGAACTCAAGCCTGGTTCTTCTAATTCTGAGTTTAGGGCTTTTCCATACACCACAGCTACAGTAGAGGGTTTGCATCTTCCATGCCATCCTCCAAATTTGTTATTGACCTCTAGGTAACTTGAGAGACAGAGTAATTGAATAGTCAGATAATTTGAATGATTTAGTTGGACACGAGTTTTCACCAGTCCCTCACTTTGAAAATAATGAGGTGTTATTGCAGTTGTGAACAAACAGGAATCATTACCAAGACCTAGAGAAGGCTTTTTCCATGAAACACGAAAGCATACTGAGGTGGAAGCCAGGGAAGGTTATCTCCCATTTACTGGATGACTCTGAGGCCTTGGCTTGCTGTCTGGTGGCTGGATGACACTCCCAGCAGCACTTCTCCTGCCTTCCCAGTTCTGGAAAGGGGTGGACTGCTCAAGAGGAGGCACAAGGCGGCCATGCTCTATGGAGGATGTGCTCCAACAAGCATGGGCACGTGATCCCTCACTCCCGTTGCAGCTGCCCTGCCGAGGCCCTGCCACTACCCCAATTTCCTAGGGTAGATATACATCATGTATACCACCGTGCATACCACATGCACATCACCAGGTATACCACCATATATATCACCATGTATACCACCATGTATACCACCATATATACCACCATATATACCACACACACATCACCAGGTATACCACCATATATACCACCATGTATACCACCATGTATACCACCATGTATACCACCATGTATACCACCATATATACCACCATGTATACCACCATGTATACCACCATATATACCACCATATATACCACCATATATACCACCATGTATACCACCATGTATACCACCATATATACCACCATATATATCACCATGTATACCACCATATATACCACCATGTATACCACCATATATACCACCATGTATACCACCATGTATACCACCATGTATACCACCATGTATACCACCATATATATCACCATATATACCACCATGTATACCACCATATATACCACCATGTATACCACCATATATACCATCATGTACACCATCATGTACACCACCATGTATCCCATCATATATACCACCATGCACACAACCATGTATACCACACACACATCACCATGGATACCACCATATATACCACCGTGTATACCACATGCATATCACCAGGTACACTACCATATATACCGCATGTACACCATCATATATACCACATGTACACCATCATATGTACCATCATACATACCATCATGTACACCACCATGTATCCCATCATATATATATACCACCACGCATACCACCATGTATGCCACATGCATACCACCCTGCATACCACCATGTATGCCACATGCATACCACCATGCATACCACCATGTATGCCACATGCATACCACCATGTATACTACCATATATGCCACATGCATACCACAATGTATACCACCATATATGCCACATGCACACCACTATGCATACCACCATGTATGCCACATGCATACCACCATGTATACCACCATGCATACCACCATGCATACCACCATGTATGCCACATGCATACCACCATGTATACCACCATGCATACCACCATGCATACCACCGTGTATGCCACATGCATACCACCATGTATACCACCATGCATACCACCATGCATACCACCATGTATGCCACATGTATACCACCATATGTACTACCATATATACCACCATGCATACACCATGTACTGCAAAACTAAGTTAGAAGATTCCGTCTTGCCCACCCATATGCAAATCTAACCTTTCTGATATTTCAGCAGTACTAACTAGAAGATGGGATTTCAACAGGAAAATATTTACTGTAGGCTCTCTCCTTCATAATCTATCGATTTCATATCCTTACCACTTTGGCTGAATGTCAATTTTACCCTGAAGACTGCTATTGCAAACTTGAAAACATTTTATTTACCTATGGCATTCAAAATATTAGTGTTGGAAATGAGTAAAGTTTGAGTCTTTCAGTGTTCATACATAAAGTTTGTTCTTTCTATTTGAATAATGCTGGTGATTTGCCCTGGTAATTGGGGCCCACAGGCAGAGGGCAGGCCACAGCAAGCAGAGGCCGAAGCAGCCTTCTGTCTGTGGTTTTCCGTTAAGTGTGGTGGTACACAGCTCATTAAATACGGGGCCAGCTTCCCCACTTAACCTCTGGAACCAGAAGCCCCTGATTATCACTGTCCTTTAAGCAGAAGCCAAACCCTCCGTCCTCTGATCATTTCGGCTCCAGTGTCCAGCCTGTGCCAATTTGTGCATAAACAGCATCAACAGTGAGGACCTCAGACGGAGGCCCACGGGCTCCCTGCAGACTCGGGGCATCACTGCAGACTCTGCGGGCCCCCCACCCAACCCCAACCCCAACCCCCCGCATCTGTTCCTGCCCTGAGAGGAGCCGGGGTCGCTTCGTGAGGCACCCAGGAGGAGCAGCCTTTCGTGGACCCTGCAGTGGGAGTACCCCGGGGAGGCCAGGCCTGACTGTGAAAGACGCAGCAGCCTTCTCCCGCCACCACGGGACCCTGTAGCGGCACCTCCTCAATCGCTCAACCACCAACAATAAGGAACACAGCTGGGCGTCTCTCCTTTTCGTGTTTAACAAAGAATTTGTGTTCCTTATTCGGGGTTTGGGCGTGGTCTCTAGAGCCTCTGTGCAGGGTTTTTGTTGCAGAGCTGGCATCTCACTTCTCCGGATCCAGCCCTCCTAGCCCCTCCCCCACAGAGACCCTCACCCGCCCACTGTAGGAGGTGAGGGTGTCCAGATGGCCAGATCACCCCACCCTGAGGTGTCTGGAGGAGGTCTCCCCCCAGGACTCTTACTGTGCACGCACCCAGGCACTGGACCAGACAGACCTCGGGGGTCTCTAAGGGACCCCCTTCCTCTCCCACCAAGGACTGAACCAGACAAACTGCGGGGGTCTCTAAGGGACCCCCTTCCTCTGCCTGCAGCACCTCCTCCCTTGAGAGTCACAAGACCCGTGGGCCCCTGCAGGCTGAGCCTGGCACCTCCTCCCTCCTTCAGCTCCCCCGTCACAGTCGGCTTCTATCCATGCAAGTGAACGTCTCTTGGGGGCAGGGGTGAATTTTATTTGGAGCAACAGGCCGTGGAGTTAGTCCTGACCACCAGGAGTTCAGTGGGGGGACAGCACTGCCTGTTCCAGAGCCCCCGAACCTCTCTACACACCTGGCCCCTCTGCACACTGACCAGCTTCTCGCCTTCTCACCAGGCGTGCTCCCACATGGGGCCCCAGGGCATCTCCCAGTTCTGCCGGACTCTGCCCTTGGTGCAGAGGCAGTGCCACCCTGCCCTGAGAGCCAGAGGGGGGGGGCCCCAGTCTATCCTGACCCCACCTGTCCTGGTCAGGACCCCTCTCAGCCGTGGGAATGAACAGCCCGCGAGGGTGGCTGAGGTCTCAGGCGCCGACCCCCACTCTCCCCTGTGTCCCAGCTGAGGGAGGGACCACACGGTGCGGGACGTGAGCACACCCCGCTGCCTGGTTTTTGCCTCGCAGGATTCGGCATGTGGTCCGATGTGGGCTGTTTTCTGAGGTTGGAGGAACCAACCCTCAGAAGAGCAGCAGACGTCAGAGGTTGAGACTGACGCCACAACCCAGCACCGGACACACACGACTCCACACACCCCACGACCTGCTTGCCTTAAAATGCAGGCGAGTTCCCATGTCTCTCTGAGCCTCAGTCTCTGCAGCTGTGAAATGGGACCAGTAACCCTGATAGACATAGTTGGTGGTGGGGTCAGAGGATGCATCACGGTCCCAGCGCAGTTCTCAGCAGAGTTTGGCAGTAGTGCCGTGTGCCGGTGGTGGTAACCGTGGTGGTGCTGGTGGTGGAGACAGCGGTGGAAGCAGGTGCTACGGGACAGCAATGTAACTCACCAGCAGCCCCAGTCTTGGGACTCTGGCCTCATAATTCAGCCTCTGTCTCGGGATGGACCCCACAGCGACTTGGAGCTGACCTCAATGCAGCACCAGGTCTGACGCCTGGAAAGTCTTCCCCACTGAGCCCCCTGAGGGGTGCCGGAGCTCCATGTGGCAGGGCCCTCGCCTGTGTCCTGGGTCCCTACTGTGTAACAGCAGAATGAACCGGGGAGTTCTCGTCTGGGGGTCAGGGGCCTCTGCTTATCCGGGGCTTCCTTTCCCCTTAGTTCTTCAGTACCACTCCACACAAATCCTTTGCTCTGGCACATGAGTTACTCATAGCCCTACCCCTGAAACAGATTATTCCACCTCCTAATTTCCTCATCTATGACTTCCTAAGACTTTCCTGCTCTTCTAATCCCTGAAAATTCAGATTATTTGATGCCTTCAGGCCCAGATAAGCCCTGTCTCCTCCAGGGAGCCCTCCCTGACTGCCCCACTCCAGCCATGGCCCAGATGTGATCTCTCCCTCCTGTGAATATCTATACAGCTCCACCAATGAGCCACATGGAGGACACACAGCATAGACCCTCTACACTGCAGTTGATTCACATGATGGTCACACTCCACCAATGAGCCACATGGAGGACATGCATCACAGGCTGTCTACACTGAAGCTAATTCACATGATGGTTCACACTCCACCAATGAGCCACATGGAGGACATACATCACAGGCTGTCTACACTGCAGCTGATTCACATGATGGTCACAATCCACCAATGAGCCACATGGAGGACATGCATCACAGGCTGTCTACACTGCAGCTGATTCACATGATGGTCACACTCCACCAATGAGCCACATGGAGGACATGCATCACAGGCTGTCTACACTGCAGCTGATTCACATGATGGTCACACTCCACCAGTGAGCCACATGGAGGACATGCATCACAGGCTGTCTACACTACAATTAATTCACACAATCATTGACAAATATAGAGAGGTGATAACCCTCAACTGCGAAGCAGTTTGTGAGGCTTCACTGCAATAACACGCTGGAAGCATTTAGACAGTGTCTGACAAGGGATGACCATGCAACAATGGTAGCTATAATTTCCGTCACCACGAGTCATAAAAAATCAACCCCTTGTCCACAAGGGGGGGCTCTAGTATACTGTAGACATGACATAGCAGAGACAGAAAAACTGATTTTTCTGGTTGTACCCAAAAATGACACAGCTTCTAAGTACTACGGGGATCCATAGGAAACACGTGACCACCGTGGAAGCCTTCTCAGGGGCTGGAATTGGAACTTCGTAGAGAAAGGGACCAGGAGATCTGCTTGTCTACCTTCTGTGATGCTCAGTGGACAAAGACGGGAGACACGGGTTTAAGCCGAGCCGGGGACACGGGCCCTGAGGAAAAGGCTATTAAGTGAAGATATCAGCTGCTCATAATGTGCTGTGAGATGTCCGTGTGCTCACGGTCAGGGGAAAAGCCCTTACAATAATTCAGAGAGCGGTAATACAGTATGGCTTGGCCCACGTGCTCACAAACTGCCCCTTAAGTGCAGTAGTTTGGTGTTGAGTGAGGACGTGCTTGTCCACCCGAGGAGACTGGAGGAAATCCTTGTCGCCCACAGACGTAGCCCGGAATTTAGTTTATAAAAAGAACCAGCGACTCGAGCTTGTTTTTGAGCCCTTTCGCTGCTTCCGCTGTAAACCGAGTGCCAGGTGGGGAAGAAAATCAAATTATTTCGGGGCTGATGAGTTGGGTTTGCGGTAACAAAGCTGACTGTAGGTATTCAGTCCCCAGTGATTAGAACATAAAAAATCCCCAGTGTTAAATTACACAGTAAGTATACGTTTCCCGACGTGAATTCTAAGTTTCTGTCTGGCTCCTAACACCCCACGTAATCAGCAACAACGTCATTTACATACACAAATTCAACTATGAAAAACTACGTACAGCTGCAATCTTGTATGTGATTGAGTTACAGACCCATCACCTAAAATAGCGGCCGTGCAGTGGGTGCAGGGCGTGGGGAGGGCGTGGGGAGGGTGTGAGGGGCGGGCTTTGTCGAGGAAAAGGAGGACGCAGAGCAGACAGGCTCAGGTTGGGGGCGTTTCCTGGCCTTTTGCAAAGCCAAAAATCTTTAGTTTCTCAAAGACTCCTGAAAGTCTGGAAAAAGTCAACTTGAGACCCTGTACCACGTGCCCTTTGTCCTGATGGAGATGATTATTCACAGTTTCTCTTTCTTCGACTTTTAAAACCAGGTAAACTAGGGGCCATAGCTCAATGTGTACACATGCCATAAATTCTCCCTCGCGAAACCACAAGCAAGACTTTTCAAAGCAGTCTGAGGAAGCAAGGCCGGTTAAATATCAAAGAGAGACATTTTAGCCAGCTAACTAAATCTCTCTCTACGGCTTTATTAGCAAGTCCACCACTCAAAGTAAGAAAAGTCAAGGAAACCTTTGCTTTTTTCTTTTTACATTAGACTTTATAAAGTGTTAATTGAGAAATACGCTTAACATAAACGTCAAGGACCACTTAAGAAAAGAATAAAGAAAAAAGAATTATAGGGGAAAGATGCTAAAAAAAAAAAAAAAAGTCCTGACGGAGTATGCCTGACCAGAAGTGAGGGAGGGCAGTCGCCCCGAAACCAGCATCCAGCCCTCCCACAGCCCCCGGCCGAGGACAGGGCGCCGGGGGACAACAGGCTGAGGGGTGACACCGCCGTGCACCACGGAGCCTCGTCTCAGCTCCGTGAGCAACCTGTCCTTCCCAACAGCTGTCGCTCAATTCGTCTTTCACTGAGCAGAGCCTGGCAGGGCTTAGACGGATTCTCAGAAACGGTCCAGCGGTGACGAACCCCCATCCTTCCACCTGGGCGACATCAACCAACACAAAAGCAGGTGAGCATGGAGGGCTTCGTGTGTGCTTCTGTTGCGTGTTTCAACCCACAAACCACCGACAGAGATCAGACGTTCCTGAAGTAAAGCCCCAGTGATGGCTACTTAACAGCTGAAGAACGTTCTTAACCGGCAGATGAGACTGTGCAGAGGACTGACCCATGACATTGGGGGCCCCACCTCACGCCCCCTCACTGAGAGCTGCCCCCAAACCTGAAGATTCCCTCACTGGGCACAGGCTAGAGGAGACCAGGTGGTCGTCTGGACCCACCACGCCTTAGGACCAGCTCTGGATCAGCTAGTCAACCAGGCCCAGCACGCCTGTCAGATCAGCTCTGGATCAGCTGGTCGTCTGGACCCACCACGCCTGTTCACGAGCTACGGGATACGGTGCAGAGTCATTTGCTATTCGTAACAAAGTACGAGGCTTTGTACACTATTTACTTTTCTTTAATTTGATTGTCAGGCTTTATTTGCCTTTTTATAATAGATTCCTCTCCTTCTCTATTACTCAGAGTAAATAATGCTGTTGCTATAACCTACAACCTCAAAAACCAGTGGCTAATACAAATAAAACCATGGTGTCAGTGGGTGGGTGACTTGGGGGCCCTGGCTCCCTCACAGCTCCACCCTTAAGGTCTCCAGTGGGATCTCTGCATCCAGCGGGGCACAAAGGGAGACAGAGAAAGGGGTGCCCCGTAACCTTTAACAGCCAGATTAGTGTGTAACACCATTATCAGAGAGGCTGTCTGCTCACGTGACATGGCGATTCCTGTGTGTTATGGGCTGAATGTGTGTCCCCCCAAATTCCTTTGTTGAAGCCTGACCCTCACTGCCACTGTATTAGGAGATGGGACCTCTAAGGAGGTAGTTGAGTTAAATGAGGTCAGGAGGGTGGGGCTTGATCTGATTCTTGTGCAAGGAGACTGCAGAGAGCTCTGTCTGTCTGCACACACACTGATAAGAGGTCAGTGGGACCCACGGCAAGATGGCACTGTCTACACGGCACAAAGAGAGGCCTCAGGAGGAACCATCCCTGCTGGCACCTTGAACTTGGACTTCCAGCCTCCAGAGAGCTGTGGGAATAACTGTCTGTTGTTTAAGCCCCGTCAGTGGTATCCTGTTTCAGCCCAGTGGACTGAGACAGTGTGTTAGAGTCAGAACAGATTCTGAGAACAACTGGTGAAGAAAAAATAACCAACATTTTCCTGAAATTTTTACCCTTCACCAGCCATTTGTGTGCCTGAAAGGCCATCCTTGAGAATGTCGTTTACTCATACACTCCGTTCAGATGAGCATCATCGCTGTCCCCTCTGGGAGCCCACAGATTTCCAGGGCAGGACCAAGAAAACGCAGAGGAAATGCAAGCCAAGCTCCCTGCCACGCGTGTGCAGTGAAGTTGAGAGTCACGCCATTACACACACACAGCACCGTTGGGTATGCACACAAGACAAAATATAATCAGTCCCCAATGGATGTCCCACGGGCATCCCAGGACCAGCTAAACACCGAGGCTGCAGGAGGGAGAGGACCTCCAAGCACTGGAAGAAAGGTTTTTAGCGAGGACAGAGTTTTAAGGCACCAGAAGTGGAGTGGAGCATAAGGGATTAAGGAACAGGTTGTGAGCTCAAACCCAGGGTCACGGGTGTGCTGGGATGGACGAAGTGTCCCACCCCGAGGGGCACGGTGACCATCCACCTTGACCCACTGTGTGGGGCTGCCCCTGTGGCGTCCCTCCCTCCACGGGCGCTGGGCTCAGTTGCATGCGACCCTCACAGGGAGAAGCTGGCCCCAGGCTTCCTGGTGGGGTAGAGCCATTTCACAGGCGGCCTTGTGGGGCGGGGGCTGCCTCTGCTGAGCAACGCCCCTGTCAGTCTCAGAGAGGACCGAGCAGCACCGTCCCCCCAGGGCCCGCTGCCCCTGCACACCCTGCCACTCGGAGTGAGCGAGGAGGCCTTCCTGTGTGGAGATGCTGAAATCCAGCCACACCGTGCACTCCTTCTGCTTCAGCATTTCCACAAATGGCTCCATCGGGGGTGGCTGAGGCTCAGAGCTAATTAGTTCATAATGGGGCAAAGCATCCCGGGATCCAGGCCTGGGGTGCCAGGGGAGCAACTGGAGGGGCAGTCTGCCTCCTCAGTGTGACAGCACGCTCAGCCACGCTTCATTATGGAAGGGGCCAGTTCGGCTGAACCCCCAGAGAGAAGACTGCTTCTCCTCAAAGCCCTCTGGAGCTGGTCCAGCCAGGAGGGTCTGAGTCAAGGCCGCTGGGTGCACATCCCGGCGCTGTGACTTGGGTGACGCTGCTCCAGTGGTTAAGGAGGACAGTACTGCAGCTTCCTGTGGATTATGGGAAATAAGGTGCGCACGGCACTGGCATGGACTCAGTCTGCTCTGCGTCTCTAAGTGAAGGACTTGGTCTCCAGGTTTCCAAATGAAATTGATTTTGGTGTATTTCATATTATTACTCAGTGGTCACATGTGGCAGACGCGAGGCGATGCATCCCGCGCCGGCAGTCTCCTTCCTCACTTGGTGGATATTCGAAAGCTCCCTTTTACAGAGAAGGAGAAAGGACCATCGATGGTATGTTTAGATACCATCTCTTTGGCACCCACGGTGCGAGGACTGAGATGCCCAACACCTTGAAACGTTCCTGGAGAAACAAAGGACACGACTTCTGCCCTTGAAATCTCGGGGAAGGGAGATGCACACACGTGATGCCACTAGAAAGGGACCCCAGAGAGGGCAACAACTGGGGACAAACCGTGCGCAGCCACCCGCCCACCAAGGGACCCGCAGGACCGCGGGTGACCCTGCTGTCCACTCCAGGCCGCAGAGCTGGCCAGAGGAGGAGAGCACGCCGCACCCCGTGACCTGAGAAACAGACGTCTGCAGAGAGAAAGGCTGTGCATCCACCCACCCCTCCAGGTGCAGCTCAGACACAGCGCCCACGAGCGTTTCTGGATCCCTCTGCCCGGGTGGAGCCCCTCCCAGAGCGGGCGGCGCAGGGGCTGGACTCGCCGCTGGTCTTTGAAAACAACAGTGCTCCCAGGAGGGTGCTCGCCGAGGCCTCGCAGGCTCTCCAACCCTGGAGACAGCGTGGTGCTCCAGCCTCACCCCTAGCTGTGTCCCTGTGGGCAGAGGCCACATGGGCCCCTGGTTGCTCCTCCGCCCCCTGCTCAGAGCTCCCCCACTCAGGGGCCTCCCCACCTAAAGGAGTAACTTAATTCTCTGTCAGGGCCCCCTCTTCACCCCGAGAACAATGAGGCATGTCCTTTCCGGTGGGCGGGCCGAGGGCGCATGAGCGCCCCCAGCCCGGCCTCCACCCCCAGCCCAGCCCCCGCCCCCGGCCCGGCCTCCACCCCCAGCGTCACGGCAGCGGTGATGACCACTGACTGTTAACCTTCCTGCTCAAATTAAGAAGTCGGGCTCCTCTAAGACATACAGAAATTAACCAAATTCAGGCATCTGAGAGGAAGAGACCCCCTTCGTGTCATAGGATGAGAGTGAAAGAGTACATGACAAGGTGCAATGGACTGAAGTCACTCCAAAAGACATGTCCACAGCCTCGGCCCGGAACCGAGACTGGGTCCTTGCAGATGAGATGAAGTTAAAGATCGTGAAGTGAGGCCGTCATCCCGGATCAGGATGACCCTAAATCCAATGACTGGGGTCCTTATAAGGGACAGAAGAGGAGAGACACAGAGGAGAAGCCACGTGAAGACCGAGGCAGAGATGGGAGGGAAGTGGCCACCAGCCAAGGATGCCTGGAGCCCTAGAAGCGGGCAGAGGCAGGAAGGCTCCCCCAGAACCCGAGGGAGCCCGGCCCTGCCGGCACCTTGTCTTCCGACTTCTGGCCTCCAGACCATGAGAGAATCAACTCCTGCTGTTCTCAGCCACCCCCTGTGTGGTCATCTGTTCCCCCAGCCCGAGGACAAGTCCCTGCCCTCTCTGGACCTCAGTTTTCAGGTCACAAAAGGACAGGACAGCCCTCCGGAGTCATCTCTAAAAGCCCGTGACTCTGTGGCCCCCACCTGAGGTGAGGCATCGCGACACAAGCAGCCTGGGTTCCTTCAGGGCCAAACACCTCTGCACACACATCCCACACCCAGCAGTCCCCAGAAGGCCGGCACGCCCTCTCCATACACCCCTTCGGGGAAGCCTGATTTGTGAGGTCACTGATGGGGTCTCTGTGGCAGCCTTGGGAGCACAGGGAAGGGCAGGAACCCTGTGGGCAGAGGCTGGAACAGCTCCCTGCTCCGCCTCCGGGAGGCAGGCGTGAGAAAGCCTCATGTGGTTTCCACGGCAGGTTTCTGGTTTCCAGGAGGCAAACCTGTTTTCACAGGACCCTGTTTCATTGCCCGCAAGTGGGGATTTCAAAACTGTCTATTCATCTTTCGTGTCTTCATTTATCTGAGATCTATCTGTCTTTTCTGTAGCACAGCATCCAAACTTCCCTGGTGGGAAATGAAATCCGTTCTGTCACAAAAGTGGACCGTTTGCCTGCCTTGTGGATGGGTGGAGATTCGATTTGGCTACGTAGAGTCAGTCAGCACCTGCAGCGCCCGGGGAAATAATAATAATGGTGATGATGGGAACAGTAATGACGAAGGGAGGAGGACAGGCTCGTTTCTGAGCCTCACCAAGTGCAAGGCGCCGAACTGAGCATTAATTCACATTAACGCATTGAATCCTCACAAGAGTCAGGTGGAGTTAGGAGGATTTCCTTATAAATTAGGAGAACGGGCCCAGGCCGACTCACACCAGGTTTCTCTGACTCCAAGGCCTGTGAAGGTGGCTGCCACTCTGCCCGCTTCCTCTTGAAGAGCAGGAACGGTGTCAGCCGTGGAGCAGGCGTGATAGAGGATGGTGACAGGAAACCACATCCTCCCAGGACGCTGGCCTCGTTATTCCACGTATGCTGCTTTAACAGGGGCACCAGCCACTTTAGGAAAATTCAGCATCTAGAATTATATTAACTTGGAGTTTGTGTGTGTGCATGTATGCACTGTGTACAAGTGTCTTGCATGTGTGCACGCATGAGTGTGGATGATTTGTCTGAATGTATGTGTGCATGTATACATTGTGTGTGCCTGTGTGTACATGTGTGCGCATGGGTGTGTGTGCTGTGTGCATTACATGTGTGTCTCTATGTGCATGTGTAGGTATGTGTTGTGTGCATATGTGCATGAGTGTACACATGCATTACATGTGTCCTGTGGGCGTTGTGTGATAGGTGTATGGTGTGTGCATGTGTCAGTGTGTGTGTGCATGAGTGTACACATGCATTACATGTGTCCTGTGGGCGTTGTGTGATAGGTGTATGGTGTGTGCATGTGTCAGTGTGTGTGTGCATGAGTGTACACATGCATTACATGTGTCCTGTGGGCATTGTGTGATAGGTGTATGGTGTGTGCATGTGTCAGTGTGTGTGTGCATGAGTGTACACATGCATTACATGTGTCCTGTGGGCGTTGTGTGATAGGTGTATGGTGTGTGCATGTGTCAGTGTGTGGGTGCATGAGTGTACACATGCATTACATGTGTCCTGTGGGCGTTGTGTGATAGGTGTATGGTGTGTGCATGTGTCAGTGTGTGTGTGCATGAGTGTACACATGCATTACATGTGTCCTGTGGGCGTTGTGTGATAGGTGTATGGTGTGTGCATGTGTCAGTGTGTGTGTGCATGAGTGTACACATGCATTACATGTGTCCTGTGGGCGTTGTGTGATAGGTGTATGGTGTGTGCATGTGTCAGTGTGTGTGTGCATGAGTGTACACATGCATTACATGTGTCCTGTGGGCGTTGTGTGATAGGTGTATGGTGTGTGCATGTGTCAGTGTGTGTGTGCATGAGTGTACACATGCATTACATGTGTCCTGTGGGCGTTGTGTGATAGGTGTATGGTGTGTGCATGTGTCAGTGTGTGTGTGCATGAGTGTACACATGCATTACATGTGTCCTGTGGGCGTTGTGTGATAGGTGTATGGTGTGTGCATGTGTCAGTGTGTGTGTGCATGTGTGTACATGCACCCGTGTGCACATGTGCAGGAACATGGAGGACGGAGGCTGTGGAGTGAGCTGCAGGAAGCCGTTCAGCCAGGAGAGTACCTGAGACGCGCGGGGTGTGGAGAAGTTAGTCCTGCGACACTGAGAAGAAAGTGGGAACTGAGCGTGTGATGTGTGCAAGCACCTCTCAGCTCCTCTCAGGATTTTATCAGAGAAGTTCTCCCTGGAAGGAGCTCTGAGTTTGCTCCTCCGAGAGGCAGGCAGAGGGAGGAAGGGGACCATGTCCTGGGAAGGTCCTGCTCAAGCACAGGCAGGCTGCTGCCCAGGGGCCGAGTGGGGGCTAACTCCTCCTTTTCAGGCCCACAATCATTCAGTGTAATATCTGACTCTCCCCGAGGCCTTGGGACAGTGTGTGCAGTGCAGTGGCGGGGGCGCTGTCAGACAGGGTGACCCCCGGAGGCCACAGGCACGTGGGGACGTGGCTTGGAGAAGGAGGGGAGGACGTGCACAGCGAGGCTCAGCCATCAAAGAGGCCTGGTGCTTGTGTCTTGCAGGAATTCGCCGACTCCGTGTCCCAGCTGGTCACGCAGAAGTTCCGCGAGCTGACGGCGGGCCTGACGTCTGTGCACGCCCGCCACAAAGCGCTGGCAGGAATCGTCATGACCAAAGGTAAACGCCCCTTGTTTTTCCTGTGGGAATCCCATCCACAAGGAGAGGGGTTTACTGTTCGCCTGATCTTGGGAGCCAAAGGATTCTCTCTTCCGGACAAAGACATGAAAAGGAGAACGCACCAGGAACAGAGATCAGAGACAGAAGTGGAGGCCCAGCAGCGTGCTGACAGTGAGGAAAGTCAGCTCCACACGGCATCTCTCCACTTCCACAGGAAAGGTGACATCGGATCTGGCCCGTCTCCTTCCGATTAGGCGTCGTCCCCACACTCGCTCTCAGGAAGAACGTGCGGTGTTGGTATTTGTAAAAGCTGGAATCTGAGGTTAGGCCAGGCCGCCCAGCGAGCCGCTTCTGGCTGCCGGGTGAGGCCTCCTTCTCCTCCTCCCCCACCCCACACGCATTTCCCCTGTGCGCAGGAGGGCAGCCCATTCCAGAGAATCTACTTGACCCGAGAATTCCAAGTCCCCCCTGGGGTGCCAGCCGCCCCCCAAATCCCAGCGCAGGAGACAGAAGGTGCTCCTTCCTGCCAACACGCCCCACCCTACGCTGCTCTCAGACGGATCCCATTCTCAGACACAACAATGACAGAACCAGAAGGAAGCACCCGATACCAATGGGCAAGATCGTGGCCAGGTGGAGAAAAGGATGGTTGAATTTAAGCAACCAGTTTTGGTGAAAACGTCTCACTACTAACCTCCTAGTAATAACCAAACAGCTAGTTGTTTGAATTCAATGGTTTCTAGTTCCACAGTTTTCCATGGGTTGGTAATGACCTCCTAGAGGTCATGGATTATCGTAAAGAATAACTGATTTGGGTTAAGTTGCACACACACACAGTCTTGCTCTGCACGTGTAACGAAGTCTACGTGTACCTGACGTCCAAAAATATTTATGTCAAAAATCAGGCAAAAGCCAGATGATGGCCACGTTCGTCGCATCCTTCTGGACCTGCAGGGTCTCCTCTGTGGTCCAACACGGGGACCGAGTGGCAGCAGAGCCACTCAGGACTCATCTCAGTTTTAGCACAAGGACAGATCACTTCCTGTCCACCTGGGGCATCTCGGTAAGATGGAAATACAGACTCCTCCTCACAATGTAATCTGGTGACTGGGGTAAAGTCTACGAAATGCTTTGAAAGGTGAAAATTACTTCACAAGGACAAAGCTCTAAGTCAAAGATGATTCAGTTTCATCAATGATACCCTCCTATCTGGTGACTGCATCCCTCCCGGGCCACTGACGTTTGCCCTCCTTTCATACATCTGATGACATCTGCATCTTTGCACAATAGGAAGTGTTCTCACCCAAGGGCTAGGAATTCACTCAGTGCAGATCGTCGCTGCTGGATGCGGCTGATCTTTCATCCAGCCGGCCAGCAGCCACTAATCAGACACATCTATACACTGGGCGCCGTTCTGCCTGCATGAGGGTGCCAAGAAAAGACACAGCACCACTCCAGGACCTGACCATCCAGGGCACAGGGAGAGCCATGCCGGCAGAGATGGGTTGCTTAGGTTTGTATCCCAGCTCCACTGGCAGCTAGTGATACAACCACAGGCCAACCACCCTCTCTGGGCTCCGTCTTTCCACCTTTAAAATGGGGACAAGGGTAACACCTGCCCAGGAGGGTCGTTTGAAGGTCAAATGTGTTCGTGCATAAACAGCACTTAGAAAGATGCCTGGCCCATAATGCCTGCTGTCTTTAGGAATAGCACTCTCTCATTCACAAATCGCTTACTGAGTGCCTGCCATGTGCTCGCATCCTAGATTCCAGGAAAAGAGCAGAGAACAAAACAGACCACGTGCCGGCGGCATGAATCTTGTACCCTGGTGGGGAACAGGTCATAAAGAACAATTTAGATCCAACGTAAGAAGTATGAAAGAGGAATGTGCACGGAGTTGTAGGGTCACATAAAACTTTGGCAAATTTTAAAATTTGGAGCATTGCATGGATTTTTCTGCCACAGATTCCAGGATGACACAATCTAATGTAATTTGGTCTGACCCATGAGTGTGAAGGAAAGAAGGAGGGAAGAGATGGAGGGAGGGAGAGGTATCCACCATGCTTCTTCTTTATTGTGCGATATATTTCCAACCCCAGAAGCGTGCATCAGTGTCACGTGGTGAGGACTTTTTGAACATTTCCCAACTCTGAAGCTGTGATTGTCCTCTATATTTCCACTTTTCTGGGAAACTCAATTCCAGAAAGTCTTGAAAGCTGCTCTCAGACTTTCCTTGGAAAAGAGTAAAGTTTCACAAAGACTTGTGGAAGAGTGGTCCTTAAAAGTGGCCAGTGTGGGGACGGCCCTGTGGCCTAGTGGTTAAGTTTGGCGCATTCCGCTTTGACAGCCCAGGTTCAGTTCCCAGGCGCAGACCCACACCACTCGTTGGCAACCACGCTGTCATGGTGACGCACATACAAAACGGAGGAAGATTGGCAACAGATGTTAGCTCAGGGTGAATCTTCCTCAGCAAAAATTAAAAAGTAGCCAGTGAATATACTGTTTTAGGTGCAGATGATTTATCTATATGAGCTAAATTTATTATATGAAAGTGAGCCTTTACAAGGTAAACTTCACTAATTAGTAATTTATGAACATTGAAGAATAAATTGCTGAAATTTACTTTCTTGTTACAAAGAGAAGATTTAATAAACGTTAATTAAACAGAGATTAGGGAGAAATGTGAACAATTATTAATATAAATATTTTTAAATATTTACTTAAGTTGATGTGCCATTTACTCTTCCTTGTAATTCAGTTATTCAAGCAAATGCCTCTGAAACTCCAAGATGGGGTGATGTGTCTTACTCTGGTTGCTGTACATACATTACAATGTTACAAAATTAAATCACTTTAAAATAAAACATGATTCAATTGCCCTCTCCACTTTTAGGTGGGATGCCATTTCATCCACATCAATTAGCTCATATAAAGTCATTTTCATTTATGACGCTGAGACCATTTTGTAGCTGTTATAAGAAACATGATAAGAAAAAAGTATACTTAAGAGCAGAATAGTTTTTACTTTCATCAAAATAATGCAGTCATATGGTAAAAATTCACACAGAGGAGAATTTATGAATGAAAACATTTTCTCACACTCTCCTTGTTTCCCTTTACTCCTCAAAGGCAGCCTTTTTTTTGTTGAGGAAGATTAGCCCTGAGCTAACATCTACCACAAATCCTCCTCTTTTTGCTGAGGAAGACTGGCCCTGAGCTAACATCTGTGCCCATCCTCCTCTGCTTTATATGTGTGATGCCTGCCACAGCATGGCTTGACAAGCGGTGCATAGGTCCAAACCCAAGATCCAAACCGGCGAACCCCGGGCCACCAAAGCGGAACGTGCAAACTTAACCACTGTGCCTACAGGCTGGCCCTGAGGCAGCCATTTCTAATCATTTTTAATTTTTGCTCTCCTGACTCTAAATACTGCATTGGTTCCATATGTCTAGATTTTCAATTTCAAATAGTATCTGTTGACTCGCACTATTAATATGTGATACTTTTTTATTTTTCATTAATTTGTAATATTTGTGATGTTAGATAATATACTTAAACCTTTATTTCTTATATTACCAAATTTAGCTGGTGCACCTTCACTTCCTGTTCTCTAAATCCAGGATGGTAGCCCCCAGCCTCATCCTCCCTAGCCAATTTCTCTGCACTGTAAGCGTATTTTTACATTATCGTAACGGTTGGTATTTATATTCTAGTCTAGAGCATAATTAACTGGTTCTGTATTTTGTCTGTCCTGTGAGTCTAAGAGTTACGAATTGTTAGAGAGTACCTACGCGGTCAGGACACCGCGGAGCGGGGCAGTGAGCTGGAATTCCAGCTGGCGCTGGGTCAGTGGAATGTCTCTCCTGAAAGAGAACAGCCTGGCGTCCGGGTCACGCAGATTCTTGCTGCTTCCATCACTAGCTCACAACCGTGTTACCTTTAAGCCCGATTCAAAATTGTAGCTAGACTTTGTTAAATAGCTTTTGAAATATTGTGTTTTCCAGAATACCAATTTTCTTTTTTCTTACTTGAAAAAACGAGAATGTGCATTTGGTGTGTGTGCTGAATTATGTAGCCGCTAAGTCATCAAGTCCATAAGCGGACCCACTTCCTTCCCCTGTGGAGCCCCTGACGCTGGCCCGTGTGCCTGCACTTCCAGCCGGGACCACGGTCTCCAGCATCAGCATCTTTCTCATCTCTTCTTACCTGATAGAGGGCATCCTCAAGAAACAGCCTTTAAAACGTGGGAGTAGAAACTGAATACTCTGGGATTGCAAACAGTTTTGATTTGGTTCTCATGCTACTGAAAGGGGGGGATTCTAGGCTTGCAAGTAGTTTCCCTCAGTATTTTGAGGGGCTTTTTCCATTATCTCTTATCTAACGCTTCCCACTAGAAACCTTACGTCTGACTGACATCATGATCACAGTGATTGCCCCCCACCGCCCTAGGAGGGGAAAGGGTCGTTCTTTAACTTGAATGTTTTGTAATTTCCTAGGAGTGGGTTTAGGTGTGAGCCACGCCCCTTCCCTGATACATATAAGCTGTTTATTTGTGTATTTTTCCTCGTATCATTGCTTGAATAACTTCCTTCACACACATTTTTGTTGAATTTTCCATGTTCTGAATTAATCCCGTCTTAGTGTCAGTCTACCCTTTACTCTGTGTTCTTGGAAATTTCCTAAATTTTTCTGACAGCTCTTCAGCTGCCCCTCTTTCCCTAATTTTTGCAATCTGCATTTATCATTCGAGACCTTGCCTTGCTCTCAGCTTCCTCCTTTCTCAAGGACACTCTTCTTGTTTTACAGACGTGATGTCTCCTCAGATTTTTCTGAGGCGGCTTGTCAGCAAATTCCTAAGTTCTCCTCTTCTGTCTGGTTGGAGGGACTCCTCCGTGATGAATGCCTTCTTTATTTATTTTCGGTCTTTCTCTCTTATCCTGTTTATGATTTTTGTCGAATATTCACATCTGCAAGTAAAACATTTAAAGGATTGTTACAACCACCAGGCACGATTTCCAGTTTTTCCGACAGGCTCCCTCCCGAATGGAAAGGCTGCCTGGTCCCTCTGTTTCAATCAGCAGGTGCCCCCTTGAGACAGGAAGGCGGGAGCTAGTCATACTCAAGAGACTGCCTGATGCCAAGTGAGGAAAGCCTTCAGACCCCCTAACTTTTCTCAGGCAGTTCCTGCGACTCCTTCAGAGTCAGACTCTCCATTCTTCATCCTGAGAGGAAGTTTCCAGGTCAAGTGTTCTCTCCAAGGAGCAGGGGCTGGGCAACGGGGGCAGCCACTTATGAAGTCATTCGATGACCCCATTTCAGACACAGGCTCCTCCTGCCTTGGTACCTTCTCTGGGCTCAGCCTTGGACACCAGCTCCTCCTGACAAGTGTCGGTGCTGGAATCCTCTCCACTGCACTCCTCCACATCCTCCCCGACCTTACCCCTTCCAGGGGACCGTCAAAAGCTGTCAGGCTGTCCCCCCACCACCCCAAAGTTACAGATCTGCTCCCTCTGGAGCCCGTTCACTTCCGTGGGGTCCAGGAAGGGAGGAGAGCAGATGAGCTTGCTCACCCCGGTCTCCCGAACCAGAAATCTGGATGTTACTTAGCCAAGTTGGCAAGCGACAGCTTCATCAAGAAAGTCTGGTGTTTCCATGAGAAAGTGACTCTTGAAGAGGCGGTTAATAATGATGATTTTCACTTGATATGTAAATTTATAATTCTGATAACGCTTTCCCACACACTAATCAAATTGATTGCTACAACCCCGAGAAGTGAGAAAGGCCAGAATCTTTAATATCGCTTTTGAGAAATACAGACGCCAAGACCAAGAGGCAAAGTGACTTTCCTAAAGTTAAAGGGGACGCGGAGCTAAAATGTGGGATCGAGGATGGTCATCCTTCCTGCTCGAGGTCCCCTCAGACGCGCGCATCAAGGTGTGGTGCTGAAGATGCAAGAACTGTTCATGTTCTTTCTAAGTTTTTAAAATAAATAACCAGTAAGGAGCTCCCTAGAGTATATTTTCAGAAGTTTGTTTGAACCTGTCTGTTGCCAACCTGACCTGAAAAACATATTCAGAAGCTGTGGCCTTGACACATATTCCCTCCCGTTGAAGCTGACTCGCAGCTGTAATCACTCCACAAACGCCTGGGATCTATAAGCGCCCTGGGAAGACGCATGTCTGTTGAGGACAGGGCAGGGACAGAAGGCTGAACTTCCTGAAAACAGCCCAGAACAGCTCTGCTCAGGACGTCAAACCCTTCTGGGCAAAGCGGGCAGGCTTGTCTTCTTGGGAAAAACCTGAAAGTGACAGTCACTTCAACAACAGATCAGTAGTAATTGTCCCCAGCCGTGAAACGCAGAGTGTGTTCTGCTGCGTGCATTTTGCTCTGAATCTAAAACGGCCACATGAGGTAAAGAAACCTGCTTTGCATGTCCACCCGGGGCTCTGGCCTGAATAACACGTCATCCATGGGGTCAGACCAGGTGAAGCTGGTGTTTACACCCTATTTTCCCGTTTGCACCTGGTAAGTCCTCACAGATTAAATGCAGTTGGGACTTCTCTTTCCGGGGGAGACACGCTCACAACTGCTCGTCTCCACGGAGGCCTCGTGGAGGCCGAGTACAGGGAGTTTATTCCCAATATTCCAAGACCTCTTTCTTTCCATTTCCCGCCCTCCCCCCCCCCCAAATGACTGGCAGTGACTCTAGTCATAAAGTTAAAAGCAGAGTCTTTTTATTTACACCCAGTAGGCCATGGGAAGATGAGCAAGAACAAATGAACTAGACGAAAACCCTAAACAGAACCCTCACGCTGAGACGAAAGATGGTGAACGATCATCCGGATTTCAAGGAATTGATGGTAACAACGGCTAAGTGGGGAGAGAACTGTGGAGCCGAGGAGAGGTCTCCACCGCGTGTTCCTGTACATTAAGATTCACGGGGCCGTCATCTCGCACAGTAAGGAGTATCATGGACAACTGATTTTCAATCTTTGGTCTCAACTGTTACATTTTAACCCCAAAACACAGGATAGATTTTACTACCGACCCTTACGTAGCACGAACGCTGACTTTTTATACTAAACGTCCCTCGTTAAAATGTAGGGGAAAAGAATGCCAGTCACCGCGTGGACGTTTGGCCCACCCCAAGTGCAGGGGGCAAAACACGTTCTACGTTTCACACCTGGGAAAAGTCACCAACGTTCCGTTGCTGAAGTAATTGTCGCTTGCACCCCGACCCCACTGCCAGCTCATTTGGAGGTAAACGGCAGTTTAGTCTAGAATCGCTCACAAGGTGCTGACCAGTGCCGCCAGGACTGAACTAGCTAAGGAGACGGCTAAACTTACTCCTTCTCAGTCAGGAGGTGCACACAAGGAAAGGTACAAAAGGGACGAAGACGAGATTTTTCCTGCCTTCTTTCCAGATCACATATCCCCATCAGAGCTGTTCAAATACTCATGCGTTTTTCTGATCGTTAAGTCATAACCCAGCGCTTAATTGTCCGAAAGATTTCACTGGGGAAAAAAAACCCAACACTATTTTCTCTCGAAGCAATAAAACTAACCTTGTCTTTATTCTAGTCTCTTAAATTGTCATCTTTTTTAATGAAAACATAACGCTAAGCCTGTCGCTGTAAGAATAAAGAGAAAAGACACCAACATCTAGTGTTTGTCCATGAGCCAGGATCGTCGTCGTCAGTGTTTCAAAGAGGTTCTTATAAACAAGGCAAAATACTCCCCTCTTCTCCCTGATGGTGAACGTCAGCTTGTAACTCCGGTTACGCAAGCTTGTGAAAGAGACAGAGAGAGGAAGGAAGGAAGGAGGAAGGACTGTTGCACGTCATCTGTCTGCAGGAGGAGTTCATCCTCTCTGACCGGCCCCCACAGCGTGGCTGCAGGGAGAACAAACATATTCTGAACGGTTTAGATGAATTAACAAGCAAATGCGCACTGGGCAGGGCAGTCTTCCTCAGAGGAAAGAGGAGGATTGGTGGTGGATGTTAGCTCAGGGCTAATCTTCCTCAAAAAAAAAAAAAAAATGTGCACTGAGCAAAGCTGCACCCTTTGAAGCACTTCGTATTTTCAAATCTTGCACTTAGCTCATGGTTTACAGTCCTTTCTTAGCCAGTTGACCCCATATTCAAATTTTCCAGCTTTCTCCATCTGCATTAGATAATATTGAAGGGCAGCTCCGTGGTCAGTATTGGGGGAGCAGATGGTGCTGTCCTTGGACGCTTCCAAGGCAGAATGGGTGACACACTAAGGGAACCCAGAGTCTATGGTTTATCAGCAAAACGAGGCCCCTTGCTTCCTGCCCAACACTTCACAACCACCCGACGGGTCCTCACTCCCGCCTGTCCGTCCGGGAGCGCCTTCACCAGATCCCGTCTGCCTCCTCTGTGTCGGGCTCACAAGTGCTTCAGAGAGGAGCTCTGGAGATGGCACCACTGCGAGCTCGGGAAGGGAGTGGTCACCAGTGGTAAACAGCCAAGCTCCCAGGGTCAGAACCCTCAGGGCTGAAGTGAGGGAAGTAAGGAGTAGCTCCCAGGACAGGAGTCTCAGCCTGGGGGCCATCCCTGATGGTTGTCAGCTAAAGGGTGGGCAGCAGTCCCACAAGTCAGGAGAGGAGAAGATCAGAGAGGGGCAGGGGAAAGGGGGCAGCCAGCCCCTCTAACATCAGTGCACACCTGTACCCTTGGCCATCAACC
The DNA here is from genome assembly GCF_041296235.1 of Equus asinus. Classification (NCBI taxonomy): domain Eukaryota; kingdom Metazoa; phylum Chordata; class Mammalia; order Perissodactyla; family Equidae; genus Equus; species Equus asinus. The sequence goes on from NC_091818.1 coordinate 45,026,125, forward strand.
AAAGAGTGTCTTCGCTAACCAACCAGATGGCCACCAGCCCTTTGAGCCAAAAGTAATTCGCACACCTCGGCCACGCAAAGCCTCGACTGTATCAGGAGGTTGGCAGTGAGGGACACGTCGGACAGCACAGAATGCACAGGGCCCGGATGAGGATTCCCTCTGAACCCCTTCAAATAGGATCCCCATCTTCCTTCTCAAAAACGGAGAACAAGAGAGAACAGAAACAAGAACATCAAGTGATTGCGTATGGATGAGGAAAGCACTTCACTTAAATGTTTAGCCCCATGCATGATTCATGAGTTCTGGCTTCACACGCTCATTATGTCTGGTTTTAGCTCCAGCAAGGCGATCTTGTCAGTCAGTCTCAGTGGAAGAAAAGAGAAGACTGCTTATCACTCACATCAGGCGTTTCCTATTTGTTCCTTTGATCTAAAAGAATGAGTTACTAATGGGGCGAGGTGCGTGCCCGGCCCAACCCAAATGGGAAGATAAATAGATTTTTCAATCTATTAATTGCAAAGAGTTCCTTGTCATCCCGCTTGCTTGCATGGAGGATGAGGGAGGGATGAATATATTTACTAACTGTAACACCACTGTGTTTATACCCAGGGAAGCCCAGTGCAGTGCTGGTGTTGGGGCCATAACTGATAACGTCCTTGGAGGTTGATCTGGTCCCCTTGCAGCAATAATGTATATCTTGTACAGCCTTGAATTTCATGCATCCCAAAGCTGTATCAATTAGGAATGAATTCCAGCTGCAGGAAATAAGATGGCTGATTAGCAGTGTCTTTAACAGATCGCCCTTGTATTAGTCTCACAAAACCAGTGGGCTGGACGCCAGCGGCTGCTGGCTCGGGTCAGGCTCTCGATGGTTTCAGCCTCTGCACTTCTCCCGGCTTTTGTCACCTTCCCTCCCAAACTGCTGCGGGTCCCGCTCTCAGCTCAGCCCCCTTCAGGGCCAGGGAAAGAAGGGGGTGTCCTGCAGACTCCTGTTGACCAGAACTTGGCTTTTCAGTCTCAATGGCAGAACCAGGTGAGGCAGGAGGGCCTGGAACCCGTGATCTATAAACCGCCTAAGGGGCCGGCCTGGTGGCATAGTGCTTAAGTTCGCATGCTCTCCTGTGGCAACCTGGGGTTCGCAGGTTCGGATCCTGGGTGCAGACCTACACGCTGCTCATCAGCCATGCTGTGGTGGCATCCCACATACAAAATAGAGGAGGATTAGCACAGATGTTAGCTCAGTGACAATCTTCCTCACCAAAAAGACAAAAGAAAAAACCAAATGAAAGCAAGCACTTTCCCCCATCTCCTTCCACCCCCAAATGCCCCTTGCTACTGTGTTATAACATTGAACAATAACCGAGTTATTAGCGCTCATCAGAAGAGAGTAGAAAGGTCATGGGGGCACGACATACGACTACAGTGGGTCTGCCCGATCCCCAACCCCCAAGTGTTCAACTTGGAGAAGTTGGGTTTGTTTATTAGGGAAGTTGTGTCAGACGCACTGTTGTCATGTAGACAAAGCCAAGTCCAATGGCTGAAACAAGATTGTCACCCACTCTGTGTTGGCTCCAGAGACCCCGCCTGACCCTGCCCTCCCACAGGGGGCCCAGCATGTGTGTGACTCCCCGTGAGTCTCAGACACACGTGTGTTGTGGCCTGGAGACCCATGGGGAGCAGCCTGAGATTCTGGAAGGGAGCTGGAGAAGCTCTTGCCAAGAAGGTCTGCTCTGAGTGTGGAGAAACGGCCGAGGTGGGTGACAGCAGCTGAGAGGACCAGGGAGAGGAGACGTAGATGGAAGAGAAAGCGCTGGGCCCCACAGTGAGAGCCGAGGGTGCTGCTCTGCCTTGCAGTCTGGATGGCAGGGAGAGGTGGAGTCTGGTCCGTCTCCCCTCAGCATCCCCAGGTGGCAGCCCCAGCTCAGCCTCTATTCCTCTGAACCGGAAGGGCCGCCCTGCTCGGTCTGCAGACTGAAGCCTGTCCCCTCTGCCATGCCCCCTCCACAGCCTGTCCATGTCCCTCGGAACCAGCCTGGTCATTCAATGATCTTTCAACACTGTCTTTGGTTCCCAGTCGCTTATAAGACTTACCTTGACTCCTCCCGTCACCCATCCTTTTGGAAGGTGTCCGCAGATCTGTGCCAGCCGTCATCACGGTGAGGACTTCTCTCTCCATGTGCCTGCCTCCCTCCCTGGCTGTCAGGATAGGGTGACAAAAGGGACTTTGGGACTTCACAGTTTGCATCCTCATTCTCTCATTCTCATTCTCAAATAAATTAGGTGTTTGGTACACGTTGAATGAATGCTTGAATGCATGAATGAAAAAGATAAAAAGTATGCCCTGAGATTGTAGGAGCTCTCAGTGAGGACTCATCCTGAATTTTGGTTTCGCCTATAGCCTGGCGCCATAGTGAGATTTATTTTTAAGAGGTGCTCAAACATGCTGTGTTTATCAGCTGCTTCAAACCAGCCCTCTTGCTCTCATATGAAGAACGCGTGCTTTATGGTCAATATAAGTCATAAAAGATCACGTGGTTTTCTATGTCATTCTAGCAATAGGAGTCATAGAAAAAGGTCTGGTTGTGAATAAGAGAAACAAATATATGCAGTACTAATAGCTAGAAATCATGGCACTTTTGCTGGATAACAGGCATGTGGTAAACACTTGACACAATTTTCTTTAATCCTCAGAAAACTTGATAGAACCACAACTAGAAGGACCTCAACTAAGCTATACAACTACGTACCGGGGGGATTTGGGGACATAAAGCAGAAAAAAAAAGACGTCATGGCACTAGTTTTATCCCCATTTTCCAGACGAGACAACAGAGAAGCTCACTTGACCAAAGTCTCAGGTAAGTAGCAGAAACAGGGCTATCTGACTCCAGAACTTGTGCCCTGGCGCGGGTTGGGGTCTGCCCACCGTGCCTGGAGGTCTGCCATCCTTTACAGACGTGTCGTCAACCACAACGTAACACGCAAAACTTTGCACATAGCTTACTGTCCCCCCAAAGTCAACGTATTTGCAACGTTGAGAGAATAGGAGCCCCGGGGGTGGGGGGGGGGGGCGCTGGTATCTTCTGATTGGTGGAGACGGCCATCAACCAAGACCCTGGTGAGAGAAAAATCTCCTGTCAAAAGTAAATGTTCTCTTCAGTCTTAGTCCAGTCATGCGCCTCGCAGTCCAGATGGGCCTGAGCCGACACTTTCAAATCACTTGATTTCAAACTAATTAGAGGAAATTTAGAGAAGAGAAACAGAACTTAGAAGAGGAAGGAACTTATTCACAAGAAAAGACTGAAAATCAAACAGACTTTGACCAAATAATGAGTAGAAGTGAAACCGCAGGAAATTCCCTGCAAATATTCCAAGGATGCCAACCACAGGGAGGCTGGGAGCCTTGAAAGACAGAACGAGTGAGGGGATGAAACTGGGCAGAAGATCATTTAGGCGGACAATTGAGGAAGGTCCCTAACGCTGAGCTAGAACGTTGTGGAAGAGCCTTCGTCCCTCAAGGGGAGCTGTGGAAACCCTATAACTTGAGTCGTCAAACTCAATGCACACAGCGCTGGAAAACAGGGAGGCAGAGTTAATTATACACCCCACCCTGGGGCAGGCTGCATATGGGGTAAATACCATTCCTTTATGTCTTTAAGTTCTTTAGTTTTGATATTTGTTTCTTTGATGCCTGTTGACATGTTTTACCTTCAGTTTTATTCTTAGAAATTCAGTAGTTGTTTTCCTCTAAAATCAGGTGTAGTATTGTGAAAATTCTATTCAAAGGGTCTGAGGAGGCTAAGAATTGCTTAGTCCCAGTTAAATGGATAAAAGCAGCTTCCGAGAGACTGCCTGAAGTGTTGGGGGTGGGGTGCCCTGGGGAGAAGCCCACCAAATTGGAGGTTCACTGCGTTGGATGTAGACCAACTTGAGAGCAAGCCGGCCCAGTCACCTTCTCACGTCCTCAGAAACAGTGGGAGAGAGAGTGGGTGGGGTGACTCCTTCAGAAGAGCAAACAGACCAGTTCTCTGGGCTGAAGAGGATAATGCAGGAGGCCAGCCAGAGAGAGGCGTCCACTCTTTACCGGGCACGTTCTTCGGCTGTGTTTGCAGGCAGCAACCTGAAGGATGAGATAACATTTCCCTCCGGGATGAAGTGCACGCGAGCTTGGTTACCACTTATGAAGAGCTGGGGACCCCCCAGGCTCAGGGTCTCCCAGCTGCAGCCGAAAACCACTGCATGTGCGGCACCTCCGGGATGCCCGCACCTGCCCACATGAGGCTGGGCAAGGGCACGGAAGCAAAACACAGGTCTCCTCACTACCTGCTGCACTGTGAGCAAGAACGCCCTTTGTCTCTGGCCCAGGAATCTCCTGTCTTCCGCCAGCATCCGTGAGGCAGTAACAGGCTGAGTTCTCAGCTTGTATGCAGGGTCGAACCCCAGAGCCGGACAGATACCCTTCCCAACACATTCACACATGCTGAGGAGGTGCACATGTGGTCTTATCTTCCCCTTTCCAAGGCCAAAAGGTAGGATATCACACACATGGCTCCAAGTCTTGCTTTTTTGATGTAACAATGTATCCAGAAATCTTCATATACCTATAGAGAATTTCTCCTCTCTGTCTTGTAGCTCCACAGGAGCCCAGTGACAGATGTCCTGTGCTTTTCCAGTCCCCGATTGATGGATACTTAGGTCATCTCTATTATTTCGCTATTGCAAACATTGCTGTAGTAAATAGCTTTGTACATACATCATTTTAACACATGTGCAGATATATGGGTAAGATAAATTCTCAGAAAGAGAACTGAGCCAAAGGGCATATGCATTTGTAATCTGATACTGTTAAATTATCCATTGGATGTCTCTCTCTGTATATATTCCTGCCTGCTATTTATTAGAGTAGGTGTTTCTCCACAGCCTTTCCAACCGTACATTAATAAGCTTTTGGATGTTTACCAATCTGACAGGTGAAGAATTATGTCTCATTGTACTTTTAATTCGATGATGTATATTTTTATCATTGAGGTTGAATGTTTTTCCATATATTTAAGAACCGTTTGTATCTTCTTCCTGTGAAATGTTTTTATCTAGCCTCTTCCCATTATTCTATTGAGGTTTCTTTTTCTTAAAAGTTCTTCATACATTTGAGAGAGAGTGCTTTGTTTGTGATATAAATTGCAGTTTTTCCCAGTTTTTAATTGTCTTTTTTACTGTCTTTAAGATGTTTTTCCATGCAGTAATATTTTTTATTTTTATGCATTTGGATTTGACAATTGTTACTGCTTTGGGACTTTGAGTTATAATTAGAAAGGCTTTTTACCCACCAAATTTATAAACAGATTATCCCACATTTTCTCCTAGTGCATTTACAACTTCTTTGTTTGTTTGTTTAATCAACCAAAGTCCACAGTTTATATTAGGGTTCACTCTTGGTGGTGTACATTCTATGGGTTTGGACAAATGTATAATGACAGGTATCCATCATTGTCGGATCATACAGAGTAGTTTCACGGCCCTAAAAATCCTCTGTTCTCCCCCTATTTATGCCTCCTCTCCCCAACCCCTGACAGCCACTGATCTTTTTACTGTCTCCATAGGTGTGTCTTTTCCAGAATGTCATGTAGTCGGAATCATACAGCATGGAGCCTTTTCAGAAAGGCTTCTTTCACTTACTAATATGCATTTAAGGTTTCTCCATGTCTTTTCATGGCTTGATAGCTCATTTCTTTTTAACACTGAATAATATTCCATTGTCTGGATGAACCATAGTTTATCCATTCACCTACTGAAGGGCATCTTGGTTGCTGCCAAGTTTGGGCAATTATGCATAAAGCTGTTGTAAACATTGTATGCAGTTCACTTTTTTGCATCTAAACCTTTGACCCATTTGGAATTTATCCTGGTGCGTGGTAGGAAGTAAAGATTCAATTTGATTTTTCAGACGGCTCTTCAGTTGCTAGACACCACTAATGGAATAGTCTGTCTACACTGCAGGTTTGGGATATTATTACCTTTATTCTGTACTAAATTCCTGTATGAGCTTGGGTCAGTTTCTGGACTCTCTGCTTTGTTCCGCTTGTCCCAGTTCACCATCAGTACCACAGTGACTCATTATTGAGCCTTTATGACCTGCTTGATATCTACTAGGGTTTGTCTCCTCGTGTTGGTCTTCTTTTTTTTATTGAAGTATAATTTACATACAATATTATATTAGTTCCAGGGGTACAACATAGTGATTCGATATTTTTGTACATTACGAAATGACCATCACCTTAAGGCCAGCTACCATCTGTCACCATACAATGTTATTACAATATCGCTGACTATACTCCGTATGCTGTACATCACATCCTCATGACGTATTTATTTTATAACTGGAAGTTTGTACTTCTTCATACCTTTCACCTGTTTTGTCCATCTCCTCAATACCCTCCCCTCTGGCGACCACCAGTTTGTTTTCTGTATCTATTAGTCTGTTTCTTTTTTATTTTGTTTGCTCATTTGTTTTGTTCTTTAGGTTCCACATGTAAGTGAAATCATACAGTATTTGTCTTTCTCTTTCTGACTTATTTCACGTAGCTTAATGCCCTCTAGGTCCATCCATATTGTTGCAAATGGCAAGATTTCATTCTTTTTAATGGCTGAGTAGTACTCCGTTGTGTATATAAATCACTTCTTCTTTATCCTTTCATCTGTTGACGGACACTTGGGTTGTTTCGTTATCTCAGCTATTGTGAATAAGGCTGTAATGAACACCAGGGTTCATGTATCTCTTCGAGTTAGTGTTTTCATTTTCTTCAGATAATTACCCAAAAGTGGAATTGCTGGATCACGTGGTAGCTCTACTTTTAGTTTTTGAGGCACCTCCATACTGTTTTCCGTAGTGGCTGCACCAATTTACATGCCCACCAACAGTGCAGAAGTGTTCTCTTTTCCCCACATCCTCGCCAACTCTTGTTATGTCTTATCTTTTTGATAATAGCCATTCTGACAGGTGGAAGGTGATATCTCATTATGGTTTTATTTCTTTTTCAGAATTTCCTAGGTTACCCATTAGAATCAGCTTGCATGGTTCAAAAATAAATAAAACAAAACCACACTTTTGCACCAGTGTCTTGGTCAACAACAAAGCCCCATGGCTGTTCCTACTGGAATCACGTTGACCTTGTCAGTCAATGGAGAGAGGACGCGTGCAGTCGAATCTTCCCATCCAAGAATGTGCCATGTCTTTCTATTTGTTCAAGTCTTGTTGATGTCTTTAGTAGGGTTTTAACATTTTATTCGTACAATTCTTGCTCATAACTTGTTAAGCTTATTCCTATTATCTTGTTTGCTGCTACTACAAAGGGAGCCATTTCTCTCTGGTTGTCTTGTGTACATGAAAGCTATTGATTTCTGTACGTTCACTTTGTACTCTATCACCTATCGACTCTCTTACTGTTTCCAGCAGCGTTTCAACTGGGTTCTCTGGAAGTTTCCACGTGTACAGTCACAGCGTGTTCAACGATTGTGTCACCTGCTCCCGTCCAAGTGTCGTACCTCTGATTTCCTTCTCCTGTTACTATGGCTAATAGCCTCAGTAGATGTCAGCTAAAGGGTCATAGTGGGCCTCCTCACCAAAACCCTGAATGTGTAGAAATTCCTCTAGTGTTTCCTATCAAGCACGATGCTGGGTGTGTGTGTATGTGCGTGTGTGTGTGTATAATCACATCGGAAGACATCCATCTATTCTAGTTTATTGAGTTTTTATCAAAAGTAGTTGTTGGTTGTTGGATTTTGTCAGGTGGCTTCTCAGTGTCTGTGTTTATGGTCGTATTTTTGCATTTTAATTTTTTTAACGTCTTCCACTTTTGCATTTCTGGAATAAACCCACCTTGTAGTGACTACTGTATTGCTCTGTTGCTCTGCTGCTTGGTGGCTTGTATTTCATTCGGAATCTTCAATAGCCATAGCTGAGGGCCATCTGCAGCTGTCTTTCTGTATGGTCTCCGTCAGGTGGACGGATCGATAATATAGGCATTTTGTAACAAAGCAATTTGAAGACTTTCCTCATCTTTATATGGTCTGGAACAGTTTAAATCACCTTGAAATTGTCTGCTACTGAAGGTCAGTAGAATTCTCCCACAAAGCTAACTGGGCTTGGGGCTTCGGGAGAAGGAGCTCTTTGATCACTTTTTCTACTTATTCTATAGAAATTAGTATGTATGTATTTTCTGTAACTATTTCTCATGTTGTCCTACAAGATAAATTTTACTCTCAAAAGCCATTTTATGGGAAAAGAGGTGACCAATAACCACTATGTACCCAGTGCCACTCCTGCACAGATTTGCAATAGATGCTGTTGGTGCCACATACAGGCCCTCGCTACCTGGTGCCCCCGCCCCACTGGTGGGAGCCGCTCAGCACCAAGCAGACTGACCCCCTGGCACCCTGCATATTCCAGCGCTTTCTGTCATTTCAGCCTGAGACTAGACTTAGGGAAGCCCCCTCCTCGCCTCGCTTCTTCCCCATCCTAGGCTGTTTCTGTGACTCTCTTCCAAGTTCCTCCAGAGAGAACTCCCTCATAAATCACTGCCTGAGGATCCCAGCTTGGCCTCTGGTCCAGGGAGCCCGTGTCTGGAGTCCACCCCCCGGCCCCTCTCTCTCATCCACACACAGTCTGCGTGTGGCACTCATGCACTATCTATCACACGGCACCTTATGTTGCAGACAGTTCTGTTTTGTGTCATCCCACTGAATGCATGCTAAGTTCTCTGAAGGACAGGGCCGTGTCTTCGATATCTCGACGTCTCCTGCTTCACTTAGCAAGGTACTGAGGTTAACAGAAAGTGAATAAACAAACAACGCATTTCTTGGGCCACATAATTGTCCTGAATGTGGCAGAGCTGGAGTCAAGCTGAGTGAGGATTAATGAGGTGACAGGAGAGCAGTTTCTCTTTCTACAGATCTAATTTCCATGGAAAATCAAAAGGGAGACTCAGACCGGAGCCTCAAGAAGCAGCTCTCAGCTGTCTATGCCAAGTTACATGCATGTGCACGGACATCTGGATATTGAACGACTTTGAGAAATAATTATAAGTGTTATTTTCCATTTCTCTAAATACCTGCTTTAATTAAGCTGGAATCTTCAAAATGACGTCTCCATCAGAATGGCTCCTCTTTAGCCATTTCTCAACAGTCAGTGTGTCACTGGGTAGCTATTTTAGTTAGAATGTGGCTCCCTGGCAGCTGGCACCCTCACTCACTGTGCAGTGAGGCCCCGTTGGCAAATGATGCTCAGATCCACCCTGGGACCCCTTCCAGCCAAGGACCAGGAAAGGACCCATGTGCGAAAGCAGCCCTGCCGGCAGGTGGCAAGTGACCAGGCTGCTGGACCCTGTGGGAAGAGAAGCGCTGCATTCTGAGCTGCTTTTACACATTTTGGTCAGTCCTGGGGAAGAAATCCCAGGCAGGTCAGTGTGTTCTGTTTTCGCTTTCCTAAAGCAGAGTCGCTGCTGACTTCACGCCCAAAACGTGGGGAAGTAAGTGTCCAGTCGTTTCCTGAGCTGTCCATGCAGCCAGACCCCTGCAGGGAGGGGACAGCAATGACCAACCCAGCCAGGACCTGAGTGGTTTTCCGGATCTCAGAAATGGAGACTGCGGAAGGAAGGGGGTACTGGACCAGCCTGGGAAACGCCACTGCAGCTGATGGGCAGGCCCCTGACACTGGTGGGGTCACTCTCTGACTGCGGCCCGGTGCCCCACCCCCCTTCTCTCACCCACGCCTCCTTCTTCCCTCACCCGCAGCTGCTCGTCCTTCTCTTGCTTCCTCTCGACTCTCCCATCTCATCTCGAAGGAGCATCTGCATGGTGGGGCAGGGAGGGGGGACATCATTTAGGCTGTAGAACTAAGTGCTCGAGGCAGAAAGTTTCAGGTCAGGGCAACGAGCACGTGAAAGAACTTGTCACGTGCCCAGCACTGTCGCCTCTGGGAAGTAAATTTTACTAAACGCGAAGGTTCACTCCAGCATGCCCTGGTGGGCACACCGTCTCTTTAGAGAAACGGCCCATCATGTATTTGCGGCAGAATTCAACGGAGTGGGCACAACCAGCTGCTAACTGCCACATCCACCCTGACCACGTGCAGCACAGAACCCGGATCCCCACCAGCACAGATGTTTGTTAAAAGGTACCACAGGGGCCAGCCCGGTGGCTCAGCAGGTAAGTGCACACGTTCTGCTTCAGAGGCCTGGGGTTTGCTGTTCAGATCCCAGGTGCGGATATGGCACCGCTTGGCAAGCCATACTGTGGTAGGCATCCCACATATAAACTAGAGGAAGATGGGCATGGATGTTAGCTCAGGGCCAGTCTTCCTCAGCAAAAAGTGGAAGATTGGCAGCAGATGTTAGCTCAGGGCTAATCTTCCTCTAAAAAAAAATTTAAAAAGGTACCACAGGCTTATAGGTTCCCAACTCCATTCTCTCGACTCCCCGATGGAGGCCTGGAAAATCAGACGTGTTCCTAGCCCAGGAGCACGGATGGCTTGTCCCAGAAGATCCACCTTTGGCACCGACGCTCTGGGGGGCCCCTTCTTGGACTATTTAGTGGGAATTCTGGTTCCCGCCCAGAGGGAGGAATTCACCATCTAAGTGAAAAGAAAACGTAGCTGCACGAAGAGGCCCACAAGCCCCATTAGACCAGGAGCAGACTTGACCGAATCACACCCCCTGGGGCTCCTGACTCAGCAGGTTGATGGCACATTTTGAAGACACCCAGTCTGGGGTTTGCTCTTGAGGTTTCTTTTGTTTTGCTTGCTTTCCGTTCTTGCAGAGAATATCACTTCTGTTGGCAAGATTCCTTTGACTGTGGTCAGAAAGAGCATTGTCCTGTGAAAAGCAAGCCCTGAAGCCTCCACTGGATGCTCGTCATCAGCTCTTGGCCTCTGAGTCGATGGCAGGAAAGGAGGAAATGCTGAGGCCGAGGCTGGCAGGTGGAGGGCGTCTCTGGCAGCCGTGAGCACCGCCCCCATCCTGCAGCTGGGAATGGGGGCTCAGACAGTCAGAAAATGGCCCCGTGAGTTGAGTTTGACCTCAAAACTCTGCTCCTATCATATATAAAGAACACTAATGATAACAGCAACAGTATGAGTTGGGCGCCCTGCGAGTCTATGAGGCTGGTCCTCACGGAGCCCCTGGGACCCTCTCTGTTGTCAGATACGACGGCCACAGGCAAGCAGAAGCCATGTTTCTTAGTTCTCACCACAAACCCAGGAAAACACGCTGAGCCGGGGTTTGCGAGGCCCCGGGAAGCAGCTGCCTCAGAACCATGAAGAGACGAGGAGGCAGGAAACGGCAGCCGCCCCCCCTTGCTCCCGCCGCGTTGTGGGGCTCGGAGGCCCCTTAGGATGGAAAGAGCTGGATGGAATGGGAGGCGTTATTGCCTGCTCTCATCTCCCATCTGTCCTGTGGCTCTTTGGGGAGAACAGAGGCCCCAGTGCGCTGAATCAGAGAACTCGGCGTGTTTCCCCTGCTGTCGCTGGTCCGCCATGTCGCGCGCTGTTCTTGGGCGTGAGCCTAAGTCTCAAGGAGAAAACCCGTAGCAAAGACATCGTTCCTGAAACGTGACCCCAGACACAAGGCCAGGGCGGGTCCTGGGGAGCGTGCCACAGGCGTACAGAGCCCCCCTTCTGGGCCGGCCCAGGGGAGGCACCACGCGCCCCCAGACACCCCTGCCTCCCTAGCGTCACCTGTGAGGTGCTGTTCTGGAAAGGGACACGCTGGGCCAGGCGTCACTCCAGGGGCGCTGTCCTGCTGCAGCTCAGTCTGCCTTGACCGCCTCTCAGCTGAGCATCCAGCAGCCCTCGATGCCCAGGCTTCACTTTCCCCAAGTGCTCTTGGGGCACAGATCGCTAAGCGTGTGACACTCGCATCCCCAGCTCCTCCTGACCCCTGGACCTGGACTCACTCACAGCCCCAGGGAGGCGAGGAGGTCAGAAAAGCGCATCTGTCCGCATGTGGGAACAAGGAGCCTGTCCCTGGGCTGGGAGACAGGCATGTTTGAAGGACCTGGGTGCCTGGTACAGCTTGTCGCTAGTCCGGGTGGCCCTCAGGGACAGCTGGCTCCACTTGGGGGGGGTGGGGAGAGCGGGGAGTGAGGCAAGCGCAGGACCCACGGGCTGGCACCTGTTGTAACGGCGTCCTCGGCTCTCTCAGCCCCCGCCCCCATCCTGCACACAACACATTCCCGTCAGTGAATCTTCCAGTTAAGATGCAATTCTCGGGCTGGCCCCGTGCCCTAGTGGTTGCATTCCTATGCTCCCCTTCTGCAGCCTGGGGTTCACAGGTTGGGGTCCTGGGCGAGGACCTAGCACCACTGGTCAAGCCACACTGTGGCGGCATCCCACACAAAATAGAGGAAGATTGGCACAGATGTTAGCTCAGTGACAATCTTCCTCACCAAAAAAAAAAAAAAAAAAAACAATTCTCAGCCCACAGGCCCAGGGTGGGGGTGGTGGCAGGATTTCTGGGGGTGAATCTGGTGATTATGGTACACAGCCAAGCTACAGGCTCTGCGCCCCTCCCCTTAGGAGTCGCAGCCCGAAATCCAGCAGGCAGCCAGCTTCCTCTCCCTCTAGCTCGGGTGCTGGCCGTGGCCTGGTGTCGCCTGTTGGGTGGCAGGTCGCCCACGGTCCCATCTGCTCCCAGGACCCCACTGCGCACACGTGGGGAGAGGCAGACCTCTGTGTCCCTCAGGTAGAGAATCGGCAGGTGCACACGATCAGGTGCCCGCTGACCCTGGTTTTGAGAAGTAAGTGGACCTCTGGGAACCAGAGCTTTGCTGGGGCGCAGTCCTGAAACAAGGGGGCACGCGACCCCCACAAAGCACACCCTGTCGCTACGCAAAGCCCCAGGACGCAGCAGCCGCTTGGTGCTCGTCGGACCCTGCGTGGCTGTGGGCGGCGGGCCTGAGGGTGGGATGAGGTGAAGGGAGGGCGGCGTGCCGTGTCCTGACCCCTTCTCTGTCCCCCAGGCCTGGACGCGAGGCAAGCGCAGGTCGTCGTCCTGTCCTCGGGCACCAAGTGCATCAGCGGCGAGTACATCAATGACCAGGGGCTGGTGGTCAACGACTGCCACGCGGAGGTCGTGGCCCGGAGAGCGCTTGTCCACTTCCTGTACGCGCAGCTGGAGCTGCACCTGAGGTGAGCGGGCGCATCCCATCGACTCGCGCCCCGGACATGAGCTCACGGCTCTGTGGGTGACCCACGCGTCCTGGCTGGCGGCCCACAACTGGCTCAGACTGCTGCCCCCTTTACCCTGGCGGGTCCCCTGCACACGGGGCCCGGCCGTGAGCTTGAAATGATGTCCTCATTCAGACGGTGGCGTCTCCTGAGCTCACGCTGTCGCCCCACAGGCCGTCGAACACTGAAACGCCCAGCATCCTCCCCACTGTCCTCGGACCTCCATCCAAGCAACCTGCCTGCCCATGAGTGACCGCAGCAGACGGTTGGCAAGGTGCACACATGTCACCCCCACACACACGTGCGCACACGTGTGAACACACCTTGTCACACACCCCCTCATTCCATCCCATAACAGTGTCTATTAAGACACTCACAGCCATCTTGTCCACCCGGCTGCCATGACAGAACACCACCGGCTGGGCGGCCTGAGCAGCAAACACTGCCAGCTCAGTCTGCAGGCTGGAGGTCCGGAATCAAGGAACAAGCAGATCCAGCACCTTCTCGCTGTGTCCTCACACAGGGGAGGGGGCGAGGGGGCTCTCTGGGTCTCTTTTATATGGACACTAATCCCATCACAAGGCTCCACCCTCAGGACCTCATTGCCTCCCAAAGGCCCCACCTCCTAATAAAACCACATTGGGGGGTGGGTATCAATGCACGAATTTGGGGGACACGAGTATTCAGTGCATATCGAGGGGTTGGCTAGGGGCCAGTGCTCCCCTATGACCACAGCACCCCACGAATAAAGAAAGGCACGAGCAGCTACCACAATGCTCTTCACGAGGCCGGAATGCAGTCCAGTGTCAAGAAGACCGTGCAGAGAGAGGGCAGCCAGCCACAGCCGCCCGTGGACCACACGCTGCCAACTGTCATTCAGAGCATGCCCCAAGTCACTGCGCATGCTCCAGATGACAAAGACCAGGGGAGGACGGCACTGCAGGGCCGGTGGAGGAGCGCAGCAGCATCCCCAGAGGAGCAGCCCCCCAGCTCTGGCTCCAGCTGCCCCTTCCCTGTGGGGGGCAGTGAAGGCGACGTTCTTCCACTGCCAGCCTTCAGTCATTAACCCAGAACTAGCCTCCTGTTTCAAAAAGAGAAAGAAACAAAACCCCACAGAAAAGCCGCCTGCCTCTCGGATGCTGTTGGCCCTTGAAATGCGAGGGGCACACGGGGAGCTAAGAGTGGGCTCTGGGACAGCCTGTTCACTTGGAGCAACACCCTGCTCCCTGGCCACCTTCATCCAGCATGGAAGGGCGCTGGTGACATCAACACATCCACTCCATCTCCACGAAATTGCCCCCCTTCAAAGGAGACCCAGGATTCAGCCTTTCCCCTAGGCTCGGTGCCTCTGAGCCGCAGAAAAGCGTGGGGAGCTGATGGCCCCAATCGGTGTTCTGTTCCGAGAACTTCTCGGCCGGGCAAGCTTCTCACAGAGCACAGATTTCCGCAAGGACAGCACGGCCTCCCCCAGGCGCTGGGCTGTGAGGCAGCCTGCTGTCTTGTCTCCCTTCTGCCAGCCTTGTCCTGGGGCCACAGGGCTCAGGTGCCACCAGACAAGCCCCAGGCCAGCTCCCCCTGTCCCCAGCCAGCAGGTCAGAGCGTGTCTGAAACATAGGCCAGGCTCGACTCCACTGCCCTGCGCCCCCCTGTCCCGGATGTGCTCACGTCCCGCCCTGTCCCAGGACCCGAGTGCAAGGCCAGCGATGGGCTTGGGGACGTCGTCTGCTTCTTGCCTCCTCCAAGCATGTTCTAAGGGGGCATTCCAAAAGGAAATGTGCTCCCACGGTGGACTGTCCAATGTTCTGGGCCGGCTGCTCCGGCCGTCGGGAAGCAGCAGGCTGTCGCCTGTGCTGGCGTCTCTCCCTACGACACACTGAGCAGAGCGGAATCGCAAGTGGATGTGAGCACACGGCCATCCAGGCGCGTCCCAGCCCCAAGCGATTGGTCACGGAGACTTGACAGCTGTGGGCGTCCTTGTCTTCATCGCATCTTCCCGCTGCCCTTCCAAGTCCTCTGAAGCAGTGTTCTTCAATTCCACTAATAATGGGGTCTCATGGGGCTTCGGGGAGTGACTCAGGCGTGCCACTGGCACGTGCAGCAGCCACAGAAAGGGGAGGGTGGCCCAGAGGCGTGCCGCACAGACTCACAGGGAATGGCGCCCTAGTGCCCCCAATTAATTCTCATCTGAGCCCATGTGCGGGGAGCCGCAGCCTCACGCACCGTCCCTCACGGGTTCCAGGCCCACTGAGGGTGTGGCCAAGCCCAACTGTTGCCAATCTCTCCAAATGTGGGGAAGGGTTTCTCCTAATGTCTGCTGCTCAATCAGAAATATTCCCAAATACCCTAACTCTGGTCTGGGTCACAGCTGGCGCCGGCCGCTGGCCGGCAAGCATGCAGGACCCTGCCTTCGTGGGGGCTGAGCAGCAGCTGCAGAGAGCCAGCACAGCCCAGGGGGCGCCGGGATCTGCACCCAGAGACCCAGGGCCGGCGTTTGCTCCAAGTTCTGGGAGGGGTGGGGGCACCTGGCAGTGGAGGGAGCAGAGGCAGGGAAGCAGAAAGGCTGGCGGATGCCTCTCGGGTTTCCTGGGGAGAAAATGTCTGTTCTGCTGCCTGTGTGATCTCAGGACCCGGGAAATCAGAATCCATCACCAATGGGGCAGAACGTGTAAAAACAGCAAGAGCGGCAGAAAGTAGACTGCCTGTGATGAGCGAGCACAAGGGCGGGGAGGGAGGGCCGCCAGCAGACCCGGCACAGGGCCACGGCGACCCGAGAAGGAGGCCGGGAGACTCTGAGGGCACAGGCCTGGACCCCAGAGGCTGTTCGACGTTCTCCATGGTCGCATGCAGAAGAAAAGCACTTCCGTGCACAGATTTCCCGCTGGACTGGCGGCCGGGCCCTCCCCACCCTGCAGAAAGCCCCACGGAGGCCAAGTCCAGGTGACAGTGCCCCCACCTGACGGCACATAGGCAGCCTGTGAAGCACGTTCTATAAACACTGAGACATGGCTGACACCCGCTGGGAAGCTGGCTGTGTAGACGAGCAGCCCAAGACAGAAAAGGCAGGGAGTGAGATGACTGTGCGTCTGCAGGCCATGTTTGCTTGCACGTGGCTTCGCTGTGGCCTGGTCTGGAAGTTTCCGTGCAGGGAGAAAACACAATGTGAAGGGTGAGGAGGACAGAAACCGGGGGCAACCGCCCAAGGCGGGGCAGCAGCGTCCTGGGGTCAAAGTGCATGGGCGGGCTTGAGGCACATGGTGACAGGAGCCTCTCTCTGTCCTCTGTCCCCAGCAAGCGCCGCGAGGACTGGGAGCGCTCCGTCTTCGTGCGGGCCAAGGAGGGCGGCTACCGGCTGAGGGAGAACGTGCTGTTCCACCTCTACGTGAGCACGTCGCCCTGCGGGGACGCGCGGCTCAACTCGCCCTACGAGATCACCACCGACAAGCGTAAGAGAACACCTTCCCACTTTCCTGCCAGCAGCCCAGACCCGGCTCCAGGCACCCGTGCTGACCCCGCTGGTGTGGGGCCGGGCCTCAGAGGACTGGGCCCACAGAGAGCTGCTTAATCACCCCTCCGACATGTTAGCCTGAAATGCCCAGACCGTGGGAGCCCAGTAGCTTGACTCTAAAATTAGCTATTTAATGGCCCCAGTTCCGCTCCATTTTAATCGGTCAGAAGGCCCCCGTCCCAGTCTGGAGAATAGGATGAAGGAGAGCAGAGATGAGAACTACACAGAGTGGGAGCAACTCCAGCTGGCTGTGTCTGCCTTCATTTGCAACTGCGGGGAGAGTAAGGCTCAGCTTTTTAACCAAGCCAGTGTTGGGTGATGCCCACAAAGGCACCTCTCCAGGGGCTGTGCTGAGCCCCCGGGCAGGGCCCACCCTCTCGGGGATTTTAGCAGAGCAGGTGCACGGAAAGCAGTCGTCTCCACCCTCAGCGAGAGGTGACACTGTTCCCGAGTGGGGACACACCGGGGTCTCCTTGGTGTGGCTCTGATGATGTCAGGATACCTCCAGGGAGAAAGAAACTCCCTGCGGCTGCTCCATAAGAGGGGTGAGGAGATTCTACTGCTGACGTTGCGTGTGTTACACATACTTGTGTATGCGCCCCACACACACGTAGATCCTTTCAGAAGCAGTACAAGGCAGGTCTTCTGATGTCGGCAGTGAAGTTAAATGTACGCGTGTGATGAGGGACCTTGTCCCATTAGGGTGTTGACGCATCCAGGCTCAGTCTTGGGCGCAGAGAGAACTTAAAGTAGAAACACACCAGACACCCCACTTTTAAAGGTTCCTGACAACCCCCATCAAGGCTCCACGTGTGTCCCACTTCCCAGAGGAAAGATGAGCACTTTCTGGAGGCCTCTGCGTTGCAGGCTAAAGGAGGTGCAGGAGCAGAGTGCTGTTGGGTCCCACACGTGTTGAACCCGGGGCCCCTCACTCAGGCTGGAGGCTGGCCCAGGAAAGTGCTCCCTCCTGTTTGCCCACTTTCCGCCCAGCCCGTCGCCTTCCCTGTGGAGAGGGGGACAGAGTCCTCAAGGAACATTTTCATTCGTGTCTCAGGCCGCCTGGGCTGCTGTAACAGAACCCCACACACCAGGCGGCTCCTAAACCAGAGACGTTGACTTCTCAGTTCTGGAGGCTGGAAGTCGGGATCAGGGTGCTGGCAGACTCAGTGTCTGGCGAGGGCTCGCTCCTGGTTCATGGATGCCATCTTCTCGCTGTGTCCTCACATGGTGGAGGGGACAAGGGAGCTCTCTGTGTCTCTTTTATAGGGGCGTTAATCCCATTCATGGGGACTCCATCCTCATGACCTAATCTAAACCAAATCACCTCCCAGAGGCCCCACCTCCAAATATCATCTCACCGGGGCGGTTAGGGCTTCAACATACGGATTTCGAGGGGCACAAGCATTCACTCCAAGACAACACACTATGGAAAGTAAAAGGAAGAACCAAGTGGAATTGAGAATCAAGAGAAGGGAGGAAAACAAATATCAGGACCCTCTCAGGGGACTGCCCCGGGAGGGCGGGAGGCGGGGGCCCTGTCCACCTGAGCAGGGGGCACAGCTGCAGTCCTGGGGGCGTGAGACCACGCAGACTCAAAAAGAGAAAGGAAGGAAAAGATGCTGTGAGGTTGGTTCATTTTTCCTGGAGATGTTTATCTGCTGGACCCACATGATACCACCTCTGCCATGAAATGTGAAATGTGGCCCATTAGACAGCTACTTGGAATTACCTTTCCGTTTTCTCTCGAAAGGCTTGGAGTCATGAAGACCCAGCCTAGGAGCCCAGGTTCTGGGAGGGAAAGTCCCCAGGACGTTTGGGGCCATCCTTAATTTATTCAGCTTCCTCCCGGTGGGGGTCTGGCAGCCAGGTGAGGACGGCAGGAGCCTCAGTCACGCCTGAGGCCACAGTCTCTCCAGAGGGATGTTTCTAGCTCATTGGGCCCCCACGCCTGTACATTGGGCACCCACTGTGGCTGCCCAGCCCTCGATTCTGACTTGCAAAGCCAGCAGTTTAGAAAAACAAGCAGATACATCTGGGATGCACCCTGGGGTTCACTTGCAGACACAGATGTCTTTTACTTCACCGTGCTTTTAAGAAGTGGCAGGTGCAGGTAGGAGAAAAACATCAAGCATTTCCCCCACATTTTCACAGCAGCTATGCCAGGCGGACACAAGCTGCTGCTCCTGGGTTATGCAGACGGGGGTTTCTCTGAGCACGTCCTACAGGGCACCCCGGAGAAGGGGTACCTGGCGACGCTGCCCCACAGACTCGTCAGCCCAGATCGTACATTGCCTTTCCCTTATTTGGTCAGTAGGGCAAGAAAACCCAAATTCCTGCCGTCCCCTGCCTGGAAGGGCCTCCTGGAGAGACCGCTAGTATTCTCCACACTCCCGAGGAAGGCACGAGGCTCAGGAATCGTTTTCCTTTTAGAGAGAATTCACTACCATCAAGGGGGCTCAGCATGCCGCTCACTCGTATAGTGTTTCTCTCTGCTGCTGTTCAAAGAGAGTTGGATCCAGAAGAGAGGATGCGAGTGAGGGGACCTCTGCTCTGAGGGGCTCCCACTGGAGCAGAGTCAATGGGGACAGGCCTGCAGGGCCATTCCCAGAGGTCAGCGCATCCACCTCCTGCAAGTTAACCCTGTAGAAACCCAGCCTCACTGCCCCGTGGCCTCGAGGTCCGTGCTCCTAAATGGAGCCCAGAGCACACGGTCCTGAGGGTCACAGCAATGTTGTAAGGTCCACAAATGCAGACTGCAGAGCACAGAGGTGCTCGGGCCACTCCCCTGAGGTCATCATGGGTTCTGACGAGCTCGCTGCAGTCTGGGAGAAGCTCCGGCACTGGAGACCCAGGTCTCCGAGGTGCTGTCCACCACCTGGCCCACTCTGGGGCGGCCTCTCTCCTCTCGCCACTATGTCGCCCTGCTTGGTCCCGATCACTTTAGCTCATTTTATTCTCCCTCCCTCACTTGGTCTGCAAGGAGCTGTTGTCATCCCTACACAGGCCCATGGCATGCCTGCCCCTCCACCAGCCACAGCCGTGCCCCGACTCTCCTAGCCCCTTCAGCTTCCTCTCCCCCTCCATACACACACACGTGCACAAGAACACACACACATACAGACGAGCACACACACGTGAATAAGCACACACACACATACAGACGAGCACACACATGTGAATAAGCACACACACACATACAGACGAGCACACACACGTGAATAAGCACACACACACATACAGACGAGCACACACATGTGAATAAGCACACACACACATACAGACAAGCACACACACGTGAATAAGCACACACACACATACAGACGAGCACACACACGTGAATAAGCACACGTGCACATACAGACAAGCACACACACGTGAATAAGCACACACACACATACAGACGAGCACACACACGTGAATAAGCACACACACACATACAGACGAGCACACACACGTGAATAAGCACACACACACAGACAGACGAGCACACACACGTGAATAAGCACACACACACAGACAGACGAGCACACACACGTGAATAAGCACACGTGCACATACAGACGAGCACACACACGTGAATAAGCACACACACACAGACAGACGAGCACACACATGTGAATAAGCACACACACACATACAGACAAGCACACACACGTGAATAAGCACACACACACATACAGACAAGCACACACACGTGAATAAGCACACACACACATACAGACGAGCACACACACGTGAATAAGCACACACACACATACAGACGAGCACACACACGTGAATAAGCACACACACACATACAGACGAGCACACGCACGTGAATAAGCACACGTGCACAGACAGACGAGCACACACACGTGAATAAGCACACACACACATACAGACGAGCACACACACGTGAATAAGCACACACATGCACATACAGACGAGCACACATACGTGAATAAGCACACACACACATACAGACAAGCACACACACGTGAATAAGCACACGTGCACATACAGACAAGCACACACACGTGAATAAGCACACACACACATACAGACGAGCACACACACGTGAATAAGCACACACACACATACAGACGAGCACACACACGTGAATAAGCACACACACACATACAGACGAGCACACACACGTGAATAAGCACACACACACATACAGACGAGCACACACACGTGAATAAGCACACACATGCACATACAGACGAGCACACATACGTGAATAAGCACACACACACATACAGACAAGCACACACACGTGAATAAGCACACGTGCACATACAGACAAGCACACACACGTGAATAAGCACACACACACATACAGACGAGCACACACACGTGAATAAGCACACACACACATACAGACGAGCACACACATGTGAATAAGCACACACACACATACAGACAAGCACACACACGTGAATAAGCACACACACACAGACAGACGAGCACACACACGTGAATAAGCACACACGCACATACAGACGAGCACACACACGTGAATAAGCACACACACACATACAGACGAGCACACACACGTGAATAAGCACACACACACATACAGACGAGCACACACACGTGAATAAGCACACATGCACAGACAGACGAGCACACACACGTGAATAAGCACACACACACATACAGACAAGCACACACACGTGAATAAGCACACATGCACATACAGACGAGCACACACACGTGAATAAGCACACACACACATACAGACGAGCACACACACGTGAATAAGCACACACACACATACAGACGAGCACACACATGTGAATAAGCACACATGCACATACAGACGAGCACACACACGTGAATAAGCACACACACACATACAGACGAGCACACACACGTGAATAAGCACACACACACATACAGACGAGCACACACACGTGAATAAGCACACACACACATACAGACGAGCACACACACGTGAATAAGCACACACACACATACAGACGAGCACACACACGTGAATAAGCACACGTGCACATACAGACGAGCACACACACGTGAATAAGCACACACACACATACAGACGAGCACACACACGTGAATAAGCACAGGTGCACATACAGACGAGCACACACACGTGAATAAGCACACACACACAGACAGACGAGCACACACACGTGAATAAGCACACGTGCACATACAGACGAGCACACACACGTGAATAAGCACACACACACAGACAGACGAGCACACACACGTGAATAAGCACACACACACATACAGACGAGCACACACACGTGAATAAGCACACACACACATACAGACGAGCACACACACGTGAATAAGCACACACACACATACAGACGAGCACACACACGTGAATAAGCACACACACACATACAGACGAGCACACACACGTGAATAAGCACACACACACATACAGACGAGCACACACACGTGAATAAGCACACGTGCACATACAGACGAGCACACACACGTGAATAAGCACACACACACATACAGACGAGCACACACACGTGAATAAGCACACACACACAGACAGACGAGCACACACACGTGAATAAGCACACACACACATACAGACGAGCACACACACGTGAATAAGCACACACACACATACAGACGAGCACACACACGTGAATAAGCACACACACACATACAGACGAGCACACACACGTGAATAAGCACACACACATACAGACGAGCACACACACGTGAATAAGCACACACACACATACAGACGAGCACACACACGTGAATAAGCACACACACACATACAGACGAGCACACACACGTGAATAAGCACACACGCACATACAGACGAGCACACACACGTGAATAAGCACACATGCACAGACAGACGAGCACACACACGTGAATAAGCACACACACACATACAGACGAGCACACACACGTGAATAAGCACACGTGCACATACAGACGAGCACACACACGTGAATAAGCACACACGCACATACAGACGAGCACACACACGTGAATAAGCACACACACACAGACAGACGAGCACACACACGTGAATAAGCACACACACACAGACAGACGAGCACACACACGTGAATAAGCACACACACACATACAGACGAGCACACACACGTGAATAAGCACACACATGCACATACAGACGAGCACACATACGTGAATAAGCACACACACATACAGACAAGCACACACACGTGAATAAGCACACACGCACATACAGACGAGCACACACACGTGAATAAGCACACACACACAGACAGACGAGCACACACACGTGAATAAGCACACACACACATACAGACGAGCACACACACGTGAATAAGCACACACACATACAGACAAGCACACACACGTGAATAAGCACACACGCACATACAGACGAGCACACACACGTGAATAAGCACACACACACAGACAGACGAGCACACACACGTGAATAAGCACACACACACAGACAGACGAGCACACACACGTGAATAAGCACACACACACATACAGACGAGCACACACACGTGAATAAGCACACATGCACATACAGACGAGCACACACACGTGAATAAGCACACACACACATACAGACGAGCACACACACGTGAATAAGCACACACGCACATACAGACGAGCACACACACGTGAATAAGCACACACACACAGACAGACGAGCACACACACGTGAATAAGCACACACACACATACAGACGAGCACACACACGTGAATAAGCACACACACACATACAGACGAGCACACACACGTGAATAAGCACACACACACATACAGACGAGCACACACACGTGAATAAGCACACACACACATACAGACGAGCACACACACGTGAATAAGCACACACGCACATACAGACGAGCACACACACGTGAATAAGCACACACACACAGACAGACGAGCACACACACGTGAATAAGCACACACACACATACAGACGAGCACACACACGTGAATAAGCACACACACACATACAGACGAGCACACACACGTGAATAAGCACACACACACATACAGACAAGCACACACACGTGAATAAGCACACGTGCACATACAGACAAGCACACACACGTGAATAAGCACACGTGCACATACAGACAAGCACACACACGTGAATAAGCACACACACACATACAGACGAGCACACACACGTGAATAAGCACACACACACATACAGACGAGCACACACACGTGAATAAGCACACACACACATACAGACGAGCACACACACGTGAATAAGCACACACACATACAGACGAGCACACACACGTGAATAAGCACACATGCACAGACAGACGAGCACACACACGTGAATAAGCACACACACACATACAGACGAGCACACACACGTGAATAAGCACACACACACATACAGACGAGCACACACACGTGAATAAGCACACACACACATACAGACGAGCACACACACGTGAATAAGCACACATGCACATACAGACGAGCACACACACGTGAATAAGCACACATGCACATACAGACGAGCACACACACGTGAATAAGCACACACACACATACAGACGAGCACACACACGTGAATAAGCACACACACACATACAGACGAGCACACACATGTGAATAAGCACACATGCACATACAGACGAGCACACACACGTGAATAAGCACACACACACATACAGACGAGCACACACACGTGAATAAGCACACATGCACATACAGACGAGCACACACACGTGAATAAGCACACACACACATACAGACAAGCACACACACGTGAATAAGCACACACACACATACAGACGAGCACACACACGTGAATAAGCACACACACACATACAGACGAGCACACACACGTGAATAAGCACACACACACAGACAGACGAGCACACACACGTGAATAAGCACACACACACATACAGACGAGCACACACACGTGAATAAGCACACACACACAGACAGACGAGCACACACATGTGAATAAGCACACACACACATACAGACGAGCACACACACGTGAATAAGCACACACGCACATACAGACGAGCACACACACGTGAATAAGCACACACACACAGACAGACGAGCACACACACGTGAATAAGCACACACACACAGACAGACGAGCACACGCACGTGAATAAGCACACACACAGACAGACGAGCACACACACGTGAATAAGCACACACACACATACAGACGAGCACACACACGTGAATAAGCACACACACACATACAGACAAGCACACACACGTGAATAAGCACACACGCACATACAGACGAGCACACACACGTGAATAAGCACACACACACATACAGACGAGCACACACACGTGAATAAGCACACACGCACATACAGACGAGCACACACACGTGAATAAGCACACACACACATACAGACGAGCACACACACGTGAATAAGCACACACGCACAGACAGACGAGCACACACACGTGAATAAGCACACACACACATACAGACGAGCACACACACGTGAATAAGCACACACGCACAGACAGACGAGCACACACACGTGAATAAGCACACACACACATACAGACGAGCACACACACGTGAATAAGCACACACACACATACAGACGAGCACACACACGTGAATAAGCATACATGCACATACAGACGAGCACACACACGTGAATAAGCACACACACACATACAGACGAGCACACACACGTGAATAAGCACACACGCACAGACAGACGAGCACACACACGTGAATAAGCACACACACACATACAGACGAGCACACACACGTGAATAAGCACACACACACATACAGACGAGCACACACACGTGAATAAGCACACACGCACATACAGACGAGCACACACACGTGAATAAGCACACACGCACATACAGACGAGCACACACACGTGAATAAGCATACATGCACATACAGACGAGCACACACACGTGAATAAGCACACACACACATACAGACGAGCACACACACGTGAATAAGCACACACACACATACAGACGAGCACACACACGTGAATAAGCATACATGCACATACAGACGAGCACACACACGTGAATAAGCACACACACACATACAGACGAGCACACACACGTGAATAAGCACACACACACAGACAGACGAGCACACACATGTGAATAAGCACACACACACATACAGACGAGCACACACACGTGAATAAGCACACACGCACATACAGACGAGCACACACACGTGAATAAGCATACACGCACATACAGACGAGCACACACACGTGAATAAGCACACACACACATACAGACGAGCACACACACGTGAATAAGCACACACGCACATACAGACGAGCACACACACGTGAATAAGCACACACGCACATACAGACGAGCACACACACGTGAATAAGCACACACACACAGACAGACGAGCACACACACGTGAATAAGCACACACACACATACAGACGAGCACACACACGTGAATAAGCACACACACACATACAGACGAGCACACACACGTGAATAAGCACACACACACATACAGACGAGCACACACACGTGAATAAGCACACACACACAGACAGACGAGCACACACACGTGAATAAGCACACACACACATACAGACGAGCACACACACGTGAATAAGCACACACACACACAGACGAGCACACACACGTGAATAAGCACACACACACATACAGACGAGCACACACACGTGAATAAGCACACACACACATACAGACGAGCACACACATGTCAATAAGCACACACACACATACAGATGAGCACACACACGTGAATAAGCACACACACACATACAGACGAGCACACACACGTGAATAAGCACACACACACATACAGACGAGCACACACACGTGAATAAGCACACACACACATACAGACGAGCACACACATGTGAATAAGCACACACACACATACAGACAAGCACACACACGTGAATAAGCACACACACACAGACAGACGAGCACACGCATGTGAATAAGCACACATGCACAGACAGACGAGCACACACACGTGAATAAGCACACACACACATACAGACGAGCACACACACGTGAATAAGCATACATGCACATACAGACAAGCACACACATGAATTAGCACACACTGGACACGCGTCTAGTGCATCAGATCTGCAGTCACACTGTGACATGACTGGATCTCAGACAAGTTCTGAACAGGGTCCTGGACTGTTCCCCCTTCCTTTGAAGAGTGAGGGAACACAGAGCCGAGCTCAGTAAGAAAATTCTCTAGAAGGTCCAAACAACCACTGGAGCCAGGACCACCCACCAGCTTAGTTAGATACTCCAATCTATCTCCCACGAGATGCCACGAGAAATAGCATGATTATGTCGTGTCTTACAGACTGTGCTAAGTGCCTAGAATGTTCTAAGACAATTGCACTCATTGTACATTAGGGCAGGTGAAGAGATTTAACCAAATCCCACAGGAAGTCAGAGAACCTCAAGTACACTTCCTGAAATCCTGCCTTCAGATTTGCCCGCTGAGTTACAGAAGCATGCAGTATATGATAACATTCGTGCTTTGTGGGATCAGTGAATTTAGATGGCCTCATAATTCACGTGACCACACAACAGATATTACAGATATTATTACCACAATAAATAAAAGGTTGCTCCAAAGGTAAGCATTCTGGGATATACCTTTTGAATACAATTTGAAAATTAAAAGTGTATTTGGTGTTTTAAAATATTGTCTTCCTTTCTTATACTTTTTCCCCAATTCTGGCTCTCTTTCTCTCTCCTATACCCCTGTTTCAAACATGTCCCACTTTTTAGATAGATCTTTGCTCCCTAGCTGAACTTCTCCTATGGCCATTTGTCTCCATCACCTTTGATTCTCTCCCCAAAATAAAATATTCACTTGGACACCACCCTCACTGTAACTTGACATCAATCTCCAAAAGTAAGGGTTTTAGATAAAAGAACACTATAGCAAAGAGTCTGATGACATGGGTATTAGAATTAGCTTAGACTAACCTTATGGAGTGGGGAGTATTTACGTGTACATGGCAGGCAGAATCTTCTGGTTTCACACCTCCACTGCCTCAGGAGCACTATAAATCCACTACAGACTATTTAGGTTCAGTTCCCTGCAGGTTCCGGTTGGATTGACATTTTGTTCTCCTTTAAGTGGCATCTTCAACTCACTCCTGCCTCTCGCAATTAGGCAAGAAAGAGCCCGAGGAAATGGGCTCCAGGAGATGGCCAACACTCAGAGCCCTCCTGGGACGGATGGAGCTCATCAGGGAGTGTGCTAGAGAGGGCAGCCTGAGGCTGAACACCGCCAAAAATACACACTCCTCAGGAGCATCTCATGCACCTGGCTCTTCAAGCAAAATTAATCTACCTGAAAACTTTGGGTTAGCTCCTAGAAACGGGTTGTTAACTCAAGCCAGGCCCCCCTGTTGTCATGGCACTAACAGACTATAAAGTCTACTTCATGGGAAGTTGGTTGTGCAGAAGCAATGGGTAAGGACTTAGAAAAGCCTTACAATGTAACAGGCAACTTTCGAGGTCTGGAAAATGGCACAATAGTTGAAGCATTGAGAGAATGATAAGGATACTATAATCACCAGAAAGAGAGGGACAGCAAGTACCATGTTCCCTGAGAAAATATCCCCCACCTAGAAGAATCAAGTCCCTAACACTGTGGTAAACTGGAAACTGTTATGTATGCTGGTCCCTCCATTCTCCCAGTGCTGCCTGCCACACGAAGTTGACGTGATAAAGACCCCGCCTGGACAGTGTCAAAAGTCAATTCAGACCAAGGGTTTGCTCAAGTGCTTCTGAGTCATAGGAACTATTTTATGTTCAATTTATCACCACCATCATCATTATCATTGTCATCATCATCACCATCATCGTCATCATTTGTCATCATCATCATCTTCTTCTTCATCAGCTTCTTCAGCTTCATCATCATCTCCTCATTACCGTCACCATCACCATCATCATCACCACCACCACCATCATCATCATCATCGTCATTGTCATCTGATTCCTAGTGCCATTTAAACCTGCAAAGAAGAGATTCACTCTCTACCTGGGGGAGAGTTAGGTGTTCCTTAGCTGTGCCCACCCAGGCTCAATCTTTCAGTTTCACTCTTCCTTCCATAGATGCCTCTCAGCTCAATCCAAATTGGATCTCATCAAGGACCTGGTTGGTAGCAAGGTCGAAAAACAATCTGAAACGTCTCAAAACTTTACTTTCTCCGAGGAGTGCAACAATCTTTCTTCCCAAGAGACGCCTTTAGGCACTATAGATACGTAGCAAAAGAACCTGAGTTCTTAGGAAACGTGAGAAAATATACTGGAAATTACCTTGAGGTCTGTAAGGGGAGGTACCCATATAAACCCACAGGTTACTTATTTTTTGATGCCTTCAGAGGGGATAAATGAAGGAGAAATCCCATTTCCACAAATTCTAAAACTTAAATAGAAGCTCTTTAAAGACAGCATTTAGTATCCACCCATGTCATCATATGTATGTAAATGTTGGTGTCACTGTGTTATTTTACATGTAATTTGTACACAAAGCAGTTAACCATTTCTATATTACAATATAACCCAGACTTACTGTACAGAATTTTTTAAGGAAAGAAAAAATAAATGTAATCCTCTTCTCATTCTTGCTAGTTCTCCAGTTAACTGTGGGGTATGCAGTATAGGGGGGCGGGTGTCGAGAGGAGGGAAAGGAGGGAGAACACGGAAGCAACACGTTAGGGACCCACATGTAGGCTGCATCAGTCATTTTGATGCCTGCGTCATGTGGACCTGGGGTAAGAACGGCCACGTGCTAGCAGCTCACAGGTCCTGTCTCATAAAGCCCCACAGCCTAGGAGGTAGACCACATTATTATTCCAATTTTAAGATGAAATAACTGTGTCACAGTGGTTTTAAGTAACTTTTCCAACGGTACACAGCTAGGAAATGATATAGCCAAGATGAAAATCCAGACCGGGGTCTGCAGACCACAGCCCTCAGGCCAAATCCCACGTACCACCTTCTCTGTATGGGCCGCAAACTAAGTATAGTTTTTAATATTTTTAGGTGGCTGGAAAAAGTGAAAGAATAATATTTCATGACACGTGAAAGTTACACGAAACTCAAATTTCCGTGTCCATCAGCGAAGTGTTACGGATCGCAGCCTGCTCACCCGCTGGCCGTCTCTGCTGCATGTGCTTTGGCGGCAGAGACGAGCTGACAGAGACCAGTGGCCACAGAGCCTCAGTTGCTCACTCTGGCCCTCCGTGAGAAGCTGGCTGACCCTTCCAGACATGGGCTCTTCACCACGTCGGGGTTGAAGGGGAGGTGAAATTAGTCTGGCCCTGGTGCTTTCCTGTGCTTCCCTGTGCTAACCCATGGGCCACACACCAGGGGGCCCTTGAGATGCTTTCTGGGTGCACTTCCCCTCCTCCTCCACAACTCCAAGTGGGGGACCCCGTGTGTCTCTTAAAGTCGGGGAACCCAGCCACCCCTCACGGCCCCCTCTTCTCTCCTAGTCAGCAGCAGCAAACACATCGTCAGGAAGTTCCGCGGGCACCTGCGCACCAAGATTGAGTCTGGGGAAGGGACCGTACCCGTCCGCGGCCCCAGCTCGGTACAGACGTGGGACGGCGTCCTACTGGGCGAGCAGCTCGTCACCATGTCCTGCACGGACAAGATCGCCAGGTAAGAGCCCCCTCGCTTTCTTCCACTGACCCACGTGGCGCAGTCTGGCAGGGCCCCGGGTGGGAGTAGGGAATGTGCCCTCAGGGGCGGGGGCCTCATCCCTTCACATCCCTCACAGATCACACTTTCCGTTTCCTGTGCTTGAGGCCAAAGTGCCCTGAGCAAACTGTGCCTGGCCATTCCGAGCCGCCACTGCAGCAGACAGAAGCTGCAGCCAGGTCTCCGTCCCAGTGGTCTGGGCGCTGCCGGGCTGGCCTCCAGGCCTGACCCGGAGGCAAAGGGAGCTCTCGCCTCTGCCCACCTTTGCTCAGCACCACCCCCGGTCAGCCGGCCCCCAGGCGCCTGACCCCGATCGCCCACCAGCCCCCACCCCACCCCACCCCACAGACACCCCATACCCCAGGCCGTCTTGCCCCTGCAGTGTGGGGTGCCCTCAGGCCTCTTCCTCCCGCTGAGGCCTGACAGATTTCAGGAGACGTGTCCCCCTGTGCCTCGGCTGAAAGTTGTGCCCCTGGCCCTGAGACACTTCTCCCTGTTCTCAAAAGCCCCACTGGAAGGTCGCCCACAGAGCCCCCGCTCCCCATGCCTCTGCCCATGCTCCAGGATGTGCTGTCCCCTCAAGCGCATTTCTGGGACTCTGGTTTGGAAGCAGTCACAGAGCACAGTGGCGGGGTGGGGGGAGTGCAGGGAGATTTAGATACCCCCTGACAGAGCCGTAAACAGGCCGCAAGCCGCCCCGCAGTGGGAATAAGGCACTCGCGGAAAGCCCTTGTTCAGGGTGAATCAGAACATCTTTGGAAGCGTGGGTAAATGTGCTAATCTGGAATCTATAAACTAAGTGAACAGGGTGCGTCCCGTGCAAGTGTGGTCTCAGGAAGCCCCCACCCACCCCCAATTCCAACTGCACAGCCGCCCGCCTGAGATGCTCGCGTGGGCGCATCTGCGGCTGAAGCTCCGAAGAGCTGAGAAGACGGTCGGGGTTATGAAAGGGGAGCGGGTGGAGCCGGAGCAGGTGAAACTCCATGCACCGGAGGAGCGGCCCCCGCGGGGCCCAGGCACCATGCACCGTCCTGGGTGTGGTTCCCAGCACACTGCCGCCCCGTGAGGCTGGACTGTGTGCCTGTCTGTCCCCCAACGCAGGCTGGCGCATCCTGCAGCTCCTCCAACGTTTGCTGACTGGCTGAAGGCCATCTTTACCTATCAAAACTCAATCCTTGGGGCCGGCTCCGTGGTCGAGTCGTTAAGTTCGTGCACTCCACTGCGGCGGCCCAGGGTTCGGATCCTGGGCACAGACATGGCACCACTCGTCAGGCCACGTTGAGGCAGCGTCCCACATCCCACAACTAGAAGGACGTGCAACTAAGATATACAACTGTGTATAGGGTGGGGTTGGGGAGATAAAGCAGAAAAAAAAAAAAAGATTGGCAACAGTTGTTAGCCCAGGTGCCAATCTTTAAAAAAAAAAAAAAACTCAATCCTCGTCCATGGCGCCTCCTCCTGGAAAGCAGCGAGCAGAGCTGTCAGAGGCAGAGCCGCCCTCGGGGATTCAGGGCCCAGGGGTATCGCAGGATCGGGGAGAGGATCCCGGCCTGCCCCAGGCTGCTGCAGACTCCGGCCCTGCAGGACGGCCCCCCTTCTCCAACTCCTGGGGCCCTCCCGCCTCTGCAGTAAATCCTCAGCCCCTGAGAACGGACCCCAACTCCCCTGCGTTATTAGCAAACGGCTGCAGGAGCGGTGGGGCCCTCGCTCCCGGGCTGTGACGGCTCCCGGCCCAGCACAGCCACAGGACAGCTCAGTGACCGGAATCAGAGCCTGATCTCTGCCCGGAGGAGCTGGCAGCCCTTAGTTCGTCTCTCGGAAGAAAACGCGTTCCTCCTTTGTAATATTTTCATCCATTCATGAAGTGGGAAAAAAGCCCGCAGCTCTCACCTCGACCTGCATCCTTCTGGTGCCCTGAGTCCTCACTGGGTTTCTGGATCAACTCTCTGATCCCCCAGAAAATGAAGTGAATTAATGCTACCGAGTTGAAACTTCACTGTTTCTGGGACCTTAAACGTCAACAGACAGTAAGTTAAACTACGCGGCAGGCCCTTTGAGGTAACGCAGCCGCTCAAAAGTCAGGTGTTGCCCTTTTTAATAAAATCTACTCAAAAGACAAAAGTCCGCAACTTCACAGGGCTCCCCTGAAATTGGCCACAGGGACAGTATTTACACCATGGAAATTGGCAAAAGCTCCAAATAGTGCCCTTTATTTTTCACGCGTACCACTGAATGCCAGTGTCACAGGGGTCTTGAAGCAGGTGCGCACGGAGCTGGAATAACACATCTGAGGCTGGCTCTGCAGGTTGTTCTCACGTCGGGGGAGCGAACACACAGCGGTCAGGATCCCAGACAGCAGCGTGAAGGCAGGAGACAGAGGGGAGGGAGGCGGGACCGGCAGACGAGACTCATCCTCGGACCTGAGAAGACAGTTGTGACCTCAGGTGTCCCAGAGGATGCCGCCACCCACTACTCCCGCTTACACATCCTCCCCTGTGAGCAAACAGAAGACATGACTCGGAGCCTGCCTCGCCCTCTCCCCACCACACTGTCAAGGATGTCCATCCATCGTCCCACTTCTCCTCCCCTCCAGATCCCCCAGGGCCTCTCGCCTCCGCGGGGGCCTTCTCCATCACGTCTTCCTCTCCTTCCCGAATCCTCCACCCCGAAACTATGTCGTCACCATTTGAGCCCCTCTTCCTCATCTTAAAAAGTAAATCTCTAAACCCAGCATCCTCCTCGGGCTGCATGTATGCTCCCTTCTAACCCAACTTCCTGAGAGAATTGTCTGACTCACCCCCAGCCACCCCACAAGGCGTCTGGCTTCATCTGCGCCACTCGGGTGCAGTCGTCCTCACTAAGATCAACGGGAACCCACTGTCCTCCTCCCAGGCACTTGGGACATGTCGCTCCTTCAAATTCGCTGCTCTGGGACTGGCCCAGAGCAGAAGCTGAGGGGTCACTGCAGACCCTCCTTGCTTACCACCCACAGGCCATCGCTCCCATGCAGGCCGCCTCCTCACCCCTCAAGCCCACCGCCTGCTCTTCCTTTTCTTTGGAGCCTTGGTCCAGGCCCTCCTTCCTCCCTGGAATTCCTCTCTCCCGCCAACTCCTCATCCCGTGTCCACTCAGCACAATGGATGCCAAGGGAAGAAACTGGTGGACTGGTGGGCAGGGGAGGGGAGAACAGGAGGATGAAAGGCTGTGGTGACAGAGGCCGCGATGGCGTCCAACCCCTCACAGCCCGTCTGCAAAGCTTTGTTAGTGGAAGGACGTGCATAACTGGTGGAGACACGGCCAGGCGCTGGCGGGGCCAGCCACACACGGCGTCCTTGCTGCTGACGACTCCAGCCTCCAAGAACACGATTACTAGCGAGGGCACGGCCTTGAGACCTGTACCGAGAAGACCCCCGGTCGCTGTGGGGAGACACCAGGCAAGGCCAGAGCCGCGTCTGGCTTTTACAGTCGCCTGTCTGATGGAGGCTCGAAACTGCCCACATGCTCACGGGCACAGACAGCGTGGGCGCGGTCGGCAGCCAGGAAACACTGAAGAACAGACCCGCTCTCTTGTGAGGACGGCGGTGACCTCAGGTACGGGTGGTGAGCAGGACAGAAGCTGGAAGGATAAAGGCGGTGGTCTCCCCAGTGTCCATGTGGCGACTCTCAAAGATGGAAATGACGTCTTCCGCCCAGCCCTAATTTTTGCCCCTCTCAGTAGCCAAAGCTAAAAAGTTATTTGTGCTGCCCATAAATTCTAGGGCCGTGTCTGTAACCAGTTACAACTACCGATTTTCTTTCTGAGGGTCTTATCCCAAACGCTGCGTGGAGTCCACACCACATATATTTAGTAACTTAGAAATTTCCTGATTAATAGATGCGGTTTTGTTTGAGCGGCCATGAAACAGAAATGCTAGGCTGACTTCACTCATCACCTGCTCATGTGACTTTTATGTACTAAAATGAAAACAGGTGAGTAACATGGTATCTTTAATTAAGGTAGAGAAAGTGTGTCCAATAAATGAATTTGTAATTCTCTTTGCAAATCCCCTTTGATATCAATGAAAAATGAACTGGGACCAGATACATCGAAAGATCCAGACAGCCAACACGGCTGCATCGTTTCCCACCCACAGATCAATGCACACGTATCACTTTTTAGATCAATAATGCCCAAATAATAATATAAATTAGACCACAACAGGCATTCTTCTGAGTACGAATTCCATGAATAACAATTGGCACCATTTTACAATGTCACTTGTAAGACAGGTTTACAGCAAAGCATGTTGTAGAAAACTTGAAGATTTTCCCCACGGTTTAAAATGAGCCGTAAAACAAGTGGCGACGCTTCCTAGAGTCCCACCGACAGGATAGTTCTTCACATTTCCTTACACGTTATCTGTGCTTCCAGCTGCTCTGTCCTTGGCCCTCTCTGCGTTGCCGCGGACTCTCTCTGAAGCCCACAGGGACGGTGGTTACGTCTGCTGGGGGGGCGGGGCGGGTGTGAAGGAAAAGATGATGGGTTAACAATGAGCTCATCCCTGACGGTCCCAATCCTTATCAAGGGCAGATCCCCATGAGAAAGAAGGTCCATGCCTCTGAGATCAGGGTCACGAATCTTTTTCAGGAGACCGTTACATCTCTCTGGGGATCATTTAACGAACCCAGTTCTCTCCATCATAAACAGGGTCAGCCCACATGGGGAGACGGGAGATGCGTGTGACCTCCTTCTGTCCACGGGGAACTTCTTCCACTCGGGAGAATTCTGAGCTGTCACTAAGCCTGTCCCCCGAGCCCTCGCAGGGATCTGAGGTCCAGCGACAGGGGGACGCGCTCAGCTGGTGGGGCAGGCCCCCGTCCTGTGCATTCCTGCTGTCACCCACCTGTCTTTGTGCCCCAAGAACAGCACTGATTTCCCATTGGTGCTTGTTAGCCCAAAGGACCACTGTCACCTGATGAGAACCTTGTCTTCTGTGGTTGTTCGCCTGTTTTGCCCCTTATCCTCCTAAAAGATCACACGCTCCAAAAGAGAGCATGCACCCCATGTACCATGAACCCCCTGTGCCCCTCCCCAAGGGTCCGGGACACACTGCAAGGCCTTGGCAGATGCCCATAACCATC
Source organism: Equus asinus (assembly GCF_041296235.1). Classification (NCBI taxonomy): domain Eukaryota; kingdom Metazoa; phylum Chordata; class Mammalia; order Perissodactyla; family Equidae; genus Equus; species Equus asinus. The sequence goes on from NC_091818.1 coordinate 45,061,654, forward strand.
CTCAGATGCAAAGGGACAGTCAATGGATGGCCAGCGTGTGGGCTCACTGAGGCCACCCCAGAGCAGCGGACTGAAGTCCAGCCGTGTGCACTGACGGGAGATTCAGGAACATAGGAGCCTTTCCGCTGGTCCATGTGCAGGTTAGCGTCTCTTCCAAAGGCGGCACTGAGCCTATCAATCGCCTAGCCTGTCAGAACAGGCCAAGGGAAGACAGGGAGAGGGGACGCCTGGCTCCACAGAGGAGAAAGCCTGAAGGCTGGCCTGAGCCCGAGTTGGGGGACAGGCCGCCTGCACCTGACAGAGGGGCTGAGAGGTTGCCTTCTGTGAGAATTTCTGTGTCCCGGGGGCCCGGAGTGGTCACAGCTTCAGGGGGCAGAGCTCATGGGACAGAACACCAGAGAGGTGGCACCTGGCCACATGGGACAGTGAGGAGAAATCACACAGCAGAGCGGCTCGCCAGGTGCCCAACCCAGGACACGGCGAGCATGGACAGAGGCCGCATCTGCAGACACAAGCTTGGGGCAACGTTTTCAATTGCTCTAAAGAAGTCCAGTGCTCGGTGACCCTCCCAGGTGAAGGGGGCAGCTGCTGTTACGTTACTGTCGTCATCATTAAACTCGTTTCAAAGGCCAGGGACTGAGGCTCTGGGCAACCTGGGTGCCGTGCCCAGGCTCGCTCCAGGAGTTAGCATGGTGAACGAAGCCTGCTTTGTGAAGGCTTCGTGCAGGACACAGGCGGGTCCCCGGGCTGCCTGAGTGACATCACACTCAGCTCCTGCCGGAAGCCGTGCCTGGGACGTCACTGTACATGACGGTGCCAGGGGTTGGAGGCATCTGGTGGACCCCCACCCAAGGCCACAACACCCAACGCTGCAAGAATCAGACTCGGGCAGAACATCCCGCGCCCCGGTGAGAGCTCCGTGCTCCCCTCTGATGGGAAAAGACACCCCAGAGGCCTGAAGGGGGGCTACACCAGCTCAATTTTTCTTCCTTTAAAAATAATTTTGACATCAAAGTGAACAGAAAACCAAATCTGATTTCTTTGTTTGGAACAGAGTCATGGGAATTACCAGGAAAATTCTTGGCCTGTGAAAGTCTTTTGGAAGTGAAAGAACTTCTCGTTTCTAGATTTCCAGTCAGAAAAATATTTTAGTTAAAACCTTGGAGCAAAATACCACCTTGAAGATAAAAGCCAGTTCAGACGCTGCATGTGGGGAGAACCGGTCCCTCCTGGGCCAACTGGCTTTGCTCCGACGACAGAGTCCCTGTGGCTGCGGTCAGCCCTGAGTGCACCCAAAGCTGTGTTCTTTTAATGTGTCTGGGTCCGTGGGGAACACCTGAAAAGGTCTCAGAAGATCAGCTGGTCATACTCTCCTGCTGGGAAGAGCACAGAGCAAGTGCTGTCCCACACTTGAAAGTTCCCCCATTAAAAAATAAAACACAACAAAGAAAAATCAGAGAAAAGTGGAAAGTGGAAAAGAGACAACAGGCCATCCCCTGTCACTTTGGCTGTATTTGCCTTAATCTTTCTTCCTAAACTCACGTTTTTCCCGCAGTTGGGATTTTGCTGCAGTTCATAGCAGTGTGCTGACAATCGTTCCTCGTGTCTGCACTTGTGGCTCCTCTTGAAGCTGCGAGCACGTCAACACAGGTGTGATGTCACGCCTCCCTGTGGCTGGGAGTCTGGGATGCTTCCCAGTGACTGCTGCTGTGAGCCATGTTTCCCAGAACATCTCTGTGCAGAAGCTTTCTTCCAAATCTCCAAGCACGAACTCAGGATCCGCTCCCTGAGTTAGGGAGCCCACCTGTGAGGTGGGGCAGGCAGGAGGCAATGGCACAGGGACGGGGCCAGGCTCCTGAGGGACCACAGCAGGTGTCGTGGGCTGAATGCTGGGCCCCAAAAAGCCACGTCCACATCCTCACGCCCAGAACCTGTAAATATGACCCTGTGTAGCAGAAGAGAGAAAATGACCTGCATTCAGGATGGTGAGAGGAAGCGCTCCTCCAGATTACTCAGGTGGGCTCTAAACCCAATACGTGTGTCCTTATAAGAGGGGCAAGGGAGACTGGGGGACAGGCACAAGGACAAGACATGGGGGAGAAGGTCATGTGGAGACACAGGCAGAGGTCTGAGTGGTGAATCTACTGGCCGCGAGATGCCAAGGACGGCCAGCAGCCACCAGCAGATCAGAGAGACACCAGAACAGATTCTCCCTGGAGCCTCCTAAGGAGCAGCCCAGCCAACACCTTGAGTCAGGACGTTTGGCCTCCAGGACTGCGAGAGCATGAACTTCCGTGGTTTGCGGTGGGTCGCTGCAGTGGTCCCAGGAAACCAGCAAAACCAAGTGAGACATCACTCACCCAGCCCAACTCATCTGGTCTTTGGAGAATCGTGGAACCAGAGAAAGTCACAGTAACACCTGCCTCTAAAATGCACTGTTGATGCCACACCAGTGAAGACCACAGGAAACTCAGAAAGCGGTTGTTTCACCAGGTCAATGAAAGCTGACCTTCAAGACCACAAGTTAAGGCTGGGTAGCTCATCAAAGGGGTAGTCCAGTGTTTGTTCAGCTCGAAAAGATAAGACACTACTCAGCCATAAGAAATGACGAAATCTGGCCATTTGTGACGACATGGATGGACCTTGAGGGTATTATGCTGAGTGAAATAAGTCAGAGGGAGAAAGTCAAATACCATATGATCTCACTCATAAGTAGAAGATAAAAATGACAAAAAAAAAACACACATAGGATTGGAGATTGGACTGGTGGTTACCTTTGGGGAAGGGGAGAGGGGAAAACGGGTGATTAGGGTCACATGTGAGGGGATGCACTATAATTAGTGTTCGGGTGGTGAACATGATGTAATGTATACAGAATTCGAAATATGATGTACATCTGAAAAAAATAAAAATTTAGAAAAGAAAAAAGAAAAGATAAGACAGGTCAAGCCCACGCCCCCGTGAGACCAGGAGACAGATGACAGCGAACATCGCGGTCACGCAGACCGGGTCTGTTTTCCCGGCTGTGAGGTGCCGACTGTACTCTCGCTAACAGGGAGCCTCCGTCTCCTGGAAGAACGGGGAAAACCAGAGAGGAGATTTTTGCTTCTGTCTCCAAGAACCAAAAGTTGAGTGCATATAAAAATCTAAATCTTCTGGAACTAATGTTCCTTTAGATATGGTTTCTAATTTTAAGCACCTGAGCTTGATTATTGATCGTGATGTGTCTTTAAATGAGCAGATTAAAACTTTCTCCATAAAATGAACTGTAAAAAGTGATGGCTGCTCTCCGGGGAACGAGGCACCGTCTCATTTCTAAACGTAGACTCCAGGCTGTGCAGAGCGAGCTTCTCCTCCCGACTGTGGAGACCTGCCGCTCCGCAGCCTCTTGGGTGAGTCCGTCCTCCCCGCCATCCAGCCCACGGCAGGCCTGACTGCCTTCCTCCCTGACTGTCGGCCGGTCATCTTGCTCAACTGTGACCAGCTCTACTGAAATCAGGTGACAGTGTGGTTCATTTTTCCAATCTCAAAATACAGGTCCTTTTAAAACAACTGTTCTTCCTAAACGCCAACCCCAAATGTCCCCAGCCTGGTTTAGCAACCTTTACTCTTTCTCAAGCGAAGATTGTGTGGTAATCTTATCGTAGCTTTAAGTTAAATCTTAACAGAATCTCCAGTGATGGAAGCAGAGAGTGATGATTCAACAATATTTATCCAGCATAAAGAAATAATAATGATCAGTAAGACTGTGTCTGCTGCCCCATTACTCCTGCAACAAGGACGTGAAGCAGGCCCAGACCGAGGCACAGCCCGCCGTCCACACTGGGACTCCGCAAGGGCTGAGGGGAGCCATTTCTGCAAAACTAACTAGTAACCTAGTTAGGTAAAGAAGAGACAACGAGGACGTTGAAGGAAAACCAAAGAGTGGGCTACCTGGGGGTGTCAGACAAGGCCACAGACTCTAGGAGCAGCATGAATGTCAACTGGACGTGGTGGGAGCTGTGATGGGAGGTCACAGGGAAGGAGACCAGTCCTGAGGGCCCGAGAAGGTAGAGCTGGGAAAGCAAGCCTGTGAGGCATACACAAGGGTCAAAGCTTCCTTTACAGCTTCCATCTTCACAAAAGAATAAGAAGACATTCTCTAGGATGAGTGGTTTGTGTCTAGGAACCAAGAGGCCAAACGCATCATCTCTGAGGAGGGGTGTAGGGCTCAGAGCTCCGAGAGGAGCCAGAGAACAGGAGCCGCGCTCTGAGGCAGACCCCGTGGCTCTTGCACATTCAGCGATATGCCCCAGACACTGTAGCCAGTCACCCCAAGGTCAGAGGGCTTTATCCTGTGCAGGAGGCTGCATGGGATGAGGTGGAGTCGTTGGGAACTAAAAATGGAGAGACAGGATCCAGAATAATCTCATCACTAGTGTGGGTCTTCCGAGAATGTTTACATTCCACCAGTTTGCTGGGGTGTAGACGTAGCCAGAGATGTCACGTCAAGAGTGAGGGTATTTTTCAGGAGATTTTAGAGAAGACAAATGAGACATTATGGGGGGTGAAGTGGGAATGATTTCTTTCACCTGAAAATAACCTGAAGCAGCACATTGCCCTGACCCCTGTCTGACCACCAGGAGGAGAAGCCATGTTTCACCCCAACCCTTGCAGCCAACACCAACATCCACCCAAACATCTCATTGTTCAGGTACTGTTCTTGCCATGACATATATAAACTTCCTGAGAAGCTACTGGTAGCCATAGATCACCTCAGAAAATGTAATGGGCTCCACATCAGTTGTCTATTGTGTACAACAGACCATCCCAAAACTTAGTGGCCTGAGACACATCATGCATTCTGCTGGCAAACCTTCAATGTGTGCAGAGCTTGATGAAGCGGTCTCATTTTAGCCACATGGTCTCCACTAGGGCAGCTCCCTGGGACTGGAGGACTCACTCTCAAGATGGCACACACACATGGCTGGCAAGTTGGCATTGACGGTCAGCTAGGGGTTCCCCTTCATGGACTCCCTGGGATCCTTCATAGCACAGTACCAGGCTCCAAGAGGAGGTGATGGTGGATGGTGATAGCATGGGTGAGGGCAGAGTGATGGCACACATGGTTTCCATGGCAATGGCAATGGTTGACCGGCTCATAGCCTAGGAAGGAGTGAGGAGAGGGGACTAGCAGGAGGGCAGTTAGGAGAGAGGAGCAGGTCAGACAGAAGGCAGCTCAGAGGTCAGGCAGGCCTGGTGGATGCACCTGGGAACAGGGGTGATGCAGGCGGCCATATCTATATTCTTTCCATGAATGGACCATAATTTATTTAACCAACTCCATACTAAGAGGCAATTATATTACTTCCAGCTTTTTGTTTTGTTTTGTTTGCTTTGCAATTGGAAACAATCCTCTTGTGACTCTGCTTGTTCAAAAATCATGGCATTTTATTGAGAGCTTATCCATGGGATGAATTCCTAGCAATGACATTATTGAAAGGGTTATCGATCTTCTCTTTTTCTTAGAAAGGCCCAAGGGAAGATATCAGTAGACTGGAAATGGGATGGGCTATTTATGCAGAAATGTCTCTTACTTGGCATTAATCCCAGTCTTGGTCAAAGAAGTGAGAGCGAGAAATTGTGAGATTGGGGTGAGGAAGGGCATGGAGGGGCAGGTGTCAACCCCAAACCAGTAGGAGATTAAATTCTCCCCTGTAGTCTTCGCCATGAGAGACGTCACATTACTGCTGATGGAGACTGTTGATTAATGGAGAAGTTATAAGACTATTACAACCTCACGACCAGCATGAAGACCAGCGGCTCTCAAACTTCAGCAGCATCAGAATTACTTGGAGGGCTTTTTGAAACTCCCTCTGCCGGTCCCACCACAGAGCTTGAGAGCCACCACCGTGGACTGTTGTTCAGAACAGGGGAATGTGGTCAAGGCTACCCAGCTGACTGGTGTCCGCACTTTGATTTCACTTGATTTTTTGACTCCACAATCTGTGCCGGCTGCTTTTCTGCAGAAGTTCTCAGCCCAGCTCACATTAGAATCCCCTGGGAGCACCAGAAAAGCTGATGTCCGGGCTGCACCCTGCACCAAGTCTATGGGAGTCTTTGGGAAGAGCCGGCACCGGGAGATTCCGAAAGGCCCCCGGATGATCCCAGTGTGCACCAAAGTTGGAAACCACTGCCGTGTGGCAAAGCCTGAGTTGTCCCTGCTGAACTATGGACACTGGGTCTTATCACACCTCTTGCTCCTCAATTTGGAATTCACAGGTTTGAGCGTAGCCCTGGGGAATTTTCCCAGTCGGATATGGTTGTAATTTCAGATAATGGGCAAATCTGCCCACAAATGAGAGTGAAGTAAGTACGTCTTTTTTCCAGTTTTACTGAGATATAATTGACATCTAATACTGTGTAAGCTTAAGGTGTGCATTGTGATGACTTGATACGCTTACATATTGTCATATTATGGCCACCATAGACTCAGCTAACACCTCCATCACGTCACCACATGATTGTGGTGTGGTGAGAACATTTGAGAACTAATCTCTTAGCAATTCTCAAGTATATGATACAGTATTATTAACTATAGTCACCATGCTGTAATTAAATCCCCAAACTTACTGTTCTTGTAACTGAAACTTTATACCCTTGTGACCAACATCTCCCTATTTCACCCACACCCAAGCCCCTGGCAACCACCATTCTACTCTCTCTTTCTATGAGTTCAACTTTTTTAGATTCCACATATAAGTGAGATCATGCTGTATTTGTCTTTCTCTGTCTGACTTATCTCACTGAGCATAATGCCGTCAAAGTCCACCCATGTTGTTGCAAATGGCAGGATTTCCTTCTTTCTCACGACTAAACAGTCCATTATGTATGTATACCACATCTTTATCCATTCATCCATTGACACACACTTAGGCTGTTTCCATGTCTCGGCTATTGAGAATAATGCTGCAGTGAACATGGGGGCACACATATCTCTTCGAGACGCTGATTTCATTTCCTTTGGATAAATACCCAGAAGTGGAATTGCTGGATCACATGATAGGGTTTTTTTTTATTTTTGAGGAACCTCCATACTGTTTTCCATAGTGGCTGCATCAATTCACATTCCCACCAACAGTGCATGAGAGTTCCTTTTTCTCCACATCCTTGCCGACGCTTGTTATTTCTTGTCTTTTTGATAATAGCCGTTCTGACAGGTGTGAGGTGGTATCTCATTGTGGTTTTGATTTGCATTTCCCTGATGATTAGTGATGTTGAGCACTTTTTCTTGTATCTGTTGGCCATCTGGATGTCTTCTTTGGAGAAATATCTATTCAGTTCCTCTGCCCATTTTTTAATTGGATTGTTTGTGTTTTTGCTACTGAGTTGTAGGAGTTCCTTATATATCTTGGACATTAACTCTTTCTCAGATATATATTTACAAATATTTTCTCCCATTTCGTGAGTTGCATTTTCATTTTGTTGATGGTTTCCTTTGCTGTTCAGAAGCTTTTTAGTTTGATGTAGTCCCACTTATTTATTTTTGCTCTTGTTGCCTGTGCTTTTGGTGTCAAATCCAAAAAATCATCACAAAGACTCAAGTTGAAGAGCTTTTTCCCTATGTTTTCTTCCAGGAGTTTCGTGGTTTCGGGTCTTACATTCAAGTCTTTAATCCACATTTTGAGTTGATTTGTGTGTACGGTGTGAGACAGGGATGCAATGTCATTCTTCTGTATGTGCTTGTCCAGTTTTCCCAGCACCATTTGCTGAAGAGACTGTCCTTTCCTCATTGTATATTCTTGGCTCCTTTGTCATAAATTAATTGGACATATATGAGTGGGTTTATTTCTGGGCTCTCTATTCTGTTCCATTGGTCTGTGTGTCTATTTTTATGCCTTAAGTATGTATTTTTGTTGGTAATTGAAGACTGCCCCACAGACATCACTGTAATTTTAGAGAGTTATTACATCTCCCTTCTGGGCCACGTCAAGGTGGTGAAAACACTAGGCAGGATCACCAACTATTCAAACATCAACGTCAGTGGCCACTCGCTGCCTCGTGTCCCAGGCACAGGGGTAGTGACTGTCTGAGGAGGGTCCGTCCCTGTGACTGTTGCCACGGATTCTGTGAGCCCAAGATTTGAACTGAGCAAGGAGATTGCATCTCTTGGTTAAAGAAAGGCAGCCTTTTTCTGAGATCTCTTCCTCACTTATCTTTGGTATTTCAGTGATTGACAAACAGGCAAAAATATATTTATTTAGGGATTACCTATATTGAAAACTAGACGTGGGCTTTTTTTTCCTCTGTCAACTTTGCAGTAATATCAGCTGTTTGAACAAAAGGAGAGGTATTTTTCCATTCAATCCTGAATGCTGAAAATTCTGCAGTTTATATTCAAGAAGACATTTGGTTTTATTGATCACGTTAGCTGAATAAGTTTAAACTCCTAGAGCCAGGCAAGGAAAAGGTTGATTTTCTCTTTATTGTGGAGGTTATTAGAAGGCACCTACATATAGAAGATATTTGTCTTTAGACAATTCCACAGAATCAGAACCACTCAAATATATTCCAGAAGTTTTGTTCAAAGCCAATACGTGGACGACCTGAAGTGCAGTGATGCCCTCTTTGATTGTTCAAGACTTGGCTTATTTCAAGAAAGTGTTTTGTTACCAATGGGGGAAATGTCCACTCCCCCGCTTTTAATTGATAAGAGATGTTAAAACTTCTCTGACTATCTGAGAAATAATGAAACACCCACGGAGGTTGTCTGCACCCCAGAATCCATCACCAAAACAGTAATTTATCATCATAACTGTAAATCTAGACCCTTCATTGCAAGAAAATCTGCTCTCATCAATACATACCAATATAAGCTTATATCTGGGTCAAAAATAAAGTATACACTTAAGAAACAAATACCGGGAACTTTTATAGTGAAATAGATTTATTGTTAAACTTGTTCTTTTTTTTTTCTTGGCACACCTTTCTAGCTTCTTCAAATCTAAAAAAGAGCTACCCAAAATGCTAAGTGAAGGTGACTCTGGTGAATTTTTCCTCATTTTTCGGTCTGTCCTTGGCACTGCCCAGAAATTCTGGTCTCCAATTTAAGGGCAGGGGCCAAATCCCATAATCTCCCCTCGCAGACATCAGTGTTGTTCCTCCCAGGAAAAGCCCAGATACTAAAACTCCCCTCTCCTGGGTTTTCTTGAGATTCTGTAACTCATCAGTGAAAAGTGAGGAAAAGACAGTCTCCCAGGAACCCAGATGGCCTGTCGGACCGTGCTGTCGAATGAAAACTTCCTAGGCAGAAACCGTCGTTGCCAGACTATTAGGCCCCTGGAATCTGTCATGAGGACTCAAGTTCCTTTCAGAAATGTCTGCTCCTTCAAGCCTTCTTGACGTTTATTCTTTGGTAAAATTTCATATATCCAAATGTATAAAATATATATACAGCCCTTCCATCGCTTTCTGAGAGAAATGACGTGACTTATAGAAATGACCACAATTTTTTTTAAGTGAAGTTATGCAAATCTGATAGACTAAAGTAAATGTTTCATAAAACCAATGACTGTTTAAATTGTAGGACTAAACTGTTTGTATATAAATATTACCTTTTATCTTCCATTTGAGTTTTATGTAGATGAGCCCATTACTTTAATGACCCGCGTTTATGGAGGGAGAGTGGGCGAGCCGCTCGCTCGATCTTCACCCGCCAGATGGCTGCCTTTTCTTGCATGAGATTAAAAGATGTTTCTCATTCACCACGATGCTTCTGAGGCAAATTAATATAGCCAGCTAAATTGCCTGTGTTTTTGGAATAAAATTTAAAGAGAACTTTTTAAAGCAATTGGTGTCACAGGTTCTCAGAGCAGATTGCTCTCCAGGTAGGCATGGTGGTTTTAAACATTCAGTAATTAATGGAAAGAATTCCATGTTAATTGACTGCTTCGGGAAAAGGAAATATAATGACTCCTTATTAATCATGAAAAGAAACTTACAGCGTGGAGGCACCACAGTAATTGCTCTGACAGTGGAGAAATGTTAATTAATGAAAAGAACAATGATGTAAGAAATTAGCTGCATAATGTTCACTGCTCGTGGAGAGTGAATTTTAAGCATGTTAGAGTGGAAACCACAAAATGTTGCCTTAAATATCCGATACATGTAACCTTGTGCCACTCAAATTTAGGGGGAAAAATTCTGAAAATGCTCCTGTCACCTTTTCTTGCAGAAGCAAAAACAGTTACCCAGAACTATATTTATTTCAAAGAAAATGGTCTTGTCCTTCCTCTCTGATCTGAGCTTCCAAAATCGAAATCATCCCAAGAGCAAAACAAGGTCATTTATTAATGTCATTTAATTTCAACACGATGGGTCACTCCGACTGCGGAGGACAAAGGGAGGGGAAGAGGGTATTTCTCCACAAACTGAAATAAATTCAATTTCTGATATTTCCCAGCTAATATAAAGAAAAATTCAGATTTACTTTGGGGACAGAGTGTCTCTTTTTTTTTTTTTTAACTAATTCTAAGTTCCTGAGAGAATATGCAGCTTCCACTCCATCTAACAACTCATCTTCCAGAAAAGGAAGCCACATTTATTAAAATGCAGAGCCCGTCGAACAGCAGCTCGGGAGCATAGAATCCTTAGCAGCCACAAGGCCAAGGCCGTGATGGCCCCACGGGGTCGGGAGCTCCCACGCGAGCCCTCCCGGTCTGTCTGGACGATGGGGCCAGTGACACTCAGGAACCGGGGTGGAGGGAGAAGCCCCAGCACCAGCCCAGGCGGAGCCCACGCGGAGGCACCGGCGCTGCCCCCTCCGCCCTCCCTCCCGGTGAGCCATCGCGCTGACCCTCCTCTCTCGCTCCAGGTGGAACGTGCTGGGGCTGCAGGGCGCCCTCCTCTGCCACTTCATCGAACCCGTGTACCTGCACAGTCTCATCGTGGGCAGCCTGCACCACACCGGCCACCTCTCCCGGGTGATGAGCCTCAGGACCGAGGACATCGGCCAGCTGCCAGCCTCGTACCGGCACAACCGGCCACTCCTCAGTGGTAAGAAAACTCGGTCCTCAAAGACACACAGACACCTCCCTCCAGCGGTCCTGGAGGTGCCGACTGGGGACAGAGTTTACCCATTCTGGCCAATGGCTATTTAAGACTTAGGGAGTAAAATTACAGCCATCCAAAGGACTGAAAAAGAGAAAAACGGTGACACGCATCTCTGCATTTAGAAAGGGCACCGTTTCAGGGTGACTGTGTAATGGGTCAGTGCCTCCCCCCAGCATGGTGTCACTCACCGAAGGTCCTTGCACCCCGTAGGAATAAAGGCCAGCAATCACTCGCCCAACAGGACGACTTAGCGCCCGTCACACATTGGGGGTCTTTGTGAGGGCTGCCAGCTGGGGGATAAGCAGTGAGAAGGGTGGACGGAGGGCCCAGGGCTGCCAAGGGGCCCTGTGCTCTCTGCGGGCCTGGGTTCCAGCACGTTCTGGAAGCACATGTCAGTGACTCAGTGAGCTCTGGGCCGGGGTACAACTCCCCACTGCTCTGAGCTTCCTGCCACTGTGTCCCTAAGCAAGCATCCAATCTCTTGAACCTCAGAGTCACCCCGTCCCCTGAAGCGCGGCCACCCTCCCCACCCCCCGGCACACGCTGGCTGTCAGGATCAGGGTCAAGCGGCCATGAGTGCTTTGGGGGTGGAGTTCTACATACAGATGCACATGGGAAGGAGCCAGTCCTCAGTCTCAGGGTTTTGGAAAGGTCATGCCCACCTACTGTCACCACTGGCCTTTCAAGTTGAGGACCCTGGAAGGTTCCTGGGAACTGACTGGAAGTGAAGGGAGGGAGCAGGCGGATTTTCATTACATCCCGTAAGCTTTGTCCAGGGCCTGTGGGAAAACACCACGGCCTCAGCCGTCTCCCCTGCTGGAGAGGGAGCATTCTCGGAAGCCTTGCTTGTGGCCGCCCTGCAAAGCTAGGCAGGTGGCTGAGGAGGCAGGGAGCCAGCTCTGCTGAGGGCGAACATCCCAGCTTCAGTGAAGTTCTTGGTTGTCTAAGTTGAATTTAAGAGAATTTTCATCTATTTTGATGACTGTCAAGTGACATCTTTTTCCATGCTCCTCACTCCGGTGGTTGTCCCCACTCTTCCAAGTCAATCTGCTAATGAGGAACTTACTTAAGCTCCCTCAGCATCAGCACAAGGAAATGAAAGATGCAACTCACCAAGCCACTGCCATAGGCTGGTTCACAAACTCCTCTGAGAGCCCACACATTACTTCCTGGGCATCCCTTCTCCCTCCAATGCTCCATCCTCTGGGCTCCGGCATGTTACTTCCTGGGCGTCTCTTCTCCCTCCGATGCTGCATCCTCTGGGGGCTGGCACATTACTCCCTGGGCATCACTTCTCCCTCCGATGCTCCATCCTCTGGGCTCTGGCACGTTACTCCCTGGGTATCACTTCTCCCTCCGATGCTCCATCCTCTGGGCACTGGCACATTACTCCCTGGGCATCCCTTCTCCTACCAATGCTCTTTTCAAATTACTCATCCGACTGAGAACATGTAAACAGAGAAAAACAGGAATTTTGAATTATAGGTGTGAAAGCAGTGAATTAAAAAGCACACCCAATTCAATAAATTCAGAGCCACTGCAGTCATGGAGTGGTGTAACATAATGGCAATGGGCCTGAGCCTCCACATGAATGCCCCAGCCAAGTCAGATCTACACTCAGGACGAGGGCAGTCTCACTAAAGGTGTCAGTCTGTACCTAGATGCTTATTTAAAATACGGAGTTTATTATTGTAGAGAGGCAAATAACCCTAAAGCCTGGCGTCTCGCCTGCATGAAGTAACTGCATGGCTCTTCATGGACAGTTAAAAGCCAATCCTGCAAATCTTGAAAGTACATCATAAGGATTTTCTGCAACATTAAAGAGAGAGATCTTAATAAGGACAATAGTAAAAAGCACTCAAACAAGTGCATGAAGTTTGCTTGAAGATCCCCTCGAGGTCAGTTTGCAGAATTGCCTGGGAAGATGAACCCACGTGTTACCAGAATCCTGCCGTGAGATACGGCTAAATCAGTGCTGAGTTAGGAAGCGCAGCCGAGCCGGACCAGGCGCCGTTACTGACACAGTCATGGGACGCATGTTAATGTTCTCCAAAGATACACTTGAAACGTTCTGCACAGGCCAGCCTACAAGCCAGGGAAGCTTGAGGACTAGAAGTCCTCATCACAGCTGCCATGCATCCCGAATCCTTCAGGAGAGTCGCATCCTCGACTGAGAAGAGCTCCCCTAAAGGAAGCTGCCTTTGGTCTTTCTCAGCGTATTCAATACGGTGAAAAAATGGTGAGAACGAGAATAAATATCTATGCTCTGAATACTCATCTTTTCAGAAAAACAAGAAGATAATTAGAAAGTGACTTTGAAAGCTTGCTCTCCCAGGCTGACCACATGGTTTGTCTGAGCTTTCAACCTCAAGGCTCTGTTTTTATTTTTCTTCATCAGGAAAAAGAATCACAACAAGGGATAAATACTTTGCTCATGTTAATGGCGTGTTTTACAGATACATGTTCAATGTTGAACATTCCTGGTCCACGCTGAAGAGAAAACTTATGGTTAGTTTTACAGCCCAAGGCCGTTTTACAACAATGGCATGTTGCTGGCAATCAACATGAAATCTGAGAGATGGACGAAGGAATTGAAAGTTGGACCTGTGAGTTGTTTATGACTCTTGGTTCATGTTTATGTGATGAAAATTACAAGATCAGGGTAAAGAGAGAAGAGATGAGCTGTCTTTCTCCACAGTGCGTATTTTCCTGAAACAGCAGAAATGACTAGCTGGTGCATCAGAAGACTTTTCAGATTTCCATGTTTCATAAGCAACTGCATTTACCAAAAAGAAGTTGGATACCTGTGGAAATGTCCGTCAACAGTAGCCTGTGAGTTGTACCTAATACTTGTGACATCCCAGACACCTCTCTTGAGGGAACAATGGTGGGTATAATGGGCAAGAACATCTGTTGCCATCTATATCCATTTTTGTGTGAGTTTGAATTTCCAAAATACCGTCAGACTAAGCTGTAGAATCTGATATGGAGTGTTAAGTCTCTTTAATTCAGGAGAAATTTCTGAAATTGGTGCTCATTAATAGTATCTTGAAAAATAAGCCAGTGGGGCAGTAGCAAAGATTTTCTTTGATGCAGATGGTAAGTAATCTTCAATATTATTTTTATATTAAAATAAACACAGGTAAATTAGAGAGTCACCTATAAACTGTTCATAAATGTCTAGGATAAAACACATGAGCTTCAAAAAAATATCTGAGCAGGCTCCTTTATCCTGCAGTCATTAGAGGTAGGAATTTATCCTCCAGTGCCCTTGAAGGAATTTTTGGTAGAAAACAAAATTATTATATGTCTTGCTAGAATAATCCAAAAGTAATCTTAATATCTTTGCATGGAGATCAAAAAAGTTAGATTCAACTAAGAACTATTTAATACTACATTTCCACAGATTAGCCCCGATCTCCCTAGGCAAATTAGATGGTACATGGCTTACAAGAAATTTAAAGTTATGGAAAAACCTTGTTAGGGGCTGGCCTGGTGGCATAGTGGTTAAGTTCTCATGCTCCGCTTCAGCAGCCTGTGGTTTGCTGGTTTGGATCCTGGGTGCCGACCTGCACACTGCTTATCAAGCCATGCTGAGGCAGTGTCCCACATATAAAATAGAAGATAGGCACAGATGTTAGCTCAGGGCCAATCTTCCAAAAAAAAAAAAAACACTTGTTTTAGTTTTCTTGGAAGTTGTTTTAAATATATTTGTATATTAGTCAAGTTTCATTTCATTTTCACCATCATTTTAAGGAATTGTTTCACAAAAGAACTGAACACCAAACTTAATTACATTGCTCCTGAGAATTTTACCATTTAAGGATAATACTCCCATTGCCAACACATTTAATTTATCCAAACACTAAGAAGTCAGTCAACATAATCCAGGCACCCATTTAATCATTCAACAAATATGGGCTGATTGCTCATGACGTGCCAGGGGCAGAGCAGCGAAGGAAATGGTCAAAAATCATCCCCAGGGGGGCTGGCCCCGTGGCTGAGTGGTTAAGTTCGCGCGCTCCGCTGCAGGCGGCCCAGTGTTTCATTGGTTCGAATTCTGGGCGCGGACATGGCACTGCTCATTAAACCACGCTGAGGCAGCGTCCCACATGCCACAACTAGAAGGACCCACAACAAAGAATATACAACTATGTACTGGGGGGCTTTGGGGAGAAAAAGGAAAAAAAATAAAATCTTTAAAAAAAAAAAATCATCCCCAGGACAGTGACATTCCAGCGGGGAAGACAGACTGACAGACAGACAAACTAGAAATGCTGTGTAGAAAAATAAAGCCAGGAGGTTAGAAACTGACGTTCCCCCTGAATCAGAGGGTCGGACAGTCTAATACGTACCTAATAGGAGTTCCAGAGGAAAAGAGAAAAAAATCTTCACAGCAGTCAGAAAGTAAAAGACAGATCAACTTCAAAGGAGCAAAATCAGACTGGCAGCTGGTTTTTGGAAGACAAAAAAGCAAGGAAACGGCATCCTTACAATGCCGATGGAAAATTAATCTCAACCTAAAGTCCCAGATGCAGTAAAAGGATCCTTTAAATGAGGGCGAGACAACATTCCAGACAGACAGACAGACGGAGCAGATTCAACCCCAGCAGACTCGCAGTAAAGGAGACACTCAGTGTGTTCTTTGGGCATAAGAAAACAACCCCAAATGGGTACCGCAGAATAAAGAGCAATGAAAATCATCCACATTTTATCCAGTATGAAACTTGGCTTATTACTACATTTTGAACACTACAGAATGAAAAAATATAGAATTTGAAGCAAAACCGGCTATCTTCTGCCAAAGTCCCTTTGTCCCACACCTTTCGAAATAATGACAATCCATCCAGGAACCAAGAACCATGTCATTGTCAGGTTATAAAATGAAATAGTCAAGCGTTTTCCACCATGGAGGAAACTTCATATCTTTCGGAGCGTCCTGTGAACACGTGCATTTAAACTATGAGGAATACAAACCACGGCCACTCATGATCACAGGTAATGTGACCACGATCCTATTGACTCTGGGAAGGAAGTCCTGGGAAATCAGTGAAGATTGGCATCATTAGAAGAGCAGACGCCATCCTCCCACACCAGTGATGCCACCCTCCCCAGAACCTTCCCACAGACCAGCAGCTGGGGGCTGTCACGCTGCCATCACACACGTCCTTGACACTGCTCTCAATCGCTTCAGCCACCACCTCACCAACCTGGTCCCATGACGGAAGGCGAGGGGAAAACCTGCATGGCCCAGGGATCTCTTATACTGCGTGCTCACCTTCAGCTTGGCAGGAACCCCGAGAACCTGTCAGGAGCATCCCACAGCAGAAAGAACTTGTTGTCATTCTCCGTTCTCCCGACACACTGTCTGCAGACTCTACCACATTCTGCCCATTTCCCCTGAAATATGCTCTATTAGGAAAAGACCGCAGCTATAAAATTACTGTCAATTACAGTGATGTTCATGCTAATGAAAACGAATAAAATGACAGTAATACAGCCTTAGTAGTTAGTTCCTCCAGATCCTAAGTCCACGTTAATGTATCGCTAGCTTACTTTCATTAGCAGCGAGTGTGTAGAGGGAGGGGTGGGGAGTGCGTGCGTGTGTGCACATGAGATCCCACAGGGGAACCGACAGTGCGTACACTCAAGCGGCCCCTTCTATTCCTGCAACTTCATGATTTCATGGGTGCCTGGAAGCACGCTGCTTCATCCGCTTCACAAAATTAAACACAGTGCTCCCTGTAGCACAGACCTGCCTCACTCCATGTGGAAATTCTATCCCTGAATGTCTTGTGTAAGTTTAATCTGGGGAAAGTGAATTACAGCTTAAATACAGTAGGCCAGCAGCCATCTAAAGACATGCTGTAATGTCTCGCTTATATACCACTTTAAGAAAAGGTGAGTGAGGACCCTCTCAAAGTAAAGCATCTTCTAATAGCTACACGAGCCATAATGAAACCCATTGTCACGGGTGAACTGTGGATTCACCCTCATCGCTCTTAATAATGGCAGTCACGGCAGCGGAGGTCATGGAGGCAGTAACTGCGGTGGTGGTGGTGGTAACAGAGCAGTTAGTAGGTCAATTAGCTTCTCGGAGGCCACGTTGCTGGTGAGTCACAGCAGTGGTACAAACGTGGTCTACTGCCAGCGTCCACCCGATGACACAATCGCATGCACTTAAACGAGCACCCGCCAGTCTTCACGGATCAGTCACCCTGGCAGTGAGTGTCTGTGTCAAAGGCTGATGGAGGCCAGTTTATCCTCATGCTCGTCTGCTCTGAAATAAAACACTTCTCTAGAGATGGGCGTCAAAGACGCTAACCCATGTGCTGCGTGGGAAGCATTCGCATCAACAGAGGCCAGCACCTCTCTGTCGGTATCAGGTAGCACAGATTTATATCAGCGTTGTCTCCATCAGCGATCACGCTGACAGAGAAACTGTCTGGGAAGGTGGGGTTCTTGTGTAGAACACTGGGAAATGATTACTAAGAAATAACTGAAGGAGAATCTGGCACCACGTCTGCTCTTCAACATTACATGGCTTTCGGGGGCACTTATTTTCTCTCCCCGTTCCTTGGACTTTCTCAACGAGTCTTCAAACGGAGGTCCTACCCTGCCGAAGCGACCACCACTCTCCCCAGCCAGCCCCTTGTGCCCCTCATGTGAGCCGTGCTGGGCCTCCCTCCGCAGTCATGGCTCAGGGAGTAAGGAATCGGACGTGGCTGAGAGCAGCTGCAACCCACACCTGCAAATCCAGTCCTCCTGCCAGAGGGTCGGATTACTCCTTCCCCAGAAAATCTTCTCACTGGTTCGTGGGCTGGGTCCACAATTCAAGATCAGCACTGGCGATGGGCTAATGGCCACCCCAAATACCAAAGCCTGATCCCCGAATCTGTGGACCACCTTGTTTGGGAAAAGAGCATCTACAGGTTTGATTAAGTTAGGGATTTTAAAATGAGATTACACTGGATTATTTCAGTGGGCCCCAATGCCAGTACAAGTGTCCTTAGGAGAGAGAGGCTGAGGGAGACGGAGAGAGACAGAGACAGGGAGGGAGGGAGAGAGGAGAAGCCACAGGAAGACAGAGGCAGAGACGGGAGTGATTTTGGCCACAGTCCCAGGACCACCTAGAGCCCCCAGAAACTGGAGGAGGCAAGGAAGTGTCCTCTCTCAGCGCCTTGGGAGGGAGAGCGACCCTGGGACACCTCGATTTCGGACAGCTGGCCTCCAGACTGTGAAGAATAAATTCCTATTGCTTTCTTTAACTGAGCAACTTTGAGGCAATTTATTACAGCAGCCCCAGGAAGTTAACACAGGGCTACAATGTTACAGCATAAAATCTCATTGAAATATGCAACATTGTTTTTATGCTGCCGAGTTACAGTCAAGGCAAAAGTGCCCCGTGTTCCCACTGGGCTGGTTTTGTTTTGATTTGTTTTCATTTTTGGTCATCAAGGAGCAGGTCTGCAGAATCTTTGGCTGAGGTGGCCTGCAGAGTGAAGAACACGAGGACCCCCACCATACGTACACACGAACAGACCCCATGACCTTGAAGAAAGGTTGTTTGTGCACGGTGCTGAGTTTTCCGAGTGTTTATTTCCCAGAAGGACCTTCTCTTCTTGGAGCACACAGGACACAAGCTCATGCTTTCAGTGTTCAGACCACGAAAGCTCTGCCTTAAATCCTAAGTAGGACTGGGCCCCACGCCAACCGCAGGTTTTGATCGTTTCCATCTTCCTCTGGATGGAGAGTTCTGAATAGTCTCCAGGGGTATTTAATCCTGTGGACGGAGGTAAAAGGAGGTAATACTCTATTTTCAGAGCGGATTGGATCAGGAGAGTGTGCTAATGTACTATCTTGAGGATCACAATGAAAATGGGTCTTAGGAGACTACGCCTGTGGCTGTGGACTTGAGACTTGATTTTTATCTTCAATCATTTGATATCAACTTCAGGAAGCACGATCCCAGGAACATGTGCCTCTTTGACTTTCAAGACCTCCACCAACGGGAGGAAAAATAAAACGCGGAGCAGAATCTCATTTCTGGGCCTGAGCACAGGCGTCTTCATGTGCTCGGCCGCCCTCTAAGACAACCAGCCACGAGGCCGCTGGCGCTGAGTGGCCCAGGCCTGGACCTCTCATTCCCAACACGTTCAGAAGCTGCCGTCCACAGCCTGGAGGAAATGCGGAAGGCGCTCTGATCCAGGGACCAGTGCCTGCGCACAGCCAGGGCGCCAAATTGATGTAAAATTATAAAATCGACACACAGTGAATGAGACCATGCAGATAGGTGCATAAGGTTCCTCAGAAATCAAGTGTCCCCCGCAGGCCAAAATGAAAGAAAGAAAGAACGAGAAAGAACGGACGAATCAGGAAGCAACCTCACCGAGCATCCCAACATGTCTTCGGGAGACTTCATCAGTCTGCAGGATTAGCTGTCTTCCTGCTGACCATTCGTTTGGGGAAGTCCCTGCAAACTAACGGGGACCCCCTTTGATCTGTATGATGGGGACATCACTAAATGAACCTGAGCTGGCCTTCGCCCCTTCAAATGAAAGCAGCAACAGTCTTAACAGTGCTCCTAACTGTCCTGTTTGACCTTCAACAAGAAGATGTCGTGATCCGAGAGCACAGGACGGAAAAGACTGGGTGGGTCGCAGAGAGAATGGGAAGTAAAGACAGGACTGAACTAAGTTTCTGAATCTGAAGTCCACGCAGAGGCGGCTCCTCCAGCCCCACGGTCCCACCTCTGGTCACAGAGACACTTGGTGACACTGACGATCGTCGCTGACTTACAATTTGTTTCATTTGCAGATAGTGGTTAGTAGGGCTCTTATAGTGAGAAATCAACAATTTTGGCACTTTGATTCATGGAGTCACGAGCAAGCTTCAGCGTTTTTTGCAGCATAAGCTGTTTCCTATCCACACACACTAACAAACTGGACCAAAGCTACAGGGGGCGGCTCAAGGCTGGCGGGAGGGGAAGCGCCACCTGCAGACCAGGCCGCGTCCCAGCCAGTGCTGGCTTTCTCTGGTTCTCCCTGCCCGCCGCGGTCCCCTGGGGTGGAGCTGGGGGACGGGAGCGCCTGCCCGCATGGGCGCCCTGCCAGGGCTGCAGCTGAGCCCTCTCCCACTGGGCGTCTTGTGCTGAGAGTGGAGCCAAGCGGCAACACTTCCCACAGCAGAGAGATGACTCAGAGGGAAACATTGGTCTCTCTGAGACTTCCCTCCAAGTTCAGAGCCGTGAGAAGACCCAGGTGGCAATGCCGTGCCTGGCTGCGTGCGGCTCAGGAGCAGTGCCAGTCTCTCTTTGTGCCCAATCACCTCTGACCTTGGCCACTGCCCAGTAAGACAGCCTCAGCTGCCAAAATGCCAGATTGTCCCCCGCCCGGCTCTCGGCATGGGTAGCTACACAGGGAATCCCTTCAAGGAACAGGAACGAGCTGACATGGGTGGAATTAGCCGGGTGCCTGGCCCTGCCCATCCGTGACCAGAAGGTCACCCGGTGACTGAGGTCTGGAGCCAGGCCGTGCGGGTGGCAGACAGCAAACCCAGACAGTGCCTGTGCAGAGGGTGGGGTTGGTTCTGCCCACGAAGCCCCTGGATGTGGGAGGCTGGGGGTGGCTGGAGGACCCAGCAACCGTGGTTTCCCAGCTCGGAGCTGCACAGAAGGCCAGCGGCTCCAGGAAGGCTCAGGGCCCCGGGCAGTCACAGGACGCAGGGGTCGCTCCCTCACAGGGCATCTCTGCAGCCACTGAAAGCCAGTGGGCCCTTCATGCCCCGACTGCCCCCAACACCAGGGCTTCCCCACCCGCCGTGCGACTCTGCTGCGACCCCTGAGCTGCCAGCTGCAGCCTCAGTGCAGTGCACTAAAGCGGCAAGTTCTGTCCCCACTCTCCAACGACACGTGACTCCTCGCCTAGAGGAGACCCCGGGGGGCCTACTGGGAGAGGAGGAGGCTGGGAGGAGGTGGGTATGCATCTGGCTGGGGTGGGGAAAGCGTCTGGAGGAGCCGTGGTTGAGAGATCCAGAGACAGGGTTTCCAGGCTGCGAACTGAATGCCCCACAGTTTCATCGCAGAGAACAAACAGGATGGATTTTCTCTCTGCTCGCCTCTGTGACCCAGGCTGCACCTGCCACGTGACACCTGCCAACACTAGACACATGGACATTTGGCACACACGGACCAGCCACGGGGAAGCTGGACACGGAAGGCATCTGGCTGTGGCCTCGGGAAACGGCGTCTCTCCTCCCAACGGCGACTCTCCAGATGCTGCCCCCCAAGGTCATGGAAGGAAACATGGCCTTCAGGAGGAAGACGACACCTGGGAGGCGTCAGACTCGCGCACATTTTAGAATCCTCAGGACGGTCACAGTGGAGGCGAGTGAGGCCTCACCAGGGGCTGCGTTGCCCCAACATCTCTCCTGGAGCATCTCCAGCCTTCTTGAGGGGCACGACGAGCATCACAGGGCACGGGCGGGACTGTGGGCCAGCCGACGTTAGATGCTACCAAGTGTGGCCCACACCCCAGGTTGCAAACAGGTGCTGTCCCAGAGCAGGACCACTCTGACCTGTCCCTTTTCTGAGCTGCTGTGTGAACCTGTGACTATAGGGGATGTGTTGTCCCAATTAAAAGCCAGCATACCATCTGACAAGGGGAGAAATCTTGAAAGGACTTCCCGGCAAATTCTGGAGGCTTTCCAAAGAGGACCAGCTTCACAGGCATGCAACCTGTGCAGCTGCACAGGAACCTCGCTTGGAAGGACCTGTGCTCGGCTTAATGCTCTGTTGTCCTCCAGAAAGTCTTAACCGTCGAACACAGGGCCCCACGTTGTCATTCTGCACTGGGCCTCAAAAATTCTCTAGCCGGGGCTGTTTCTGGATCATGTCGCTTAATTGATTATCCTGCACTCTCAGATCCCTCGTTTTCATTAGCTTTCATCCCGTTGACCAAACCATAAGCCTCAGGGCTGTCTGTACCATTTGCTGCCCCTGGTGCTTGCCTCATGCAGAACTGGGTATGCAGCAGGTGCCCAATAAATACACACTCTCAGACGGCCGTTCCATGGCTCCACTTGCTCATTAATCCACCCAACAAACATTTGTAAAACGGGGGGGAAATCTGGGCAGAGTTTTATTATTACAAGACTGCCTTTAAATTAAAAAGTGAGAGTTGAGCTCCAGCAGCGAGTCTCAGTGCCAGGCTCTCGTTAAGGCCTGGCTTTATTTCTGCATCTGTCCCCGAGGTAGAACAATGACCATCTGACACCAGTGCACATACAGACCATCTCCTGTTATTTCCCATCTCCGGGAGCACTGCTTGGGGCAGGGAGTGCTGATGCCCGGCTGCTTCCATCTCTCTGACAGGCGTGAGTGACGCTGAGGCACGCCGGCCGGGAAAGTCACCCCACTTCAGCGTCAACTGGGTCCTGGGAAATTCGGACGTGGAGATCATCGACGCCACCACCGGGAAGCGGAGCTGTGGGGGCTCGTCCAGGCTCTGCAAGCACACGTTCTCCACCCGGTGGGCGCGGCTTTACGGGAAGGTAACGCCAGCTCCTTTCACTTCCCTTGGGTTGGGGTCAGGGAGTGGCTGCAGCCGCACTAGGGCTCCGGCCCTGGTTACAGGCAAGGGGCAGGCAAAAAGCCGTCAGTTGGTGACACAGGACACAAAACTGGGTCCCAGGCTGTTCCCTTTTCCCCGGCTGCCTGTGGACTTCACACCTGGGCCCCAGACTGGCAGCATCAGAGCTGAGCTGGGGCTCCAGAGCCAAGTGGAAAAGTGGCTTATTCATGAACCCCTGCCGTGACCAGCACAAGGCCACCTGCCTCTCACAGGGAAGGCCCACAGAAACCTTTTGAAGTATTGTGCCCAGTTTGGAGATGAGGAAACTGACGTTCAGAAAACTGAGGTGATTTGCCCCGAATCACACAGGTAGAGAACGTCAGAGAGAGGATTTGGCGGCAGGCGGGCATGCTGGCCTCTGCAGACCCTGCAGCGGGATTCAGACCTCTAGCCTCCCACACCCACCCCGCAGCACCCCTGACTTCCCCCGGTGTGGGCAGCGAACCCCGGTGTGGTCCCCACCCACGCTGGCCGCAGGGCCTTGCTTGGCGCAACTCAGAAACCAGGCGGAGAACACACCCCTCACAGTCTTCCCCGCTGGCTGGCGGTGGACCCGGCGCCCTCCCACTTCTGCCTGCCCTGCTGAGCCAGGTTCCACAACCACCCCTGCCCCATCCCCACCCAGTGTGAGCCCTGACCCTCCAAGAAGAAAAGAACACACCCGGTGCCAGTATTTTCAGCAGCCTGCGAGTTCTGTGTTTATATTGCTCGTTAATCACTCGCGCTTCTTGTGTAGCAAAGCTTCCCGAAGAACTAGGTTTCCCTGGAATGACAGAATCACCTCCCAGAACTCAGAAACTGCTACAGTCATTCTTTTCTTGTTTTATTTCATACGATATTCTATTTTATCAACAGGCCAATTTAGGCAGCATAGATATTTTTCTTTTTCAACAGGTTTGTTGAGGTGTAATTGACATCTAAACATTGTATACAGTCTTGTGTTGCTTAACAACAGGGATATGTGCTGAGAAATTCATCGGTAGGTGATCTCGTTGTGCAAACATCACAGAATGTCCTTACACAACCTAGATGGTGCAGCCTGTTACAGACCGAGGCCGTGTGGCACTAGTGTTACAGGATCACCATCGTACACGCGGTCCGTCCTTGACCAAAACGTCGTTACGCGGTGCATGACCGTATACATAAGGTGAACAACATGATATTCCGATGTGTGTGCATTCTGAGATGACCACCACAATCCAGCTAATTAACACGCCCGTCACCTCCGCAGAGTTACCGTTTGTGTGTGTGGTGAGGAGACAGAATTTAAGATCCACCCTCTTGGCAAAGTCAAGTTCACAGTGGCCCTTCTTCATGCCCCTTCTCTGTGTAGAGGAAGAGAGGAGGGAAATCAAAGGGCGGGACCAGGAGCTGGTGTTTCGCTCCTGAGGCCGTTCTGGCTGTCTGGGGAGGCTCCGCTCCTGCCAGCGGCTCACCTGTTCTTTCTCCTTCCTGTCACGCAGCTGAGCACGCGGGTACCAAGCCACGGAGACACGCCGTCCATGTACTGTGAGGCCAAGCTGGCGGCCCGCACCTACCAGTCCGTGAAACAGCAGCTGTTCCGAGCTTTCCAGAAGGCGGGTCTGGGCACCTGGGTGAGGAAACCGCCTGAGCAAGACCAGTTTCTACTGACTCTATGAGGTGCTCCTGCTGTGCTGTCCGACGCGAGTGAGACGGCTGGAGGAGGCGAGGCTGTGTGTGCGTGCGTGAGGATAGAGGGTGCTGATCGGTTCTGTGCGTCCGTTTCCCGCAGTGTTCCAGAAGTGTACAATGTCTGGAGGAGGAACTCGACTGACCTTAGGGACGGCTGCTTCTCAGACGGCTGCTCCCAGGTTGCTAGAACCAGGAGCGCCCCCCACACCCAAAGGCACAAGGGCAGCTGACTGTCTCCTTTTGGTGGGTCCAGGGGAAGTTCCGTGCAGGCAGAGGGTCTGAGCTGCAGCCTTGAAAGGTGGTACCGAGGTATTGCCAGTCAGAATAAACCTCAGGCCCCAATCCCTACGCTTCCCTCCCCGACGCGCCTCTCGAGCAATGTGTCTGGTTCTCACTAGCACAAGCTTATGCGACACTTCAGGACGACACAGGTGAAGAGAAAAGCCATGGGCTCCTCCCCAAAGAAGCCAGTCAGAATGCTCTGCCATTTTCATTTAAGCATTTTACTCCTCCTCCTTTCGAAAAGGATTTTAGACATGCGATAGTAAAGAGCCCCTGAAGCAGCAAGAGAAATGAAGACCATTCTTGGAGAGAAGAGGAACCATTCAAGGCGCTCATGAGCTGAGATCTACGACGTGAAGAAAGTGTCTCTGGACTTCGTTTCAGCTGAGGGTCACACACGTCCCGTGCCCATCAGTCAGTCACAGCTCAGTCTCCTTGGCAGACAAAGGAGCCACGGAAGAAGTCTGACTGCATAAAGGTCAGCAACCACCCACAACCTCCCCACCAGGGAACAAGGAAACTGAGTCCCAGACCAGCTCCTGACTGTTTAACTGCATAGAAAGCAAGCACAAAAAACACCCACAAGACACTTTACTTTGGGCTTGAGGAGCTACTAGCTCTCTGTTCCTTTAGGTCCCCGATCACCATCTTGAAGGACAAAAAAAGGAAAAAAATCACTTAAACCGGCTGCAAAAAGGCAGGATTCTGTGGCCTTTAAAGCAGCCATCAGACACCCGGAATCCTCCAGCACGAAGGTGGACTCAGGACCACTTGGGAGGGAGCCCCTGCACCGGGCCCACGAGGCAGGTGCAGGACCATAGGCCCTATTCATGCAAGAAGGAGGCATGTCTCCAACACACCTGTCCATCCAGGAACCTTGAATTGCTTTACTTTTATCACTGAGAACTCATTTCCAACATCCCTCACGCTAGTTAACAGGTGTCTAATTTCTCCAGTAGGAAGACCCATCTCTGAGATTCATTGTGCTAAACAGCAAAGCTTAGTAGTATAGCCAGCTCTGCAGTACAGGCTGCCTGGTTAGAGTTCCAGGTGACCGCCCGCGGGGGGACATCCTGATGAGGCACAGGCTTGCCACTTAACCCAGGAAATGCGAGCATAACATCACACTGTATATACTCAAGCACAAATTACAGCTATGACAATGAGGCAAACACGAAACAAACCGAGTTGTAGATATTTGTTACAAAATAACAAGTAGAGACGTTAGTATGGAAATAGAAACTCTTCCTGGGATTTAACTCAAGGTCAAATCGCTCACTTCTTCTTTTAGAAAAGAAAATGGACACTGGAGTAGATGACTTCTCAAAAGTTTCAAAAGACATGAAAATGCTTTTGCGAATAGATAACTCACATTGATCTTTCACAAAAATTGAGGAGAGAAAATGAAATCTTAACAGTACAAAAGCTATGCTCAAACGGCCAATTTATATTAGTTTCTGATAATTTGGCATGTCACCAGGATGAAGCTTAGAGAACCAAAAACCTGGAGAGCTGACTTACCACCTAGACAGACTCTCAACCGCCAGCCGTCTGGAGCCCTTCTCTGAAAGTGTGGAGGCACAGTCCGTTCCTGGTTGGAACCTGTGACCTGAACCTTAACTTACTAACATCCTCAGCTGTCACTTGGAGAAGTGTATATGTGCTGTGTATCATCATGCTCCCAATAACGCTCCTCTACAATCAGGAGATGGCGTTAGCAGCAGCATCCTCACCACCACAAGAAGATGCGGGACGAATCCATCTACAAACAGGCGCAGTGGGTACCACCCATGTGGTCTGAGTCAAGGGACTTGGAAGCACTCCCCTGCCCAACAGTGAACACTCCCACGATACCTGAAGCACAGCCATTCAGCCATGATTCAGTCCGCCTAAGGCTCTCCAGAAACAACCCAAACTTCACTAAGATATAAATAGCTACTTCTGGAGCGCACCACACGTGAACACAATTCTACCCGTTAGCACCAGCGTGGGGATGAGTCTGTCAGGTCAGCAGGGGACTTCTTGGAAGGAGAGATTAAGGCTCCACAGAGAAGGTTTATGGTGAGAAGAGTTCCCGCTGCAGCAGGAAGTCCGTTCCAGAGCCTGGAGCTCTGCCGTGGAGGTGCCTGTCCCAGTGGGCAGGAAATGGATGGGGAGATGGGGGAGGCCGGGCAGACGATCCCAGGCTCTGGGCACAGAGGGGCAGTGGAGGGAGACGGCTCACCCAGCCCAGAAGAGGCAGGGTCTCAGGAGTCTATGCAGGATCCACCTGCTGTAGCTGGAGGAGACGAGTATGTCAGCCCAGAGACAACAGCTCCAGTGCGGCAAGCCTAAGGATCTCGCTGTCTGCTTCAGAGTCCAAAAGGTTGTCTCAACTCTGTTTTAGGCCCAGTATACCCTGCATTTTTAGAAAAATCTGGTGAATTAGAGTCTTGAGAGGAGCCCGTCCCCACCTCACCACCTGAGGTTTCCATGAGGAGAACACAACACGAGGAGACGAGGTGTCACTCAGTCACCCGGAACACATGCCCGAGCAGAACAGGAAGACTGACAGACATCACGTCGGGGGCTCCAGCCAGCTGGCGTATCTGACCGCCCCACTGCCCCTCTGACTCTGCCTCAGAATCACCATCCTGCATCCCTGTGCTTCACACACCTGACGGCTCAAAGTGCTGTGCTTTCAAACTCTATTTAGCCCTACTATTAAAGTCCAAATAAAATCTACACCATCTCTATCTGCCTCCAAAGCACCCATGGCTTTCCTCTCGGGGTGACTAGCTTTGTAAGGTTTCCAGCCTGGCCTGTGGCCAGAAAGTCAGCATCTGACCATTTTCGAGCCCTTTCGCAGGACTGAGCCCGGGGAGGTCACGGGGTCCTGTGAGCTCCGCTGTCCGCCTCCAGCACGCGGTTCACAGCGACGCACAAGAGCAAGTTACTGGATTTAGGGTTTCTTTCGTTTTTGTTTTTGCCAAGGAAAGGATTTGCGGGTCTATAACTGCTGTTTCTTTTCATTCCTGTGGTTCTCCTGGGTTTGTATGTGTTTCTCATGCTCTACTGATTTGGGACGAGTCTCAGAAATGTCAGGTTGAGTTACTTTTCAAGCAAACGCAGCTCATCTTTTTCCCACATAATTTCCTTTTCACAGGAAGCTGTTCTCATCAATAAAGTTAAATGCCTTTTTTTTTTTTTTTGGTATAGTGTTTACCATGTCTGGAGAGCCATAAAGAGTAAATATATGGTATATCAATGCCCAGAATAGAATACAGTATTTTGATGAAATCCTATTTTTAGATTATAAATTTCAAGATGTGTCTATAGTATCTTGTTTAAAAAAATTAAAAAGACGTTTGAAACTTAAATAGACATTTTTAATTTAGGAGAACGTCTATACCCATTTTTTAAGAAGCCATTCTAATGAAATCATCTGTCTAATTGGCCTAAAATACAATAAATATCACTTTGTAATAGAGACCAAAGGGAAGTCAGGAAGGTCTTTCTTTCTGTGTCCCACGATCCGACTGCTGCGTGACGTCCCACGTGACAGTCAGCAGAGCCTGATGCTCACTCGCTGCTTTCTGCACCCTCCTCCACAGCAGGGGCCGCGCAGCCTGTGCTTCAGGCCAGCATCTGGGGAATCCGCGTTCCTGCACATTTCGCAAGGCTGTCCCAGCTCTGAGTTCTTGCAGAGTTCGTGGATGGAGTGAAAAGTTAAAAGCTGTGTTTCAGGAAGGGCTGTGACACCCTCAGAGAGCCTGCTGGAGTTCCTGCTTCTCCCAGCGCGGAGCTGTGAGGTGTGGGGTCACGTGGGGAGAGGGACGTGTGCAGAGCAGCCGTGGGCTCACCGCTGTCCGTGGTCCTGGCTGATTCCAAGCGGGGGCACTGCTGTTTCCGGGAACCCAGGGACATTGTTGGCTCCCGTCAAACTTCTCCCACAAATTCTGCATCAGATCAAGTAAAGGACAGTGGGGGAAATGCGAAAGCAGACACAAAGAGACAAAACTGCAGGCCATGGGCGAGGTGGCTATGGAGAACAAATGGGGCCCTTTCAGTTCTGGGAAGCCAGACATAGGACCATCACCACCACTCGGCTTATTCTCCACCAGTGCTGCCTCCCTGGTTTTCCATCTCATATCTTCCTCCCCTCCCCTTCCTTCTTCTTTTCCTTGACTGTTCTTCCCTCTCCTAGACTTCTGATTCACTGGCACTGCTGAGAATCAAGTCTCGGTCATGTGTCTCCCTGAGCTGCACTTTGCTGACCTGTGAATCGGGTCGATGCTCAGGATCAGGCAGGGACTCCCGATGTGTTCTTGTGACTTCTGGTCCAGAGGGATTTACTAGAGCCCTTTTTTGGGCTCCTAGAACATGTCCATTCAGTCTGACCACCCACCAAAAAGGACTCTGATGGCCATATCACTAGATATTTAGACCAAATATCCCCCCTGCAGGGCTGCAGACAGTATCCAACCCTGGAGAGAGGAATCCCCATTTCCCAACTGGTCGTTTCAAAATCAAGGTTGGAGGGACGAAATATCCTCTAACAACAAAGACAGAATGCCCTGGATCCAGGGCCTGTCTTCACACAGGTTCTGGATTTCTATCACTCTGCAGGATTTGCATCAGAAAAGACGAAAAAACTTCCCAGCAGTGCCCAGCTAATTTTCAGCATTTTTTAAGCAAAATGGACTTAATAAATAGTAATTCCTAAGTGAAGGTGTGTACATAAAAAGCATGATTGAATGGCAATATTGTACCAATGGGATGTACATTTGTAATATTTGTAAAAAAAATCCAAAACGTTAAAATACGAATTTACATATGTTAATTTGCCTCTAAGTTCTGTAAATTGCATTTCAGTGATCCTGATAAGTGAATGTTCTGTTAAGTGAATAAAAACATCAAGTAGAATCGTGCTCCCCTGGGCTGTGTCCTTTGTATTGAGCACAGTCCTAGGGTCTCTGAGAAGAGGATGTGTAGGTTCAGTCGGAGTCCACAGAGGGTCCGCCCACTCCAGTGCCCAGTCTGCGCTAGAACCTTCTCTTTTACCATGACTGCCCATCAGTGGATTCTGCCTGGGTGACAGGCTAGCACGCATGCCACCTGGAATCAATGTAGGTGAACTGCTTAAAATACCACAGGGCTGGGAGGAAAGATCCATGTCCACGCCCTGACTCAGCTTCTCGTTAATCGTGTAGGACGAAACGAATCCCCCAGTGCACAACTTTGCCCCTCAATTTCTCACCATCAAGGGTGGGGAACACCCCTCACCCACTGCTTCACAGGCCACGAGGGGGAATTGGTGAAGTCGGAGAGGTACAGCGCTTTGACAACGTGAAGGATTGCAGATATTTAAGTTGTTCTGAGTCCTCCACCCAAATTTGCCATAGCATATGAAGGACAGGCATGGCTGGCAGTTTTCCTGTAGAATACTAAGCCAGATGGGTATTGGGCCGTAAGAAACATCTAAAACATCACTCACAGGTGTTTATGGCCTCGGCTCTACAGAACACCTCATGGGCAGAACATTCCGGAGTCCCACTGAGCATTTCCCAGTAACCATTCCGTCCCTGTCCAGGCCTGGCTGAAGGGACGTTGACATGTCACTTGTCACCCCAGGAGTAGAGAAAATTACAAAGATGCTGCACACAGGGCTTGTATGCTATAGTTTGAGTGATCACAGGTAAGATTTCCCGTTTGAAAGTGTTCTCATCCGTCAGTGTCTGAAGTTCTTCCACACATGCCCTTTGGGTCAGGGTGGGGATTTCTCACATTCTTTTCAGTCTGCACTTATTTCCTGTTAACCACAGTGAGACTTGATTCACATGAGGGCACATGAGGCCTCAGACTGAGGGTGGAGGTGGAGGAAGAGAGATTCTGAGGCATCCTTTCATCCTCAGGCAGTGGTGGGGGAGGATGGGCAGCTTCTCATCCTTCAAGGCCTATAGGAACCCAGCCTGATGGAGAGGGTAGTTAGGGCCACAGAGGTGAGAGGGAAAGCACAGATGAGGCTCAAGGCGAATCTCCAATGTATCAGCGTATGACGTGCTCAGAGGTCATCTGGTCCAAATCAGCAAGCTTCGAGCATGCGGATGTCTGGTGGTGGGACTGTTAACTGGCCAGAGGAGAGCAGCTCTCCAGACTCTCTCTTTAGGGTCTCCCCAAAGTGACTCTCCACCAGTACCCAATGCTTGCTCTCACCCACAAAGGACCCCTCCCACTTAACAACCCTGCACATCCACCCGACTCATCCTTCAAGCCAGCAAACTCCCCACTGCCCTCACCTGGGGCACGGCCTCATTTCTTGTGGCATTTTTCTTTCCTGTCGAGAATTTTTTTAGAAAACATGAAGTTTGTGATATACTGTCTCAGTAAAAGGTTTCAGCTGAGTGCATGTTTCCCAAGGAAAGTAACTGGAGTCTACTCTGATTCTTACAATTTGATATGTGTGCATGAAGTTTGAAGGACAACATGACCAGGGGAGCACTGTGATTGATCGCGCCCTGTCCACTTGGAGCTGTTAAATACGGTTTAACTCGATGACGGAAATGCACTCTTCCAAGCGAGTTTCAGAAAGCCAACACCCTGACAGAGCCAGCTTTCTGGAAGACTCTTTTTATCAACAAAGATGAAGAGCGAATAGGACCCAGGATATAGCACTGATGGACTTGATGATGACCTGCCCCAAAGCAGTCACACTCGGTCCCCTAGCCTTTCAGAATTACAGGTTACCGGGCTGAACGTGTAACTGAGCTCACAAAGAACTTCAATATTTAAAGTAGGTCCCCCCGCCCACTCAGAGCTCAGACCTGCTGCACACTCACCTGGGAAGCGACTTTCATGAGCCCCTCAGAGACTTGGGGGCAGGAGCCCAGCGTAGAGAACAGAGACGTGATGCCTTCCAGAGTTGGAGGACTGTGCCATCACCGATCAGTGCTGTGGCCTCGGGCAAATGGCACCACCCTTTCAGTGCTTCCAGTATAAAAGCGGGTGACGCTTACCCTGGAGGGCTGTGGCCAGGATGGAATCAGAGAAAGTGGACATTCTGCACTGAAATGTGCTACAACGTCAGCTGCTTTTCTTCAGAGACATTGAGTGCACGTGGCAGCCGGCCCGGTGCATGGTCACTTCTACTCGGAGAGTCTGTGATTTCAGTAGCCAGAGCAAGACAGCTTCCAAGATGAGAAAGTACTGGAGACGGAGGGAGGACCGGACCCATGGTGGGTAAGTTATCGTGGAAATGGGAGGAGAGTGAGGTGATGCAGTTTTCATTGAACCTAAGAGCACCTGAGGAAGGTCATGTAAAAAGAAGAAAAGATGATATGGACTGATTGTTTGTGTCCCCCCAGAATTCATAAGCTGAAACCTTATCCCCACTGCGATGGTGATAGGAGGTGGGGCCGTTGGGAGGTGATCAGATCAGGAGGGTGGAGCCCCCATGAATGGATTAGTGTCCTTACGAAAGAGACACAGAGAGCTCCCTTGCTCCTTCCTCCGTGTGAGGACACAGCGAGAAGATGGCATCTGTGAACCAGGAAGTGGGCTTTCCCCAAACACGGAATCTGCCAGCACCTTGATCTTGGACTTCCAGCCTCCAGAACTGTGGGAAATAAATGTCTGCTGTTTAAGCCCCCATCTGGGGTACTTTGTCACAGCAGCCTGAGCTGACTGAGACAAAAGGCAAGGAGGATGCGGTGTCAGAAAAGACCACTGACTCCTGAGAAGACAGTGAGCTTCAGGGGAGAAACCCATCAGAATCTGACACGTGAGCTAAGGTGGGACAAGACAGGGCAGGTGCAGGTGGAGACCTCACCTGCAAGGAAGGAAGGAATAAAGGGGTTGGCAGAGGAGGGGGCGGTGTGGGGACCAGATGGCATGGGGGTTCTCAGCACAAGGGACCCCACAAGGACCAGGACAATCCAGGAGGACAGCTGCAGCTGGCCTCTGGCCTTGGGGTGCTCCTGCTGCAGCCCTGGGCTGGTCCCGGGCACAGCCAGGATGAATGGAGTCCACTGTCCTCCTCTGCCTTCAGGAGAGGCCACCAGAAAATGAACCCACCAGGGCAGCAGTTCAAGCTGCTGTTTTTGACGTGCATCTCCAGTGCCTGGCACACAGCAGGCACCCCATAGACACTTGTTATACACAACTGAGCCAGCACTTCCGCTTGGGAGGTGGAGGGAGAGGAGTCAGGGCTGAAGAAGAGAAGGCATCTAGCACACCCTGTCCTCAAATCCACCCCGCAGGAGAGAGGGAACCGCATGCCGGCTCTAGCACACTCACACAGACCCACATACCAGATCTTGCATGCTCACACAGATGCACATGCTGGCCCTCTCACACTCAGACTCTTGCACACTCACACAGACCCACATGCTGGCCCTCTCACACTCACACAGACCCACATGCCAGATCTTGCACGCTCACACAGACGCACATGCTGGCCCTCTCACACTCAGGCTCTTGCACACTCACACAGACCCACATGCCAGATCTTGCATGCTCACACAGACGCACATGCTGGCCCTCTCACACTCAGGCTCTTGCACACTCACACAGACCCAACGCAGGCTCTCGCACACTCACACAGATCCACATGCAGGATCTTGCACACTCGCACAGACCCACACAGGCTCTCTCACACTCAGAACTGCACACTGGTTCTCACTCACCCACGTTTCTCAATTGCACAAGTGCACAGTCAGGGCTCTGAACCCCTCCTGAGGAAAGTGCCTGCCCGGCTCTTTTCTGCTGCCTCCACTCCACCAACCAGGCAGCCCACTCAGCAGACATCACTTCCTCTCTGCGAGCCCCTCAGTCACAGGGAGTGTTCAAATGTCCCCTGTGCCCGGAGCCCTGCCACCCACCCACGCTGCCCTGGACGCCTGGCCATGGAGCGACACCTCCTCCGAGGGAGTCACCAGGTCTCCCCGGCCCAGACCAGGACCACCAGCTCTGATCTGCATGAAGCCCCTTCAAAGCCCGGCTGGGAGCACCAGGCTCTGGGCACAGGGTTAGTAACGGGCCTGGGAGGGTCGCTTGGGCACAACCAAGCCCCAGCCCCATGCATTTCAGCGCAGCCCTGGCCTCGGGCCACAGGAGCAGCGAGCATACTCCAGGCCCCCCACGGACCCGCAGGACCAGCCCTGGGGGGATGTCGTAATGTGAGGGCATGGACGAGTCACTGCAGAGGCACTGGCTCCTTTCTGAGCAGCTGCCGCTGAGGCCAGCACGTCGCTTCCCTGCTCTGCACGTAAGCTTTGACAAAACAGGCTTCATTCCGCCCAACGTTGGTCACCTGAAATGACTCATTTAAACATAAACGGTGAAGTACTCTCCAATATCAAACACCAAATGGTGGTGAGCAGAGGCCGGCCACACCCTGGAGGGTCTGGGGGCACAGGGAGCGGGGCCTTGCAGGGGTGGGGGGGAATGGCAATCTGCGACAAACTGCCTTGAACCCAGCATATATGGGGTTAAAACCGAAGACATTCATCCCGGTTCCCTGCTTCTTTAGTGTCACTCATATATAAATATCTGCCTCTTTAACCTTTGACTCCATGAGCTTCACAACCAAATAGAAGGTACACGTTGTTAAAGCCCAGATGGGCTGGTGCTGGGCTCACATTACAGTTTTAGCTAATCATGCGTCCTTGCAGTCCACCACAGGGAAAATGTTGTCTAGAGAATGTCAGAAAGCTGAGTCTTCCCAGACCTCAACTCCTCAGCTCCCTGACACCGGGATCCACCACACATCATGAAGGCAAGAC
Organism: Equus asinus; assembly: GCF_041296235.1. Taxonomy (NCBI): domain Eukaryota; kingdom Metazoa; phylum Chordata; class Mammalia; order Perissodactyla; family Equidae; genus Equus; species Equus asinus. The sequence continues at coordinate 45,096,071 of NC_091818.1, forward strand.
AGCCAAGGAGGCCCACCTGCAATCCTCCAGTCTCACAATTCCACCCTCCCTACAAGCAGCCACCTTCCTCCAAGCTCTCAAAAACCCTACCCACGCCTTGACAGGGAGCCAGTAACTTTTGAGGCACTAGCCCTTGCTTTGCTCCCTCTGCCTGGGAAAGAAAAGAAAGCCTTTCCTTTTCACTCAAGACTCTCTTATTATTTCGATTGGCCTTGGGTTCAGAGACCGAACTTTTGGGAACATCTAGGCATGTCCCGAAGAAGTCAGGCAGGGCTGCTGGGAATCCATTTTCAGGGGAGACCACGGAGCCTCCTTAGTCAAGTTTTGACCCTGAACTCTGCCCTGTCCAGAGAGTGGACTGTCAATTCACCGTCCACTGTGATGTCAGCCTCTCATATTTGTCCTCTGCCCCAGTCCCCGTGAACTCATGTAGCGGACAGATGGGAGAAGAAGAGAAAAATGAACTGTAGCTGCTGTTTCCACTAAAAACACTTTCAGTTCCTTCACTGGGCTGAGGCAGTGGTGCTGTGATGATCATATGACAAAGCACAGAATGGCAGAGTGACTCTCACTGCCACAGCAACCCAGCGGGGCCTGGAGAGCGGGCACACAGCCCAGGGCCAGTGCTTCCTGGTGGAGGGCGTGCCCTAGGACACAGTGGGCACGATGACCCTTCACCCCATTTCGCAGCCAGAAGAAGCTAAGAGACTTTTGTGAAGGCTTATCTGGTGCCCAAGGAGACCCTCCCACCGCGCCCCCCCAGAATATGTGAAACTCTGAAGGGGCCACATTACCCAAATTAGAGCCCAGAATGAAAGCTCGTCACTGTGAATGAGCGCACATCGCCGCCGCAGCATGGCCTGACCTCCATCCACCTTGGCTGTGACACCCGGTTTTTTAAGCTCCTTTTCCTCACAAAGATCCAAACCTCACACTCTTTGTGGCCTGAGCCTCCTTTGAGGCAGAGCCTGGCTCCCTGCTGCACGGAGTTAATGCAGCCCCCGTCCTGCCAGCCAGTAAGCTGCTTCACACAAATACCAGAGACCCAAGTCTCGGAACTGTCTGTTCCTTATGAAGGACTATTTTGCATTTCAGAGAGAAAAGGACCACAAACACTGAAAGCTCAGTGTGAGAACAAGGGCTACTTGTGGACGGCGTGCCTGTCATAAAGTCCGGGCCAGACCCACAAGAAGGGAAGGAAGCTCCCTCCACGCGCACAGGTTTGCTGCCCGCGCTGCCCTGACTTCCGTGCACATTCATGCTGCAGCAACTACGCTGTTCGCCAGTCCAGACGTGGGGCGAGTAGATTTTCCTTAGCGAGTGGAGGCTGTTTTCACCTGGACGACAGCATTCACCACCTTGCTCTGGGCAAGTTACCTTACTGCCTTCGAACCTGATTCTTCAACTTTTAGTAATAGAAAAATAAAATCTAAACTGAAAGATTATTATGAGGACTCGATGGGATAATATATGTAAAGGGAAAAGTCAGTGCTCAGTGAACAGTAACAATAATAATAGCTATCATGAGAGTCAAGGAAAGTTGGTCTCCCTTTCATCATTCAACTTGGAGACCACCCTTCTCCCCACATCACTGGGATTTCAGCTGCTCACTGAGAGGGAGAGTCAAAGCCATCACTCTCTCCCCCAAGTTCTTTAATAAATAATTCTTATTGAGCCTTGCTATGAACGAGTCATTGGGCTCAATCTTTAGAGAGGATAAAAAATACGTGCCATGATCTCTGGTCCCAAAGAGCTGACAGATTAGTTGGTGAAACTGAACATAAAAGTATGAAGAAATTGGTGCCGGCTCCGTGGCCGAGTGGTTAAGTTCGCGCGCTCCACTGCGGCGGCCCAGGGTTCGGATCCTGGGCGCAGACATGGCACCGCTCGTCAGGCTATGTTGAGGCAGCGTCCCACATGCCACAACTAGAAGGACCTGCAACTAAGATATACAACTATGTACAGGGGGGTTGGGGAAATAAAGCAGAAAAAAAGCGAAAAAAAAAGATTGGCAACAGTTGTTAGCTCAGGTGCCAATCTTAAAAAAAAAAAGTATGAAGAAATTAAGTAGTGAAGACATGGTTAGAGTTGTCCTAAGATGCACATAATTAGTAGCTAGACGATAGTGTTTTGATTTAAAGCAAGGGAACAGTAGTGTGGAACGACCCAGCCAACTCCACGCATGAGGGACTGAGTGGGCGGCGATGTATGTGAATGAATGAGAGGAAGGGAGGCGGCTGGTGCAGGCAGGAGGAGTCTGTGCAGTCAGAGGCAACATCCTGCGGGCAGGGTCCACACCTGAGGAGGGGGAGGAGGTAGGACCACAGCCTTTTATATACAGAAAAGGAAAATGCAAGTCGCCTTGCCTCAAGGAGAGATGTCTGAAATTCTTGATTTATAAAAACTTGTCTTAGGTATGTAGTTTCCGATCAGGGGAACTATTTCAAGAGGCAGCCACTGTGTGAAGTGTTCCAGAGATTTGGAGGTAGAATCACAGAGACTCGTTGGAGGGACCCATCCCTGACACATCCTTTCTGACTTTTGATTGTGTTGGAGAACACACCGCTGTAGCAAAAGGATTTGGCAACCAGCTGTACTGTTTCTGGATGCACCTATGCTTTAGGGAGGTTTCCAGTGGATGATGTCCGTGGGCTTCTCTCCAGTTAGCAGGGCTGGGGGGATCCACGGTTGAGCAGTGGAGATGGAGAACTCACCATGCAGTGTGTAGCTCAGCTGCAGCAGCTGCTGGAGGAGCTCTGGTCAACCACCGTGCACCCCCACGGCAAGAACAGCAGGAACAAACCAGGGTGATGCGTAGGTGTGGTTCTAAGAGCCATGGGAGGGATACTTAATGATGGCATGAAATCTGAAAATCGCTGGCAGCAAGAAAGAACTGAGAGGTGGAGAGCACCTCTATCTGACAGCTGCAAGGTGGGACACTGTGGACAGTACACAGAGAAGGAGAATAGGCCCAAGGAAGATGACACAGAGACATCTGAGGAGGAAAACTCCCCACCTGAGACACCTGTGAATAACGTGGGGTGTGATCAGAGAGGGGCTGATCAAAGAGTGTGGGGCGCATTGCTTTGATCTGCTATCTGACGGGAAGGGTGGTATGAACAACAGCAGACTAGACACCCTGGCCGAGGATGCCCCGCCGTCATCACAGGCCTCAGCGCCAGAGCCACGGCACCACCCAGGGAGGGCAGCGAATGCACAGGTGGCGTGGAACCCCAAAGCTCCCGTGGTTAGGGTTTGCTGGAGGGGCTCCAGAGCTGGACTGTCTGGGCTGGACCCCCTCCTGCCACTTACGATCCGTGATGAGACACAGAAAAGACCAACACTGTCTGCCTTGGCACCCTCATCTGTAAAACGTGGATAGTAATCATACACACTTCACTGGTAGCTGTGAGGACTAAACACACAGCACTTAGAACAGTGCCCGAGACATCAACACTCGACGGGTGTTGTTGCTGCTGCCACCACCGCTATTGTTGGTGGTGGTGATGGTGGTTAAGGGACCAGTGAAACAGAACACCTTCCATGCACAGCGCAGCCTACTGGTTGTGCCAGTTGACCTACGGTTATCAGATGTTGGAAGGAAAACCCCACTGGTGTCCAGGCTTCTGTCACTCCTGCTTTGTTGGGGCGTGTACCAAGTGGTGTCACTTGGTTGTAGAAAGATATCATTCTGGGATCCAAATCAAAGAGTATCCTACAGGATTGAAAACACCAGAAAACTTTATGAAGAGCTAGAGTCCTGCTTTAGTAGGTGGGACCAAGAGATAATGAAGGTTCAAGTTACAGTAAAATTAAATCCAAAGATGCTGTCAGAAAACAACCCCTCCTCAGCAGTTGTCCGACGTTTGCTGAGCAAGCAGAGCCAAGCCAAGCTCTTCAGCTGGGACCGTGAAGGGGCACCTTCCCGCTTCCTAAGAAGTGCAAACACCCTCTGCATTGTCATCAAAGAATTTTTTCTGAGTGCTGGAGGACAGTGCTGGGTTAGAACAACAAAGCAATGTAGTTCCTATCACCCTGGAGCCTGTCATGTTAGACGGTCAGGGCTGCCCGGTCTGTAACTTCAGTAGTAAATACAAAATTTCTCAAGATTCAAGGCAGTTGAATCCAAAATCAGTACTAAGAATCGACAGCGAATGCCTCCCCAGATGCAGGAGACACAGAAGATTGGCACGTGAGGGAACTCATGCATGTTCTGTAGTCTCTGCCTCTGAGAAATCCCAGTCCAGTTAGGGAAAAAAAGCAGCCACTCTGTTCTCTCCTTTACCTAATTCCAGGTCTACAACTTACTATCTTTGAATCCCCCTAACTCAAAAAAATTGGCAAGTGTTAAGCATCAAGGACCACGCTTGAAATTCTGGCACAGGGATGCACAGGCACAAAGTTGTGGGACCGTCACCATGACCTGAATCCAGACCCTTTACCGCCCAGAAGGAAGTGCTGGACCATCAGCAATCTCTCCCTATCGCCAGCTCTCTCCACTCCCTCCCAGAACTACAAATCTACCTCCTATCTCTGTAGATTCTCCTATTCTGCCCATTCCATATAAATGGAGCCACACAACATGGGCCCTTTCATGTCTGGCTACTCTCCCTCAGCATCCTCTTTTCAAGGTTCATCCATGTTGTAGCACATGTCAGTGCTTCATTCCTTGTTATTTCTGAATAATATCCCGTCATATGGATATAATCCATTTTGTTATCCATTCCTCAGTTGGTGGACATTCAGGCTGTTTCCACTTTTTGACAATTATGAATAATGCTGCTATGAACATTCAGGTACAAGTTATTGTATGGACACATGTTGTCAATTCTCTTGGGCATATACCAAGCAGTGGAATTGCTAGGTTAACTGGTAATCCTATATTTAACATTTAGAGAAACTGGAAACTGTTTTCCAAAGAGGGTGCATCATTTTACACTTCCATCTGTACTTCCTTCTGGGGCAGAGTCTCAAGGTCAGTCAGAGGTTAAAAGACCAGGACTTCTCAGGTCTCTCTTGGGTGTGGGCACAGCCCCTGGCATGTTCACAGTCCTATATTTTGGGTGGTCTTCTAGACTCCCGGACATCTAGGAGCTTTCCCAAAGTCCTCCGTGGACCTCTGTATTCCCAGATTTTAAATTTGGGGTCAGATTCTTGTTTGGGTCGGCTTCTTATTGAGCTCTTGTCACCTCAGGTGGCTGTGATGTTGAACAGTTGCCGCTGATTTTCTTCGACTGTTGCCCCAGGAAGAGGCTGCTCACAGCCGGCAGACTCTGGGCCAGGTCGCGTGAAGACAAGACTCTAGGCATGGGGCTGCTGGGAAGCTCCAAACCCATTCTGCCCCTCCAGGGCTGCTGGATGCAGTGTCCTGTGGATACTGTGATGGTGAGGCTCTCGGTCTTCAAGGATACCACAGAGCTGGATGAGGGAAGAGCTCAAGTTAAAACAACACAAAACTTGCTGTTTTTACCAAGATTCAGGCATTTTTGAATGCCTGAATTGAATAAACCCTCCCTGAGTGGTTGCAGGCTTTGGTTATTTTTCAGAGTTCTGAAAATGTTGATCGTGACAATTTTTGTCAGTGTTCTCACAGATCTCACAGAAGAGCAGATTTTGTGGGTCCTTACCTGCCACTCCACAAGTGGCTGTAGCAAAGCTACCTGCTTCTATGACCTGTGATCTGGCTGCACAGAGACAAGGTGGAAGGAAAAATCTAAACTTCCTCTTCTGTCCCAGAAGTTCCGCTGTACGTCAGTGAACATAAAGTGAACTGCTTGGCTCCACCCTGAAGTTTCCCAGTCTTCATTCCCGGCTCCAAAGACCAATTGTTCTTAGGGATAAAGAGCCTATGTCCCCTGTCCACCATTTTTTGATGGACAGAGATAACTTTTCCCGTCCATTTACCATCATAGACCTCCGCCAGAATATCCGAGAGCTTGAAAATGGTGAATGGAGAGTCATGCACAATGTTTCATTAAAAATGATTCACTAGAAATACAATTCTTCAAGAGCCCAAATATATTATCATCAGAAATATGTACCTATATGACATTGGACAATGAGATTTCAAAAAAACCAAAATGTATAAGAATGAAAAACAAGAAAAAAAGTTGTCCTTGTTCACAGCTGGTAAGAATTTGTACATAGTTTAAAAGAATTTACAGATAAATTATTAGAATTAGAAGGAGAATGTATAAGAAGTAAATAAATGGAGAGATATATCAACTTCATGGATTGGAAGACTCAATATTATTCAAATCAGTTCTCCCCAATTTGATCTATAGGTTCAACACAATCCCAATCAAAATCCCAACAAGATTTTTTGGCAGATTTAGACAAGCTAATTCTAAAATATATATGAGAAAGCAAAGTAACTAGAGCATCCAAATCAATTCTAAAAAGGATAAAGTCAAAGGACTCATATTACCCAATTTCAAGCTAAGGTACTCAAGATCGTGTGATGTTGGTGGAAGAGAGACACGTAGACCAATGGAACAAAAAGAGATCCAGACAAACATATCGACTGATTTTTTACCAAGGTGCAAAGGACTCTTTTCATCAAATTGTGCTAGAATAGTCAGACATCCATTTGAAAAAAAAAGAAATGAATCTCAACATACCTCACACATTATACAAAAGTTAACTCATAGACCTAAATATTCAATATAAAACTTCTAAGAGAAAAGATACATGACATGGTTTTGTGATGAGTTTTTAGATATAACACCAAAACATGATCCATGGAAGAACAATATTAATAAACTGGACTTTCTCCAAATTTAAAACTTTTACTCTTTGAAAGACACTATTACAAGAATGTAAAAACAAGCCACAAACTGGAAGAATATATTTACAAATCACACACCTAATAAATTACTTACATCCAAAATATATAAACAATTATTAAAACTCAACAGTATGAAAACAACTTAATTTGTTAAAGGAGGAAAAGATCTGAATAGATGCTTTGCTAAAGAAGATATGGACAGCAAATCAGCATAGGAAATGACGATCAACATCACCAGTCATCGGGTAAACTCAAGTTAAAGGCGCAATTAGGTGCCACTACATACCTACTAGAATGACTAAAATTAAAAATTAAAAATGATAACACCAGGGGCCAGCCTGGTGGCGCAGCAGTTAACTGCGCACGTCCGCTTCAGCAGCCCGGGGTTCGCCAGTTCGGATCCTGGGTGTGGACATGGCACTGCTTGGCAAGCCATGCTGTGGTAGGCGTCCCACAAAGAAAGTAGAGGAAGATGGGCATGGATGTTAGCTCAGGGTCAGTCTTCCTCAGTGAAAAGAGAAGGATTGGCAGCAGTTAGCTCAGGGCTAATCTTCCTCAAAAAAAAAAAAGAATGATAACACCAGATGCTGGAGGGAACCCCAGACACAACAGGAATCATTCATTGCTGGTGGGAATGCAAAATAGGGCAGCCACTTTGGAAGACGGTCTGGTGGTTTCGTACAAAGTTGGACACAGAGGTATGGTATTACCCAGCACCCCTGTGCCTACGTATCCATCCATGTGAACTGAAAATACAAAAACACGTCAAAATATTTATAACATCTTTATCCAAAATTGCCAAAATCTGGAAACAAGCAAGACGTCCTTCACCAGGTGAATGGATAAACGAACTGTGTGTACCCACACGATGGAGGAGACACTGCACAGATCCCCTTACTGCTCTCTCTCAGCTCTCTCACCTGCAAAATGGAGATAATGGAGGTCATGAACCCTCCCTCGAAGGGGCGTTGGGAGGATTAAGCGAGGTGAATGTATAAAGCACTTGGAACAGCACCTGTTTATCAGAGATAAAAAGGAATAAGTCACTGATACACAGAACAACAAGGAATAAGCCACTGATACACAGAACAACACGGGCAAATCTTAAACGCATTTTCCTAAGTGCAGGATGCCCGACTCAAAAGGTTACATGTTGTTTAATTCCACTCAGCTGACTTTCTGGAAGAGGCAAAATCCGAGGACAGAAAGCAGAGCAGAGGTTGCCAGAGGATGGAAAGGGGTGATTGACGGCACAGGGTGCGCGCACGGGAACTTTCAGGGTGACGGAGCTGTTCTGTACGGCCCAGGGGTGGCAGATACATGACTGCGCATTTGTCAAAATCCCTAGACCCACACATCATGAAGGGTGAATTTTAATGTGAGAAAATTTAAAACAGAAGCCTAGAATGGAATATGACTGATAAATCTAACCGAATTACAAATGTATGACATAACTTCATACATGGTGTGGATAAAAAAGTAGAAGCTGACCAAAGTAATTTTGGTATTTTGACTGGAAACTAAAGACAAAAAGAACTGTATGTAAACACAGAACTCTAGTCTGTAAATTTGTTTTTCACAGGACTAGGAGGTACTAACCCTGCATGTATGTTACGTTGATGCTAGAGTTGAACAAATAAGTAAATAAATAGCAGACATGGGAGCCGGGTCTCTCGATGTCAGAGAAAGAAGTTGCAGATAAGCAAAGGGAGGAGGCTGGAAGTGCCCTGTAGGAATGGAGTCGAGTCAGAGACATCAGGACAAATCATGTCTAGTTTAATAGACGGAGGTGGACAGGTGACAGATGAAAACGCTATAGACACGTGTCCACACATCCGTTAGTATACAGACGTTTCCTTGCTCTGTCCACGGAGAGGCCCAGAAGCAATGACACCCCAAGCGCCCAGATCTTGGTTTCTAAATATCATTCTCCGATAAAAGGAGAATGACGTTTCTCCAGTGATTCTTTGGAGAACTGGCTGACTCCAGGGTCGGGGCAGGGAAAGATGAACCTAGAGCACCTTGTCGTATCAGAAATAAGAATGTGGGGCCGGCTCTGTGGCCAAGTGGTTAAGTTCACGTGCTCCGCTGCGGCAGCCCAGGGTTCGGATCCTGGGCGCGGACATGGCACCGCTCGTCAGGCCATGTTGAGGTGGCGTCCCACATCCCACAACTAGAAGGACATGCAACTAAGATATACAACTGTGTACAGGGGGGGGTTTGGGGAGATAAAGCAGAAAAAAAAAAAAAGATTGGCAACAGTTGTTAGCCCAGGTGTCAATCTTTAAAAAAAAAAAAAAAGAAATAAGAATGTGCTGAAAAATACCCATAATGACAGGGGTAAGTCAAAGGGGCTGAGGAGTCAACCTGAAAGAGCCCCAGTGGCCAAAACTGGGATAATCTGAGAAGGACAATGAATAGTGTGGGACTGGATCATAACCCAAAGTATAAAATAAATATACATAAGTCCATACTGATGATAAGTAAATGACTGAATAAATAAAGAGTAGAGAGGAGGAGAGACGACTATTCCTTACAGAAGATTTCCAGTAACATATGGAGACACCCCCACCCCCCACAAACTGAGACGGGGCTAGACTTAGTGACTTACTGCCAAAGAACAGATTATGAAAAGGGAAAATTCGTAACCTGGCAGTGGGGAGACCCGGCCAACATCACCTTAACCAAGTGTTAACCAAGATTGTCAGCTCCAGTGATAAGTCATGTGGATACGATATGTCCCTGACACCATGAAATGAGAATGTGGTGCTCTTCCCCAAAACCCATAACCCAAGTCTAAACTTGAGGAAAGTATCAGAGAAACCCAAAGTGATGGATGTTATACAAGACACAGGACCAACACTGTTCAAAACTATCAAGGTCATGAAGAACAAGCAAAGACTGAGACAGCGTCACAGACTAGAGGAGATGACGTCTGACATCATTGGAGTGGCAACCAAATGCAACGTGGGATCCTGCATGGGACCCTGGAACGGAAAAAGACATAGTGGGAAAACTTGTGAATCCCAAAGAAAGTCTGGGCTTTGTTAATACTGACATGTCACTGTCAGTCTCTTGGTGTCAGCAAATGTACCACAATAATATATGTACCATAATAACAATAAATAAATGTACTAATAAAAAGTCGTGTAAGATGAACACATTAGGAAAACTGGCTGAAGGGCGTACAGAACTCTCTTTATACAACATTTTCATCTTTTCTGTTAGTCTAAAATTATTCCAAAATAAACAATACATGAAAAAGAAAATGAGGTTTTAGCAAATTTTCAAATTCAAAGTCAACACAAAAAAATTAATTATACTTGCTTTTATGAGCAACAAATACTTTAAAAAGCTTTTAAAACTTTTTAAATACCATTTTAAAATATCACTTACAGGAGCATTAAAAATATGAAGTACCTAGGAATAACTCTAATAGTAAATCTTTAAGATCTTTATGGAGAAAATTATAAAATTTTATTATGAATCATTAAAAATAGGGGTCGGCCCCGTGCCCAGGACCTGGAGGGCACAGCTGCCAAGGAAGAGCAGGAGGGAGAGTTGCCGAGAGCCACAGGAAGGGCTAGGAACCAGCTCCCATCCACTCCTGCCCTGGGCTCTCTCGTCAGTTCCTCTTGTCTGCAGCGTTCAGCACACACACCACACACGTACACACGCATGCACACCACTCAGTACACTTGACTGCATGCGTGAATGCACCATATGCATGCACACACCCACAACACAATGCATATGTCACACGTGCACACACGTGTGCGTGCCACATACATGCACGCACATGCATAACACATATGCATACACACCACACGTGTGCACATGCACGCACCACACACACCCGTGCATACACATGCACACACTTCAGACTTTGACTCAAGAAACGCTGAAGAACAGCACAGTTAGAAGGGTTTTCTCGTGACCGCAGCAGAGGGCGCGTCACAGCGCACATTAGACAAGGAGCCGGTAAGCCTTCTTTCCCCATGCTCTGCTCCCTCCTCTCTCTGACGCACCCTCCCTCTCCTCCAGCGGGCGTCCCTCCGGGGTCCCTCCTCCTGTGAAGGGCCCAGCACCCCCACTCCTCACTCCAGAGACCCACCGGATCTTCACCTTGAGAGAGAGAAGGAAGGGTGGTTAAGGCTTAGTTTTCTTTCGCAGGAACAGCAGTAATTGTCATTTTCCTTTCTTTTCCTTTTTCTTATTCTTTCTGCTTATTATGGACATTTCCAGGCACACACAAAAGCAGGAGAAGATAATGAGCCTGTTCCCACAGCTGGTTTCCGTCGGTGCCAGCTCCCAGCCTGTCTCCTGAAATCTGTGTCCCTCTCTGATCTTTTGATGAAATACCACATGTCCTACTGGCGTTTGATTCTGAGAAGGAAAGTCTGACAGAGGTTGGGACTGCGGCGACTAAATCTACTCAAGAATGCTATAGCCTTTGAGGGACCAATCCTATTTTTAAAGCGTCATAATATTTGGAAGTGGGAAAGATTAAACCGGGGTCTGGTGCACACCCCTTTGGTTGCTCATCTCTGAGAAGGTTCTTGAGCTGCAAGAGTCCTCATATCCCAGGGGCCAAGTTCTCGGTGGCTCCATGAAGCCTCAGGGCCTTGTTTTTATAGGCACAGTGATGCCCGGCACAGGCCCTCTGGGGTTTGTCTGATCTGTCCTCCTGCTGGTAGCCCGCAGGCTTCCTTTTCCTTCTCCCGGGCTCCCACTCCAGGCAGGAAGCAGCCCTCCTCCTGCCTCCTGAGTCTCGCACTGGAGCGGCTGCCCCAGGACAGGGACCTCGCTGCCTGTCCCCAGCGCCTCCACCATGGGCCTGTGGGAAGGAGGTGCTCCAGAAAGGTCCAGTGAAACTCCTGCCAAGACAGACGCACAAAGTGCCCATGTTTTGGCTTCATGAGATTGCGTGAGGAGTTGAAGAAGGGCAAGTCACCTGTGAAAACTCCACTGGCGTTAGTGGAGTGAGAAGGAGCTTCCAGGGAGGGCCATCTGCTGGCTGATTCCCACCTGCAGCCACTTCTGGCCTTGGCCGTCTGCACCTCTGCTCTCTGGCCCCTTCACACACCTGCGGGAGCCTGGGGGTCACTTTTTGCCAGGCCCGTCAGGGAATTTCTGAAATCCAGCCTGGCAATTGGCTTTATTTTGGAAAATGATACTGCATGGCATCAGCAGCTGTGCATGGCTGGGGGTTTTGTGTGTGGTGCCCAGGAATAGGAGGGCAGAGCAATTCCAAGGCCGAGCTGGGGCCACCGCATCCCCGGGCCCCGAAGAGGGCAGGTGCACCAAAAGCAGCCTGGTGGCTCTGGGCTGGTTCTGGCGACAGGGAGCGATTGTGCCGGGGCTGTGAGCAGCGGCTCTCACATGCCAGCATCCGTGAGAGCTCTCGCTTAATTTCACCTTGGGCAGATGGGATGCGGTCCAGCGGCCATGAACAGCCCTCGTGTCAGGACATATAGTTAGTGGATAAGAACTACCCTTATTCTGATACATTAATAAAATAACATTAGAAGAACAAAAAGCTCCCAGAAACATTTCTCTAAAAAAATTTAAACTACTTTTAAACTGAAATATCTACATTTAACATCTACTTTTAAACTACCATATCTACAAAATGGTGCCTTAAACATCTATGTATGATTTAAACATAGATTATAACGCAGTATTTAGACGGGGGAAAAGGTACTTCTCCTGGAGTTATGACCAAGAATGTCACCAGCAACTGGACCTGCCCATCTTATTTCCTTCCTCTTAACGGTGACGCTGTCGACGTCTGTGACGATGATGCCTCTGCACTTTGTAGCTTTAACGTAAATGTCCTCCTCCAGCGGCGATCGCTGAGCCATGCCTGTGTTTGAAGGTCCCATAAATGGAACTGTGTGGTGTGCTTCTTCTCATTATGCTTACAGCCTGCCCTCGAGGACACACACAGTTCCCGCCACATGCGTCTAGGCTGCAGCAAGACCTATTTGTATTTTCAAAAGCCCCATGACTTGGAAGGATTCCTAAGAAAAGAGCACAGCCAGCCGCACTGGGGAGAGAGCCTCTCACAGATGGAGATTACACAGTAATTCCGGGGCTGCAGACACGGGGCACACAGGAGGTGCTCGGAATACAAAACCCATCGGAAACCAGGACTCATGCCCAGGACGGGTACCATCTCTCATCTCCTCAGGACTTCCGTGACAGGACCGTGTGCACGCTGCACGTTGAGTGGAAAGCCGGGTAAACACATACAACGTCCTTCCAACTTCATGTAAAGATACTCAATTGTTATCACAGGCACCCTCTGAGTGAGGAGCTTGTGAACGACGTTTCTATAATAATACCTTTTACATTCTAAACTAGGAAAAATCATTATTTCCAAAATATCAGTGCCAGTGTCATTAAGCCAAGGGAGTGATGGTGCTTCGTATTCTACTATGATGCAATAATACAGAACATTCCACTTTCTCTAAGATGAAAGTCATTTTAAATGGAGGAAACATCCAAGGACGTCCCTGGACGCGACCTTGCTTCCCGTCACACTGTTACTGCTGGCGCAGCCGGTGCCCACTTCCGACTTCGTGGGGTTTACCTGAGGGGCTGGTCGAGATCTCAGTTTTTTCCCAGTTTAAAGCCTCGGCATTGTTCCTATGCGACCAGAGCTCCCAGGCAGCTAACTCACCATGTTCCAGGGAGCGTGGAGACCCTGTTCCCGAGCTGCTGGCCCTCCACATGTGTGGATACCTGCCAGTCCTCGGCTGGAGAACGGACCCTGGAAGCCCCGGCAGGGCCGTGGGTGGAGGCTCATCTCTGGAAGCCTGAATTACTGTGGTGGCCACCCCAGACCTTGACCTGGTGTCCTGGGTGGTGCCGTCACAGGTGGCAGAGGAGGTGGTTGTCCCAACAAGGAGCCAGGCTCTAGAGGGCAGATCTGAAGTGGAACCCGGACAGTCCCCTTGGCAGCTGAGTGACCCTGAACAAGACGTTTCTCTGACATGAACACAAGGCCCACCATGTCCACATACGTCACTTACACAGGAGGAACATATCACCCTCGCAAGCCTGTCTCCCTGGAGAAGCAGCATCAACAATGATCCGAGTCTCCAGAAGAAATCACTACGAAATTCCGTGTCCATCAGCACAGCCACATGCAGCTCGGGGAAGATCTTGGAAGGATCTCGAATATAGGTGACATTGTCACGGGGTCACAACTGCAGAGTGTGGAACCTGCCCACTGGTCAGTTTATTAGACTAGAGAGTAGTCTGTGAACCAGGTCATGACCTGAAAACCCAAGTGGACAAACCTGCCAGACTGCACCCTCCGCTGTCATCCCTTCGGTCGGGAAGGGGCTGGGTGAGAAAGGGCTAATGCGTCAACTCAGATCTGCCACAGCTTTTTAAACGACACTCGTGTGCAAACACACACACACGTACACATATGCACACACGCATGCATGCATGCACACACACACACGCACACACACACCCTGCCAGGATGCATGTCCCAGAGACAGCTCAGTCAGATCATGTCCAGGTGTCTGAAACGTCCCTTTGTCACCCGAGGCTATTCAGCACCCAGGTCCCTTCCTGACAGCAGCCTGATGTCCTCAGGGTCCACCTGTCCCTGGTCATTTATGGATGCAGTGGGACCATTTCCCACCACAGAAGCCAGAAGGTCTGGACAGAGCTGCGCTCCCCCTGACTCCTGGGAAAGGAGGCAGGCATGCGAGTTACCCCGGACCCATCCCCACTCGCCCCCCAAGCTCAGTCCTGAGCTAAGGAACAAGGACACACCTTGACAGGACCATTTCTGCTGAGCGCTATGGGAAGTGGCCCCTTGATCTCTGAATATTTGCGAGCTCTCCCATCAGCCAAGCCGGCAGTGACCCTGGGGCCCCTGACACCCGCACAGCTCACCCTTCACCACTCGCCAGGGCCAGCTCCTGTCGCCCGCATCCAGAAGCCCCCGGTGGTCACACCGCCACAGTGTGTGGGAGAAGTAACGCTGTCATGGGAACTGACATCATCGAGCATGCTGTCCCAGGTCTCAACGTGACCACTGTCCTCAATCTGTAAGGCCTCCACCAGAGGCGGCACGTTTTCCCAACCAGAGCTGTGTTATACTCGCCAGGGCCTCTTAGACTTACAACTAGGAACCAGCGTGTTAGCGGAACACACTGGACACACGGTCGCAGAGGACAACGCACAGCGTTCACCGGTGGTATGAGAGAAACCAAAGAACCTGATTTTAGAAAATCCAGAAGGAAAGTCACTCTGGGACAAACTGTCATCGATATGCAAGGCACGAGAAGACGGGGCAGCGGGGTAGACCCAGGGCCACCTCAGTCCTACACACTCTCCCTTCCTACCAACACCCTGAAAATTGTGAGAAGAAAGGAGAAACAAGCACTGGCCCATTCAAAGCAGTGAGCTACGACCCAGGTGCAGCACAGGCACTGTCGGGAGGCTGCCGGCACTGCTCACACGCCGCTCAGAGGCGAGGCTCCCTCACCAGCAGCCACCTCAGAGCCCCAACCCGAGAGTGGGTCTGCGTCTACACCGTATGTTTCCTATCACACTCCAGGGTCTGCTCGGTGCCCGGACACCCCGAGAAACACCATGAGCTGCGCCTCCCAGCATATTTCCCCCCCCCCCCGCACCACCCTAAACTGCTCAGGGGAAAACAAAGTGAGCGAGACCCCCAGCTCTTCCCCTGACCCCCAAGAATTCACGGCGGCGACACACTGCCATTCCGCGAAACGGGGCTTTGACTGTGAGTCCAGTTGTCCCTGGAATCCGCCACGAATGCAGTCCCCACCGTAACGCGGGAAGTCCCGGGTCACGTGGGAGCACGCGGGCCGACATCTCCGCAGGTGCGCCTCCTCACCTGCGCCTCCTCCCACGCCGTGGGCGGCGGGCGCGCCGGCTGACACCCCCTCCCGCCCTGTCCCGGCGTCAGACTCCTCCTGCGAAAGCTGTGGGCAGAGGCTGGGAGGGCCTGCTGCTCCCCAGCTGTCCAGCTGGGTTAACTTTCTGGAAGCAAGAGGCCCAGCAGACAAGGCGTCTGGACAGGCGACCCAGCCACCGAGACCCCAGCAGGGCCCTCGCCTCCGACGCGGGGCGCACCAGCCCGGCCGGGTCTCCCAGCGCAGACCCCACCCGGGACCGGGCGCGGACGACGCCCGAGGGCCCGGCCCGGAGCGGAGGCGGGGAAGCGGGACGCAGGGAGCGCCCACCCCGTGGAGCCAGGCGCGGGGTGGGCGCGGGGAGCGACTTCTGGGGAGCATCCCCTCCTGGAAGGCGGCTCCAGCGCCGCCTGTGTCACAAGTCATAGCGCCGCGCACTTGGCATTCGTGCGTGTTACCGGGTGTCACTTCCTCCTCCACCAAACAGGAGCCACCGCGTCCCAGTCCCCGACCCCCTCACCGGAGGGCTGAGAGTCACGGGGCTGAGCCGGCAGCCTCTCTGTTTCCCTCTCCTCAGGACCTCCCTCGGGGAGGACGGGGAGGAGCGGATGGAGGAGGCAGAGATGAGGTGGATGCCCAGCTGGGACCTCGGGGGGCGCGGGGGTGGCGCTGAGGGGTCAGCTCGCGCACCGGTCCTAGACGCAGCGTTGGGCCCTCCGGGCGCGGCCCCGATGCACAGCAGCTCTGCCGTGGTCCCGCCGCTGCGTGCGGGCGCTCCGCGTTTGCAGTGGCCTTTCGGGGATGACCAAGCGAGAGCGCGGCTCTGGAGGCCCCTCTCTGTGGCCGCAGGCTGGATGAGTCCGCTGCCTGGGCTCGTTGCTCCAACTTCCACAAGATGCAAAAGTGTGTTTGAGCCCAAAGTTTTGGACACCTTCTTGCCAGTACAGAGAATGGGGTTTCTCCCCAAGTTTATTTTGGTTAATAGATGGAACTGATTTTTTTATAAAAACTATTTTACTTTTTAAACATTATTGATTTGGAATTTTTCAGTCTGCCTATTAGTGTATTTTTGGATGGATTATCACTGAACTTTTTATTTTAATGATTGTTCAGAGCAACTCCAGACCCTCTTTCCTTAGTGAAACACCAAGAAGGGAGCTCCTTGGAGTCCAAGAGTGCATGTGACTGCTTTTACTTTTGAGAAACTTACAAGGAACAGCCCTTCAAGCTGCGAAGGGCACTGGACCTTCAGCCAAACCTGGCCAGGACTCTGTGGCTCAGACCACTGGAGACTGTGGGGCGCATCATCAGCAACATTACACACACACTTGAAATCTGAAATCTGGAAAACTGAAATCATCACCTTTCTTTCTTCCCCAAACAGCTGCTGTTCAATTTCTTCCCAAACTGCCTCTCCCTCCTTGGACCTCTGCTCTCTATCACTGAATTTTTTCTGTCTCTCCTCTCCCCAATTCAATGCCTCCCAAAGCTATGACCAGTTCCTATCCCGTCCAGTCTCTTGGCCACGAGGGCTTCTCCCCTGCAATCCACCAGAGGAGTCCAGGACACAATTCTTCCCCAGGAATAATGGCGGCATCCTCCTTTCAGATGCCCAGGAAACCCCGAGAACTCTAGGTGGTTCTCACCAATTCTTTTCCCACATTCCAATCACCTTTTGTTTTCACGATTACCTGCACAATCTCTCAATTGAAAAAATACCGTGTACTATTAAATGCTGAACAAAAAGTCTCCAAAAAAGTGTGCCAGGAGCTGTGAGAGATTAAAAAGTCAGTCATCAAATGGCAAATAAACATCTGTCCTCTCCTTATAGTGTCTCTTTTCCTTCCTGTCTTTGTGCCTATACAAGGAACTGCTCTCCCAACAGAACCTTCGATGGCGTCTCTCCCTCAGCACACCCCCCCGCCCCAACCATCCTTAGATTCAGATCCCCCCCAGCGTCTCTTCTCCCCCTCCATCTGTCTCTGTCTCTCTCTGACTCTGTCTCTGTGTCTCTCTCTAACTCTCTGTCTCCCTGTCTCTCTGTCTCTTCTCTCCCTCCATCTGTCTCTGTCTCTCTGTATTTCTCTGTTTCTCTCTAGCCCTCTCTCTCTCCAACATACACATTTTCCTTGCACACACTCTTGGGCCTCAAAAGTCAAGTCACTGCCCTGGTTTCTTCCACTCAAGACCACCCTTGAGTGGTCAGCATCATGAAGACACAGCTGCCCTTCAACGGCTTCCCTCTGCGATTCACCTGTGCTCCCATCCTTATGAGACAAGTGAGAAGAAGTTAAAAAAGGTCAACGGAATGGTAATCTCTTAGGATCTCCGTTTAAGGCACAGTGCTGTTCACTTCGATATGTGTATTGACAGATAACAGAGGGGATTTTGTCTCCAGAAGGCGTCGCATATGGGCAGCCAGTCTGTATCCAGACAATGGTGTTCTGCTCCTTGCAGGATGAGACCCACCCCAACACAGAAAGCTGCTAATGCCACATGTGAGACAGGAAAGCGGCATGAATCAGCGTCTTGTGGAAGGACACCCTTTCTCCATGACCCTGCCTGGAACAGTACGCGTTACACGGCACATCATAAAAATAATGTCATGTTTACCAAAGAAAATCGTCAGATACAGAAGCAAAAGCACTTTTCAAGGCTCAAAACAAAAATCAAGCCAATGTTTGGATGAATTCCTCTGTGCTTCTAAATGCTCTGTGGAAAGGTTAATGAAGGAGGCCAGGTGGACCTGAGGGGCTGTCCTCAAATCAGCGCATCAGAAGTCAGGGCAGTGTTCCCAGCGGTTTTCAGAGAAGTTGTTGATGGGCATATTTCAAACACCACCCCTGCCCTGACAGGCCAATTACACTCTCACAAAGCCCGCAGGCAACAAATCACACACTCCTCGCTCAGCGGCTCGGCTCCTCGCCTCTCTCAGGGCCGCTGGCCCTGCCCTAGCGAGCTGGGAAGGAAATGACACTCTCCCAGACAACCAGGAGGAGCTGGGGACCGACAGATGAGCCCAAACACAAGACGGAAGCGCACAGAAGCAACACGATAAGCGCCACATCTGTCTCCATCAGGTAGAGGACAGAGTGGCCACAATGACGGGAAGCCAAGCCGCTTACAGAGAATTTGCAAGGAGGGTGGCAGTGGCACAGTCAAGGGGAGGAGACAGCCACTCGGGAGGGACTCGTGCCTGCTGGAACCAGGGAGTTTCCGAGTGATAAGGAGCATTCGATCTGGGAGAGCAAACAGAAAGACATGGAAGCGAGAGCCGACATTCATCAGAAAACCAGATAAATGAGTGTTTCAAGGCCCAGAAGACATCTTGTTTGTTTGCAGTATTTTAAACAACAAGTAAAGAGCCATTCGTTTCTCCTTCTTTCCGCTCTTTTTCCAACACATGGCTTGCCTGGTGCCCAAACGTCACACTGTGGGGGTGAGACCAGGAATTCGATAAAATGCCTCAGGGAGAATTAGAAACTAGGAAACTTCCGATAATCGAACCAGCGGTTCTGTTCTCCCCAATGACTGAGAATTGCAGCAAATGTGTGAACACGCTACGAGGGAGCCCCGCCACCACCCCCACTCCACCTGCCCCTCCTCCACCTGTTCCACTCCTGCAGCTGAATTCATCTCATCCATGGCTGAGGCGTTTCCTAAAAGTGCAGGTCCTTTATTTAGACTCATATTCCCAGGTGAATTCTTTATTATCACATGAACCACACCCCCTTGAAAACTGGTACTTCAGTAAAGAGAAAGTTGAATAACATTATAATATTTAAGCAATCTTGCAAAAGTCTTCAACATTTGGAGAGATATCTGAGCTCCCCACATATATTGCAAATTTCCTTAGAACAAACACCATATTTTAGGACTCGGATGATCACAATAAATTGATAACAAATCTCATTTTACAGATATGGAAATTGAGACCAAGAGAACCATTTGCTCCTGTTAAAACTTTGTTTAATTTGGAGAGAAAAAGAGAGATAATACAGGTCAGTAAATACATTTTTAGAGAATGGTTAAAGATTAACAAGTGTAAAACAAGAAGCTTATTACGAAGCCTGGCAGATGTTAACATGCTATAAACACATGGAGGAGCTCAGAACTACACTGATATTTTAATACATTATGTAATTAATTTTGATCATATTGTGGTCATGGAAAGGAAATTAAGGAGTAACCTAAAATTTACACCAGCTGAGACAGGCAGAATGATGGCTCCCCAAAATAGCCACGTGCTACTCCTCAGATCCTGTGAATGTTAAATTGCACGGCAAAGTGGAGTCAAAGTTGAAGATGGAAGTAAGGTTGCCTTAAATATATACCGTTTTTATTTGTGAAGTGTACCTGAATGAAGCTGGGAAAAAAACCCAAAAAACAACGAAGAAAGGAGCAGGGATAGAGACACGTGCAGCTGGAGCAGAGGGAGCCGAGGGACGCCTCCACAGTGTGCACGTCCGTGCATGTGTGTGGCGTGTGTGTGAGGGAGGGGAGCTGGGGGGGTGCCATACCCCAGGGTGGATCAGGAAAGGCACCGGAAGGAGCCCAAGGTCAAAGACAGCCACTGAACCGCCTCTGCGGACCCTGCAGCTCTGCCCAGCAGCTCGACACCCAACTGATGCAGAACACGGGCTGGAAAATGTTTCTCCCGTCAGTCAGGATCAGCGGTCTCCAAATGGTCGAGATGGTGGGAGAGATTCCTCTTCCTTATCTCTCCTCCTTCCACAAAGAGACTGCCAGAGCCAATCAATTGAACAAAAGATCAGCTATCCCGGCCAGACACTGATTTGCAGAAGGAACTAATGTGCAGATTAAAAACAGACACTGCTGAGGGAGGCATTTTCCACCTGTGATATTTGACGACACTGATAACTACCATAGTAACCCACACCTGCCTTCCGCCTCCCTCGCACCGGTCTTTACAGCTGGTTACTGAGGCCAGGAGGGGAGGACGGGGCCTGCTTTCTGAGGCTCCACAGAAGCGTGGTTCCCACACTCCACAGGAAGTCAGCGCTTCCACATTTAAAGTTAAATTGATTTAAGAGATGCTACTCACTATCTAGGAGTGGGAAAATGGTTGCTGTCTTATTTATTAAAAACCATTTTTCAAGGGCCAGCCCAGGGGCTTAGTGCTTAAGTTCCTAAACTCTGCTTTGGCAGCCCAGGGTTTGCCGGTTCGGATCCTGGATGCGGACCTAGCACCACTCATCAAGCCATGCTGTGGCAGTGTCCCACATAAATCAGAGAAAGATGGGCACAGATGTTAGCTCAGGGCCAGTCTTCCTCAGCAAAAAAGAGGAAGATTGGTAACAGATGTTAGCTCAGGGACAGTCTTCCTCACCAAAAAAAACATTGTTTTTCAGGACTTAGATAAATTTACTGAGGAGATGAAACAGCCTCTCACACAGTAAGCAGAAAACCACCAAGTTGGGTGAATGCTGCTCTTCAGGTCAGGATAAGGGGAGAGCCTCAGTGGGAAATCACAGAGCTGTGTGCACTTGCATCGGGCATGAGCAGGGGTCCCAGGATGGCGGGTGGAGGGGAGGAGGGCAGGGGATGGTGCCCGGAATCTTCTACATGAGTGTATTAAATGCGTGAGGTCAGCACACTGCAGGTGCAGTCGCTTTGTCAAATCGTTTCACTTTCCTAATAGCCCTTCATGACCTCCTTCCCAGCAAGCATCTGAGGGCACCCATGAGCTAGGCCGGATGCTCTGGTTCCTGACAGGTCTCACAAGCTACATGACAGTACAAAATATACCAAATACAGTAAAGTGTTACCGATATGATGATGGAGGTTTGGAGGGACTGTCGATGTTATTACTACAGATTCCACAGATGACAAGGGAATAATATCAGCAACGTTCTGCCAATAAATTTAACAGTTCAGGTGATGTGAACACATTCTTGAAAAACAAAAACTACCGAAGCTTACTCAAGTAGAAATAGATAACCTGAATAACCTTGCATCTGTTAAATAAATTTAATTTATAGTTAAAATCCTTCCCACAAAGAAAACTCCAGGCCCATATGACAACTTTAGTGAATTCTACCAAACCTTTAAGGGAGAAATAATAGCAATTCTACACAAACTCCTCCAGAAAATTGAAAAAGAAGGTGGCTTCCAAACTCATTCTCTAAGGCCCGCGTTACGTTAATAGTAAAACGAGACAGAGACAGTACAAGAAAACTACAGACCAATGTCTCTCATGAACACGGACACAAAAATCCTTAAAGTAATAGCAAACCAAACCCAGCAGTGTAAAAAATGACAAAACGCAAAACTGAGTTTAACATTCATAAATCATTAACATAAATCATCATACTAACAAACTACAAAAGAAAAATCACATGATTATCTCAACAAACACTAAAAAAATGCTTGAAGAAAGTCCTACATTCATTCCTGATAAAAACTCTTCGGCACAATTAGCAGAAGGGAAGTTCATCTACTTGATAAAGAACATCTGTGAAACCACAGCTCCCGTCATCATGACACTGAAAGCTCTCTCCTCTCCTTGCTCTGGCCAGTGCAATAAGACAAGGAGATAAATGGCAAGTGACACGATTGCCTTTGCAAAAATCTGACAATCTATTTAAAAAGCTGTTGGAATTAAGATGTGAATTTAGAAAACCTTCAGGATACAAGATAAACGTACTATTCTCTCAGTTTTTATTTGTCTGAGAAAGTCTTTCTGTCTTCTTCACCTCTGCAGGATACATGCCCCAGAAACGAAATTCTAGGTTGGTGGCCTTTCAAGACTTTAAATATTCCACTCTGCTGGTGTCTGGCTTGCACGATTTCTGTGGAAAAGTCTGACGCAACTCTTATCATTGTTGCTCTGTAAAGAAGGGGTATTTTCTCTGGCTTCTGTCAAGCCTTTGCCTGTCTTTAGTGCTCTGCAGTTTGAATAGGATGTGCCCATGTGTTGACTTACTAGCATTATCTACTTGGTATTCCCTGAGCTTCCTTGATCTGTGGTTTGGTTTATGTCATTAATTTTGGAAAATTCTCAACTATTATTTCAAATCTCTTTCCTGCTCCATTCTCTCTTCACCTACTGTTCCCATGTGTGTTACACCTTTTTGTAATCATCCCAGAACCCTCAAATATTCTGTTCTGCTTTTTTCATCCTTTTTGCTGTTCGCTCCTCAGTTTGAGAAGTATCTGTTGACTTACCTTGAAGCTGTCTTGAGGGATTTGTTCCTTGGCCATGTCCACTCTGCTAAAAGGCTCATCAAAGGGATCCTTCATTTCTGTTATGGTGTTTTGTATTTCTAGTATTTTTTTCTTAGCGTTTCCATCTCTCTGCTTACATTACCCATCGGCTCTTGCGTATTATGCACTTTTTCCATTAGAGTGCTTACCATGTTAATCATAGTTGGTTTACAATCCTGGCGTGATAACCCCAACATCTCTGCCATGTCTGAGTCTATTGTATATTACAGGATCCTGTCGATGTGGTGGTCCGGTGGTGAGGGGACAGGAAGTGTCCTGCAGTCCTGTGATTAGGTCTCAGTCCTTCTGTGAGCCTGGGCCCTTGGGCTGGAACCTCCACAAGTGCCTCCCAGTCATTTTTCCCCTTTAGTGAGACAGGAAGGCTCGAGGAGCTGGGGCTGCGTCCCTGCCCTTCCCCACGTCAGAGACGGCTCTGGTGAAGCTTTTCCCTTGGTGAGGAGGTGTCTGTGGTGGAGACAGCTGTGGGCTTAATTCGGAATGGCTACTCTTCCCCTCCCCCGGAACAAACATGAGGGGATTTTCCTCTGGTCTTCATGATGGGAATTCGGTGCTCTAGGAAACACAAGCTACGGAAGTGTGGCGGCCCCTCAGCCTGTGCCTCAACGGGTTTTACTCTCAAGCACGCCCACACTCAGCCTCCAGAAGTTCATCAAGTTTCCATCTAAGCGCCCCACGATCCCCGGCCCAGCAGCTTCTGTCTCTCATGAGCTGTTTCTCTGGCTCCACCCGTCTGTGTCCAGCTCTCAGGGCAGCAGTTTGCCCTCTGACCTCAATCCTCTAACAGATCTAAGAAAAGTCATTGATTTCAATTGGTTCATCTTTTTTCAAGTTATGAGGGAAGGAGAAACAACTTCTAAGCTCTTTACAAGTCAGAGCAGAAACGAGAAGTCTCCAGTACAACCACTTTGGAAAACTCCATGGCAGACTCTCAAAAAGTGAAAAATATTCCAACCATATGGTCCAGCCATTCTACTCCTGCGTATGTACCCAAGAGAAACAAAAGTATGTGGATACAAAGACTTATACACAAATGTTCATACCAGCTTTCTTCGTAATAGCCAAAAACTGGAAACAATCTAAATCCCCATCAACAGGGAAAAGGACAAATGTGATATATCCATACAATGAAATACTGCTCAGCAATAAAAAAATGAGTTGTTGATACATGCAAAAAACATGAATTAATCTCGACAATTTTCCTGAGTGAAAGAAGACAAAAATAAGTACATACTGTATAATTGCATCTATATAAAATTCTAGAAAATGCAAATTAATCTCTAGTGACAGAAAGGAGACCAGCGGTTACTGAGGATGCACGGTGTGGAGGGGCGCAGAAAGGGAATGCGAAGAGGCATGAGTAAACTTTTTTGGGTGATAATTGCATTATCTTGATTGTGGTGATAATTTCATGGGTGAATATGTCAAAACTTACCAAATTTTACACTTTATATATGTTCAGTATATTTTATGTCAATTTTATCACAATAAAGCTGTTTTTAAAAAGAGAAAAAAATAAAATGAGCTTCATATAACACTAGAGAAGAATTGGTGATAGAATATATATAATTAATTTTATCAATGAAAAAAAGAATGAAGTTTACCAGTAGGATATTTTTAAACTATTTATTGAGAATCAATCCAGAGCTAGAAGACATCTGTAATGCATACACATTGTAGAAAACACTTTCAGCAAATACCCCAGAAATTATCCACCTAGCCAAATAAATGCTGTTTTCTCCAAAACACAGACTGAGAGAATGAAAACTCTTTTTCTCGTACGTGGCCACTGCTCAACATAATTTTTGGACTGGCTCTTGGATTTGAAATTATCTTCAGTCCCAGTTTATGAGCAACGTAAGAAAACAACTTTTATTGTTTTATGATCACACCTGGTAAGTGAAATCCTTATTACATTTCCCATTTTAAAGCTACGATCTCCAAAATGTATTTGAAAACAACCCAATTTTGACACAGGGAAACACAGTCTTTTTATAGTTTCCTTAGTGACTTTTTTTCAAGAACATTATCTTGGAACAAAATTGGCTTTGAGTTTCTTTCTATGGAGTGTACACACTGACTGAAAATTGAACATTTTTAGAATAATAAAATGACATGTTTATAAGTGGAAAAAATATCTGAAATGAATAAAATATGGTTATGCAATGATAAGCTTGAAACTGATACAATCAAAAGTATTACTATAAATGCGCCCGTGTTACCAGCATTCACTTTATCCACCTTAGGAAAAGCATGAACTTTCTCTTTAGAATTTTTTCTAGGACTCTTTTAATTATATAATGTTGGATACACTAAAGGAGTATTGGTAAATGTATTTAAGTTATGAAGTATGAAAATAAGAACACAGACTTCATCCACCATCCAAATTGGGATCTGGACATTGCCAATTCTAGGCTTTCATTGACCCCACCCTCTGCCTCTCACTCCACTCACCACTCCTGGCCCAGAGAACATCATGCTGAATGTGGGGTTTTCATTCCCATGTCCCAAAATATGTGCCCATAATTATATAAGCACAGACTACGATTTATTTACTAGTCCCGGTCGATGTGCGGTTGGGTTGTTTCTGGTTTGGTGCTGTGACCTTGCACATATCCCCAGGCACACATGTGCTAAAAGTTCTTCAGGACAGCGGCTCTCACACAGGACAGCACAATCACACGTGGGAGCTTGTTTAATGCTGATTCTTGCGTCCTATCCTGAGAGATTCCGAGTTAGCAGCTCCAAGGTTGGACTCAGGCGTCTTCATTTTAACAGACACATCAGGTCTCCAGAATCACACTTTAACAAACTATGTTCTAAATATATGCCTAGTAATCGCTGGAGTGGAGGGTATGCACACACCCAGACCTACAAGATTTCCAATTTGCTGTATTATTTTACATTCAAACTAAGTGTTTGTAAAAGTTCCAACAGCTTATATGCCTGACAGACTTTTTCCCAGTCTAATGGTTGCAAAATGCCATTTCATTTTGGCCTTAATTTTCATCTTCTTGATTTCTATATTTACTTAATTATTGGCTACTCAAGTTTTCTCTTTTGTGACATACCTTTTCACATCTGCTGCCCAATCCCCAATTCTCCCACAGACATGTAGAATGTTGTTTTCTCTACTCTCCTGGATAGTAACCCTTTGTGGGTTACACATGTTGCAACTTCAACTTGTGGTTCATCACTTCACCCTTTCTACGGGATTCTATGATGCACATCCTTTAATTTTAATACGGTTGAATGTATCCATCTTTTCTAAGATGGTTAACGCATTTTTGGATAGTTGTTTAATAAACCCAAAGCCATAAAAATATTCTTTTTTAAAAATGTTACTGTTTTTCCTGTAACATTCAAAGCTGGAATTGATTTTCTTTTGGTGTGAGGTAGGGATTCAAATTCATTTTCTTCCATATGGATAAGCAGTAGTCCTAGAACCACTAATAGGCCACTTTCTCCCCACTGGTCTATGATTATATGAGCTGAAATATTTCAAGTTTTCACACGTGTATGAATGTGCCCCACTGATCAATGTGTCCATCCCTGTACCACCCTTGATTTACTACAGCCCTGCCAGGCTTAAGGTGAATCTCTCTCTCCTTTTTCTCCTCTTTTCTCTTCTTGGGCATCTTGTTAACTCTGGCCTGTGCCCTTCCAAATAAACTTAGGAACCAGATTCTCAAGTTTCTCAAAAAATTCTAGGGTGATTTGGATTAGAACTGCATTGAATCTACTTGCCAATATGGGGAGAACTGACATTTTTACAATATTTACTATTCCTTTTAATGAACATAATGGTCTCTCATTTTGTCTTTCTTAATGTCTTTGTTAAAGTTTAAAGTATTTCCATGGATGATTTCAAGCCTCTTTTTATTTTTGTCATATTTTCCTCACTAACTACCTTGTGTGTTTTTATCGCCAGCATAAAATGAGAACTTTTCAGATACTGGGTGATCTATTTCAATGGTTCTCAAATTTAAAAACTATAGAAAGAAATACACCAAAAAGTCACTTCTGCCCAGTTCTTATTTACCACATTTCCCAAACCCCTTACAGTAACCACTTTTAATCGTTTATCTTTCCAAGGTGTTTTTGTGTGTATGTGGTTACCCTCAAAATTTTACTATATATATTTAATAACTTAAAGACTAAAGTTAATCATATTTCAATCCCCTAGCCAAACAAAAATAGAATTTAAACCACTAACTACAATCAGACATAATTTTACAGGGATGTCTGCTGGCACGTTGGCTAGGGGATTGAAACCCTTCTTCGTGACTTTTTCTTCTTACAGTATCTCCTCAAGAAGTTCCATTAGGGAAGGTACACTGGTGAAAACCATTTTTGTTTATACCAAGCTATGTTTATTTCACACTCATTTCTGAAAGACAGTTTTGCTGAGCACACAATTCTCAAGGGAAGATCCTGACAGCCCAGTTTGGGTAGGTGGAGCCTAAATGACCCCTCACACAGAACCCACACGGGCAAGGGGTGGACACTGCGCTCAGAGTGTGAGAGGAAGTGCTCAGTGGTGGTGATAAATGCCCAGCAATACAGGGAACAGACGAATTCAGGTACTGAAACCTAATAACTCTAAATTGTGACTGAAATTTCCTAACACATCCAGTTACCTTTTTTTTTTTCAGGGAAAAGTCCTTCTCAGCAGTTTAGGTTGTGCTTGAAACATCCTTTGGGTAACTAAGCCTGCAGTCAAAGCTCCACGCTCGCAGTAACAGCATTTTCCATAAGTGCATCCTGAACTTCGGAGTGAAGAGCCTTTCTCCCAGTAAGAACCACCTGTTCAACTTCCAAGTCAGACCTCAGCCACACGTTCTCCACCCTGCTGCCCTGGAACCTCCCTGCAGCCGTCTTCCCCCTGGAAGACTCCGAGCCCCTCGGTTGGTCCCAAGGCAGCCGGTGCACATGGAGAAAACCCGCTAGTGAGACATTCCTCGCCCTGGCACGCTCCCCTCCCACTACGCTCAGTCACGCTGTGTGCGTGGCGTTCCCCTCACTTCTCTTGTCGCCATTTCCTGACGCCTTCGGCAACCTTCAGCCTTCGGATTAGATCTCCTCTCTTTACAGATGCCTCCTCCACCAAACTGTCTGAAGCAGCTCCCCATTACTCTACCACAGCCCATAACCATCAACGGGCACCACCTGTCGAGCAGCGCTCTCAAAGCTCCAAAAAGCTGCTTACTCTACTTTCATTTTGACCAAAGGCTGTGTAAAGAGTTTTAACAAGGGGCCGGCCCCAGGGCCTAGAGGTTAAGTTCGCGCACTCCGCTTCCACAGCCCAGGGTTTCGTTGTTCAGATCCTGGGTGTGGACATGGCACCGCTCATCAGGCCACACTGAGGCAGCGACCCACATGCCACAACTAGAAGGACCTACAGCTAGAATACACAACTATGTACTGGGGGGCTTTGGAGAGAAGAAAAAAGAAGATTGGTAACAGATGTTAGCTCAGGTGCCAATCTAAAAAAATAAAAAAGCTGTTTTAATAAAGTTAATTTGAAACTATACAACACTTACCCGATTTCATTTTCAGCTTCTTCCCACCATACTATGGACTATATACTGTGTTGCACATAGCAACTGAGGTGTTCCCAATTTTTGGAATAATTTCTTTAACCTCTTATTAACGGAAAACAGAAAACCTATGGATAGTAATATGGGAGACACGTCTCAGCAGCATTTTGATGAAATCATAGCAATACAAGTCTTGCCTGCTTGATTCTTTATACCAATTTGTGAACTTTTAAACTTAACTGAGGATTAATTATGAAATTTGCACAACAATCTCATGTTTGCGAGGAGTCAGGAAAGGAAGTCAAGTAACCAGTGAAGACTTCCTACCCTCTGGGGACTGAATGTGGCCCCAGTGCCTGTGCAATGCAGGCTGTGACCGCACAGGCAAGGGACTCCCAGGTGGAGCTTTGATCCCCGATGTGCCCACATCCACCACCACACTCCGTGCATGTGTGTAAGAACACACGGGAAATAAGCAGCTACCACCAACCCTGGTTTGCATCCTCCCACAGAAAATAGAGCCTTACTTTCTGTAACTGCAATTTTTTTTACGTTTCAAACAAGCTTAACTATAATAAGAACAGAATAAGTGTCTTATGAAACTCTGAGGAACTCTGACAAATGCCTGTATTATGTCAAATTGTTAATGCCCTTCAGAAATTCTTCAGCTGGTGATTCAGGAATGGAGAAGCATAATTATGTATCATTTAATTTTAGCATGACAGACAGAAAATACAACACAATTGATCTTTTAAGTCTAAAACAAATTTTTCAGGTGGGCAATGCTATAATTAATTTGTTCAGTTTCTACATCATTGTGATGTTTAGCGGCCATTAACAATGTTTCACAAAGCAAAACAAAAAAAACAAAATAAAACAATAAAAAAGAGACTCCTAATAACATAAAACTTTTACAATAGTAATTACGGAACATGGATTTTTAATGAATTTCATATTGCAATGAAGACATTGAACACTTAAAAACAATTACATCAACACAATAAAAACACTTGCTTCTACACAACACTTATAAATGCATATTTTCCCCTCAAAGAAACTTGTTTTTCACAGATTTAAGCAACAAATCATTTACATAAGATTCTTCAGATTCCAAAATATGTACAGAATTTTTGACTCTACAGAAACTGATGTGCAGTCGCTGAGAAAAAGAGTGTTGCCTTGTCCAACTCAGTGTTGTCGTCTATGAAATTCTCCATCAATACATGTTTTTCAGTAACCACCCATTTTCCTTCCATTATCAAATGAAATTCTGGACATGTCAGCATATAGGACAAAACCACTCCCATCTCCAAATACTATTTCAGATGAGATGACATGTGGCTGATAACATGACAATGTCAGTCACACATGCGCACAGATGCACATTCACGCAGGCACACACATCCATGCACACGCACACACTCACTATCCCCATCTCCTTCATGACTCCTGAAAACACCACCACTATGGCCACAGCAGCAGCTGGATGGAATCACGTCAGAGGACGACGCGGTAGTCAGCTGTAGCATGTCCTGCTCCTGAGAAGCTACTGGAGCACCAGGCGGCCTTCCGTCCTGGTGCAGATGAGTGAGGAGGGTGGCCCCTCCACTTAGCGAGAAAAGGCGAGCAGCTGCTGGCCATGAAGGGCGCTAGTCTGCACAGAACTAAAAGGCCATCACAAACATAGACCTAAAAGCTTCAAATTTTTTTAATCTGGCAGAGATCTTGTTCTTAAGTTTGACTTAGCTATCTGTATACGTTTTTCAATGTTCCTAACAATGATTCTAAGACACCCAGACATTCAAATCACATCACAAAAGGAACCCAAGCCTGTGGCCGTGCAGCTTATCACTCCAAGTGGTCTGTGCTCACGCCTTCAGGGTGTGGGGCAGTAAAGGAGACGTGGCCACCAACAACTGCCCTGAGAACACTCGGGAGAGCAGGGCCTGCCACCTGACGTCCTAACCCGCCTCAGTGACAGGCCTGACTTCGTTCTCAAACAGTGTGGTCGCAGGACTGTCAGACTTTAAAAATACAACAAATTCTTGAGTTTTGAAAATAAAGTTCCCCTAAAACATCTGTTGTTTGTCCCTTAGCTAGCAACCTCAATAGTGCACTATGTCATTACTGGTTTCTCCTGGTCCCGTCTTCCCTTCCAGGCTGTGGAAAGCGTTTCAGAATCATTCTGAACAATTCGGGGTGGAGTTCCTAAGATCAGCTACTGCAGGACCTGAGCAAAAGGAGCTGCTAAGGAGGCACATCCACTACGGACGCCCCAGCGAAGGAGGGCCTGACACTCTGCTTATACCACCTCTCACTGAATGGCACTCCACCAGCTGCCAGCTCCAGCTCCCGTGTCACCCCAGAACAGGAAACACAGAACGGGGGTCGCCCATGATGCTTTTCAACGTTAGCTTCTCGTGCCTCTCTCCAAGAAGCCAGTCTCCAAGCAGACACATTTAAAGAGTAAAACTACGAGGCACAGAGCACTGAGATGCTTTTATCAAAACCCTAACTCAACAAGAAGCATGAACTCACAAACACCAGAAAACAGTGGCTCCTAGGAAGGTGGGAGTGATGGCCCACTCAGACAGTGAGAGGTGTCCCGCTACTGAGACAATAGGTCTTGAAAAGCTCATGGAAGAGCCTTTCACCTTCAGGACACATCTGCTGTGACTGTCTTTCCTGCCTTCTGAATTGAATTCTGTGTTCCAGCTGTTAAGTCAAAGTGCTTTCACTAGGCAAGAGTGAGACTCCCACTCCCAAGTTTTCCAAGTACATTTCTGAGGTAGTACTCATTTACTTGCATTGTTGGCTCTCAAATACCACCTAGGAAGTGAACCCATTTAGAAATATACAAACCAAAGGTGTAGAAAATACATAAGGATTTGTTTTCAGGTAGCAGGGCTTTCTTAAAAAGGTCGAGTCACATTCAATGGATAAATCATTTGAAACTTCTAAAGACTGTTTATAACTATAGCTCTAAACTAAAGTGCTTTAAATTTTGCTTAATATCTTAAATCAGTGATTAGAATAATTATATTTTTTAGAATTTGCTAGTATGAGACCTCAGGAGATTGAAATGATTTTCTATAAAAAGAGCAGAAACTTTTTCTTTTCAAAAGAAACTCTCTGAATGTTGCAAACTCAACATTCCATGCTATTTTTTTTAATTTCTGAAATCCAGGTTAATCTTACGGAACTGTAACAGAACACAGAGTTGAAGTTGAATTACAAGATAGCACGTCCCAAAACTTCATGTGGAAGTAAACATGACATCTTTGACCACTCCTACCTTCAGGAGCCAATGCAAATGCAGCTCTGCAGTCTTCCCAGGCCAAGGTAGACATGTATAATTACTCCAGAAACCAACAGACTACTTACACCTCACAGTAAGTACACAGGTTCACATTTAACTCACACGAATGTAATGCCCTGTCATCTGTCAAATGCCAGTAACATAACACGTGACGTGCTCCAGGGAGGGGCTGCATTTCTACTGACCAGAGGATGCCAACACACACAGGACGACAATAAAAACACGACCACACATTTTTCTTTACATTTCATGCAAGCTGGGTACAATGTGAAAAGAACATATACAAATCACCCTTTTCAGGGTCCAAGTCTCACAAAAATGGCTGATCAATATGAGAAAAGCCTGCACCAGTCACAGGTCCATGGCAAACTACAAGACCTAGGAGCGCCGGCGACGTTACTTCTCTTGTAACAGCGCAGGGATGTTTATGTTCCAGCCAATGGCTTGCCTGTCAAACCCACACGTGAACAGGTTGCACACGGGGTGGTCCTCGCTCCACGCCGAGCAGCACACCATTCTTCTGTGGCCCTATTACCAATCACACAAACCAGAATTAGTGTATTATTCCTGAAGCATGAGAGCTACAAAACCTCAGCCAAATTAACAACTACATCACTCACAGGGACTCAATTGAAAAAAAAATTTAACACACAGTATTAATCAAAGTGAGCCCAAAATACTAAGCACGGCAAAGGGCTTTCAGGGATGTGCTGGGGGTGGAAAGGCCAGGATGAAGTGAGCAAGGTCAGACCACACAAGGAACTCAGGGAGATCCCACCAAACGGACTGTATGAGTCTCTGTTTAGAAAATGACCAAGCTTACAGTAAGACAGAAATAATAAGTAACCAACTTGAAATTTCTTAATGAACAAATGAGGCTAGATGATAATGGGGAATAAATTAAATGAAATTCACTCAAAGACCTTGAATATCATTTTAACAAATAGGTTCAAGTAATAAAGGAGACAGAAAAATACATTTGGTGACAAAAAAAGGAGGATAAAATAAATGGCCTTTCAAGTAGATCTCGGCCACCTTCACGGCTTTCAATCAAATCTCAGAATGTTGGAAAAAAGTATTGCAAAAATATTTGCAAAGTTTCTAGTGTGATCTATTTGGCGTAGCCGTGCAGAGATGTAAGCAACTCCTTAGGACACATTCTTATGTTCTAAATCAACATGAGAGCTCTAACACGCTTTCACTGTAGCATCACATAGGAAAGCACGAGGAGCAGGACTAAGACCTGACAGGAATTCAGTAAGTCGAAGAAACACCCAATGTGCTCTGTGCAAACCCTCCCGTGAAAAGTGCTGCCCGCACGCCCAAGAGAACAGGACAGGCCGCTCACGAGCATGTCGATGGAAGCCCACAACCAAGGCTACAAGAGCTATCTTTATCACTTCTTTGTGAAGAACCTAAGAAAAAGAACGAACAACACAGCCACAAAACGCCAGCGAAATCCAGACTCATACAAGAGCTAAAGCTGATGCACACTGAGACAGGGAAAGACCACACGGCACCCAGAAGGTGGGTCAGAACCAGGAGCCAAATGGTGAGGGAGCCGGAAGCCAACTCCAGGCCTGCATGGGCCTTCACCTCATGGAGATTCCCCTGGAGCACAAAGGACGTGGTGCCCTGGGGCACCCACCGGAGAGAGGCTGGTGAACATATCGACTGCCCTCCCGCAGTCACAACATGCACATGGGGAACCTCTGCACTCCTACGAGACAGAGCCAGTACTTTCTGTAAACCCACATCTCACAAACATGCCACACCAAGAACCCCGCTCCCTGCCAGTCCTCTTCACACAAGTCAGAGCTCGCCTCACTCCAACACTTCCGGAAAACGTCACTGACACTTTCCCCAAAGTAAAACCCTTTCCTCCAGCTACTAAGTTTAAAAATAAGTGTGGTTTTCTCTTTTCAAAATCTGGGAAAGAAGTTGAAAGAAGCTAGGACAATACAAAGGGATTTCTAGCTGCGCTTCTGTGACACTGAAAACCATATTTATCTATCTGAGGATATATTACAAGTTCAGAATTAAGTGAAATGTTATTCACTGATCTTAAAAATAAATTTATTTCATGTACCACTTTAGGAGGGAATAAATCCAAGTACAAAATTCTACAATTCCAACAAGCCTGAACGTTTGTAGATTAATTTAAAAAAAAACTGTCTCCATGGAATTAGTGCCACCAAGAACTGCTTACAACTCCCTATTTTCTTGAGGGAAAATATCCTCAAAGTAATGAAGTCATATACACTTGTTCACTTGTTTCAAAATGCACACTTTACACGCTGCCCAGCAACTCTGCCTGACACAAGCAGGCACAACGGAAGAGAGAAGATGTGGCTCAGCTGACGCATGAGGGAAACTCGGCAGTTACCAAACGAAAACATCCACTGGACACACCGTCACAGCTTTGTGGGGGGGGCTGTGGAGCTTTTCTTAGCTACTCTAGTTTCACAAGTAGTTTTCCTATGGTATGAACGAGAATAAAAAGCTCAGCGACTTCCAACAGCACACATGTGAGCCAGGAGAGGGAGGACACAGCCTTGCCCTGAGGACAGGTGCTTTCAGAAAGCTGGTGTTGCTATGCTGGCAGCAAATCCCCGCTACAATCTACCTCCGACACCACCCTGGGCCTGCAGTTCCTGAAGCCCCATCTCCCGCAGAGCCAGCCCATGGCTCATGACCTGCGCCATGAGGCTTTGCAGATGAGATGAGATGGACGCCTACACCAGGGCCAGCAGAGCAGCTGCCACCAGGCAGCAGGGGCGGAGAACACTGGAGGAGTACACTCACTCCTGAAGGGTCGGGGACGGGCTCCTCTAGAAAGAACGGACAGACCGGCCTATCCCTGGCACAGGTGTCACGGTGACACCCAGACAAAGCACAAGGAGGCAAAGGAGAGATTGATAGTGTGGGGGCTCAACTAAGCACAAAGTCTGGAGCACATCGCGTACTCCAAGACTCTCCCTTGGACTTCGATTCACCCAGGGAACCCATCTCACTGGAGGTTCACAGGAGCCCCTCAGAGATCTGATTCAGCAGGTGTGAGCTGGTGCTATGGAGCCCCAATCTTATCAAGTGTCAGGTAACTGACGGGCGGTCCAAACACCACAGAAACACCAACCCAACTCCCCTGCACTGCATCACCTGAGCTGAATGAGGAACAATGCCTAACTCACGAGAAAGCACATCTAACACGGCCTTTTGTTGTCTGGTGACCAGCTGTGGAAAGGTGTCTTTTGGTTGTGGGTGGAGGGCAGTCCCTTCCTTAAGAGCTCCCACAATCCACGACCACGGCGGTCACGTGGCTACCTCACATACTTGTCGTTTGATAAATTCCAGCTTGGACATGTTCAACTGCAAATACCTCAGACTTTGCTTCCCAATATGGCGGCCACCGCACCCATGCAAACGAGCTCCTGAGAAGTGCTAGTGCAACTGAGGCGCTGACCACTTGCTTCACATACGTTTAAACTTAAAAATTGATACTCAGTACAGGTATTGGGAAACGTTTTCAACTTCAAATTCTATGAACTCTAAATACAGATCCAGTATTTCCAATGAAAATCTAGCATCCAAAGACTTAGTAACAAAATGAGAACGTTAAATTGCTAATATTTTTATACCAATTACATGTTGCAATTATATTATTTCAGATATATATGGTTAAATAAAATATACTGTTAAAATTAATTTTTCTCTCTTTTGAAAGTGGCTATTAGAAAACTTAAAACACACAAGTGGCTCACACTGTACTTCAATTAGACAGTGATGACTGAGAAGTGAATTCCAAGCTCTTCCTAAGGCTCTTTGTGAACACACACGTCAACAGCCAGTTACCTGTCGACTGCTACGGGGTAGCCGTGCTAGCCGCACGCCCGACATATCGAACAATCTCACTTGTCGGTTGTCGTGTGGGAGGGCAATGATTTTTTGGCCAACACATACATTGATCCTGCAAAGTAGAGAGAAAAGTAGGTTATGTATAAAACAGCAAAAAGACGAATTTTTGAGTTTATAGACTATGATGCAGTAGAATATTTCATACTATTCACATTTCATGTCAAACCACATTAGCAAACCATAGGTATTATCTGTCTATGACACTAGAATACAGAGACCAAGTCACTAACACATAACTTACACATCTCACCTGGTAACTAAAACAGATGCCCTACACCGTTTGGCCATAAATGGCTCCTTCTTATTCTTACAAAGCTCACTACGCCAACCTGATTTTATACTTAAGTTTCAGCATTTACGGAATACTGAACTTGCATTAGAGGATCGGTAAGAAAATATTTTCCCAGGCGTCTAAACCACTTTTCCCAAGGCAATATCAATTAACCACTAAATTTACATGAACAAGACATTAAATCACAATCTACCCTTCCAGATCATGCTGAATGTTTATGTAAGGAGCAGCTTTCTTCACCTGTTGATGGCAGAGTCTGTACGAATTGTGGCAATGGGGGATCTCATGTTCTTTAAATCCCAGACCTTCACAGTGCGGTCATCACTGCCCGAAACAACGTTATCCCCGACGGTGAACACAGCAGAAGTCACGGTGCTACAAGTAAAGGGCACAGGGTCAGAACCTCATCAGCAAGTTCTAGGATATGGACATGAGTCCTCTCCACACTGCATGATGAACGCACGATCTTGTTGCCAGAGACGGACCAGGTGAGTGGAAAGGATGCTGGAGGCGTGGGAACTGACAACTGTCTTCTGGTCTGCTTGCACCTCTCCATGAGTGTGGAGACAAACACACCTAAGTCCCCCAGTAGATTAGAAAATTAGTCTATCCTACCCTATTCTACCTCCGCCAGGCAATGGAGCAAAGAGAAGTTACCAGAAGGCATGAATCAGATAGAACCTGCCAAAATTTCTATATATTCGTGCCTGATAGCAGAGAATTTCTTAAAAATCCATCCTGAATGCACCTTTCAATCAGTTTTATCTTAACACTGGAGAAAAGCTTATTCCTACAACTCAACAACAAAAATACAATTAAACAGCGGGGGGAAGAACTTGAATAGACCATGGCCAACAAACCCATGAAAAGATGTTCAACATTACTAATTATTAGGGAAATGCAAATCAAAACCACATCTCATACCCTCCCACCAATTAGGATGGCTATTATCCAAAAAAGAACAAAAAAAAAACCAAAAAACAAAAAACAAATAACAAGTATTGGTCAGGATATGGAGAAAAGGGACCCTGTGTGCATCGCTGGTGGGAATGCAAATTGGTGTAGCCACTATGGAAAACAGTATGGAGGTTCCTCGACAAATTAAAAATAGAACTACCATATCATCCTGCAACCCCACTTCTGGGTATTTATCCAAAGAAAACAAAAACACTAACTGAAAATACACATGTACCCTCATGTTCATCGCAGCATTATTTGAAACAGCCAAGATATGGAAATAATCTAAGTGTCTGTCAACAGATGAATGAATAAAGATGTGCTGTCTATATACGTGTGCATATATATATACACACACATATAATAAAATATATTTTTCAGCCATAAAAAGAATGAAATCCTGCCATTTGTGACAACATGGATGGACCTGGAGGACAGTATGCTAAACCAGACAGTGTCCCACGAGACACAAAGAGGGACCTAGAGAAAATCGAACCCTACTCGAGGCCATGTGTGACACAGGGAGAAGGGGGAGATGAAGGTAAACCCGGAATGCCAACCCAATGAACTCCCTATTTAAAAAATAAAGAACACATGGAAGAAGGGAACAGTTTAGTGGGTACCAGAGGGGAAGGGGGTTGGGGGGTGGCCATAAGGGGTAAAGGGGCACATTTATATGGTGCCTGACAAATAATAATACACAACGAAAATTTCACAATGTGACAAACTATCATGACATCAATAAAAAGAAAGGAAGGAAGAACAACGCAAGCTTGACTGGAGGTGAGGTGCCTCAGCAGCCATAACAAGGCGTGAGGAATTCGGCCCTGGGCAAAGCCCCGAGAGTGGAATCATGGCACCCGTGACTCCTCTGTGGACTCTCCTCTTCTGAAGCCAAATTTCAGTTAACATTCTGCTAAATTAATGAAAAGAAGTCTCCAAAAAAGACTGTCTAAGCCTATGTTAATGAAGTGCTGAGAGACATTAGGTTTTTAATAAATCACAATCCTGACAGGTATTGTAGGGCGTCAAAGGGAAGGGCTGGCAGAGGCAGTCCCTCTAAGGGCCCTCCAACTCGGGTCCCACGGGGACGCGGGTGCAGCACAACCACTCACTGGAAAAGCTCAGACTCTGCCAAACTCCAGCCAACTCATTTATCTTGTCGCCGAGAGCAGCCAAGCATGTGCTTCCAGCTGACAGTGCGGTACCTTCTCGTCGCACACCACTGCCTGATCTCGAACATTCCACTCCCTCCGTGGGTCTCAATCAACAGAAAGACTGTAATGCTAGCACTCCTCATTAGGACGAACAGCTGTCTACCCAGTCACACAGAGACACAAAACTGTTTTGCATGACAATCTGCAGGAATTTCATGGCTAAGAAAAAAAATATATGATGTGGAAAATGCTGGCCCATGAAATGCTGAAGTCGTGTGCTTTTCTGGCTCCACGTCAGAAACCGGCTGCAGTGCTCCCATTTCCTATTTTCAAGATGCAGCTTCCTACAAAGCAAAGTAATACTTTTACATCTGAAGAACAGGCAGGAAGAGCAAGCCCTCCAGAAGTAGAAACGACAGGAGAGGGGGGCATCCCTTTCCTAAGAACACAGGCTCCATCTTTTCATCTTTCCAGGTACACACGAGTCCACCTTTGGAAAGTCTCCAGGAAGGTATCAGCGTGGCTTCCTCACTCTGGCCACGCACTGCTCAGGGAGGCTGCAGTGTTCAAAGAAAAGCACAAGTTCAACACCTCTGTGGTCCACTGATGCTGACGTGACAAATGGACCAAAGGACTTCCCCACCAGCCAAACC
Source organism: Equus asinus (assembly GCF_041296235.1). Classification (NCBI taxonomy): domain Eukaryota; kingdom Metazoa; phylum Chordata; class Mammalia; order Perissodactyla; family Equidae; genus Equus; species Equus asinus. Next base: position 45,134,845 of record NC_091818.1, read on the forward strand.
AGAACTCACTCACACGCCTGCACAGAGAACGCTGCACAAGCCTCGTAACACCTGTGTGACTGTGCCCTTTGTGTACAAAGCGATCTGATCGCCGCACTCCTTCCCAACCAACATTGTCAAAACTGATTTTTAAAAACTGAACTTCTAACAGATGAACCAGTCTTCAGGTGCCCAAACAAACTGACAGTCAAGGGTCTGGAGAACAAGTCCTCCACTTGCCTTTCCTATCATGAGCTTTTCAGAATTTAAAGAACTCAGGGCCAGCCTGGTAGCGCAGCAGTTAAGTGCCCACGTTCCGCTTTGGCGGCCCAGGGTTCACTGGTTCGAATCCCGGGTGCAGACACGGCACCACTTGGCATGCCATGCTGTGGTAGGAGTCCCACATATAAAGTAGAGGGAAGATGGGCACAGATGTTAGCTCAGGGCTAGTCTTCCTCAGCAAAAAGATGAGGGTTGGCAGCAGATGGTAGCTCAGGGCTAATCCTCAAAAACAAAAAAAAAAAGAATTTAAAGAACTCACATCAGCCTGTATTTTAAGATGTCAGATACCTAAATGAGAAACAAAAAAATCATCTCCAAATGAAAGATGTTTCTGAATATTCCTTGATGGCTACTACCCAAAAAGTGGACCCTAAGATAAAGAACACTCAAAGGAAAAGTCAACCTTGTATCACACATGATGCTTTTCCAAGATTTAAAATTCAACTGTTCCCTGGAAAAAAGAGGTTACATACCCTCATATGCAGGGATAAATACTGTTGCCTAGTTACACTACTCTCTAACCTCTCTCTTCAGGAATAACTGAGGGATTTACAGTCTAAATTAGTGACAGGACTGAACCACAGAACTGTTCATTCAACAAAAATTTACTGAGCACCCCCTATGTGCACGTGCGGCTTTGTGTGAGAGAATACGCAACAGAGAGGGTGAAATTGCTCTGTGACGCTCACATTCTCGTGGAGCAGGCAGCAACAGTCCTGGCTCTACGGAAACGTGGTGCAGTTTTAGGGCACATGGCATAATTCTAACAGCTCAAATGTGCTGACAGTACTTTTACCAAAGCTTCAGAAAAACTACTACAATAACCAGGTTTATTATCGGCCAAAGAGAAGGGTTCCAAAAGTAGCTTTAAGAGTGTATCCAAACAGTACTTTAGTTAACTTGGTTAAATTCTCCTCCTTAGCATTTTATTAACTGAATTAATAAGGATCTTTCCCACAGATCGCTCAAAGACGACAGTTCCACACAACCTGAGCTAAAATGAGCAGAGAAGTTCAAATTAAGATTTATACAGTAACTTCATGCTTGCAGAGGGTCAAGACTCTGACTTCCTTTTTGTGAAATCTGGTCACTGTTTCATTCTTATTAAATGATGTAACAGTCACTATAATTAAGTTTTGAATAACTGTAATTACACCAATAACTTTAAAGACATCTAAAAGGAATGTACTCCATTTAAATTAGGTGAGGAATGACCTCCCTCAGGTTTTAATAACCTCACTTTCCAGTCCCTTACCACCTGAGCCCGGGACCATGCCTCGTACATGCTCATCAATTCCACAACAGCCAAAGTCTCAATATCACCACTTGATGAATTTGTGTACAAAAACTGGGAAGTAAGGAATTTCAAAGGTTTCATTTATTTTTTTAATCTCCCAAAAGGAAAAACTTTTTACATCAGCTTTGAAGGTAACATGGTTCAGATAAGCCCTATTCATGAAAATAATTAGGAAAATTAAAGTCAGAAATCTATCAGGAATTACAAGATTTTTACGTTAGCCAAGTTGAAGAAAGATCGCTGCTGCTTTACCGGATAAGAGAAGATGAGCCACCCCCAGATGCCCCTGGAGCCAGCATACCAGCCCTGGGTCTGCAGCGACCTGTCAAAGGGCCTGGAGGGCAGCTTTTCTTCCCTGGTGAGAGGAGGGAACCTGACGTGTTCCTCGCTCTAGGGTCTGGCTGACTCCACCTGAATGAGGGACAACGAACGAGGGACAACAGGTGCCACAGGGCGCTTCCAGCCCAAGACTGTGTGCCAATGTGCTTCAGAACCACCTGAGTGTGAGCACACCCATCGGATATGGAACAGGCTACACATAACATGACACGTGTGCAGATATGTATATACATGTGTGAGCGTCCCCAACAGAAGTGGAACAGGCTACACAGAACACGACACGTGCAGATACATATATACGTGTGAGCACGCCCATCGGAAGTGGAACAGGCTACACAGAACACGACACATGTGCTCATACATATACACGTGTGTGAGCGCACCCGTCAGAAGTAGAACAGGCTACAAAGAACAGAACATGTGTGCAGGTATGTATATACATGTGTGAGCATGCCCAACAGAAGTGGAACAGGCTACACAGAACATGACGCTCGTGCACATGCATATATACATGAGTGTGCCTGTCAGAAGTGACACAGGCCACACAGAACATGATACATGTACATACATGTATACATGTGTAAGCACACCCTTCAGAAGTGACATGGGCTACACAGAACATGGCACATGTACATATGTATATAAGTGTGTGAGCACCGTCAGAAGTGACAAGAGCTACACAAAACATGACACGTGCACATACATACATATGTGAGCACACCCTTCAGAAGTTACATGGGCTACACAGAACATGACATGTGTGCGCATATGTACGTGTGTGAGGGCGCCCATCAGAAATGACATGGGTGCACATACATATATATGTGAGTATGCCCATCAGAAGTGACAGGGGCTACACAGAACATGACACGTGTGCACATACGTATATATGTGTGTGAGGGCACCTGTCAGAAGTGACACGGGCTACAGAGAACATGACACATGTGCACATAACAAATATATGTGTGAGATTGCCCATCAGAAGTGACATGGGCTACAGGACACATGAGGGATGTGCACATACGTACATGTGTGTATAAAATAAAATGATAACCCCTCCCACTGATACAGAAGAGGCTGCTACCTGAGGAATGCTAATTTAAATCAAGTATCTGATTTCCTCAATGAAAGAGACCGAAAAGGGAGGAATCACTGGCACCAGGATGCATCCATGGCATCCACACCTAAGCAGGGAAGACATCTGAAAGTCAAATTTCACTTTCAAAAGTCCAAAATAAATTACTACCACAGCCCTCCAAAACTTTGCATTTCCTTACTCATTTAGGAGAGCCAGCCAAATGAGAGCTTCCTGGTGTTTTCTGGAATGCGTGGAATTCACACGTTCTGTGTGTCTGGTCGTCTGGGGATTGACTTTCAAGGGGCCCCAAGTGGTGCCTCCTGGGCAGGAGCCCCACAGTGCCCGTGGGTGGTGCTCCCCAGTGGGAGCCAGGGCCCAGCAGAAGACCCAACCACAGCAGAGCTGCCCTGGACTGGGGACCACGGGTGCCTCGGCACAGGCAGGCACCTCTCTTTAGCAGACACACACAGGAGGTTGGCTGTTATGGTAATGGGAGGAGGACATAAGTGCAAAATGCTACAACGGGAAAAGACTTTTCTTTCTTAAGTTTATGAAGCTTTGGCCAGAATATACTTCTTTATGTGTTCTTTAGACTAAGTACAAGCACTCAGCTCTGGTTCTCTGCACTAAGTAACAGCACTCAGCTCTGTGTTCTCTTGATATATTCTGCTTTATGCCCTGGTCCCAAGAAGTTCAAGGCTACTTAGGCACACAGACCATTCTCATAACTATCCGCTTTCACAGGGCCCTATATATATATTCCTGAAATGTATGCTCTTGACTAATTTTGCAAAATGGCCTCTCAGAATACAGAAGAAAATTTCTGAAGTCCACACATTCATGTACTTATAGTTATTGGAACGGCCCTTAGGTTTTCATTCAGGGTTAATTTTTACAGTTATATCAGTTAAAAAGTGTTAGGAGTAATAAATGAGAAGAGGATCTGGTAATTGAAAGCAAAGAGAAACAATCGAAAGCAAAGAGAAACACCAGCACGAAAATAGCAAAAAGAAACAACTGACTTCCAGGGAAGCAAAAACCAACCAAATACCCAGGGCAGAGAAGAGAACTCAAATGCACAGCGTGAGGAGCCACCAGGTGTGGGGGAAACAGCAAGCACCAGGATGCTGAAGGCTTCCATAGCTCCCTCTCTGTACACACACACTTAAAATAGTTCAAGTCTTTTTTTAAAAACTGTCGATCACTGAGAGGCTCTGGAGAAACCACTATGTGGAACATCTTGCTCCCAAGGATGGCAGGGAAATGAAGTGTTCCTCTGCTCTGTCAGCAGCATCAGAACCCTACAGCTCAGATGCCGTGGCTGAGTGCCAGCAAGTGCAGATGCCCATCAGGTGGCACAAGGCCCACCTGGGCTCAGCATGTGCAGGGACCAAGGCACAGACCATGATCACCACCACCTCTCCAAAAACAAGCTCCACCTCTGGCAGCTGCTCCCTTCTCCACCCTGCTCACTGCAGACTGTCATTCAGTGGTTTCTGACAACACCTTGAATCTGGTCCAGACACACCTCCCGTCTGTCTTAACGAGTCTGTAACAATGCAGCTAGGAAGGAAGTTTTTAGTCTGTGTTAATAACCTGATGATTCTTTTTTAGGTCATCTCAATGAACAGTGAAGCAATCGGAGAGCTTGCAACAAAGCTGTTAAGTAGAGTGATTTACACACTGACTTCCTTGAAGTTCTTATTTTTATTAGTTACTGAGCAGTCCTTCTTAAATGAGAAATTTTAAAATGGTAAATGCAGAAATAATAAATCTCCTCTTGCTTTTAAAAATTATACTCTGAATTGGAAACAACTTTAAAACGTATCCTAAGGGAACTGGTTAAGTAGATTACTGTATATCTGAACCACAGGCTAGAAGCAGGGGGAAAGGGAACAGGAAGGCGCTGACACAGGAAGACCTTCAAGACCCCTCTCAGCAAAATGCAACAATACTTGCAGAATGACCTTGCTCAGAGAAAAACCACAACCATGTCTAAGTACATGAGTGTGCAAACGTACACTGTTGTTACTAATGTCTCCTTGCTCATTTCCACGATGACAGGACAAACATCCACTCACTGAGAGAAAAGAAACTTCCAAAACACACCTTAACACAACCACACAGTTAGATCACCTCTCTGCCAACTGCTGCCGCCATCCCATTTCTCTGTGAGTCGGGCAGTGCATTAGGCTAACAAAGCTGAGAAAAACCTGAAATGGGCACCATTCTCGGAGCTTACCCTGTTAGTCCATGAGTCCTTAGTGCCTCCCAGCCTTGTTTTATGACAACTTTAGGTATCAACCAACTGTCACCAGGAATTAAAGAAGTCTCTGAACTTTCTCAAAATTGTTTTCAATCCATCTAATTAAAAAGACAGAACCCGACGTCCAGGCTTGTGGGTAAGAGCTGCACAGCTGAGTGGGAGTTTCAAGCTCAGAGGGGGAATCACAGTCTGAGGACACTGAGATGCTACAGCTCCCCTTCTTTCTCCAGCAGAAGTCTCCACCCTGGAAGCACTTCTAGAGACGTCCTCCAGTCCCTGGAAGAAACCAGGCAGTGCAATACCTTTCTCCTCCTCACGGACGAGGGCTTAAAAGCCATCACCGAGAACAACAGATTCACATACCAGAATGTCGGCCTCCGAGGCAGTTTGCTGACAGACTGCTACCACCCTACCACTGGGCATACGCACAGCCGAGGCACCAACCAAGCACAGAATTCAATGCGCCAAATCAACCACCCCCCAGGTAGAAATATCATGATGGCAAAACATTTTTTCCTATTTAAAAACATAAAGAAAGCTTAATGTCATGACAAAATTCAAAGCTATTTTCACCTTCGTTAAGTATATGATCTAGAATTTAGTATTTAGTACTAAATATCTCCTCTGGGTAGTTGGCAATAAAGGCACACGAAAATATCATAACTTTAAGGCAATCATTATAATTTTTAAACTGACTTTTTAAAATTTTGTTTTGGAAGAAAGCATTCAAGTTCACATTTTGGGGGTAAAGTTACAATCATACGAAAAGAATTAAAACAAAAAAGTAAGAAAAAACTTTGCATTCTCCGATATTTTCTCTGTGTTGAGCTAATTTCAGATTTTTCAATACTGGAGTTTATTCATACTTGTAAATACTGTCAGCCGGGCAAGGACTGGAGTCATCAGCTGCCCACAGAGGAAGCTTAATGACCAGTGACAGCCTCAACTGTCAGCCCCTCTTCATAGTAACTCAACCAAAACTAAACTAAACCAAAACAGAACTCCAGGCACTCCACAGGGAAGGCAGTGGTGCTCCGGGGAGGAGTGTGGGACCCTTCCTGAGAGAACCTGAACAGGGGCATCTCTCGTGTCCTTCTCAAAGGACAGTAGTGGAGATTTAACCTAAAAGTTTTGTTACACTGAGAGGCTCTTGCAAACATGTCCCTGTATCCACATCCCAGGCGGCAAGAGCCCAGCTGCAACGAGCCGTGTGCTGAGTCCAACCCCACAGGGTGCGCAGCAATGTGCAGCATGCAGGGAGGGGCGCAGTACCACCCAGCAAGACGTCTCCAAAGAGTCAGCTTGCTCATTGAATTGAATGCCAGGTGGAAAACACACAAATGTATAAGGATGTAGCTCACCTCAGATAAAAAGCACTGGATTTCACTTCCAGCTCTGAACAATGAGGACAGAAATACACGAAAAATAAACTGTCAACAGCAGAAAATTCCTGTGACATTCCAAAGTTTTCCAATTAAACATTTGTTATTTCCAAGAACAGTACACACTACAATTTCTCATTTCTGCTATTAAGAAAAAAATGTATTATATAAAGTACCTAAAATTATTTTTCATATAAATTGGTACACACTGTGGGCCACTAACATCTAATCAAATAACAGCCCCATAGCTATACTGAGTAAATCGTATTATGGTAAAATCCCTACTATAATGAAGAGATTTCATAATACAGAGTGAAAATAAATGTAATACATCAAAGAAGAAATAGGCATATTTGTCCTTTCTAAAAATTTACACTGAAAGCCTTCACAGGAGCTTGCTCTCTGTCCAGAAAAAATAATGGCAGCACAAATTTCAAGGGGATCCATTTCGCTATAGATTTTTATCTTACAGTTAAGCGTTACATGTAAAACTCTACTTTTTCAAAAGAGCATAGAATCCACATAAAAGTACCAGGATAACAGTAAGAGAAAATGAAAAGGGAAAAATACTCTCTCCCAGCTCCTAGAAAAACTGGATTATCAAACCAGGTCAGTAATCTTGAAGCCTATATGGCTACGTCTTGCCTTAAGAAAACCTAACGTACAGAAACTCAAATTAACTGGACAGTTAAGTGAATTACTCACATTATAAAAGATGTTAGATTCTAACATCCTTTACTAACGAATCTGTACTGAGTTCCTGTAAATGAAAACATGCCCTAAAAAAAAAGTTTTCCAAAGTGTGTTTCACATGATGTTCATAGAAAATATGTGGTCACGTCTATTTAAGAAACACTGCCTCTGTGTATAGCAACTCTGAAATCCACTGAAAAAACACTCCACGTGACTTTTTAGGGTGACACGTGAGTAAAGAATAGCAAAGCTCTTAAGAAGTGCATGCCTGCCTTCTGCTTTTAATGCTAAGAAAAGAATCAGGTTAAAAGGACTCAAGAAAACCACTCTGGAAAACCAAGACCAGGTAACAGTGCTGCAGGCAGAGAAAAGAGCTCCCTTCCTCGGTTAGCAGACACTGCACATGACGCTGGAAAGGCAGCCAGGACAGCTCACCCCCGGGCACTGATGGCAGCCCCAGCCCGGGGTGGACGCAGATGGGAGCGCAGCAGCAGGCTTCCTGACGTCCCCAAGGACACCGGTCTGTCAGAGCGACAAGTCTGAAGGGAGGCAGGAGATCCTGGGTCAGTTTTGAGAAACCATACTCAGAACATCACCGCTGAGAGATGAGACTGAACACATACTCAAGACCAGCCACTGCTCCGCTCTCACCGGGAATCAGCTCATGGGTTTGGTTTAATAAACGAGCACCCTTGTGTGGATACACACTTATATCCACTTGCAAAGGGAATGCACTCCATAGGTCTGTCGCATGGGCTCAAATCTATAGAACCCAAGCCAGAGACAAAAAGCAGGAATTACTGACTAAGCAGAGTCCTGAGCTGAAACCCTGTAAAATGTCGCACTTCCTGCTTGTCCAAACTGCAGCAATTTCTAGCAGCTTGCTGCAGATGTGACCCAGACAGACTGCATGGTACGGACAGAGCAGCCTGCAGCACCCCCTGCTGGCCACACAGGGGCCTCTCCACAGCTGTGGCGACAGAGGCTGCCCACAGGCGGTGCTGTGCAGCCATGGCCGTAGGAGTGAGCGAAGGACTCGTGCGTCCAGACACAGCAAGCCAGGCCCAGCCAAGCCCTACTCATGCCCAAAGGCTTAAAAAGAGGTAAAACTTCCTTTCTCTGATACTTACCACAGGAAATTACTCCCAAAGAGAGAACTTTCTGAAACTTATCAACAAAATATGCCAGTTCATCCTAACTCAAGTAAGAAAAGAGAAAACATCAATACAGTGCACAAGAACGTACTTGCACATACCCTGTTTTCATTCAAACGTCACGTGCCCCCACTGTTACTGTGAACACAGCAGGACTCACATCTTAGGAGATCAAATGTGAGAAGTCCCTGGGGACAGACATAACTCCAGGTGACTCCAAGTCACTCCTGGTGCCATCAGAAAAAAGCAAACCTAAGAAACGGCTTCACAGGCCCACATGAGAAATAACAACTCCTTCGTAACAACCAGTTACATTCCTCATAAGTCTCTCTCTCCAAAAAACCACATTTATGTCTTGTATCCACCGGCTACAAAAATATACCATAAATTAAGCAGATGTTTTAAACACGACACCAGAGTTTCCTACATTTCACAATCAGAGAGAGACAGACAGACGAGAACAACCTATTGCTAAACACTCTTAAAGCTAAAACAGGCACTTCCATCAACTCCCAGTAACATAGAAGAACTCTTATACAAAACAAAAAAATCTTACAATCAAATATGGCAACTGAAAACAGAACGTGACTAACAAGTTCTTTAAATAACCCTAAGAGAGACCACCGTGGAATCACACTAAAGAGCCTAGCCCCACCTAAGACCCAGGCAACCTTCGGGAAGTGACATGATCTCCCTGGGCCTCAGTTTACCTCCACACAACAGGCATGAGGCCATCTGGATTCACTGTGAGGATTAAATGGGCCAGACCGTGTTGTCACTGTGCCTATGCACACCAAGAACTCCATAAAAGTAGCTGTGACAATTCTCTCCTCACTCGGCCTCCCTTTCCAGACATGGCCCCCAGTCCTCCTTGGTTCTCCACCCACAGGTCTTTCCATCCTCCCTCGGTACTTCGGAGGAAGTTCAAGTCAGCACAGCAGAGAGCTTTTTACATCCTGCCTCCTAGAGGCACGTCACGAGGACAGACTGCTCTACTCTCCACGTGAAATCCATCAGTGAGCCAGTTTAGTGAGAAGACAGCTGGCACCTTCTAGGCTGGGGTAGGGAAAGTGCAGGGTGAGTCTGAGACCGACTCCCACGGTGCCAGAAGACAGTGAGCACCCAAAGACGAGAGGGTCATGTCCAAAGAGAGAAGTCCGTGGGGACAGCACACTTGCAGCTGAATCTAGAAACACTTAAGCATCAAAAATAACTATGACGACAAAGGCTTATAACCATCGAAATGAGAAAAGTCTTTGCATTTGTACTAATCCTCAACAATACTAATGAATAAAGTGCCAGCTGATGAGTATAGAAAAATGACAGAATTAGGAAGATCACCCATCTGCAACACTCCACATAATGACTGACTCAGCCAAGGACCATCGATGACGTCAGACCCTTTGCTGGAGGATAGGCTGCTGGAGAATAAGATCTTCACATGTCTCAACGTGTCACTTCACTGATTCCAAAGTGGAAACACACCTCGCCACAGGGAGACCTAGAGACACCACCTGTGGTTCAGGTCAGCCATCCCCAGTAATGGACACCTGCCAGTATGTCTGCTCCACTGGGATGCAAAGCACACAGTGGTGGCTATGAAAGACTTTTGGCAAAAAGGAAACCATGAGAAAAATACAGAATGTCGGATTTTCCACAAGAGACTGCTTTGGATTCTCTACAAAAAAACTGAATGTCATAAAAAATATAAACAACAAAATGGGTAAAGGACTGTCCTAGATAAAAAGAGACCAAAGAACAAAGTATCTAAATGTACTGAATGAATCCTGATTAAATCCCAGATCTAAAACAAGTATCAAAGACATTTTGTGGACAAGGATAAATTTGAATATGAGCTGGATACCAGATAATATTACACAATTATTAAAAATTTTCTTAGGTGGAAAACGTACCATAGTTATTTAAGAGAATGTCCTTATTCTCAAAAGATGCATGCTAAAGTGTTTAGGGGTGAAGGGTCATGACAAGGGCAACTTCCTTTCAAAGTGCTCAGGCAAAGAGAGCACGTGTGTACAGTGTATACACACAATACATGTGTACATGTATCTATAAAGAGACAAAAGACAAATGTGAAATAAAAACGACTGGTGAGTCTAGGAGAGGGGGAAACGGGGAGTCACTGCACTATTCTGTCAACTTTTACATACTCCTGAAACTTTTCAAAATGAAGAACTTGGGAGAAAAGATGCACAGGCTCAGGAGTAAGGCTGTGCGCGTCGGTATCCTGGCTTGCCTTGAGTATTGGTGACCACAGACAGTTCCCTCCATCCTCTGGGCCCAGACTGACCTCGCCCTAAAAACAGACAAAGAAGAGCTGCTCTCGGCCCACCCACAGCTCCAGCCCTGCACAGTGCGCTCTGTCGTCCTCTCTGCACCGTCTAGGCTAGCCTGGTTGGAAGTTGTCCCCTCCACAGCCTCGAGCAGAACAAAGAGGACGAGGCCCACACAAGGGCGGGGCCAGCGGGAGAGCATGAGCCCCCACTGCCCTGTGCTCAGGGAAAACACTGTCGTCACGAACCGCTGGAATCAGGGCTTCTCTGTGATAGGGCTCTGGTTGCCCAAGCTGGTAGAAGAAATGTTCCCTTACGTCGGGATGAAATCATTTCCTACACAGAAGCTCTCAGAGCAGAGCCAGCCGGACACAGAGATCTCAATAGATCTCAATATGTGTCAGCTGCCTCGCACTGTAAACATTTCAGCGAACCGCAGATGCAAGATACTCACTCATTTTCCAATCTCAACCTACTTAAAAACTTTGTCCTAGTTTCATTTTCAGCATTAAATCTAAAACTTAGTATCTAATGCTAAAGAAAAAACAGATGTTTACTGCATCACGTGATGGAATGAAGGAAATCCGTATTTTAGAGCAGCCAAATGAGTAAGCATTAAAGTGTTTAGGGAGCACGACTGCATGCAACGCCCTCTCCGGACCTGCAGGAGCTCAAGTAGGACATGTACTGCCGTGTGGGAGGGACAGGGATGGTCTGGAGGGGCAACATGCGGTGACAGTGGTGGCATGAGGAGTAGGTGACAAGATATATTCAGGAGGTATGACTGGCAGGAGTCCTGCTGGTGGGCTAGATGGAGCACAGCAGGAGAGCAGAGAAGTCTGTGGGTCAAGTAACTGGAAAGACAATCAGGTAATTTATCAGGAAGGGCTAGACTGGAAGAACAAGTTTGCGAAAAGAAACAAAGTTCTATTAAGCCATGATTATGCCTAAGCTTTCCAAAAGACGGCTAGGCAGATGGAGGTTTAGGGTCAGTGTGTGTTTGTGTGTCTTCTCCCCAAACAGACCCTGCAAATACTTGTACAGTCGGCCCTCATGTATCCACAAATTCCTCATCATCAGATTCAACAGATCATGGATGGAAAATCCACATTTTTGTATTTTCGATCCAAAGTTGACTGAATCTTCGGATGTGGAACCTGCAGACAGGAGGGCCAACTACAACGACTTGCACATCCTTGGATTTTGGTATCTGTGGGGGGTCCTGGACCCCATGCCCCACAGATACTGAGGGACGACTATAATATCAAAACTAGACAAAAACAATCCCAGTGAGAGGACTTGGAAATGGCTACGAACAGCTCCAATCTGGCTCCCTCCACAGATGACATTCACATTACCAGCTCTGCAGTATTTTTCTGGATTCTTCTCTGATTCCTCCTCCCCAACTGCCCCATTCTGTCCCCATCCAATTTCTTGAGAGGACATCAATGACTTCTCTTAATCTCCTCAATTCTTTGAAATCTCCACAATGAAGCTAAATGTTTAGAAAAGAGTAGCCATTTTCGAAGATAGTAGAGTTGGAAATTAATACTGAAAAGTAAGATAAAAATTAAGTTTTAATATCAACTCACAAAATCTTTTTCATGAATAGTTAAAAAGAGATGACTAAATGACTGCAACTCACTCCGTGTGGCCCTGGAAAACATTCACAGAGTGGATGGAAGGGTCCCTGAAATCCCAGAGACGGAAAGTCGTGTCACGGGAGGAAGTCACCACGAGCCGCTGGGTGGGGTGTGTGCAACAGTGCGTGAGCTCCTGGTCATGCCCTACAACCAAGACGACAAAAACGCAAGATCATCCACCTGCAGATGCACAGTTATAGTGAAGCTTTCTTAAAAACACAAGAATCAAAAAACAGTCTTTATGGGATCCAACGCTGTATTCATTGTAAAGCAAACACAAGGAATCACTTAATAAGAGTATGTGGGGTTCACAGTGGGATGAGTTTTCTCTCAGGAGGAAAGTCCTCTCACTCATGTATTTAAAGGGAGCAGGACAATGAGTATTGAGGGTAACCCACTGCCTGATCCTAACAATTAGAAGCTCGGGCAAATCTCTTTAACAGGCTGCATGTGTGAACAAATTAATTCTCAATTCTTCACTCCCAAAGTAATCTCTAATAATGTAATCGGTGGAGCCCTCAGTAAAATACAATCTTTAACACTCAAAGAGGAAATGCACTTACTGATGATTTGCAAAAACACCTGTGGTGGGCAGAATTCTAAGATGGCCTGGAGACCCCCATCCCTGGTGTACACACCCCGTATGATACCTTCCCTTGACTTTGGGCAGAACCTGCAAATGTGATGAGACATCACTCTGGTAATTACAGTACATTATAACCAAAACAGATTTTGCAAATGTAATTAAAGACCCTAAATCAGATGGCTTTGAGTTAATCAAAAGAGACTGTTCTAACCAGGTGGGCCCTCTGAAAGGGCCCAGGCCTTCCCAGGGGATGGGTTCAAAGCTGCAGAGATGCTCTGCTGCTGGCCTGGAAGAAAGCAAACCAGATGGAGAACTGCCCCTGGAGGGGCCAAGAGGGACTGAGGGCAGCCTCTGGATGCTAAGAGCGCCCCCAGCTGACAGCTGGGAAGAAAATGGGGGACTCAGTCGCACATAAGGAAATGAATCCTCCCAACAATAGTAAGGTAGAGCACTCCACACCTCAGATGAGATGACAGCCCTGGGCAATACTTCATTTCACCTGTGAGACCCTAAGCAGAGGGCCAGAGAGCATGTGCCCGAAACTCCCGACCCACGGAAACCATGAGGTTATAAATTTACGTTATTTAAGATGCTAAGTTCGTGGAAATTTGTTATAAAGCAACGGAAAACTAATATAGCAACCATATTCCAAATAACTACATACTGTATGCTACAATCAAATCCCCTGAAGATAAAATAAAGTTAGCTAACCACAGTTCTATTAATCAGAAAGGATCTCTGAAAATCACAACCTGAGCGCCAGGAGAACTAAAACTAATTCTGGACGAGAGGCAACCTGCAAGGTGAGATACAAGCACATGCACGTAAATCGAAAGCAAACAGCTGGAGGCGCGGATGGCTGAAGTACCTGTCAGCGAGTGGACAAGCTCCGCCGTCTGCACGTCGTACAAGTTCGCCGCTCTGTCCCAGGAGGCTGTCACCACCTGCTGCCCCCCAACCAGCCAGTCAGCAGCTATAACCACTCCCTGGTGGCTCTTAAGGGACGTGAGTGGCACCCGGATGGTAGGACAGTCACTGGACACGTCTCCATCAACATCAGGCTCATCTTTATCTGAGCACTCTACTTCGTCTTCACCACATATCTGCTGCTGAAAGTGAGAGCAAAGGAGAAATTCTCTGGGAATCTGAGTCTTTCTGACACAGCTACACAATCAGACTGTTGTCACTTGTCTTCCTAGGACTTGATCATCATTATGACCAATAGCAGCTCAGTATCTGGCTGATACTCAATGGCTGATACACGACTGATGCTCAATGAATGTTTATCAACTTCATGATGATCTACTTGGCTAAAACCCAGGTCCAAATATAAGAAGAAAAAATTAAGGTCACTATGACATTAAATGAGCTACAGTCCACTTCCACTAACCAATAGAATGGCAAATAAAACGATTTTCAACATTTTAAGCTTTTACCAATTAGTAAATATATAATAAAACTAAACAAATACAACTGAAAAATCAATATTTTAATACAATAAAAAAGATACATTTCAATTCTCAGGAACCTGTTTAAGATATACTTAGAATTCTATTGTTATGAATAATAGGTATGAAAGGTCACTTCATTTTCCTACAATACCAATGAAGCCAAGGATAAAAGAAAAACATAATAGTCAGCCTAGGCTTCAGGTCTTTAAGAAAATACGTTTACCTATTCCTTCAACAAATATTTTATCAGGTGCTTACACAGTGCCAGGCCAGTCACAGAGCATGAAGGAGTGAGACGATCTCTGTCTGACATGTATATACCATGTACAGGCCAGGGGATGAGGGCCCTACTGGGGCCAAAGTCCCCACCTCACGGAGGTTACATGCTAGCAAGGAAGACAGTCCCCAGACATGATCACACACAGACACACAGGCACACATATAAGATGTGTGAGAATATATGCCACATGTACACACACGGTATAGGAATACAGGCCACCCATACACACACAGAGTATAGGAATATATGCCACATATACACACACACAGTACAGGAATATGCCACATGCACACACACACATAGTACAGGGATATACATCTCATGTACACACACAAACAGTGTAGGGATATGCCAGATATACACAAAGACACACAGAGTATAGGGATATGCCACATATATACTCATAGTATAGCGATATACATCATATAAATACAAACAGTACAGGAATACACATCACGTGTACACACACATAGTATAGGGACATATGTCACATGTATACACATGTGGTATAGGGATACACGCCACAGGTACACACAGTACAGTTGTGTATCAATGACAGCGATACGTTCTGAGAAATGCATCATTAGGTGATCGTGTTGTTGTGTGAACACCATAGAGCACACTTACACAAAGGCAGATGGTATAACCTACTACATACCTGGGCCATATGGTACTAATCTTATGGGACCACTGTCGTACATGTGGTCCGTTGCTGACAAACACCGTTATGTGGTACATGACTGTATTTCAAATTACACTAAGCACTACAAAGTTAAGTGCAGGGTGCTGAGAGTAACTTGGGTGGTGTGCGACACTGCACAGCATCCACAGGAAAAGCGGTGCGGGGTGGTGTGGAGGGAAGAGGGTCTAGGACAAAGTCTGAGCAGGGACCCTGCAGGGAGGGAGAAGGTGGCAAGGTCAGGGCAGCAAGTGCATGCAGTTTGGGCTGCTGTGGGGAAGTGACACAAACTGAGGCCAGAGGGTCAGCAAAGGGTGCAAGTTTAGAAAGATTAGTCCTGATGTTATATAGAGAAGAGATTGGAGGTGAGCAGCCAGACCTGCGACATGGACACTGGTTAGGAGACTAGTTAGTGACCCGGACTACAGACAACGGCTAGTGGTTAACAGAACTCTGCCCTTCAGCATGAGGATGGAATCTCTGTTCCCGTGGAGCTAAAAGGCCGTTCAAGGTGAAAGAATCCCTGGCTGCCAACCTGCATCCAGAGGAGAGGAGCAACCCACCCACTAGAAATTCCCGAGGTGGACACCGCAGCTCAGGGCTTTCCTTCAGACAATGCTGGTCCGTGGGCCACGGGGCTTCCCAGCCCCCAAGGCCACTCCTGAGGAGCCTCCTACACCTTTGCTGCCCCTTGGGTGGGCGAGGGGGTCTGCATGACTCCGTGGACAGGTGGAGAAGAGGGGTGCCAGGTGGGGCTGCAGCTCCTGTCCTCCCTCCTCCTAGGGGACTCTCAGCAGAGACCCCCTGGGTGGGTGTTGCAAAAGGGATTATCACACAGACAGAGAAGAGTGGACCCAAGAACTATTTAGGAAGCAGAATCAGCAAGATTTCCTGAAGCAGGCGGAAATGTGGGAGGGGGAGGGTGATAGAAGAAATGTCAAAGATAATCTCAAACTTTCTCACACTTTTGTTCAGTTCCACCCCAGACCTACAACAGTGAACCTAATCAGCTATTTGCAAAGTATCTGGAAGGAAGGAACAAGTGGGCATGCTAAAGAGCGATCTCCTCAGAGGGGAAGCTGGAGGAGGGTTAGGGGAGACCATGTGTGTGGTTTGCGTTTTGGGAACAGTCCAGTGGAGAGACCTTGGGTGCCGGGAGCACGGAAGAGTGGCCTGGAACTCCCATTTTAAAAAGCCCTAGGGGGCCGGCCTGGTGGTATAGCGGTTAAGTTTGCATGCTCCACATCAGCAGCCCAGGGTTTGCCAGTTCACATCATGAGCACAGACCTACACACCACTCATCAAGTCACGCTGTGGCAGGTGTCCCACATATAAAATAGAGGAAGATGGGCACAGATATTAGCTCAGGGCCAATCTTCCTCGGCAAAAAAAGAACAGCAAAAAAAGGAGGATTGGCAGCAAATATTAGCTCAGGGCTAATCTTCAAAAAAAGAGAAAAAGCCCTGGTAATCAGGATCCACGCTGGAAAGGTCAGAATCAGAACATTTACAGCACTCATCTGTCCAAACTACACAAGAATTAAAAGACATTTTAAAATGCAAATGTAGTAAGTCATATTAAAGAATAATTATAAGCTCTTTCAACCCTAATTCAGCAAAGGACAGAGGTGGAAAAGTGAGATTTGTTTATGTGTGTTTCTGCCAACAACTTAGTGATAATTAATCTATTTAACTTTAATCATTCTAGTGCCAGAAACATTTTAAGAGAGTGTCCAATAATTGTCAACTTAACCCTCACTAAATATTGACTGAGCACCAGCAGTCCACAGAACCAACAAGCCACTGAATCAGTGTTCTGACGTAGGAAGGGTCACTGGAAGCCACACAGGTAACAAGTTCCAATTTTCATTTTCAAATGGAAAAAATTAACACCACTAAATTAAACTAATGACTCAATACCACACAACTAGTACAACACAGTGACTCACTGGGTAATGTGAAGTTGTTTACACTGCACACCAGATATTTCCTCATCAACAGAGCAGATGTCAAGCAAAACTCATTGGTCCAAATTAAAGAGAGAACGTCTGTCTGAACGCTGTACTGATTCAGAATAACAGATCTTAACAGATTGGAGTTTACTTCAAAATCTAGGATTAGAACTGCTATGTAAACCTGAGTGAAGACTGACCAGCAAAAGTCCAAGAAAGTAAGTGACTTGGCTCTAAGAGCATCGTTGGCGCTGAGAGGTAACTGCAAAGGAGCGTCACCTACTCTTCATTCGGCAAGGCCACACAGAACCCCTCCCTGGCAAAGCTGCTGGAGCCGTTTCAGACTCTGACTATGAGACAGGCTCATCTCTAACTCAGATTGGGCTTTCCCTGGTTAGCCCCCAAAACCTGAGGCAGCAACTATGAAGCAGGAGAAGTCTCTGCATCCAATGCAAGCAAAATCATAAAGAAAATAAAGTCAATTTAATATTCTCAGTGAACTATTTTTTTAATGTAAGTACTGTACATAATCCTTCCTCTCTGACAAAACTAGTGCTATTAAATATTTGAAAAAAAAATCCATACAACGTTAACTCTTCCGAACTTTCTGAGCATTAATTTTCACCCCATCTGTCTGCCCTGTCCTCCATCAGCTCTCATTGTTTTTTTTTTCCCCTGCTTTTTCTCCCCAAATCCTCCCAGTACATAGTTGCATATTTTAGTTTTGGATCCCTCTAGCTGTGGTATGTGGGACGCCACCTCAGCGTAGCCTGACACATGGTGCCATGTCTGCACCCAGGATCCGAACCAGCGAAACCCTGGGCTGCTGAAGCGGAGCGCTCGAACTTAACCACTCAGCCACAGGGCCGGTCCCTCTCATTGTTTCCTGAATGAATATACGTGTTAAATATAGCACATCATAAATGCTTCAGTAATTCCACATGGGAAAAACTTCGTTAAGATACATAACACTCGGGGGCTGGCCCCATGGCCGAGTGGTTAAGTTCACACGCTCCGCTGCAGGCGGCCCAGTGTTTCGTTGGTTCGAATCCTGGGCGCGGACATGGCACTGCTCATCAAACCAAGCTGAGGCGGCATCCCACATGCCACAAGTGGAAGGACCCACAACGAAGAATATACAACGATGCACTGGGGGGTTTTGGGGAGAAAAAGGAAAACAAAATTTTAAAAAACCTTTAAAAAAAAAAAAGACATAACACGTTCTATTAAAAAAGAACTGTTCAGACTTCTTAACTAAAGAAAACTCATTCTTACTCAACACAGGAATTTATTAATTGCTTAACCCTTCTCCAAATAAAACAATGTTTAAACTATTTAAAAAAAAAGAAAAAGTGAAGAAATATTCTAAGGCAAAAATATCAAAACTAGAAGATTACTATCGTACTCCCAAGAATTACAGCCAAAACGTACACCAAAACCTCATTTTCGCTGGACCGTGTAAAATCATCTAGCTTCTCTGCTGATAGAGTACTTCTACCTGTATTAGCAGTGCAGGGAAGGTGCTACCCATCTGTGAAGACTAAACAGCAAAAAGCTGCCCTATAACAGAAACGAGATGGTCACTTCACTCCAAAGGATAATTACGATCTCTGCATGATTACAAATACAGGGTGTGGGGCTGAAGTGGCACAACTGTATCCAATAGTAGAAGACAAACAGTAATTGAAGGATTTATGGTTTAAATCTACAGATGTATTCTTCTTCCCAATATGCAACCTCACCAAGAACATACAATGGAAACGTCTCTTCAATAAATGGTATTGGGAAAACTGGACAGCCACACGCAAAAGAATGAAAGAAGACCATTATCTTACACCATACAGAAAAATCAACTCAACATGATTAAAAACTTGAATGTAAGACCTGAAACCACAAAACTCCTAGAAGAAAATATAAGCAGCACACTCGTCGACATGAGTCTTAGCAGTATCTTTTTGACTATCATGTCTCCTCAAGCAACGGAAACAAAAGAAAAACTAAACAAATCGGACTGTAACAGACTAAACAGCTTCTGCGTGGCAAAGGAAACCATGAACAAAATGAAAAGACAACACACCATCTGTAGAAAATATTTGCAAATCATGTATCTGATCAGGGCTTAATTTCCAAAATGTATAAAGAACTCATACAGCTCAACAACAAAAAAATGAACCACCCACCCAAAAAATGGTCAGAGGCTATGAACAGACATTTTTCTAAAGAAGATTTATAGATGGCCAACAGGCACATGAAAAGATGTCCAACATCACTAATTGTTAGGGAAATGCAAATCAAAGCTATGAGATATCACCTCGCACCCATTAGAATGGCTATAATTAACAAGACAAATAAGCGTTAGGTTGTGGAGAAAAGGGAACCCTCATACACTGCTGATGGGAATGCAAACTGATGGAGCCACTACAGAAAACAGCATGGAGATTTCTCAAAAAATTAAGAATAGAAATACCATATGATCCAGCTATTCCACTACTGGGTATTTATCCAAAGAACATGAAAAACGAATTTAAAAAGATATATGCACCTCTATGTTCATCGCAGCATTTTTCCCAATAGTCAAGACAAGGAAGCAACTCAAATGCCCATCAACAGATGAATGGATAAAGATGTGGTATATGTATACAATGGAATACTACTCAGCCATAAAAAAAAGACAGTATTGTGCCATTTGCAACAACATGGATGGAACTTGAGGATACTTATGCTAAGCAAAATAAGTCAGAGAAAGGCAAATACTGGATGATTTCACTCATAAATGGAAGATACACACATAGATAAGGGGAACAGATTGGTGGTTACCAAGGGGAAAAGGGTGGGGGAAGGGCAAAAGGGGTAAAGGGGCACTCATGTACGGTGGACAAATAAAAACTAGACTATTGGTGGTAAGCATGATGCAGTCTATACAGAAGCTGAAATAGAATGATGTACATCTAAAATTTATACAACGTTATAAATCAATGTGACCTCAATAAAAAAATATATATATACACAGCCTCTTTGGTTACCTACATTAATGATGTCATGCATGCCACTGACTTACATGTTTTTCTTATATGAAAGACAGACAAATTGTCTAAAATCAAATACCTAAAACATTAAGAAATATAATCTAATTATAAAATTTAAAACAATTAATGTTAAATGTTTAGTATTTGTGGAAAGGGAAGTGTAATGAACATATGCATATATAAATAAAGGTATTTCTTCTTAGACCCTGTCTTGGTCTGCTCAGGCTGCCAGAACAAAACACCAACCTCAGGTAGCCATGATCAAGGTGTGGCAGATTCGGTTTGGGTGAGGGCTCTCCTCCTGGCCTGTGGACGGACACCTTCTCACTATGTCCCCACATGGCCTTTCCTAGGTGCGTGCAGGGAAAGAAAGCCATAAGAGCTCTCTGGTATCTCTTCTTGTAAGGACACTAATCCTGAGGGATCAGGGCCCCACCCTTATGACCTCATGTAACCTTAATTACTTCCTTAAAGGCCCATCTCCAAATACAGCCACACTGGGGGATTAGGGCTTCAATGTGGGAATCTAGGGGGACACACAAACTTTTAGTCTGTACAATATTACAAATTTATCCTAAAATTCACAAACATCCAGAACCCTACCAACATACCCCATGTCGTGTTTTCAGGGTAAGTAAATGTGCTGCTTACACTAGTGTCGGCAACAGGCTGAGGTGTTGGCAGCTGAACTGCGTATCTCCAAATGTGAGCAGTCTGATCTCCAGAAGCTGAGGAGAGAAATAGGGAGAAAGTTACCCAAAGTACACACCATGCATAAAATATACCTTTCGCGAGGCTCTAAGCATCATCAGACTTTGTAACTTAGTGATCATTAATGAGATGAACATATTTTACTTAGATAGCTATTTCTGAGACTGCATAACATTACTGAGACCTGAGAAAATATGTAAAATTGAGATCATTACTTTTAAAAATATTCCCCCTTTCATTTTAGGGTAGAAAGTTGCAAAGGTTCAGAGAAAATTTACAAATAGTAGATTTCATTCTCCATATACCTAATCTAAGTAAAGTGAAATATAACTACACTATAACTTATAACTAAAATAGATTCCGAGGTATTTCAGAAAAGCGAGTAACAGACAAACGCATGTCCCCATCCACTCAACATCGAGGAGCCGCACAACCTGCCAGGTGCTCATTAGTATCAAGACCTCATTTTCACCAGCCAAGTCTGCAAGATGATGCCTGGACTTGGAAACAGAAAGACAGAGGGCAGCTGGAGGGCACAGCCAGGCCCACAGAGGTGCCGAGACGGCCATCTCACTCGCCTTTACAAGAGCCCGTCTGAACCCCACCTTCTCCTCGTGGCTGAAGAGCTTCCCAGAGAAGCGGCCACATGCGGATGGCAGTACACATCTCACAGTGTCAAATGAATTTACTGCCTGGCTTACAGTGTCTCTTGGAATCGGCATCAGAGCCAAACTCCATCTACCACTCCTCTCTCCAGTCGTACTACTTCATCCATCTCAGTTTCCATCAGCCCCTCTCTGAGAGGTCTCTTGATTTCCTCACCTCCTTTCCAATCCCTGGTTGTCACTGGTCTCTCCATCTTTCCTCTTCCCAATCACACAAGAAACAGCCAATTTAATAAGGTCTAAACTCCTCGCCTCCTTCACTCCCCAGACATTTATTAAGGTATCAACTAGCAAATGTGGTCGAGGCTGATGACTGTCAAACTGGCCTTCCCACCAGGTTCCACTCGCACGTAAAGCACTCGACTAGCCCTACTTCTGGGCTCTATTCCACAGACAACTAAATCTGGCCCGCAGGCCAAATCCAGGCAGCCACCCATTCTAAAGGCTTACTGCACACAGCCATGGCCACTCATCTGTGCACCTCTCTGCTGCCTCTAACTTAACACAGAGCTGAGTGGTTGTGACACACATCAAGTGACCTTCAAAGATGAAAACATTCACTTCTGATCAGCAGGAAAAAGCTTGCTGACCTCTGGTCTATCCAAACACTTTTCCTTCAAGATTATCAGCAGTGTCCCCAATTTCATAGGAAAAATCCTCACTACAATAATAGAAGTGTGTTTAAAAACACTATATAAAATTACGACAAACCCAAGCTTCCACAGTGTAGAAGAACTACCTAGAAAAGAAAAAAACACTGGCTCTGCAGATGACCATGATGACGTGAGACTCCTGTTTCTCTCTTTTCTGTATTTTGGGTGCATACAGGATTAGGACTAGGCAGGAATGACAGGGCTTCAGAGAACCGAATTACAGTCCACTGAGAATCGTCACAGCGCAAGCAGGCAGTGGCAATGAAGTGCTTCATAAAAAGACTTCTAGAGGAACAGGAGTCAATTTTAATCTCACAATAAAGTCAAGGTCGTCTAACTCTCAATCCACTACAGTTAAAAAACCAATCTATTCAAGGTATTTTTCTGTATTCATTCCTCACTTAATTCATAAAATGTCTACTAACAACTAACTTTGGTAAAAGGCGTGGATAATCCTGACACTATGTATAGGGAGGGAAAGATTACAGCTGTTTTAAGATTATCAATAACTTCATTCAATAAAGAAAAAAATCAACATACCAGTGAGAGCCAACTGCTCTGA
Source organism: Equus asinus (assembly GCF_041296235.1). Lineage (NCBI taxonomy): Eukaryota > Metazoa > Chordata > Mammalia > Perissodactyla > Equidae > Equus > Equus asinus. The sequence goes on from NC_091818.1 coordinate 45,157,813, forward strand.
TGGATGAAATTTTATAGAATTTACTGCAAAATAAAAAAATTACAAAAACAGGTTTAAATTAACAAAAAAGATATCAATATTTATTATAGCTACAACGTGTGATGCAGTTAAACTTCAAAATTAAAAGAACTATACTAATTCAATATTAGATCTTCCCATTCAATTAAACTATGCATAAATGTATAAGTTAAAGAGAACAGAGATACAGTAAAAATTAACTATCACACTGCTCAAACACAGGACACACAGAAAAAGAATATTAACAATCTATTTCTTTTTACAGGTAGGGAAGTCATCTAGATTTAAAAATAAATCAGGACAAAAAAAGAAAACGTGATTACGACAGCAAGCAGAGGCAGCTGGCAGTTGGGGACACTGTTCTTGCCTACCCGCTGGCCATGAGCCCACCCTCCCTGCTCCCTGGCTCTCAGAAACGCAGTGTGTTCCACTCCAGGAGGAGACACCAGGAACTCAGAGCACAGGCCTGCAGCATAATAGGGAAGATGGGGATCAGGCTAGGATAGTCAGGATACCTTCCCAGGCTCCTCTCCAAACGTGGGAGTGAACTGGGTGTTGAAGGCCATGGAGGCAGTGGGACCTGAAGGCCCAGATCCCTCAGAAAAGGTGAGCAGAAGACATGGGCTTCCAGGCACTGCCAACGAACGCCTGCCCTGGGCACACAGAAGGCAGACTCGAGGGGCAGAGGAGCCAGGGTACAGGAGACAAGGTGGAAGCACAGGGCCTGTGAAGGCGAGCCCTTGAGGACAGCACCCTTGGAAGAAGAGAAGGCCGACACACTGGTGTTTCCAACGCTGAAGCCCCCTCCCATCACCAGGCCTCACTAAACCAAGGCCAGCATGCACACCCCATCTGCTCTGGAGAGACAGCGAATCTCCCCAGATGAAGGGACACCATGCAGGGCCCGCACAAATTTTTCACATGTAATGCCAGGTCATAAAGTAAAAATGACTAGGCAGAAAAAGGTCCCGTGAAGAAAGAGAGTGAGAGAAATACACAGGGCTGAGGCACGTGCTAGAAGATGGCACACAGAGGTGAATGGAACACGACCTCAGCCTGAGGGACTGAAGACACTCACCATGGAGAAAAGGAAACAGAAACCACAGAAAAGAGGAAAGGAAATGTGTTACCAGCACCTCAGGAAACAGGTTCAGATGACTGGGAACCAAGAAGAAATGGACCAGATAAGCAATCCCACAGGAATCCAAGCACTGAGGTTAGAAGTTGCACTTAAAATAATGGTGCTTCCACTCCACATATACCAGAACAGCTAAATTAGAACCCAGCACACAGAGAGAACATGGACCAACCAGACTCCCCACACTGCTGGCATAATGGAGGGCAAAGGAACACAAGCAGGCACTGTGGAAAATGTCTGCTAGCAAGGAGCACCCCATACAATCCCACCTACAGGGAGTCGCACCCAGAAATGACTATGTGCATACGCATATATATGCCAGATCAAATAGGAACTGGACACCTATAATTATCTCTAATAGAAAACTGGAAAGATCCTAATAAACCGCAGACTATCCCAGTACTGTAGTGCCAGACAGCAAGAGTCACATAGCAAGAATGCCACACAGCAACGCAGCAACGACAAACACAGCACAGACCAATCCCACAGTCAGGACCCAAAGCTGGGAGGTGGCCTCAGGTCTTACCACTGCATAAAAATCTGAGCTGCACACTTGTGATTTGAGAGCTCTTCAGTGTGTATGCCACACTGCAATCAGCAGTTTACAGAGGCAGCAGAGAATGAGCAATCCCAGGCCCCACCAACACCGTGGTACTGGGCTGACCAGGAGTGAGCTGCAAGTCGGCATGAGCACTGGCTGGAGGCCCAGAGGGCACCCGCTCGCCCCCACACTTCACCTTCTCACCCAAGCAAAAACAGGTTCAGTTTCTTGACTAATTAGAGGGATAAAAGAAGATTTTGCATAATGTTATGATAAAAAGGAACTTTCAGAGAATAAGAAAAAACCAGAGAAAATTAAAAACATGACAGCATGAAGGGTTTTTTTCAGCGCATGGGCTGAGAGATGAAGTTCAGGAAATCTCCTAGAAATAAAGAAAAAATATGGTAGAAAATGAAAGAGAAAAAAATAATAAAATAAGAGAAACAGTGTGGGAGTTCAAACATTCTGATAGAAATTCCAAAACACACGACTACTTCCCAGAACTTACATTTCCAGATTGGAAAGTCTCACCCAATGTGCAAAACAATTAAAAAAAAAAACAAACAGGCCTACAGAAAAAATCCCAAAAGCTTCGAGAGAGATGTGTGATCACCCATGAAGGACCACGGTTGAAAACAGCACTAACCTTTTTAACAAGAATCCCGGAAGCCAAAGAATATGGGACACTATAACACCACCTCCCAATTTCTGAGAGAAAACTATTTCCTACACAGAAGACCATACTCAGCCAAATTACCAAGTATAAAGGTAAAATATACCTTTCAGACATTTAGGGTCTCAAAAAGTTTCCTCTAAGAAACCTTTTATAAGGAAGCCACTGAAAAAGAGAGGCTTCCCTGAAGAGAGAGAAAAATGGGACCCAGAACAGAAAGCAGGCCCCAAGGGAGCAAGGCAGAGGGACACCCCAGGAGGAGACAGGAGGGGACTTACAGGGCAGCACTGAGGAACCAGGTACCAAAGCCGCCCAGAGGGAGCGGAGGCCCAGAGGACCCGCTGAGTCTGCTCACGTGAAAGGAAGGTCACATGTGCAGCAGAATGTAAGGACAAACCAGGGACACAGATAAATGAGGTGACAAGAAAACAAGGCAACCCTTCTCTTCAGAGAAAACACAACGGGGATTGCAAGTACAGTGCGTAAGTGGGTAGTCACGAACAACGCAGATGTGGCCAAAATTAGTAAACCGGAATGTCCATTTAAACAAAAATCGTGCTCTAGATACTCGGCAATGACAAGAGAAGAATCTATGTGGCAAGTGAGTAAATCTTCATCTTCCTTAATTGCGTCACTTCTTTGTCTAAAATTCAAAATTAGGAAACAACAGAGTACTATTAGAAAAATGGAAGAAAAAAGCAGACTACTCAGAACTGTTACAAGTGGCTGCCTGGCTGCCTTTCTGGGAAGTGAAAATATAGAGGAGAGATGAGGCAGGAGACTGCTGTTCATTTTTTATACACAATAATAATAATGCCTTATTAATTTTTAGACTATGTGTACGTATTTAATTTTTTAATGTTTTTTAAAGAGTAAATCTGAAGTGAGGAAGCAGAAATAGAGAACACAGCATGCACACATTTAACAAGGTCTGGCTATGTTGCTGAGCACCTATTCCATCCACCCCAGGGACCCAGCAGCGAAGAGACACAGGGTTCAGGGAGACAGTGGGTATAAGCCAGAGAGGAAGAGGCGAGGCGGCACCATGGGGGAGGATGTTCAGTGTGGGGAAGGCGTGAGCTTGCTCACACGCTGAGGGCAACACCCTGGCAAGACAGACACAGGCAGAAGAGACAGGGACACCTGAAGGAGTAATGCCCCAAGAAAGAGAAGAGCCTGGGTCCACAGCCCTGACAGGACAACAGACACATCCTCCACCAATGCCGACAAGAGGACGCTCAGATGATGTCTGTAGGTGGGGGCAGACGTGAGTCCAGAAGTGGGAGACAGACACCATCTCTGAGTTTGTCTACAAAAGTTAAGGCATGGTAGTGGCTGGCGAGGGGCGAGGGAGCCAGAAGGCAGCCTGACAGACAGACTAGAGATGATGCATTCCAGGCGGAAGGAACCACAAAGGGCCGGGAAATGTGAAGTCTGGCAGGAACAGTGGTCCAAGCAGGGGTACAACTGAGGCGGCAGGAAAGAGGTGCTGCATTAACTGCAGGCAAGAAGCCCAGCAAGAGACGCACCGCTCACAAGGCCCAAACGCTGCCTTTGTAGATCACTGCACCAGAAGTCAACCTCTAGAACAATTCAGTTCCAACACTGTCTACGTGTGGCTTTCTATGGAACAGTAAATAAAACCGAGATAACAACTATTTGTGCACTGTTGCGGGAGCTGAGCTTTCCCTTTATGAAGCTCCCACAGCCAGAGGCGCAAGTCTGCCTGTCCGTCTGTGAGAATGCCCAGCTGTCCCGACAGCAGGGTCACCACACCGCCATCAAAGACCCGTCGGCCTCATGACGCTCACCTGAACCCACGTGGCCTGTGTACTTGACGAGGCACCTTCCAGTCTCTATACTCCACAGCAAAGCCGTGTGATCTGCAAGGTCAAAACAAACAAGAGTAACTGAGCTGCCAACAACCTCACAGTCTTTCTAAAAAAAGAAGATAAACATTCTAAAAATGAGAAGTTACATTACCACTAATATCTACTGCAACTCTGATTATACTACACGGTAACTCAACTGACCAAACAAAACATTTCCAAGAGGGGAGAAGGCAGTGACTTGTCTGAGGTCATGGAACTGCAAAATGGAACCAGGCCCTTGATCTGAGGTCACTCTCACTCACTGCCCGACTTCAGACTTGAATACAGATGTCACATACGTCATGGCTTCATTATTTTGTTGAAATACGAAGACTTTTACCACCACAAAATATTCAACTGCAAATAGCAGGTAGAAACGCAAATCCAGGTACAAATTATTTGAGAAAATAAATATTCATTTGGACCTTTCCTCTTATGGGCATAACAATAAAAAGATAAAAAGTAGACTTAATAGGAAAATCTGAAAAATAAATGCCAATTATCCAAATGAGATTTCAGAAATATCAGAAAAGGACACTTTTATTATTTTTTTAAATTGTTAATTTCCCAAACAATCTGGGGTGCTCATGTATGAACATAGTTTTAAACAGAGAAAGAACTTTCTTCATCATCCCAAGCAGTTTACCATTTCCTGTCTCCACTTTAAAAGGCAGAATCTAGTGAGTAACTTCTCACAAGCTGGAAAAGCCATTTTCAACAAGTGAACACCATTTTTAATTTTAGCAATTCTTATCTGAAGGGGTATTAGGTTAATACCCCTGACAGCTCAGCTGCACCTTAGACAGCTTTCAAAAAGTATCTTTAATGAGAAAGAAAGCGATCTCTCTAACGCCCACCCCATGACTCTCACAGGCAAATGCAGGCTCACCAGCAGCCCCCCTTCCACCTAAATCCTGGACCGCGTGGCCCTTCCAGAGATCACACAGCACTGCTCTTGGCTGTACCTCACAAGTGGGAAAAAATGGGACACGTATTTTCAAAGCAGATGCACATTAGATTATGAATAACAAGAAAGCCAATCAAAAAAGCACCTAATATGTTTAAAAGACATTCCGCCTTACGTTGCCTCTACCATTCAAACAGGATTCCTTAACACAGCGGGCTGAGTCCCAGAGCCGGTGTTAACTCACTCAGATGTGTCATCACGCTCACGGACTGCACAAGGCCTGACAAAGGCCGTCAGAACTAAGCGGGTCAAGACTAAGAGCTCTGGTTTCAATGACTGCTCGGCCACACATCTGCTTCCAGGATCACTCTGCTCCCAGCATCTGCCCCAGCTGCCAGTCATGCCCAACAAGCGGCAGCTAGTTCTGGACTCACCAGCAGACGCAGTCCCCAGCACCACGGGCTGTGTCCTCGCCACACTGACATCCCAGATGCCGTCCCTGTGACCAATGTACTCCTTCACGAGCTGGCACACGGCCCTCGATGTGGTGGTCTTGAAGCTGGAGACGATCTAAAATCATGATGGGAAGGAAGGAGTATTGTAGACAATTTACTGAGTGAATGTTTTTGAGTTAAAAAAGGTAAAGAAGAAGTTGTCTTGAAAATGCATAAATCATTGAATAGAATATTTAAAACATTAAAGGAACAGAACATAAGCACAAAAATTGGCCCATCCAGCTGGATATCCCAAAAAGGAATGAACACCCTACAAAGGCCTCGGAAGCCGCCCACAGCTCCCCCACACTTCGTATAAGCATGCCCTGCCAGAGAAGAAGGGCCTACTTATAGCTGCAGTCACTCTTCCACAAGTCCAAATCATCAGACAAAATTTCAAAATTCTTTAAAAAAAAAAAAAAACAGAGAGCTAGGAGGACATGAAAAAGTCAGGAAGGCATACCCCAAACCCTTAACACTAATTACTTTTATTGTTGGGGGACTTTCATTTTTTTCTGTTTTTGGTAATTTACACCAGCCACATATTATCAGGAAGAAAACAGCCCCAGGTAGGGAGGAATCAAAAGAAGACACTTCTAACAGATGAGGTTTGTCCAACATTGTTTATTGAGCACACACAGCACCAGCACTGTGCTAGGAGGGGACACAGAGCAGAGTGACAGCAGGCCCTGTCCCCGGGCAGCGCAGTCTCACAGGGACAAGACACGAGAACACACAGGTGCACATGATGGTGAGACATTGTCTAGTACGATACACACAGCAAACAACTCTTACTTTCTCTTCTAGGAAAAACAGAAAGTGCATGAGGAAGACACTAAACACAAAGAATTCTTCCGTTTGGGTTTTAAATTGTTCTCAGACAAAAGAATGGCTTTTCAGCTTGTAAGTCAATCAGAACAATGTAGATTAATCAGAATACTGAAACTGTAAAATCAAGTGAAAAGGAAATATTGGTGGTATTATCAGCTGTTTTAAACACTGATTCAGCAAAGCCCTGAAAATGTATCTAAGAATATGATCACATTAAAATAACAATCCACTGTTACATCCATTTGGGTATGAGCATTCAAATTACTCCTGATATACAGTGAAAGACTGAAACAAGACACTTGATGAAGAGACCGACTCCTTCACCAGTAATAGAAACAGGCTCCATTTGACTTGCTCAAACTTAAAAGGAATTACAAAAGGACCTGCTCAACTGCAAACCCACCATCATCACCTTTTTCTTTTTGAAAGCTTTCATCCTATTCAACCTAGCAAAAGTGTCCCTCCACAACAGAGAAAAGTGCTTCCGCTGGCACAGTGCCATTCCAACATTAAATAACATAACATTTAGGAGAGAGTAAAGTTAACAGGCAAAGCTTTCCCCCCAATAAGTGGTGGTAAATTTCACTTCCAAGCCTCTCGCCATTTCTAACACAGTATTATCATGAAGAGAAATGAACCACTGGGACCACATTTCACCGACCCCATTCGAACGGTTAGAACAGAGGGTCACTGCTGCGGGACTCACGCCAACCGCGTTTCTGGTGGAATTTTGGAAGAAGATAATATGCTGTTTATGAATATTGTAACGAATCATTACATGTGTTGCCTCCAAATGCCCATTACACTTTGACCACCTATTAACTATTTGTTCTTAAAAATGTTGACTTAGTCACAACTGCAAAGAGGCCCAACAAAAGAGACTGAATTACTCAGAGGGAACATTCATGACATAAAAGCAGCAGAATGAAGCAACAAATTGATGCTTACCCTGTCATCTTAATTATCACTTTAACTGAGATACAATCTACAGTGCTTTAAAAAAAGAAAGGGCTTTTTTCACAATGAAAGACACTTATCCTTACAAAAACATGCATGAAACATTTTCACAAGTTCCTTTAAAGAGGTTTGCTGGTTAGACTGCCACGACTCCCACCCAAAAGGCATGGGAGACATGTCCTTAGCCACCAGGCAGGGAAGCCCACTTCAGGTTCACTTCTGCTTTTATTAATGCACTTCGGTTTCCCACTATCTCACCACACACACTACTCGCCTTTGTGGGCTGAGTCAGGAGGGAAGGAATGTTGCATTCAAGCTTACTACCACTTCGTTGTATTCATGCCTAGCTCTACTAGCAGATCATTCTGCTACTAAGAATACATGCAGCACAGATCAGAATATATTCTGGTATCAGATTTCTTCTTCAACTTTCAGATAATGTCTTACATTTTCATTATTATTCTTTAAGATCGGTACACACAGTGCGTACAATGCTGTGAGGATAATTAGTCATACGTTTCTTACAAATTCAGATGAATTTCTAGTATCTAAAATGAGTGAGGCTTCAAATATCTCGAATACACATTTTTTAAAGCAAAGTATTACTGTACATATCCTTTGCCCAAGTCTTATTTTTTACTACTCATGGTAAGGGATAACTTTATATAATCCTTTCATCCTGTACTTCACAAATGCTCAGAAAGTTTTAGAATTCCAAACCATACATTGTATACATAACCTAGAACCACTGGAATAAGTAATATAATTCAAGATAATATAACAAGCAGTTAAATGAGGAAGAACATAATCTCACACTACATTTTGAATAGAAAGTTTAATGTTATTAAAAACTTCAAAACTAGTAAGTGTAAGCTCGATAATAAGTAACAAAAAATTTTTTTAATTAGCCACTTACATTCTAGAGTTACCAAAGGAAACACAAGAAAATGTTAGCAATATTCAGATTTTTTTTTTAACAACAAAGAATTATCAAAAACTTTCAAATAAGCAGAAACAGCAGTAAGAATGAATCTGGTCTGTCAACTGCAGTTAATCTCACTTTGGATATCATGCTAAATAACTTTAAGCTCAAGGGAACAAACTAGAAAAACAGAAAGCTAACCATAACTCTTTACGACATCATAGCAGATGCACCACAACTTTCAACTTTTCCCTCAGGCTTAGCAAAAGGAATGCATTCATGAAGGTTAGGTAATTAATTTACCTTTTACATATTTAAAACACCCCAGAGTAGAGACCCATACAAAATTACCTTAAAATATTACTTTATAGTAGCACTCCCCCATAGGTAAATTAATTCCCAAATAATTAAATCTTTGCCACTTTAAAGAAAAAGCAAAATACCACAAATGTCCCTACTTGCCTTGGAGGTAGACCTTTACTTCCTGATCATACTTAGAAAATTAGAGAATAGAAGAGGGAATTAAAATGGAACTATGGCTCAGAACATAATTTTCATTGCTTTATACCCATTTCTTAGCTTTCTCCAAATTCAGAGTCTCTATATCAAGCCAAATAACAATACAAAGTGTTATTTCCCCTCAAAAAAAGCAATATATTTCATAATGAATAAGGTATTAAGTTCAGAATTAGGGCAGGTTAGTGTCTAAGTGTCTATACACGTGGTCATTTAACATATCTATGATACTCCCTTTAAAAATCAAATTGTCCTAAACACCAGAAGTTTATCTTTTGCTATTACACATTTCTAATTGGAAAATATGCAACTTGAAGTACACATCTGCACACCTCAAGCACCACATGACCGGCCCGAGTGCCAGCGCCCTGCATACCTTGCTGGTGGAGGCCTTGTAAGTGGTCTTCAGCTTCTGAGAAAGCTGGCTGGTACTGTGACTGGCTGCAGAGACAGAGTCAACAATCAGAGACAATCATATAACCAAAGAGTCACAGAATTTGAGAGCTGGAACAGACTGGAGAGATCAAATTTCACCTTGCATTTCACACAGGAAGAGAGGGAAACCCAAGGGTCCCTCTGTCCACACTGACATGGAGACGACGGCAGAGTTGGAACAAGAACCCCAGCTCTCTAGTACTTCCTTCTTCCTTCTATACCCCTATCTGAAGTACGTATTTCAAGTACTGTTGACCACAAAAAGCCAATGAATCTGTGTCCTTCATTAAATTCCCAATTACCTCCATACATAATTTTAAGGGCAACCCTTATGAACATTCCATCTTACCTTTTGTTTTGAGTTGGCCCTTACTCAGTTCTGCCCCATCGATTGCTTGTCCTTCAGCAGTTAAACGTTCATTAAGAGTCTCGATTTCTCTACGCACTGGGAATAAAAGATTGTTTTCAAAAGAATAAAATATGTACTTTTTATGTTTAAATATACTCACCACTTTCAAAACTTGAGCACATAAAAATGCAACATATTAGTATTGTCTAAACAAAGCCATGAATAATACTCCAATAAACAAGATCCGTTTATAGAGTTCTCAAAAAACTCAAGACATCATTCCAAAAATGAAAACACTAATGCTCTTCCTATACTGGGAAGACACTCAGCTATCAGAGTTCTCAGCAGGGCTCCTAGATTTCAACCCAGCTCATTTCCTTTGTACTTTATTCTAATACATTTAAAACATTATTCTGATACTGTCCAAAACTCAATGAAATATTTACAGTCTAGCTGAGAACACTGAAATTGGGGGAAAAACATACAACAAAACCTAACTGTTGCTGCATGGCACCACAAGAGCACCAAGTGAAGATCATACAAAACAAAGATTAAAAATTCAAGGAAAGTTATGAAAAATGAATAGGAAGTACAGAATTACAGGGAAAAAGAGAAGAATCAAAAGGAAGAACATCAATCACAAAGAAGAGAACGAGAGGCACACTGAGGGGAGTAAGACTAACAGTGTGAGCACTTTTCTCCGCATCAGGCCCTCTGGAGCAAGCCTGTGAGACTGACGCTGTTATCCTGCTCTCATCCACCCTGCAGGGATGACGAAAGAGACCTGGAGAGGGGAAGGGACTTGTCCAAGGACACAAGATACTGCAGCGACACAGCAGGACCCTGGTGTGGCCATAAATGCACTCGGTGCTAAGGCTAGGAGCCTGCCACTACACCACGTCACCTCCCAGGACTGTCCAAGATCTGTTCAGGCTACAATGAGGCGAAGGGTTTGAGTGAAAGCACAGAACGAGATCAGTTAGAAGGAAGGCTGAGGGCAAAAGGCTCTGAACAGATCCAGTCTAAGCAATTTCTACTATATCTCACAGGCAGTAGGAAGCCAATGAAACCCTAGGCACCACAGTGTAAACTCCAAGCACCTCCAGCATTGGGAATTTGTAATCCCATAGTTTTTCTTCAACAAATTACATGAATTCACGAAACAGAAGACCTTAGATCACAATGGAAATTCAATAATACTTGGGTCGTTACAACTCTGATACTTAAAGAAAACCCTTAAAATCAGATACAGTACATGGTACCTAATTTTTATTTATAAAAACTTCGAATAATTTCTCCCTCTGTAAATTTTCCATGTGGACTTACAAGGAAAATCCAATATTAAAAAATTAAATTTTCCAATAGCAAAGTTAAAATAACATAGGATTACACTCTCTTCACTAGTGATCCAAACACAGACTTGGTTCTAGAGTGAAAAATATTTTAAAAATGCAAATATAATTTATTAGTATTCAATGTTTGGAATCAACTTAGATAACAGCATGACAAACCCTAAACACAAACCCTTAAAAATAACAAAAATTGGAAAGTAATGGAGCAGTGAGAGGGGTAAAGAAGGTCAGGTCCATGTCCTAACATTTTACAGTGAAGCATGAATCCATGTGGCCTGAAGTTGACAGAGCTAAAAACAAGTCGATTATTTAAGTTTAAAAAATAATCACGAGAAGAAGCAAAAAATGGAGAAAACGTTTTCCTTTATAGAGTGGGATGGTCAACAGATGGGGTGATGGTAGATACCTTTTCTTTTGATGCTGCTTGATTCTTTAAGCAAAAGAAGGCATGGCTTCTAAAATAAAATTTAAAAAGAAAAACTAAAGCCACAATAATTAAAAATTCTTTTGATTTACCTTTAACTAATAAGTCAAATAGATAATACACATTTTAAGAAATTCTCAAAATACAGTATATTTTAAAGAAAAACATGAAAAGGTGTTTTCTCAATTTACAGTATACTTAGTATAGGAAAAGTTATGAGATGCATTTATTTTTCATAAAATCATAATTTGGATCAGCTAATGGGGTTAGCAAAATACTGCCCATCCCAAAGATAATCTGTGAACATGTGACCTCTGTGGCAAAGGGGCCCTGCAGGTGTGACTGAGGTGAAGGACCTCAATGGGGAGATCACCCTGCATGACCCAGACGGCCCATCTTTCTCACACATCCTTAGGAGCATGTCACAGATGCACTAGGAGGACTCCAGCTGCTGCTGACAGCTTTAAAGATGGAAGAGGGAAGAAACGCTTTGAGCCAAGGAAAGTGGCAGGCTCCAGACACTGGGAAAGCCATTAAGAAGATGGACCTCTGTCCTCCCGCTGCAAGGAACTGAAATCTGCACAATCCAAGCAAGCAGGAGACAAGATTGCCCCTCATGCCTCCAGAAAGGGCACAGCTCTGCCAATACAGTGACTTTAGTCTGGTGAGAGCCCTATCACACTTCTGACCAAGAGCTGCAAGACAGACATTTGTGTTACTCTCAGCAACTACGTTTGTCACAGCAGAATAGAAAACAGGTCAGTGGTGAATGTCTACTCACAAATCTGACTTTCAAAAGATTTCTATGGATACGTGAAAAGTTATAAAAGTTTATTAAGACAAGAGATACTCACATTCTAAGTTTTCAATATAAAGGTTTTCAAATTCTCTTTCTATTTGTCCAAACAGTTCCAGAAGTGTACTGCGAACTGAGGAAGGCAGTTTAGAATCCTGTAAAAAGGAAGATTTTGTTTAAAATGAATGAATGAATGAGAAACTCTGATACCAAGTACCAATATACTTTTTCCAAAGTGAATTATCATTTATCTTAAATTCTTATTTTCTATCTTTACGTATTTTATTTCTTATAAAGTCATGTGCTGCATAACGACATTTCGATCAATGACGAACCGAGTATACAATGGTGGTCCCATAAGATTAGTACCACACAGCCTAGGGGTGTAGTAGGCTATACCACCAAGGTTTGCGTCAGTGCACTCTATGATGTTCACACAACGAAATGGTCTAATGATGCATTTCTCAGAACGTATCCGCACTGTTAAGTGATGCATGACTGTACATAAAACACTTAAAGAACTTACAGTTTCAAATTTCTACAGATGAACATAAAATCAAGTTGTATAGATGGTTACCCAGGATAATACGGGATTCAAGAACAAGCACTTCTTCAAAATAACATAACGTTTCCTTTTACAAGGGAGGAAATAAGCCTACCTTATTCAAAAACTTCCTAATTTTTAGAGAAGGAAGACAGTTCCCATAAACGAACTTGTATTCTAAACAGCCTTTAAGTTCTATCATATGGTCTTATAAACTAATTTTAATAAGCTATATACTAATAGAAGATGTGCCTTTATAGAGTTCTCATGTCCAATGTACTTCAAGAAAAATAAAGTGGGTATTTCCTCTAACTGTGAGTAAAACCTAAGATTGTTGTGCTGGGGGAAAAATGAAAAATCTCACCTGTAAGAGCAAAATGTGCATCAGTTAAAGGAAAACATAAACGAGTAAGTTCCCAGGTACACCACAACTTTCACGGCCGTGTGCCTTTGCACACACTGCACATCGCTGGTCCTGTCTAAACCTCATGGGAAGTCAGCGGGAAGCAGCAACATCTTGCTGCATTTTTAGGAATGGTCACACAGGTGAGTGGCGTCCTTGGCACCAACTGTGTTCAAAGCATTTACTTTCCGGACACTGCTAACAGCAGGACACTGATCCAGTCTACGTCCTACTCTCCTGAGAGCATGGCCTGTGGAATGTTTGTATGTGTCCCTCCAAGCACTCAGAGTATTTGCAAACAAAATTCTTAACAAATATTTCTAAAATAACGTTTCAAGACTTAACTTCTGTCAGTGTAACTCTCCAAGTCACTTTTCAAATTTTTTATGCAGCACAAACTTTTTGATGTTTAATGAGTTGCAAATAAAAAAAAGATATACAATGTTTATTAAATTCCTTCTCAGACTAACTTCCAGGAAAACAAATTTTAAACAAAATGATCTAATGATATAAGCATTTTAGCAATATGTTTTGAAATAATCACAGAATGCTCAAGTAAATTTTACAATCTACTTAAAAATGTATGTGAAGCCACTTGTTTAAAAACTGAATCTGGTGGAATTGATAATATAGCCTCTCAACATCCCTCTAAATTACCAATGAAAAACACACAAAAAAGAAAACTTAAACTAACAATGAAGAGTAAAATAAACCGTCACAGTTAATGTCTAACACGCTGTCGCCTGCCTGAACCCTTGGCACATCCTCTTCTTCTCCAGGCCATATTCTTCCTGCCCCATCCAGTCAGCCCTCCTCACTCAGGTCACTTGTGAGAAGCCTTTCTGACTCCTCCTACCAGGGCCAAATCTCCTCTCACATGTTTCAATTCCTACTCACCGATATGCCCATAATGATTAAGATCCTTATTATTCATCAACTGAAACATTACATTTACTTGAACAGTAAATGCATTTTAATATAAAATGTGACTGTAATGGGAGACAAAGCTCAGATGTCCATATTAACTTCACTTGATAAAATAAAGACAATCAAGAAACAAAAAGTGCAGTAACATGAGAACTGTTTCACTAGAGGGCAGTGAAGCCAAGAGAGAGCTCTGTACAAAGTTCCCTCAACCTCATCGAAGTTCATCGTCCAGCACCATCCAACTTCACAGACCATGAAGTGAGAGGTGTTGACCTTTGAGTATCACTGCAGAAAATTCAAGACAGAAAAGCTACTATGATTCAGTAAAGCTTTTAAATTACCTTGCACTGTATCACGTCAGCCCATACAGGACGCAGGAGGTCTGTTTTCAGGCTATAGTAAGTGCTCTGTGCATACACAGAGCAGCAGTCCTCTGCAACAACAGACCTCCCATCCCCACATGAAGCACTGCTTCCTAAAATACTTTTTTTTCCTCTCCCCAAAGCCCCAGTACATAGTTGTGTATCCCAGTTGCAGGTCATTCTAGTTCTTCTATGTGGGATGCCATCACAGCATGGCTTGATGAGAGGTATGTAGGTCTGCACCCAGGAACTGAACCAAGGAACCCTGGGCCGCCAAAACAAAACTCACAAACTTAACCACTCAGCCACAGGGCTGGCCCCTCCTAAAATACTTTACATTCACAAATCTAAGACATATAAAATTACCATAATAGCTCGCTCACACTACTCTTCACTTTTTTTTGATACTGCTCTGCAACACTAAGAAAGCATTACTGTAACCTTGTCTAGAAAGTAACGACCTGTTGTTCAACTCAAATCCACCAGAAATCGGCCCTCTGTATTCTTGGATCCCTCCACCTACGCCTACCATGCCAACTGCTTGCATCAAATACCATTGCTACCGTCCTCCTGCTGCGAAACCAGGCAGAGCACCTCATACCAGCCACTCTAGGAAACTGTACTCATCAACAAGTGAGCACCATCAAAGGGACGCTGGAGATGCCAAGCTGGGCTGTCTTCCTGGCAGAGTTCTGAATGACCTTCATGAAAGGTAACCCTGAGATGCAATTACCTACTTGTTCTACATCACAATGGAGGACAGGCACACAAAAGGCCAAGAGAAAAAGGCATTTACCTCACATAGGTGTTAACTCTGGAAGATGCTAGCAAAGGAGGTAGTAAAATTTTCACTGCTAGAAATGTAAGTAAATCTAACAATCAAAAAAACGTATCTTAGGGGCCAGCCCCATGGCAGAATGGTTAAGGTCGCACGCTCTGCTGCAGGCGGCTCAGAGTTTCGTCAGTTCGAATCCTGAGTGCAGACATGGCACCGCTCATCGAGCCACACTGAGGTGGTGTCCCACATGCCACAACTAGAAGGACCCACAACTAAAAATACACAACTGTGTATCAGGGGGCTTTGGGGAGAAAAAGGGAAAAAAATAAAATCTTTAAAAAAATGTATCTTAGATGGTTTACCTGCACTATCCAATATGGTAGCCAATAGCCACATGTGACTATTTAAATATATGTTAATTAAAATTTTTAAAATTCCTCACACTAGCCACATGTGGCTTGTCACTCCCATATCTGATACCACAGATCTAGAACATTCCATCATCACAGAAGTTCCACTGCACAGCTCTTGTTCAAATATTCACTTTCCTAAACATTATGGGCTAACTTGTGCCCCACCAAACTGATATGCCGAAGTCCTAACCCCCAGCAACCCAGAATGTGACTGTATTTGGAGATGAATTAGTTCTAATTGTAAAGGAACGAACACAAATTTATAGGTATTTATATTTCTATATTTATATTGTAATATATACATATACTTAAACAGGTATTAGATATATCTATAATTTATTTTACTATAACATACTTTTATTTAGGTTTCACAATAATATTCTTTTAAAAATCTAACACATTTTCATCATAAAGGAACTACATAAAATATTAGCAAAATATCTTGATCAATAAAATACTAGTTCATTTAATCAAAGAGAACATAAAATTATCAGAAAAACATACAATGTAATAAACAGCAGACGACACACTCACCACAGCAGACAGGATAAAGCCAAGGAAAGTCACTACAAGATGTGACTCCAAAAACTCTCCAGGGAACAGAAGGAGATCATTACAACTATACCTGATTCTCTTCTTGAGACTATCAGACAGAAAACCTAAAACTGCGCTGTCAGCTCACCTATACAAAGAATAAAAACTGTCACACTCACTTTTTTTTATTAAGTATTGTAAAAACATTAACCTGGGAATCGAAGTCTATCTCTGTGTTGTATTTGACAGTTTTAATCAGTTTATGGGGAGAAGAGTTTGTTTTGTTTTTTGGTAAGCCACACTTTTTCTCTGCTTTGGAGACCTATACATACTCAGCTATTTCTGGAACATCACAGTCAGCATCTTCACAAGAAGACACTGACCAAGCACTAACTTACTTGTCCTTCTAACATTTCTCTTGGCAGGCCTGTCCTCTCCTGCTCCGAGCTGTTAGTTCTTCGTATAGAAAGGCTATGAGATTTGCGTTTCTGTTTTGCTTGGCGAGCAGTTGAACAACTCCCGCTTTCTGTGGGCATTACTTCCAGAAGGTGATGTCCTGGGCACTCCGGCAATAAGCTAAACAAAAGCAGGAAAACAAGTACATTACTTCTGATATAGCAAATTGAAATGAAGGAAACATAGTGGGCAATTATTACTTTTAATTCCAAACTTTACTATGGTTAACATTTACTACATAATTTAGAATCTGACAAATTAACATGTTTTAAGGTAGAGACCACACAGCCTTTATTAAAGAGGTAATCTCTTAATCAAATTTCACGAACAAGTTTTAAAAACCAAATAGCAAAGGGCTTAAAATAAAGAACAACTCTCCCTTGACCAGCTTTCCCCAGACTCAGGCTACTCCTCAGAGGGAACAAATTCTATTGCACGTTCTAGACTACAGACTCTAGAGCTGTGTAGACTACAGATTCAATGCTGTCCAAGAGAAACACAATGCAATACACATGTAACAGTAATTTTCTAGTAGACAAATTAGCTAAAGTAAAAACAGGTAAAATTACTTTTAATGATTTAACTCAATATGGCTAAAATAATGCCACTTTAGTCAATGTAAAAAACACTAATGGGCTATTTCACAGTTGGTACACTTCCATCTGGGGACTTCAGTGTGTATTTCATAGTCACAGCACTTCTCAAGTGGAACTAGCCACATTCCCAGTGCTGTGATTTGCGGCTGCCATTAGACAGCACAGATGCAGAAGTCATTCAAACCTCTACATAATATAAACATTTTAATTTACCCATTTTGGGACATTATCTATTCATTTCCTGCTATTTTCAATTCCTCCTCCTCAAAGACTATCACTGTAATTAATATAATTTTCAAGTAATGTTTACATGACATTTTCCTTCTTCACCTGCAGACTCACGTTTTAGACGTTACCTGTTTTTTGTTCTTATTGATCCCTCCTTCTCCTAATGTACCTGTTAGTTCGTGTAATTTTAAGTAATATATTTATGTATCTTCCTTCTTCAACTACTGACAGTATCTGTCGATCCTCTCCACCCCACACTTCACTTTGTAAGAAAGGCTACAACTTTCCAACCTTTTCCTGAGTTATCCCCCACAGCCATCCATGTCCCAACTTTTGTGGAGTCATTTGAGAATGATAAATAAGTAAGAGCAGAGTACGTGCCCTTTTGAGATCTTGAGCTTAATGCTCCTGAGATCCGACCAAGTTATTCCATGTATCCAGTTACTTCCCTTTGATTGCTGGGTAGTACTCCACAGTATGGATATACTACAGTTTGTTTAATCACTCATCTATTGCAAAAAGCTTTGGTTCTTTCCAGATGTTTACTATTACAAATGTAATAATATACAGGTTTTTGCACAAACCTGTTTCCATTTCTTTAGATGAATACCTAAGAGTGAGACTGCTAGGGTATAGGGTAAATGTATATTTAAAGAAAATCTTTACTGAGATATAATTCACACACCACATAAGACACTTCCCACAACCAGCCCTAGACAACCACTAATCTACTTTTTCTATATATAAATTTGCCTGTTTTGGCCATTTCATATAAATGGATTCATAAAATATATGGCCTAGTCTATTGTGACTGGCTTTTTTCACTTGGACAAATTAGCGTGTTTTCAAGGTTCATCCATGTTACAGCATGTATTAGTAATTTATTCCTTTTTATTGCCAAATATTCCATTGTATGGATAGACCACATTTTACTTATCCATTCATGAGCTGACAGACATTTGCTTGTTTCCATTTTTAGGTTATTATGTATAATGCCACTATAAATATTAGCATGCAAATTTCCATGTGCATTTGTTTTCATTTCTCTTTTGTACATACCCGGGTACGGAATTGCTGGGTCATATGGTAACTCTGTTTAACCATGTTTAGTTGTTTTAAGAAACAGTAAAACTATTTTCCAAAATGGCTATAACCTTACATTCCCATGAGCAATGATGGTGTGAGAGAGTCTATTCTCTGCAGCCTCACCAGTTTTTGGTATTGTCACTATTTTTAATTTTAGCTGTTCTGATAAGTGTGTAATACCTTGTCACAGTCTTAATTTGCACTTCCCTGGTGGCTAGTAATATTGAACATCTTTTCACATGCTTACTTGCCATCCATATATCCTCTTCACAAAATGTCTCCTCATGTCTTTTGCTCATTTTCTAATGGGATTGTCTGGGCTTTTACTGTTAAGGTTTGAAAGTTCTTTATAAATTCTTGATCAGATATTTGTCAGATACATGGGTTGCAAATAGTTTCTCCCAGTCTATAACTTGGTTTTCTATCCTAACAGGGTTTTTCACAAAGCAAAACTTAAATTTTGATGAAACCCAACTGATCAATTATTTTTCTTCTATGGATCATACTTTTAGAGTCATGGCTAAGAACTCTTCATCAATCCTAACCCCCAAAATTTTCTCCTATGTTTTCTTCCTTAAATTTTAGTTTTATACATTGTATTTCAATTTATGAGCTATTTCGGGTTGATATTTTTATAAGGTGTGAAGTTTAGATCAAGGTTTTTGGTTTTCTTGCTGATAGCATCCAAATATTTCAGCACCATATGTTGAAGACTATCAATACTACGTTGAATTGAGAAAGTTTGGCAGCTTGGTCAGAAATCAACTGGCTATACTCACGTGGGATTACTTCTTGGCTCTCTATTCTGTTCCAGAGATCTATGTATCTATCCCCTCTGCCAAGAACAGTCTTGATTACTGTGCTATTTTGAAATCAGTTAGTGATTCTTATCACTTACCTCTTTCTCAAAACTGTCTTAGCTATTCTAGTTTGTCTTGCCATATTAATTTAGAATCATCTTTTCCATATCTACAAAAATCTTGATGGCATTTTGATAGGACCTGTGTTTAATGTGTTCATCACTTTGGAGGGAAGTGGTATCTTCACCATGTTAAGCCTTCCAATCTATGAACAGTTTATCTCTGTTTACTTAGATCATCTTTGATTTCTTTCCTCAGTTTTGTAGTTTTCCACATAAAAGTTCTAGATGTCCTCTCAAATTTATACTGAAGTTCATATTTTTATTTTTTGACCTTTATTATATTTTTGTTTCACATTAATTGCTAGTATATAAAAATTCAATTAATTTTTCTGTATTGAGCTTGTATCCTACATTCTTGCTGAACTCATTTATTAGTTCTAGGAGACTTTTTGTAGATTCTATGGCATTCTCTATGTAGATTATTATATCATCTAAAAAAAGGACAGTTTCATTACTTCCTTTCTTATCTGTAGACTTTTATCTCCTTTTCTTACTGATCTGGCTAGAAATTCCAATACTATGTCAGATCAGAATAGTTACAGCAAACATCCTTCCTTTGTTCTGATCTCAAGGTAAAAATATTCAGTCTCTCATCATTAAGGATGATGCTTGCTGTAGGTTCTTTTAAATAGTTTATCTAGTTCAGAAAGTTTCCCTCTATTGTTCATTTTCTGAGTTTCATGAATGAGTTAAATTTTGTCATATTTTTTCTGCATCACTTAATACAATCATGCAGCTTTTCTTTTTTATGCTGCTCACAGGTCAATTACACTGATGATTTTCAAATATTGATCCAACCTTGCATCCATGGAATAAACCTCTCTTGGCCTTGGTACATAAGCCATTCTCTGTTTTCTCATTTTGTTTGTTTTCTTTCTTCTGCCTTCTTGTGGGTTACTTGAACATTTTTTAGAATTTCATTTTGACTTATCTATAGCATAGTTTCTGAATTTCTCCTTTGTATAACTTTTTTAGTGGTCCCTCTAGGTATTACATTATATTTTCACAACTTATCACAGTCTACTGATTATCAACATTGTACCAGTTCATGGTAAAGTACAGAAAACTTATCTTCCTCTATGTCCATTTGCCCTCACCCATTTATAACACAATGATCTTAAATATTTCCTCTTGAGAACCACATAAGACAGTTGTGCTTCAACCTTCAAATATAACTTAGACAAGGAATGTCTACTGAATTTACCAATGTTTGCTCTTTCCATTATTTGTTTTTGTTCTTCCTTCCTGGTGTTCCCACATTCCTTACGTCATTTCCTTTCTGTTTAGAGAACTTCCTCTACCTATTACTTTAGGGTAGGTCTATTGGTGACAAATCATGTGAACAATGTTTTCGCTTGATACAAAATTCTGAGCTGATAGTTTTTTTTCCTTCAGCACTTAAAAAATGTGCAACTTCCTTCTGGCCTCCATGGTTTCTAGTGAGAAATCCACTGTTATTCAAATTATTTTTCCACTACAGACATAGCAACATTTCTCTCTCACTGCTTTTTTGTCTTTAGTTTTCAGAGGTTTGACTATGATGTATCTTAACATGGATTTCTTTGAGTTTATCCCATCTGGGTTTCACTAAGCTTCTAGAATCCGTACGTTTATTGCTTGCCAAATTTAGGAAATATTCAGGCAGTATTTCTTCAAACATATTTTCAGCCCCACTGTCTTCCTCCTCTGTTTCGGGGATTCTGATGAAAAGAATGATACATCTTTTGTTAAAGTCCCAGAGGTCCCTGGGGTTCTGTTTATTTTTTTCCAGTCTATTTTCTTTCTGTTATTCAGATTGGGTAATTTCTATTGTTTTATCTTCAAGTTCACTGATTCTTTCCTTTGTCCTCTCAATTCTTTTTTTTCTTTTTTCCTTTTTCTCCCCAAAGCCCCCTGGTACATAGTTGTATATTCTTCATTGTGGGTCCTTCTAGTTGTGGCATGTAGGACGCTGCCTCAGCGTGGTTTGACGAGCAGTGCCATGTCCGCGCCCAGGATTCCAACCAACAAAACACTGGGCCGCCTGCAGCGGAGCACGCTAACTTAACCACTCTGCCACGGGGCCAGGCCCTGTCCTCTCGATTCTGATGCTGCGCCATCCTATGAGTTGTTTCATTTATTGTATTTTTCAGTTCTAAAATTTCCTTTTGTTTCTTTTTTATATCCTGGATTTTCTTCCTGAGATTTTCTATTTTTCATTTGTTTCAAGTGTTAGTAACTGCTCACTGAAACAGTTTTATGATGGGTGCTTTAAAACCTTGTCAAATAATCCTAACATCTGCGCCATCTCTGTGTTGCTGTCGCATGGGTTATCTCATTTAAGGACGTAAGATTCTCCCGGTTCTTTAGGTGACAAGGGATTTTCAATTGAAGCCTCAATATTTGGGATATTATCTTATCAGACATGGAATATGATTTAAGCCTTCTATTACAGCAGGCCTCTGTTGACATTGCCCTAGCAGGCAAAGGAGGATGCTACCCTGTTTCTGCCAGGTGGATATGGAAAGTAGAGATGGATGTTAGGGTTCCCCACTCAGCCTCCATTGACCCTGGGTGGAGGTACTCCTCGTTATTGCCAAGTGGGGTGAGAGTTCAGCCTCTCCGTGGGCCTCCACTCATACCACCCTGGTCATGGGTGTCTCTTACTGCATCCTACATGGCCTCATTACCACCGGTGGTGGTGAAATTCCTGAATCTCTACTAGGTTTCCTCTGACACCACCCCAGCAGAAGAGGGAGGGTGTTCTTTGTTACCACTTACTAGAGATGAAAATCCCAGCTCTTCCTCTGGCCTTTTCTGGTACCACTCTAGAGAGAGTGTTGCCTCAAAACAGCTTGTCAACGGTGAAAGTCTAGAGTCCCCAGCAGGCCTTTGACAGTAAGAGTAGGTGTGGAGAGCTGCAGTGTTCTAATGGTTCTGTCTGGTGACCTGTCCTTTTCCTGGTCTTTTGACTAGAGAGCAGGGTTTTCTTGGGGCTTTTTGTCTGAGCTCTTTGGCACTGCTGGCTTGCTGGGCTCTCCAGGTGCAAGGCTGGGATATATGAGGCAAAAAGAAAACCCAGGGAACTCAGATCTTTGACATTTCTCAGGTCCCAATATACCCAGTCAGTCTACTTTCTTCTCTCCATATTTCAGTCTTATATTTGTTTTATATATAACGTCCAGTGTTTTTAGGGGTACTTAGCGAGAGGAATAGTAAAAGCACATCTACTCCATCTTTCCATAAGTACAAAGCCAAAAACCATCTTTTGTGTCTCAAATTACATATGTGTAGGCCTTGTTTTAAAATGGCAACAAGAAAGTAGGTCTTGCTTTACAACACACTAAAACATTCAAATTGGTCAATTACTTTTCTGTGTTTAAGTTTTAAAATTTGAAATCCATTAAGTTATTAAAATTATTTTCTGTAGCACTAAATAGAGAAAATTAATTCTCGAATCTAAAGAAAGGACACTTAAAAATAGGAATAATTCAGGGCCAGGCTGTTGGCTCAGCGGTTAAGTTCGCACATTCCACTTTGGCAGCCTGGGGTTCACCAGTTCAGATCCCGGGTGCAGACCTACGCACCACTTACCCAAGCCATGCTGTGGCAGGCATCCCACATAGAAAGTGGAGGAAGATGGGTATGGATGTTGGCTCAAAGCCAGTCTTCCTCAGCAAAAAGAGGAGGACTGCCAGCAGATGTTAGCTCACGGCTAATCTTCCTCGGAAAAAAACAGGAATAATTCTTTTTATCTCCAAAATTCTCATTTTTTTAAATCTTTCATTTCCCTCACTTTTTTGTATATTCAATTTGTCAAGGCAAGGCACAAGGCCAACTCAGATTCAAGTGGAGGGCAAAAAGACTTCACCTCTTGCTGGGAGGAAAATGAGAAAGAATTTGTGCCCATCTTTACCCATCACACCTTATTTCACTTACAATTTTTGGTTACATACCGAATAACATTCTGAATCCCTAAAAATATCAGTGAATAGAACTAAACAGTTTTGTCACTTCAAATATTTTGTAGAATAAAATGGATATAAATAATCCATTTAAATTAAACACTCACTCAGAGTAAAATCCACAGAAAAGCACAATGGTTAAGAACATGAGTTTGAGAGTAATAGAAACCTGAGTCCCCCCCCAACGCTCTAAAAGTTTGGCTCTTCTTCATCCTGAAGCCTGAGCTTAAATGCTACTTCTTCAAAACACCTTCCATTGACCACTGTTAGATCATTTCATGATCCTTATCCCACTTGTACTTAGATCTTATTTGTGGTTTACTTACTTAATCAAGGTTTCCCCACTATACCATCAATACCAGGAAGCCTGGGACACAGTTATTTGGGTTCACCACTGTATTTATAGGGCCTACCATGTTGCCTCTGTGGGGGATCAGAATTGGCCACCCTAAAATACGTTTCTTCGGCTTCATTATTTTTAAGAACAAAAGACTCTGAAAGAAACTTTGACCTCCCCTACAAGTGCCTAAAAGAATTTAAAATATAAGGGCCTGTTCAAGGAAGGAGTTAATACCCTAAGATAACTACAATGTAATGTAAAATGTGTCTCTCAGGTCACATTGTCTGTAGTTGGCCCATTTACATTCCAATTTCCATGTAAATTGCCTTCCTCCACCTTGAAGCCACACACCACTACCCCCAACAGCCTTCTTTGTCTTTAGCTAAAAACAGTATTTAAGGCGGCAACCTCAACCATTTTGGTGAGTTCCTCAGTTTTCCTGGGTTTCTCCCATGTATACATGTTACAAAGCTTTGTTTGATTTTCTCTTGTTATTCTCTCTCATGTCAATTTAATTCTTAGCCCATCCAGGACGTAGAGAAGGTAGGGTAAATCTTCTTCCTCCCCTACACCTGACATAAATACATCCTTAAATATATGATGAGTATATAAGAATGAATGCTACATCTACCACTGACTAGCTGTGTAACCTTGGTCAACCTACCTAACCACCTTTCTAAGGCTTAATTTGTCCTGCTTAAAGCAGGAACAATTAACAGCATAACAGCACTTATTTCATTAAGTCATTCATCAAACGTTTCTAAGGTGGTAGATGGGCTAAGTACTAAGAATACAGTAGTGAGCAAAAGAGACTTGGTCCCTAGCTCCAGGTTACTTAGAGCTGAGTTGTAAACTAGACATCAAACACACAGTCTCACAGCTTATTACAGAAACTATAAATTCTGATGAGTGCTATTAAAGAGAGAGACAAATATTATGAGATGACCAGATATTAGCTAAAGAGTTAGGAAAGTCATTCTGAGAAAGTGGCATTTAAACTAAGATGAAGAATCAGTAAGGGCTAACCACATGGAAAATGAAGAGAGGGAGTAGGTATTCTAAGAACAGGAATAGCATGTACAAATACCTCGAGCTGGGAATGAGACAGGTTTATCAGAGACAGTAAAAAATTGATAACGTGGCTACAACACAGTAAATGAGAGAGAATGGTGCAAGATAAGTGGGAGAGATGGACTTAGATTCTGTTCTTTCATGTTTAGATTTTATCCTAAAATAAAAAAGGAAGCCACTTAAACATTCTTAAGCAAATAAGTGACACTAGACTTGCATTAAAAATCACTCTGGGGGCTGGCCCTGTGGCTGAGTGGTTAAGCTCGCGTGCTCTGCTGCAGGCAGCCCAGTGTTTCATTGGTTTGAATCCTGGGCGCGGACATGGCACTGCTCATTAAACCACGCTGAGGCGGCATCCCACATACCACAACTAGAAGAACCCACAACGAAGAATATACAACTATGTACCAGGGGGCTTTGGGGAGAAAAAGGGAAAAAAAATAAAATTAAAAAAAAAAATCACTCTGGGGGCTGGGCCCACAGCCAAGTGGTTAAGTTTGTGCACTCTGCTTTGGCAGCCTGGGATTCACAGGTTTGGATCCTGGGCACAGACCTACACACCACTCATCAAGCCATGCTGAAGTGGCGTCCCACATAGAAGAATTAGAACAACTTACAACTAGGATACACAACTATGTACTAGGGCCTTGGGGAGAAAAAAGAAAAAATCACTCTGGCTACTGTCTGAAAAATACATGGAAAGATGAGATGACTGGGAAAGGGGAAGTCAGTTAGGAAGTCACTCAAGTCGTCTAGGCAGTCAATGACGATAGTTAAGATTAAAGGGTAGATGAATGGATTTGGAGGGGGCAGGCAGGTGGGGAAGAAGAGAGCTATCAAGGATAGCCTTCGTTTCTGAGCTAAGAGGCAGGTGAAACAGAGGTCAGATTATTGAGATGAGGTGGCAGATTTGGAGAAGAAATCTAGAACTAAACACTGAACATACTATGTTTGCAATGCCTTTGAATTTCTAAAATACAGGAGGTAGGAGATAAACAAGTCTAGAGATGAAAAGAGAATTGGGCTGTGTTTATAAATCCGGGAGAAGTCTCCATTTAAAGTAAACCCCATCAAGCCTCCAGATCCAATGCCTTACCATGTTACTCTTCTTAGCAAGTAGGAAAAAAAAGTTTCTAAGGCCTATTACTGGTAGAAACAGGCAACATAAAATAAAACTGACAGTCCCTTAAATGATGTATGGAAAAGTTATTTTGACTGAAAAAATGACAACAAATCTTTTTGAGATTTATCTGAAATATCTGAAAATTCTGAGCTATAGAAATCAGAGATGGTTGAACTGTAGGCATAAAGAAAAACTCACAATGGCAAATCTTTGATAAAATTTTATATAAACAGAAAAAGATTATACTGATATTAAACTTGACAAAATTGAATATAAGAAATCCACACTGTTAAATAATTCATAGGCTCCCAGTGAAGTGAATTTCAGTAATTTTTAAAATTTTTTTCTTTTTTAGAGGAAGATTAGGCCTGAGCTAATATGTGCTACCAATCCTCGCGGGTTTTTTTTTTGTTTTTTTTTTTTTGAGGAAGACTGGCCCTGAGCTAACATCCATGCCCATCTTCCTCTACTTTATATGTGGGACGCCTACCACAGCATGGCTGACCTGGGATCTGAACCAGTGAACTCCAGGCCACCCAAGTAGAATGTGTGAACTTAACCGCTGCACCACCAGGCTGGCCCCTCAGTAATGTTTTTAACGAAACATTTGGAAACTATTTAACAGTGCCATATACAAAAACTGGCCAACAAATCAAACTGTAATGGAATCTTATCAAGCAATTATATTCCTCATAAAAATACAGGAAGGTGGATATAATTCTTTCTCAGTGACATACACATATTAAATTAACAACTTCATAAAGTATCTCAGTTGTCAAAGTGATTAACACAGCAACTTACCACAGTTACCTTGCAGTTTATACGGTACATCTTGTAAAGGAGAGAAAATATCAAACCCTGTGGGCTGGCCCCAGGGCCGAGTGGTTACGTTTACATGCTCTGCTTCAGCTGGTTCAGATCTTGGGCGTGGACCTACACACCACTCATCAGGCCATGCTGTGGTGGCGTCCCTCATAGAAGAACTAGAAGGACTTACAACTAGGATGCACAACTATGTCCTGGGGCTGTGGGGGGAAAAAACACCCTGTGACAGATGTCCTGATAGGGCCTTAGAGGAAAAAGGAGAGTTTATCTTTAGACACTTAAATCAAGCAAATAAAACAGTAAAGGGCTTCTCTTTCCTCTCCTAAGAACTTCATCAGTAGAAACATTCTGGTAAGCATCAGCTAGAAAGTTAATGCATTCCAAAGAGTGTACAAGTTGGTTACATTAAGTGCAAAACTTGCAATATCAATCTTCCTATCACCTCAAAGTTGTAGGTTTTTGAATCACTGATCTTCTCTCCTAAGTATCACACCACTGGCTTTCCAGACTCTGTATCTTCATTAAGAAACAAACAGTTTCTTCACAACTAATATAAAATCCTCAGCTGCTGCCCTTCACAGAGCCTCATCCCCATGATCCACACGATGTTGTTTTGGGCTTTGCCTGCTTTTGTTTGTCACTTCACGAAACAGTCAGTACACCAGTAATCTTTTCCCTCTGACCAATTTCCACCCAAATATTTACATTTCAAACAATTCTAAATTACAGTCATGTGCCGTCTAACAGCATATTGGTCAATACCGGACCACATGCATGATGGTGGTCCTGTCAGATTAGTACTCATAGCCTAGGTGTGCAGTCAGCCCTACGATCTACATTTGGGTAAGTGCACCCCATCATGTTCACACAACAAAAGTGCCTAAAGACGCATTTCTCAGAACACGTTCCCACCATTAAGTGATGCACGACTGTATAAATCTAGAAGAGGTTTTGGTTTCTCCATCAAATGGAGGTTTTTCATACTGAGTGATGTTAGTAACTTTCTGATCTTTTAGTAACTTTCTAAACTCTACAGTCATATCTCAAAGATAGATTCACAATGCCTCTGCCATATACCATGTTATTAACCCCAAAATATTATCTGGTTAATACAAGTTTTGCCTCTTCCCCTAATTTCTTCAGCTATAATTCACCATTCTCTCAAAATTAAATCTGTAGGTTCCTCTAGTTCTAAGCTCT
Source organism: Equus asinus (assembly GCF_041296235.1). NCBI lineage: Eukaryota > Metazoa > Chordata > Mammalia > Perissodactyla > Equidae > Equus > Equus asinus. The sequence goes on from NC_091818.1 coordinate 45,185,789, forward strand.
TTTAAATTTGTTCTTCTTCTTTTGTTGCCAATCTATCATAATTTTTTCTTCAAACTTTCTCTAAGGTTTAGTCTTTTCTCTTCATTCACATCCTCCACCTTTTTCTCAGCAGTCTTCACCAGTCCCACCAGCATTTCCTTCCTTTCACACCAGACCCCCAGTGGAGAACAAGCCCTTTGCCCAGGAACTGAAGTGTCTACTGTCTTTACCTCAGGCCATGTGTCAGTGTTAGTATACATCTTATTTAAATGTTTGATAACAAGTTCAGGGTCTTTTCAGGTTGACATCATAGAAAGAGGGGCAAGGAAGTTGGAGGTGTTTGTAAAACGAATATTGAAACGATGTAGCATGGAATCTAAGCTAGACAAGGAGGGAAGACAGAAAGAACTAATGGAGAGATACTAAGGGCTGGGCAGGTCTACCTGAGGTAGAACTACTACAAAGGGCTGCTGTGTGGCTCAAACAGATCAGTAAAAGAGAGTCACTAACACACACAACATCCCTGTGGGAGGTAGTTCCCAAATATTTAAGAGGCTGCATACGTTAGTAAACTGGTCATAGAACTGTCGATTAGGGGCTGGCCCTGTGGCCCAGGGGTTAAGTTTGCACCCTCTGCTTTGGTGGCCCAGGGTTTAGCTGGTTCGACTCCTGGGCGCAGACGTGGCACTGCTCATCAAGCCACACTGAAGCAGTGCCCCACATAGCACAACTGGAGGGACCCACAACTAAGAATATATAACTGTGTACCGGGGGGCTTTGGGGAGAAAAACGAAAAAAATAAAATCTTTAAGAAAAGGAACAGGTGATTAAACAAATGGCAAGCAATAGGATATACTGGAGTGTATGAGGAAGCCATCTGACATAAACTTCATTCGGGCTTTGTTTTTCCAAAAGGCCCTGATACGTGGCTGTTGAGCATGCACTGTACACCTGCTTTAGGCATCTGCTGTGTCCCAAAGACAAGAACGAATGGCCTTAAGATAAAGGTGCAGCTTCCCCCACACTGGCATTTCCTTAAGGATAAGCATCTCTCTCTAGGCTAGGAATTGATTGCTGCAGCCACCTGTGACCACCCAGCTCACCTGCAACTATCCAGCTCGCTGGAGACAACAGACCTACTTCCTGCTGTGCCCACTGAGACGGCAGACCTACTACCTGCTGTGTCCATGAATCGCCGTGCTGGCTAGGCAGTCTCGTGACGATTGTAAAAGGGATATTCAATCGGATGTGACACATGCTCTTTGACTGTATATAACCACTACATAGAGCTCCGCTTCTTTGCAGTGCTCCATTCCTTTGTGGAAGGACTCTCCCAGGCTATATGGTCCTCAAGGCTCACCCCAACTTTGATTTATAGATTAGTTACGATTATTTGTGTCAACACTCTAAAGAGAAAGAAAACTTCTTGACTCTAAAACTCAGCTACTATAACCACTATGCACTTTCGCCTAAATACAAACTAAAACAGAGGCATGAAACTGCAAAACATAATTATTTTCCCTCAAAATATTAATACTAACACAATATTATAGGGCAGATCACAATATTAAGTGAAGATTTATATGAATACAACTGTCCTGCTTTCTTAAACACATTTTATTTTCAACAAAGTAAAATAGGGGCTGGCCCAGTGGCCTGGGGCTCACAGGTTCAGATCCCCAGCGTGGACCTACAAACCGCTTGGCAAGCCATGCTGTGACAGCGTCCCACACATAAAAGAGAGGAAGATGGGCACCGATGTTAGCTCAGGGCCAGTCTTCCTCACCAAACAAAAAAGGAAAGTAAGTATAAACAGTCCCCTCCAAAAATCCAACCTCCTTATTCTCCCACTCAAACAAACGGATTTAATAGAAACACCCCTTCCGCCTAACTCACGTGCCCTTGTTACCTCCTGCCACAAGCACATTACCGCCTACATACGAAACATCACCCTAAACTTCAGGTTCGGGGGGATTCGTAAACACTTTTCCTTCAGCAAGAGAAAAACACTTGGTTAGGGAGCGCTTAATTTCAGGAACGTTGATTATGCGCAAAACACTGGTTAAAGGTTAAAGGCCGTGCGTTCAGAAACCTGCCGACGGGAAGCGCGGCCAGTCCTAGAGCCTCCCCGAGAGCGCTGACACGGCAGGCCCGGGCGCTGCGTCCCGACGGAGGGCCGTCCACACCGCCTACCCCGCCGCGTCACTGGCCCCGAGGAGGGCATCGGACGCGCGCTCAGCGGCCGTGTGACCGACAGGGGCCCGGGGGCTCGAGAGCTCGTGCACCGCTGAACTCGGTGATGAGGCGCACAAGGCACGGGGCGCCGCGGCCAACGGCGAGTCCGCGCGCTGCGCTGGGCGGCCGGGCCCCGCCAGTCCGGATCGGGGGCGGACACGGCACCGCTCGGCGGGACACGGAAGCGGCGGCCCTCGCGGAGAAGCCGGAAGGCCCCGCAGCGGGAATCTGCACTACCGGGGCGGGGGAGGAGGAGGGAAAAGAGGAAGCGACGGCCGTCGGCTGCGGGCCCAGCTGCAGAGACGGCCGGCCGGCGGGTCCAGGCCGCGGGCGCGGGCAGGCGCCACCCAAGCGGCCAGTCCGACCGGCCGCCCACACAGCGACGCCGGGCCGACGCGAAGGCGCGCGGAGCCTCCGCGGCCCAAACCGCGGCGGGAACGCGGCTTCGAGCCCGCGCCCGCCGTGTCTCTTGGAGGGCGGACGGACAGGCGGCCCGGCGGCAGGCGCGGCCATCCCCGCCGCGACCAGGACCGGAACCGGCAGCGGAGCGGGGCGCGGGGCGCCGGGCCGGCCACCGGGCAGGTCCGCCCAAGTCAGCGACAGCCCCGGCGGCGGGCGCCTCCCACGCGGGCCCCGGCTCGGGGCGGCCCACCGCGCCCGCACCGGCCTCTGCCCACAGCGCTCGCGGGGTCGGAGGGCGCCGGGGTCGGGGGAGTCCGGGTCTAGGGCGCGGAGCCGGAGGGGGCGGGGCGGGCGCCGCCGCTGCCGCCTGCCCCGGGGCTGCCCGTCCTGGGCGGAGGGTGGCAGCCCGCACTCACCTGTCACGCCGCCGCCGTGCCCGCCACCGCCCACCGGTGCCGCCCGTCGGCTCCCCCACACGGCGCCCGGGCCGGACACACAGACGCAAACCACCGAGTCTCCGCCCTGACGCGGCCCCGCCACCCGGCAGCCAGACGCCCCGAACTTCCGGCGCTGCCGGAAGTCCCGGCCTCGCCTCGCGCCCAGGCCGCCGGGAGTTCCGTCTCTGGTCTCCGCCCCACGCTGCGCCGCCAGAAGTTCCGTCCGCAGCCGCCGCTGCACAACCCGGACGAACGGAAGTCCCACCCCGGCCTCCGCCTCACGCCGGCGCCCCGGAAGTCCCGCCCCCTGCCTCTGCGTCACGCCCGGGCCGCCGGAAGTCCCGCCTCGGTCTCCGCCGCGCGCCGGATGTCCTCCCCCGACCGCCCGCGCCTGCGGGGCCCGGGCAACGCGCCGGGAGCCGGTGTCGGCCACGGCTTCCTGACCCCCCCGTGACCGCCAGGCCTCGCTCCGCGGGGTCGGCGCTGCTGCGGTGGGCGCGCGGAGGCAGCGCGGCCCCGGGGCTGAGGGCGCCGCCGCGGGCGCCGGGTACTCACCGCGGCGGGTCCCGCGCGCGTCCATCGGTCCCGGAGACGCGCCGGTCAGGGCGGGTGAGGGAGAGCCCTGCGCGCGAGCCCGGGCCCGTCGGCACCTCCGGCCTGGCCGGCTTCGGAGCGGGGTGGCCGCGCGCCGCCTCCCCGCGGGTCTGGCAGGGAGGCTCCGGCGCGGGAGCGGCTGGAGAGAGAACTATTAATATTTCAGCTTATCTGCAGAAGATGACTCATGCAGTTTCCCTTCTGGAGCGTTTGCTCGCCATTGGCCAGAAAGGAAAAACAAAATCAGCTGCTCGCTGCAAAAGGGGGGACTCGCGCGGCCCCTGGGCTTCGATCTGGGTTTGCAGAAACGACGGATCGGCTGGAGTCGGCGTGTGAACGACCGTCCTCGGCTTTACCGACGGCTGCAGCTATCGGTTAAAGCTCACCTAGAGTCAGTCGGAAGCGAGGATGTCTGTTCCTTGTGGGTCAGCGTTGTTACTCCTTCCTTGAAAAATAAAGCGCAGCATTAGAGTTTAAGCAGCACTAATAGGATTGTTGTCCAAAAACTAAATTTAACGTATTTGGGCATCTAAATAACCAAAAAGTATGTAGAATAAAGTCTGAAGTTATTTCTGCATTAAGTATGATAATACAAGCTTATCACTAGAAATAATTCTGTAATATGAGCTAAGAATTTCAAACTTTTGGAGGCCAACATTTGAGTAACAATTGAGCACCTGCTGTGCAGGAGGCACTCTGCTGGCGTGTAGCAGATAGGAAGCTTCGTGAACCACAGTACCGTCTGCAACTAACTCACGTGCTAAATCAGAGCTAGGATGCAGTGGAGCAAAGATTGGATTAAAATCCAGGTGCACATCAAAGCCCACATTCTTTACACGTGCATTCCTTTGGTAGGGCTGCTGTAATAAAATACACAAACTGCGTGGCTTAAACAGTAGAAATTTATTGTCTCACAGGTCTGGAGGCTAGAAGTCCAAGATCAAGGTGTCATCAGGGTTAGTTCCTTCTGAGACCTGTGAGGGAGAATCTATTCCATGCCTCTCAGCTTCTGGTAGTTTGCCAGCAATCTGGCATTCCTTGGCTTGTGGCAGCCATAATTCCAATCTTCACATGGCATTCTCCCTGTGTGTGGGTCTGTCTCTTTACCTGGCATTCTTTTTAGAAGGTCATGCTGGATTAGGGGCCCATCCTACTCCACTATGACTTCATCTTAACTACATCTGTAACAACCCTATTTCCAAATAAGGTCACAACCTGAGGTTCTGGCAGTTAGAATTTCAACAACACATAAACTTTAGGGAACACAATTCAACCCGTAACACACTGGATCCTGAAATAGCTCTCCATGAAATGAAAACACACACATCTAGCCTAAATTGTAAAAGGACTGACTGCCCTCCTGGTATCCAAACACACACTTTCCGTAGGGAGTACCCTTCCTGTAAAACAAGGTCCTATCTTGTGACATGTCTATCCATGCGAAATGCACGTGATTTACCCCCAACAGGAGAGAGAGAAAGCTGAATTGAGTAAGATTCAATTGTGAGCGTGGATCGATAGGTATATGAGGTTTGCTGGGTATTCAATCATATACTTCATCACTGATTACTTTGTGCCTCAAAGTATTCGTAGGTATTTATTCTATAGGATTATGAGCTGGCTAACATGTTGCTTCATAATCATTATCGAGTTGTTTTATATATGTGTGTGTTCTATGTGGTTTATATATATATAATCATTTTTTCTTGAGAAACTCCATATTTAGCACTTCATTCAGATCTCTGCTCCGATATCACCACCGTAGAGATGTTTTCCTTGTCACTTATTTTTAAATAGCATGATCCATCACTATCCCTTAACTGTACATTATTTTTCTTCATGTACTTATCACTTCTCGATGTCATTTGTGTGTTTATTGGTTTAGTTTCCCCTACTAGAACGTCAACTCTATAAAAAGCTGTATTCCCATGACCGAGAAAAGTGCCTGGCACATAGTATGCACTCAAATAATGTTTGTTAAAGGGTAATGAATATTTACCTCTCCTCATAAGTATATAAACTCCTGAATGGCAGAGGTCACATTTGCTAATTCCTTTTACCTACCAAATTTATCTAGCTCTCTACAAGAAGAGAACTAGGAAAAACACAATTGGCTGGAATGTGAATATAATCACCTGAACAACTACTCAGTCTCTTCCTCCTCCAGATACCTGCCCTCACTAGGAGAGGAGGCAATGAATTCATAGTTTCATGGACCAAAGGGTTCAGTCTACACAGGGAAGCTTCACCAGCACTGACATGCTAACCCGTCACCTGTTCCTCATCCATGACACTGGAACAGGGACTGATTTTCTTACCTCAGAAAACATTATCACAGTCTGTATTGGGTCCCACGCAGTCCCTACTGATGTGGGGTCGGTGAGCTGAGGAGTCGAAAGAAAGATTTCTTGGCCTCTCAAGGTCTGGCAGTGGTGCTGTTTTATTTAGAGAATAGTACAGAATAGCATGGGGACAGGACCCATGGGCGGTGAGAGCTCCTGCTGCTGCCCTGAGTTGACGGTTAGGGCTAAATTTATAAGGCATGGGTACATGACTTATTTTTACTGGAAAAAGAAAAGATGATGTAAAAAGTCATTAAATGATTTCAGTGCAGATGGGGTCTGGTTATTGTGCGGTCATATAACTTTAGATACGAATCTGGCCATATAGATCGGCATGTAGGTGAGGATGCCCTGGGCTTCTCTCCCTGGGGCAGCCCTAATTCACACCATAAAAAAATACACCGGGTCATATAGTTTGGCATGTAGGCCAGGTCACCTTGGGCTTCTCTAGCTGGGGCAGCCTTAATCCACATCACCTACTTGCCATCTTTTCTCTAATTTTGAGTAGAGTTTGTTACTTTGTGTACTATCCATGTGCTAAAAGAAAAAGGATAATTATTTCCATCTCACAGTGAGTGTATGTTTGGTCTTCAAACTATTTTTAGAAATATATTTGGTTGAGATCTAGAAAAGGAGTTTTCATGATTTTAAATAAAGAAACAAATCTGCATTTTTCTCATTATCGTGACACCTAGACTCTGAAAGACTGAGGTAATTATTTGGGGAAAAAAATGTTGGGAAACTCTGCTTAATGAACAACCAAACATATACTGCAAACCTGTTCCAGACGATGTTAGAAAACTGTCTCTGTTGATGGAAAGTACATACAAATGAAAAATAAAATACTGTGCGTAGCTTTGTACTGGTCTCTGTGCCACATAGCTGATATCCTTTTATTTCTTTATCAATACCACATAACTTGTAACCCAACAGGCATTTACATTATTAAAAATAATAGTGACTAGCTGTTGAGTGAAGTATTGTTATGCATGTTTTAGGGAAGAGGAGCTCCAATATATTTAGTAACTAGCCCAAGGTCACAGAGTAAGAGGCTAAGCTGGATCTAACTCCCATCTCTTCTCTTTTCGTTAATATTAACCATTTGGAAAACAAATACTCAAATAGCTCTGGAGTGAATTTTTCTAAAAAGCAGAACAACTTAAAACTCAACAACTATATGAATCTGAATCACATAAATAGGCCTAAGTATACATGATGAACTCCCTCTGTTGTGCACTCTGAATTCTGTATTTTTCCATATCTATCAAGATTATATACAAAGATTTCCTGATAGGGACGTCATTGTCCCCAGTCTGATAACATCTTGCATTTGCATAACTTGGAATCTTCAAAGTAGAGTATTAGAAGGCAAAAACTGTGGTATGTTAATAAGTCCAGAATGATTGGTCACAGTTAATGACATTATAAATCAGAACATTAAAAAAATGTAGTAAGTCACCTCTAAACTTCAGTTTCTTCACATAAATGTGGATAACATTTACTACGTAGAATTATTGTAAGGATAAAATGAAATAATATGTGTAAAACGCTCCTAGCAGAGTATCTAATGCAGGCAAATTTAAACCGGAAGGGAACTTAAAGACCATCTAACCTTTCTCCTATTATAGACGACAGTAATGAGGCCAGGAATTCTAGTCCAACACTACTCAGCAACAAGTAGCAAAGTTCAGGTAGAAACTAAGGTCTTCTGAGTTCAGTGGGCTTTCCACTACACTAGCACTTCTCAAAGAGTTGTCCAGTGGGGACCGGCCCTGTGGCCAAGTGGTTAAGTTTGCGCCCTCCGCTTCTGTGGCCCAGGTCTTCATCAGTTCGGATCCTGGGCACAGACCTAGCACCGCTCATCACGCCATGCTGAGGTGCTGTCCCACCTAGCAGAGCCAGAAGGACCTACAACTAGAATATACAACTATGTACTGGGGGGTTTTGGGGAGAAGAAGAAAAAAAGCTTGGCAACAGATGTTAGCTCAGGCGCCAACCTTTAAAAAAAAAAAAAAGTGGTCCAGAGACACCTGGGTTCCTGAAAGCCTTCCAGGGGCTCCAAGAGGTCAAAATTAATACTAGAACGCTATTTGCCTTTTTCACTGCATTGATATTTGCGCTGATGGTACAAAAGGAAGCTCCGGGACCAGTAAGGATGGGAGGAAAAAACTACTGGTGCCCTGTTACTAATCAAGGCAGTGCCACCAAACTTTACTAGTAGTCATTGTATTCTTCACCACCATACACTTGCAGTAAAAACTAAAAGATCAGTTTCACTTAACAATGTCCTTGATGAAGCAGTAAAATTATTAATTTTAATAATTTTAACCCTTCAGTATTTATGTAATACTCTGTGTAACAGAATGGGGTGTACACATAAAGCACTTCTGCTACACACTGAATTACAACGGTTGTGCTGAGGAAAAGCACCTGTGAAAATATCTGAGTTGCATGCTGAACTAACTTTTTTTATACAATGGTATTTTTCCTGGAAAGAATGACTCACAAAATTAACTAATGTTATTTGTTGCCAATAACAGACTTTGAATAATCATGCAAAAATCTGAATTTTAAAAAAGTTGTATCTGCCACCCAGAGCTTAACAGCTTCTCAATATTTAACGACTTTTTTGATGAGATCAGTGGTGATATCAACAAATGTGATTGATACTGAATAATGAAATGTGTCAACATTTGGAAAATCTGCTTAATTCAGTGTAATGTATTTATCATTATCTTTAAATGAATTAAATATTTTATCACTTTAATATTTCTAATATAGTAAATAGGTGTCAATGAACATAATCCATAACCAATCTATAAATGAAAATTTGGGTGAGTTTATTCTGAGCTTAAATCTTAGGATTATAACCCGGGAGAGTCTTTCCACAAAGGAACAGAGCACTCCAAAGAAGTGGGGGTACACAGGGTGGTTATATACCCTCAAAGAGGGTGTTTCACATATGATTGAAATGTCCCTCCCACAATAGTCACAAGATTGCCCTGTCAGCACAGAGCTTCCTTGAGGGCGTAGCAGGAGGCAAGTCCATTGTCCCCAGCTGGGTGGTCACAGGTGAGCACAGCAATCAGTTTCTAGCCTAAGGAAAGATGCTTAATCCTTAAGGAGATGCCAACGTTGGGAGGGGGAGGGAAGTTGCACCTTTATCTCAAGGGCCTTTGTTCTTGCCATAGGGAATATCTAAAGCAGATATACAATGCAGGCTCAATAGCCATGGTCAGGCCCTTTTGGAAAGCCAAGGTCAGGCCGAATTAGGTTTACACCAAATGGCTTCCTCATATTCTCCAATATATCCTACTACTTGCCATTTTTATTTGTCACTGGGATAGATACAAACAACAATAAGCAAAAGCTCTTTAAGGTCCTCTATAAATTTTAAGAGTGTAAAAGTGTCCTAAAACCAAAAAGTTTGAGAAATGCTGCACTATGCTCTCCTTAGCTAATTCAGCTTCAAATTTGGCACGCAACAGAGGAGGAAATAGCTACTTTATTTGATCTGCATATACATTTCATAATTACTTAAATATTGGAAAATAATTTCACATGGAATCTGAATTAAGATAGTCGTAATGAACTTGCTTTATTAAATTTAAGTAAAAGCCACCTGGACAAGTTTAATTATTTCAATAACTCAAAAAGTTTAACAAAATTTTAAAAATTAAAAAATTGACAAATCTTAACTAATCCTATCCAAGTGCAGAAGGTTCCTTAAACCGCCATTGCTTCAACCTGCTTTGCAAAGCATCGTTCTCGGGACGTCACTGCTTTAGAGTGCGTGGAACTTTCTCACTGGAAACACTTCAAAGATCCCAACTAACATAACGTGAGCGCGAACGCCTGTGTGTCGGTGTGTGTGTCTGTGTGCGTGCACGTCCGGCTCTACCCTCTCGCCGGTCCTCAGACAGCAGGAATTCATAACGGGAGCGACCTCCTAACGCTCAGCGTCCTAACGTGAGCCCGACGCTCGGCGTCCAGTCTCAGATTAGCGCGCAGAAGGCCATGAGCCCAGACGCGTCCCGATGCCCCAGAGAGGGGGCGTCCAGGGACGTCTGACGCGCGCACGTCCCCTGCGCAGCGCTTCGGGCGAGCCGATTGGCTGACGCGGCCAAGGCCGAGGGCGCGATTGGTGGGCGGCCGCTCGTCCCGCCCCCCGCCTCTCTACCTCCCTCCGTCAGGCCGCTCCGCAGTCCAGCTCAGCTGCACAAGGGGCTCCGGAGTTTTGACCGGGAGGTGGTCCGGCGGCCCGCGGTCCGGGTGGCAGACCTCGCGTGCACAGGGCGTGGCGCCACCGCGCCACCGTGATGTCAGGCGCGGGCCGGCGCGCGATTGGCCAGCCGGCATGTGGCGCGCTCTGGCGCGGGCGCGGGCGGTTGGGCTGTGGGCCCCTGGGGGCGGGGCGGGGGCGTGGGGGCGGGGCCTGTGGGAGGGGCGGCGGCGGCCGGCGGCCGGCGCTAAAGCTGGAGTGTCCGCGGCGGCGCGGGAGCGCTGCGACGGCCGACGCCTGAGGTACGGAGCGCGGGGCGGCGGCGGCGGCGGGGGGACGCGGGACGGCGGCTGGGAAGCGGCGTGAGGCGTCGGGCCGGGGAGGCGCAGCCGCCCCCCGTCCGTCGCCGGGCCCTCACGGCCTCCCCCGCAGCTTCCCGGGACGGACCAGCCCCGCCGCAGCGATGCCCGAGGTGGACACCGGCCGCCTCGACCCGCAGCAGGTGCAGCTCCTGGCGGAGATGTGCATCCTCATCGACGAGAACGACACCCGCATCGGGGCGGACACCAAGAAGAACTGTCACCTGAACGAGAACATCGAGAAAGGTGCCGCCGCGGCGTCTCGGGCCCGCGGGAGGCGGGCGGGCGGGACGGCAGGACGCAGAGGCGGCAGCGAGCCCCTCGGGTGCTGGGCCCCGCGCGGGGAGGCGGGCGAGGAGCGGCCCCTTTGCCGCTGCGTCACCGGCGTCTGCTGTGCCGGCAGGGCTGCTGCACCGGGCGTTCAGCGTCTTCCTGTTCAACGCCGACAACAAGCTCCTGCTGCAGCAGCGGTCCGACGCTAAGATCACCTTTCCGGGTGAGCGCGCTGGGGGCGGCGGGCGTTCGCCGTGCGCCCGGAGCGGAGCCGCAGGGCCGTCGCGGGCGGGGCGGGGGTCCAGTTCCTCGCGGAAGGGGCGAGGGCGAGGGCGCAGCCCGCGGGGACGGCCGCCTGCGAGCTGTGCCCACCTGTGGACGTGGCTTTAACTCTGTCTTACGTTTTGACCGTCTTGGTAAGAACGCGTTAAAGAATTTATCTACACGTCTTTCCCGAAAGGATTACTGATGGTCATTAGCAATGACTGAGAAACCCTCAAGAATCATTTCTTTTTCCGTTACTTTTAAAACTTAAGGGCCCCGCCCTGTGGCTTAGTGGGTAAGCTGTCGCACTCTGCTCGGGGTTCGCTGGTTCGGATCCTGGTGTGGACCTACACACCGCGTGAAGCCATGCTGAGGCCGCGTGCCTCATGGGACAACTAGGGTACACAACCATGTAGGGGGCTGTGGGGAGAGGAAAAAAGGAGGAAGACTGGCAACAGACCTTAGCCCAGAGCCAATCTTCCTCACCAAAAAGGCTGGGAATCATTACCTGCTCTTTAAAAAAAAGAACTGGATCTTTAGACTGACTTTGAAGAAAAATGATTGTATATGTATATTAACACGTTTCAGGTTGTTTTACCAATACCTGTTGTAGTCATCCGTTAAATAATCCAAGAGAGGTTGAAGAAAATGATGCAATTGGAGTAAGACGAGCAGCGCAGAGGCGTTTAATGGCTGAATTAGGAATTCCCATGGAACAGGTAACCTGCACAATTCTACAAGCTGAAATGTTTAGAAATCTAAACATACATTTAAACATTTTTAATAAAGTTTTAAATTCAACTGTAGGTCTCAGTTTTGTAACCTCTTGAATTATTAGCCCCTGAAAGCACCTTGAATAAAGATTATTTACCTTTTTTCTTTCTTTTTTGAGGAAGATTAGCCCTGAGCTAACTGCTGCCAGTCCTCCTCTTTTTGCTGAGGAAGACTGGCCCTGAGCTCACATCCGTGCCCATCTTCCTCTACTTTATATGTGGGACTCCTACAACAGCATGGCGTGCCAAGCCGTGCCATGTCCGCACCTGGGATTCAAACCACCAAACCCCGGGCTGCCGAAGTGGAACATGCGCACTTAACTGCTGCACCACTGGGCTGGCCCCTACATTTTTCCTGGAATTGTCCCCTTTAACTAAGACCTGAATAAATAAACTGTCTAGTGTCTACTTAAAATGAAAAATTTTTTTTTCTCCCAAAAAGTAACATTTAGATATGAAGGAGAATCTCACACTTCTAGTTTGAGTGACTGCATTTTGTTTTTAATATCATTATTTCGATGAAGTCAAACTAGTTTTGGTCCTATGGAAAGAAATTTAGACGCTTGAAACTAACTGTGTAATAATTATTTCCATATGTCATCAGTAGGAGATTAATATTTTAAAAGGTCTAATTCTAAACCTATAGTTCTGTTCAAGATATTACTGAAATGTAGTGGGTTACTTTGGTTACTTTAGATGACTTCTTTTGTTGTTGATGGTTTTGTTATTGTTTTATTTTTGTCCTAGGTTCCTCCAGAAGAAATTAATTACCTAACACGAATTCACTACAAAGCTCAATCTGATGGTATCTGGGGAGAACATGAAATTGATTACATTTTGTTTGTGAGGAAGAACGTGACTTTGAATCCAGATCCCAATGAGATTAAAAGCTATTGTTATGTGTCCAAGGAAGAACTAGAAGAGCTTCTGGAAAAGGCAGCCAGTGGTGAGATTAAGATAACTCCGTGGTTTCAAATTATTGCAGAGACTTTTCTCTTTAAATGGTGGGATAACTTAAATCATTTGAATCAGTTTGTTGACCATGAGAAAATACATAGAATGTGAATGTGGAGATGAATGATTAGTAAAGTACTGAAAAACTTCTGTATGTAGTAAACTTAAAATTTTTTTAAATTTTGTTCCCCATTAGAACTCTCATTTGAAACATTGATACAACCAGTATTTATGTGGAAAATACAACCAAATTTTTAATTTTGTATCACACAACCTATATGTGTGCACTGCTATTTGCAAAAGACATTTATGAGAGATTATTGTAAAAGAGAGCAAATAAATTTTTCTAAACACAGATCCTGACAAATTTGAATAAGTGAAGCTCTTCATTTTTGATATGTTGTGATAAACATTTTCAGAACTCTTGTAGAGCACCTTGCTCTTCACTAGGCTCTTTGCTTTCTATATCATTAGCTTTTATCATAGTCTAGAAAAATGTGCAATGGAAGCCATGTGCTTAGCTACGTCAAAGCAGTCCAAATTAACTTTCCATGTTAACATATTAAACTGGTAGAACAGGTTCAAGGGAAATTAAGGTAGCATGTATCCTGATTTCTGTCACTCTGAGTTGCTTTTGTGGTTTAAGCATTCTGGAAGTATCATTTTGACACTTAAAGTCAAACATTGCTTTTAGAAATATTGGCAGATTAAATCTTTTAAATAGTCTTTGCCAATTAGTAAAGTCTGTGTTTTCAAAATTACGATGGACAGACTATTTGTAAAATGAAAATTGGGTTGATTGGGTCATACTTTACAACAGGATTTCTTAACTTTGGCACTGTTGCCATTTGGACTGGATAATTCTTTGTTGTTGGGGTTCATTCTGTGCATTGTAGGATGTTTAGCAGCGTTCCAAGGTTCTACCCGCTGAATGCCATTAGCCCCCCTTCCCCATGACACTTGCAATGGCACCAGATGCCACTTGTCTCCTGGAGGGCACAGTTGTCCCTGTGTGAGAACCACTCTTCTACAAAGTCAGGCCATATTGTAGGGGGAAAAAGATTTACAGGCTAATGTTCATGTTAAATAGATTTTGGTTATGGAATATGTGTCTATTAATATTTAAATTGTATCTTGACTAATGGACTTTTTAAAACTCTTGCCGTAGATAGATTTCTCAAATTTGATGTCTTAAGACAGCTATGTTATCCTTGAATGCAGTATAATAAAAAATAATGAAGAAAAAGATAAATTGTTTCTTACAAAGCTAAATATTTTATAAATTCAATAGAAAAATCCATTTCTTGTTAACCCTAAATTAATTTATAATTTCTGGCAAGACTCTGTAGCAAATATTAATTTTATTGAAAAATTAAAAATAAAAAAGATTACTACATTTGAATACTGTTGTCTAATTTGTTAAAATTTTAATACAATAATAGCTTAACCTGCCTGTGGTAGTTTAAACAAGGTAAATGCCATCTGCTGCTGAGACCAGCTAGGCAGCCAGCTGAAGGGGCAGACGGAATTAGTAGACAGGACACAATCTCTATTATTCGATGGGACAGGGGACCATTAGCCTCAAGGACTGAGGTGAGGTCCCTTTGATCTCCACATACTTATTTGCAGGCAAAGAAATACAAGCATAGCAAGAACTCATGCCAGCGGGGGTATGCAAGTCAAAGCTCAGCAGTTCTAGTTTTCCTCCCTCCAAGGTACCCCAGCCCTATTTAAGGCCATTCCCTTAGGGAGTATCCTAGGAACAATCAGCAAGTTATGCAGACAGCGTTCCGTTCCTGCAAGGGCCTGGTGTTCCTAAGCCCCTTGCCCTCATGCTCCATGAGATACTCCCTTCTGGCCTTTGATTCGAAAGCACAAACAATCTGGTATAGTACTTTATGAGAATCAGCAGATCACTTATTCTCAGCCACCCATTTGTAACTTATTTTTCCTAAGCTTAAAGCCTAGCAAAAATGTTGTTATGATCTCCTGCAACAGCCATCTAGCTTCAAAATGCATTTATAATATTATTTCTAGTTTGTTAGCTTTCTAGAAAGTTTTAGGCTGAAAGCCACATAAACTAGTTACTCAGTAGCTACAGTGGCTAGTGGTTGCCATATGGGACAGTGGAGCCTTAGACCACTGCCTGGCACTTTGTAAGTACTCAGCAAGTGTTGGATATTACTGCTGTTATATTACTAGAATGCCCCTCCAAAACATGTAAGGACAAATACTATTTGACCTGATGAACTCTTTAGAGTCCCTTCATATTTTTAAAGCCAGTTGAGACTTGAAAAAGTTTTTATCTTAAACTGTTTAAAATTTATAGTCTCCAAAATATGTAACTGTTTGATGCTGGACAAACAATTGACAACTCATTTAAGGCCCAGAGGTGGCCTTCTATAAAATTGTGTAGTCTGTCCCCAAATCTATATTACCCCGAGAACAAGAGCAAAAAAAGAAGATACTGTGTGGGGCTGGCCCCATGGCCTAGTGGTTAAGTTCAGCACGCTCCACTTTGGTGGCCTGGGTTTGGTTTCTGGGTACAGACTTACACCATTCTTCAGTGGCCATGCTGTGGTGATGACCCACCCCATGTAAGATTGGCACAGATGTTAAGGCAAATCTTCCTCAAGCAAAAAAAAAAAAAAAAAGGAAGATTGACAACAGATGTTAGCTCAGGGTGAATCTTCCTCAGCAAAAAAAAAAAAAAAAAAGGCTATTGTGGGAAGATACATTATTTTCTCACTTGGCCTTAGCAAATGAGGACAGCAAAGATGAAAGGACAAGTCAAGTAGCTCTCTGAAGCTCAGAGGCATATTAGCAGGTCACTGGGGTGTGTGCCTCAGATAATTCTCAGGTGGAAGTTGTCTTTCTATCTGCTCCCTTGGGGACACTTGCTTGACTGTTCCACTCCCTTGGATGGGTGAGCCCCATCTGTTGGACCTTTACCAGAGTTGGAGACCCCTCTTCCTGTGTAAATTTGTGGATGACCACACTCATCTTCTGGTACCCTGGATCCCTTCTTTTGACAGAGGGGATGTTTTTTAGTATTTTGAGACACCTTCCTCACTCCTAAACTGGGTGCTTTTTCAGCCTAAACCTGTACTTGTCACTCGCACAGATTTTACAGAGTGAACTTGAGTATGTATTTGTGCACATTTAAATATCCTGACAAATAACTTTCTACTTTACAATTTTCACACTTAATCTATCATCTACCTGCTTTAGACTCCCAAATTTAAATCTCCACAGAATTCTATTTCATATTCATGTAGCCAGTTGTCCATATGACAACTCTACTTGTATATTTAAATAGGTGTCCCATATTTGGGTTCAAAACCAAGTCCTGACGTGTGCCCCCTCCCCCCACCTGTCCATATCATCCTCATCTCAGCTCACAGCAATTCCCTTCTTCCTGTTGCTCAAACTAAACACTTTGGAGTCACTCTTAATTCCCTTCCTTCTCACCTTATATCCATGAGTCAGTAAATCCTTTGAATAAGCCCAGAATTTCACTGTCCTTTACCTTTCCTACTACTTGGAATTCAGGAGCTCCCTGGATTGCCTCCTGACTGATAGCCTGCTTCCGAACTTGCCTCTCAAGTCTGTTCTCAACACAGCAGCTGGAATGATTGTATCATTTCACTCCTCTGCTCCCAATGTACTGGAAGAAATACACTCCAGGAGCCCAGCAGTCCCCCGTGATGTGCATGGCGCCTCTGATCTCATCTACCCAATTGCTTGCTCTCTGCAGCTCCCTTGCTGTTCCTTGAGCCCGCCAGGCATGCTCCTACCTAAGTCCTTAAACTATTTCTTCTTCCTGGAAAATTCTTTTTCCAGATACATCCATGATTTACATTTTTCAAGACTGCTCAATATTAACCACCTCAGTGATGCCTATGTGGGGAATCAGAATTGACCACCTCAAAATATGTCTCTATGGCTTGATTATTTTTAAGAACAAGAGACTGAAAGAAAAGAAACTTTGACCTTCCCCCTAACTGCCTGAAAGAATTCAAGATAGAAGACCTGTCCCCAGGACAGGCCATCACCATAGATAACTCTGGGTATTGGTAGACTGTGAGGGTCCTTACTAAGCCCATTTTTATCTACCAAACATTTACTTTTCCATTTCCATGTGAATTGCCTTCCTCCCCCTTGAAGTCCCAAATCACTCCCCTCCCCAACACCCTCCTTTGTCTTTAGCTGAAGATGGTATTTAAGATGAGAGCCTCTGCCATTTGGGTGAGTTACTCAGTTTTCCTGAGTCTCTCCCAAGTACACATGTTATAAAGCTTTGTTTGATTTTCTCCTGTTATTCTGTCTCATGTGAATTTAATTCATAGCCCAGCTAGAAGGACCTAGAGTGGGTAGAGGATATGTCTTCCTCCCCAACACCTGATTTGACTATTCTGTGAGCCATTTCTCCTGTACTTTACCCTCCTTTCCTGGTTTCTTTTTCTCTCTCTTAACACCTTCTAATATAGCATGTCATTTACTTACTGTCTTTACAACCAGGATGTGAGCTCCACGAGGGCAGGGTTTCGTTATTTCTTCCAACTTTTTATTTTGAAAAGCTTCAAACCTACAGAAAAATTGCAAGGACAGTACAATGAGCACCCATATACCCTTGGCATAGATTGATGGATTGTGAATAGTTTTCCACACACCTATGTGCTGAAACATTTACAATCTATTGCAGACTTATTGACATTTCACCCTCTATACTTTAGCTTATATTTTCTAAGAGGGCATTCTACATTGCCACAATACAAGTAGCACAAAAAGGAAATTCAACACATACAATAATTTCATCTAAAATACAATTCATATTCAAATTTCCCCAATTTTCTCAACAGTGACTTCTACAAATTCTCTCTTGCCTACTCCTTCCTCTCTCCCTCCCCCAACCGCCTTTAATCGAGGAGTCTGTCAAGGATCACACCTGCATTGGTCGTGATTCCAGTCCCTTAACCCAAGATAGTTCCCAGCCTCTTTTTGTCTTTCATGTCTCTGACTTTCTAAAGACTCCACACCAGTTATTTTACAAGATGCTCCTTATTTTGATTTATCAGATAGCTTCCCATGATTCGATTTAGATTAAACATTTTTGGCAAGAACATTACATAAGTAACATTGTGTCCTCGGGCCATCACATCTGGAGGCATATAATGACAAAATTGGTGATTTAAGTTAGAGTCCTTGATTAGGATATATCTGGCAGGTTTCTCTAGGATAAAGGTATTTTCCCTTCTGTGTGATGAGTAAGTAATTGTGGAGTGATATTTTGAAATTGTGTGAAAATCCTGTTTCCTAAGAATTGTTTTACGTAAAATTTTAATATTCATTGATGAATCTTACTAAATCAGTAATTATGATGGTGATTATAACTGGTAATTTAAAAAACTTCCCTATCTTTTTTCCTACATTGATTAATTTACATTCTTCTGTAAAGAAAACTTTTTTCCCTACATTCATTTATTTATTTAAATATCAGTATGGATTCAGGCATACTTTCAAAAATTGTTGCAATTCATTCCCATTATTATTCCTTTTGATGCTCAAACTGTGCCAACTTGGCCAGTGGGTGCCTATTCAAGCAACCTCTGTCCTTTGTTCTTTCTCCTTCAGTTTTAGATCACATCTTTAATTTCAGGCACAATTAGATGTTTCAGGCTCACTTATACTTTCCATGCTTTAGTCCTGGAATCAGCCATTTTTTCAAAGTGGAGGGCAGAGATTTAAATCTCACATGCACACATACACACACACATTGATTTGAGGCAGGGTCATTGCAAAGTTTACTCATCAGAAAAGGGGGGGCCTCAGAGGCTGAGGATTTTACCCCAAGATCCTCTTTCCCCCACTTAATTTCTTAAATTTTATTTGACATTAACTGTAATTATAAACAGCACTGAAGACATCAGTGATAGATGTATACGAAATTCAGGATTTTTATCAGGCCAATAGAATATGAACCCATTTCTTTTCAAAGTTAGGGACAATTCGTCCAGCTCCTTCGGTAAGTATAACTGGGTGATGAGGGGCTATTCCACACCCAGAATATCAGCTTGGATTCCAACTTTGTTTTGAAATCAAGGGACAATACTAATGTATATGGGCTACTTTTATTTTGAATTGTTTTTAAATCTAACAGTAATTTCATTTAATCTGAGCAATGACTTGCCTTAAAGGGCTCCTGATCCTGAGGGAGTTTAGTTACATATAATTTAGGATAGAGAAATGTGAAATCTGGAAAGAGGCTAATTTTTTCTCAAAGTTTCATAAGGATATATATCATGATTTCTAGAGTAACAAGTATAGAAACAGATCTTAGGGGCCGGCCCCGTGGCCGAGTCGTTAAGTTTGTGCGCTCCACTTCAGGGGTCCAGGGTTTCACCAGTTCGAATCCTGGGCAAGGACCTAGCACTACTTGTCAGGCCATGATGAGGCAGCGGCTCACATAGCACAACCAGAGGCACTCACAACTAGAATATACAACTATGTACTGGGGGTGCTTTGGGGAGAAGAAGAAAAAATAGAGTGGCAACAGATGTTAGTGCAGGTGCTAATCTTTAAAAAAAAGAGATCTTACTACTTTCAAATCAGTAGAGGGACTAATGTCAGATCAAAATAATTATTTTGAAAGAAGGCAAGACAAGAGAGAGAGATAAATATATACAAGGACAAATTAAAAGTATAAAATCAGATGGTGCTTTTAAATTCAAGTATTTCAACAATCTGATAATAGTAAGACTGACAGCCAGTGTCTCAAAGAAGTGACAGAGCCAAAAGAAGTGAAATAACATCTTTGAAGTGTTAAAAAAAATCTGCAACGAGGATATTATGTCCATCAAAAACATACTTCAAATATTAATGTATAATAAACACACTTCTGGACATCAAAATCGGAGAATCGGGCACCAGAAGACCCATGCTGACAGAAATGCTACAGTATTTCTTTACTCAAAAAGAAAATTATCCCAGAGGGAAACTTAAACAAAGACAAGAAATAATAATGGAAATATATAAGTATGTGAGCAATTATAAATAAATACAAAATGGTAATAATAATGATCTGTGGGATTTAAAATATATGTAGAAACAAAACGCCTGACAACAATAACAGAAGGTCAGTGGGAGGTCAACAGACAAAGTCTTAGCTTCTTAGCACTGTCTTTGACGTGGTAAAAGAACTGATTCATCACATCTAGAGTCACTATACTAAACTATACCACGTTCTAACTATACTACGCTATATAAACCATACTATACTATAACTAAAAGAGTAGTGAAAGTACGTATACTAATAGAGATAGAACTAGCAAATGCAAATTATTGATTAACATAAAGAAGATCGGAAAGGAGAGAAAAGGGATTATAAATCAGGTGGGACAAATAAACACACAATATCACTATTCTTTTTTAAGAAAGAAAGATTCATTTATCTGTCACTTATAATAAATAGACCTTAAGTGTAAGAACATATAATGGAAAAAGATTGGCTATGTAAGTACTAACTAAAACGAAGCTGGTGTACTCACACCTGTCAGAATGGCTATTATCAAAAAGATGAGAAATAACAAATGTTGATGAGGATGTGGAGAAAAAGGAACCCTCATACACTGCTGGTGGGAATGTAAATTAGTGCAACCACCATGGAAAACAGCATGGAGGTTCCTCAAAAAATTAAAAATAGAACTACCATATGGTCCAGCAAATTCACTTATGAGGGGCTGGCTCCGTGGCCGAGTGGTTAAGTTCCCGCGTTCCGTTGCGGCGGCCCAGGGTTCGGATCCTGGCGCGGACATGGCACCGCTCGTCAGGCCACATTGAGGCGGCGTCCCACATCCCACAACTAGAAGGACCTGCATCTAAGATATACAGCTCTGTACAGGGGGCGTTTGGGACGATAAAGCAGAAAAAAAAAAAAAAAAAGAAGATTGGCAACAGTTGTTAGCTCAGGTGCCAATCTTTTTTTTTTTTTAAAAAAAAGACTTACCTTTCTTCCACAAATAAGTATATAATGTGGACAAAACAGATAAAACAAACTGCTCGCTAGTATTGGAAGCAGACAACTTGGCCACGATCGTTGCAGAAAGAGCTGGGGCCCACACCTGCACTCACTTTCTTCCAGAGGACATTTCCAAACCCAGTATGAGTAAAGGGCATAGCAGAGATATAATGTCACTAGTCAGAGGACAGAGCTTGTAGTTGCCAAAGCTGTGGGGATTTAGGGACAGAGTACTCAAGAGGAATGAGCCACAGGCGAGAGCTAAAAATCAGCTGAGAAATTCCCCCTGGGGCCTTAGCTAGTTCCCAGCTGTGTCAGCTCCCAGTGAGATAGCTGCTCTGGGAGAGAACAGCTCCTGGAGTCTGAAACCTGCACAGAGGTCACACCCTGCCTTGACGACGGCTGCACACAGCTGCCCAGCCAGAGTGCAGGGAACTCAGGCGGCACTTAGGAGTAAGGTCTACGCACCAAGAGTAAATGCTGTCCTGTAGGAGGAGGGGCAAAACTGAAATAGACTCACCCTAAAACCCAGCCTCCACAGAAGGAAGCTGATCCACTGATAATTTAATTGCCTCAAATAAAATCAAAGCACTTTAGAGATAGATAATATAATCCAGAGCCTCCACAATGTCCAGCACACAATAAAAATTGCTACAAATGCAAAGAAGCAGGAAAAAGTAGCCAAAAAAATTTTTTTAAATAAAGCAGACAATAGAAGTAAAGAAGGACTTCAAAACAACTATGATTAAAAAGGTTAAAAATAAAATACAAGATGGACAAAATGAATACAGAGGAAATTCCAGTAGGAATTAGAATATATCAAAAAATGAAATGGATATTTTTGAACTGAAAATTACAATAACTTAAAAACTCACTTGATGGATTTAACAACAGATTGGACATAGCAAAAGACACGATTAGTGAACTCAAAAACACGATTTTTCAATACCAATATAAAAATTGATTCATGCAAGGGTCACCATGGAAACTAAAGCCACTCAGTAAAAGATTATTGGATAAAAGGATATATCCACACTCTCAAAATGTCACTCCACAGGTAACTTATTAATTAACAAAGGTAAAAGCTACCTTTGCAATGGAAAGATCTGGTAGATACCTCCTTACTCAAGTGATCAATATTGGCATCACCAATACTGAGACAAGCTCACATTATGTGCTTCTTGATATCATGCAGTGAGAAACACACAACACTCTCATGGTGTTTTACCTGAATTTAGTCATGAAGAAACAATCACAGATTTCTAGGTTGCACACTTTTGACAAGACAAGTGCTTTGGACCTTTCAAAAGTTTCAGTGTCAAACAGGAGACAGATAAAAGCAGAGCTATGGTTCCAGATTAAAGAAGACTAAAAGGACCTCTTGACCAACGCAGTGTGTTGTCCTTGATCACATCCTGGATTGGAAAAGCAAAGCTATACATGACACTTGGGGGATGTTTGAGAAAACTTGTACATGAACAGTGTCTTAGTTAATATTAGTGTATCAACACTAAATTTCTTGAGTGAAATAATGGTAGGATAATGTCCTTGTTCTTAGGAGAAAAATGCTGACATATTTAGGGAAGAAGTATCATGATATCTGATATTGAGTTTCAAATGGTTCAGTAAAATGTGCCTGTATTTGTATACATGTGCACGTGTGGATGTGTATAAAGAGAGGAGGAGAGAGAAAGCAGATATTGCAAAAAGTTGATAAATTGGACTTCGTGAACCTAAGAACTTTTATTCATAAAAAGACACCATTAAGAAATAGAAAAGTCAAATCTCAGACTAGAAGAAGATATTTAAATTATTTATATATCTAAGGTCTCACATCCAGAATATAGAAAGACCTCTTTCCTAGCAACAAGAAAAAGACAAGCCAATTAAAAACTGGGCAAAAGGCCTGAACAGGCACTATGGTTGGCAGAGTGATGGCCCCCAAAGATGTCCATGCCCTAATCCCCATAGCCTGAGACAATGTTACTTTACATGGCTAGCCAGCAGTCACTCCACAGATGGAATCAAGGCTCCTAGTCAGCTGACCTTAAAGTAAGGAGAATAGCCCAGTTATCCCAGTGAGCCCAGTGAAATCACAAGGGTCCTTTAAAGAGGAAGAAGAGGAGGAAGAGGGGGTCACTGTCAGACGTGAAGGTGATATACTGCTCTCAAGGTGATATAAGCTCTCAAGACAGAGGGAGAGGCCACTAGCCAGTGGATGCAGGCAGCCTCTAAAGCTGGAAAAGGCAAGGAAACAGCTTTTCTCTGGAGCCTCCAGAAGGAATGCACCCCTGCCAGCACCTTGATTTTAGCCCAATAAGACCCATTTTGGCTTCTGAATTCCATAAATATAAGATAATAAATTTGTGTTGTTTTATGCCACTAAATTAGTTTATGGAAATGTGTTACAGCAACAACAGAAAAATAATACAGACATGTAAAAAAGACGCTCACGTTCTGGCGGCCAGTCTGCCATATATGGGGCTTGTAAGGAGCCACTCCATCCTAACAACAAGTGAAAAGCTGAACAAACTGGAAATCAACGACTCTTCTTAGATCCATCAGAGTGGCGAGGTCAGATGGTAAACAGCTGCCCTCAAAACTGGAGAGGCAGAGAGATGGACACAGAGAATCACAACTTTCTGCTGGAGCAGAAAACTCCATGGGAACCAGTGCTGGGTAGGAAGGCCTGAAGTATGATTGAGAAGTTGCTGGAAGCTCAGTGTTGACAGTTCTGAGAGTTAAAAACTCTGGGGAGCCAGTCATAAAGGGGCTCACAATATTGTGAGTTTTATCTCCAGGAACTTGACCAGGATCCCGCAGTAAACATCAGAGAAAAACCCTCGTGCTTACAGCAGGAGGATAGGACAAGGAACCATTTTGGAATATGCCAGAGCATTCTGTTCTTGTTAAGAAGGCCTGTCCTCAAGAGAACAGAGACTAACCTATTGGAGTTTGGAAGAGCCTTCCCTAGGGAAAGGGAAATACCTAATTCTAGTTGTTTCTAGTCTTCCGTGTGGGAGGAGGGAAGCACCCAGCTTCAGCACACTCTAGTCATCCTGTACCAGCCAAGGAGGTGAAAAAAATGGAGAAACTCATGTGCATTTCAAAGTCCAGAGGCACAGGCTCACTAACAGGCTGAGACCTAATCAGAGGATGATAGAATACTTCCTCTCCACTTCACCACCACATCTCTAGGGCCTATTTACTGGAGTTCCTTTTACCCAGTATATCATGTCTGGCTGTCAACAAAAAATTACAAGCCATACTAAAAGGCAAAAACACTATTAGAAGAGACAGAGCAATCTTCAGAGCCACACGTAGCAGAGATGTTGGAATTACCAGATCAGGAATTTAAGAAAACAATGATTAACAAGCCAAGGGCTCTAATGTATAAAGTGGACAGCACGCAAAAACAGATGGGCAATGTAAGCAGAGAGATAGAAATCCTAAGAAAGAACCAAAAAGACATGCCTGAGGTGAAAAACATTGTAATGGAAGTGAAGAATGACTTTGACGGGCTAATTAGTAAACTGAATACACCTGAGGAAAGAATCTCCAAACTCGAGGTTATGACAGGAGACAACTCCAAACCTGAAAAGCAAGAAGAAAAAAGACTGAAAAAAAAAAAAAAGAACAGAATATCCAAGAGTTGTGGAATAAGTACAAGAGATGTGACATACATGTACTGGGAATACCCGAAGGAGAAGAAAGAGAGAAAGGAACAGAAGAAATATTTGAGAATTTCCCCAAATTAATATCAGACACCAAACCACAGACCCAGGAATCTCAGAGAATACCAGGCAGGATAAATGCCCCAACTCTGCCCCCCTGCCCCACCCGAAAAAAGAACCCCTACCTCTGGGCATATCCTTTTCCAACTCCAGAAAATCAAAGATATAGAAAATATCCTGAAAGAAGCCAGAGGAAAAGACATACTTTACTACAGAAGAATAAAGAAAAGAATACATCTGACTTCTCTTCACAAATCAAGCAAGCAAGAAGAGAGCAGAGTGAAATATTTAAAGTGTTGTGAGAAAACTCTACCAATCTACGATTCTTTGTCCAGAGAAATTATCCTTCAAAAGTGAAGGAGAAACAAAGACTTCCTCAGACAAAACTTGAGGTCAGAAACTTGGATCTACACAAAGAAAGGAAGATTGTCAGAGAAGGAATAAGGGGAGGTAAAATAAAAACTTTTAATTTTCTTATTCTTAATTGACTGACATAACAACTTGTTCAAAATAATAATAGCAACAATGCACTTGATTATGTAGACTATGTAGAGGTGAACTGAACAACAGCAATGATTCAAGGGACAAGAGGGAGGACATAGGAATATTTTGTTTTCACAAGGTGTTTGTACTACCTGAGAAGGGGTCAATGTTATTAGAAAGTGGACTTGAATTAGTTGTATGTTGCAAACTCTAGGGCAACCACTGAAAAAAGTTTAAAAAGTAGCACAACTGATATGCTAAGAAAGAAGAGAAAATGGAATAATATGAACTACTCAATTATAAGCACAAAAAGCAGGAAAAAAGTGGAAGACAGAAACGAAAACAAAGAACAGGGGCAATGAAAAGAAAACAGTAAGGAATAGGGTGGACATCAGTTCAACTCTATTGACAATCACTTTGAGTGTCACTGGTCTCAGTGAACCAATTAAAAGACAGAGATTGGGGCTGGCCCCGTGGCTGAGTGGTTAAGTTCTCGTGCTCCGCTGCAGGCGGCCCAGTGTTTCGTTGGTTTGAATCCTGGGCGCGGACATGGCACTGCTCATCAAAACACGCTGAGGCAGCGTCCCACATACCACAACTGGAAGGACCCACAACGAAGAATATACAACTATGTACCAGGGGGCTTTGGGGAGAAAAAGAAAAAAAAATTTAAAGTAAAAAAAAAAGACAGAGATTGTCAGAGGGATCAAAAAACAAGACCCAACTAAATACTGTCTACACGAAACCCACTTTCAATATAAGGATACACATAGATTCACCGTAAAGAGACGGAGAAAGACATATCATGCTGACACCAATCAAAAGAAAGCGAGTCTAGTCATATTAGTTTCAGACAGAGCAAATTTCAGAGCAAGGGAAGTTGGTAAAATATAAAATAGACAATTAAACAGAGCAAAACTTTATATTTTCAAGGATTTTTTAAATAGGAGCTTTTTGCCCCTAGAGCCTCTGAAAAGGGGCAAAAAAGGAACTGTCCTCATTTAGAAGTGTCCCTCCCCCTCCAGGGACACCTGTCCAAGGTGAAAGGGCAGTTGAGACATATGATAGTGTCTGTTGAAATAGGAGCTATGATGCAGAAGAGATACCCAGATAGGAAAATTCCTAAATAAAAATAGGCTTAACGGAAGGACTGAACCTGCTCATGGTAGGCTGAGTAAGGCCAAGATGTCCTGATCTTTTCATCCAGAACGAACAGTCCATTCCAAGAATTCATATTGGATAGAGCTCAGCTTAGACGGAGCCCAAGGGAGCCTACACGAGGTTTGGAAATATCACTTGGAGGAAGATGTTACTTATAGGTTAAAATTAAAACTGAAGAAACTCTAGTTCATGTTCACCAACACTCTTCATAAAACTGAAACAGCTCAAAAATCCCTCAAGAATAGATTTGATAATCAAATGCCATTTTCTTCACACAACACATTTCTTCACCTCTGAATTATTTATTGATGCTTTTATATCATTTTCTAAGGTAATCACATCTTTGAAATTATAAAGTAAGAACTCTTGGTAGCTTAAGGATATTAAGTTTTATCTGTAATATGTTATCAAGATAAAACATTTATGATTTCTCTTTTTCTTAGTCACTACTTTCCTGACACACAGAAGGACTGTTTGAGTGTATTTCAATCTACCACTTTTTGTGTATAGATTTCTGCTCTTAGTGTCATACCTAGAAAGACTTTTCCTTCTAGAATATCATGTAACTCTTCACTCATCTATTTTTTCTAGTACTTTCATGGTTTCATTTTTTTCAATGAAATCTTAAATTCATATGGATGTCTCTAATCTGACATTAGAAGGATATGACTTTGTTCCTTTCCAAAAAACTAGCTGTTTAGTCCATCAATGCTTGAATAATTCTCTTTTCCATATCTCTTTGAAAGGCACCTTAATCATATACTAAAATGTTACACAGTAGAACATAATTCACCCCAGGTTTAAAAACTGAAAGCGTAAAGAAAAGTGTAGTTGTGTCAAAATAATATTCTATGATCATCCAATTTGTGAAACAAGCCATCGAATAACTGAAGATGATTTGTTAACATTCCGTGGTACCTGGAAATGTGGGATTTGTCCAGCTGTGAAAAATGCATAATGGCCTGAGAGATTCAGGGGCTGAATACAAACTTTGAAAAGAAAATGTAGAGCGTGAGCAAGCAGATATCCAAAGAGACCTCTCTTCCAAAGGGCTTTTGTATCACCATCTTCACCAGTTTCTGCAGAACCTGTTACAACAAATCTTTTTAGGGGACATGGCCATACTCCCAAGCACAGATCAGTAAAGGTTCACCATGTACTTTTTAACTACTGCAAGAATTTTTTTGGCCAACATTAAAAGAATGAGAATGTTTTGAAAATTCTTATTTTTGCTCCAAGAATCAACTAATATTCTAAAGACTGTAATTAGATCTATTTTGTGCCTGTTTCTTATGTTCTGTTATTATTTCCACACTCAGATGCCAGCAGCACATTGAGTTGGTCATTATAGTTTTCACATTGCAATATTGGGTTAAGCAACATCTATTACTCTTACTTTCAAAACATTGAGAGCTATTATTGCAAATTAGTGTGCGTGTTTGTGTGATATTCTCCTCAAAAGAAAATAAAATTTTATTTTTTTAAATGCCAATGTGATTGAGAATGTAATTAAATAAAATTCATAGAATAATTTTGGAACACCTGCCGTCTTTGAACACTGATTCCTGCCACCTGTACATATCTTATTTTGCCCCATTCATTTTTTTAAAGATTTTATTTTTTTTCCTTTTTCTCCCCAAAGTCCCCCAGTACATAGTTGTATATTCTTCGTTGTGGGTCCTTCTAGTTGTGGCATGTGGGATGCTGCCTCAGCGTGGTTTGATGAGCAGTGCCATGTCCACGCCCAGGATTCGAACCAACGAAACACCGGGTTGCCTGCAGCGGAGCGCATGAACTTAACCACTCGGCCACTGGGCCAGCCCCTCATTTTTTCTTATTACATTTTCTTCTAGTAGAACATGCACATCTAATCTTAAATACATTTCCAAAGCACAATATATCATTTGAGTCAGTTATGAATGGGATATTTTTTCCATTATGTTTCAGTAAATATTATTATTAATATACATTTAGTATTTTTGTAAAATATGACAATGATGAATAAAAGCTTATCAAACCTGTGACTCACTTAGAAGGAATTGATGTCTCCATAAGACTTATCCCCTCGAGTTCAGCCAAGACGTTGTAATCTCCAGAAATGAGCACTTCACAGTGAATCCGCCCACCTCATCCCCACACACAGTTAGTGCTGGTGCGGAGGGAGGAGGACCAGGACAGCCATGCAGCCCCTAAGCCTCTTCTACTCTTGCAAAATGGCAAAATGGTTAAAATGGCAAAAACCATTACTGGGGTTGACAGTTATTACCCTCCCTTGAATCTTCTTTCTTTGATCATCTCTCATCTGACTCCTCATTAATGTGAAGAAGTATCTTTCTCTAAGTACCACTCATGAAAATAAGATGCCATGAATAATCGTAAAAAAAAGAGTGAGTGGGTGAACTTGAAGACCAACCCACTATGGGATACCTAGACATGATAAGCAAAAAACTATGAATAGCAACCAGATATTTTAAATACAGAACATATAAGAGAACATACAAGAGAGTAAGAAGGGCCTCCAAAAAGTGAAAATTGAAAATGAAGACAAGCTTCGTCTGAAATGTGGGTGTTTCATGTTGGAGTCCCATTAACAAAGGGGCTGGGATTTTAGGACCATGATTTCTTAGACAGAAGAGAACTGAACAGGATGTTGGAATTGAGATTCTTACCCAAATCCAGGATCGAAAACAAGGCTGCTCCTTCCCTGGGAAGGTGAACTAGGAAAATATCTGACAACCACAAAGGGAAAATGAAGTGAAATTGGTGGGAAATTTTAAAAGACATCTGAAGTTTTGTCTCCACATGTCTTACATCTTCACATGCATGTAGAACTCAAAGTTACACTCCACTGTGGTTCAGAAAACCCCAATTCAAGAAATAAAGCCAAAAAATAAAAACGAAAAAAGGCAACGGGTACTTGGCAGAAATAAACACAAAACCTCCATCTTTAATACAGATTGCTTAGAATTCTGATAAATAAAGCATAATAATAATAATAATAATAACGGCTTCACGATTCAAAGCTACAAAATTCGGGAGAATGTAAACTACAATGAGACAGGTCCATATAAGACCAACAAGAATTTCCTAACGTGATTTTATGATAAAGACTCTAAAACTAAGTAATTAAAAAAACGCAACATAAAATGATCAAAAACATGAGAAAAAATTAAGATCCTATAAAAAAGAGACCAAGCAGATTTGAAAAAGAAATGAACAGGATGTACTGGGTTGAAGGTTGTTCTCCCAAAATTCATGTCCACCCAGAACCTCAGAAGGTGACTTTAATTGTAAATAAGGTTTTTGCTCATATAATTAGTTACACTTAGGTCATAATGGATTAGGGTGGGCCAGTGTCCTTATAAGAAGGCCATGTGAAGACACAAAGAGGGAAGAAAGCTACATGACAACGGAGGCAGAGATTGCAGTGAGCAGCTGCAAGCCAAGGAAGGCCAAGGACCGTCAGCAGCACCAGATGCTGGGAGGGAGGCCAGAAGGGATTCTCCTCAGAGCCTCCAAAAGCCACCCACCTGCTGACACCTGGAGTTTGGACTTCCAGACTCCACAACAGTGAGAGAATCAATGTCTGTTCTTTTAAGTCACCAAGTTCGTGGTAATTTGTTACGGCAGCACTGGGAAACTAACACAGAGAACTTAGAAGCTTTTATACCTATATCTATATAGACAGATTAGAATTGATTAAGCTCCAGTTTAAACAGCAGAAGAGAAATTAGTGAACTGGAAGCCATACATGTGTAAAAACCCCCAAACTCTTTTTTTTTTTTTTGAGGGAGATTAGCTCTGAGCTAACATCTTGCCAGTCCTCCTCTTTTTGCTGAGGAAGACTGGCCCTGAGCTAACACTCGTGCCCATCTTCCTCTACTTTATATGTGGGACGCCTACCACAGCATGGTGGGTGTGCCAAGCGGTGCCATGTCCGCACCTGGGATCCGAACTGGCGAACCCCGGGCTGCTGAGAAGTGGAACGTGTGCACTTACCCGCTGCGCCACTGGGCCGGCCCCCAAAACCCCAAATTCTTTACAGGGAAATAAAGAGAAAGAAAATATGATAGTGAGATAAATAAAAGAATGAAGTGAGATGGTCTAACACACATCTAACAGAAAGACAGGGAGAAGACACGGGAGGAAACTGGGGAAAAGCAATATGCAAAGAGATCATGGATATCCCTCTGGTTTGCTCTACTCTCTCACCTCTTCCATGTCTTTTCTCAAATATCTCCTTCTCTATCTGACAGTCCTTGAGTACCCTATTTACAAGTATTTATTAGTAATGAGGGATGTAGACTGCTGTTTCTGTATAAATAAGTAGGAAACAAGAACAAGAACACTGTGGCTGGGGCCAAGAGTGGCCATCCCAAAACCACGTCGGGGGCGGGAAGCAAAGTCCCCCTTTCAGCTGGTTTTCTTGGAGCTAGTTATCTTGTAGGGCATGGGAGGGGCAGGTAAGATTACAAGGTGTTTGCTGGTTCTGGGTTGTTGATTCTGTTCAAGGTTAGTTCTGCTTGGGGATCATTAGGGTGAAATGTTGGTTAAGGCTTCGGAGAGCAGGTTGGGGTTAGGATTGCAAGAAATGGGTCGCTAAGAGCCCTGTGACCAGATTACGCAAGGGGCTGCCTGGATGAAGGGAGGAGCTGATTAAGTTGTGGGAATGGGTTCGTTTTGAGAAGCAATGCTCTACCTAGTTTCCAAGAGGTGAGCGTGACCCAAAGGTCTGAGATAGTGAGACTACGGAGGAAAATCTTTAGTGCTCTTTCCTCTGCAGAGGGGATCCCCATGGTCCACCTCTCGATTCCTAAACACAGCAACTCAACTGCTGGAATCCGCTCATGCGGGGCCGCACATGTGGGAACGCATCATGCTGTGTTCTCCCAGTGACACCCATCACTGCAACTCAGAACAGAGGGATAGGTCTGAATAGCCTGTGCTCTGAAATGTTCCAGAAGCGAGAGATTATGAAATATCTTTAC
Source organism: Equus asinus (assembly GCF_041296235.1). Classification (NCBI taxonomy): domain Eukaryota; kingdom Metazoa; phylum Chordata; class Mammalia; order Perissodactyla; family Equidae; genus Equus; species Equus asinus. Next base: position 45,217,006 of record NC_091818.1, read on the forward strand.
TCACCTTCCTGTTCAGCCTGGATTAGTAAGAGGGAGGGCCAAAACCGAAGGGAAGAAAAGGACTTTTTTTTTTAAGAGATGCACTTTTTTTTCATCAGATGCAACAGAAACTAAAGAAAAAGGCATGTTTGAAACTGAGAAGAATCAGCCAGCAGGGATTGTGATTGCACTGGTTTCTGATTATACAAATTAACAGGCTGTCAAATGCAGCTTTGCCCCAGTTTGGCTGAGGCCCTAGGGCAATAGAGAGAAACCTCTCCACATCCAGAGGAAGGAGCTAGGCTGATTCCACACAGTGTGAAAACACCAGTTTTGCCCAATTAAGTATTTGCCATATCCGGGTAGTCAGAGGGAAAAGTCCCCAGGAGGTTGGAGAACCATCCTTAGTGTGCCCTGGGTCCAGCCTGACTTGGGGGACAATGGGGATCCCTTCAGCTTAGACTTAGTGGGAGGGGGTTTAAGCCCCCTGGAGGGTTTTCCTGGGTGTTACCTGGGGCATGACAAGAGTGCCCACTTGTGGCCACCTCAGAACCTCCCACTGGACGCCCTGGAGAGGTGAAGTGGCCTCAGTGGGAGGGGCTGGAGGACATGCCCCTGTTGTCAGACGTTCCTCCCAGTACCCTTGAAGAATCCCATAAGGTGTTGCTCAGGTGAGTGGACCACCCACTTGCTTCCAGCCCAACTCACTCTGCTCTAGGCTCCTGCTTCTCCTTAGGGTCCCAGGTCAGCCCTTTCCCCTGCCTAGCTTGGCACTGGCCTCCCTTGCTGAGGATGCTCTTAGCTTGTTCAAGGGTACCAGCTGCCTCCCACTCAGCTCACCTCTCATCTCACCTGTACCCAACCCCACTGCTCAGCCCAGCCCTGAGGTAAAGTCAGGGGTCATGGTGCAAGGTTCCAGGAGAGGTGCAGAAGGCCCCTCTCCTCCTTGACCGGCTGGCAGTCATTTTTTTCCCCCAGTTTTATTGAGATATAATTGGCATTTAACATTGTATTAGTTTAAGATATACAACATAATGATCTGATGTATGTGTATATTGTGAAACGATCACCACAGTAACTCTAGTTAACATCCATCACTACTCATAGTTACCTATTTTTTTTCTTGAGATGACAATGTTTAAGCTCTATTCTCTTAGCAACTTTCAAATATGCAATACAGTATTACTAACTATAGTCATTATGCTGTAGATGAGATCCCCAGGACCTATTTATTTTGTAACTGGAGGTTTGTACCTTTGACCACCTTCACCCACTGTGCCCACCTCTCAACCCCGCCTCTGGCAACCACCAATCTGTTCTCTGTAGCTTTGAGTGTAGTTTTTTAGATTCCACCTACAAGAGAGATCATAGAGTATTTGTCTTTTTCTGTCTGGCTTATTTCACTTAGCATAATGCCCTCAAGGTCCATCCATGTTGTTGCAAATGGCATAATTTCCTTCTTTTCTATGTCTGAATAATATTCCATTTCAAATATATCACATTTTCTTTATCCACTCATCTGTCAATGGACACTTAGATTGTTTCTATACCTGCCTATTGTGAATAAAGCTGCAATGAACATGGAAGTGCAAATAGTTCTTCGAGATACCATTTTCATTTGCTTGGTTTATATACCCAGAAGTGGAATTGTTGGATCATACGATAGTTCCATTTTAAATTTTTTGAGGAACCTCACTCACCATAGTGACTGCAGCAATTTACATTCCCACAGTGCACAAGGGTTCCTTTTCTCCACATCCTTGCCAACACTTGTTATTTCTGGTCTTTCTGACAATACCCATTCTAACACATATGAGGCAATGTCTCTGTGGTTTTGACTGGCATTCCCCTGATGATTAATGATGTTGAGCTTCTTTTCATGTACCTGTTGGCCATCTGTATGTCTTCTTTGCAAAAATATCTATTCAGATCCTCTGCCCATTTTTAAATCAGATTGTTTTTTGGCTACTATTAGCTATCATTTCTTTATGACCTAAACTGAGCTGAATGTGTCAACTTTTCTGGATTTCTATGGTAATATATGTCTTCTCTTTATTATATAAAGGTGTATATTTGGTCAAATGTGTTGTTCAAATTCTCAGTAGTCTTATTTTTTTATCCTCTTGATTTGCACGTCTCTGAAAGAAATGAGTTAAATCTTTTACTATAATTATGAAATTATAAAATTTTCTTATATTGTAAACAGTTTCTCACACATGTTCAGCTCAACATCATTTCTGATATAGGAGAACTCCGGAGACATGTCACTCCTCAAGGGTTCAGCTGAGGATGGCTGGCACATGCACATGAAGGGAAGAGCCAACTAAAGGATCAGAGGGAACGGTGCCCGGCACTCCTGCAGACTGCCTCCTGCCACTAGCCAGAATGGAAAGTGTCATGGTTCGTGCGGCAATGGGGAGATATTCAGAAGTGTCTAGCCTCAGTAGAATAATTAGTCTAGATTTAGGACTGCTTTAGTCTCACCTAACATCCTAAAAGCAATACCTGAAAGGATCAAACTTTCCAAACCATTCAACCACATCCCAGCTATAATCAAGTGAGAAATGTGTGCAGTCCAGTATCAGAATCCCAGTCATTTCATGCATAATCTTAGTTAATTTGATGCCAATCCATGAGGTAAAAACATAAATGTCATCACTCCCCTTGACTTCTGAAGATCAGTATGTATTTTTGTTAACCTGCCAATATTTGAGAATGTCTCAACCCAAAGAGAAGACAAACACATGTGCAGATGCACATGTACACACATGGCCAAAAGATATAAAAAGACACTCAGGCCCAGAAGTGGTCTCGGCATTCTATATTTTGATTTCAGAAATATTTGGCATACAGTGAACCCTAATCTGTAGGAATGGTGAGTGCATATATTTTTGTTTTCCAGTTACTCTCATTTTGGTCAAGGCTATTTTGTTTTTGCATTTTCCATCACTGCTTTCTTTTGGCAACTGGCCATAACCCATGTTCTCTCATTTCCTTCCTCATTATCCTAAGACAAATATTCCCCTCTTAACTGATACTGGGTATGTTAGGCCGCAAGCCCAGCTGGGCTAAGGTGGCAGGATATCGCACCGAGAGACCAAAGAAATGACCCGGAGACTGTGAACGAGACATACAGGTTTACTGGGTCCTACTTACAGGAGTGTCCAGTGGCAGCTGGCTGCACAGAAGTGTGCACCTGCAACCGCCCCCTAAGAGAAGTTTGCTTAAGTAAGCAGAGAAACAAAGGCTGCATGCTTGCCATAGGGCTGTCCTTGGTACGACCAGTGTTCCCAGGAACAGTAGCTCACATGGAGGGGCTCTGTCTTCCTGTAAGACTCGATGTTCTTCTCGTGGGATAAGGGGGGATCCAGGCTGGCCAGGCCCAGATCGTTACAAATCCCAGCAGCTGGGCTCCCTGCCCAGCAGGAAGCCAGAAGGACACATGGTTGCAATGGGCCTGGGGGCTTTTGCTGAGCAAGCAAGGCCCAGGCCCTACAGGGTAGCATTAGAATCTTGCATTTCTCTCATTCTCATATATTGCCTACAATGCTTCTTGGAACAAGACAAAGTTAAACATAAATAGAAAAAAATAAAATACAGACTGTGGTAATGATGAATGAAGTCCACAGAGGTGGGTTGTTTTTTCTCACTTCTGTAGAGATGAGAACTTTATCCTTTTTATTCTCTACTTGTCAGCTTTCCAGTGTCAGAGATTTCCAAAACCCTTTGGTTTATGAGTCTGATTTACAGGGGTTTACTGATTGACAATAAACCTGCAGGACAATAAAAAGCAGAACAAGAACATGCCCTAAATTTCCAACGTAACTAAGAAGTGTACCCTAAATGATTAGCGTTTCTCCATATACGTTACACTACTTTGTGTAATTTGTGATATTCACAATGAAGGGACATGGCTATATGTTCTCTTTCATTGTTCATTTATTGGCAAATTTAGGGACAGTACCCACTGCTGACTAACCCTGTTTGCAGGTATGTCCGCCTAGGTCACCTTGATGAGTTCCAGACACTGCGGCTGGAGGAGAGTTGCACCATCACTGATGAGAATGATCAGGTCACTGGATACAAAACAAAGAGGAACTGCCACCTGATTGAAAAATTGAAAAGGGTAAGGCGGAAAGAGGTTCTTGCCTGTGTTCAGGATCTGTCACATCGGCTATTCCCAAACTTGCCAAGTGCACCGAGGAAGCATGTGAGAAAATGTCACTGAGCAGCAGACAGTTTACGTGTGTGGTGCTTCTCCCTTCATACAGCTTTGAAGAAAAGTCAGGACCATTATACCCTGACTGTGAGCTCTGTCCGTGTCAAGGGTCACCACAAGGCCAGAGCCTGAGAGGTCACTTGGCCCCACCAGGTTCTCCCTCTGCCCACCTGGTCAGCCCGTCACCGCAACAACTGTGGGTCCTGAGGACCAGGTTTACACTTGGTCGGTTGGGTCCAAATCCTAGACCTGTGTTCCTGGTATGGATGCTCAGTTCTTTACCCTCCAGTTTCCTTTTTTATAAATAGGGGAAATAATAGTGCTGCCCTCAAAGTGAGGCCATGAGTACCAGATGAACAGACAAAGCGTATAGCACCTGGAGTATAATGCAACGAAGCCAAGTGAGATGCTGCTGCTGTTCAAGTCCTGAGCTGAGTGAGAGGATGCGACGGGGCAGAGGGGACCGCTTCCATAGACTTCACATGCACAGCGGCTGTGTTTTAACCAACACACACCCACTCTCTAGGGCTGTTACACTGACGCTTCAGCGTCATCCTGTTCAACCTGCAAGACCAGCTCCTCATACAGCAGAGATCTGACTATGTACATGTTTCCCGGTGAAGCTTGTCAGATGAAACCTAAAAGCCTGCTGACTTCTGACCTGTCCTGTGGGAGCACACGGAGGGTTGACTAGTCAGCAAACCCACCCAAAGCTCTCTCAGGAAATCTCAGTCCCACTCCAACAGACAATGGAAGGACACCACATTACCAGCATTGACAAACTGGAATTTTTTCAGGGAAGTGAGGAGACCCATTTGTCTCAGAAATGCAAATTTGGGGGCAGTGAAAAGATTTTGTAGTTCAAAGGAATTGAGACTTTAATGTGAATAATATTTGACCAAGATTTGAAAAGTTGAATTGATAATAAGGTGATAATTCAGAATTAAATCTATTTTATCCACTAAATGGGGATTAGGAAGGGAATTATCCTGTTTAGTTAAAAAAATTTCCAATAAAGTAGGCACTTTATCCATGCTTTCCAGGGTATTTCATTGGCTCCTGCTCTGGTCACTCCCTAAGCAATCCCGAAGATTGCTCTGGAAGAAAAAGACGCCTTGGGAGTGAGTAGGGCAGCCGTGAGACATCTGCAGGCTGGGCCGGGAATCCCTATGGAACAGGTACCCTGCATCTTGTCTTCTAAATCTTTCTACACAACTGTGTTAGTTACTCAAATTCTTACCTCCAATCAAAACTCCAGGAAAGAAAATAAACTTTGGGTGCAAATATAGAAAATTGTGTGTGGATTTCTATGATGCATTCTCTGTTTTTACAACATGAGGATAGGTGAAAGCTAAGAATCTGAACATTGGTTGTTACTTAATAAGTGATGCTGAGTTAGATAAGAATCAGAGGTAGAGCCTTCTCATGAAACCTATGAAAACCCGATTCACAATCTATGAACACAGAAATCCCTTACATGGTATTTACAGATAAAATACGACTTTTGTTTATGAAATCAGGATGTATGTGCCCCACAGAAATATGCTTATCAGTTACTTATAGCACTTTTCATATTTCAATTGTGTCCATATAATTATCCCATTGGGTGCACAACAAAATGAATTTTCAAGGCTATAAAACTGTGCTTTCTTTAATTTGGTCTCCCCAGTGAAAAATGAGTGAGTGGCACTCAGTGGATGCACTGTATATATTTTTTGAATGAAAAAAAGAATGAATTTGAATTCTCTCTCCAACGTATTTTCCTTGTGTTTGAATTAACACAGATCAACTTTTGTCACAGCTTTCCATAAAGGATATAATTTTTATGACCCAAATTTACCACAAGAGTCCATTGAATAATGTCTGGCGGGACCATAAAATTGGCTATCTTCTGTTTGTGAGGAAAAACCTTATGGTGAACCTAGACCCCAGGGGGGTCCAACATTACTGCTACATGACCTGGAAGGAGATGGGGGTCCTCCTGGACAGGGCAGCCTAGGAACAGGAGGAGGTCACCCCGTGGATTAAGACCATCACAAAGGGCTTTCTGTTCAAGTGGTGGGGTCATTTACTGGACGTCTCCCCATTTGTGGAGCCTGACAAAATTCACAAGAGAGAAGCTGTGGGAGGGGACTGTCCGAAGTAAGGGGTCACCCAACCCCATGATCTCAGCTCCTATTTCAGATTAAAACAGCACACATGCTGATGACGGTGCACTACAGAAATCTAGTCATAAAATTTCTTTAATCACTTAGATTTAGCTTAAGAATCTCCTTCACAATTATACTCGAGAGCTCCCTTGTTTTCATCCATCTCTTAAAATGCTTCAGCTGCTTTCTATAGAAAACGTCATTTTTGTCCTAAAACTTTCCCTCTAGTGGCTTCACCATTCCTCATTAGCTGGGTGCAGACACGAGCTCACACAGGTACGGCAGCTCTTCACGTGGCCTCTCTACTGGGTCCTTGATCATTTGTCCTTGGAGAATTTCATCCTTTAGGAAGATATGTTGCATGATGATGACATATAAGAAAAAAAATTAAATGTCTGTTAGTATTAACTGAGGAAATTAATCTCATCAAAATACTGACTTAGACTAGAAATAAATGCTTGCTAGCATACAAACATATAATCATTTTAAAAATAAAATTGTTTAATTTCCTTAAAGAGGTGAATCTTTTTATTGAAATGTTATCATAGTTACATATTAACCTGTTTTTACTGCCCATTTCACAAGATCTATACTCATAATCTTCATTATCAAAAATGTATTAAAATGCAAAAACTTGAATAATAAGAAATCTTGAAAAAGAGGTATTGTAATTCACTGATTTTCTAAGTAAATCCTAATGAGGAAACCACTTTTACTAAGTGCTTGTTAAATTCTTTGCCATGTATAAATATATTTGATCATTTTCCTGAAAATAAATAAAAATCAGATGGAAATTGCTTACTCCTTCTTTGAGGATTCCCTGGTCTTTGGTCTTGGGGTCATCATTCATGAAACGAATCCACAAGGTAGAGTTTCAAGATGGAGTTGACCGGGTTGAGTGGATGAATTCCAGCACTGGAATTTCAGGATCTCTTCTTCTCTGTTCTTTCCCTTGTTCTGCTGTAGTGTCTGGGCAAAAAAAACTTTATCCTGCTGGAATTCACTGGAAGAACCTAGAAGTGTTTACTGGCCCATCATTTCTAATATTTCCACGCTGATCCCAAACCTTAGTTTTTATACCAACAACCTCCCTACATATCTGTTGAGAAGTACCAATTTAACATGTCTTTCACCCTTGTGGGGAAAAGCTCTTTTTCAAAGGGACATTAATAATGTTTAGAGTTTCAAAGACCATGGTTAGTACGTTTTAGCTTCCAGCACTGTGCACAAAGCTATTTCACACTGGTAGAAACGGGGTCAACTTTGGATCATTTTACTTAGTGACATGACCACAAATGGAAGGAAACTAGAGAAGCATAATGGCATGCAAAAAAAAAAAAAAAAAAAATAGAGTTTCTGGTTGTGAATGGCTTCCTCTCACACTAAACTTTAGAAATGACAGAACAGACAGTACAAATAAAATCAAATACATCAGCATTCTTGCAAATGAAAGGAATTCTCAGAGAAAAGCAAAAGAATGAAGGAGAGGCATCTTTGTAAAATATAGCTGGTACTTTTCCAACAATAAAGACATTCTGAAATTGGAAGAGCCACCTAGTATCCAGCAGGAGGAGGAGGAAAAAACCTGAAGAAATTTACAACGAAATTTCAGAACCTCAATTAGAAAAGACAAAATCCTAAGAGGATTAAAAAACAGAAAGATATAAAAACACACCTACATATATGTCTATAATATGTACCTATATACTTTATGTAGCTATAAAATATAAGAAAATAAATATAACAATATAAACATGAGAATATAAATATAAGATACTATAACACAGCACTTCTGTGGTCCTCCACTTCCCCTGCCCAAGAAATGTATAACTTATAGTAAGGGAAAATTAGACAAATTCAAATCAAGTAGCAGCTACAAAATACCTGGCTTGTACCTTTCAAAAATGTCAATATCATGAAAAGCAAAGAAAAACTGAGGAAAGTTACAGACCGAAGGAGACCAAGCATCATGACAGCTGACTGCAACACATCATCTACTGCTTCTTTTGCTCTAATGGACATTGTTGAATAATTTGTAAAATCTGAATAACTTCTGTAGATTAGACAATAGTACTTCATCAACGTTAATTTCCTGATTCCAATAAGTTCCGTCTGGTTATGGAAGAAAATGTATTTAGTTTTAGAAAATACACACTGAAGTATTTAGGGATAGGGGGCCATCGTGCCTGCAACTCTCTCAACGGTTCAGGAAAAAGACGTAAACACACGGTGTGTTTTAAATTATGAGTACACACAGATCTAAGCTAACAGATATGAACAGCACTATAAAACACTCTTTCAGAGAAAACACGCTGAATAACACTGAGTCTAGAGGAAGCAGAAAACCTGTAACATTGGCATTATAAGCTTTATATTCAGGAAAGACACTGAGGTGAGGTTTATACCCAGGAAAGACACTGAAGGGCATGTTGACATAGCTGTCACTCTGAAAGTGCAGCGTGTGGGCAACAAGGCTTCTAGAAAGAACACTGGAAATCTGGAAAAGGGAACAGAGAGGTACAGGAATGAAGGCAAAGGCAAATGATTAGAAGCACTACCTCTGGGGGCCGTTTTCAAAAACTCCCTCTAGTGGAAGGAATTGGCAGTCAGGTCTGAGCACTGCAAGTCTCACAGAGGAGCACAGTGGCCACCAGGACTTGGCCCAACAGCTCTAGTGGAAGGACCGAAGGTCTTACCTGCGGCTCAATCACCTACCTGGGCCTAGCCCTGCCTGGCTGGCTTCACACTCTGGGAGCCTCCTTCTGCCTGGGTAGCACCGGCTCCTTTCCCAGGTCCTGTACACAGCTCCATGGCGACTGCAGGCTCAACGCGGAGAAGGTCCAACACGCTCACTCCTACTTAAAATGGGCGTCCTAAACACTCAGGAGACTCTCCTTGTTAATGGTGCCTTCCTTTGTTTAATTTTCTCTGCCTGCTCCTAGAAACCTGAAATTATCTTTTGTTTTGTTTTCCTTCTCTCCCTTGTTCCAATCTCTCACTCTGATCTCTCCCAAGATGTAAGAAAAAAAAAATTAAAGAATCTTATTAATTCACTCAACAACTTACACATAACTTAAAATATACCCTGAAAACTATTTCTCTGGCTAATGTTCTCCCAGTAGAACACCTCTCGGAGTGTGCGTATCTTTTTTTTTAATGTGGTAAAATATACATACCATAAAATCTACCATTTTAAGTATACATTCAGTGGCATTAAGAACATTCATCTTGTTGTGCAAACCTGACCATTATCCATATCCAGAACTGTTCCATCATCCCAAACTGAACTCTGTACGCATTAAACAATAACTTTCCAATTCCTCCTTACCCTAGTCCCTGGTAACCATTGTTTTACTTTCTGTCTCTACGAATTTGACTGTTCTAGGGACCTCATAAAGGGGGATCATGCAATAGTTGTCCTTTTGTGCCTGGCTTACTCCACTTAGCATAATGTCTTCCAGGTTTATCCATGTTTTAGCATGTGTCAAAAGTTAATTCTTTTTAAGGGTAAATAATATTTGATTGTATGTATGTACCATTGTGTGTATCCATTCATCTATCAATGGACATTTGGTTGTTTCCACCTTTTGGCTACTGTGAATATATGCTGCTATGGCTATATATCTGTTCAAGTTTCTGCTTTAAATTCTTTTGTATATATATTGAGAAGTGGAAGTACCAGATCCTATGATAATTGTTTAATTTTTTGAGGAACTGTCTTACTGTCTTTCACAGTGGCTGCACCACTTTATATTCCCATCAGCAATGAACAACAGTTCCAATTTCTCCATCCTCACCAACATCTGCTTTTTTTCCTAAATAATACTCATATTAATGGATGTGAGGTGGTATCTCACTATGGTTTTCATTTGCATTTCCCTAGTGACTAGGTGATGTTGAGCATCTTTCCATTTATTTATTGGCTATTTGTATGTCTCTTTGGAGAAATATCTATATATAAGTCCTTTGCCCATTTTTGAATTGGGTTGCTTGGTTTTTACTGTTGAGTTTTAGGAATTCTTTATGTATTCTGGATATGAATCCCTTAGCAGATATGTGATTTGCAAACATATTCTCCCATTCTGTGGGTTGCCTTTTTACTCTGTTGATGGTGTCTTTAGGTGTAAAAGTTTTAAATTTTGATAAAGTTCAATTTTTCAAATTTTCTTTTATTGCCTGGGCTTTTGGTCTCATACCCAAGAAATCATTGCTAAATCCAACGTCCTGAAGATTTTCTTCTATGTTTTCTTCTAGGAATTTTATAGTTTTAGCTCTTATGTTTAGGTCTGATCCATTTTGAGTTAATTTTAATATATGCTGTAAGAAAGGGTTCCAATTTCATTCTTTTCCATGTGGATACCCAGTTTCCCCAAAACCATCTCTTGTCCTTTCTCCAAACGTCCTTTCTCCATTGAATGGTCTTGGGATCCTTCTTGAAAGTAATTTGGCCATATATGTGACGGTTTATCTGGGTCTCTATCCTATTCCATCGGTATATGTAATTGTCTCTAAGGCAGTAAGTAGCACACTCCTTGATCCCTGTAGCATGGCACTAAGTTTTGAAGTCAGGAAGTGTTAAGTCCTCCAGTTTCATTCTTCTTTTCCAAGATTACTTTACCTATTTGGGTCCCTTAAGATTCCATAGAATTTTAGTATGGATTTTTTTTTTTTTTAAGATTTTATTTTTTCCTTTTTCTCCCAAAGCCCCCTCGGGTACATAGTTGTGTATTTTAATTGTGTGTCCTTCTAGTTGTGGCATGTGGGACGCTGCCTCAGCGTGGCTTGATGAGCAGTGCCATGTCTGCACCCAGGATTTGAACCGGCAAAACCCTGGGCTGCCGAAGCAGAGCGTGCAACTTAACCACTCGGCCATGGGGCCGGCCCTCTAGGATGGATTTTCTTATTTCTACAAAAAACATCATTGGCATTTTAATGTGGGATGCATTGAATCTATAGACTACTTTGGGTGGTACTGGCATCTTAACAGTATTAAATCTTTCCATGCTTGAACACAGGATGTCTTTACATTTATTTGTCTTTAAATTTATTTCAGCAATGTCTTGTAGTTTTCAATGTACAAGTGTTTTCCTTCCTTGGTTAATTGCTAAATATTTTATTCTTTTAGATCCTATTGTAAGTGGAATTATTTTCTTAATTTGCTTTTTGGACTGTTCATTGTTAGTGCATAGAAATGTAATTGAAACTGATTTTTGTGTCTTGATTTTGTATTCTTCAACTTTGCTGAGTTCATTTATTCTTGTTTTTTTCTTTTTGGTATAAAATATTTAGAGTTCTCCAAAGGTAATTTTACTTTGTCCTTCTCAATTTGTCTATCTTTTATTTCCCTTCCTTGTCTAACTGCTCTAGCTAAGCCTTCCAGAACTACGTTAAATAGAAGTGGCAAGAGTGGGCATGCTTGCCTTCCTCCTGCTCTTAAAAGGAAAAGCTTTCAGTCTTTCACCCTTGAGTATGATGTTTACTATAGGGTTTTCAAGTTGCCTTTACTGTGTTGTAGTTTCTTTCTAGTCCTAGTTTGAGTCCTTTTATCATAATTGGAGGTTGAATTTTGTCAAATGCTTTTTCTGCATTGATTGAGATAAACATGAGGTTTTCATCCTTCATTCTGTAAATGTGATGCATTACATTGATTGATTTTTGTATGTTGACTCATCATTGCCTTCCAGGAATCTGTCATGGTGAATAATCCTTTTAATATGCTGCTGAATTCTGTTGGCTAGTATTTTGTTGAGGATTTCTGCATTAGTATTTATAAGGGATATTGGCTTGTAGGTTTTTTTTCTTGTAGTGTCATTGTATGGCTTTGATTTGAGGGCAATGCTGGCCTCACAGAGTAAGTTATGAAGTGTACCCTCCTCTTCATTTTTTTGGGGAAGTTTGAGATGGTTGGTGTTAGTTGTTCATTAAATGTTTGGCAGAATTCACCAGTGAAGCCACCTGGTCCAGGGCTTTTCTTTGTTGGGAGGTTTTTTTTTTAAATTGTGGAAAAAATACATAACATTAAATTTACCATCTTAACCATTTTTAAGTGTCCAATTAGGTGGTATTAAGTATATTCACATTGCTGTTGAAGAGATCTCTAGAACTTTTTCATCTTGTAAAACTGAAACTCTATACTATTAAACACTTTCTCCCTCTCCCCAGCCCTTGGAAACTACCTTATAACTTTCTGTCTCTATGATTTTGACTACTTTAAATACTTCAAAGTGGAATCACATAGCATTTGTCCTTATGTGACTGCCTTATTTCACTTAGCTTGTCCTTAACGTTCAATCACATTGCAGCATGTAACAGAATTTCCTTTTTTAAGGCTGGATATTATTCCAATGTACGCATTTACTACATTTTCTTTATTCATTCCTCCATCCATAGACATTGCTTCTACCTTGTGGTTATTGTGAATAATTGTGCAATGAACATGAAGGTACAGACACCTCTTCAAGATCCCACCTTGAATTCTTTTAGATATATACCTGGAAGTAGTAGTGCTGAATCATGTAGTAATTCTATTTTTAAAGTTTTGAGGAACGTCTATACTATTTTCTACAGTGGCCGCACCATTTTACATTCCCACCAACAGTGCCAAAGGATTCCAATTTCTCCCCATCCTCACTAACACTTTTCTGTTTTTTTTTTTAACTGAGGTCATAATAGTTTATAACATTGAGAAATTTCAGTTGTACTTTGTCAGTCACCATACATATGTGCCCCTTTACCCTTATACCCACCCCCCAACCCCCTTCCCCTCTGGTAACAACTAATCTGTTCTCTTTGTCCATTTGTTTATCCTCCACACATGAGTGAAATCATGTGGTATTTATCTTCCTCTGTGTGGCTTATTTTGCTTAACATAATACCCTCAAGGTCCATCCATGTTGTTACAAATGGGATGATTCTGTCTTTTTTATGGCTGAGTAGCATTCCATTGTGTGTGTGTGTGTGTGTGTTTGTACACACCACATCATCTTCATCCATTCATCAGTTGATGGGCAGTTCGGTTGCTTCCACATATTGGCTATTGTGAATAGTGTCACAATGAACATAGAGGTGCATAAGTCTCTTTGAATTGTTGATTTCAAGTTCTTTAGATAAATACCCAGTAGTGGGATACCTGGACCATATAGCATTTCTATTTTTAACTTTTTGAGAAATCTCCATACTGTTTTTCATAGTGGCTGCACCTGTTTGCATTCCCACCAGTAGGGTATGAGGGTTCTCTTTTCTCCACATCCTCTCCAATATATATTTTTTTATCTTGGTAATTATAGCCATTCTAATGGGTGTAAGGTCATATCTCATTGTAGTTTTGATTTGCATTTCCCTAACGATTAGTGATGTTGAATATGTTCCCACGTGCCTATTGGCCATTTGTATATCTTCTTTGGAAAAATGTGTGTTCGTATTCTCTGCCCATTTTTTTAATCAGGTTTTTTTGTTGTTGAGTTATGTGTGATCTTTATCTATTTTGGAAAACTCCTTGTTGGACATATGATTTGCAAATATTTTCTCCCAGTTGGTGGGTTGTCTTTTCATTTTGTTCCTGGTTTCCTTTGCCTTACAGAAGCTCTTTAGTCTGATGAAGTCCCACTTGTTTGTTTTTTCTTTTGTTTCCCTTGCCCAAGTGGACATGGTATTCAAAAAGATGTGGCTAAGACCAATGTCAGAGTGTACTATTGGGCCAGCCTGGTGGTGCAGTGGTTAAGTTTGCACGTTCCACTTCAGCAGCCCGGGGTTCACTGATTTGGATCCCAAGTGTGGACATGGCACCGCTTGGCAAGCCACGCTGTGGTAGGCGACCCACATATAAACTGGAGGAAGATGGGTACAGATGTTAGCTCAGGGCCAGTCTTACTCAGCAAAAAGAGGAGGATTGGCAGCTCAAAAGGAGCTCAAAAGGAGATGTTAGCTCAAGGTCTGATCTTCCTCAAAAAAAAAAAAAAAAAACCCAGTGTACTGCCTATATTTTCTTGTAGGAGTTTTACGGTTTCATGTCTTACCCTCAAGTCTTTGATCCATTTTGAGTAAATTTTTGTGTATGGTGTAAGGTAATGGTCTACTTTCATTCTTTTGCATATGGCTGTCCAGTTTTCCCAACATCATTTATTGGACAGACTTTCCTTTCTCCATTGTGTGTTCTTGGCTCCTTTGTCGAAGATTAGCTGCCCATAGATGTGTGGTTTATTACTGGGCTTTCAATTCTGTTGCATTGATCTGTGTGCCTTTTTTTGTACCAGTACCATGCTGTTTTCATTACTATCGCTTTCTAGCATATTTTGAAGCCAGGGACTGTGACGCATCCAGCTTTGTTCTTTTTTCTCAGGATTGCTTTAGTGATTTGGGTCTTTTGTTGTTTCATATTAATTTTAGGATTCCTTGTTCTATTTCCATGAAGAATGTCACTGGGGTTCTGATTGGGATTGTCTCGAACCTGTAGACTGCTTTAGGTAGTAGGGACAATTTAACTATGTTTATTCTTTCATTTCTTTATGTCATTGATTTCTTTCAACAATGTTTTATAATTTTCATTGTATACATCTTTCACCTCCTTGGTTAAATTTATTCCTAGATACTTTATTCTTTTTGCTGCGAAGGTAAATAGGATTATATTCTTGAGTTTTCTTTCTGTTAGTGCATTATTAGAGTACAGAAATACAACTGATTTTTGTAAGTTGATTTGGTACCCTGCCACTTTGCTGTAGTTGTTATTTTTAATAGTTTTCTGACGGATTCTTTAGGGTTTTCTATATATAGAATCATGTCATGTACAAACAGCGAGAGTTTCACTTCTTCCTTGCCAATATGGATATCTTTCATTTCTTTTTCTTGTGCAGTTGCTCTGGACAAAATCTCCAGTACTATGTTGAATAGGAGTGGTGAAGGTGGGCACCCTTGTCTTCTTCCTGTTCTCAGAGGGATGGCTCTCAGCTTTTCCCCACTGAGTATGACATTGGCAGTGGGTTTGTCATATATGGCCTTTATTATTTTGAGGTATTTTCCTTTCATACACATTTTATTGAGTTATCATAAATACATGTTTGATCTTGTCAAATGCTTTCTCTGCATCTATTGAGACGATCATGTGATTTTCATTCCTCACTTTGTTAATGTGGTGTATGATATTGATTGATTTGTGGATGTTAAACTATCCCTGTGTCCCTGGTATAAATCCCACTTGATCATGGTGTATGATCCTTTTAATGTATTGTTGTATTTGGTTTGCCAATATTTTCTTGAAGATTCTTTGCATCTATGTTCATCAGTGATATTCCTTCTTTGTATTGTCCTTGTCTGGCTTTGGGATCAGGGTGACATGGCCTTGTAGAATGTGTTAGGTAGTCTTCCGTCTTCTTCAACTTTTTGGAATAGTTTGAGAAAGATAGGTACTAAATCTTCTTTGAATGTTTGATAGAATTCTCCAGAGAAGCCATCTGGTACTGGACTTTCAGTTATTGGAAAGTTTTTGATTATTGTTTCAATCTCTTTACTTGTGATTAGTCTACTCAGATTCTCTATGTCTTCTTGGTTCAGTTTTGAGAAGCTGTATGAGTCTAAGAATTTATCCATTTCTTCTAGACTTTCCAATTTGTTTGCATATAACTTTTCATAGTATTCTCTCATAATTCTTTGTATTTCTGTATCTGTTGTAATTTCTCCTCTTTCATTTCTAATTTATTCGAACCTTCTTTTTTTTTAGTGAGTCTGGTTAAGGGTTTGTCTTCTCAAGATGTTTATATTATCAAAGAACCAGCTATTAGTTTCATTGATCCTTTTTATTGACTTTTCTGGTTTCTATTTCATTTATTTCTGCTCTAATTTTTATTATTTCCCTCCTTCGGCTTACTTTGGGCTTTGTTTGTTCTTTCCTAGTTCTATTAGGTGTAGTTTAAGATTACTTATTTGAGATTTCTCTTGTTTAAGGTGGGCCTGTATTGCTACGAATTTCCCTCTTAAGACAGCTTTTGCTGCATCCCATATGAGTTGATATGGTGTATTTTCATTTTCATTTGTCTTCAGATATTTTCATATTTCTTCTTAAATTTCTTCATTGATCCATTGGTTGTTTAGTCACCACATGTTTGTGACTGTTTCAGCTTTTTTCTTGTAGTTGATTTCTAGTTTCATAACATGATGTTCGGAAAAGCTGCTTGATATGACTTCAATCTTCTTAAACTTACTGAGGCTTGCCTTGTTTCCCAACATATGGTCTATCTTTGACGATGTTCTATGTGCACTTGAAGAATATGTATTCTCCTGATTTTGAATGGAGTGTTCTCTATATACATCTATTAAGTCCATCTGGTCTAGTTTTTCATTTAATTCCAGTATTTCCTTGTTTACTTTCAGTATGGATGAACTATCCACTGATGTATGTTGGGTGCTGAGGTCCCCTACTATCGCTGTGTTGCTGTTAATTTCTCCTTTTAGGTGTGTTAATAGTTGCTTTATGTACTCTGGTGCTCCTGTGTTATGTGCACATATATCCATAAACGTTATGTCCTCTTGGTGGAATCTCCCTTTTATCATTATACACTGCCCCTCATTTCTCATTGTCTACTTTATCTTGAAGTCTATTTTGTGTGATAAGTACAGCAAGACCTGCTTTCTTTTATTTGCTATTAGCTTGGAGTATCATCTTCCATCCCTTCACTCTGAGCCTGTGTTTATCTTTAGACCTGAGATGTGTTTCCTGGAGGCAGCATATTGTTGGGTCTTATTTTTTAATCCATCCAGCCACTCTGGGTCTTTTGATTGGAGAATTCAATCCATTTACATGTAGAGTGATCATTGATATATGAAGGCTTAATACTGCCATTTTATCACTTGTTTCTGGTTGTTCTTTATTTTCCTTGTTTCTCATCCTGTGTATTTCTGACTGCCAGTTCAGTTTGGTGTTTCTCTATGATGGTTTTCTGAGTTTCTTATTATTTGTGTCTTTGTTCTGATTTTTTGTTTAGTGGTTACTATGATGTTTGTATAAAAGATCTAGTAGATGAAATAGTCCACTTTGATACCCTCTTATTTCTTTAGTCTAAGCAGGTTCCCTTCCTTTCCTCTTGGCCATCTAAGTTATTGTTGTCACATCTTACTCCGTTTTGTCTTGTGAGTTTGTGATTAAAATGAAGTGATTATAGTTATTTTTGATGCTGCCTTTCCTTCATCTTCAATGTTATAATAGTTTGCTAACCTCTTCTGATAGACACAGTTTTCTGATTTTGTCTGTCAGTATCTCCTTGCTCAAGGCTTTGTAAACTCTTTTTTTTTCAGGGATGAGGGCCTTTTGATGGTTTCTTATGGGTAGTTTTGCTAGATAGAGTATTCTTGGCTGAAAGGTTTTGTCTTTCAGAATTTTGAATATATCACTCCACTCTCTCCTAGCCTGTAGGGTTTCTGCCGAAAATCTGCTGAAAGCCTGATGGGGTTCCTTTGTAGGTTATTTTTTTCTGCCTTCATCCTTAATATTTCTTCTTTGTCATTGACTTTTGCCAGTTTTACTAATATACGCCTTGGAGAAAGTCTTTTTACATTGATGTAATTAGGAGTTCTATTAGCTTCATTTATATGTAATTCCAGTGCCCCCTCTAGGTTTGAGAAGTTCTCAGCTATTATTTCTTTGAACAACCTCTCTGCTCTTTTCTCTTTCTGGAATACTTATAATCCTTGTTACAATTCTTAACTCAGTCAGATATTTCTCAGAGAATTTCTTCAGTTCTTTTTAGTCCTCCATCTGCAGCATTTATATATTTCTGTCCTCTAAATTACTGCTTTTGTCCTCCATACTATCTGTTTTTCAAGGACTCTAGATTTTTCTTTACCTTATTCATTGTTTTCATCTCCAACATTTGTTTTTTTAGTTTCAATTTCTTTTGTGAAGAATTCCCTCTGTTCATTTTTATTCCTGAGATCACTAAACTGTCTGAGTTTTCTTGTAAGTTGTTGAGTTTCTTTATAATTATTTTGAATTCTCTGTCATTTAAGATTGTAAATTTCTGTGACTTGAGGATTGATTTCTGGGTACTTGCCATTTTCCTTCTGTTCTGGAGCTTTAATATACTTCTTCCTGCCTTTTGATGGTGTGGACTTTTGCTGTCACATAGTGGTAGCATCTGTTTGCAGATTCTACCTTCCAACACTGGGGTGGCAGGGCAGGAGCTGTGTTTTCTGAGCCACCTGCAAACCCTGGCAGATGTGCCTGCCTGTTGGAAGCTTTGCCGACGGCCCGTCTGTGTTTGCCTGCTGGCTGCTGCTGCTTTACATATGTATGTGCAGGCGTTCTGGCAGGGTTCCCCTGCTCTGGCTGACTAGCCGAGCTGGTCTACCTAGAGGAAGGGGTGCTTTCTTTCAAGTGCGTGATCCCGCACATCCCCATGCCAAACTATCTGCCTAAGCGGGCTGCTTGGCTTGGTGTGGATGCCCCAGTGATTGCTTAGCTGCCTCATTGGGGAGCATTTCCATGGCCTGGAAGGTGTCCAAGAACACAAACATTCCCACAGAGGGCTACCTTTCCCCACCTTCTCCTCGCATGGTTGTGTGCCAGCTGCTGTGCAAGGTCCTGTGCCCTAAATTGCTGCCACTCAGGAGATTCCTTTATCTCCTTGCACTACCTCCCAGCGGGGGTCCAGCACCCTCACCTTCAAATATAGAGCAGTGTGGATCTCTCACACGTCTACTGTGTTACGTGAACGTCCTCTGTTGGTTTATGAATGTCCTTTTCATTGTATGTTAGTGGGGAGAGACTAAGAGATGGGCTCACTCGGCCATGAAGCTGACATCACTCCACCTATTTTCTGTTCTTTTGATAGTGGCCATCCTAATGGGTGTGAGCTTATTGTGATTTTAAAAACAAAAAGGAATTGTCATTTATTTTTTCACCTGTTTATCTGACCAAATCAACACTAATTTGTAACTAAGTCAACAAAACAAAACAAAATAACCCTAAATAAATACAAACTATTTTCTTTTAGAAATTTATTTTGGATCAAATAGTTGAAGACGAATTACATTGGTACTCTGTACAAAAAGACTAGAAAATAATTTAGCCCTGGCATTCCAACATATAAACTTGCATTTGCTCCTGTGTCTGCAGGACAGGAATAGCAGCTTTCTGCCCATGTCCACAAGTGGAGAAGTTTTCTTTGCAAAAAAAGACTATTCATGTGCAGTAAACCAAAGTTCCCTCTTGCAGAAGAAAAGATTTTTCTCCATCAAAAACAACATAATGCACAACTAGAAGGACCCGCAATTAAAACATACAGCTATGTAGTGGGTGGACTTCGGGAGAAAAAAAAAACCACATAGTCAAATCAATACATCTTTCCAGTTCTGCAAATCTGAAGCAATCAAAACTCCATTAAATGCAGAAACCACTCTCTACTCAAAATGTAATATGCAGTGATAAAAATGTCCCACACCTGTATAGTTAAGGATTAACCATAGTTCTAAGCAAAGCAACAACTGCTATTGTTATTTTCAGTTTATAGATCATGACTCCAATTTTATGAAACCATACCATACCAAAACAAGAAACAAACAACAGTCTAGCTAAACTGTTTCAGCTGACAAGGACACTATCTCCTGTCCTTTTTACCGGCTTTCCTCTTTCCAGAGAGTAAGTGCTTGGGCTTCATATCAAATACATGTCTGTCTGCCTCGCCTTTCTTCCCCAAGCGATTCATCTTCTTCTGAGCATTCTTCATCATAGTCTTTGCTTTCTTCACCATCTATAAAGGAGAAGAAACCATAAAACACATTAGCTACCAAAAACTAAATTTCCTCATGTATCTTTGTTACCTGTCTCAGTGGTCCAGGTCTATTCTGTGGAGAAGCCCTGGTAAGTCTCACTCACTACTGTTTTCCCTCAGACTCTCCACAGTATCTACAGGAATTCAACCAATATCTGTGTATAAAGATGGGGTAAAATTATATCTAGAGAAGTTTTGTACCTAGAAGGACCAGACACATTTTAGATCTGGAAGATTAGATACATCTAACTCCCCCTTAGACAGAGAAAGAAACTGAGATTCCGGCCCATGAAATTGTACTGCTCACATCTGACTGATAAGTGGCAATGCTGGTATTAAAATCCAGATTTCTAGACAGAGGTGCCATGGAGGAATGGAAAACACAGGCTTCTATAAAGAAGACTGCTGCAAGTTTACATACAGAATTTCTCCTATGTCTAAACTTTCAAAATGCTGAAACTAATACTGTTTGTGTTTTTTAAATAAAAAGAAGCTTCAGCAAAAAAGACTGTGTACATCCAAAATGTCTTTCCCAACAGACTGGCCAAAACAACTCCCTCTGGTCTGGTTACCTGCATGGGTTTGCGGCTCCCAGGCCTCTAGGTTCTGATCAGGGTCCATTTCCTATCACAACTGTAAATGGCTGGGACCTAGACTAGATCGCCTGATGCCTTATGACGCCATGCTTCTGTCCACTCCTGAGAAAGGACACCACTCATGGATGCTGTACCTAGGGCAAAGATCCAGGGACACCCACTGTACCCTGGCCCAAGCTTACTTTTTGGGGTGCAGAATGCAGCTAATCCCCCATCTGCCGTCCCTGCCACTCCAAATGAAAGGTGTGGGTGTTTTGCCCTGAGTCTCATGTAATTAAAAGCAGAGGCTGTTGTTTTTTAATGACACATTACAGAGACTAACCTTGACGTCCCGAAGACCAGAGACATCACGTGGAGTTCGAGAGCAACTGCGACTCCGGGCTACAGAAGAGGGTGGAACAGAGTCTTCCCGCTTTCTTTTCCTAGTAACACTCCGAGATCTCCTGGCCTGGACTGCATAATGGGCCTGAAAAGCAAACTTCAGTGCCTCAGTACCCCAGCCTGGCTTCCAGACTTAGTGACAAACGTGAAATTACCCCAATGAGGGAAGAGAACAGTTAGGAGCTTTTAGAACCATTATAAAATAAGGTAAAGGTCTTTAAAATACGGTTAATTTCACATCAATTACTGGTCAAACATTCTTTTTCACTTAACACAACTACTTTATATTACAAAGCTGATTTTAACTCCATTTAACTAAGTTTACATAGAACTGCCCATTCAACAATGTTTTCCCTTACCCTAGGATCATCGGATTAGCATCAGAATTTCTGTTTTAGACATAAAGAGTCTCTCTCCTTCACCTCTCCATTTTGGGGTTATCTATATGAACACAGAGTGATAGCCATGAGAAAGTTCAGCCTTGAGGCTAAGCAAAGACATGCAGACTGCTAAGGACAGGCTCTGTGGTCAGTCCCTGGGCAAGTCAGCTCTGCTCATACTGGTCATAGGTGCGTTGTTCACCCTCGTTACTGAAATAACTATGTAAACTGATGTAAATAACAGGGAAATAATAATAATACAACTACCATGAAAGTCATGTAGGCAGTGAGCCTAGCAGTTAATAAACAACTGAAAGTCAGAAGCTATATATGTACATTAAAATAGTACTCCATGTGGGGGCTGACCCTGTGGCCGAGTGGCTAAGTTCATGAACTCTGCTTCGGAGGCCCAGGGTTTCACTGGTTTGGATCCTGGGCACGGACCTAGCACCGTTCATCAAGCCATGCTGAGGCAGCATCCCACACAGCACCACCAGAAGGACCTACAACTAGAATATATAACTACGTACTGGGAGACTTTGGGAAGAAGAAGGGAAAAAAAAGATTGGCAACAGATGTTAGCTCAGGTGCCAATCTTCGAAAATAGTACTCCATGTGAGCAAGATACTCTCATACATTGCTGATTAAAACCCAAATTAGTCCACGCTTGTTGGAAAAAAACCTTAACACAATGTTATCCCTTTTAGTAACTGCACTTCTGGGGATCTGTTTTGAGAAAATAATCCAGAATATGAAAAAGTTCTCTATATGAAGATGTATATTATGCTCTGGCATAATTCATCAAGCAAAAACATTAGAATTCATAATAGGTATCTGAAATGCCTTCTAATCTTTGGGCTCCCAGGAAAATAGTTCTGAAGTATTTATAGCCTAAGTTCCTCTCACATTGAGAAGCTCAATAACATCTCATCTTTATTTGGTAACTGAACCGAAGCTAATGAAAGCACTGTGTAAAGACTAGTCACCAAAATCAAAGTCATAGTTTAAGTAAAAAAATTGTATAGAACAATATAAATTTATCTGTTTTGTTCTCTTTGACATTTTATTCCAATTCGTACTTTTCCCTATGCAAATTCTTCTATTTTCTTGTATACTTCTTACACATCATCCTACATTGTTTGTGGAGACGCAATATGAATTTTTAAACTGCAAACAATCCAAAAAGCCTAAATAAAGAAACTAAATGTTTTTACTCAATTAAAAAGGTGAGAAAATTATACTAAAATGAAAAATGCTTATACTACAATGAAAAGTAGATGCAAAAATGTACATGTCAACCTAGCTTATTTTTGTGTGCTGTAACCACAAGTGATCTTTTTCTTTCTAAGAAGTTTTCAGTATATTCCAAATTTTCCATTAACCTGGAATGGAAGATAATGTAAATAGATATATACTAAAACACTGACATGAAGCAAAAAAACAAAAGAAAAAGAAAACGCACTGGGGCTGCCTCTCGTAACTGAGGTGAACTGAAGCAGAACATTGGAGTAACACCCAGGGGAACCTCCCCCAACCCCAGGGATGAATTTTAATTAAGGACGATGGAGCATGCAAGGTCTATCTACAACAAGAACTAAGTTTGGAAATACCATCCTGCACCAAGAGCACAGTCCCTTGAGCCAAATGCCCCTGAACCAGTCCCTGAGGGAAATGGACAAAACAGTGTGCATCCTTCAGTCCTTAACTAGCCACTACTAATCAAGATTCATGCTAATGAAGCTCCTCAATGGAAATACTAAAATTCTATTTTCCTTTTTAGTCAACTCTGTAATCCTATTGGTTTCTAGGACCCTAGTTTTTAAGAGAAAGCTGCATCCAACTTTGTAAGCATCTGAGACCATCTCTGCACACTCACATTGTCTTTATCATCCATGTCAACACCAAGGATGCGCATCTCATTCTCCAAGACTTTCCGCTGAACCTAAAATGGTGTTAAAAAGGATATTTGTTTTAAGCAAAATTAGTTTGATGAAATGGGCTCATGTTCATGTTTTTGGACAACTCATTAAATCCCATGAAAATCCGTGAACATCTGGAACGTCATCATTATTTTTCCTCTCTCATTACACTTTGCCCTCCCTCTTTCTTCAGGGAGCTGCCCTTCCATTTTTGCCATGTCCTGTGGTTTGGGGCACCCACAGGACCTAGCCTTACCTGCCACCCTGACAAGAGCGTGCAGCAGGAGAGAAAGACACCTAATGAAAACAGAGCTGGGAAGTGGAAAGAATCTTGACATCATTTGATCCATTCGTGCCTAAAGTGCAATTCTCCCCACCCTAACCAGTCATAGGAGTCAATAAGTTGCCTTTGGATTTAAGTTAGATTGGGTGAGGTTTCTGTAAATTGCAAAAGATGAGTCCTGACTAATAAAGAAATTATAAAACAAGAACATGTGAATTGATGGCTTTACTTCTACATATCATGAATTAGGAAATTAATTTGTACAACTGCAAAGTACTTGAATCTAATAGTGCTGAACTTCAAAGTCACCAAGAAAGGGTATAATAATCAGAATAATCAAGCAAGCTGAAAAATTAATATATACAAAGAAAACAAAGTACGAACAGGGGCTGGCACAGTGGTTAAGTTCGCATGTTCTGCTTTGGTGGCCCAGGGTTTGCTGATTCTGATCCCAGGGGCAGACCTATGCACCGCTTGGCAAGCCATACTGTGGCAGGCATACCGCATGTAAAGTAGAGGAAGATGGGCACAGATGTTAGCTCAGGGCCAATCTTCCTTAGCAAAAAGAGGAGGACTGGCAGTGGATGTTAGCTCAGGGTTAATCTTCCTCAAAAACAAAAAGTATGAACAATCTTAGGGACACACATGAGCTGAAATGCTGTATTTAGCAATGACTATACAAGAATCCAATCAGCAAAGAAACAGGTCATGCCTCTTTGAAGAGACATAAAACTTGCCTTCTTTGCAGTTCGAGGCATTCTGGGTCCCTGTGTATTCTTCTCTTTGGATTGCAAAATTTTCAACTTCTTTTTTTCTCTAATTTGTCTTGCCAGCTGTCGGATTTCCAACATTTCTTCATCTTCACTTTCAGATTCACTGTCGTACTCTCCAGCAGCTGTCCTTAGCTCTTCCTCTTTTTCCAACTCTTCCAATTTCTTTAAAAAGAGTTGTAATTAAACAAAAGCAATAATGAAAAACTGATACACCAGCATAGCAACGCTTATATGGGAACAAGGTTTCCACTAAGCCTTTCAGGATGCAGTGAATGCCAGGGTTGTCTCAGGTGGGCCTCGTCTTACATGCCAGGGCTTACCTCCCAGCAAACAGATTCTGTGAAGAAAATGAAGACGGCAGGAACGCTAAGCTGACAGCATATTGTTAACTCTTCTGTGTCATTTCTTTTTCTCATTTAAAAACAATTACTCCAAATACCAAGATTAAAACCGTGCGGACGTCACCTCCCTCATTCTCCACCACTCCCAGCAGATATACAAAGAACCTCATTTCTTGAAAAACTTACAACATCATTGTGAACTGGCGTTACACAACAACAGCCCATTTATCCATCCTGCCATCCCAAGATACCACCTCACTGCCTTTACAATTACAAAAACAAAAAAAATATGTGTATGTATATCACCACCTAACAAATAAACCTTTACAGAAATCTGACAGTCCAATGTGCCCATATCAATAATTATGTAACAAGTGCAGAGTAGGGGAGGCCGGGAAGAGGACAGGCCAGGCCAATCACAGGCTACGCTGAACCGAGACTAAGGAAACTGGACACTACACAACAAGAGAGAAAGCAAGAGGCGTACCCAAGAATTTAATGGAGAATAACATGTGAAGGAGATTTCTCACACATGGGAGTGTGGACAACAAAATGAAAAGCAAGAAGACCAATGAAAGCAAAGGCAGTGAGGTGAAGTAAGACGCCAGAACAAGGACTATTTCAGAAGCGGAGCAAACAGGAAGAGAAGACTGAAAGAGGCGTACATTAAGTTTACTCCTTGGATACCCAGATAAATCATGATGCTATCAACCAGGTTAGCTTCTGGAGCAGAAATGAGTCCGGAATGTAGGGTATGAAGAGCTTGCACAGATGTCGACAACCAGACTGAAATGTAAATTCAGGACAGCATTTGGGAATTGAGGATCGGAAAGTACTGAAACGTACACTGCAAATATTTTACAAAGTATCTTTTTAAAAAGCTTGAGTGAGGAGAGAAAGAACAGCAACTAAAAGAGGACACAGGGTTTAAGAAAGTTTTCGCTTTTCAGAAAAGATGAGACAAACTTGTGGACACTCACATGCTAAGAAACAGCAAATGGAGAGAGGAGTGAACAGGAGGAAGACATCGGTGATGGAGAAAACTCCAGAGAAGACGAGAGTGGGCCAGGTCAGAGAGCAAGCTGAGCCTGCACCCAGGGCTAAACCTCTGTGGTGAGAAGGCCCCATGGGGGAAAGGACAGAGTGAGAGATCAGGAAATTCACACCCTACAACTCTATTTTCTTTCCAAAGGGGCGCCATCTGCTAAGACTGGCAGAAGGAAGTACCAGCAGGTTTGAGGAGTCTGGAAGGGGCCCGGATGGAAGAATGCCAGCTGGGGGGAAGAGGATTAATGGTGCTGCGCCCATGGCAGCCTAGTTGGCAGAATCCTGGAGTCTCAGGACACCTGGCAGGAGCAGGCGGTCATGATCAGGGCCGGGAGGCTTGGTGGGGGTAGAAGGAGCGAGGGGAACAGACAGAGGTGAACCCAAGGTTATGCTCATACCTTCCAGTGGTTGCATTAAAAAGGACTAACAAAATAACATAATTTAACGAGTGACACAAACCTGCATGATGTCAGGATCAATATAATCAGCTATATTATGGCCTTCCCAGATCTCGGGTATCTTATCATACTTTTCAGATGAATTCATTATATCCCAGTACTCTAAAGTTAAAAAAAAAGTTATTTATAGTTATTATTATCTTCAACTACTGTGTGACCAAAATGAACTGTTAACTTATGCAAGTCATGTTACTCTATAAAGACTACAAAGCATTTATATTCGACACCACATAAGCAAAGCGACATGCTTATGAAAGAATTACTCCAAACATTTCCCAGGGCCATTTGGTATCTTAGGAGCAAGTGACCAGAGAAGGAACACAAAAATAAAAAAGAAGATATACTCAAAGGAAAACAAAAGGCACGAATAACAGATTACTAACAATATCAAATCGTTCAGCATTTATAAGCTATGAAAGCTACAAAAAAAATCCCGGTATCCTAAAATGACAGAAAACTACCTGGAAGAAATCTCACAGAGCCCTGTCAGTATGCAACCCTTCATCTTTAAGAAATTAAACAAAACGCTGGAAGACTTTCATTCATTAAAGTCCTTTCACAGTTTTCTTAAACACTTTACAAGCAATTAGCATTTTAAAATAACAGGGGCCGGCCCAGTGGCACAGCGGTTAAGTGCGCACATTCTGCTGTGGCATTCTGGGGTTCGCCAGTTCGGATCTCGGGTGCAGACCTGGCACTGCTTGGCAAGCCATGTTGTGGCAGGCATCCCACACATAAAGTGGAGGAAGATGGGCACGGATGTTAGCTCAGGGCCAATCTTCCCCAGCAAAAGGAGGATTGGAGGCAGATGTTAGCTCAGGGCTAATCTTCTTCAAATAAAATAAAATAAAATAACGATTACATTCTAGCCCTTACTTTGAAGATCCAAAATATAATCATCTCCCATTTCTAGTTCAATATCTCGTTCCTGCAATGAAAAAACAAAACAGTTAAAATTAGCTCTATTTGACCTTTCAGTTCCAGAAATGCTGAGCTCCCTCCTTGTCCCTGTGAATCATCTCTTCTCCAATCTAAGAGCCAATGCTTTCAACACCTGCGAGGCTCAGCTCCTTTACCTGGCAGGAAAGCTGCCTGGACCATCCAGTGGACCCTATCTGTTATGTATATACTTTACTCACTGCCATCTCCCATCCGCGAGGGTAGGGACCTTCATCAGATTTCACGGCCATGTTCTCAGAGCCTGAGAGCACGGGCACCAGGTGCTCTCAGCATGTTCATGCTCTAAGTCTCCACCCCTCCTGCATGCACTGCCTTTCTGACCCTCTCTAAAAGGAAACCTATAGCAACTTACCCTTTTCCTCTTCGGCTCCCCAATTTCCATTCTCTTTTTGCGTGCCACCACTCCTTCTGGGATGAAAGGGGGCCTCTCCTGAGAAGATATTATTAGAAATATTTATGTGAAACGCCTTGCTAAATGCGAAAGAAACACAAAAATGAAAAAGTAGGAGCAAATTCTCCATCTGCAAGGAAAATGCAAAACCGTACTCAGACTAATTAAAAATCAACAGATGATCAAGGGGAGAGAACAGGACGCAGGGCCAGTTCGGGCAAGGAAGCCAGGAGGGCTTCACAAGCCAATTCTAAAGTTAATTTACAAAAAAAATAAACATCAAGATTTTCAAGAAAAATTATGGACAAGGAAAGTGATCAGGAGAAATAAAGCAGATGAATGAGAAATTTAGACATAATCCAAGTACATATGAGAAATTCAATGGAAAACACATTATCCAATCATTAGTTGTGAGATGAATGACTAGCCAGTTGAAAACAGAGCTGGGTAACTATCTCCGCTTGCTTTCTAAGAACAAAATAAACTCAAGACTGAGTGAAGAGTTCCATTCAAAATAGGCAAAATTTTTAAAAAACTAAACGTCAAAATATAGAAGAAAAAATAATTCTTAAAGAGTATTTTTGGAATGGACAGTAGGCCTTTCTATACATGACACAAAACTCAGCAGCCACAAAGAAAATATTAATATACATGCTAATAGTTTAAAAACATGTGATTCCTTTGAGGTAAAAAAATCCCCCAAATCAAAAAGAAAAAAATACTTATAGAACATACAAGAGCCTGATTTCCTTAATATAAAAATTACAAATCAATGAGTAAAAACCAAATGACCAAAAGAACCGAAAAGACCAACAAGCACCTTAAAAATGCTCAACTGCACTAATCATTAAAGAAATACATCACAGGGGCCAGCCCCGTGGTGGAGTGGTTAAGTTCACAAGCTCCACTTCAGCAGCCCAGGGTTTTGCTGGTTCAGATCCTAGGGACGGACAGGGTCCCGCACATCAAGCCATACTGAGGCGGTGTCCAACACAGCACAACCACAGGCACTCACAACTAGAATATCTAACTATCTACTGGGGGACTTTGGGGAGAAGAAGCAAAAAAAAAAAAAAGATTGGCAACAGATGTTAGCTCTGATGCCGATCTTTAGAAAAAGAAAGAAAGAAATACGTCACAGTAAAACCATCTTTAACCATTTCAATCTATTAGACTGACAGAAGCTAACACCCATTAATGATGCAGAGAAATGTGCATTCTCCAACTGTTCACAGTGGAGAATAACCTAGTAAGGCATTTTTTGAGGACAATGTGATTTTCAATGCCATACCTTAAAATTTACTCCACAGACATATTTGCAGTTAAAAACAAACACGTATGTATAAAGATGTGCTCCTGAGCTCTGTTTGTAATGGCAAGAAAACGAAAATTTTAAAAGAACCTAATACAGTTCTGTTAATTTTTTAAAAAGTTATGCTTATATGCCAAAAATATTTCTGGAAGGACAAACAAGACAGAGTTAACAGTAACTGCCTCAGGTGGAGTGAGAAGGTGGTTTTAACTTGGCATTTTAGACTTTTTTTTTTAACTTTTCAATTCTTTATGATATACATGTCATACATTTCATTCTGAGAAAGAAACTAAAGACCACTCATGAAATCCATTTGGATCTGCGACTCCTGGACAAAGGCATGTGGTGCTGTCCACTGACCGTATCAGTAACACTACACTATCTTATCTCAAAGGCTCTCTGGAAAGGCAACCTTACCTTATCATCTCTTTTGTTTGGTATAGCTAAATGCAATTTGTTCAGCACCTCATTCACTTTATTTCCTTTCATTTTGGTTTCAACTCGATGAGCCAAAAGCCGGTCACAAGCCTAAGAAGGTGAGAAAACAAGGCACCGAGTCACAAGGCATCCTGTGGCAGCCTCCTGTCACATCTTCCCAGGAGGAACCGGGAACCAGCGCCCTGTTAACCAGCAGATTATGTCCCAAAGGTTTAGAGCATGCTGTGCAATGTTCCTCAGTAGTGACATCTGGTGGCTAAGTCCTTAGGACTACCCTGAGGTCCATGTAACTACTCTGGGGCAGACCATACTTCCAGGAGGGAGAAGGCATCTTTCTCCCTTTCCAGGCCAGGCCCAATAGGAGGCAGAACCCTAAGGCAGTGCTGCCACAAAGCTTGCCCCAAATGCTCCCACCTCCCATTTGGGGCCTGTATCCCACCAGTGGTGACCCTCACGCTAGCTAAGTAGTGTCCCGAACTAGATTCACGTCCCATCTCAGGACTCTGACTGGAGTAACTGAGCCCTGAGAAAAACCAACAGTATCAGAGCTGCCCTTTCTATTTCAGGTAAAAATAGCAATGAAGGAAAGGTAATTAGAATCACATGTGAAATCCAACAGGCAATGCCTCCTTAGGCTGTTCTTGCTTTTCACACTATTTTATTGCCTTCCGGTTTTAAACAGGTTCCACAAAAACTCCATGTTTTCATGACAGCGCCCATGGAAATACTGGCAGGTCAAAAGACACAGCAGACAGTGACCTAAGTTATAATTACCTATAGTGTGAATCTAAGTATCTCTTCAAATCCCTATATTCACCTGGGCAGTTGGGGACCTCGGGTTAAGTGAGGGCACTTACACTCATTTCTCTCGCCTAGTTATACTACTACCAGTGCTCAAGGTCAATACCACCTAGAAAGAAAACATTTCCCCCGCCAACTGACTTTTCTGAAACAAGAGAAAGACAATAAAGAGGTCAACACCTGCTTGTAAGGAAGCACTGACCTCTGTTTTCACTTTAATAACTCCCTCCTCCGTGAGGGTGCTGGTCTCCACCACAGGAAATCCTTCAGCCTGCAAATCTATAAATATTTTCTAGGAATACAAAGGAAAAATGAGAGATGCATTATTTCTAGTTCCCCACGAACAAATCTTACTGTTCCTCAACTGGGTGTTATAAATGCTAACGAGCACAACATCTGTGGTTTGTTTTTGAACTTCTGAAGAATAGACATCTCTCCTAAACAGTTATCTGATCTTCCCATATATTCTTCTCTAATTGGGAAAATATAAATTACTGGGAGGATTAAACCAGACTATAGCAGGCAAACTAGAGGCTCTCTGGAACATTCTGTGAGACTTCACCTTCCAAAAAGAAACTTGACAAGATCAATAAACGGATTTTTTCCCAGAATGTTTTCAACGCTATTTTTAATAAAATATTTGGTCTCCCCAGGCTAAGAGAATTCCTTAGAAAACACAAAAATGTTTATGAATCTAGCTACATATAAATCACTAAGACTCTAAGAGAAGGGACTTCAATTGTGTGTCCCTCCACCAATGCCATGTTGATACCTCACTGAAGATGCGGCCAGGTTCAGACGCAGGTGACCACGCCCATGGTAGTTAAGCTTCTCATGAACAAGATCTACTTCCTTACTACACGGTCCAACTTACCACTTAGGACTCCCTCCTCCACTGGAAAGATCAATGGTCTTGGAGAATACCAGGGTCTGAGAGCCAATCCCACCAATGACTAGCACATGACCCTGCATAAGACACTACATCTGCGTGAGCTTATGGTGACAGCATCCACCACGTGCATTATGAGGCAATAACTTATGATGCTGCTCTAATGAAGTTAGAAGCATGGATAAATAGAGGGCAGGCTGCAATACCGTTACAGCGCCCACTACCCACCTGCTTTCTAATTCCATTAAATCTCCCTGACAACGTCATTGGTAAACAGCCCAATGATGCAGTTGTTACTATCACTGATTCCTGAAAGGCGACCTCGTCCATCACAGCTGGCAGGGAGTGAAGCAGAGACTGGAGCATGTCTAACCACTGAGCCTGAGCATCTGGCACAACATCCACTCTCAGCTTTCCCAGTGTTCCTGCCTTCCCCTCTTCCCCACCCTATAATGCTTGTAGCCTGGAAACCTGAGACTGCTCGATATATATTTAGGTCCTTTCAAAGACAAGCAAATTCTCTGATGTCAGTATTTATATAATTAGTAATTTTAAAAATACCCTGCAGTGCCCCAAGGAACCGAACTCTTACCAAGTATTAAACATCTAAATAGAACAAGACAGAGACACTGACTGAGAAGAGAGCAGCACACCCCTCCCTCAAGAGGGTCTCCTTTGATGTGGTAAACGACTACACTCTAGGAGATGTGGCCAGATGAGTTCATTATTCCAGTGCAGTGGTTCTCAAACTCAAGTGTGCATCCACTACCCGGGAGTACATTCAAATCCAGGTTGCTGGGAGCCTCCCCAGTTTGTGATTTTGTAGGCCTGGGGTATACCCAAGAATTTGCATTTATGACACATTACTATGGGAAAGCAATGCTGACGCTGCTGGCTGGGGACCATGATAGGAGAACCACTGTACTAGTGCAATGCTTCTCTAAGCATGTATCCTGAAATATGCCTATTAAAGAGGGCTGCAGGGTCAAATTATTTTGAAAAACTAGGGCTAACAATATTACTTGCCTCTTGGAAAATTATAGCAGACAATGCACACTCACGGTTCTGCAAAGTGTGCACATGTTCCTTCTCCTCCATTCACTCACTCAATTCCCAAACTTATTTCACCACAGAACAGAAGTGGCAGGTATGTAAGTAACACACATGAAACCCTTCCTACCTAAAAACTTATTCTGCAAAGTGCTGCTCCAGTGCACTGGTAGCCTGAGGCCTGGAAGAGGCAAAGCACACCTTAAAGTGCTTTCTTTTAAGGCACCAATGTAAGAGAACAATCCCTTCCCAAGGAAGCACATCTTCCAAAGGTTAAATGCACCGACCTGTTGAATGCATGGATGTTTCCATAGCCTCTACAACAGAGTAGGAATCGGGAAATTTCGGTTTTAGTTCGCCACTAACTAGGTTTTTATAACATTATGTCAACTAAACCAGAGGATGTTATCTCAACTGTAAAATAAGAAAACAGGACTAGCACTGCTAACACTCCTCCTAAATTTTTGTTGCCTGAGATGAGATTCAGAATTGGTAAGTAAGAAATATTCAAAATGTTAAGATGATTTACCTGATCGTCTTCAGGAAGTTCAGCTATCCTCTTTACATCACATTTGTTTGCCACAACTATAAGAGGCTAGAACAAGGGAAAAAAATAAATTATTACCTCTACACTGCAGGTTATAAATGAAAATACTGGTTATCACACTTACCTTGTTGATAAAGAGGGGTCTGATATTCTGGAAGAGCTCCAGCTGCTCCTTCAGCCCATGCCCACACTGCTCAGACAAATCCATCACATACAGAACTGCGGCACGCAGGTGGGCCAGGGCCGTGATGGCCTGCATTTCAATGGTGTTCCGATCCTCCAGAGGGTGGTCCAAAATCCCCGGAGTATCTACAACCTAATTGTTAGATTCATTACTCCAAAGCGTCCACATTCACAAACTTCTTGTCCAGCACATCCTAGAGGTCACTCACATACCCAAACAAGTCCTGAGAAAACTGGTAAATAAAATGTAGGTCTCCCAACCAACTCTACTAAAATAAAGCAGTGAGGAAAAAGTATATAATCTTTCAATATTTAAAGGAATGGTGGAGGGACCCTGAGAGCTCACTAAAGAACTAGCCAATGACCTTGAGAGAATGACTCCTCTTTTCATTAGTGACATCATAAAATAGAACTGGAATAACTGGCAAACACTCCCATGGTTTAGGAATTACTTCATCATCTATAAAATTCAACTCAACTGTGGAAACAGATTGCTTCCCACTTTCAAATAGCTGGCAGATGCCATTTCTAATGACAGAGTCAGAACAATGACAAGGAGATTTTCATTTCATCAGAAGCACCATTGTTACACTGTTAACATAACACAGAAAGGCGTACTGGTAGCTGGATACTTCCCCTGAATTCTATCAGAGAAACAAGGACTGCCCTCATGCAACCTTAAAGCTCAAATGAGTTTTCTCCATGGGGATGTTCCTGGCAACCCTGAGAATCTATCCTACCTCCTCAGTCTTCTCATGAAAATCAAACTCCATTAACAAAACCACCAAGACATCTGTTTAAAGAACTCTCACCTGCCAACGCAGATACTTATAATCCATGTGCCCGACAAACAGAGACTTGGTTGTGAATGCATAAGGTTGGACATCCACATCTGCTCTTGTCACCTAAAACAAAACAAAACTCCCACAATCACAGAAGTTCTACAGCTTGTTTGCTCTTAAATAATGTAAATGTGGCACCTACATGGTAACAAGACTAATTTTTTTGGCAGGAAAAATAAAAGAGAGAGCCCTCACATGATTAAACTGCTGTGGACAGGAGCTACCACACTTTGACAGATGGACAGGCTCCATTTCCTCATACCACTGGGCCCGTGAAGGAAGGGTCTAAATCAGGGATTATGAGGCAAGGCCCAGTATTTAGAAGACATCCATCAGCTTCTCCTCTCATCCTCCCCAGACCCAGCAATGCCCAACAGAACTTTCTGTGACAATGGAAACATTCTACATCTGGACTGTCCAATACAGGGCCTGCTAGCCACGTGTCCTCATGAACTCTTGAAACATGCTCAGTGCAACTGAGGAACTGAATTTTTTTACTGTTTAATTTTAATTACTTAAGTGGCTGACACCCCACAGCACAGGCTTACAAGTGTTTGAGACATTAGCTAGGTCATTGCAGAACTTTGGCTTATCACCACGTCATGGCAATTTTTGGACTAAATAAAAACCTACAGATCTGCTTAAAAGTCAAAGTGGTTTTGGCAGCAAGTATCCACAACACACGTAACAATTGTTTTTTGGTATCTTTTGTTTTGTTGCTGGCTGCAAACTAACATTTTAAACAGTGTTTCTACTCTCTTCAGGTCCCTCAAGTTCAGCTAAATTGTTCTGAAGCACCAAGTTACTTACATAATACCTCTGAGCCCCAATTAATAAACTTAGCCAGTAAAGAAGACGCAGTCATTTACTGTTACCTGGACGAAATAGCTTATATGAAAGTTGATACAGCAACCAAAGTGACATTCACCCAAAAAATACCTTCAAAGACTAGGAAGTCCAATTCAGCAAGTGCAAGCTGCTATAGTCAACAGTATCTCCCATGACACTACCATTACCAAAATATGCGGAGAGAACATATCCTGTGAGAAGCTCTCCATGTGTCAATAAAAATGTACTTAAATGTCTCAAATCCCTTACAAATCTGTAGGACACTTACAACAATCAAAAATAAAATGGTTTCTGTAAGAGCAATATAAATCTAGGTTCAGACAGAGCCAATTTTCCCTTCATGGAAACGGCGTTTTAAGCCTAGGGCAGTTGTCCTCCACCCAAGATCAGGACATGGCAGTGCTTTGGCCTCAGGTCCTCGGTCACTATGTTATCATCAGAGACAGACCAACCTTATTGATGAAGCTGGACTTGCCAACATTCGGGTACCCACACAGAAGCAAGGTCCTTGTATTCGGGTCAATAGTTGGCAGACGGGACAAATGCTGACGCACTATGAGAAGTTTAAATTAAACGTGTTTGATTATTCATAAGAAAAATTAAGAAACTCAAAAGTTTAAGATCTGCTTGACTTATACTCCAGGCCCATGGTTGTGTTAACCTCACTCCAACATTTATAACATAAGTGACAGAGAAAATACAAATGAAAGAAAAAAGTAGTAGTTGCAGATGCAGCATGGTACCAAACAGTATTTCCCAAATCTGGCTGTACCAAGAATCCTATTCCTAGGCCCTACCAACTTGGTATCCCATCCAACAGGTCAAAGGTGGGGCCAAAAACTTGTCTAAGAAGTGCCCAAATGATTCTTACTAAGTGAGATGATGTTTGGAAAAGCATTTTTGAAGGGGGCATGCGCATCATCACTTCCTGGCTAGGCAGTGGGCTATTTCCACGTAATGACCAATCCTCAGGTGCCTCGTCTGCAAGGCACACAGCTCCAGTGACACTACTGGGCTACCCTGAGGATCACACAGATCAGTTGAAGCACTGTCAAAGAAGTCAAGTACTACAATCTTGTCACAAATTATTTGTCAGATGCACAGTGAGAGGGAACAAAACCAACTGAATTAAAAAAAATTGTAATGTAGGGCCTGCCCGGTGGCTCAGCAGTTAAGTGCGCACGTTCTGCTTTGGCAGCCCAGGGTTCGCCGGTTTGGATCCTGGGTGCAGACACGGCACCACTTGGCAAGCCATGTTGTGGTAGGCGTCCCACATATAAAGTAGAGGAAGATGGGCACGGATTTTAGCTCAGGGCCAGTCTTCCTCAGCAGAAAGAGGAGGATTGGCAGCAGTTAGCTCAGGGCTAATCTTCCTCAAAAGAAAAAAAAATTGTAGTGTAAAAATACAAGCATGTAAAAAGGCAAATATCTGTTTCAATAAAAATCCTACTACATTAATTCAGAAATTGTCCTATTAAGCAAAACTATCAGGTGGCAAAACTGGAGTAGCAGTTTAATGCAAACACATATTACACAGAAAAGCATTTAAGAAAAAACTAGTGTCAATAATAGGTAAAGCTATGAGTCAGTTTTATATTTTTTTGGTATTGTCCTGTGATTGATAATGTATATGCCTTACTTACTAAATATGATAAAAAAATTTCCTAATAGTGCTATTAATTTATAAGCATTATAAGCGCTAGCTGCTTTTTTAATAACTAGCCTGGTAGAATTTCTTATAGGCTAGTCTGGGAAAAATAATTTGACCCTGTCATCTCTAAAATAAGACATAAACAAGTATTTCAAAAATAAGTTCTCAACAAAGATCAAGTAGCTTAATCAAATACACTAAAAACCATTTTTGCTTATGCATAACGAGTACCTTGTTCCAAATATTCCAAACTCTGCTTCTGTCTCTTGATAATAGTACACATTCGCCCAAGGGCAGCACGCTTCAGCTGCTTGCAGCGGTAGAGAGAATCACCATATTTCATAAGCCGCACATAATCTTTAGCAACACTTAAAGAAATAAATAGAAATATCTAAGAATTTTTTCACTTTTGACAATAATTTAAAAGATACTACCTTAAGAAGATACCTTACTTGTCCACTAAATTTTTGGCAATGTTTACTTGTCCAAGAGCCAATTTGTAATGATCTTTGTCATAGAGAATGTTCATCAAATCAGCATAAAATGGATGGATATCCTATAACAAGAAAAACAACAGTCATTTTGATACAATAGTTTCTCATCCCTCCAAGTAAATAATAC
Source organism: Equus asinus (assembly GCF_041296235.1). Classification (NCBI taxonomy): domain Eukaryota; kingdom Metazoa; phylum Chordata; class Mammalia; order Perissodactyla; family Equidae; genus Equus; species Equus asinus. The sequence goes on from NC_091818.1 coordinate 45,253,823, forward strand.
TTGAAGAGTTATTTTCTAGGGAAGTATGTCACACCTTTTCCTCTTCCCTCACACCCCTAGCATCTTCTCCCCAGTCCTCTCTCCTGGCTAATGACTGACTGTAGTTTTCTGAGAAAAAAGCAGCAGAAAGCAGGGAAGCAGGCGCAGCAGTTACTTCTGCCCAGACATGCACCTGACCCATGCCCAAGAAAGCTTCCTTGATCCCCACTACTGTCCTTGGACCTGGCCAAAGCCAGATCTCCATTTCTACATTAGACCCATCCCTTTACTTCTCAAGAACTGAGCTCCAGAAATTCTCCCTTCTCTACCTGGCCATTCCCATCAGCTTGCAAACATACTGTTATTTCCCAGAAAAATTCTCTAAAAGTTTTAAAACTCCCTTGAACCCACAATCCTTCCATTTCTCGGCTTCTTTTTTTGGTAAATGTCACGAAGAGAAATACTGTCTTTTCTTTCCTCCTACTCTTCATAAACCCAATCGAGTCAGGACTGTCTCTAATCCATCAAAACAGCTCATCAGATCACCAGTCACCTTCCAATCCTCGTTTATTTACTAGACCTCTTTGCAGCATTAGGCAGCTGGCCACTCATCCTTCTTGATACATTTTATTCAACGGCCTCGGGACCCACTGTGGCCACTCCTCAAACTCCCTTGCTGACTTGTGCTCCCACCCCAATGTTCAACTCGAGTTTCTGGAGCACATTTCTTTCCACACTCATTTCCTACGTGGTCTCATGGAGCTCCGAATATGTCTACATTTTCACAGGTCCCATTTTTACATCTCCAGGCCAGACTGCTCATGAGCCTCAGACTGCTCGGCACTTCTACTTTGACAACTTACCCACATCTCATGATCAACATGTACAAACTGCTCTCCCTGTCCTCAAATCTGCTCCCCTTCCGTGTCTCGGTGAATAGCAATACCACTGCCCAAGGTGCTAAAGCCCACACCTGTCTTATGAGCAAATCCATTAGCTCCTCTTTCAAAGGATACCCTGAAGCCAGCCACTTTACTCCTTCACCACCACTAGTCATCTAAGTTGCTGCATTCACCTCTGAACGGTCTCTTCCCACACGGGCCAGTCATCCTCTAAAGCTAAGTCAAAGCACAGCATGTCCCATGCTCAACTCCGACTGCTCCCTCAGGAACAGAATTTAAGTCCTACACAAGTCGCCTTGCTCCAGCCACTACTTCTTTGATCCATCTTCTAGTGCCCACCCTCTCACACATCCTGCCCGGTCTTCCTGCTCTTCAGAGACATCAGATTGTAGACCTCATGGCCTTTGCACTTGCTGTTCCTGTGCCTACAGTACACTTTTCCCACATAGCTGCACGGCTCATGATCTCACTTCCTTCAAGTCTCTGCTACAAACTCCCTGCTCAGGCACTCCCTACTTTCCTTTCTCATCTGACACACTCTGTATTTTCATGTTTACTAGACAAGGATAGCGACCTTTCTTTAAAATTACCGTTGTATTCCTAGCACCTAGAAGAGTACCTGAGACATGAAAACCATTTGATGAATGGTAACATACTCTAACTCTCTCCTCTAAAATTGTCCTCAGACTACTCACTCTAACTAAAAACCAGGAACAGAATGTTTATAAATTTAAACCTCTAATGTAATAATAAAAAAGATACCAAGGATGAAAAAGGTAAAATTTCTTACAAAGAACCACAAAAACCTGGTACTAAGTAGATCAAGGTATTTTCTGTTTGCTCAAATCAGGTGCTTCCTAACACCAAATCAGTTTAGAATAATCTCATTCTTACATCTTTTTTCATCCCCAGGTACTTTCTATAACACCTGCCCTATCGCCAAAAATTATTCACTCATTCAACAAGCACCTATCAAGCACCTAAGTCCTAGAGATGCATATAAGTGCCTGTCTGCTAGCAGAATTTACTTTTTATTTTAAACACTTCGGTATTTTTTTAAACAGCCATCATTACCTTTTTCAATGCAAAAGAAATTCTGGTCACATAAACCAACCTCTTCTCTCTGCCTTAACCTACCTTCAGAGACTATTTCTGGGCAGTGGCAAATTTAGGCTCTTACACTGGCCTCCTGACCCCACATCTTTCATCACCTCAAATAACCCTGCAACCGTGTGACCCCCACAGGGACTTCCTAAGCAGTGTCTGCTCTTGCTCTCTATAGCTAAAGAAATAGGCCAACTGCACTATGCAGCAGAGTGAAGAATTCAACTTATTTGGCTTAACCTGTAAGTCACAGCTCCCCACTCGACTTCCTCTTGGCAATGAAGAAAGCAGTCAGTGCTGAACTGATCATCATCAGCTGATGAAGCAGCAAGATCACAACAGTGGCGGACCTCAGGCCACTGACCCAGTGTGAGCCCACAAGAACAGGAGCCTTGGACAAGAGGGAGGAGAGGAAGCCGAGACAAGCCAGTGAGCCACCAGAACCCTAGACTTCCGGATTCAGTCCTCAGCTTTTAAACAGCTTGTGTTGACCCCTGCAAGCCCAGAGGTTACAAACAAAGCTTGAGGAGACAGCTTTGGGCCCCTTAGATGGGGTTTGGTTGGGGGAAAGGAAGAACACTAAGGAATCAAAAAACCTGTGTTCTGTTCCCAGCTTTGCCACTAACTCACTGAGGAAACTTCGACAAGTCAATTATTTTGTGTCCTTCATTATCTGTCAGATGAGCAGGCCAAACTGATTAAACACTGATTTTTCTGAAGCCTCATATTTACATAACCATGTTATCCCTTGGAGTCACTTACATCCAATTTGGGGAAATCGGTTAGAATCTGTGAGAGTCTGTCATGGTAATTCTGTTGAGTAAATTTGACTTTCCTCATGTAAAAATGTCTAATGCGATGAATTTTGTAATGTTTATGAATAACTGTCGGAGTCTTTCGTTGAGTCTTCGACAATGTCAGGTCAATAAAGTCCTGCAATTAAATAAAATAAGACACAGTTACACCAGAAACGTCTACTTTTCATACACTCATCTGAAACCCTCTTAAGACTAGTATCTAACAATAACACACATTTTAAACTACAAACACTCTTCTAACTAAATCTTTAGCCTTCTATATACGACTTTGTTCATCTTTTATAGTCTTTGCCTTTAACAAACACTTAGCAAACAGCTGCTGAATTAAATTTTATCCCAAACTTCCTTGATGTTATCTTATTTTTTTTTGATGAAGATTAGCCCTGAGCTAACATCTGCTGCCAGTCCTCCTCTTTTTGCTGAGGAAGACTGGCCCTGAGCTAACATCCATGCCCATCCTCCTCTATTTCATACGTGGGATGCCTACCACAGCATGGCTTGCCAAGCGGTGCCATGTCCGCACCCGGGATCTGAACTGGCAAACCCCAGGCCGCTGAAGCGGAATGTGCGCCCTTAACCACTGCGCCACCAGGCGGCCCTAGGTTATCTTATTTTCTAAATACCTAAGAACCTTTGAACTTAAGCAGTCAGATAACTCAAGCAAAAATCAGAAAACATTTTAAAGAAAAAGAAACAATCCTTCAGTTTTGATTTGCATATCCTTGACTTTGAAAGCATACAAGATAATCGATAAAACTAAAACCCACGGTTTATAATCTCCTAAAATACATACGGAGACTTTTGCAGGAAGTCCCCAGTGCAAACAGAAACAAAGCCAGGCGCCTACAACACTGTCAGCACTGGGAGGGGCAGATCACGCCTCGAGACCTCCTCTATCCCCGCTCCATCTCGCAGATTCGGTGAACCCTTAAGGCTCCAGCTACCTACTTCATAACGTTTTCCCTGACTCTCCCCCTACTCTCAGGAGTGACCCTGAACATCTGAGGAAAGACCCTAACCCCCGTGGGCCCTGATCTCTGAGGAAGGAACCTAATCTCAGAGGAAAGTCCCTCATCTCTGAAGAAGGACCCTAATCTCTGACAAAGAACCTAATCTCTGAGGAACGACCTAACCTCTGAGGAGGGACCCTAACGTCTGAGGAAGGACCATGACCTCCGAGGAAGGACCCTGACTTCTGAGGAAGAATCCTAATGTCCAAGTCTGAGGAGGGACCCTAACCTCTGAGGAAGGAGCCTGATCTCCGAGGAAGGACCTAATCTCCCCCCCGCTCCTTGAGGGGACCCCTAAGCCGGGCGACGTGGACTGGGAGGCGAGGCTGGCGCGGCGGCGACCCCTCTCCCAGCCCCGCCTTGCGGGCCCGGCCCTCGGCGACTTGCGGAGAAAGGCGGGGACGGAAGGCCCCTCGAGCCGCCTACCTTGGCTGACGGCACCACGGTGATCTTCTTGAAGTTGTAGTGCGCCATGCCGCCGGTCTGACACGAGGACCGCCGCGCGGGCGGGCGGGCCTTCCGCCGGATGCGCGTCACTTCCGAGCCCTCCCCGTGTGCCCGGTGCTCTGCCTCAGCCCGCACGGCGCCCCCGGGCGGCCCGGAGGTCCCGCGGCTCGGGCGAGGGCGCGGCCGGCTGGGGGCGCGCGGGGCGGAGCGGCGCGGAGCTCACTCCCTGCCGCGGACGGGGGTCCCGGCGGGCCGGCCCGGGGTCTGTGCCGCCCCGCCCGGTCCGGCTCAGGGGCTGCAGGAACTCTGGAGGCCCGTGGGCCTTGGGGGCCCGGGGGTCGTGGCCGGCGTGGGCGCGCGCGGCCGCGGGGTCAAGCGCGGGCGGAGCTCCCGGACGGCGCGTCGCTTCTGCGCGTGCGCGGCCGCCGCCGCCTCTGCGCTTGGAAACGCGCGCAAGTCCGGTTAAATACGGAGCGCGGCGGGGCGCTAGTCTGCGAGGAGACGCGTCTCTGCCGGCCCGGCCCTGACCCCGACTGCGACCCCGGACGGCGTCTCCACCGGCCCCGGCCCGGGAAGGCCTGACGGCCGCAGGGAGAGCCCCGGCCTGGACCGCCGCCTTCCTGGGACCGCGTGCGTAGCCTGGCCTCTTCTCGGTCGTCGCCCTCGCTCCCTCCCGTCTCCTCAAAGCCGCCTCCGTTTCCGTGAGGGCTGGCCCTGCGCTGGTCTCAGTGTCTCGGCTCCCTCTTTCGCGGCTCGCTCGCCGGCTGCTGTCTCGCCCTGACTGGAGCTGGTCCGCGCCGGCGGCCTCCGCCTCTCCGGACTTCCCTGGAGCTCTCGCTCAGCCTGTCCAGACTCCCTCCTTGTGGGCGCGTCGCCGGTCGCCCTGCGTGGATGCCTCTGGTGAAGCAGACGTTTCCAGCCTGACGGTTCCGGTCAGCTCCGAACGGCCGCCCTGCGCGGCGGCGGAGGCGGCAGACGCAGCGCTTCTGAACATCACGGGCCCTGGCCTCCTCTCCGCGGAGGTCGGCCCCCCCTCGCCGCGGAGCGCGGTGGCGGGGCGCGGCCCTGACGCCCCTGAGACCCCGGGAGCAGGGCTGAGCTGCCGCGCAGACTGTGCACCAGCGCGATGGGCAAGGCATCCCGGGGCAAAGGTGAGGGCACGCCGAGGGAGACAGGTCAGAGGACGAGTTCGATCCCCAGAACGAGCGGCAGAGGAGAAGCCCGCGGACGGCAGGCCGTGGCGGCCGGCTCCTCTCAGCGCGGGAGGAGGCCGGCGGAGCGGGTGGGAGACGGCGCTCTGGAGTCCGACTGAGCGCGGAGCATTGGGACGCTTACCGTAAGCTGCCGTCAGCACGGCCACTCCCTCAGGTAGCCCCGGACCGCGGCCCAGGGTGAGCCGTGTGTGGGTGTGGCCGCGGGTCAAGCGCTCGTCAAAGCGGTTGAGCACATACCAACTCGTTTAATTCCCACAGCGACCCTGTGAAGTGGGTGGCGAAGCCAGGGCACAGCAGGGCTGGTAAGCAGCCGTGGTCACACAGCTAGTGGGCGGCGGGGTTGGAGTTTGCGCCTAGGGGGCCTGCCCAGCGTCTGGTCAACCGTTAGCTATTCTGCTTCTGAGTCATCTTGAACGCACCCTCAACTTCTCAAATCCTGTTAACGAGCCCGTTTGTGTCATCAGCAGGTCAGACAAGCATGCCTCCTGTGTCTTTGTGGCGTTCCTAAAGGAAGCCTCTGCGATCGTCAGGATTTCCTGGCTACGATCATTTGCCAAACTGCAGCACAGCTCTGCACTGTTCCGGAGGTTCCCAAAGGTGTGCGCATGGTCACGGCTCTTCCTCGGGTACCTGTGCGCTCCTCAACCCCACCCACGTCCCCTCGCTCTTATGTGACCTGGTCCACCTCCTTTTTGTTCAGTCCAGTACTTAGACAAGTCCAGTCAATCCTTGGCTTGCGGCAGGCCGCTATCCTTTCTTTAGCTCTTAGCTCTAGGGAGTAATTGAACAATTTCTTACATTTGTATAGGACTTTAACATTTACAAAGTGCTTTACTTTTTAGTGTCTCAGTAATATTCCCAACAACTTTCTGATGTGACACTAAACTGAGATTAGAGGCTTGCTTCTCCTTAAGGTCACACAGCACTACATGGCAAACAGGATTAGACCAAGCTGAGGACCAGGCCTCTTCAGCCATCCCATAAACATTTATATAAATGGTTTGTGGAGGAAACAGAATTTTTTTACATGCTAATAACAAATGTCAGTGTGTGATTTTCTTGATTTTATGCAGAGCAGTGAAGTCAACTTGTTCATATAGAACAGAAGAGAAACCATTCATTTAAAGAAAACAGAAAGAGGACACTTGACAAAGAGAAAGTGTATTAACATTCATGTTGGAGAATACATGTGAGAGGATTTTATAAATCCTGTCAATGAAAAACTGACAGGTCTTTGATATTTTTACTATTCTCCCAAGAATTTCAAATCCTATTTGCATAAAACACTTAATAAACACTTGCCACCATGAAGAGTTGAAGGCCCAGGTTCATGTTCCAGTTCTGCACCTTACAAGCCACGGCACGTGAGCTTCAGCAAGTGACTCAACTCCTATCCTTGCCTCCTCTTTTACAAAATGGGGGAAATAATGCTCGCTCTCAGAGGATTGTTTATGGCGGCTAATTATGCAAAAGCATAAGGCATACAGTAAGAGGTATTAATATAATGAGTATCATTAATAAAATTTTATTTGAAAACTTTATCAGGTCAGTTACAAGGTAATGATCTGAGCATTGCCATAAAGTATATCAAATCCCAAGTTTCTTATCAGGGATTCTCAGTTCCTAGGTGTGGCAATAAAATCATCCTTTAGAGAGCATGATGGTGTGGAACCTGAGTTATTGGCTAGCTTTTCAAGGGACAAGAAGCAGCACATGAGAAGAAGAGATGTATAACACCCTTCTCGTGAATCTAAGGGTGTGAAATTGGGAAGGGGGTCTGAGAAGACAAGACCACTTCTGGGAGCTATCTGCTTTTCAGTTGCTCAGCCACAAGACGTGTCTGTGAATGCACAAGCATTGTGACTCATTGTGGGCTCAGAGCTACACACCCACGATGGGGTACCAAGCATACCACACCACCTGCATGTTGATCAGAATCAACATTCTTCCCTCTCCCACTTGTGCTTTTCGTGGCTGAGTGCAGCTTCCTGGGGGCAGGTGTGTGTCCCCGACCACTAAGAGGAAGCAACTCATTCATGAACGTGCTGCTGGTCTCTGGGGGAACCAGACCCTTGTTGAGGAGAGTTGGAAAAGCCACCTGCAGCAGAAGGCAGGTCACCATTTCTCAAGCTGATTTTGGCCGTGTCGTGGAGGTGTCCAATTGCCAGAACTCCTCAGAGTGTGAGCCTTGTGACAGAGGAAGGGAAGCCTTGGCTATGGTGCAGGACACTCTCGAGGGTGCTGTGCAGTGCTTTCTGGTGACTTCTGACTGTGAGAGCACTGCACAGCAAAAAGGCTTGTTTTTCAGGCCTGTTTATTTTGTGGAATTGGTCTCCTCTGTTTTACTTTCCTATTGCTATAATTCTGATTGATGAAAAGTACACCTTGCAGTAGAAACTGTGCCTGGGGAATGTGACCAAACTTGCGTAGAAGGAGCCTTTGTGTGGGGATTAGTCACCTAGCCACAGGTAGCTGTCCGGTATTAGAAGATGTTGGAACCACTCCAGTGCATCTGTTGGTCATTTCCCTGAGTCCCCACTGAAACGGTGTTCTGGCTGACTCATTGAGCAGGAATCGTGCTGCTTTGGGCTGTTCCCTACATGTTCCTCCTGAGTCCATCTCATTTCCCAGAGAGACAGTCTCTTCAAGGGCAGAGACTGTGTCTCATCTTTTTGGTGTTCCTCACAGCAAGCAGCATTTCCCTGAGCATTCTAGAATGACTGTGGAACTCGACTGATTGAAAGCTGGCCTAAGTAAATTCCTGGTGCAGCTGACATTTGACATTTGAAATAAGGCTTCTGTCCTACTTAGTCCCACTTATTTCACAATTCCTGCTGTAACACAGAAGAAAGCTGCACTGAACCTGTAGCTTAATGACAGCCAGGGCAGATGCCTCAGGCCCAGGGCACTTGGACTCTGGTCCCCTGGAGTGATGAGAGACACAGAGGGCCTCAGGTTCTGAGGCTACATGCCCAGATTCTGAGAGGCAAACTCTCCCCAAAGGAGCCTGCAGCCAGCTCGTTCCTTATTGAAGTGAAAACTGCAGCTGAGGAGCCCAGGGAGCAGGCAGGACAACACCTCAGTGGGCTGCAAGGTGTGTACACCCCCACAGCCAAGTTCTGCCCGTCAGCACTGCTCTCAACTCCTGGCGCTCGGTCTCCTGGCCCACAGCCTGCTGACCCACAGCCTCCTGAGCCACCATCTCCTGGCATGAATCAGTGGTGCCTCAACTGCTGAACAAGGGGATGTAAGCCGGGTCCACACAACAGAGGTCTGCATATGTGTGTCTTTCAGTTGTCGAAGGATTGGTTATGAAGACACCTCACTGAAGGATAAGGGGATGACAGGTTTACTCATAGTTTTCCTTTAATATGACACTGAAAACTCGAGAGAAGGGGAATTTCCCTTTGATGACATGACTTAGTGTCAGCGTGGGCTGCTATAACAGAACACCATAAACTGGGTAGCTTGAACAGCAGATGTTTATTTCTCATAGTTCTGGAGATGGGAAAGTCTGAGATCAGGGTGGCAGCATGGTCAGTTTCTAATGAGGACTCTTCCTGGCTTGCAGATGGCCACCTTCTTGTTGTGTCCTCACATGGTGGAGAGAGGAAACTTTGGTGTCTCTTCCTTTTTTTTTTTAGGAAGATTGGCCCTGAGCTAACTACTGCCAATCCTCTTTTTGTTGAGGAAGACTGGCCCTGAGCTGACATCCATGCCCATCTTCCTCTATTTTATATGTGGGACCCCTACCATAGCATGGCTTTTGCCAAGTGGTGCCATGTCCACACCCAGAATCTGAACCAGCGAACCCTGGGCTGCTGAGAAGCAGAACATGCGGACTTAACCACTGTGCCACTGAGCCAGCCCCTCTTCCTTTTCTTATAGGGCCACTAATCCCATGATAGGGGCTCCACGGTCATGACCTCAGTTAATCCTCATCACCTCCCAAAGGCCCTACCTCCTAATACCATCATATTAGGGACTGCAGCTTCAACATATGAATTAAAGACATAATATTCACTTATCAGTCTGTATAGTCTAAGTCATGCTGTGGTAACAAACAGTTTTCAGATCTCAGCATCATGTTGTTTTTCTCATATGCTGCATGCCTACCTTAAGTCACAGGGGGCTGTTTTCTGGATGGTCACTGAGGGAACCAGGCTGCAAGAGCAAATGTTGCCAATTGCTGTGCCAGGGAAGAGAGAGAGTTTGACAATTAAATGTTTCAGCCTCAATTCATTGGCTGGAAATAGTCACATGGGACAGGGTGTACAAGGAAGGGGGAGAAACAGAGTTATTTGCAGACAGCACTAATGCCCACCACATTGGCATCGAAAGCAGTTGCTTTACAAGTGTATATCCAATCAATAATTCAAATATTGTACAACATGAAACATAAAAGGCATTGACAGAACCTCAAGCACTAAGCCACAGTAGGAGGGTCCTCAAGCAGGAGCTGCAGACACAGAAGCATGTGGTGATGCCAAAACCTCAGGCTGGGAGGGAGAGGTGAGACAAATAAATACCCAGGGCAATCTCTCCTTCTCACTTCTGCTGGGGTCTCCCTTTGACCTAACCCAATGGCCAGAATGCAAGAGAACCACGGATCCTGTCTGTAGGAGTCAGCTTCCTGGGGCACAGTGCAGGGCAGAGAGAGACACAGAGTGTGTCTGGGAGCAAATGGAAAACATACAACACAGAGATTCACAGATGTGAACACAGATTGAGAAGATCAGTAGGATTGAGAAGAGCAAACCTTTGTCTAATAAGAGTTCCAGAAGGACCTGAGAAGGAGTAAGGGGAGGAGGCAATATTTGAAGACATAACAACTATGATTTTCCCAGAGCCCTTGAAAGATGCCAACCCACAGATTCAAGAAAACCAACCAGTACCAGGAGGTTAAATAAGTCAGGGGCTGGCCTGGTGGTGCAGAGGTTAAGTTCGCATGTTCTGCTTTGGCAGCCTGGGGTTCACCAGTTCAGATCCTGGGTGCGGACATGGCACTGCTTGGCAAGCCATGCTGTGGTAGGCGTCCCACATATAAAGTGGAGGAAGATGGGCACGGATGTTAGCTCAGGGCCAGTCTTCCTCAGCTAAAAAAAGAGGATTGGTGGCAGATGTTAGCTCAGGGCTAATCTTCCTCAAAAAACAAAAAAAAACCAAAAAAACCCCCAAAATGTCAAAGATTGAAGAATACCAAAGACAAGAACGATATACTAAAGGCAACCAGAAGGAAAAAGCTGATAACCTTGAAAAAGCAACAATCGGTCAGGTGGTAACACGAAAAGACAGAAGACCCTGGGATGACATGTTCAACCTGAGGGGGGAAACCAATATGACCAAACTAGAATGCAGTGCCCAGAGAAAATATCTTTTAAGGACCAGACAAAAGAAAAACTGGTAATCGTACCATCAGTAGACCCTGTCTAACGGGAAGTCTAAAGAATTTACTTGAGGCAGAAGCAAAGTGATCAGAATGAAGAACAAAGAAAGTGTATAAACAATAATAATAATATTGCACTTTAACATTATAAAGCCTATGAATCAAAAAGAGAATAGAGTTAGAGTTCTAGATCCTTTTTCAGAATTAGGGTAAAAAAGTGCTAATGAGCTTCTTGATAAAGTAAGTATTCATGTTATAATTTCTAGGGTAACAATGGAAACTACAGAAATAGAATGTATAACTTCCAATTTAGTAGGAAAAAAACAATGCTTAATAAAAGCTAATAAAATGAGGAGGACAAGAAAGGAGGAAAAAGAAACAGAAAAACAAGACAAATGGAAAACCATAAATAGTAGTAAATATAAATCCAGATATGCCAATTACAGCAAGTGTTCAATTCACAAAGAACATAATTTTAGAGTATGAACCTAATAGCATAACCTTGAAATATAGAAAGTAAAATTGACAGAACTACAGAGAGAGAATCGTATCCTTCAGTAACTGACAGAGCACACAAGAGATAATTAAGGAACAGGAAATCTGAACAAAGCAACATTAGCTTAATGGAGATGCCTGTTTTACTGCATCCTAGATTTCGAGAATATGCATTCTTTCAAGCACACAGAAAATTTTTATGAAACTTGAGCACATGTAAATCAGGTCTCAACAAATCTCTACGGATTTGTATCATAAATCAGATTCTTTGAACACAGAAAATTTAACTAGAAGTTAGAACAAGTAAAATGGTAGAAATATATATATGCTTGGAAATTATAAAAACACATTTCTAAATATATCATGGATCAAAGAAGAAATTTCAATAAGAATTAGGAAATACTTTTAACTGAATGATAAAAATTCTACATGAAAGACAAAATTGATGAGCTAGGCATCCATCTTAATGAGTTTTCAAAAACCGCAAAATAAAGTAAATGAACAAATAAAATGAATAAATGAGCAGAAATTAATGATGTATAAAACAAAACAACAGTTGGTAATGAAAAGATATAAATTGTCAAACCTGGGGCAAGACTGATCAAGAAAAGAAAGAAAGGTGCTAATAAAACAGTATTAGGATTGAAGACGTAATACTATCTATATTAGCACCAAAATTTGAAATATTTAGGTATAAATGTAACAAAATATGTACAAGATCTATATTAGGAAAAGTACAAAACTCTAATGAAGGAAATCAAAGAACCAAATAAATGGAGAGGTAGTCCATGTTCATGGATAGGAACACTCAGTATTGTCAAGATGTCAGTTATTCCAAAATCTACAGATTCGATGCAATCCCAATCAAAATCCCAGCAAGTTATTTTGTGGGTATTGGCAAATTGATTCTAAAATTTATATGGAGAGACAAAAAATCCAGAATATCCAATACGATATTGAAGAAGAAGAACAAAGAGGTCTGACACTACCCTGCTAAAAAACTTACTATAAAGTTACAATTATCAAGACAGTGTGGTATTGGCAAAAGAATAGACAAATAGATGTCCAGAATAGAAAGCCCAGATACAGACCCACAGAAATATGATGAATATTTCACAATATATACATGTAGCAAATCATCACTTTGTAGACCGTAAACTTGCACAATGTTATATGGCAATTACATCTCAATAAAGCTGGGAAAAGAAGGGATGGAGCAAAATGGCAGGGTGAGCTGACCCAAGACTCTCTCCCCTCCAAAATACAACAAAGGATTGGAAAAACTGAATTTCACAGAAGAAATCTAATGCCAACATGTTAGAGACCTACAATACCAAGAAGGCAGAGGACAGAGACCTTGCTGCCGGCCTCAGAGGAGCTGGAACGGTAGGAGAGAACATCGCTCCCTCCCCTAGAGTGTGTGACGCTGCTGAGTGGGTCTGGGAAGGAGTGGGGGAGGGGCCGTGTGACCAGGGGATCATCCAGGACTCCCGCTGCTGGTACAGTGGAAACCCGCTGATGGGGAAAGCTTCCGTGCACGGGGACCCCCTAAACCCAGGGCCTTGGGAGACCAGAGAACAGAACTGATCTGAAACCAGATCGGTGGTGAGAATAGCAGCCCCTCCCTGACAGAAAAGCACACTGGGCGCCACCATCTTGCCCGAAGGTAGAGAGCTCAGAACACGTGGCTCTCGACCCCCATCTAGTAGCGACAGGCTGTAACTGCAACCGAATTCTACCACCATGAGAAAAAACCGCTCCTCTACCATCCAGCAATTTATAAAAGCCCCAGACCAGAAGGAAAACAATAAAAACATAGAATTAAGTCCTGAGGACTTAGAATTAGGTAAACTAAGTGAAAATCAGTTCAGAGCAGCTATAATCAAAAAACTCAATGAGGTAGAGAGAAAGATAGAGAAACAAGCCAATGAGTTCTGGAGTTACTTCACAAAAGAGATTGAAATTATAAAGAAGAATCAAACAGAATTACTAGAGATGAAAAACACAATGGACCAGATAAAACAGAATACGGATTCCCTGAATGTCCGTGTAGACACCATAGAAGAACAAATTAACATAATTGAAGATAGACAGGCTGAATGGCTCCAGGCAGAGGAAGAAAGAGAACTAAGAATTAAAAAAAAAAAACGAGGAAAATCTCTGAGAGATAGTGGATTCAATAAAGAGAAAGTACTTAAGGATCATCGGAATTCCTGAGAACGTGGAGAAGGAAAATGGAGCAGGAAGTGTGCTTAATGAAATTATAGAAGAGAACGTCCCAAATCTAGGGATTGATGGAGAAATGTGTGTAGAGGAAGATTTCAGATCTCCTAGATTTGTCAATGTAAAAAGACCTACTGCAAGGCACATAGTACAAATGGCAAAAAGGAAAGACAAAGAAAGAATACTCAGGGAAGCAAGACACAAGAGAATAACCTACAAAGGAGCTCCTATCAGACTTTCAGCGGATTTCTCTATGGAAACCCTACAAGCTAGGAGAGAATGGAGTGACATATTCAAAGCTTTAAAAGATAAAAATCTTCAGCCAAGAATACTCTATCCAGCAAGAATTTCCTTCAGATTTGAGGGAGAAATTAAATCTTTTCCAGACAAACAAAAGTTAAGGGAATTTGTAACTAAAAGCCCTCCACTACAAGAAATCCTCAAGAAGGCTCTCATACCTGAAAAAATAAAAAAGGGGGAAAGGGGTCACAAATCACAGAGTAGGGAGACCAGTGGATAGAACCAGAAAAGGATAGCAAATATTCAACTATAGCATTAGGGTAAAGGTAAGGAAACTGCCAAAGCAAGGATGATCTTATCACTCTTAACTACAAATTCATAACACGAGTTGGAATAAGAAAGGAAAATAATTATTTAGGAGGGGAAGAGCAAAGGGTCTAAATCAGTCTAGGCCAAGTAAGAGACCACCAGAGAATAGACTATATTATACACGAGATTCTAAATACAAACTTCAGGGTAGCCACTAAACTGAAAAACAGAACAGAGCCACAAAACAGAAATAAGGAAAAATCTAAGAAACCCAGCATAAGAAATTGCAGTATTAAATGGGTAAGCTAAAGCACACAGGAAAAGAAATGCAGGAAAACAAGGTAATGAGCAACAGATTGACAGCATTAAGTCCACATGCATCAATAATCACTCTCAATGTAAACGGATTGAACTCTCCAATAAAAAGACACAGAGTGGCAAAATGGATTAAAGAACAAGATCCAACAATTTGTTGCCTCCAGGAAACACACCACTGCCACAAGGACAAACACAAGCTCAGAGTGAAGGGGTGGAGGACAATACTTCAAGCTAATAGCAAGCAAAAAAAGGCAGGTGTTTCAATTCTTATATCAGACAAAGTGGATTTCAAAATAAGACAGGTAAAGAGAGACACAGAGGAACAATATATAATGATCAAAGGGACACTTCATCGGGGGGCTGGCCCCGTGGCCGAGTGGTTAAGTTCGCGCACTCCATTGCAGGTGGCCCAGTGTTTTGTTGGTTCGAATCCTGGGCGTGGACATGGCACTGCTCATCAAACCACGCTGAGGCAGCATCCCACATGCCACAACTAGAAGGACCCACAACGAAGAATATACAACTATGTACCAGGGGGCTTTGGGGAGAAAAAGGGAAAAAATAAAATCTTTAAAAAAAAAAAAAAAAAGGGACACTTCATCAAGAAGAAATAATGCTTATAAATATCTATGCACCCAACACAGGAGCACCAAGATTCATAAAGCAACTATTAACAGACTAAAGGAAGATGTTAAAAACAACACAATAATACTAGGGGACCGCAACACCCCACTCACATCAATTGACAGATCATCCAGACAGAAAATCAACAAGGAAATAGTGGAGCTAAATGAAAAACTAAAACAATTGGACTTAATAGACATATATAGATCACTCCATCCTAAAACAGCAGATTACACATTCTTCTCAAATGCACATGGAACATTCTCAAGGATAGACCATATATTGGGAAACAAGTCAAGCCTCTACAAATTTAAAAAAATTGAAGTAATAACAAGCATCTTCTCCGATCATAATGCTATAAGGCTAGAAATTAATTACAAGAAAAAAGCTGAGAAAGGCACAAAGATGTGGAGACTAAACAACACACTACCAAACAAGCAATGGATCATTGAAGAAATTAAAGAAGAAATCAAAAAATACCTGGAAACAAATGAAAATGATAACATGCCATACCAACTCATATGGGATGCAGCAAAAGCTGTATTAAGAGGAAAATTCATCGCGATACAGGCACATCTTAACAAACAAGAAAAATCCCAAATAAGCAATCTTAAACTACACCTAATTGAACTAGAGAAAAAAGAACAAATAAAGCCCAAAGTCAGCCGAAGGAGAGAAATAATAAAAATCAGAGCAGAAATAAATACTATTGAAACAAAAAAGGCAGTAGAAAGGATCAATGAAACAAAGAGCTGGTTCTTTGAGAAGATAAAATTGACAAACCCCTAGCCAGACTTACAAAGAAAAAAAGGGAGAAAGCTCAAATAAACAAAATCAGAAATGAAAGAGGAGAAATAACAACAGACTCTGCAGAAGTACAATGGATTATAAGAGAATACTACGAAAAACTATATGCCAAGAGAATGGATAACCTAGAGGAAATGGATAAATTCTTGGACTCCTACAATCTCCCAAAGCTCACTCAAGAAGAAGCAGACAATTTGAACAGACCAAACACAAGGAAAGAGATTGAAACAGCAATCAAAAACATCCCAAAGAATAAAACCCCAGGACCAGATGGCTTTCCTGGGGAATTTTACCAAACTTTCAGAGAGGATTTAATACCTATCCTTTTCAAGCTATTCCAAAAAATTAGGGAGGATGGAACACTTCTTAACCCATTCTATGAGGCCAACATCACGCTGATACCAAAACCTGACAAGGACACCATGAAAAAAGAGAACTACAGGCCAATATCACTGATGAACATAGATGCAAAAATTCTAAACAAAATTTTGGCAACCAGAATTCAGCAATTCATCAAAAGGATCATAGATCATGATCAGGTGGGATTCATACCAGGGACACAGGGATGGTTCAACATCCGCAAATCAATCAACCAGATACACCACATCAACAAACTGAGGAATAAAAACCACATGATCATCTCAGTAGATGCAGAGAAAGCATTTGACAAGATCCAACAGCCATTTATGATGAAAACTCTGAACAAAATGGGCATAGAAGGAAACTACCTCAACATAATAAAGGCCATATATGACAAACCCATAGCCAACATCATACTCGATGGGCAAAAACTGAACACCATCCCCCTGAAAACAGGAACAAGACAAGGATGCCCTCTATCACCACTCTTATTTAACATAGTACTGGAGGTCCTGGCCAGAGCAATCAGGCAAGAAAAAGGAATAAAAGGAATCCAAAGAGAGAGGGAAGAAGTGAAACTCTCGCTGCTTGCAGACGACTTGATGTTATATATAGAAAACCCCAAAGAATCCATTAGAAAACTCTTAGAAGTAATCAACAACTACAGCAAAGTTGCAGGGTACAAAATCAATTTGCGTAAGTCAGTAGCATTTCTATACTCCAATAATGAACTAACAGAAAAAGAACTCAAGAACACAATACCATTCACAATCGCAACAAAAAAATAAAATAATTTTTTTGGGGTAAATTTAACTAAGGAAGTGAAGGACCTATATAATGAAAATTACAAGACCTGTCTGAGAGAAATGGATGATGACATAAGGAGATGGAAAGATGTTCCATGTACATGAATTGGAAGAATAAACATAGTGAAAATGTCTGTTCTACCTAAAGCAATCTACAGATTCAACACTATCCCATTCAGAATCCCAATGACATCCTTTACAGAATTAGAACAAAGAATCCTAAAATTCATATGGGGCAACAAAAGACCCCGAATTTCTAAAGCAATCCTGAGAAAAAAGAACAAAACAGGAGGCATCACAATCCCTGACTTCAAAACATACTACAAAGCTACAGTAATCAAAACAGCATGGTACTGGTACAAAAACAGATGCACAGATCAATGGAACAGACTTGAAAGCCCAGAAATAAAACCATGCATCTGTGGACAGCTTATCTTCGACAAAGGAGATGAGGGCATACAATGGAGAAAAGAAAGTCTTTTCAACAAATGGTGCTGGGAAAACTGGAAAGCCACATCTAAAAGAATGAAAATTGACCACTCTTTTTCACCATTCACCAAAATAAACTCAAAATGGATCAAAGACCTAAAGGTGAGACCTGAAACCATAAGACTTCTAGAATAAAACGTAGGCAGTACACTCTTTGACATCAGTATTAAAAGGATCTTTTCGGACACCATGTCTTCTCACAGAAGGGAAACAATAGAAAGAATAAACAAATGGGACTTCATCAGACTAAAGAGCTTCTTCAAGGCAAATGAAAACAGGATTGAAACAAAAAAAAACAACCCACTAACTGGGAAAAAATATTTGCAAGTCATATATCTGACAAAGGCTTAATATCCATAATATATAAAGAACTCTCACAACTCAACAACAAAAAATCAAACAACCTGATCAAAAAATGGGCTGGAGACATGAACAGACATTTCTCCAAAGAAGATATACAGATGGCCAATAGGCACATGAAAAGATGCTCATCATCACTGATCATCAGGGAAATGCAAATCAAAACTACACTAAGATATCATCTTACACCCATTAGAATGACAAAAATATCTAAAACTAATAGTAACAAATGTGGGAGAGGTTGTGGAGAAAAAGAACCCTCATACACTGCTGGTGGGAATGCAAACTGGTGCAGCCACTATGGAAAACAGTATGGAGATCCTCAAAAAATTAAAAATAGAACTACCATACGATCCAGCCATCCCACTACTGGGTATTTATCCAAAGAGCTTGAAGTCAGCAATCCCAAAAGTCCTATGCACCCCAATGTTCATTGCAGCATTATTTACAATAGCCAAGACATGGAAGCAACCTAAGTGCCCATCAACAGATGAATGGATAAAGAAGATGTGGTACACATATACAATGGAATACTACTCAGCTGCAAAACAGAACAAAATCATTCCATTTGCAATAACATGGATGGACCTTGAGGGAATTATGTTAAGTGAAATAAGCCAGCTAGAGAAGGATAATCTGTGTATGACTCCACTCATATGAGGAATTTAAAAATGTGGACTAAGAGAACAGTTTAGTGGATACCAGGGGAAAGGTGGGGTGAGGGGTGGGCACAAAAGGTGAAGTGGTGCACCTACAACATGACTGACAAACATTAATGTACAACTGAAATTTCACAAGATTGTAACCTATCATTAACTCAATGAAAAAAAAAATAAAGCCTGGAAAAAGGGAAAGAAATTCAATGTTATTCAAATGCCCTATCATTGATCAGTCTAAGTTTTTGACATTTAGTGTCAGCAGTAGGCCAAGTTCATATCTCAAAATCTATTCTTCAAGAATCTCAGCTTGCAGGTGAGAAAGTGAGTTCTGCAAACATTCGGTGACAGGCCTCAATTCAGCTCACTGCAGACACAAGTCCCAAGTTCCTGCCCGTCATCTGTGTCATACTTCACCAGCCAGCCTTGATTTCATTACTTCACCCCCAAGAGCTGCCATCTGTGTGCATTCAAACTCTTCACCATTTGATGGAATCCCTCTGAGTTTTTCCTTTATTATATATAAGAGAACAGCATTTCTTTCATTTCCTCAAACCCAAAGCTTTTGTATGTGACAATTTAGACAAGGCTGTGCCCCATGGCAGGGGGAGGAACAAGGTATGTGAAATTCTGGGAGTACACTCTTAGGAAATTTAGTACATTATCACTTCAATTCAACAGACGTTTATTAAATTCCAACCATGTGACAGACTGCGCTAAGCACTTGGAAGACATCGACATCCATAAATAAAGCAAGATGAAGGCGTTCCGCCACCAGAGCATCCATGCTAGTGGCAGCAGCAGGTGGATGCTGACAACTCATTTAAGTCAGGAGATTTAACTTAAATAAGCACGGACACAAATGAGCAACTCTATTATAAACTTTTTCTGATTAATTAATTCGCTATTTTTTCCCTGACTGCTGGGAACCTAAAAATACATAAAAAAAATTTGCATGTGTTTCCAGTTTAAATGTCACTGTTTTACATAAATGATTTCTTCTGACAAACAGACACTGTTGTGTGCTGGGTGGGTCACAGCTGCGTTCAAGACCATCACCACCAACAAAGGAGGGAACTGGCAGCAAGTTGAGTTGCTCAAGTTCCCACCCCATTTCCAGAAAGATGCTGAATCCCGAGTCCCCAAATTCCTGGTGTTGACCCCTCATGCGTTTGCGTAACAACAACAATAGCTAACATTTGTTGACTCTGCATGGCTGTGAGCAGAGTGTATTACTGCATTAACTCATTTAATCTTTACAACAACCGTTGAGGTGCCTGTTAATATGATATTTTACAGTTGAGGTAAACTGTATCTTTTTGTACTTTTGCAAACAGAAAATAGATTACCATTGTGGCCTAATGGCTGTGGGAGCACTAACTGGTGACCTGGCCTTGTTCCCGCTTTCACACACGAGGAGAACAGGTAACAGTCTATGTGCCTGCACCTTGCTCTACATAAACTATGTCTGATCCTCACAGTGGTCCTTCAAGAGAGGTTTTATTATTCCCAGTTTGTAAACAAAGAAATGGAGTGTAATTCTCCCCCTCCACTGCTCCTTAGGAAGGTGCACTTCTGGAACTCTGTAAGGCCTGGAGGAACAGTCAATGGAGAAGAGGCAAACCCACACAGAAACACTTCAACCTGCATTTACTGTCCAGGGAAGGCCCAGTTTGGCAGGAGTGTGTGTGTGGTTACCAAGCGTCTGCTGAGTCACTCATCACAGGACCTTGACCAGCTGCCCCTCCCGTGTACACAGTGTTTGGTGATTTACCTGGTGTTTTCTCTTCCGAACCAGCTCGGCCAGAAAAGGTATCTATCTGATTAACCATGTGGAACCCCTTCCCCCTCCCCCCTCCCCCACCCCGGCACCTGGCACCTACCCACCTACCTGCACATGCTCGGACCTTTCTCCCATCTGGTTTGCCCTACAAGTCAGCTCTTTGAGCTGTTGGGAGTTTATGTGATGATGTGCCCGTTTAGGGTAGTCCTTTGGAGTTTTGAAGCTGTTACAGCACCAGTGGCTACTGAAAGCCTGGCTTAGTCCCAACAACCAAAGGACTATTTGGAGAAAATATTCACCCTTCTTACAGACATTCTGAGAACCTCTCATTCCATGCTATAATTTCCCAGCTAAAAGTTACTAATTTACAAAGTTCAGACACTGAAACTTTAAAAGTCAAGATGGCGCACATTGCAATGTGCTGCAGTCACACTGTCAGTGGCCTGTTGTGTTGGAGTCTGATAAATGGCCACAGATATATTCTGGAGACATCCAGGAGTCCCCATCCTATGTGGGAGTCACATTCATAGACTTTTGGGAAAAGTGGCCTATGAGGAGCTCATCAAAGCCGCAAACAGTACAATGAATGCAGCAGAAAGTCAGAGTGCTTTGTAGCCTGTCTGATGGAAGTCTTGAGATTTGCTGCCCAGAAAGCTCTTTGTCATAACTATAAGGAAAACACAAATTCAAAATTTGGTAATCACAGTAATCTGTTATTAGAAACAGTCCTTTTGCCGATAACACCAATCAAGTCACCAATCTACCCTACATATTACCAGCCCTGCTTTGTAATAAGCTGCATACATATTGTTATCTATCCTCTTGGTTTTGGCCACAGTCCGCCCCCATTATAATCATTAGAATTAAAGAAATGATGTGCTATGATGAGAATCTGGAGAAAAAAGTTGAACCCCACTAACTTTAAGCAATAGATCAGATTAAGGGGGACCGGAAATACTTTGCTATACCCCAATATGCATAATAGGACACAAATCATGGAGGATTGTATTTTTTTAGCTCCACAGTATCAATGCTTGCTTGAGATAACAGAAGATAATGTGCTATTTATGAGCGTTAAGCAGTTAAAATCTAGTCCATATAACTTCCAGGAGCTCTTAACTACAGTGTGCAAATAATAATATCTAGGAGTACAATTTTAGCTAATGAAAACCATTGTAGCTGAGGCTAGGGCAGGGGAAAAGTGTTAAATGTGAACCAAAAGCAAGTATGTCCATATATTTAAGTGAGGGCTGAACAAGCAAGGAAGGCCCTGCGCATTCACTCAGACTGCCCAGTTAACGCCATCCGCCTGACACCCAGCTGGTATGAGCTGTTCCCGCCCTGCACTCCCCAGCGCTGGGGGTCTGTTCCCACCTGAGCCCCCAGCAGGTGAAGCTGTAACCAGCACATCTGACTCCTCACCAGACTATGGGTTTCTTGCAGTTAGGACCTCCTTCCACACAGTTGGGTGTTTGCCCTTTCAGCCTTTGCCATAAGTGTTCAATTACTGTCAGTGCTGCACGACCTCCTTCCATAACAGCAGAGTTATGGTAGATCCTGTCAGCCCGCCTCGTGTGAAATCCTGTGCTCATGGAATAAGAATGACAGGGCATGCTCTCAACAGCTTGTCGGTTGGGTCTCTGAAGACTGCATAAATACCAGGTGTGATGGGGCACACCCCAACAGAACATCGAAGGAGCAAAGCCAAGTGCTCTCTCCAACACCAGGGCGACATTTGTCGAGCAAGAAAAAGAAGGCAGTGATCAGTGACTGAACACTTGCTCTTCTGCCAGCTACTTTTCTTTCCTTTTGTCATCGACTTACCTACACAAGATCTGGGTGTAGAACATTTGACATTCTGAACAACTGATTCTTGGCACGTGTGTACTTCTTACAAGCCAAGGGCTTATACAGAAATAGAGTGTCTCATGATTATCTGGAAGTCTCTGAGCAAACCTGGGAATGCCTCTCCGAATCTACTAACGCTGACGACTAGTTTCACCCCTTAGTCTTCCCTGGGCTTCTAAACGTTAACATCTTTAGAATCACACATGCCCTTGAGAAGCCACAGATTCTGCCCGGGAGCAATGAATATACACTAATTCCCATACATTTTTGCACCCAATCTCAAAAGGTTCATGGACTCCACCCTCCAGATTCAGTCCTTCCCCCAAAGAAACAGATAAAACCCTCGTCTTTGTGTACACAGGGTCCCGAGCGTTTCATGGCCTGCTTGTACAGTGACTATGCACAGAGTTGTCTCAAACACTGTTCTGTGGCCTCCCTTCAAATGCTAATGTAATCTCTAAATTCTCACACCCAGCCACAAGCAACAAGACCCTGAACTTCTGTGTCCAAGAATCTGGATAAAGTGACTTTGTTGATATTCATCATAAAGCAAGTAACAGCATTTCTCAGGGTGACATGAGGCCAATGAGTCAGACCTATTCTGGCAGCCGGCAGCCAATGGCAGGCATTCTCAGCCTCACCAATGGAATCTGGGTTGAGGAAGGAGCAGATCAAGGCAGGCAGTCAGGTAATAACCAATTCAGTGTCGAGTGACCTGATGCTGGACATAAGCATCACCCTCCCCTCACATAGCCTTAGTGAGTTCCTTTGCTTTCCCTATGCTTTCCTGAAAAGAACATGAATAGAGGGAGATGCAGAGAGTAATGCATCACACATGTACCCACCGCCCATCATGGTGCCCAGGGTGTCAGGGCACAGCCTCAGGGCTGGGGAACCAGTGACTGTGACATGGTTCTGGCCTGCAAGGACTCTGTTTCTGCAAACCAATGACTCACAGATGCCCTCCTCCAGGCATGTCTGGGCATGTCTGCGCAACAGCAGGGAAGAGAAGCTGACTGCGCCATCAGGAAACCCCCTCCCCCATGAGCCAACCTAGGGGCCTCCTTGGAGGCGGAGGCAGAAGCGGACCAGAATAGCAAAGGGCAGACATCTGGGCAGGTGCACAGGTATACAGGCTGAGGCAGCGCCCCACGCTGAGGGGACTGCGGGTGATGCTCTAGTGCTGGCACAGGGCACACCTGGGTGTGCAGGCGACGAGGCCAGAAAGGCAGCTGGAGCAAGAGCGGATGGCTAGCCGCCAGGTGAGAGGAGGACCCCCTTCCGGTTAGAAAGCTGGTGAAGATATGCAACAGTGGAGGCACGATGACCCAACACGGAAAGGTTCTAGTGTGGAAGAGCACAAGACAGGGCTGCAGCCAGTGCAGCTGTCGCAGCGATGACCCCAGGGAGGGACCGAGAGCCTGCAGAGGGCGTTGACATCACAAGTGGAAGAGGGGGCAGATTCAAAAATGACTTAGGAAAAGAACCAGGTCTTGTGTGATTGGAGCTGTGGCCCAGGGAGAGGGGGTTGAATGGAGAACTCAGGTCGGAAAGTGGGTTTCCACAGTGAGTTTGGACGTTTGGCTTAGAAACAGCAGTGGAACATCCAGGATGGGAAAGCCCGTGAGCAGCTGAAACCCAGCTCAGGCGCAAAGCTCAGAGGAGCGGTCAGGCTCCTGAGGCAGGTTTGAGAGTCAAGAGTGTGTAGGTGCAGTTTGTCGAATGAGGGGACAGGTGGACTGAACCGAGACCCTTGGAGACATGGGAGGGGTGAGGGGATGGACAGAGGAGAAGAAGAGAGAGCAGGACAGAAAAATATGTAGACGAAGGGAAGAGAGAGTGGCCCACAGTGCTGAGGGCTTCTAGAGGACTAAGTAGTAAAAGTGTCAATTAGTTATTTCAGTTACTTAGAAATCTGCATTGTGGGGAAGGCACGTCAGCTGTGAATCTCCCCACAGGCTGCACGCTCATCTTGGGGATGCATGTGACCACATGTTTGGGACCAGCTTGGAACCACAACACTGAACCACTCTGGGGGCCTCTTCCACCAGACTTGGGGGGCGCCCTGGAGTAGAGCAGAGTACAGCCTGTGGGGTCATGAGCAGCGACTCTGAATGAATAAGAGGCTAAGGATGGAACACCAAACAGTGACTCCTGTTTCTCCTGATGCTGAGACAGTGAGTCTTGCCTCTGCGTCAGGACCAAGGGAGTTACAGGGACCAGCGTTCTCATGCGACCACACAGAATAGGGAGTTTCTGACATGCTTTATGGAGGACTTACCTCCTGGTCTTACAGAAAAAGTCCTCCTTGGTGTGAACTGAGTTCCACCCGTTACCAAATCCATGGTGAATGCCAAACAAGAGTGTACATGCTCCGTAGCAGCCCAAGCAGAAGGGCGCCTGGCCATGGCAGCTTTACGTTCTGGGTGCTGTAGATTCCTGAACACAATCTGTAGTGGGGTCTACTTGGGCCAGATGTAATCTATAAACATAACCAAACAGTTCTTTAATACAAGGATTGTTAGAGATTAGTTGAGAATTGCTGGACCTACTCTAAAAAATCAGGACCAGGAACAGCTTAATTCTAATTTGGAGAATTAATTCTAAGATGAGTATATCCAACAACCAATGATACTAATATGGTGACTTCTAATACTGATTCCAATTTTTCTTCCCTAAGTGACTGTTGAAAAACAGGGCAGTGATTAGGATAATAGGTTTTGCAATCAGGTGCCTGTATTTGAATTCAGTGTCCATCAGCTGTATGTCCTGGGGTAAGTTACTCAACGTCTCTGACCATGAGTCTCCTCAGTGCATTACAGTAATGCAATAAACTACGTCAAGCACTCACACAGTTCCTGGCACTTGGAAAATGCCCTGTAAGTGTTCAGCATGAGCATTCCGTCATGGCTCAGTGCTGACTGCTCATTTTCTCACATGATCACGGTTCAGCCAGCCCTGCTCCACGTGTCACACACTGTTCTTTTCCTGCGCCAGTGCTCTTCTGCTGCATGGAGAAAAGTTCTCTCTGTGCTTGCGCACCTGTTCAGAGTGCACTTTAAATGCGTCTTTGTTAATGGAAGTCCCAAAGCAGCTTTTCTTCCTTCCAGTACGCACTGCACAATACCTGCCATCCACTCCTGGTTATTGAAGGATGCTTTCTTTCTTTCTTTGTGTCGCTTTGAGGTTTTTTTCTCTCAGCAAGCACTCAGGGCCCCACAGTTCACATTCTGCCATGCTGTGGCAGCAGGAGGAATATTTTGAAGTCCACTTACTCTGGAGAGGAGCTACTTCTAGATTGGAGCTAAGAGAAAGCAGACCTCCTAGGCCGTGGCACCCCAACAGTGTCAGGGTACTGCCCAAGGCCGGTAAACATCATTCGGTTTTAACCGATTCAGGTTCAGCTTCATCTACCGAGCTGGGAATGGACTCACAATTGGTCAGCTGTAAGCGGAAGTAGACGCGAGCCCTCTGCATCTCATGGCGGTCAGTGCCTCCCAGCCCCTGACGCCCTGGCCCTCCGTCTGTTTGCTGAATTATCACGTTCAGACTCAGTGCATGTTGTTTTGTTCTTCTGCCAGGCTGCTGCTGAGGATACACAATGATCCCTATTGTACAGGAAGCAGTATATTTGGAAACTTTAGTAACTGTTACAGTGATTTAATTTAGAGGATGAGGAAAAAGTGATGGCTTGAACACAGATAGAAAATGACAATTGTTAAGAGGCAATATGGTAAAATTTAGGTCAATTCAATAGAGTTTGAATATAAAGGTATATTTGTTTACTTTATTTTGTTTAAGAAGTCTGCATTGCATGCCTACAATGGGCCAAGCATACTGGTGGATGTGGTTGGCAGAATAATGGCCCCCAAAGATATCCATGTCGTAATACCCAGAACTGGTGAATACATTGCCTTACCATGGCAAGGGGAATTAAGCTGAAGAAGGAATGAGGGTTGCTAACTAGCTGAGATGAAGGTAGGGAGATGATCCTGTGTCAGTTGCATGGGACCAATTAATCATAAGGTCCTTGTAAGTGGAAGAGAGAGCCAGAAGGGTCAGTGTTAGAGCTACTCGCGTAGAACTACTCATGAGAAGGTCTTAACCTGCCACTGCTGGCTTTGAAGAAGGAGGGAGAGGCCATAAGCCAAGGGATATGGGCAGGCTCTAGAATCTGGAGAAGTCAAGGAAACACCTTCTTCCCATGACCCTCCAGAGGGAATGCAGCTGTACCAACATCTTGATGTTAGCCCAGTGAGGCCCTTTTCAGATTCACAGCCTAAAGAACTCCAAGGTAATAAACTTGTGTTGTTTTAAACTAAGTTTGTGGTCATTTGTCAAAGCAGCAATAGAAAGCTAGTGCACCAACTGACTTATCAATTTAGTCCAACTGTTATCTTGCTAAAGAAAAAACAGACATGACTCTTGACTTGAGGAGACAAACATATCAACAACCAATTACAATTAAATAAGTAGAAGTCTATACATGTTTATGTACATGTATAGGTTTACACATGTTGTGTGAGCAGAAGAGAAGAGGAATAAAAGGCACTGTCTGAGCATGGATTTTCTTTTTTCTTCATCCCAATCCTATTGGGACCCAAATGGTTGATGTCAAGTCCTTACAGATGGAGTAGTTAGGAACTGCCTCTCCACCAGATGCTGGGCCTGCGTCTCCTCCTTCCCTCCTCTATTTACCCTGTAGTGGGATGGCTGCCCTGCATTCCTCTTCACAGAAGAACAGTATTCACATTCTCACTGACAATTAAAACAAGGGGACAGAGTTCTTGTTGCAAAAGCCACATGCACTCCGAGTGTAAGTGTGGCTCACTTGTCCAGGGACGTGGGAGTGAACAGCACCAGACACTTCCTGAGGCCCAGGGCCGCCTACTGAATCATACAGTGAAAGGAAATTCTTCTCAGGTTTGGTTGTCAGCTGGGGTTATGGTAGAATTCCACTTCTTCCCCACGTTTTTAATCGTTTCAAACTCTTTGCTAGATTAGGCAATGCCAGGCTGGGGCATTGTTGAAAATATCAAAGTTGTCACTGTTGACCTTAAACAAATAGGCAGTTATTTCTCTAGCAAAAAGGGTTTATTCTGGATGAGAAAGAATTGCAACTGGGGTCTGTGACCATGGCAAGCCACGTGCAAGTCCCAGCAACACGGGAGGAGAAGCCCTTTTGCAGGGGGAAGAGGAAGTGGGGGAGGCAATCGTAAACAAAGAGTCCATGGGAGGAGATGGGAGTTGGAAGTGTAGTGGCTTGTCATTGACTGAATGGTGACAGTCTCTCATTGGCTGAGCTGTTGCCAGGCGAGAAGAAGTCTTTTTCCTTCCCGTGGGTGTCTGCCTTCTTCCTAGGGCGTGAGAGCTCCCCCTCTGGTCTCCTGACTCCAATATCGTGAGGTTTCTGTTTATTAATTTTCATATCACCATGGAAATGTGCCTCGTTACATTTTACATTTTAAACAACCTGTTTTCAAATCTACTGTGAACTATGGGTGAATATGGACTCTTCGTCAGGACTCAGAATGCACAGGTCTGTCTTGATCGAGCCAGTTGCCAACTGGTTGGCAGTACTTCCAAATTCTGCTTGTGGCCTTTTCTTTGCTCTCTTGTCATGCCCTCCCCCAGCCACCTAGAATTCTGGCCAACAAGGTTTCCAGATACCAGATATTGTTGGACTGTCCCAGAAATGTATCATTGAGAAATGCTGGCAAGGCCCTGGCACCAAGAAAGACAGCTGCTCTCCAGCATGTCAGCCCCTAGTCTGCACCTGGAGAACCTAGTTGTTATAGGCTGTGTGCCCTAAAAGGCCTTCCAGACACCTTATCTTGCAGTTACTTCGAATCTCTGATTCCACTCAGTGCTCATTGCTGGGAAATCAGACTCTGAACCCACCAGGCCCCTCAGAGGCGCTCAGAACAAGGCTGAGTCTCAGTAGGGTTTGCCGCACGCAGTCTGACAGGTCAGGGTTTCCCGTTCTGTAGGGTCCCTTCGACCCACCCCTCGGGGCTAGCACGTGCCCTGCGGTCACGGGAGGGGAATGCAGAGCACACGCACCTGCATCCACCTAGTTGTGTGCCCTCCAGCGTCTCTCCTCTATCTGTGGGAATGTTCTCTGGCCACACACTCCTGGAGGGCTGCTCTCCTCCTTCAGCTCCTTTCTCTGTGAGAGGTGCTCATTGACAGAAGTGCAGTTGGAAGGAACACCCTCATGTGAGAGTGAATGCCTCACAATTGAAAAGAAGGAAAACTGCCAGCATCCAGGCAGCTCCTCCCAGGAGGTGAGAGGAATTACACTGCAACGTTCACAGACGCCTTTTCACGATGTGGACGGGGTGGAGGCCAGAGCAGAGGACAGAAATTCATGCGTCTGCCAAAGTGAACCTGACCTTTCCTGCTAGTTGACTTAGTAGCAAAGCCAGTCAATAAACAGTCTTGAGACGCCAGAGGGCGCCTCACCGCGCCAGCCTGGTACTGATCAAGCACTACTCTGCACTCACCTCCAACATTCTGTGCTGTCTGAAGTATCCCCACCAAGATCATATTTGTACCGCAGAGTGAAGACCCTTAGCAACTAAGTTCTCATTTTCCACATCTGATACCTGTTAAGACTTATGTTTTCAAAATGATAAATAGGGTTTTTTCCTCTTCTTCTCCCCAAAGCCCCCCAGCACATAGTTGTATGTTCTAGTTGTAGATCCTTCTAGTTAAGCTATGCAGGACGCCCCCCTCAGTATGGCCCAACGACTGGTGCCAGGTCCATGCCCAGGATCCGAACCATGAACCCTGGGCCGCCGACGTGGAGAGCGCGAACATAACCACTCGGCCACAGGGGCGGCCCCCAAAAATAATAAGTAGGTTTTTGAAGAGAAAACAAAAATGTTTTGTGGGGTAAGATAGACACCTAAATCCAAGAATACAGGAGAAAACACAATGAATTAAATAAGGAAGTTATGGGCAAAGCAGAATGGTGGTCTCGAGAAGGGGAGGTCCGGCGGGCAGAGCTGAGAGGACTCCCCAGATTGCTCCTGGTGCTGGATGCTCTGACACAGAGGCTCTCACACTCGGCTGGGTATAGTCATCATCAGGAGCATTTTAAACCCTGATGCCCAGGCCACATCCAGCACAATCAGATCAGATTTTCTGGGGGCAGATTAGGCAGTTTGGTAAAGCTCCTTCGGGGGTTCAACACACCCAGGTTGGGAACCTGCCACTGTCGAGGGGTTTGTACCCAGTGGAGGGCGGAAGGTTCGGGGTATGAATCTCATCTTCAGGACCCACCACCTACACAAAAAGACTGTCCATATGCCTCCTCAATCTCTCAGGTTGGGATCATGTCCCATTCCTCCCTTTCCATTACCCTCTGCATCCACCTCTTCAATCACGTAGTAGATAAGAATGTGCTCCTTCCTTCCTCTGCGGCCTCACTGGCCCCGTCCTGGTCTGGACCGCTGGCCCAGGGGCTGCTGAGCACCGGGCATGTGGCTAGTCCAAATCGCATGCTGTGAATGTGGGAACACACCTCATATGGAAGAGTTAGTATAAAGGGTGTACAAACCTCATTCATCATTTTTATCTTGATTACACACTGAAAAGATAATATTTTAGTTAGTTGGGTTGCATAAAATGTGTTATTAAAATTAATTTACACCTGTTTATTTTTTTTAACTTGGTTACCATGTCACTTAAAACTACAGCTGTGGCTCAAGTTACATTCCTATGGGACGGCACCAGTCCAGACGCTCATTCTTTCTGACCGGGACTAACACAACAGTCTCTGTTAGGCTTCTCCCACCCAAGTCCATCACCGCCTCTCTTGCCTCAGTTCCTCCTCCCCTGCAGTTCAAGTCCTGCCTAAGAAGCACGGGTGACCGCGCCTGCCCATCGCTCCCCCTTCGCAGCTCGCCCCTCCCAGCAGTGAGCACCCTGGCCCTCCGCTGGGGTGGCAGAGGAAGTTCCCGTTAGTCAGTCGGGATTCCAACAATCTGTCAACACCTCCTCCTCCTGGCCAGTGTTCTCTCCCGCACCTCAGAAGCCGGGCATATCTGCCACACTTGCACTGATGGCACACAGCATTGTGACGGTTTGGCATCGTCTTCCCCAACCCACATTTGCTCCTTGAAGGCAGGGACAGTAGCTGCTTCACAGCGTCGTGCTTTGGACTTTGTATCAATCCGGAAATGTCCATTGACGGAGCATGTGGTGAATAAGACAGAGAGTGTGGAGAGTTTACTTATTCTGATGTTATATATTTATGCCAGAGCTAATCAGCTGTTACGGTGCTGGACATCGGTCAGGCATAAATGGTGGCGGTCTCATGAGGGCTTTCCGAGGGCCCCCTCATGTGTCATGGAGCTGCCGGTCACCCACACGCTCTGGAGTGTTGGGAGGTAAAGTTGTCACAGGTGCTGGCGCTTACCACACAGGCCCGCTATGCAGCCTCAGGGCCTTGAAACACTTTTGGAGCAGAGAGTTTGGGAAACAAGCCTACGGGCCACACACTTGCTGGGGAGAGGCAGGAAGCTGAGTGTGCTTGCTCAGGGGAAAGAAAGGGAGCCAGAGGTCTTGGTATCTGTCCATAGGTCAGGGGATGCAGGGAGGGTACAGGGGAGAATCTGCCCTCTTCTCACCCTGCAGATGCTCCCAGATATCACGCTCTAAACCTGCCCCAAGGAGGTCAGCTCGAGGCCTAGAAGGCTATCACCTCCCATGGCCCTGTGCCCAGAGACGACTTTCTCATCATGAATAAAACACGTGCCATGAGCACCTCTGTCAGAGAATGAACATGGATCTCACAGGACACTGGAACCTTAAGCTTGCAGAGGTCGGGGTAGCAGCCAGGGGGCAGAGAGGGAGGCCGGGGACAGCACGGCAAAGGTGAAGACGTTCTGTGGATCCCTCAGACCCCTGTTCTTTCTCTTCCTTCTGCCTGCCTGTGACTGGTTAGCCTCTTACTATCCAGGAGTCGCTCAAGAAGACTCAACGCAAGTGACCCTCGGAGTTTGCTCTTTGTTTCATCTGTACCTTTCTTTGTCTGACGTCTGACTTCGTGAGCAGGAGCCCTTCTGGAGCCAGGGGGCTGGATTGGGACCCCACGCCCCACTCAACAGCTGCAGAGCCTGAGACGGGTCCTTTGCTTCTCTGTACCTCAGTTTCCTCTTCATAAAATTGGAGACAAAAACAACACCCGCTTGGTAGGAAGTACTATGGTGCCCAAAGATGTCCACGTCCTGATACTCAGAAACTGGGAATGTCACCTTCCATTGCAAAACGGGCTCTGCAGATGTGATTAAAGTTATACAGAACCTTGAGATGGGGAGATTATTCTCGATTATCTGTGCCCAATCTAACTACGTGAGTCCTTAAAAGTTGGGAATCTCTCCCCACTGAGTTCAGAGAGAGATGTGACCACGGAAGAAGTGTCCAAGAAATGAGATGTTACTGTCTCTGAAGATGGAGGAAAGGCCACGAACCAAGGAATGCGGGAGATTCTAGAAGCTGGAAAAGGCAAGGAATGGATCCTTCCCTGCAGCCTGCAGAAGGAACCAGCCTTCCTGACACCTCAGTTTTAGCCCAGTGAGACTTCAGACTTCTAACCTACAGAATGGTAAGATAATAAATTTGAGCTCTTTTAAGCCACAAGGTTCATGGTAGTTTTCTGCAGCAGCCACAGGCAGTTCATAGGCCTCCCTCACACGACTATTGTATTAGATCAGGTTACATGTGCCAGTGCCTGGAGAAGTGCCTGGTAAACAGTCAGTGTTTAGATGCACACGTGCACACACATGTACACGTATGGGTTTCTCAACCTTGGCACTAATGACATTTGGGGCCGGACATTTCCTTGCTGTGGAGCGGTCCTGTGCATTGCAGGATGCTCAGCAGCATTCATAGCCTCTGCCCTCTGGATGCCAGTAGCTCTAAGCCCTCCACTCCATGTATGGCAACTGAAAATGTCTCCAGACATTGCCAGATGTCCCTGGCAAGGAAAATCACCCACGGCTGAAAGCCACTAATATGTATGTTAGCTATTGCTACCATTGTTGTTTACAACACCAACAACATGCAAGACGTTATCCTTGGTGATATAATTTGATTTCCTTTGCTAGCAATCATGATTTAAATAAGAATGTATATGGGAGAGTTTGCAATTTTAAATGCCCAGAATTCAGTAATATCAACCATTGTCTGCTTGTGAGCTCCACGTCAGCTTTTAAACCCGGGGGCAATGTCCGTGCTTTGTATTTCAGTATACCTCACAGTAGCCGAACAGTGCTGTGTCCATATAATAATAGAATACTAGAGCCAGAAAGGGTCTTTCTGATGATTTTTTTCTACCATGATAAACAATCACCAGATACTGATTGGATGGATGGATGGGTGAATGGATGGATGGATGGATGGACAGATGGATGGACAGATGAATGAGTGGATGGGTGAATGGATGGATGGATGAAATAGCTAACATCCTAAAATGAGGTATAGAGATATTTGTGTGATTTTTTAATCTATAATTTCAGTCCTTTCATTAGAGTTCAATCCCTTTTCCTCCTTTTGTACAAGCAATAGATAACAGAAAAGTTGGCTGTAATTCTGAAAATAACAGAGGTCCCACCAAGTTCAACATTGATATTTTAGAACCCTGTGTTGTATGAGACCAGAACATCCAAGTGGTCAATTATACAAAAAACTCTGTGATGCCTTGTACACTCTGAGTTCATTAAATACCCAGGTATCTCACCAGCACAGCCTGGGATTGCACAGGTCCATCCAGACCCCCAAAAGGGAGGGTGAGGGGATTCTACAGGTTTCTGGTGCAGCACAGATTCACCCATCACTTGTCTGTTGAACTGAATGATGGTGACAGTAGGATGGAGGGATTGAGAAATTTGGGTGGTTCAGGACTAAGTCCCAGGCTGGACATTCTGGAAGGAACAGTGGTCAAAAACATTACCCTGGATCTGGCCCAGTGGCACAGTGGTTAAGTTCACATGCCCTACTCTGGCAGTCTGGGGTTCACAGGTTTGGATCCCAGGTGCAGACCTGCACACTGCTCATGAAGCCATGCTGTGGCAGCGACCCACATATAAAATAGAGGAAAATTGCCACAGATGTTATCTCAGCGACAATCTTCCTTAAGCAAAAAGAGGAAGATTGGCAATGGATGTTAGCTCAGGGCCAATCTTCCTCACCAAAACCTCCCCCCAAAAAAACATTGCCCTAAAATATAAAATGGTGAGGGTTCTCAAAACAGCAGACATGGAATTATTAACACTGAAGCACGAGAGAACCACAGTCTGGTTCTCCTAATTTCTGCTCCTTTTGTGTTGTTGTAACCACTCCTCTGGCCCCAAACTCCGCATTCCTAAGTTGAGTCTGTCATAACCCTCTGGTTGAGACAGTCGTTGCTATAACTCCCCTTGGGCATTGCTATAGAGAGCACTCTCTCCAGAAAGCAGTAAGTGTTCTAAAGAACCCCACCTCCAGGCTGTGCCCTCCCAGGAGGCAGTAACCACTCCATGGACGAGGCTTCTTGCTACAGGCTCACATCATCCGTGGATGCAGCCACTTCCTAACGAATGTTTGCCAAGTTAACTAACTAATTAATCAGTGTTTACATTGTGGGAAGAGGACCTCAGCTACCGCCATTGTAGAAATGAAGGTGGAGAAATAAGAGGCTCGAACGTCAAGAATCAGAAAACATTTCTATTGAACACCTGTATTAAATTTGAGGCCACTGGTAGATATTCGTCAGAAATGCAAATGGAGCTGGTTAACAAAGGCACCAAAACCAAGTTAAAATAAATCCACAATGATGTTCACTCTTGACCTTTTATTTAAACATCCTTTAAAAGCAGGTATTGTTATTTGATGTTTCCATTTTTGCAGAAACCTGAAGCCCAGAGATTATATGTGACTTGCCACACAGCTAATTCACAGCAAACTGCAACTGGAACTCATGTCTCTTCACAGCCAGGCCAGCCGTTTTCACCTTAAGATACTCCGACGTGGGTGCTTGTCTTTTCCTGGTTCAGGCGAGCCTGAGGAATGAGGTCAGGGGACAGTGCTGCCTCCTTGGGCCACAGTGCCTCCTGTCCCTGGGTGTCTGAGGAGTCTCTGGTTCATTAAAATCTTCTGAGTGAGTCAAGCTTCCTGTTCCATTTATAGTCCAGCCACCAGATGAGCTCACTGTGGCCCTATTCTCCCCAAGGCTCTGGGTGGTAGGGC
Source organism: Equus asinus (assembly GCF_041296235.1). Taxonomy (NCBI): domain Eukaryota; kingdom Metazoa; phylum Chordata; class Mammalia; order Perissodactyla; family Equidae; genus Equus; species Equus asinus. The sequence continues at coordinate 45,288,235 of NC_091818.1, forward strand.
CGGCTCTTTTGGAGTCGTGGAACAGGATTTTCATTCCTGACTTGTACAAGAGGGCCTCAAGGATGGGTGGGGCTGACATTAACACAACATGCCAGCACCGTCTTAGGCTCTGGGGATACAGGAGTGGGTGAAACAAGCAGAGCCCTCACCCACATGGAGCCACATTCTATTGGAGGGCATGCCAGACAGTAGTCACCACCATGGGGAAATAAATATAAAGCAAGAAGGGGGAGCAAGAGTGACATGGTCAAGGGGGACTCTGTGGGGGAATGATATTTGAGCAAAGATCTGAAAGGGAGGCCAGTTTAACCACGTGGACACCAAGGGGCTTGTTCCAGAAAGAGGGCACAAGTGTGGGACATGCCTGTCAGCTGGGGGGCCATAGGCGAGTCCTGAGGCTGGAGAGGGGCTCGCTGGAAGGATCACACAGGTCCCAGTGCGATGGGAATCCACTGCCAGGCTCAGATTTCACAGGGACACCTCTGGCTGTTGTGTTGAGAGGAGAGGCAGGTGGAGGCACAGAGGTCGACTAAGAGACAGCTGCAGCAACTGGCAGGAAGACAGATACATGCAATATGATGGATGCCATTCCGTTACATTCAAAACCCCAGAAAACAATTCTGTTGCACAGAGGGAGAAGGGCAGGTGAGGTCGGCCTGGCAGGCAAAGGGAAGGGAAAGAGTTTCAGTTCCTGCTGCTGTGTTTTAGTTCTTAAGGTGGGATGGCGAGTGCACAGGTGTTAATTCTATTTTAAAATGCTCAAATCTCTTTTAAAAATGAAAGGGAAAATAAGGAAACCAAAGCCTCAGAGGTAGGATGATTCTACCCTGGGTCTCACGCCAGAGAGTGTTGCGATGTTCTCCTAACTCCACCATGAGACTTCATCTATCCCCCTTATCCTAAAATTCTTGTATTTTAGGAAAATCTCTATAGTTTGCCTTTTTCAATCCAAGAGAATAAAGTGTGAGATGCTGTCACAGAGGGCCGGCCCTGCTCTGGGCAGACCTGGGTAATGGGAACTGAGGAGCATGGGGGCGTGGGGTGGGGGCCTCTTTCCTTAGAGTCAGGGTCCTCGAATCCTCCTTCCACCCCCAAAAAGCAAAGGTTCTCACGCTTGTGGGTCCCACCAAGAAGCCATCCTACTGTCTTGTTGGCATGACACATAACAAGGGATCACCATAAAATGCTGACGAGCTGTGGATGCTTCTTAAAAACCCAGGTTGGATTTCTCTCCTAGAGTCCCCTTTCTCCCTTTCTTCTGCTCATTAGCTAACTGGCCATCACATGCAGCCAAACCTCCAGTTCTGATCTCCCCCGGAGAGCCTGGACACAGCTCAGAACCCCGACTCAATGGGAGCTCCATGGCCAGCCTGCCAAGCGCCCACATCCTGCTTGTTCTGTCTGCTCAGCTGCCCACAGCCTGTCCACTCCAGGCTGATCACAAGTCCAGAATCCTCACAGAAATTAACCACTCTTCACTCATCCGGCCACCCCATGGTGCCCCTACTCCACTTCAGGACCTGCCTCGGCACCAGGGATACAAATAGGTATTTTAAAAAACCCAGCAGTGGGCTTGGAGAGCTCCCAGTCTGATAGATCACTTCACAATGGGATTTCCTTTTTCTGAATATGAAATACATGCACTTACTATAGAAACACAGAAAAGAATTAAGAAGAAACAAAAATCACCCACACTGTCAATGCCTACAGGCATCTACCGCTAAAATCTTGCTCTGTCTTCCTCTCCATCTCTCGGCAATTCTAGTCATTTCTTTCTTTCTGACCTGTTCCCATTCTGCTCAGCAGAGTTTGCCATGGTTTTCAGCAGCGGAATCAAATGTGTCAATAGCATCGGTGGTCCCTCTCTTGGTCAGGGCCCTTACCCTCCAGTTTGTTGGGGTGGCTTATTTTTAACTGGACAGAGGGTACGAGTGAGAACTTAGCTGTGACAGGTCACAACATCTTAATGTACATTGGACTTACACGCATCCCTTCTGTCAGGTTCAATGCCCTCATGATGATAAATAGGGGCCCATTCATGAGAGTCTTCCCAGTACAACTAGAGACTAAAAAATACCTGTTTTCCACATGAGGCAAACTGACCACTGTCTTGAGCTGTTGGCGTGGTCCGTGACTCCAGACGCTGGTGGAGGAATGGAGCATGTCCTTCCCTGAAGGAGAGTGCAGTGTGGGCAGGAGAGCCATGCAGAAGACCCCCTTCTCAGGGGGTTAGATTTGCAAGGTCAAATGTTCGTTATTTTCTGAGAGAAATTTATATTTCAAATATACAAAATGTCTTTTGTATTACTAGAGTTTTGACATTGAGCTTGTCAAACTCATCTCCATATTTGCTTCTCAGGAAACTCTCATAATTTAGGACCAATTATGAAAACAAGCTATTTTATTAGCTGGTTTATTTTAACAATACCAGTGAGCCTAAACCACCTTAAAATTTTGGTCCTTCCTTCTCTTTAGTCAGTCAATTATGTAGCTATCAAGAAAACCACCAGCACCGCGGGAAGTGCCACGGCTTTTTGGCAATAATGAAGAAACAGGTCTTATGATCCCCGCCTTTGGGGACATGCTGACCCCTCCTTATTCTTCTATGTCAAAGGCTGCTTCTGCCTTATTTTGAACACTGGTGTCAGATCTCAACTTATAATCCAAAGTCAACATCCAAATCTTTAAGCAACAACGCTGCTCCAGCCACAGCGAGCGTTCCCAGTGCCCAGGCGAACATCGTCAGCCTGTGAGCCGCAAGGATCAGGTGTGTCATTGAACCCACAGCCAGCGTCACAGAAAGAAAACATGCTTTTCAGCAAAATTGCATGAAACAATCAACAGAAGACTAACCGCGAACAAAGCCTGTCCTGATTTTCTGTGAGTGTGTGAATGTGTGTGGTTGTGCTGAGGCACTGATGGTGATTCAGGGGACCTCCACTGGGACTTGCTGTGGTATCACTCACGTGAGCGTTCCTGCAGGCTTCCTCTCCCCTAGGCAGTTTTTAAGCAGGCTTCCCCCACCTCCTGTAAACACCTGGTCTCTCGGGCTCTTTGCTCCTGCCCACCCTAAAAATGGCAGGAACTTAAGAGTCATCACCATGAGTCTGGGGACTTTTTTCAATTGGCACTAAAAGAAATCACAGAGCTGGAGACGCTGGTGTGGCCATTCGCAGGCGCTGTTCCTATCAAGATTAAATTTCTCTTCTTAAATGGTTGACTGGCATCTAGCCATTAGATAATTGGCTATCTAGTGTCGCTTAAACATTGACTCCTCTTTCAATACAGTAAATACGATACAGACTTTCACTGTCTTCTCCTTCTAAATGCCTGGAAGTATCTACTCAGGCTGTATCACACTACTATTTTACAGAGAGTTGTAATGATGACTAACATGTCCACAGGGCTCTGGGACAACAGCAGGGTTTTACGTGCTTCGCTGCACTTGCTCTTCACTGGCATAGTCCCCAGGCAGCGAGTGGGAAGACAATGGTGATAACCCTCGAGGAACCAATAAGCATTTCTGTGTATTTTTATTTTGCCTGCCCCCTGGAGCAGGGAACCAACTGGCTTTCCCTGGCAGGCTCCCACTTTCTGTATTTCTGTGGTGTGAGGTTGGAGAGACCAGTGGTTCTTTGAGTCCAGCAGCCTCAGGATCACCTGGTGAACAGACGAAAATTCTTGGGCCTGACCCCAGATGCACTGCTTCACTCCACCAAGGAGGGCTGAGGATAAATCCTTGCCTGCTGCTTACAGTTTCTAACCCTCACTTAACCACCGCAGCTCTGCCTGCCTATGGTGTCGGCCGGCTACGCGCTCAGTGAAATCCCCCTCCATGTGCTCAGGGACTTCCATCTCCTCCTCGCTCCCAGGCACATGCTGACTTGAATACCCGTCTGTTAAGTGTCTGTCTTGCTCCAAACTATCCATGGCACTAAGGATTTCCCCATCAAGTATAATCCACAGTATCCGCCAGCTCAGCTGTCACAGCAAATCATCACAGTTGGGGGTGCTGAAACAACAGACATTCATTGTCTCTCTGTCCTGGAGCCTGGCAGTCCAAGGTCAAGGTGTGGGCAGGGCTGGTTCCTCCTGAGGCACCTCTCCTTGGGTGTAGACGCTGTCTCCTCCCTGTGTCCTGACATGGTCTGTGCGCTGTGCTCTGGGCCTGTGGTGGGAGTGGCAGGTCTGCTGATCTCTGAGTTGCCTCGGGGTCACTCCGGCTTTTGTTAAGAATAATGCCTGCCACAGCCGGACATCTCCACTGTTCCGTCCTGTAAAATCCTAGAAGTCTGACAGCCTTCCTTCGTCTGTCCCATCTCTGTTGCCTTTAGTCCCAGCTGGCAGAGTCTTTGCTGGTGCAACCCCATCTCAATTCCTGGCTTCTGCTGAGATGGTGGAGAAGTGTCCAAATTCTCTCATTCTTTCTTGTTTGACAATTCCTTCTGCAATTTCTCTCTGTCCTCTCACATTTTACCATAAGCATGAAGGGAAAACCAGGCCACTCCTTCAGCACTTTGCTTAGAAATATCCTCTGCTAAATACCCAAGTCTGTCACTCAACAAGTTCTACCATCATGAAACACTAGAACACAGTCCAGCCGAGTCCTTCGCCACTTTGTAACGAGGATTGCTTTTCTCCAGATTCCAATAACCTCTTCCTCATTTCCACCTGAGACCTCGTCAGAATGTCCCTTAACATCCATATTTCCAACAACAGTCTCTTCAAGGCTTTGTCGACAAAAATAATCCATAACCAATCTATAAATGAAAATTTGGGTGAGTTTATTCTGAGCTGAAATCTGAGGACCATGGCCCAGGGCCTTTCTTTCTGAAGGAAGAAAGGGCACCAAAGAAGTGAGGTATGCAGAATGGTTATATACCCCCATACAGGACGTTTCGAATATGATTGAAATGTCCCTCCCACAATAGTCACAAGATTGCCCTGTCAGCACAGAGCTTCCTGGAGGGCGTAGCAGGAGGCAAGTCCATTGTCCCCAGCTGGGTGGTCACAGGTGAGCACAGCAATCAGTTTCTAGCCTAAGGAAAGATGCTTAATCCTTAAGGAGATGCCAACGTTGGGAGGGGGAGGGAAGTTGCACCTTTATCTCAAGGGCCTTTGTTCTTGCCATAGGGAATATCTAAAGCAGATATACAATGCATGCTCAACAGCCATGGTCAGGCCCTTTTGGAAAGACAAGGTCAGGCCGAATTAGGTTTATACCAAATGGCTTCCTCATATTCTCCAATATATGCTATTGCTTGCCATTTTTATTTGTCAGCTTTTTCTAATGAGGTCTCCAAAACTCTTCCAGCCTCTACCCATAGCCCAGTACCAAAAACTCTTCCACATTTTTAGATGTTTGTTACAGCAGCACCTGAAATCCTTGGTACAAAAATCTGTATTAGTCAGGGTTCTTCAGAGAAACAGAACCGATAGGATGTGTATGAATAAAGAGAGATTTTTAGGGAATTGGTTCACACAACTATAGAGGCTGGAAAGTCCAGAATCTGCAGTTTGAGTCTGAAGGCTGCCTGCTGGAGAATTCCCTCTTGGTCAGCAGAGGTCAGCCTCTGTTCTATTCAGGTCTTCAACGGACTTGATGAAGCCCACCCACATTATGGAGGGCAATCTGCCTTACCCAAAGGCCACCAATTTAAATGTTGATCTCATACAAAAACACACTCACAGAAACAACCAGAATGACGACCACATATCTTAGCACCATGGCCCAGACAAGGTGACACATGAAATCTACCATCACATCTGCCATGGTCCTTTCTTTCATTTCTTTATTTTCCTTTTCACCATTATCACAACCATTTTCTTAACACAGAAGAGAGGTAGAAAGCCAGCCAGAGGGACTGGCAGCACTCCACCCAAAATGAGGAAGCTCAAGCATAAGGACAGTAGGATGGCTACCAAGTAATGCTACAATGCCTCCTCCTTTGGGTTGCACATGTTTCTTCCCAGAGACAAAGGGTAGATTAAAGGAGTCTTCAGAGGCCACTTCCACTACTGAGATTTTGTGATATAGCAAAAAACAATTGCCTAAAACTCGTGAAATTTGTTTAGGTTTCCCAGAGGCAAAATTTGAGTGAAGCCAATAGCAGGATCAACTACTTTTTTTTAAGATTTGCTGTTAATTTACTAACCTCAAAGAAAGTTTGATCTTCTCTTTTTTGCTTTTGCATTACAGAAAATGTCGATGTAAGTATTTTTTTGATTTTACTGAGGTCATAATAATTTATAACATTGTGAAATTTCAGTTGTACATTATTATTTGTCAGTCACCATAAAGATGTGCCCCTTTACCACTTATGCCCACCCCCCAACCCCCTTCCCCTCTGGTAATCACTAATCTGTTCTCTTTATCCATGTCTTTATCTTCCACATATGAGTGGAATCATGCAGTGTTTGTCTTTCTCTGTCTATTTTCACTTAACATCCTAGCCTCAAGGTCCATCCATGTGGCTGTGAATGGGATGATTTCATCTTTTTTATGGCTGAGTAGTATTCCATTGTGTATATATACCACATCTTCTTTATTCATTCATCAGTCTGCGAGCACTTGAGTTGAGTCAAAGAGTGTACTGTCCATAATTTCTTCTAGGACTTTTATGGTTTCAGGTCTTACCTTCAAGTCTTTGGTCCATTTTGAGTTAGTTTATGTGTACGGCAAAGCATAGTCATTGGGATTCTGATTGGGATTGCACTGAGTCTGTAGATGACTCTCAGGGTTAGCAGAGAGAAGCTTCTTTACCTGGGAAGACAGGCTTGGTTGTTGTGGACCATGGTCTCCGGCAAGCAGTCACCAGATGACAGGCTGCCCTGGGCCCTGCACTGGCATGCCACCTGGGCACGGGCTCATGGCTGCACCAGCAGTTTCCTGTAGGGATGAGGAGGACCAGGTGGTAGCAGCACTCAGCTTTCTTGCTGAAATATACAGGCCACACCCCTGTAAGAGGAGCCGGTGTCCACTTGCAGGAAAGCTCTCCCTGATCACATCATGCCCCACACTCATGATGCTCTCTGCTCAAACTGCCCCCCCCCACACTCAGGGAAAGTCAGTAAGAAAGTGGTCAATGGGATAAAGAAGGACGTTTCCCAAGTGATGTAAAGTTGTTACAGACAGATCTACTCCTGAAGAGGCTCAGAGACAGGTAAGGAAGACACACACAGGGAGAATGAGAACTTCCGAGAGATCAGAGGTGATGTTAGAGACCCTGGAGGGAAATACGGCTGCCACCCTGGCGGAGAGCAGCGAGGAGCTTCTCATTAATCAGTGGTAAAGCCTCCGTATCTGGAGCCCTCCAGATATCAAATCTTTGATAATTCACACTTTACCTTTCCTTGTCCTGAACCTGGCTCTTGTCCTCAAGGAAAGGTACTCAATAACCATGGAAACCAGACTCTCAGCAAGAATCTGCCTTCATGCTTCCTAATGCGTATCCACTCCCAGCTAAACGCCCCTACTATTGTGGCTCTTTAAAAATCACATTTCAAAATAGAATGAGAATTAAAATACAATCACTTGAAATCACTAATTTTGACGGATACTTTTAAATAGCTCATAGACACATTTTAATATTTTTGATAGATAAACACTTTTTAAAGATACGAATCTTAAATAATTATCTCCAAATCCCATTGTTAACTATGACTTCCTTCTGTAAGTTTACATAAATCTGTATTTTCTTTGAGAGTAAATGGTTCTTTTAAATGACTTTATGGAGAAGCTCTTTATTTTATTCTTAAAACTTATCAAGGTGTTAGCTACCTGTTCTTCCAATATCCCCAAATAGGAAATGAGAAGAATTTAACCCAGAAAATGTACCAAGTCTCTTTTCTGATCTCAAATAAGGAATTGGGCAGTCAAGGGAGAGGTGGAGACATCAGAGCCCATTGAAACTAACGGAGCCATCAGTGCACTTTGAAAGACCTGCCGATGACAGAAGCATGAAATTACCTGCATTCTCTCAATGAGCCAAACCTTGACGTTTTAGAAGATATTCTCACTCTGAGACCTGAACCAGGCCCTGGCAGAGGGTGCCTGCGGGCTTAGAAATGTGCAGTGGGGGCTTGGCAGTTTGAGTAGAGGAGGGATTCAAACCAGGTCAGGCTATGTGGGAGGTGCGGAGCCCGTGCTGGGATCAGACGCAGTGAGGAGGCAGAGACGCAGGGAACCCAGCTGAAGCTGCTGTGCCCACCAGTCGAGGCAGTGTGGTGAGGGGCATGGAACTCCAGAGAGAGCTGGAGGCTGACCAGAAAGGCTTTGCTGAGGTCTGACTGGGGTGTCCAAGGAAAAGAGGAGTCGAGATGACTCTGCTTTTGGCATGAGCAACCAGAAGAATGTGTTGCAATTAACTGAGATGATCAGGAGGAGCTGGTTTGAAGAAAAATATCGGGAGTTCAGTGTTGGACTTGATGTTTGAGAAGCATATTAGATATCCAAGGGGAGATGTCAAGCAGGCTGTTGAACACAAAAGTCTGGCATTCAGTGAAAAGGCCTGGACTGAAGATATAAATGTGGGAATCAACAGCATACAGATGACATATGGAGCTGTGACTGGATGAGATAACCAGAAAGTGAATGTGGAAGGGGAGAGGGAGGGGGAGGGGAGGGAAGGAGAGCGAGAAGGGGATGACGTAAGGGAGAAGGGAGGAGTAGAAGTGTACCTGGACCCCACGCTCAGTGCTGGACCCCCCTCCCTGCCACACTGGCCTCCCCTGTAGGGTCTGGACCCCACACTCAATGCTGGATGCCCCTCCCTGCCACACTGGCCTGTTCTCAGAATGTGCAAACCTCTGCTCTGTTTTTCTTGCCCACTGCTCTGGTTCCTGCCCAGGATTGGCATCTGGCCTTGACTCCCAGACTGCTGGGCTGGAGTCCTGAGATCCGCCTTGGTCCAGCTTTGCCCCCAGGGGTCTGGAATCTGGCTAGCGGCACACTGAGGAAATGGATTCTCCAGAACTGGACAGCTGCCGATGCAGAGCACCTTGTGCTGGAAGCGCCCTCTCCCCACCTCACTGCTGAACCTCTGAGCTGGTCTCGGCCTTCGCACTACATTGAACAGACCTGCATGAACACCTTGGCTGCCCTGGAATCTTTCCTGCACTGATATTGTTGTATTGTGCATCTTTCCCACATTTTATTTGTGCACAAGGATGACCCTCTGGGTCTTCAGGACCAGGACCAATTTACAGCATCAATGTGATGAGATCTTTCTGCATCCCAATGTCTGTTGCTGTCTGCAAGGGCAAGACGTGTGGTCCAGCTGCTGGGGTCTAAGAATAAACCCAAATAATGCTTGTGATGGTAGGAGGGAAGGGAAAGGGGACACCATGACCAAGCACTCACTGTGCTCACCACTCTGCTAAATGCTTTTCTGGTCTTCTATAATTTTCTCCCCATAAAATCCCTTGAAATAAGCTGTATTCCTATTTAATAGATGAGGAAACTGGGACTCACAGAGGCTGAGCAACTCATACAGTTGCCCAGCTAGTACGCGGTGAGCTCAGATTCAAATCCACACCGACTGACTCAGGAGCCCATGTTTATACTGATAATGATAACAATGCTGCAATCTACCCTTCAGAAACCCTCTATCCCACCAGGCAGAACATCTGCACTTGACCTCCAGTCTCTCCTTTAATCTTCAGGTTGATCCTATGATTGATATCTCATTTAATCCTCATGTCAATCGTATAATTATTCCCTTTCATAAACTAGGGAATTGAGGCACAGAGAGATTAAGCAACTTGCCTGGGGTCCTCCATCTAACAGGTACAAGAGGAAGAATTTGAATCCACAAGATCTGACTCGAGAGTGACACCCCTTAAATAGTCTGCTATTTAATTTCTTATGTATATATATGTAGTCTGTCCCATTAGGAAAAGAACATGAGGAAAGTTACAGAAAATATACTTTACCACAAAATGAGGACTATATAAAATATTGAAAACCAGGACAAAGGCAAAGTAAGAAAAGAACAGGAGGCCAGAGAAGAATTTCTGCTGGAAGCGTGTGCTGTGCAGTCTCACTGACCAACCAAAGGGGGGTCCTGCAGGATGAAGACTGTGTCAGATGAGTGAGTGCAGCTCAAATGCATCTTGACCACCCAAACCCACCTCCAGGTACCATCATTTGAACACTTGGCAAACCACGGACACACAGAACCCCCCTCTGTCCTGCTGAGCCCCCAGGCCAAAGGCAGAGCAGCTGAAGGTTGAAACTCTGCTTCTCTAGATGCCACACCCTCCAGAATCTGGACATGCCAGAAGGGCCCTTTCCCCTGGGGTCAAACCACTTCCTCAAGTCCAGGAAACAACAGTGACTTCAGAGAGAGTGTCCTGTTAACTGTCCCTTCTCCAGAAAGAATCGAGGACAGAATGGCTTCTGTGCAACTACCTGGACTGGGTCAAATTTCCAATGTTTCTACTATGAATCCATCAGTTCTCAGTGGCCGGGCTGGCAATGGAACCAACTCTATGATGGAAGAGACAAGAAATTTGCTGACAGTGCAGGTGGCCTCGGGTCTCTGGAAGGCTGGATACTTGAGTCTGAGCGAGCATCCTTGGGAAGGGCACCCACCCTGAACAGGCCCAATCATCCAGACACTCGTGCCCACTGGGACCACCGCCCCACTACCAGCCCCTCCACTCAGATGCAGCTCCTGTCTCACATTCTCAGCCAGAAGCATCTGCTGGGCCACGCCCGGGTATGGGCCTGCTGCAGCTGTGAGAGGGGCTGGGGAGGAGGGTACCTGGACCTTGACTCTAAAGCAGGAGGCAGGCTCCACCCCCACGGACACCTGCGTCACTGTTTCTATACCGTTTGAATCTAGATACCAGTTGGTGTACAGGGATCACAGTCAGATTTTTTTTTTAATGAAGATTATGATAGTTAACAACCTTGTGAAATTACAGTTGTACATCATTATTAGTCATGTTGTAAGTACACCACTTCACCCCTAGTGCCCTCCCCCCACCCCCCCTTTCCCCTGGTAACCACCGATCAGTTCTCTTTGTCTATATGTTAACTACTACCTATGAGTGGAGTTATACAGAGTTCGTCTTTCTCTGTCTGGCTTTTTTCACTCAACATAATACCCTCAAGGTCTATCCATGTTGCTGTGAATGGGATGACGTTGTCCTTTTTTATGGCTGAGTAGTATTCCATTGCATATATACACCATATCTTCTTTATTCAATCATTAGTTGCTGGGCACTTGGGTTGGTTCCATGACTTTGCTATTGTGAATAATGCTGCAGTGAACATAGGGGTGCATGGGACTTTTGGAATTGCTGATTTCAGGTTCTTAGGATAGATACCCAGTAGTGGGATGGCTGGGTCATAAGGTATTTCTATTTTCAACTTTTTGAGAAATCTCCATACTGTTTTCCACAGTGGCTGCACCAGTTTGCATTCCCACCAACAGTGCATGAGGGTTCCTTTTTCTCCACAGCCTCTCCAACATTTGTCACTCTTGGTTTTGGATATTTTTGCCATTCTAACAGGTGTAAGGTAATATCTTAGTGTAGTTTTGATTTGCATTTCCCTGATGATTAGTGATGATGAGCATCTTTTCATGTGTCTATTGGCCATCCGTATATCTTCTTTGGAGAGATGTCTGTTCATGTCCCCTGCCCATTTCGTGATTGGGTTGTTTGATTTTTTTGTTGTTGAGCTGTGTGAGTTCTTTATATATTATGGAGATTAACCCTTTGTCGGATAAATAACTTGTAAATATTTTTTCCCAGTTAGTGGGCTGTTTTTTTGTTTCAATCCTGTTTTCCCTTGCCTTGAAGAAGCCCTTTAGTCTGATGAAGTCCCATTTGTTTATTCTTTCTATTGTTTCCCTCGTCTGAGGGGTTATGGTGTCCTAAAAGATTCTTTTGAAGCTGATGTCAAAGAGTGTACTCCCTATATTCTCTTCTAGAAGGCTTATTGTTTCAGGCCTAATCTTTAGGTCTTTGATCCATTTTGAGTTTATTTTAGTGAATGGTGAAAAAGAATGGTCGATTTTCATTCTTTTACATGTGGCTGTCCAGTTTTCCCAGCACCATTTGTTGAAGAGACTTTCTTTTCTCCATTGTAGGCCCTCAGCTCCTTTGTCGAAGATTAGCTGTCCATAGATGTGGATCACAGTCAGCTTTCAACCCCATTTCCTTTCCTGTCACACACATCTCCAGTAGGGAAGTCATCTGCAGCTGATAACTCATCCAATGCTTTTCAAAATTTAATCTAAACCGGTATCAACATATTCTCCAAAAGTTTTCAAAACAAAATTATATTTAATTCAGCTTAAGTCCTTCATTGGGGTGTAATATTGCAAAAATTATACAATGAAGATAGATATCAAAATTTCCTTTTGATAAACATTGCTTTCCCTAAAACCTTTCCTTTCATGGTTTTTACGAGCCATGTCATACATTTTGACACTTAAATCCGAAACTGAATATCTGGTTTACTTCACTAACCATTACAAAGAAGTATTCTTTTTCTAAAAGTAAACTGCTTCTATTATATAGTAGCAAAATATCTGGAGAAAAAGTAATTGCACCCCTATTCCTCTCTAGTGTTTATTCCTTTTCATGTCTATGTGCTTCATGTAAGTTTATAAAATTTTATGGTATTGATACAGCTACATCAGCTTTTTTGAAATTAGATTTCACATGGTATGCTTTTTTTCTGTCCTTTTACCTTCAGTCTGTCTACGTGTTTATATTTTAAACTTGCTGATGTAAACAGCAGACAGTTGGATAGTTGGATAGTTTCCCCCTAGACTGATGATCCTGTCTCTTCATTAGAATACTTACAGTCAATGTAATTCTTGGTACATGGGCTTAAGCCTACTATGCCGCTATCTGTTTTCTATTTGTCCCATCTGTTCTTTATTCCTCCTTTCCTACTTTCTTTTCAGTTAATAAGTAATTGTCAGTATTTCATTTTATTGCTTCTATTGGCATTTTAACTATACCTCTTTTTTTTAATCTTTTACTGGTAATTCTAGTGATTACAATATGTATCATTAGTTCATCACAGTCTACTTTAAATTAATGTTATAAAACTTCCTATTCAAAGTAAGAAACCCACAACAGTATTTACCCTTTAGCACGTTGTGTTATTGTTGTTTTAGTTCTGTATGTGTCATAAAGCCTGCAACACGTCATCATCATCATTATCATCATTACTGTTGCTTCAAACAGTCAATAGACTTTAAAGAAATTATGAAAAAAATCATCTTTTACATTTACCTATATGTTGAATTTCTGGTTCTCTTTGCTCCTTCTTGCAGACCCAGATTTCCATCTTGGATAATTTCCCTTAGTCTTTAAGAACTTCCGTTAGCATTTCTTGTAGTGCAGGTCCATTGGTGCCAAATTCTCTGAGCTTTTTTTTTTCTTCTGAAATGTCTTTATTTTTCCTTCATCTTGAGGAAATTTCACTGGGTATAGAATTTAGATTATTAGTACTTTTAGAACTTTAAAGGTGCTATTACATTGTTGTCTGGCTTTCATTTTTTCCTATGATAAATCAGCTATCATAGTTATTCCCCTGAATGTAATGTGCAGTTTTTCTCTAGCTATATTTAAAATTTACTCTTTATCTCTGGTTTTCATTAATCTAACTATCATATGCCTAGGAGTGGTTTCTTTGTGTTTATTCTGATTGGGATTCATTGAGTTTCTTAGATCTGTGAGTTTGTGTCTTCCATCAACTATAGAAAATCTTGGCCATTATCTCTTCAAATACAGACGAGACAGCTCTATATTTTATTATCTTCCTTAATTTTTCTCAATTTCTGCTCTCCTCTCCTTCTGGAGCTACACTAACATGGATTTTTAAGCATCTTTTATTCTACACATCTTGGATATTCCTTTATTATTTCATTCTTTCTTCTCTGTGTTTAATTTGGATGTTTTCTATTGAAGTATCATCAAATTAACTGATCCTTTCTCTTCTGTATCCATTATGCTGTTAAGTCTATCCATTGAATTTTTCACTTTAGATATTGTTATTTTTTTACTTCTAGGTTTTTTATTCCATTCTTTTTTATAGTTCTCATTTCTCTGGTGAGAATTTCCTTATGCTCACCCATTCTGTCCATCTTTTCATGTAAATTGTTTTTCGTATTTATAATAGTTGTTTTAAAGTCTTCATCTGCTAATTCCAGCATCCAGGCCATCTGTTGATCTGCTTCTATTGACTGATTCTTTTCTTGATCGTGACTCACATTTCTTGGCATATCTAGTGGTTTTTCACTGTATATTTGACATTGTGGATGATACATTGTGGAGACTCTGGATCATGTTATCTTCTTTTACAAAGAATTGACATTTACTTGTTCATTTTTCTGGAAGGCAGTTAAATTAGTGGAAGATTACCTTGATCCTGTGGAAATTTGGCTTTAATCTTTGTTAGAGCAGGTCTGCTTTTGTTTTCTTCTTTGTTCTAGAGTATACCCTTTTGTATTGTTCATATTTTTTATTTTTTGTGTATTATGATGTTTTGACATCTTTAAAACCTTTCTGGCTGGTGCAAGGACTGTCTCTCCCAGGGCTAGTCAATTCTTGGAGGGACCAAAAAGTTCAACCAGAAGCATGCCTTCAATATGTAAACTAACCAATCCAGAGTAGACCTCCTTTATCTGACCCATGCACCCAGGAGGTAATATGCCTCTGCCTTCATCATCCCAGAGCCAGGTACCAACCCCTATAGTTTAGAGCCTGCTGGAATTATTCAAACTAGCCAGTCCTAAACTGTTTACCCTCCCTGTCTTGCTTTTCTTTCCCACAGAAATCCCTAGTCTTGGCTTTCCTCTCATCCCTGACCAGCCTGGTGTCTTTCCCATGTGGCCTACATGGTGTGCCCTACCTCTCATTTCTGGGACCTGTGAGTATAATAAATTTTGTTCTCTCCTGTGTCTCTTCTTTTGGTTGTATCTGATCATCACATAAAAGAACACAGAACATCCTTAGTCCTGAAATGTGACCAATATCCCCAGGGGTATCCCTTTTGGGAAAGCCAATGTCTACCATGCCCTTCTGACTTGATGGAACTTGATATTCAAGCTGTGTCTCCAGCACTGGGCAGGCCAGTGCCTCCTCAGCTCTTTAGCTTTCCAGCTTCTGATTTCTGGGGCTGGGAGGGGCGGGGGGCTTTGAGTCTCACCCACACCTGTGTAGTTAGGAATCAGCTTAGACTGTGAAACGTTTTTGCACAAATTCAAGAGATGCCTGATTCTATACATCCCTCCCTTATGAGATTTTCTCTTTAGTTTCCAGCCACTTTGGCAGCTTCAACCTCCAAATTCTGTCTCTTCATCTCAGTAAAACTGCCACTTTTTTGCTTGAACTCCATTGTCCTGTGTCCTGAGAGAACTTGGGAGTGCTGTCAGGGGAAAAGGCAGATGAATGTTGCTAAACTGTGTTCACTAGTTTGCTTCCCTTATTTCAAGGATTGCATCCTTCCAGTTTCTGTCTGCTTTTGTTTGACTTCTGATGCCTTCAAACTATTGTTCTTAATATTTAATACAGAGTTTATAATTGTTATTAGCAGGAGAGTTAATCCAACAAAAGCAACTCTGCCATGGCCTACACAGATTTTCCAAAATATTTTCCTGACGTGCAGGTATGTTCAGATTGTCAAACGATGTCAGATCAAGATAAGAAATCCTTACAAATTGAGAAAAAATTATTTTCCCACTGTTATTACAAAATAATTTTGTAATACTTCCTAGTATCTACTTCCTAGTATCCCTGAATTACTTAATACAAGCAGTTGTAATTTAGTGGACACATTTCATTTTTAAAGAGCAATAAATCAGAGTAATTTCTTCCTCATTTACACCTTCCCTTTCCCTGTGTTTCATATATGTGGCATTACACAGAACTTACTACTAGTTCACTTAAGAGTGACAAAAATAGTTTTTATGAGCTTGTCAAAAATAGGAAGGAGAGGCCAGCCCAGTGGCGCAGCGGTTAAGTGCACACATGTCGCTTCGGCGGCCTGGGGTTCACCGGTTTGGATCCCGGCTGCGGACATGGCACTGCTTGGCAAGCCATGCTGTGGTAGGCGTCCCACATATAAAGTAGAGGAAGATGGGCACAGATGTCAGCTAAGGGCCAGTCTTCCTCACCAAAAAGAGGAGGATTGGCAGCAGTTAGCTCAGGGCTAGTCTTCCTCAAAAATAATTAATTAAAAAATAGGAAGGAAAAGTTACTTTTCCACACTTTGATATTTGAACGAATATTTGAACTGATGGAATTCTTGAAGGTTTCAATAAAATGAAAAAGAATTAAAATTAAAGAATAATTTCTTGTTCCAAAAGTTTACCCAAACCACCCTTTTCCAAAATGATAGCTGTGCTTGAATAACTGCCAAGGAACTGGGCATGAACACTGCACAGGCAGCTTAGCATGTGTCTGCGTGTACGTACACTAATGCCACTTTAATTGGTTTTTGCAAACACTGACAACTTCATCTGACACTCAGCAGAGTGATCACCGGAGGACAGTCAAGCCAAGCACAACACTTGGAGCGCTAACACATCCTGTAATAAAACTTTTAGCTTGGCTTGGAAATGCTGCTTGCAATGTTTCCACTCTTTCTTCTCAATCGCTGTCTTTCATTTCCTTTGCTGCTAATTCTTCCAGTTGTACTTCCAGTTTTTACTTCAAATTTCTTCTCTCTTGATGCTCAATACAGTCTTATAGCTATCATTAAAAAAAGAAAGGAAAAGAAAATGTGTTCTTTAGACATCAAGGAAGGAAAAAAAATATGCCCCGACTTTGGGAACAATCAAAGCTGACACAGCTGTCTTTCTGTCTTTGAAAATGAGCTCAGTCACTGGTTCTTGGAGCCAGAGTAAAATAAACACTTCACTTGTTATTCAGTGCAGTGTTATGATACAGAAGTCCCATCGTGGCTTCCAGAGGACTCCTGTGTAAATATTTACTGGCTTCTTAGAATCTCAATCCCACTCCCACTTTTGAGCCAAGAATTCCAATGATTCATAGAATCATGGAACCCCAGATTTGGAAGGGATGGAAGCGATCACTTAATCCAGTTTGTACCAGCCATCATGAGATTTTCCTTTAAAACACCCCTGAGGGATAGATAGCAAGTTTCCACCTGTCACCAGAGCTTGTGATTTCTCAAATCAGTCCATCCTATTGCTGGGCAGTGTCAATTGTTAGAAGTTTCTTTTTTGCATTAACTAAAATCTTCTTCCAGAACCTTCTACTCATTGGTCCTTGCTCTGTCATTGAGTTATACAAATGTATAACTATCTAATCTGTGAATACAGACATGCAAGAAATTGCAATTTCTTTAACTCAACCTACGTCTATATATCCGAGCCTCCTTCAGGCAGCGTTGGTGGTAATATTCAATCTCAGTCGTTACAAAGTTCCCAGACACTACCCAATAGCCCCAGAGCAATGAAAATGTCCCATGGGCCTATACAGAGCCAAATATTCAGGGACATTCCTATTTTAATCAGTCCAAGCTCCTTACCACTGGAATGCTGTGGTCCCTTACCTTCCATGTCCCTTTAGGGGCTGTTGTGGGGCATGCAGCCCGCTGACACACTGCTCAGTGTCTCTGAGGCCCTCCCACCTTCCAGGGGCACCTTCATAGAAAGGGAATCAGATGACTTCAAATCATGGGGCAAGTCACCCCACTTCCATTCTCTTCCTCCAGAATATCTCTTTCTCTCCTAATTCGTAAAAGTATCATTCCTCTCTCTATACTACCGTTTGGACCCCTTTGTTTAATTTCCTCCCAGCTTTTATAAGCGTCAGGAAGAGCCCTTGTTATCAAGCTTCCCTGCAGACACCAGGCAATGAAATCCAGCCTGTACACTCTCCTGAAGTGGGTGGGGCAGCAGGCAAGATCAATAAGGAAGGAAATATAGGAAGACCAGACACAAGCTTTAACTGCCACACCTAGTAAAAATGAATCACCTTTGTAATGCTCTTCCAAATATTTGAAAATATCCATCATGTTTGCCCAAAATCCTATCCAATTCAGAAACTACTCCCGTTTCCTTCAATTATTCCCCATAAAAGATAGTTTCCAAGTTCATCCTCATCTCAACCTGCTATTGTTTGGCCAAGTCTTTCTTAAAATATGGTGCCAAGTCTTTCTTAAACTCAGTGCCCGGATGTGGTCTGACCTTGGCAGAGATTCGTAGAGCCAACATAGTCCTTGCTCTGGGCAATACACAATTAATAAGCTTAAGATAATGTCAGTTTTCTCCCCAGACACATCATACTGTTGACCCATAGTGAATTTGCAGTCAAGATAGAAGGCATAGTCTTGTTCTAGCACTTTCTCCAGAATGTGTTTGCTGACTTAAGAATAGCCCATATGTACAGGAGCTCACTTCCATTGCTACCACAATTTCAGAGAGAAGATGCCATTTTCTCCCGATGATTCCATCACTTCTCTTCATCAATCGAGCTCTTCTTTGTGTTTCAAAGGAATCCAGCTTTTTGAGAGCTTGTCAAAAAGCAAATGAAATTGTCAGGTCCTGGGCTTGCAGGAGAATCAGATTTACAACAGCTAGCTGAGAAGTCAAAGTCTCCATCCCAGTGACTTGTCTTTATGTTCGTTTCATTACAGAAACTTCATTAAAATCTTCTTTCTGCATCTACAGTTAAGATACCCACATGGAGCAAAACCCTCTCAATTTAGGCTAATTGGAGGAAAAGCCAATGGAATTAGTGAAAAGTCAAGTACATTTAGTAACCAAAAACACACTAATAAAGGGTTGCTTAGTAGAAAAATATTCTTTGAAAACTATCTCTAAGAATTCTCATAATTAGTACACAAATTGTCCGTATGGTGCATCTATAAGGTTTGATCTCGATTTGCTCTCAAGCGTCATGACTTGCTTTAGAAAGCCTTTTTATTAGCTCAGAGGTTTACTACAGCTTGAGCCCAGTGTGGTTACTACAAATCACCAGGTTCCCACTTAATGAGGTTTTCATGCCATAAGGATTAGAGGGTCTTGGAGACAGAGAGAATCTCAGTGGATATTGAATCTAAATTTCTATCCATTGTTAAAAGCCTCTGCTTGAATATTTCCCCTGAGCAACGACTATGTAATATAATATATTACATAATATATGGGGGGAGGGGGAGAGGAGGAGAGAAACGCATTTGTTTTAATGGAGCCCAATCCCGTCCCTGGTTAACTTCCACCTCCCTGTTCTAGATTTGTTTCTGAAACAATGGGCTAGAACACTGCAACACCTTCTTTTCTGATGATTTTTGGTCACAGGCTAAACAACATTGGTCACCTGGACGAGGAACAGGGTCCCAGACCTGCCCATCCACTCCCTCTCACTAACCGTTCTATCCACTCCCGTCCTCCTCCCAGTGGCACCCACACTGTGGCAAGAGGAGCATCTACTGAGAGTCAGGCAGCCAGAGCTCTGATTACCTGCCTTGAACCAGTCTCTCGGCACCCCCAACGCTTACTCTCCTTATCTGTGGGTCTCCTGAGTGTAGCACTGTGTGCAAAATACCTAACACAGTGCTTGGCACATCAAGGTGATCAGTAACTATTGATTCTCTCTGCCCCCTTCCTTTCCCGGTCAACACAAAGGACAGTGGGATGCCGACACCCAAGTCCAGATGTTCTGCTCCCCTGTGAAGAAGCGTAAGAGAGAAGCATAGAGCAGCCCTGAAAGGGTGGCCAGATTGACAATGGCCTTCTTCACAGGCGTCATGGGCCCACCAGAAATCTCTCCACAGGTTCTTAATCCTGGCTGCACAGTGAATCGTCTGGGAGCTTTAAAAATGGTGATATCCAGGCCATGCCCACACCAATGAATCCGGCTCATGCAGGATTTACCTCTGAAAAGAATGTTTATAACACTGCCTTTCAGTCTTTTATTTTAGGCATTATCCACTGACCTTCATCTTCTGTGTTGGTATCTGAGCTACTCATTGCTGGCTGCTGCTCACCACCAAATCCACACACACACATGTACACACATACACGCACATGCATACACACGTGCCAAGACCATCATATTCTCAACATGCTCTATCATAAATATTTGGTTATTTGACTTGTGTCTATGTAAACACTATTCACATAGAAAACTATGGTTCCATTTCCTTTCTTCTACACTTTTCCCCTAAAGTGAATAACTGCCTCGGTCTTTCTTTCAGTTGTTTAACTTTCTATGTACCTATTATGAATTCACCGCAAACTCTCTGCCATGAACATAAATCCCTTCTTGACACGTATAGACACATCTGGCACCCCGTCTGTCTTGTCTTCTTGGTGTCAACCTCCTGGAGGCCTTAGTCCTCCTCCCAAGTCTGTACTGGTTTTGCTGGGAACCCACTCAAGTGATCCTGGGGATTTTTTTCCTCTCTCCTGAGTTGGGTTTTTCTTTCCTGGATCCAGTGTCTTTTGTCTAATGTTTACTCCCTCATTCAATGAGAACACATCTTCCATTAGCTTTCCAAGGAAGAGTGCATGAGAGGTAAATGATGGAGACCCTGAATGTCTGAAGATCTTTGCTCCCCTTGTGATCTTGTAGATAACTGGGCTGGTAAAGAATTCTGGAGGGACATGATCTGCCCTCAGAGTATCTGGGCCTTGCTCCATCACCTCCTAAAGTCCAGCATTGCTGGTGAGCAGTCCAGTGACAGTCACTCCTAATTCCGCGTGTGGCCACTTCCTCTGCACCAGCAGCAGTCTCGACTACGCCCTACCTGGAGTCCTGGAATGCCATGACAACACGCCCCTGCGGTGGGTCTGGCTCATTATTCAGGCCAGACTTCTATTTCGTTCAGATGTTTCACCTGCTCGCTGAACCACAGGGGTGTCTTTATTCTTTTGTTTTTCATCTCTTGTCTTTTGGTTTCTGAGAGTTTTTTAAATTTTATTTTCCCGCCTTTCCATTGAGGCTGGCATTTACACTATCACAGAATTTTTTTTATTTACGAAAGCTTTTTCCCTCCAGTGTGTTCCTTTATAAGCATGCTGTTCTTGTTTCATGGGTACAACATCTGCTCTTCTCTCTCTAAGGGTATAAATTATAGCACTTTTTTCCTTGAGGTTTTCTTCACCCTGCATTGTGTCTGTTTCCTCCGAATGGTCCTCTGCTTGTTCCAGTGTCTAGATTCAACACTGGATGCTTTCCTCCAGAGGCTGATGATGGGGCTGTCCACTCCTGAGAGCAGGGCTGTCACGGGCTCTAGTGGGGCAGCTGTGTGCGTGCCCTACTATGGAGTGGCCTGGTAGGAAGGTGTCACTGGGGCTCCTCACTTTAGCATCTATGGGACTTTTCTCAAGGACTAATGAGATTCTTCAAAGGAAAGAATCTCAACATCTCATCTAGATGACACAGATGGGGGACCCAAGTGGGGAAAGGAGTGTGAGGTCGGCTTGCCACTCAGTGTGGTCACTCAGTTAACCCACTCCAGCAGAGACCTTCTCTCTGACCCCTGCCCAGAGAACAACCCTTCCCCACTTATTGTGAGTGATGGAGGGGAGGGTTTCAAGTTTTCAACAAGTCTTTTATTTGTAGGTTGACCTTCTCCCTGGCTTTCACGGGTTCCTGCTCCTGTTCATTTCTGTGCCTCTCTGGGGTGCTGCAGCGTACACATGCTGGCCTGTTAGCATCCCTCCAGGTTCCAGCTCTCCTCGGCATGGTGGACAGTCACCACGCATCCGTCTTCTTGCTAGCTCCCACAGTACTCCTGCTCTCACCTCCTCTTCTATTCCCTTTCTCCTTGAAGATTTATGCCACATTCTTCTTTCTCCCTTTCCTTCATTTTCTCTTTCTCTTCCTTCTCTGCCTCTATTGTCACTTTGGATAAGAACAAAGAAAAATTGAGCATCCAATTCACTAAAGCCCCTAAGTTCTGTTCTACTTTTTCAAACACTGTCACACTCCGAACTCAGGAATAAATTGAGATAACGAATGAATCTACCATGAAGCCTTTCTCTTCCACTGCTGGGAAGAGGGCTGGAGCTGTGTTCCATTAATTGCTTCTGTTGGATATTTGATATAAATCAGTGGACAACTGTTAAGTACCGAACTGAAATTTCATCTACTATAGCTCCTGTGACACTGTTTTCTTTGATAGTGGACATAACCTCCTCTTCCAGAAGACAGTCATCCTCAATGTGGTGATGTCACCATATTTTCTTTCTGTCTTCAGGGTTCAGCATCCAGTAGGTGCTTGACAAATGTTTGCTGAACTGCTTGGTGAATAAACAACTGCCTCATCCATTGCTGACAATCCAATGACTGGTTAGTGTAGAAATGACTCAGAATGACATATGTCTTCCCTTTTCTTCTTTAGTTTGCTTTTGCTTATATACAAATATCTGTAACTTGATAATTCCCTCCCATCTTATGCTGCAGTTTTGGTCTCTGACTAAATTATAAGCTATTTGAAAACGTGGACTGTCTCAGAATGGTGGGACGGGAGGAGCACACAGAGCATCCTTGAGGTCCTCAGTGAGGCCCATGTGGCATGAGTTGCATGAAGAAGACAGAGCATGGTAGGAGAAGTCAAAGGGAAGACAGAGACCAGATCATGTCGGGCCTCAGAGTCAAGATGAGAACTTGGTCTTTGATCTGCCACAGAAATGAATTGACACTACTGCCTTTCATCCCTGAGAGATTCCCACTGAGTGAGTGAGACGGCGAGGGCTCGGGTCTCACACTCTCCCTCAGTCACAGAAGTCTGCACTGTACTGGGTGCTCCCACCAAGAGAAGACCTAAGGAGAGGATGGGTCTCCAAAAGCAGCCAGGCAGTGCAGAACAGAGGGCAACAGGTGACAAGCAGTAATGACAGAGGTCTGCTCAACATGGCCTGGTGCCCTCCTCACTTCTGTCCCGCCCAACAGCGGCCATCCCAGAGGCTCAGTGGGAAGGCAGGGGGTGAGGGGTGGACACACTGGTTTGGTGTCCTTTGCCTGTCAGTATATCAACACAGAGAGCATGTCAGTGTTTCATAACCCTCATTTCAGAGCTTCCAAAGCGCCTTTGCCCCACTGTGGCCATTTATCCTTCCACTCCTCTCTAAGATCTGTACTTTCCTGAGCTGCTTCCTCTGGCTCAGCTTCATGCCTAATGAAGTGACTCTCTCCCCCAGCAGCTTAGCCACGGTCAGTGTAGCCCAGCCACTGTCACTTGTGCATCAAAAACACTGTCATTGTCCAGTGCTGCCTCAGAGGGGCCTGGAAACTAGGAGTCACCCTGGGCTTGGACCCTGAACCTGCATTTTCGGCCTGTCATCTTTAACCCTGACTTGGCTTTTGACTTCTGTTTTGTTTCCTGAGCCAAGCATCTGGTTGACTTCAATGACTGCCAGGTTTTTTTTTTAGTCCTAATCGATTATTTGCTGTAACGATATTTGACCTCCTCATTGCAGGTTATCTCATCTGTCCTTGGCCCTGATCCAAGGAGTTTGTGCTCTAGCCCATGACAAAAACACACTATGTAATTAATGTTACCGAAATTGTATTTTAAAAAACTAGCCAGCTCACTCTTGGCTTGTGGACAAGGGTATAAAGATGGACATCTACATTTTTATTTCCTTAGAGCTCTTTTTTGGGACTTACCACATTCTGCCCCATAATGTCATTCTGCATACCTTTTCTTCTTTGTTAGGGTGAATTTGTGAACTCCTGGAGGATGGAGACCATGACTTACTCTTCTTCATATTTCCTACACTTCTATGCAGATCCCAGAGGAATTATTAAATTTTCATACATCTAAGAATCACCTGGAGAACCTGTAAAACATGCAAATCCCCAGGCCCCTGTGCAAGTGATTCTGATTCTGTATATCTGAGGCAGGGCCTAGCGATGCACATTTTCTCAAGCTCCCCAAGCGACATAAGACAGGTGGTCCTCAGAGCACACAATGAAAAATAAAACTTGGGGAAGAAGGAGTGTATGGTGAAAATGAATAAAGAAAGAATATGAGGCAGGTAAGAAATTTAGGGTCATTTGTGAATTTAGGGTCTCTCTGGAAATCAAGTCTCACGGACATGACCTCGTTCTGTATCCCTACCCCATTTAGAACATTTGTGTGCATTTCACTTCATAAGATTAAAAATGGCACCTAAAGTGTCCTCTGGATATGCAAAGATGAGATTTGCCTTGTTGGAGAGGAAAAACTTTTCCTCTACTCTCTTAGGTTCAGTAAATGGAGGCCTACAATTTAAATTGACAAAAGACAGATTAGCAAAAGTAAAACGGTTTATTTACTCAGGCAACATGTATACACATGGGAGGGTTCAGTGATGAGTAATTCAAAGGAGTGGTTAGAACTCGGGGCTGATGTACCTAACTTAGTAGGGGAAAGGGAAGAGGGAGAAAAGGTTCCTACATGAAGAACAAATAGGTTTCTATAGGAAAGACAAATGGGTTTTTAGGAAAACAAATGGGAGATAAGAAAGTTAGTGATAATGTTTGTTTATGCAGGTGCAAGTGGTCTTTCTCTCTTCTTCATGTTCATGAAAGTCCACAGAAATGAATTTCTGAGAGGGGATTTATGGTTGGGCTACTCTTGATCTCTCTGCTGGAAGCAGAAGCCACCCCAAGGAAAGACTTTATGGCAGTCCTCACTGCCCAGAAGTTGCTGCCTGTAGTCGGGAAAGGGAAGCTTTGAGAAGGCTTCTTTATGCATCTGTTGAATCAAATGCCTTGAGTTTAAAATAATCATACCAACTCTGGGGTTCCAAGTGGGTCCCCAATAGACTCAAACTCTTACCTGGTTTAAAAAAAAGTCAAAAACTGGAAGTCTGTCAAGAGTATAATTATCTTCCAATGACAGCTCAGTGGCAGGTAGGAAAGGATTATGTAAATGTATTCCAATTCATACTCCCTAGAAAAAGATGCTCATTTATTTCATGTGATGTGACTAAGACAGCTTTAAAGCCACACAGAGCACTGGTATCTCACTGCAGATACAATTCGTGGCAAAAGCCAACTGAATCCTAAAAACTAAAGACATGATAACTAAAACCATGTGAGAAAATGAACCCACCCATGTGAGCAAGGACATTCATTTCTTGATAGGGAAATTGGTATGCCTTACAAGATGAAAATTAAGTATTTAAAATGACAATTTTTTGCCTTAAGGAGGAGAAGTCTTTTTTTGTTTTTGAGGAAGATTAGCCCTCAGCTAACTACTGCCAGTCCTCCTCTTTTTGCTGAGGAAGCCTGGGCCTAAGCTAACATCTGTGCCCATCTTCCTCTACTTTATAGGTGGACGCCTACCACAGCATGGCGTGCCAAACGGTGCCATGTCCACACCCCTGATCCGAACCAGCGAACCCCGGCTGCCGAGAAGCAGAACGTGCGAACTTAACTGCTGGGCCACTGGGCCGGCCCCGGAGAAGTTTTCTTATGATTGCCCCTGCGCGGAGTCAGTTTCTCTACCTACTTTAACTCTAGCATCTTCCTAAACTCCAACCATGCAGAAACGCAATACAAGCCTTTCAGACAAATGTACATCAACCAGCCTAGAAACACCTCTGCTGGGCAAGCACAACTTATTTCCATGTAGGGGGAGCTTGAAAAATGGAAGATAAACTTCCTTTTATTTTTCATGAAGAAAGGCCCCAATCCTGCTCGAGCACTGACTCTATCTGTGCTTCTCAAAGTTCTGTTACTTTAGGGCTACATCTTCGGTCAGGATCAACCAAGACAATCACATGACCACTGCTGGCTCTGTAGGGTTGGCTCTACATAAAGTATTTTAATATAGAAATGAGAGGACTTGCAAAGCCACAGGGTGCCAAGGAAAGAATGGCAGTTAAAGTCAGAAATGAAAGAGGCAAAGCTGTGCTCTTGTACACTGCTGAAGATGAAAGGAGCAAATCCACTCAGTCTGTGAGTGACGCCTCCATTGGGACAGACCTGAGAATGGTGTCAGGGATGGCAGACGTGTTTTTGGAAGGAAAGCCATTACGTCAGCATTAAGGGGCACAGCACTCTCCATTCTTTAAAGTCTTTGCCTTTTTTCCCATTAGCAATTAGAATGTTCAGTACTGGATCTCAAAACCTATCCAACCAGTTTTCTTACAGCTGGTTACTTGGCAGGTATTCCAAGCACACTAGCCAGAGCATACCTTTCCTTTAGTGAAGAAGAGGATAGGAAATAAGATGGTCAATAGGAAGCTGGTCTTTTCCCCTCAGGTTTCCAGGAACAGTGATACGTAGGACCTCAAAGGGGGATTGGTTCCTAGGGAGCAACTCGTTGAAGCATATATTTCCACAAGGAGCAAGAAATGGAGCACTAATACATTCCCCATAGTGGAACATTAAGAAAAATTAAGGATAAAACAAATTAGGAGATAACAAATGGTATTACAGCTATGGAAATACCATCCTAACACATTAAGAAGTTGAGAAAGCAAAAGAAATCCGTTTTTAAAGAGGACAATTTAGCACATGGAGAGCATTATTTATGCCCGACAAATAAAGAAATCGTCTACAGATGAAAAGCGAATGTTTCCACAACTCTGTTAAGTACCCAGGTTCCACCCCTTAGAACTTGGTTTCTTAGGCTTTGGTCTTATTATATTTTTGATCCTTTAATTCTTTTATCTCTTTTCAACTTAAAGTCAGACCTTTACAAAATTTGTCCTATGTGAACACTTCCTTTTTTCTATTTTTTTATTTTGAGGCATACATATATATGAAAATGAATAATTACAAACATCCATGTAATAACCCCTCAAGGCAAGAAATAGAATGTTAGCAACAAGTCCCGGGTATGTTCCTTTTAATTATTCCATCTTTTATCTTCATTTTTCACTCTACTTTTGGGTGCTTTAGTGTTGAATCTACACTGTGCTCGCTGGGCACTGGAACTGTGCCTCACTCCGGAGAGGCAGTAGCAGTTAAGAGGCAGTCTTTGAAACTGGATTGACCAGAGCAAAAGTTGAGGTACTAAGACTCAATACCTTACCACCTGTGTAACCTTGGGCAAATTACTTGCCACCAAGCCTCAGTTTCCTCACACATAAAACAGGAGAAAGAATATTTAGCTCATAAGCTTATTTGCAGATTAAGAAAACTGGAACCCAGCCTCTGAACTTGATCAGTTAAGCACGCTAGGTAATTATTTTGCTCAAATGCCTTATCTTCTCCATCCCCTTACTTACTATCAAGAATGAAACTAAATTATTACAGAATGATTTTCAACAAGAAAGTTTTATAGAAAAGGAGGAGGACGTTTGGTCGTCACAATAACTGGGAAGCAGTATTGGCTCTAATGGAAGGAGAACAGGGATGCTAAATATGCAACATGCAGCACAGCACCACATAGAGAAAAATGGTCTCATCCAAAATGCCACTAGTATCACCTTTGAGAAACAAAGCTATGTCTTAGAATCCAGAAGAAAGGAAGAAATGATTGAACAAGTTTCATATACAAGTCTATCAATGTTTACACTATTTATAATTAGGCAGTTTTCCCAATTTCTAAATTGTATCACCTTTGTTAAAATTTTAGACTATCATTTTTTATCCTGTTTGGAGAAGGGAAAACAATAGTTGATCATCCGTTTTTATGTTTGTAGAAAAATACAAGTATATAGAAAATAAGTTTGCTTAGTGAAAAATTAGAGTGGGGAAGATCCAAAAATAGAGGATTGGTATAATAATTTGGGGTACTCATCCATAAATCATCTATTATAGTCTATTATGTAGCCATATAAAATCATATCCTAGAAGAATCGTTTACTGACATGAGAAAATAATAATGTTACATTGCTATATGAAAAAATAAAGCAGGATAAAAAACAGACATTGTGATTACAAAACATGCAAAGGAAAGTATGACCAAGATACCAGAAAAAAAAAAAGCAAGCAACAGAAACTGCAGGTGAGAGTGACCAGGTGTTAACTAAGACTTCAAAGTACCTGTTATAACTATGTTCAAAGAACTAAAGAAAACCATAATTAAAGAAGTAAAAAAAGGTATGATGACAATGTCATGTCAAGTATAGAATATCAATAGAGAGAAATTACAAAAAAGAACAAAATGGAGATTCTGAAGTTGAAAAGTACAATAACTAAAATGAAAAATCCACTAGAGGGGTTCAACAGTAAATTTGAACTGGCAGAAGAATAAATTAGCAAACTTGAAGATAGATCAATAGAGATTATACAATCTAAAGAACAGAGAAAAACAATGAAGAAAAATGAACACAGCCTCAGAAAATTTGTGAGACACAATTAAAGGGAACAACATACATGTAATGGAAATAGCAGAGGAGAGGAGACAAAGGAGCAGAAAAAATATTCAAAGAAATAGTAGCTGAAAACTTCTCAAAGTTATTGAGACATTAATCTACTCATCGAGGAAGCTCAATAAATTCCAAGTAAATTCCAAGACTTCCTCAAATAAACAAAATAAACAAACAACAAAATAAAGTAAAAAAATAAACAGAATTAAAAAATAAGCAAAAGATGAGAGAATTTGTTGCCAGTGGACCACCTTATAAGAAATACTAAAGGAAGTCTTTAATTTGAAAGCAAGTGATCCCGGGTGATAATTCAAATCCACACATACAAAAAACAAAGAGCATGAGTAAAGCTAATTACATAATTATAATAGATAGTATAAATGTATATTTCCTTTTCTTTCTTTTATTAAGTGATTTCAAAAGCAATTGTATAAAAGAAAGTGTATAAAGACATTGTTGGGCCTATAATATATAGAAATGTAATATATTTGCCAACAACAGCATGAAAGAGATGGGTTGCAGCAAAGCCATATTGAGCTCAGGAAATGATTCCATATGGTAACTTGAATTCATAGAAACAAATGAAGATAATCAGAACTTATAAATAAGAAACTTAATATAACAAAAGCTATAAACACATTTTCACAGTCTCTTCTTATTTAAGCTTCTTTAAAGTACAAAAAATTATATAAAGTGATAATTATAAAAATGTGTTGTTGAGTTTAAGACTTATAGAAGTAGCACGTATACCAGTAATACCCCCCAAAGGAGGAAAAATAAATAGAATTATATAGGAGGAACATTTCTGTATCTCACTGGAATTAAGTATAAATCTGAAGTTGATCTGATAAAATGTCTATGAAAGCCCTAGAGCAATCATTAAAGTTGCTCAAAAATATATAATGAAAAAATTATTAAAGAAATTAAATGCTACATTAGAAAATATTCACTTAATGCAAAAGAAAACAGAAAACAGTAAAGGAGGAATAGTGGAACAAAGAAGACATGAAACACATAGAAAACAAAAAGTAAAATGGCAGACATGAATCTAACTATATCAATAATAACACTAAATGTGAAAGGATTAAACAATCCAATAGAATGGCAGGGATTGTCAGACTAGATTAAAAAAAAAACAAGATCCAATTTTATGTTGTCTACAAGAGACTCACTTTAGATTCAAAGACAGAAATACATTGAAAGTAAAAGAATGGAAAAAAAATATACAGTCAGCCCTCTATATCCATGGGTTCCTCATCCATGGATTCAACCAACCACAGATCATGTTCTATGTTTACAATCTGTGATTGGTTGAATTTGCAGATGTGGAACACATGGATACAGAGGGCTGACTAGGGACTTGAGCAGCCTCAGATTTTGGTATCCACAGGGAATCCTGGAACCAATTGCCCATAGATACTGAAGGACAACTGTATCATGCAAACAGTAACCACAGAAATCTGGAATGGCTATCCTAACAGATAAAATAGACTTTAAAACAGAAAATGTTACTAGAGATAAAGAGAGACACTTAAAATAATAAAAGAGTCAATCTATTAGGAAGAAACAGCTGTAAACATATATGCATCTAACACAGAACACCAAAATACATAAGCAAAAATTAACAGAAATTAATGGAGAAATAGACAATTCAACAATAATAGTTGGTGACTTCAATATGCCATTTTCAACAATGAATAGAAAAGCTAGACAAAGATGAAAAAGGAAATAGAAAATTTGAACAGCATGATAAACCACGGAGATCTAAAGACATCTATAAACACTTAACCCAACAACAGTAGACTATACATTTTTCTCAAGTGCACATGGAACGTTCTCCAGAATAGACAAAATGCTGAAACATAAAACACACCTCAATAAGTTTAAAAGACTAAAACAATACAAAGTATGTTCTCTGACCACAATAGAATGAAATTACAAGTCAGTAACAGAAAGAAATTTGAGAAACTTACAAATATGTGGAAATTAAAAACACACTCCTAAATAAACAATGAGTCAGAGAAGAAATCACAAGGGAAATTTGAAAATACTTTGAGATAAATGACAATTAAGACATGACATATCAAAGTTTAAGGGCTACAACTAAAGCAGCATTTAGAGGAAAATTTATAGCTGTAAATGCTTATATCAAAAAAGAAGAAAAATTTCAAATCTTACTTTAAGACACCATAAAAAGAAGAGCAATCTAAATCTAAAGCAGACAGAAGAAAGGAAATAATAAAGATTAGAGTGAAAATGAATGAAATGGAAAATTTTTTTTTAAATCAAGAAAATCAATGAAAACAAAAGCTAGTTCTTTGAAAAAAATCAACAAAATTGACAGATGTTTGTCTAGATTTACCAAGAAAAAAAGAAATACTCAAATTACTAGATTCGTAAGTGAAAGATAGGGATATTATGACTGACTTTACCGAAATAAAAAGAATTGTAAAGAAATACTATGAACAATTGTCTGTCAATAAGTTAGATATCTTAGCTGATATGGACAAATTCCTAAAAGATACAAATTACCAAAAGTGACTCAAGAAGAAATAGACTATCTGAATATATCTATAACAAGTAAAGCGATTGAATCTCTCTTGAGATTCAAAAACTACCCACAAAGAAAAGCTCAGGTCAAATGACTTCACTGGTGAATTCTACTAAATATTTAAGGAAGGATTAATACCGATTCTTGAAAAATTCTCTCATAAAATAGAAGAGGAAGGAACACTTCTCAATTCAATCTGTGAGGGCAATATTACCCTGATACCAAAACCAGACAAAGCCATCACGAGAAAAGAAAACTAAAGATCAGTATCTCTTATGAATATGGATGCAAAAACCCTCAATAAAATACTAGTTTTTAGCAAATGGAATCCAAAAACACATACAAAGAATTATACACCATGATCAAGTGGGATTTATTCCAGGAATGCAAGGTTGGTTTAACATCTGAAAATCAATTCATGTAATAAACCATATCAATAGAATAATAAAACAGAAATCACATGATCATCTCAGTAGATACAGAAAAAGCATTTGAGAAAACCCCAAAACTTTTCATAATAAGAACACTGAACAAACTGAATAGAAGGGAAACTCCTCAATCTGATAAAGAATATTAAAAACAAACCAACCAACCCAGAGCTAACACCATGCTTACTGGTGAAAGACTGTATGCTTTCACTCTAAGATCAGGAACAAAACAAGGATGTTCACTCTTGTCATTGCTATTCAAAGTTGTACTAGAGGTCCTAACCAGGTCAATTAGGAAAGACAAAGAAGTAAAAGGCATCCAGATAGGAAAAGAAGAAGTAAAACTATGTCTATTCACGGATGACATGATATTGTATACATGGAAAATCTTAAGGAACCCACTGAAAAACTAATGAATGATTTCAGCAAGGTTGAGGGATACAAGGCCAACATACAAAAATCAATTCTATTTCTACACACTTGTGTGGAAGAATGAAACATGAAGTTAAGAAAATTTCATCTATAATAGCATCAAAAAGAATAAAATACTTAGGAATAACTTACAAAGTTCAAAACTTATACTTTGAAAGCTATAAAATGTTGTTGATGGAAATTAAATAAACCCTAAATAAATGGAAAATACCCTTGTTCATGAACTGGAAGACTTAACACTGTTAAGATGGCAACATTCCCCAACAGACCTACAGACTCAACGCAATCCTTAGCAGAATCTCAGCTGGCTTCTTTGTAGAAACTGACAAGCCAATTCTAAAATTCACGTGGAATTGCAAGGGACTCAGAATAGCCAAAACAAAGCTAACAAAGAACAAAGGGGGAGAACTCACATTTCCCAATTTCAAAACTTACTAGAAAGCAATAGTAATCAAGATGGTGTGGTAGTGGCATGAGGATAGACATAGATCAATGAAATAACATGAATAGTCCAGTAATAAACCCACATATCTCTGATCAAATGATTTTTCACTAGAGTACCAAGACCATCTGATGGGGAAAGGATAATCTTTTCAACAAATGGTGCTGGGACAACTGGATAGTCACATGAAGAAAAATGAAGTTGGATCCTTATCTCCCACATACAAAAATTAACTTAAAATGGATCAAAGACATACGTGTAAGAACTAAAACTATAAAACATAGAAGTAAGCCCTTGTGGTCTTGGATTTGGCAGAGTTCTTCAATATGACACCAAAAGCACAGGTAACAAAAGAAAAAATAGTTTGGAGTGTGGATGTCATTGAAATTAAAAAGTGCGCTTTAAAGGCCACTATCAAGAAAATGAAAAGAAGACCCACAGAATGTGAGAAAATGTTTGCAAGTGATATGTCTGATAAAGTACATATCTAGAATGTATAAAGAACATTTACAACTCAATAATAGACAAATAATCCAATTTAAAAATGGGCAAAGGATTCAAATAGACATTTCTCCAAAAGAAATATACGAATGGCCAAAAAACACATGAAAAGATGCTCAATCATCTGTCATCAGGAAAATGCAATTCAAAACACGATGAGATACCACTTCACACCCATAGAATGTCTAGAATAAAACAGACAGATAATAGCAAGTGTTGGCAAAGATGTAGAAAAATTAAAACCCTCATTCACTGCTGGTGAGAATGTAAAATGATGCATCTGTTTTGGAAAACAGTCTGGCAGATCCTCAAATGATCAAACACAGAGTAACCATATGACCCAGAAATTCCACTCCTAGGTATGTATCCAAGAGAAATGTAAACATACGTCCACGAAAACTTGCACATGAAAGTTCATAGAAGCATTATTCATAACAGCCAAAAATGGAGACAACTTAAATGTTTGTCAACTGGCAAATGGATAGACAAAATGTGACATATTCACGCAACGAACTTTTATCCTGCCCCATAAAAAGGAATGAAGTACTGATATAGATCTCACATGGATGAACTTTGAACACATGCTAAGTGAAAGAAGTCAGTCACCAAAGACCACATACAATATGATTCCATTCATGTGAAATGTCCGGAACAGGGAAATCTATAGAGACAAAAAGCAGATTCCTGGTTGCTTTGGGCTAGGAGGAATGGTGAGATAGAGGGTGTTAGCTAAATGGTACAGATTTTCTGTTTGAGGTGATAAAAATGTTCTAAAATGGATTGTGGAGATGTTTGAACACGTCTGTGAGTATACTAAAAACCTCTGATGGAACACATTAAATGGGTGAATTGTACTGATATATCTCAACAGAGCTACTATTTTTTTAAAAACAGTATAAACAATGTGATACTATTTTGTTTAAAATAATATCTATATATAGCCAGAAGTCTTGAAAGTCATATAAAAAATGTTTACAGTGGCTCTCTCTCAATGGAACAATTATACATTACTTTTATTGATTATTTCTATGTGTATGTTTTGTTTTTCAAATTTTATTATTTTGCAATAAGAACAAAAACATTTTGAACATAAAAGCAAATAAAAATATAGAATACCTTCTAAATTAGTTTTCTTCTTTCCAAGCTAATTCACTCCAAATTCTGCAAGTCATCACAAAAAGAATTTTCCCACAAAGATTTTTTTTTACTAATTTCTTTTATCTGACATTGCTCCACAAGTCAATCAACAAGCACATCAAGAACTTCCTGGTTGCTTACTCACACTGGACACTGCTGACCACTCCCTTCTTCATAAGCCTCCC
Source organism: Equus asinus (assembly GCF_041296235.1). Taxonomy (NCBI): domain Eukaryota; kingdom Metazoa; phylum Chordata; class Mammalia; order Perissodactyla; family Equidae; genus Equus; species Equus asinus. Next base: position 45,322,167 of record NC_091818.1, read on the forward strand.
AAGGCACAGTGTTTGGCACATTGTAGATGCTCAAAAAGTACTTATTGAATAACTGAAATTTGAGTGTCTACTGCTTTGAGGATTTAAGACTAAGGCATGTAGAAGAATCAGAGAACAAAGAATATAATTTAGTACTGTATTTTTTGCTTGGAACACAAATGCTGTTTCATAGATGAGAAAGATTAATGTGGAGAAAATCAATCAGTATCATTTATGCCACATGTGCTTCACAGACAAAGAGACGTGGTGGAGGCAGGTTCAAGAGGAAGAGGACTTTGCTTGCCAGGCATCTTTCACTCTTTCCTGAAAAGAGTCTGTGTCCTAGCCAGAGTAGTCTAGCAGGTTCCCCAGTGTGGTCTCTGCTTACCTTCACTCATGCCAACCCTTCCTCTTTGCGTCACTACTGACAAACGCAATGCCCTTCTTTCTAATGTCCACTTGTCAAGACCCAATTCTTGGCATTGATAGCATCATCCGGTCTCTTCCATGATGTTGTTCTTGTTCTCCTCTCAGCAGACCTCTTCCTTCCCTGAAGCCCTCGGCTCTGCCTTTGGCTGTGCTTTACTCTTCACCCCACCTATCGCTGAGGTCAGACCTGGAAGGCCTCTGATTGGCCCTTCTTGGCTCCAGTCTATGCTTTAGGTGGAAAAATGTGTTGTTGGTGGAGGAATAGCATTTGTGAAAGTCTGAAGTTGAGCTATGGCATGACCACTTGAGATACGGGAAGACTACAGTGTAGGTGGAATGCAGCATTCGAGGAGGGAAGTTGGAAGAGGTGAGTGTAAAGAAGGAAAATAAGCCATATCAGGAAGGGCTTTGGGTGCCCTGGGAAGGAGTTTGGACACCCCACTAAGGCGGCAGGAGCTTTAAGAAGATTTGTGTGTTAACGTTTTCCCTCACTGCTGGATGACACTGCATGGGCGGGGGGGGGGGGCGGGGGGGGGTGGGGGGGGACAAGAATAAATGTTGGGAGACCACATAGGAGATCACTGTGGTAGCCAGGTGAGAAAGGTAAATGGACTAGTAATGACTAGTAGTGTCCAGTGGAGAGAGATGGCGGACTGAGTGATCTTTAGGAGCAAATTGATTACTAGTGCCTTTCACAGAGACTGGTTACAAAAAAGGGAGCAACTGGTTTGGGCACAGGGCAGGGTAGTAGGGGAGAGGCAGAATTCAGTCTTATTAACTTGAAGTGAGTTTTTCTGCAGTCCTCCGGGAAATGTTGACTAGGCAGTTGGTTACACAGAATTTAAGTTCCAGACATATACAAAGGCTGGGAATTTGGTTCAGGAGTCATTGACACGAAGATGACAATGGAAGATCCCCAGTGAGAATTAGCAGAGGGAGGACTCACAGCAGAAACCCAAGAGGTGCCAGAAGTTAGAGAAGAGAGGATGAGGACCCTATCACGGAAACAAAGAAGGAGCTGCTAGAGAGAGAGAATGAGACCAGAAGCCAGGGAAGACGCTGTTCAGAGAGGAGCCTGTGGCCAACAGAGGCAATGTGGCTTGAGCCCTGGAAACTATCTGACGACTTCGTTCTTCTGGAGGCTGTCAGCAACCCAGCAGGAGGCTGCACAGATGGAGGGCAGCTTAGGCCAGCTGACAATGGTCCAAGGGGATGAATAGGAAGAAAGGAGATGGGGGTGACAAGTGCAGAAAGCTCTTTCCCAAAGTGTGATCAGCCTTACCCAGGAACACTGCTCTTATTCCTAAGAAGCAGGAGGTACAGGTGTGGGTAAATGTGTAGATTCTGTGCCAGGATCAGAGGGAGTTCTTGTGTGGTAGCTTTTATTTTCTCTGGGAAATTGAAGGTGAGATTGTCTGCCGAGAATGATGGAGGGGGAGAAGGCTCAGTGGTTTGAGGAGGAGGGAGAATCATGGAGCATGGGGGAGATTGATGAGTTGCAGAGCATGGTGGAGCAGACCTAGGGTCTGTGCTTATGGTCTCTGAGGTCACACTGGCTTCCACCAGCAACATGCTCAGGAGCCCAGGAGTAGGACAGGAGAGGGAAGAAGTGGGATTAGTCCTGGGTTGAGGTCTTTCCAAGAAGTGGTAATACAAGGATGAGAGGGCAGGGCTGTAGAAGATTCTGCAAGAAGAATGGAAATAATATAGCTTTAATACGGCTTTGGTAGAGAGGGAGTGTAGTAGTTTTCAATCACTGCATAACACAAACTTAGTGTTGGAAACAAAATCCATTTGTTATCTCAACTTTGGTAGGTCAGAATTCTGAGCATGGCTCAGCTGGGTCCTCTCCCCAGGGTCTCACAAGGCTGCAATCAAGCTGTCAGCAGAACCTGCAGTCTCACCCGGAGCTTGAGGCCCTCTTCTGAGCTCATCCAGGTTGCTGGCAGAATTTAGTTCCTTGTGGTTGGATGACTGAGGTCCTTTGCTGGCTGGTGGATCATTCTCAGCCTTTAGAGGCCACCTCTCTCCACAAGACTTTGCTTTCTTCCTCTGAGACCAGCCAGAAAAAACATCTGCTTTTAGAGAGCTCACCTGATTAAGTCAGACCCACACAAGGTAATCTTTATTTTGATTAACTCAGAGTCAATTGATTTGGGACCTTGATCACATCTGTAAAATCTCTTTTACCATATGATGTGGCATAATCATGGGAGTTACATCACATCATATTCACAGGTCTCACACACACTCAGTGGGAAGGGATCATCCAGGAGGAGGGTCGTTGAGTAAAGTCATCTATGTGAAAAGGAAGCCCAGATTTACATCTTACGCCCTGATCTCTTCAATGGACTGAATTGTGTCTCCACAATTCCTATGTTGAAGCCGTAATCCCCAACGTGACTGTATTTGGAAATGAGGCCTCTAAGGAAGTAATTAAGATTAAATGAGGTCATAAGGGTGAGGCCCTGATCTGACAGGAATGGTGTCCCTATAAGAAGAGGAAGAAGGGCCGGCCCGGTGGCACAGCAGTTAAGTGCACAAGTTCCACTTCGGTGGCCCGGGGTTCGCTGGTTTGGATCCTGGGTCCAGACATGGTACTGCATGGCAAGCCATGCTGGGGCAGGCGTCCCATATATAAAGTAGAGGAAGATGGGCACGGATGTTACCTCAGGGCCAGTCTTCCTCAGCAAAAAGAGGAGGATTGGCAGATGTTAGCTCAGGGCTAATCTTTCTCGGAAAAAAAAAAAAGAAGAGGAAGAGACACCAGAGACTTCTCTCTCTCCATGTGCACAGAGGAAGCACCATGCGAAGACATAGTGAAAAGGTGCCATCTACAACTCAGGAAGGGAGGCATCTCCAGAAACTCGCCCTAGAACCCTCTGCCCATCTCCCACTTCACCTTGGATAATCCCCTGGGCCCACTAGGCTTCACTCTGTTTCTCAACATAGCAGGATCTCATTCCAGCCTCAGGGCTTCTGTTCCTTCTGTTCCCTATACCTAGAATGCTCTTCCTTCAGAACTGTGTGAGGCCTATTCTTTTATACAGCACAGTTTTATACAACTGTTTGAGGCTCTATTCTTTTATACAGAAGGGAGAGCCCTCCCTTCACCATGCTGTCTAAAGGATATGCCATATCTGCTGGTTCCTTCATCACATATCCTGTGGCAGACAGAATAATTGCCCCCCAAAATGTCTACCTCCTAATTCCTGGAACCCCTGAATATGTTATTGTACATTGTGAAGGGCAATTTAGGTAGCAGATGGATTATGGTTACTAATTAGCTGATCTTAAAATAGATTATTTTGGATCACCTGGGAGGGCCCAATGTAATCACAAGAGTCCTTAAAAGTGGAAGAGGGAGGCAGGAGACTCTGTGTCAGAGGCGTGGGACGTAAGAAAGACTCAATCCACCACTGTTGGCTCTGAAGATAGGGGAAGGGGCAGTGAGCCAACGAATGCGGGTGGCCTCTATTAGCTGGAAAAGGCAGGGAACAGACTCTCCCTTATAACCTCCTGGAAGGACAACTTGATTTTAGCCCAGTGTGATCCATTTTGGACTTCTGACCTCCAGAACTATAATTTGTGTTATTAAAGCACTAAGTTTGCAATAATTGTTTCAGCAGTAATAGGAAAATAATACACACTCCATTTTGGTTCCTTCACAACACTTATCACTATCCAAAATGATTTTATTTATTCACTTATAAAGTGTCTCCCTGCTCTAGAATGTAAATCCAGGAGGACAAGGACCTTGACTTCACTACTGTGTCCCCAGGGCCTCGAACAGCAATGAACAAAAGTGGGTGCTAAATAAAGATCATCTCTTGGATAAGTAAAAAGAAGAAAAGGTTAACAGGAACTTGAGGGGTTAGGGATAAGTATTCCTGTGTGTTCGAGAGACAAGCACAGCAGAATAAGAGTTAGGATTAGGCTTGAAGTGAGTCAGAAATGTGGCACGAGAGTGGTCTGAACAAAGCAGAGCATTTCTTTCTCCTGGAGAAGCTGGGAGGTGGCAGTCCAGGCCTGATGGCATTGCCGCTCTAGGGAATCCTTAGGGACCCAGCTTCCTGCCTTGTCCCTCCATCCTTAGCAGGTGGCCTCATCCTCCTGGTCCAAGGTGGACTTCTAAGGAAAACTTCCAGAAACTGCACACAACTTGTTCCACTTACATACCATTGGTTATCACAGACAGTGGAAAAGCTACTTTACAAGTATTAGATGCACAGTGTAATGCCACTTTTATAAACACACACACATTATTAGAAGGGCTTCTAGCAACAACTAAAGAGTGTTTATTTCTTGGTTGTGGGATATAGGAGATTTTTATCTTCTGCTTTGGGCTTTTCTATATTTTCCATATGAATAGCAATAAATATGTATTGCTTTTGTAATCAGAAAAATCCAATAAAAAGCATTTTAAGAAAAAGGAGGAAAAGTCATAGTCAAGGGACTAAAGTAGTGATTTACGCAGGAAATCAAGGGGGTTGAATTGTGGCTGAGAGGGGCGGGGGTAGTATCAGATAATGGTTGAGAGAAGGGACATTTCCAGATTCACTGGAAGGACCCGCTTTTACTCTCCCATTGTCAAAATGTTTATAGTCTGAAGGGTTGCTATGCTCAGGATTTTAGGCTTAGCTGTATTTTGATTTGGAGTTTATCCTCCTTACAAAATTATAGACTCTAAAAGAGCAAAACGTGGACTACAGCTCAGGCTACAGATGAGACCAGAAATGTAAATACCAGGATCTCAAAAATGTCAAGCTCTTCTTTCAATATTTGTCTATATAATAGCCTCACTCCATCACCTTCCTTGCTCCTCCCTCCCAAATAAAGAGCATCTGTAAAGCTTTCTATTTAGTCTCAATGCCTAGCTCCAAGCCACACTCCCCGGCCTGGGAGGAACCTTCCTGTTGGCCGTGGGGGCCTGGTTCCACCAGCAGCTCTGGGAGGCAGCACGGCTGCCCGCAGCCCACAGGCCAGCATCAGTAGGGAGACAGTCCAGTTGGAACCTGCTGAGTTCTTGTCATTTTAGGCTGAACAAAATTATAAGGTAAAGATTTTCTGCGTTAGACTACGCTCCTTAGTGCCTCCTGGATGTGGGTGTAGCCTTAGGCATGTAGACAGGAGCCCTGTAAGTACTCTGGTAACATAACTGCATAGTTTGTAGTTTGTGGTACAAATCAAGCTCCAAGCTGCCATTACATTTAGCTGTCGGGGTTGGTGCATGTATAATTTGATTCAATCTGTCAGGGTTCATGGGGTCAGCAGTTTGGGAGCAGAAAGTTAGTCTGAGTCAGCTCCCAGGGCAGCTGTACAAAGCAGGCTCTGGTTTGGTGGGTAGACCAAAAACCTGGCCTGGGGCCTCTTCTCCTGTAGAGCGGTGTGTATGACCCCCCCTTCTCTGTAGGGCTGCTGGGCAGGCACGGTGTGTACGTGAAGTTGGAGAGGCACATTGTGGGGACCAGAGTAGAGAGGGAGAGATTTCTCAGCTGGCCAGGAATAGTCTGCGTCAGGCAGGATTAAGAGGGAGGAAATAAGACCCAAGGTTCCAAACACTTTCACACATTTTCCCTTCTTGCTAGAGTTTTCAAAGCACTGTATTTTAAAAAAAATTAACAGTGCAGTTTCAAGTTATTCCAGTTAACAGGATAGTGTTTACTTAGCTTATTTCCTGCTGTGACTTAAAGCAGAAAGCGTATTAAGCTCTTTAGATTTTGCACTAAGTCAGGCAGGCTGGAAAAGCTCTTTTAAATCCATGGAGTATGAAAACATAAGCTACACATCCCAGGCAACAGGTAAAGAAACATGTTGCCTAGGCAGTAAAATATTTTATTGAAAAGGCAATGACCTGAGTCAAAGCTCTTATTGAATTGTAAAAGTGATAACGTCATCAGATAAATAGAACTTTAGAGGTTTATCAATTACTGGTATTGCTCAATCAGCATCAAAACCACAGAAAGGAGAGTCATCTCAGGAAACAGAAGTACTAGAAACATACTTCTAATCTCATGAGGGATTGGGGCCAGGGAGGAAAAATCTGGCAGCATATTTAGGTACCTGCCTAATCTTCCATCGCATGGGATGCTTGGTGCCTGTGGGGTGGGACTCTCCTGACGGCTACAGTCCTGGCAGGTTGATGTAAGAGTAGACATGCAGGCGATGTCAGCAAGATGGTAGACTAGGAGGCCTCAGCCCTTGTGCCCCCTCAGAAAAACACAACAATTTGACAACTATCCATGGACGATAATAACTCTGGGAGAGCTCTGGAGTACAATTAAGAAAGAGCAGCAACCCAGTGGAGTACAAAACTGAGGGTGGCCACATAGACAAGACACAGAAACATCTTACCTGTGTCACCCCATCACTCAGGCTGACACATCTCAGTGACAAAGGAATCCCTTGGGCTATGAGTCCCCCTGAGGGAAAAGGAGAGCAGGAAGACCCCAGCAGCCTTCATCACTCAAGACCCTGCAGCCCTGCCACTGTCAAGGATCCCCAAAGTCTTGGCTGACATAGACTCCAGCTGTCAGCGATAACTGGAGCCCATACCACTGTGCCCCGTGGAGCTGAACATGGAGCCTCATCCCCAGAGGCGGCACTGTGCCTTTCCCCTGACTCAGTGCTGCCTGTGCACAGGCCCAGCCTGGACCTGGTATCACCAATGTGTGTGTGCCTGCCCTGGACCCTGCGCTCCCATGTGCCCACTGGATCCCGCACTCCTACATGCCCACCAGACCTGGCGTGCTTGCACAACCCCCAGACCAGGTACCACTGTGCACCCCACCCAGCCAATGCCCTCACACCCACCAAGAGGTGAGGGTCTTTCCTTAGTGAAGCCAGTCTGCAAAGTCTAGAAGAAGTGATTGCTTCTTCAAATGTGCAGGCACCAATACAAGGCTAGAAGGCACATAAAAACTCAGGAAAGCATGACATTGGCAAAGGAACACAATAAATTTCCAGTAACTGAACTCAAAGAAATGGAAATCTATAAATTGCATGACAAATAATTCAAAATAATGGTTTTAATGAAGCTCAGCGAGCTCCAAGAGAACACAAATAGACAAGTCAAAAAAATTAGGGCAAGAAGACATGAACAAAATGAGAAGTTCAACAAAGAGCTAGAAATCATAAAACAAACATACAAACAAACAAAACAAAATAGAAATGCTGGAGCTGAAGAATATAGTGACTGAATTGAAGAATTCAATAGAGAGCCTCAACATCAGCCTCAATCAAGCAGAAGAATGATTCAGTGAGTTTGAAGGTAAGTCATTTGAAATTATCCAGTCAGAGGTGCAAAGAGAAAAAAGAATGAAAAAGAGCGAAGAAAGCCTATGGGATTTATGGGATACCATAAAAGTAAGTATCATACACATTAGGAGAATCTCAGAAGAAGAGAGAGAGAAAGGAGTGAAAAACTTATTTAAAGAAATAATACCCCCAACTTCCCAAATCTAGGGAAGAAAGTAGACATTCAGGCTCATGAAGCCCAAAGGACCCCAAGTAGTTTGAAGATAAAGAGGTCTACACTGAGACACATTATAACAAAATTGTGAAAATTCAAAAACAAAGGGAGAATTTGGAAAGTAGCAAGAGAAAAATGACACATCACATATAAGGAAACCTCCACAAAACTATTGGCAGATTTCTCAGCAAAAATCTTGTAGACCAGGACTGCTGGTGGGAATGCAAACTGGTGCAGCCACTATGGAAAACAGTATGGAGATTCCTCAAAAAACTAAAAATAGAACTACCATACGATCCAGCCATCCCACTACTGGGTATTTATCCAAAGAGCCTGAAGTCAGCAATCCCAAAAGTCCTGTGCACCCCAATGTTTATTGCAGCACTGTTTACAATAGCCAAGACGTGGAAGCAACCTAAGTGCCCATCAACAGACGAATGGATAAAGAAGATGTGGTACACATATACAATGGAATACTACTCAGCTGCAAAACAGAACAAAATCATTCCATTTGCAATAACATGGATGGACCTTGAGAGAATTATGTTAAGTGAAATAAGCCAGCAAGAGAAAGATAATCTGTGTATGACTCCACTCATATGAGGAATTTAAAACTATGGACCAAGAACAGTTTAGTGGATACCAGGGGAAAGGTAGGGTGGGGGGTGGGCACAAATGGTGAAGTGGTGCACCTACAACATGACTGACAAACATTAATGTACAATTGAAATTTCACAAGATTGTAACCTATCAATAACTCAATAAAAAAAAAAAAAGAAAAACTGGGGAAAAAAAAATCTTGTAGACCAGGAAAGAGTGGGATGATATGTATTAAAGTACTAAAAGAAAAAAACTTCCAATCAAGAATACTATATCCCACAAACTATCCTTTAACAATGAAAGAGAGAGAAAGTATTTCCCAGACAAACTAAAAATTGAGGGATTTCATTAACACAAGATTTGCTTTTCAAGAAATGCTTAAGAGAGTTACTCAAATTGAAATGAAAACAGGCTAAACAGCAACATGAAAGCATATGAAAGAATAAATCTCACTGGTAAAGGTAAGCATACAGACAAATACAGAATAATATAACACTGGAATGATGGTGTGTAACTACTTTTAAGCCTAATATAATAGTTAAAAGACAAAAATATTAAGAATAACCATAACCACAAAAATTTGTTAATGGCTACACAATACAAAAAGAGTTAAACTCTGACTAGAAGAACACAAGGTGTAGGGGATTGGGGAGGTAATAAAAGTGCAGAGAGTTGTATGTAATTGAAGTTCAGTTGTTATCAACTTAAAACAGACAGATATAACAAGATATTCTATGCAAGCCTCGAGGTAATCACAAAAGAAAAGCCTATAATAAATATACAAAAGACAAAGAGAAAAGAATCAAAGCAAATTACTACAAAAAACACATTAGGTAGCACAGGAAGACAGCAAGAGAGGAAGAAAGGAACAAAAAAACTGCCAAACAGACAGAAAGCAATTAACAAAATGGCAATAGTAAGTCCTCACCTATTATTGATTATTTTAAATGTAAACAGATTAAATTCCCCAATCAAAAGCCAAAGATTGGCTGAATGGATTAGAAAAAACAAGATCCAGTGATATGCTGTCTATAAGAGACTCACTTTAGATTTAAGGATACCCAAAGACTGAAAGCAAAGGCATGGAAAAGATATTCCGTTCAAATGGTAACCAAAAGAAAGAGGGCTGGCTATATTTATATCAGACAAAATAGCCTTTAAGTCAAAAACTGTCTCTAGAGTCAAAGAAGGTCATTATATAATGATAAAATGTCAATTCAACAGGAAAATAAAACAATTATAAATACATAACACACCCAACATCAGAGTAACTAAATATATAAAGCAAATATTGACAGACCTGAAGGGAGAAAGTGACAGCAATACAATAATACTAGAAGACTTCAATACCCCACTTTCAATAATGGTTAAAACATCCAGACAGAAAATCAATAAAGAAACAGCTGACCTAAACAACACTGTAGACCAAATGGACCCGACAGAGATGTACAGAACTTTCCACCCAACACCAGATTACACATTCTTCTGAAGCACACACAGAACGTTCTCCAGTGGAGATCACATGCTAGGTCACAAAGCAAGTCTTAACAAATTTAAGAAGATCAAAATTATTACAAGTATATTTTCCAACCACAAAAGAAAGAAACTAGGAAGTAATAACAGTAAAATAAATAAGAAAATTCACAAGTATGTGGAAACTAAACAACATACTCTTGAACAACCATTGAGCCAAAGAGGAAATCAAAAGGGAATTTAGGGGCCGGCTCTGTGGCCGAGCGGTTAAGTTTGCGAGCTCTGCTGCGGTGCCCCAGGGTTCAGATCCTGGGCGCGGACGTGGCACTGCTCGTCAGGCCACATTGAGGCAGCGTCCCACATCCCACAACTAGATGGACCTGCAACTAAGATATACAACTGTGTACAGCGGGGTTTGGGGAGATAAAGCAGGAAAAAAAAAAAGATTGGCAACAGTTGTTAGCCCAGGCGCCAATCTTTTAAAAAAAGGGAATTTAAAAAATACTTTGAGACAAACAAAAATGAAAACATACATACCAAAACTTATGGGATGCAGCAAAAGCAATACTAAGAAATGAGTTTCTAGTGATAAAGGCCTACATTAAAAAAAGAGAAATTTCAAATAAACAACCTAACTCTACACCTCAGGGAATTAAAAAGAAGAAAACTAAGCCCAAAGTTAGCAGAAGGAAGGAAGTAATAAAGATTAGAGCAGAAATAAAACAAATAGAGAATAGAAAAACAATAGAAAAAAATCAGTGAAACTGAGGGTTGGTTTTTTGAAAAGATCAACAAAATTAACAAACCTTGACTAGACTAAGAAAAAAAGAGAGAGAACTCAAATGAATAAAATGGAATGAATGAAAGAAGAGACATTACAGTGCATGACTCAGAAATATAAAGGATCATAAGGGACTATTATGAACAATTATACATCAACAAATTGGACAATCTAGAAGGAGTGGATAAATTCTTAGAAACATACAACCTACCAAAACTGAATCAAGAATAAATAGAAAGCCTAAATAGACCAATAGACCAAAAAATAAGGAGATTGAATCAGAGATCAAAAACATCCCAAGAAAGAAAAGCCCAGGACCAGATGGCTTCATGGACAAATTCTACCACACATTCAAAGAAGAATTAATACCAAGCCTTCTTAAACTCTTCCAAAAATAGAAGAGAGAACACTTTAAAACTCATTTTACAAGGCAAGCATCACTCTGTTACCAAAGCCAGGCAAAGATATCACAAGAAAAGATAACTACATGTCAATATCCTTGATGAATATAGATTTTTCAATCCTCAATTAAATAATATCAAACCAAATTCAACAGCATGTGAAAAGGACTACACACCATGACCAAGTGGGATTTATCTCTGGGATTCAAGGATGGTTCAATATATACAAATCAATCAATGTGATACACCACATTAACAGAATGAAAGATAAAAACCAAATGAACATCTTAATAGATGCAGAAAAGGCATTTGACAAAATTTAACATCCATTCATGATGACACATCTCAAAATAGGTACTGAAGGAACTTACTCTAATATAATGAAGGCCATCTATGCAAAGTCCAGAGCTAACATCACAATCAATGGGGAAAAACTGAAAGCTTTTGCCAGTACAAGACAGGGTTGCCCACTCTCACCACTTCTATTCAGAATAGTACTGAAAGTCCTAGCCAGAGCAATTAGACAAGAAAGAAGAAATAAAAGATATCCAAATTGGAAAGAAAGAAGTAAAAATATCTGTTTGTAGATGATAACATGATGATATAGGTAGAAAACCCTAAGACTCCACAAAAAATTGTTAGAACTGATAAACAAATTCAGTAAATTGCAGGATCCAAAATTAACATACAGGGGCTGGCCCTGTTGCCGAGTGGTTATGGTTGCGTGCTCTGCTTCTGCAGCCCAGGGTTCCATCAGTTTGGATTCTGGGTGTGGACATGACACTGCTCATTAGGCCATGCTGAGACAGCGTCCCACATGTCACAATCAGAAGGATCTACAACTAAAATATACAACTATGTACTGGGGGGCTTTGGGAGAAGAATTTTTTTAAAAGATTAACATGCAAAAATCAGTGATGTTTCTATACACAAACAACAAACCATCTGAAAAGGAAATTAAGAAAACAATCCCATTTACAATAGCATCAAAAAGAACAAAATACTTAAGAACAAACTTAAGCAAAGAGGTGAAAGACTTGTACACTGAAAATTATAAAACATTGGTGAAGGAAATTAAAGAAGACACAGATAAATGGAAAGACATCTTTGTTCATGCATTGGAAGAATTAATATTGTTAAAATATATGTACTGCCCAAAGTGATCTGTAGATTCATTGCAATCCCTATCAAAATCCCAATGGTATTCTTCATAGAAATAGAAAAAAAATCCTAAAATTATATGGACCTTCAGAAGACCTCAAATAGCCAAAGTAATCTTGAGCAAGAAAAATAAAGCTGGAGGCACCACATAGTTGATTTCAAAATATATTACAAAGCCACAGTAGTCAAAACAGTATGGTACTGGCATAAAAACAGATACATAGATCAATGGAATAGAATTGAGAGCCCAGAAATAAACTCACACATTTACGGCCAACTGATCTTCAACAAGGGTGCCAAGAACACACAATGGGAAAGGGATAGTCTCTTGAATAAATGATGTTGGGAAAACTGGATATCCACCTGCAGAAGACCCTTATCTTACAGTGTATACAAAAAAACAAACTCAAGATGGATTAAAGATTTAAACGTAAGACCTGAAACCATAAAAATATTAAAAGAAAATAGGGGAAAAGCTTCTTGACATTGGTCTGAGCAATAATTTTTCAGATATGACACCAAAGCACAGGCAATAAAAGAAAAAATAGATAAGTAGGATTGTATCTAACTAAAAGCTTCTGCACAGAAAAGAAAACAATCAACAGAGTGAAAAGGCAACCTATGGAATGGGAGAAAATATTTGCAAACCATACATCTGATAGGGTGTTAATATCCAACAGCAAGAAACTCACACAACTCAATAGCACAAAACAAGCAAATAAAACCCCAAATAATCTGATTTTAAAATGGGCAAAGGATCTGAATAGACATTTCTCAAAAGAAGACCTACACATGGCCAACAGGTATATAAAAGGTGCTCAACATCACTAATCATCAAAGAAACAAAAATCAAAACCGCAATGAGATATCACCTCACACCTGTTAGAATGGCTACCACCAAAAAGACAAAAGATAACAAGTGTCAGTGAGGATGTGGAGAAAAGGGAACCCTTATGCACTGTTGGTGGGAATGTAAATTGGTGCAGCCACTATGGAAAACAGTATGGACGTTCCTTGAAAAATTAAAAATAGGACAACCACATGATCCAGCAATCCCACTTCTGAGTAGATAGCCAAAGGAAATGAAATCAGTATCACAAAGAGATATCTGCAATCCCATGTTCGCTGCAGCATTATTCACGACAGCCAATACATGGAAACAACCTAAATGTCCATTGACAGACGAATGGATAAAGAAAATGTCGCATATACATACAATGAAATATTATTCAGCCTTAAAAAAAGAAGGAATTCCTGCCATTTACGGCAATAAGGATTAACCTGGAGGACATTATACTAAATGAAATAAGCCAGACACAGGAACACAAATACGGCATGATCTCACTTACATATAGAATCCAAAAGAGTCGAACTTACAGTATTAGAGAATAGAATGGTAGTTACCAGGGGCTTAAGGAGAAATGCGGAGAAGTCGGTCGAAGGTGCAAAGGTTCAGTTATGCCAGATGAATAAGTCCTGGAGAGCTAATATACCACAATGTGACTGTAGTTAATAATACTGTATTGTATACATGAAATTTGCTGAAAGGCTAGATCTTAAGTGTTCTCACCATACACACACACACACAAAAAGGTAATTATGTGGAGCAACGGAGGTGTTAGCTTGATTGTGGTGCTATTTTACAATGTATACACATATAAAACCAGCACGTTGTACACCTTAAATATATATAATTTTTATTTTATAAAAAAAGCAGAGGGATGCAGAATGGGGGCAGGGCATGCTTGGTGGGGCTTTGCTGGATGTAGGTAGAATGTTCTCCTTCAGCTTCTGACATGCAGGTGACAACCTGGCTACTGGATTGGCAGCTATTTGCCACCCTTTAAATTTCTGGAACATAGTAAATATTTAATTCACTGTGATAGAGCTGACACCACTATGACAATCAGTAATGAACCTGCTTGTATCCCAAAACAATATTCTGGGAGCAGTTTCTTTAGCAGGCTGAATGCTTCCTCTGTTTTACTCCCATTTTCAATACATGTAATTAGTCCTTCATGTAAGTTGCCAAATGTAGCAAAAACAAAAAGTAAAAAATATTGTAATGGACACACTTATACTAAAAAGCTATTCCTTGTTTACCTGAAATTCAAACCCAGCTGGGCATCCTGTACCTCTCTGGGAGCGCCCCTGCACTCGCCCTCCCTCCCCCTCCACTGATTCTCCACCCACCATGCCTTCTTTTTATAGTGGGCAAAACATAGCAAATTCAGAACACAGGCATCTCAATAAATTATTCCACCACCATCAGAAATCTGATTCCACTACTATAGCGCCTGTGAAGCTGTCCCTGCTGTCTGGTTCACGTGGTGAGAAGGGAGGCACGTTATGTTTCTTTCTAGTCCACAACACATGGAATATAACAAGACTGACAAGCCTCTCAGAGCCCTTGGAGCCACAGCATTATCAGCCACAGTGGCCCAGGGGTTCCTGCCTGGTGGTAGCTTTCCAGGCAGAGCAAGCATTTCAGGGACCGGACTTCCTCCCAGCTAAGTCCCGAGGCACAAACAGACCAAAGGGAGCCCAGCCTGGGGCCTGCTCCTGCTCCTCGGCACCCCAGGCGTCGCTGGCTTCCTCGGGTGTGTCTTCTTTCGCTGCGCTCCTCCACGCCTGATCTGACAGCTCCTGAGGGGCCGTGTGTCCCTCATATTTGCAGCCAGCACACAGGAGGCGCCGCAGCTACTGTTGTGGAGCAGCAATCCACTGTAAAACCTAGTGGCTTAAAGCAAAACAACCTGGGTTTGCTCAGGACTCTGCAGTTTGGGCAGACCCTGCTTGGCGAGCATGAGTGTCCTGGAGGACCCACTTCCCAGGGGTTTGTGCACACAAGAGGCTGGCTGATGGCCAGGAGCACAGCCCAGGCTGTCTGTCAGGCCTCAACCCCCTTCCTAGGACCCTGCACAGGAATGTGGGGGTTCCCAGACTCAGAGGACCAGGAGAGGCAGGTGGAAACTGTGCCTTTTACCAACCAGCAGCAAATCACGATGGCAGCATTATCCCCGCCGTCGCTGGGACCCCACCCGCGGTCAAGAGGGAGGGAATATAGACCCGAATTTATGTTGTGAGGACAGCAGGGAGATGGGAGGTCCTGTTGCAGAAATTCTGAAAGAAAAACCTGCCACAGGAAATGTGTTCAATGACATTGATGGATGAACGTGTCCTGTCTTCTTGTAGCTTGAAGAGCTGAGCTTAGGCTCGCTGTTCCTCTCCATTGCTGCCTCTCTCTTACTTTAATACCAGGACCTCGGGGCTCCTTGATCATGCAACGCCTTCATCCTCCCCTGACCTCGGCCAACCAGGACCCCTGCTTCATTGGTACCTGAAGCCCATGTGGGCCAACCCCACTCGGCACTTCTCCAGGCTGTCCGGAGCCCCACTCCAACATGGACCTGATCCGTGTGGGGCTCTCTCGGCTGCACAGCCTCATTCCTTCTGTACCCACCTCCACAGAGAGCCCTTCTCTGACCATGTAGTCCAAATGAGTCCCCACTCCCCTCAGTCACTGTCTCACAACCATATTTTATTTTCCATAGCACTGATCACTACTTAAAATTAGCATTGTAATGTATTTCTTTACTAGTCATTGTTGATAGCACCCCCCCCGCCCCTGTCCCCACATAAGCCGCATGGAGCAGGAGCCCGCTGCCCTGTAGACAGTGAGTTGGCAAGTCTTTTCTGTAAAGGACCAGATATTTTGGTTTGTGGCAAGCTCTCAACTCTTCCTCTGTATGCAAAGTGACCGCAGAGGGCGCCTAAGCAAATGAGCTGTCTGTGCTCTGGAGGGTACCAGCACCTGAAACCACAGCAGTCAGTTCCAGGCCCGGACATTTTCTGGGCCACCACAGCAGGATGCAGGGCTGCTCGCTCCTGGCTCACCATGACGTTGAGGTTCAGCCCCCTCATAGTCAGCGAGCTGCTCCACCTTGCAGGCCTGGGCCCCTCACTCCGAAGTCAAAGCCAGCTCCATCTTCTCAGCTCCCTCTTCCAGATCGGCAAACACCTTCAGAGCTGAAGTAAATTTCCGTCTTCCCCTAGATCTTGTCTAGCCCTCGGATGTTTTCCAGAAGATTTTTTTTTTTTTTTTTGAGGAAAATTAGCCCTGAGCTAACATCTGCTGTCAATCCTCCTCTTTTTGCTGAGGAAGCCTGGCCCTGAACTAACATCCGTGCCCATCTTCCTCTACTTTATATGTGGGACGCCTACCACAGCATGGCTTGATAAGTGATGTGCAGGTCTGCACCTGGGATCCAAACCAGCAAACCCTAGGCTGCCGAAGTGGAACCTGTGAACTTAACCACTACGCCACTGGGCCAGCCCCTAGAAGATTTTTAATATGCTGCCTCTTCAGGTGTTTTCAGGGAGGACTGGTCAGAATTACCCTGTCCACCATTACCAGAAGTAGAAACCCTCTCATCTTGTCTGTATTTTTAGCATATGTTCTAGATTTCCTCAAACACACCCTGTAGATTACATACTTGAGTCCATTCTGTTATTCAGTTGGTCCTTTGAATTTTGTAATTTATTTCTTTTAAATTAATTCTGTATTTACTAATTAAATTCCATACAAGTCTTTCTTGTACTGGTGTTCCTATTGGTAGTCTATTCTTGTTTTGTGGATACAATATTGTTCTGAATATCTCCGAAGGTTCTATTAGCCCAACATTTTTTAAAGTTCTTGCCTATTTGTGAATTAGCACCATGACACCTGAGCTGATTATTCTAGTTCTGCCCATGGTGCTTCTGTCCTTACATGTTGGAAGAGCCTCGGAGGTCCCTTGAGGTCCATCCGATTTTACAGACGAAGATCGAGGGTCCTGAGCATTCGTGGCTGACATGGGATTCCCTACAGTTGTGTGGCTGTGTCACACCTGCCATCTTCGTCTTTCCTCATTCCAGTCTCAAAGGGTAGTCTCACCTTCAGTTTTGAGGGGAACTTTCTGTTGGTCCTGCAGATCAACTAAAGGCAAAGAGGAAACTACAAATAGATGAAAAAGACCCAAAGATAAAATTAGAGTTCTGCATATTGATGAGGTAATTGTTTCTGGATCAAGAATGAGTCAGTGTTTATCTTTCAATTCTATTTTCTTTCTCTTTGGGTTAACTTCCCTCTTTAGGTGGAATTCTAGAAAAAAACAGTCACAGCCAGCAGGTGTAAATATGAAGAAAGAAGAGACTCTTACTTTACATCACAATTTACACAACCTGTTGTAGCTGCACAGTTCTCTTGGGACACACTTGTGTCCTGGGTTGAGGGGCGTGTACCACCTGGATCATTTGGCCAAGGAAAGATAGAAGGTTGTCCCAAAGGAGCTAACTCCAAGGCCTTTAGAATAGCAGTGCTGCTTGTCTATGGCTGCAACAACCCTCTAAGCAAATACCATGTATTTTCTTCAAGGAGTTCCCACTGACAACAAAAATATAAACGCATCCGCTCAGTGCAAATATACTGAAATGGTACCGTTTACTATTTTGCTATAATTAAATGAAATGGCACTGCAGGAAGGGAGACTTAGAGTGGCTGTCACAAAAATCCGAAGGAGCAATATTTTCAGCAGCTGGTGAGTCACTATTCTCCAGGAATAAGCACGGCCTGAGGCAGAAGACGGTGCTCGGCTGTTTCACGTAGCAGTGTTTTCAGTGGTGTTCAATGCAGGCTCTTATAAACAGGAGGGACCTTGATGATTCTTTGAGGATTTCTACCTCTGAGGGTGGTGTTTCCTGACACAATGCTCAGGGGGTCCTCAAGTTAAAAATAAGTCCTAGTCCCAAAGCTAATCCAAGTATGATATTCATAATAATGTCACCAATGGTATTTTGATTCCCAGTTGACTCACCAAATAAGACTGAAGGCAAACCCTGTGTGTTTTTAAAGTATCTTTGTAAGCATAGATCACACTAAGTATCTAACATATAGCGATGATGAATTATGACTGTTGAATTCAATAAAAAGAGTGACATTTTTGGGTGAATAATAATAGTATCTTTTTTGGGTAAACAAGAGCTAGTATTTACTGAGTGACTACACGAACTCTGAACAGCCCTGTGAAGCAGATGTCATGATCCCCATCTTACAGATGAGTCAACTGAGGTTCAGAAAGGGTAAGCAACTCAATCAAGTCTATAGTGGGGGTAAGTAGCCAAGGCAGGGCTGTGTGGCTGCCAGGACAGGCCCTCCTGGTCATGCCTGCTCAACTGTGTGTGATATTCTGCAGCCATTCCCACACCAGTGTCAGGGTCCCACGGGTGGACGGGTCCATGCAGCTCAGGGAAGAGGAGGACGGGCCATGGGAGAGAAGTTCCTCTGCCTCCCTTTATCCAGAGCGGGGCTTGGGCCCAGGGGTTCTGACCCAAACTGTTCTTTTATGTATATCTTTCACATGATGCATCATAGCTGCTGTGCCAAGCTCCCTTTCCACACTGACCACACTGTCCCCACCCCAAAGTGCTCTATTTCCCTTCTCAATAACCGTCTCCTTCCCGCAACACCTGTTCTCTTGACAGGTTTGAATGAACTTTCCTTGAAGTGTCGCCATGTGTTAACAGGGTACCCAAACCTTGATAACGGTAGGCAGTGCACCCAGGTGAGGTGGAAGAGGGGTGGAGCATGGAGGGTGGGGAAGGGAGCATTACTTTGAGGTATTCTGTGCATGTTTCTCTCTGAACGTTCCGCATTTGTCCACAATGGTGGCCAGAGTTGAGGCAGTGCAGGGCACCACTCCTTAGGCAGCTCACAAGCCAGGGGCTGCCTGCCAATTCTCATAGAAGAACCAGGAGTCCTGCCTTGTCCACGAGCCGGACAACTGAGCCGCCTTGGAGGAGACACTGATTCCTTTCAAAGTCTAGTGAGATGTTTTTGTAAATAGAGGCCCTAGAGTCTCTAAATCAAGCTGTATATTGTTGTTGTGGCAAGCACGCCAATTAGAGATAAATGTTTCCACTCCCCACTCAGGAATCGCTGGGCCCATCTGAGAGCATGGCCAGGTTCTTGGCCCCACTCCATGGTGGCTCTTTATGGTCATCTGTGCCTGTCTCTTCAGAGGCTGTTCATCTTTCGCAGGTTTATCGTGCTCTAATGGAACAGCTTCCTTCTATACCATGAAAACTTGTACTTTTTAGGCATAGTGTCAGAATTCAAGGTATTCAGAGCTAGACTATTCAGAACAACAAAACAAAACTGCATGTTCACATAGGATACTTGTGTATATGATTATTCACAATTAACATTCTATGTGGTTTGATACATGGGAATATTAAACCCACCACTCATCAGATTTCTGCTGAGTACCACATGCACACGGCATCAGTGACCCACAGCAGAACCTTTGTGACTGCATTTGCTGCTGCTGAGGCCACGGTGTCAGAGCCTAGACTCCAGCCCCAGGGTGATGACTCAGAAACCTTCCGCCAACCATGCCGGCCCCACCTCAGTCTTGTCCACATTTCACCAAGGCCACATATCCTACAGGCAATTGGAGTGGGCATCCCTTGACTATTCTGATGATAAACAAATGTCAGGATTTCTAATACTAGAATTTTGGTAAAGAGAATCACAATATAGGTTTTAAAAAGAAGGAAGATATTTTAAAATCAAAACAAAGATTATATTGTAAGGTAATAAATATCAACTTCTGTCAACTTTAAGGATTTCAGAGTTTGAAGAGTTTTTCTCGTTATTACCAATTCCAACAGGAACTTCTAGTGAACATTACTGAACTTGCTAAAGGAGTACCTCAGGGCTTCACCCTGCGTATTTTTGGTTTCCCCTTCTAATCTCCCTAAGCAATCACATCAGTTTCACTGGTTCCAAAACCATTCGTATGTTGAAGACTCCAACAATTTTACATTCAGTCCTGACGTTTCCTTTGAATTTCAATCGACTTGACCTCTGCCCTTGGATGTCTCATGCTTATCTTGCACCAAACCCTCCAAATGGAAATCTCGACCTCCCCATCCCACACAGTTTCCCAGTGTTCTCTATCTGAGGAAAACCACCATCAACATGGTTGCTCAGAAACGTGGGACTCCTGCTTCATTTCTGCCTCCTTTCCCCGCACTTGTAATGGCCAGCAGTCCCACTTTCCATCTTCATGATGTGTTTTGAAGCTGTCCACTACTCTGGCTCTGGGGCCATCTGCTAGGTCCAAGTCCCCCTGGGCAGCTGCAGTGGCTCGGCGCTGTGCCCTCACTCAAGTTCTTGGCAGCAGCGTGTTGACATTTGGGGCTGGGTGATTCTTTGTCTTGGGGGTGGGGCATGCGGAGGGCTGTCCTGTGCATTGTAGGGGTGTTGACCAGCATTCCTGGCCCCCACCCACTCGATGCCTGCATCTCCCCTGACAATAGGGATAACCAAAACATCTCCAGACATTGCCAAATATCCCCTGGGTCAAAATTATCACAGTTTGAGACCACCACTCTATTCCAATCCATTTCCTGTCCTGAGGAAATATGAAGCAATGATGTTCTAAACCCTAATCAGATAATTTCACTCTCTTGGTTAAAAACACTCAATGATTCCCTATTGGACACAGAACAAACTCCAAACACTTTACCATGAGACACTTAAGGCTGTTGTGACCAGACACCTGCCCACAGCCCCAAACTCTCACTTATACCTTTAGCTAGTGCTGTGAGCTGAATGTTTGTGTTCCCCAAATTCATATGTGAAATCCCAACCCACAAGGTGATGGTGTTAGGAGATGGGCCTTTGGAAGATGATGAGGTCATGAGGGTGGAGGCCCCATGAATGGGATTGTGCCATTATGAAAGAGACCAGGAGAGCTCCCTTGCCCCTTCCACCATGTGACGACACAGCGAGAAGATGGCCATCTATGAAAGAGAAAGTGGGTTCACAGACACCTCACCAGACACTGAATCTGCTGGTGCCTTGATCTGCAACGTCTAGCCCCAGAGCTGTGAGGAATGAGTGTCTGTTGTTTAAGTCCCAGTCTGTGGTGTCTGTTAGGGCTGCCAGGCTGACTAAGACAGCTAGTGTAGCCGTCTCTCACTCTTGGGACCCTGCCAAGCTCTTTCTCACATAGGGCCTTTGACCATGCTGCACCCTCTGCCTGGAATGCTTCAAGTCTTGGCATAAATGTCACCACCTCAAAGGCCATCCCAACCTGTGCCCTGTTATTCTCCATCTCAGCCTCTGCTTATTTCCTCCAGGGGGTGGCAAGCTCGGGGTCCCTGGTTTTAGCTCGGTGAAAAATGACAGGAAAGCGTATTTCAGAAGAGATGATAGTATGCACAGAAGCCCCAGGACAGGAGAAAGCCTAGCAGGTGGAGGGGTAGAAAAGGCCTGTGGTAGGCTGGGAATTGGTGAGGATGGAGAGGGAGGGAGGGCCCAGGCCGTGCAGGAAGATTTCAGACTTTGCTGTGTGTGGAGAATCAGAATGCATCACCAGAACCAACTTCGCCTATCTGGGATTTCCCGGGCTGGACCAAGTGGCCGATGGCCAGATGTTCTCTTGCTCCGGTGCGGAACACGAAACCCCTGTCCCTTGAACTAAAATCGAAATATGACAAGTAAGGGGGGGGGGGCGGGGAGAGGAAATGTTCCTGGGATTTTGAATGTTATTTGGACATGGACAATGAATGAAGCTCCCCATTTCACTCTGTTGTCACTGAATGAGTGTCGAGTGTTCACTTTCAACCCATTTGGGGTGTGGATTAAGAGAGGCCACAGTCTAAGATCTAAGGCAAGATTCACACTGTGGTTTCAAGGAAGGGCCTTTGGGTCTGTGCCAACCTAAATGACAAAAATTCATGGGCGTTTTTCTAGAGAGCAAGTGCATCTCTTCTTCCCTCAGATTTTGAAAGAGGTCTGAGACCTCAGGGATATGCTGAGACGCGCTAAGACAGGCACAACCCAGAGCGTGAACACACTTTACCTCACGTCTAAGCGTTACTCAGTAGGTAGGAGGATGCTGCTCATTTATGTGCAAGTGTGTTCGTCAGCCTCACATTCACAGAACACAACGCAGAGGACTGAGGGACTGCAGGCGAGTCCACACGCCCTCCAAAGCAGCAGCACCGAGGGCGCAGTAATTAGAGACCAGGCCTCTGGCGTCAACAGGCTCTGGAATGATTGCACAGTTCAGACCCCGTAGTTTCTGACGTTCTGTGTGTTGACTTGCCAGAAGGACTGAATCTGAGTATTTTATTTGAAAGTTAGAAAAGAAATTGGAGAATATGTAGTTGAAGATTATTCCAAATATCGGGCAATCGTATAGGAAGAGGGATGTTTTCAAGTCAAGAAATATAAGGGTTTATTGTTTTTTAAAAAAGAGTGATAGGAAATAACAGAGATTCTCTGCCACCCCTCAGTGCCCAGAATAGCTAGAATGCTTGATAGAAAACTAGTGGAACAAAGGGGAGACGGCTTGACTCTGTACTCTGGTAAAAACTACACAACAATAAAAACGCTGGGAATTATTTAGACTACGTACTCACTGTCAGATTTCCCAGTGATTTTATCAGTAAAAACATTCTTGAACCTGCCTGAATGTGAAAAGAAGGGTGGCTCTAGGCCAGTTAACATATCTTGCTGGAACTATGTGACTTCCAGGAAGGAATCTCGGCATAAGCAATGGTCTTACTTTAAGATCTTCCTCATGGGATGTTCCATTTTTATTTCTCTCTTTTCTTTTAGAAAAGTTTATGAAAACATTTACCACATACCAAATTTCTTATTTAAAAAGCTGGCTTCTCTTTGCAAAACTAAAAGTTGAAGTGTCCCATCTTCCAAGCCAATGTGAGCAGAGGATGTCCCCTTTGCCCAAAAAAGAGCCAAAAGATGAGGTTTGGGGCAAAGGCGGATGAGTCAAAGTTGAGATATTATTTTTTGTCATAAATCCTTGTCTTTCCTTACCTCAGTTTCCTTAACTGTCAAGCGTCTTGCATGTTGCTATCAAGGAAAGCAGTTGTTGTGCTACGCTATCTGAATCAAAGCCCTTTCTCCTCCATGTCCGCAGGCTCCATCAGCTGGCCTAACACATCCTTTGGTCTTCCCTAGCTGGCCTCTGCTGCAGCGGGCACCTCTCCTGGGTCCCACCCAGCACATCTGCGTTAGATGCCTCTAGGTGTGTGTGCTCCTCCATCTGCAGGAGGCTTCTCTCTCCTGTCCTCTTGCCTCAGAGCCTTCCACCTTCCTCCTCATGACGATCAGCACTTGCTTTAAACTCAGATCACGACAACACCTTCAAATCTTTCCAGGTTCACTCTGCCGCAATTATTCCTTCCTTCAGTTATATCAGTAAATTCATTCGATACATTCAGGAAATAGATGAACGCTTTTTCATATGTGGGACACTATGGGTGATATAAAACATGTCAGAAATGTCTATGCCACTTAGAGATTAAAATCCGGTAAGGAAAACAAAATATTTTTAAAGATTTTACTTTTGCTTTTTCTCCCCAAACCCCTCTGGTACATAGTTGTATATTTTAGTTGTGGGTCCTTCTAGTTGTGGCATGTGGGACGCTGCCTCAACGTGGCCTGATGAGCCGTGCCATGTTGGCACCCAGGATCCGAAACCGGTGAAACACTAGGCCACCGCAGCGGCACACGCGAACTTAACCACTCAGCCACGGGGCCGGCCCCAAGGAAAACAAGATATTTTTAGACAACTACAATTCAAAGAGACAGAGCAAGGGGCATACTAACATGTTTACAGCAACTTAGTGAGATGACTTTTACCCTATAAAACCCATGTCGGCTCAGTTCCTACATGTTAGGGAATTGAGGAGGAAATCAGGATCTAGGAGGGGGTGTTGACCCAGGGGATGGGATAGGGCTGCCCCACAGTCCAAAATGCAGTATTCAGACCTGACCTAGACAGAAACTCACTTCCTGGAAGAGGGCAACAAGAAGATGGGGCATGGCAGCAAAAGTAGACAGTGGGTGACACTCAAAACTGCAGGGAGGCGCCAGCACAGTTCCAGGAACAGGAGGAAAGAAGTGGGGGGCTAGGGAGGGCAGAGACTGGTAAAGAGTGTCAAGGCTTTAGCCAAATAGGCCAGGTTTCTGGACAAGACTGATTTCAGCAGGAAGCTAAGAGAGAATCTGGCCTAAAGGTGAGCCAACACACATGGGGCAGAAGAAGGTGCAGCCCGAGAGTCCCTTCACCAGCCACCCAACGGTGCCAGACCTGGACCTGGACCTGGACCTGACGACTCTTTATACAGGTGCTGTCATGTGTGCTACTTGATTAGTTGACAAAGAATTGTGTACATCAGGCAAAGCAAATACAGACCATTCAAAACAGTATATGACAAAAATACTGAATGTGGGTGGTAGCTATACGGATGTCACTGATACTCTTCCTTCAATGTTTCGGTGTACTTGCAAATGTTCATATAAAGCGGTGGGGAGGGAATAAATCATGCTCTTCCGTCAAAGCCCCACTGCCAACCCACCCTCCACCCTCTCTCCTGCCAGGGGCAACCATTTTTTAAGCACAACTGACCCTTGCTCCCTAACAGTTTTCCCTCATTAGAATGGCTCAGGGACAAAGTCAACGGAATTGAGAAGGACTTTCTAGGCAGAGGTAAGAGCCAGTCAGGAATAGACTGGGGAGGCACTAGATACACCCAGCGCATGGTGGGCAGATGAGCTGGCCTAACGCTGACCTGTGCACTTCCTATATCCAACACACTGAGTTAGGCCACGAATAAATTCGTAAAGGATTGGGTCCCAGAACCCAAGAGCCTATGGTCTACTCAGAGTCAAAATGCATGCAACCATGCAAAACTGTGCATGAAAAATGCTAATGATGGTCTTCAGAGGCGGGAGGAATCCCATGTGTAGGAGTCTGCCAGAAGAGAGAAGATGTGAGTGATACTTTAAAGGATGGGTAAGATTTGGATAATCTGAAAGGACAAAGCAGTATTTTCTGAGAGTGTGTATGTGCGCACGTGCATGTAGTGGAAGGTAAGCTAGCGTAAGGTAGTATTTCCTGGTTTTTCCTCTCACTTTGTTAAGCATAGATAGAAGTACTGACTACCTGATTATCTTCTTAATTATCTCATTATCTCTGGGTATTGGCAAGGGTGAGGAGACACTGTATGTGGAGGGAATGAATGGAAAAACCTGCTTCTCCGTTCTCTTACTTCCTGCCCACCTCCAACTACCCTCTCTGCTTATGAGACATACTAGGGTGCTTGGTTACAGGTGGAGTTAACCTAACGGGATACTTCTTGGGAAATAGACTGGTTGGACCTTTTGTCTCAATAAAGTGATATGTGAACAAAATTTTAAGACCATAGTACATACCAACGTCTTTAAGAGTGTTTCTGCTACTAGGCTTTAAAAATCCTCCAGAACTCCTTTCACAATATATTTTAAAAAAGAAATGCTTATTGAAGCATTAAGTGCCATGAGAACTTCTAAGAAGTTCTTCGTTGCTTCTAAGAAGTAACGACTAGGGGCAATTAGCTTTCACAATCACACTTTCTTATATTCACCTGACTTTTCTAGAATAGCTTAGTTTTTTGTTTTTTTTTAAACTCCAATCTAATCTTATCTCACATTTCTCACCATGAAAAACAAATGTGAATCAGAAAAATCTGAGTGCCAACCTTGTCTTTGCCCTTTTCTAGCTTGTTGAGTGAACTTGGATGAGTCATTCAACCTTTGAGCCCTGTTTCTTTAACTGAAATAAAATTAAAAGGTGAGAATAATCCCGCCCTATGGGTTTCACAACGTTGATATGATGACCAAATAAAATATGTATGCATAAACACTAGCTCACCAGATGAAATGTAAAGAATTATCCGTTTCAGCAAGTTAGCGGGTACCAACTTTATGAGATTCATATTTTATGAGTGCCTTTCAGTGACATACCATCAAACCATACATACAAAGCAAGCACTTTGCCCAAAATATTAAAACCTCCAGCCCTAGATGATTTCCAGCAGCATTACACCAAACATTTAAAGAATTACTCCAATTATACATAATCTCTTCCAGGAAACAGAAGAGGAGGGAACACTTTTCAATTCATTTAATTAAGCTAGGAGTAGCCCGATACCAAAACCAGGCAAAGACAGCACAAGAAAAGAAACTTACAGACCAACATCTTCATAAAGATAGATGCAAAAGTTCATAATAAAATATCAAATAGAATTCAGCATATATAAAAAAACTTATACCATAACCAAGTTTATTCTAGGGATGTAAGTCTGGCTCAAGATTCAACTATCAATCAATGTAATCTACCACATTAATAGGTTAAAGAATAAAAGCCACAAGAGGATATCAATTGATGGAGAAAAAGCATTCGACAAAATTAACACCCAGTATACCTACCGGTAAAAGACAATGCTTTCTCCTTAAGAGAAAGCCTACACCTAGAAGAAAGAAAGAAAGGAAGAATGGTAGAAAAGGAGGAAGAAAGAAAGGAAGGAAGGAAGGAAAACTGTCCCTATTTGCAGATGACATGATTGTCTACATAGAAAATGCCAAGGAATCTACCAGAAAACCCCTAGACTAAGTTCAGCAGGATCACAGGATCCACAATAAACATACAAAATTAATTGTATGTGTATATAGTACCAGCAATGAATAGACACCAAAATTTAAAACTACAACATAATTTACAATCACTCAAAAAAATGTACTACTTAAGTACAAATCTAACAAAACATGTATAGGATTTGTATGCTGAAAACTACAAAATGCCAATGACAGAAATCAAAGAAGATTTAAATAAATAGAGAAATGTAGGGTGTTCATGGATTGGAAAACTCAACATAGTAAAGATGCCAAGTCTCCCCACACTGATCTAATACTGATATACAGATTTAATGCAATTCTTGCCAAAATACCAGCAAGGTATTTTCAGATACAGAAAATTTTAGAATGTATACAGAAATACAAAGGAACTAGAATGGCTAAACTAATTTTGAAAAAGAAAAAGTGATGGAATCAGTCTACCCTATTTCAAGATGGATCATAGACTTAAATGTAAAATACAAAACTTTTAGAAAAACAAAACAGAAAATCTTCAGTATCTGGGCTAAGCAAAGATTTCTTAGAGTTCACATCATCAACATGACACATAAAAGGATAACTTGGATTTCATCAAAAATAAAATCTTTTGGGGGCTGGCCTGGTGGCATGATGGTGAAGTTCATGCCCTCTACTTCAGTGGCCCAGGGGTTTGCAGGTTCAGATCCCAGGTGGAGACAGAGCACTGCTCATCAAGCCATGCTGTGGTGGCATCCCACACAAAACAGAGGAAGATTGGCACAGATGTTAACTCAGGGCCAATCTTTCACACAAAAAGAAAAATGAAAAAAATAAATAAATAAAATAAACAAAACCTTTTGAATGGTTTTGCAGAAAATCATTTTGGGAAGATAAAAAGACAAACTACAGACTGGGAGAAAATGTTCACAAACCACATAGCTAACAAAGGACTGGTATCTCAACTATAAAAAGAACTTTCAAAACAACCGAACAGTAAAAAACAAACAATTCAATTAGAAAATGGGCAAAAGATAAGAAACGACATTTCACCAAAGAGGATACACAGATGGCAAATAAGCAGATCAAAAGATGTTCAACATAATGACATTCAACATAATGAACCATGAGGGAAATGCAAATCAAGACCACAATGAGACATCCCTATACACCTATCAGAACAGCTGAGATAAAAAATAGTGGCGACGCCCTGTGCTGGCAAGGATGGGGAAGCCTGTTCACTTATACATGCTGCGGGGATGTGAAATGGAACGGTCACTCTGGAAAGCACTTTGGCAGTTTCTTAACAAACTCAACATGCAACTACCATACAATCCAATAACTGCCCTTTTGGGCATTTATCCCACAGAAACGAAGACTTACGTTCACACAAAAACCTGTACACAAATATTCCCAGCAGCTTTATGGTCGCAGCCCAAACTAGCAACAACCCAGATGTCTTCTACAAGGGAGTCCGTCCACACCACGAAACAGTGCTCTGCAATAAAAACTATTGAAGAGAAGTCACAGGTCCCCTCTCCCCAAAACTATTGATCAAGAACTATTGATACACACAACACAACCTGAATGACTCTCTAGAGAATTATGCTGAATGAAAGAAGCCAATGTGAAAGGTCTCACACTGTGTGAGCCCATTTACAGAACACTCCTGAAGCGACACAGTTACAGAGACGGGAGCAGATTATGGTTGCCGGGGTGATGGGGGAGGTGGGCGTGGCTCTCAAAGGGCAGCAGAAGGGACACTTGTGGTGATGGAGTCTGTATCTTACTGTACCAACGTCAGCATCCTGCCTGTGATATTCACTATAGTTGTGCACAAGGCTACCACTAGGGGAAACCGGGGAGAGGGGACCTGTGACTTCTTTGTATTATTTTTCACTAATGCAGATGAAGCTATAATTACCTCAAAATCAAAAGTTTAATTAAAAAGCAATGAGGCCATGTGCCTTCAGTGTTTGGAGCCATCTTTTGCATGCTGTGCTACTGCGCACAGCACGTCCAGTGGAAAACTGCCTGTGGAAACAGCGTCCTGACGGCCACTGCGCTCGTGATGTCTTCTTGCCCTATTCAAGTCCACCATCACACTGTCAGCAGTTTAACTATGTTTAACTATGTCACGTTTTAAGCCACTTTTGTTTGATTTATTAATTTTTAAAAATCGTATAATTCACTTCATGATTTGGGGAGCGTTTTACATTTAAAGAAGAAACCACTATTCATCAATCAATCAAGAAAATGAGACTTCTTAACCTCCTCTTCCAGAGCCACAGAATATTTTCTTCCTCCTTCTGACAGGTTAAGGGCTTTCTTCCCTCATTCCTAATATCACAGTGTGCACACCACCAACTGTGGCAGGGGTATGAGTTCCTCTGAGTTCAAATGTGTGGGTCACTGGCTGACCATCTGCTGCCCAGAGAACCCCAGCCCCTCTGTCCTTTGCGCTGCCAGATAGAACTGAGTCATATTTTTTCCGTGCCTGAAAGAAGCAGAACAAAATGTTTTCTTGTTTGTTGGCAAGAATTGGCAAAATAAATTGTGTTGGTGATGAAAAGCTGGCTCTTGCTTCCTTTTCACCCTGAAGTAGGTTTACTTCTGGGGCTCAGTAGATAAAAGCATTTCAGGGGCCGGCTCCGTGGCCGAGTGGTTAAGTTCACGTGCGCGGCCCAGGGTTCGGATCCTGGGCGCGGACATGGCACTGCTCGTCAGGCCACGTTGAGGCGGCATCCCACAACTAGAAGGACCTGCAACTAAGATATACAACTGTGTACAGGCGGGGTTTGGGGAGATAAAGTAGGAAAAAAAAAAAAAAAGACTGGCAACAGTTGTTAGCCAGGTGCCAATCTAAAAAAAAAAGAAAAAGAAAAAAAAGTATTTCAGAGTCGAAGTTACGGCAGTTTTCACTTCCGGTAAGCTTGGACTGAAGTGCTCAGCCCTGTGTGTTTTCAAACAAGGAAAAAAAAATATGTTTTGAGGGGTTTTTTGTTGAATATATCTGCTCTGTTGAGCATAGTATAGTTTCTAGTTCAATCCTTTGATTCAACAAATGGAGAAACAAAGCCCAAAGAGCTTAAATAACTTGCTAAAAGTTAGAGATAGAAATGGGGTTCCCAGGTTCTGGACTCTTCCTGTACTTGAACTGCCTTCCATCATGCTACCACAATGAATTAGAGGACAAACTCAGAAAGAAATGTTCATTTTCCTAACTTTTAAAGATTCTTTTAACAACTGGAGACATGACTATACTAATCACCCTAAAATTTATCAGAAAAGTAATTTCCTCCCCTTCCTACATCCTTTTGGATAAATGCAGATTTATTTACAAAAATAACAATTATTCCCTAGTTTGACAACTTAAAAGTCTTTACAAATCTTTATATTTTCATTTAAAAACCAGCCTATGTAATTAAGAGCTAATATAAAACACACAATCCATAAGAAAGGTAAAGGATGTAAAGAACTTCCAGAAATTTTCAGACAATGTGGAAATTTAAAAGTTTGGTTTTTATTTTTACTAGTAAATTTTCAGTATTCTATAATGTGGGGTTAACTGAGAACAGATAAATTTGGAAAAGTACCAGGAAGAAAATAATATCTATAGAGAAGATTTTCCCCAGGGATCAAGTCTTTCATAACTGAGTTTTTCCTGTCTGTGAGCGCACAGATCGGGCGGCTTAAATGGCAGAAATTTATTTTCTCACAGTTCTGGAGGCTGGAGGTCCAAGGTCAATGTTCTAGCCAATTCAGTGTCTGGTGAGGGCCACTTCCTGACTCATGACACCATCTTCTCACTGTGTCCTCACGTGGCCTTTCCTCAGTGCACATTCAGGAGAACGTGCGAGTTCTCTGGTGCTTCTTCTTACAAGGATACCAGTCCTATGGGATCAGGGCCCCACCCTTATGAGCACTCTGCACCTCAGTTACCTCCTTAGAGGCCCCATCTCCAAATACAGCCACACTAGGGGTTAGGGCTTCAACATAGGAATTTGGGGCAGACACAGAGTCCATAACAGAGAGTAATGCTAAAATGTCTTTAAATTATGTTTAAAAATACGATCATATAGGCGCTAGCTGTGGCCAAATGGCTAAGTTTGTGCGCTTTGCTTCAGTGGCCCAGGGTTCCCTGGTTCAGATCCTGGGCATGGACCTGCACATCGCTCATCAAGCCATGCTGTGGTGGTGTCCCACATAGAAGAACTAAAATGACTTACAACTAGGATATACAACAATGCACTGCGGCTTTGGTGAGGGGAAAAAAAGAAAGATTGGCAACAGATGTCAGCTCAGGGAGAATCTTTCCCTGCAAAAAAGAAAATAGAAGTGAGCTTGGGCTGTGGTCTCATCTGAAGGCTTGGCTGGGGCTGGAGGACCCACTTCCCAGGGGGCCACCATGGCTATTGGCAAGAGGCCTCAGTTCTTCTCCACAGCAACCCTTCCAGAGTGCTACGGGGCATCCTTAAGACATGTCAACTGGCTTCCTTCAAAGTGAGTGACCCAAGACAGGGGACCATGGTTTTAAAAAACGTCATTAGATCATGAAATTATCAAAACTTCCCATATTTATGATGGCTTTCCTATAGAGGTTCCCCATTCATTTAAAGCTGAATATTAGTAATATTCCTACTATTAGAGTAGTATATCAATATTTTCTTTTTAAAAGTGATATATGGTAACCTACTGTTTCCTACACTTTGCAGAGGCTGTTCCATCTGAAAGAGAACCAACTTCCAGAACAAAGACTCTTTTAAACTTCTGGCTTGAGTGTGTGCAAATGGCATGTTTGAGAAAGAAAATCCCTGTTAAAATAAATTATTTGGGAGGAACAGACACCTAGGAAAATGGATCTGGGAACATAGCCCATATCATATGTAGTATTTCTTTTGTATACTTATAAAACAACAAGCATTGTGCTGTATATGTCTTAACAAATAGCATTGTATTCCAAATCAAAATAGGGACTTTAGGGGCTGGCCCTGCAGCATAGTGGTTAAGTTTGGCGCACTCTACATCAGTGGCCTGGGTTCATGGGTTTGTGGGTTCGGATCCCAGGTGTGGACCTACACCACTTGTCAGCCATGCTGTGGCAGCGACCCACATATAAAGTGGAGGAAGATTGGCACAGGTGTTAGCTCAGGGCTGATCTTCTTCAAGCAAAAAAAGAGGAAGATTAGCAACAAATGTTAGCTCAGGACTAATCTTCTTCAGCAAAAAAAAAAAAGGGACTTCATAAGTGTTCATTGAATAGTCCTATTTTTTGGGGGGTGGGGGAGCATCACAAGAAGAGCCACATTCATCTGCATATAAGCAAGTACACTAGGATATGGTGATAGGTTCAAGATCTCAAGACTGAAAGAATTTTAATCCAAGTAGATTTAAAATAACTCATATCCTCATTCAGCAAAGGTTATTCAACAAGAACTGGCCCACAGGACATGTTAATATCTTCTGAGAGAAATTAAGCTATTCTCCTCTGAGTAAAGATGTCACAATGTGACTGAATTTTATCAGAGAGCAATATATTAAGTCTACTTAATTCTTTATATAGAAACCTACTTGTCTTCTGCTTTGCTATGTTAAGCAAGGTATAGCAGAAAAATTTCCACTGAGTAAAATGTGAAATTTCCACGATGGGACTTCCATTCTGCTGACACAGAACATGGAACAGTATAAAGTAGAAAACACACAGAATCTGGAGTTCTAGTCTTGCTTTCTACTCACTAGCAAGGGAATCTTGGGCAGATTATTTGACATTTCTGAATTTCACTTTCCTTATGTATAAAATAGAACTGGTGATGACTTACATTCCAGTGTCATTTTAGGGATATGAGATACTGAGTGAAAAACACCTTGTAAATTCAAAGTGGTAAAGAAATGGTAGTCATAATTATTAATATTATTATATAAAAGCACTTTGGATTTTTGCATAAAATTCTGTAATTTGTTAGAAGCTGCAAACAATCTCCTTATCAATATTGATATTACTGATCCCGAAGCAGCATGACAACAGTTTTGTATTCAGCTGTACTGTTTCCCATACCCTCACTCTGTACACTCAAGTCTTTCCCATCTTAAAAATTGCTCCTTTCCCCAACGCTCACTCTTGATACTGCCATTTCTACCAGACCACCAAACTTCTTGAAACAACTGTCTGTGATGGAGATCTCAAACTCAGGCTGTGGATCACGTAAACCCCTCTGTGGACACAGCAGTCTGAGAGTTGGTTTTTGGCGGAATGTGACTGCCTCCAGGCTGGGCATGCTCTCCTCATTCAGCCCTGCTCACCACTCCCTATTATCACTCCAGTTAGTTCACAATTGATGTTAACTGTCTGGTCCCTAAGGCAATTTGTATTTGTAACCTCTAGTACCAAAGATAAAAACAGTAACTGACAGAATCACTTACTTACAAATTTCAAATTAAGAAAAGAAAGATTTGCAAATTAAGATACAATTTACAGTTATACAATTAAGCCATATTTTTTAAATATGGTTCCAAACTCAGTCTTCAAAAATAGTGAATTATACAGACACATTTAGGGAATTATCAGCTTGCTTTCACTTTCTCTTTTTTTTTTTTTAGGAAGATTAGCCCTGAGCCAACATCCATGCCCATCTTCCCTCTATTTTATATGTGGCAAGCCTGCCACAGCATGGGTTGATAAGTGGTCAGTATGTCTGCACCTGGGATCTGGGCAGCGAACCTTGGGCCAACAAAGCAAAACATGTGAACTTCACCACTGCACCACCAGGCCGGCCCTTCACTTTCTCTTTTTAATTACGCTGTTTCTAATGCTTCGGACAAGCAAAGAGCCCCATCAGCTGTGTGAAAATCCAGTGCCTAAGCTGCAGCTTCCTCACCTTCAGTTCAGCATCTCACCCAGGGCGGGTTGTGACCAGGGTGAGTGACAAATCAATTTAAAGGGTGGTAACTAGAATTAACAAAAATAACACAGAATAGAAGATATCAGAGAAAACAACACAAAGTAAGGGTAAATATTATTTCATGAAACTTTAAAAATTGTGGTAAAATATAAAGAACACAAATTTACCATTTTAACCATTTTTAAGTATACAAGTTGTGGCATTAAGTACATTCACAATGTTGTGTTGCCATCACCAATATTTCACGAAACTTCTGCTTTGTGTGTACACGTGTGCGTGTGTGTGTAGTGGGCTGTCATAGAAAATGTATTTCTTACAATAGGTCATGGTTTTTCAAAAAGGCATGAAAACCCTACACTAGCTCACCCTTCTCAGATGTAAAATAACGGATATTTCACTAACTCTGTGACTTCAATGGAGATTGAGCATCAGAGAAATACTCTCAACCTAAACATGAGGAGATATTTCTAAAGAAAAAGATAAATTCAGATATTTGACACAGTGAAAAATTTGAAATGCTTACCTGTCCTTACATGTAGTGTAACATATTTGTTCCTATAACAAATGCAGGGCGTTGGGGGATAAAGTAAAAAAACGTTATCCTTTGAAATTGAAGGTAGAAAGAATGGACATAAACCTGTTTTGATTCGCTTTCTACAGCAATAATTACAACTGTGATGACTGTCAATGTGTTTCTAATGAGACTCAAGTATTTCCCAACGGGATCAGGAAACAGTGTTTCCTAAGTCTAATCAAAGTGAGTAAAATACATCCAGGGGAAACATGATTGTAATACAGCTGATGTACGGAAAATTAACATTCACTCAACTCTAGCCTATGGTATCTAAGGTTATAATGTTGTCAAAACAAAGTAACAGAAATAGCTGTCACCATGGAATCCAGAAAAAAAACAAAAGCAAACAATAAGAATTCCAAGTCTATTGGATTCCCTACGGCGAATGGTGTTAAAAATAAAGGCAGCTCACTCAGAACTGACAGAAGCCTAGTAGAGGCTGGTGGGTGAGTGAGCAAAGTTGGGATGATTTCAGTTCAGTAAACATTTACTAATCACCAGTCACTGAGAAAAATGACAAGGATACAAATTCTACACTAAAGTTCCTGCCTTTGTGAAGTTTATAATGAGCAGGAGGAGATATACAACACATATGCTGGGGCTCCTGTGCAATGCAGAAAGAGCTGTGATAAAGGTGCACCCTGGATGGGATGAGAGCCTGAAGAAAGGGACCTGATCCAGCCAGGGATGGGTTGAGGGGTGAGTATTCAGGGAAGGCTTCCTGGAGGAGGTCAAAAGCATCCGAGTGAAGCAGTGAAAAGAGTGGAAGACAACTGGCCAGAAGGAAGAGGGGAAAGATAGAAGGTGAAACACACAGAGGTGCAGCAGCTTAGTGTACTCGGGAAACTCCAGCTGGTTCCATGATCAGGAGGGGCAATTTCCAGCCCCAGCAAGTGGCTGTGGTTACTGTTTAAAAATGGAGCCTGTTGTCATTCACAGGCTCCCTTCCTCAACCTGGAAGCTCATCACTGTTAGTGACCACCAGGAGCCGCCCACGTTTGATTACTGGATAGGTGCGTGCATTTCTTGGAGAAATGAGGTGGAGAGTTCTCATTAGAGAAGCCTTTGTTCGGGCAAGAGAAGAGCACACCTCTCGGGAGACTTCTGTGAGCCCACACACGGCGCCTGGCACCCCTTCTGCTCCAGCGCGGGGAAGCGGGGCTGGGGAAGGCAGGCGGCAATTGCAGGGGCACCGCATGGAAGAAACAGGAGGGGACTGGTGTTGCTAGGCACAGTCTAGAACTTTGGAGACAGGCAATGATGTCCAGACACTGACCTGCTCTCTCCCTAGAGGAAGGTCTTTTGTTTCTCAAGAAGTTGAGTGTCCATGGAGGTCAGATTAAAAAGAATGTCCACTTTGCCAGGCCTCCAGGAAGGTAAAAATTTCTCAATCTAATAAAAACGACATGCTTATCAAGTCTGGTTCTCTGCCTGAAACATCCAAATTGGGAAGTCTCTCCAAAATGTCTCTCTCTATCAGTTCCTCTTCCTTTCTATGAGAGCTACGGTCAGGCAGGCAATAACAGTGAAAATGCCATCTTTTCTCAGGCCTAGAGCCATACATTTGCCTGAATGCAGACAGGCACTATGTGGGTTAACTATCCCAGAGGACACCTGCAAGCAAGTGTATGAATTTAAGCTGCAGCCCCAGCCAGCGGCCTCAGCCCTCAATGAAGTTACTTGCAAAGGAAACGCAATCCAACCCTGGAAGTCTTGAAGGACTGGCTAGGTCTCTACTGTGGGTTTTCATAAAGGAGCTAGCTCCAGGGTATTACAAAGCACACTACATAAATGGTTCTCAGAAACTCTCTCTAGACACGGTCCCTCTTTCTAAAACTCCATACTGGAGCAAACCTTGCGTCTCCCCTGCAGGCCCTGAGGCCTCCTCCCCCAGGGCTGGCAGCTGCCAACACAACTCTGCCCACGCTCCCTACTTCCCCGGCTTGGACACCCAGAGGTTTTGCCTAGGCCCCTTTGTTGCTCTAGCAGAAAGGCTGTGGAGTATCCTGGGAAACGGTCTCCTTCTCTTTCACTGCCTTTTGAGCAATACATGTTCATGGAAAATCTACAATGAATTAAAACCCTCCGTCTCATCACCATTTTGTGTGTGTGTGTGAGGCAGCTTGGCCCTGAGCTAACATCTGTGTCAATCTTCCTCTATTTTGTATGTGGGATGCCTGCCACAGCGCAGCTTGATAAGCAGTGTGTAGGTCTGTACTAGGGATCTGGACCACAAACCCTGGGCCACGGAAGCGGAGTCTGTGAACTTAACTACTACGCTACTGGGCTGGTCCCTCATCACCATATTTTTCCTATAATGAGGAATTTAAAACATATACGAAAGCAAGGAGAAGACTTTGGTGAACCCCTATGCATCCATCACCCAGCTCCAACAAATTTCAACAGACTAGCCTGTCCCATTATTATCTGTTCCTACCGACCACCTCCCCTTTAGATGATTTTGAAGCAAATTCAAGACATAATATCATGTCACTCATAAATACTTCAGTATATATCTCTAAAAAATAACTCTCCGTTTTGAGGAGTTTCAGATTCACAAAACAAGCTGTACCCACTTACATATCCTACACCTAGATTTACCAAGTAAGATTTTGTCATATTCCCTAAGTATGTGTGTGTATGTTTCACAAAACTATTTGAGAGAAACTTGCAGATATCTTGACCCCTCATCTCTAAGTACTTCAGTTGATATTTCCTAAGTTCAAAGACATCCACTTACATAGCTATAAAACAATTTATAAATAAATCCAATTCGGGAAATTTAAGCTTGATTACAAGACTGGAACAGAACCCATACTGAAATTCCAGTCATGTGCATTATAGAGATTTTATTCTGATCAAGGATCTAATCTAGGATTACTTGTTGCATTTAGTTGTCATGTCTCCTTACTGTTCTTTAATTTGGAAAACTCCCTCAGCCTTTTGTTGTCTTTTTTGGGGGGTGGGGAGGAGGGAAGATTAGCCCTGAGCCAACATTTGTTGCCAATCCTCTTTTTTTTGCTTGAGGAAGTTTTGCCTTGAGCTAATATCTGTGCCAATCTTCCTTTACTTTGTATGTGGGATGCCTCCACAGCATGGCTAATGAGTAGGGTAGGTCTGTGCCAGGGATCCGAACCCACAAACCCCAGGCTGCTGAAGCAGTGCGTGGAACTTTAACCACTCAGGCCCAAGCCAGCCCCCTGTTGTCTTCCATGACCTTGACATTTTTTAAGAGTATGGGCTGATCATTTTGCAAAATGTCCTCAGTTTGAGTTTGTGATTGTTCCTCATGGTTAGTTTGTGCACTTTTGGTAGAAAGGCCACATAACTGAGGCTGTGTCACATGATATCAGTAGGCCACCATTACTGGGGATGACAACTTTATCTCTTGGTTAAGATGGGGTCCACCATATTTACGCATTGTAAAAAATACTCTTCCTCCCTTTGAAATTAATAAGCAATAAGGAATTAATAAGCTGTGAAATGGCATACACAACCTGTTCCTCAACCAGCTCTCACCCAATGATTTTAGCATTCGTTAATGATTCTTGCCAAGATAAATTCTATGATAGTTGCCATGTGGTAATTTTTAAAATAATTCCTTCTCTCTTTATTAGTCAGCATTCTACTGCAAAGAAAAAGCTTTCCCTTTTCCTTCCTCATTTCTATTATTTTTTTATTTGCTCATTTATATTTCTTTGTATGAGCTCATGCATTCTTTTTTTCCAATGCATTCTAATCTATTACTGTCATTATTCATTTTGATACTTCCGCTTAATTTGACTAAGCTACTTCCTTACTGTAGTTCTGTTTGGGTGGCTTTTTGGGGCCAGAGATCCTCCAGAGCTTAAAACCTTTATGAGCCCTCATAATAAAATCTTGACTCTGTACCAAATCCAAACAACCTGGGTGACTCACACGACTCTCGGGGTTCTTGCCTCACTTACCCCTCTAGGCTCCACCCACTGCCCTAACTTGGCTTTCTGCATCTCACGTTCAAAGACTCCTGTTCTCTGACCAGCGCCGGCCTCTCCCTGCCTGCTGGAAGGTTTGTTGGCAGCCCCTCCACTCTTGTCTCTTTGGTCTTGGCTCAGTTATCGCTTTCTCTGACTCCTTCCAAGCTGGCCTCTTGCTCCCCGGGCCCCCTGTGCACACTCCGAGGCCATCCTTATTCCTCTGCCTCCCTTACTGTCTCTTTACCTGCCTCTGTCCTGGGCTGCTCTGTGCCATCTCCCCAGCACTTAGCACAGCCCCTGAGGCAGAGTAGGGACTTGGTGAGTGTCTGTTTAATTGACAGGTGAATGAATGGTGCTAAATCATCAGGAATAAAGTTTGAGCAGTGTGGTTAAGCCACAAATGAGTTTGCTAACATACAGATACGGTAATCTTCAATGATGATATACACAGTGAAGAAAAAGTGTTTATTTTTTACGCAAAATGCTGGGAGAATAAAAGGAAAAAAATGTTCTTGGATACTAGCTGAAACTCAGGGCTTTACTAAGAGAATAACGTCTTGCTTTGTTTGTTGGTTAATTTTCAAGGAGGCAGTGTGTGCACCCACACACACGCACACCCCGTGCTAGCTGTCACTCGGTCTCCACCTGTGGACTGACTGACCAGTGGTCACTGAGGGTCCTGTAAACAGAGTACCACAAGGACCCAGAAGGAAATCTACTATCTAAAGGAAAAGATTTACATGGCTGACACTTGAGCTGTAACTGGAAAAATAAGCCAGACCTTACCAGCAGTGGAAGCTGAGGAAGGACGCTCCAGACAGAGGGAGGAGCATAGAGAAGGACCCTGGAGGCCCCGCGTGCTCAGGACAGGAAGGATGCTCCGTCCCAGCAGCAGGTGTCCGGCGTCTGCTCCTGTTGCCTCTGCAGCAGGACTCCCCACGCCGGGGTGCTTTGCCTGTCCGTAAACAGCACGGTCCTAGCGTGTTACCCATGTCTACACCCAGCAACTACCTGACATCCTAAACAATGCCTGTGAAGTGAGTGTGGTTGCAAGGCTGTGGGGTCTAAGCTCAGGGCAGAAAGGAGATGGAGGGATCAGCTTCGGGCTAGGGCCAGTCTGCGAAGGGCCTTGCAGCCCATGAAACACAACTTGGACTTCACCCTCGGGGCGAACAACAGGTTGTCCTTGCAGGCTGACAGTGAGCAGGCTTTCAAGGATAGTCTGTCTGCGCGATGCAGATGGGGCGAGGACACCACAAGCAGAGGCCCCCCCTCGATGCTGTGAAAGCAAATGGAGGGAAGTAACCGTGGGCAAAACCCTCCTCAGGGGGAGAGGAAAGAGGCTTTAGGTGGGATAGGTAGGATATGTAACGGCGGCACAGGGGAAGCAGTGTTTCAAAATTGGTCTTATCTTTCTAGGTAAAAATGCCATAAAAATGCGTTTTATGTTGTAACCGCATATCCCAAGGTGACAATAGATGTTTGTTCTGAAACGCAGGTCAAAAAACAAAATCCTAGGAGAACAAAAAGCTGGTTTTGGTTGTTCAGACAGGATCACACAATGTGAACACAAAGTAAGAGATGTCATTTCAACAGAAAGCATTCTCATGCCATTTAGGTTTAATCTCTTTTGTAATTTAGGAATTCTTCTATATATCAAAACGTCTGCCAGAATGTAGACACAAGCAAAGCAGAAGAAGTCTAACTTACCAGCTGGAGGATTCCGGATCTCTCCAAGGTGGACCACATCTCCGGGCCTAGCGGTGATTTCACTGGCGGAGAGTGGGGCCTGGCTCTGAGAGGTTACAGGTGGAGGTGAGCATAAACGAGGCGCTTGAGAAGGGCTCTGCGACACGTTCAACAGGTTCTCTTGGAAAGTGAGCTTAAAACTCTGCTTTTTCTGAAATACGTACATGCTTTCAACATTCAAGGAAATGTCCGGCTTACATGACTATTTAAAGACATTGCTATGAAAATCATTATCTAACTTGCAAGTTTCTTAGAGCTAGGAGGTGACAACGTATCACAAAGCAGGTGGCATCCAACACTGATGGCAGTACTTGATCTTCCCAAACAACACATGGACGTCCAAAACGCAGATCTGTCGGCATTTGAATACCGTCAGGAGGAACGGACAAGCAGCACAGGCGCATGGAGAAGTGACCCAGAAAAGTCTTCTGAAGACGGGTTAAATCCTGCAATCTATATAATCAATAATCAATCAGAGCAAGTAGACAGGAAATCAGGCAGCAAGCTTAAAGGAAGTGAGCACACTTGAGCTTTTCTTCCCCATGAAACGGGCCTGGGCAGGTGAGATGTTCTATGTTTGGGAGACTCCGGAGTCTTCAGCTGTTCCCCTGAAATCGCGAGAATGTAGCTGCGACAGACGGCCCGGCTGGACCCCACTGGACCCCACAAGGCCGGCGACGGCCTTCTCCGAGCGCCCTCAGGGGGCTCTCCTGGACCCCGACCTCCACCGGGCCGCCAGATCACTCGAGCGGGTCATGGGGGGTGTGGAGGGGCCGGAGGGGGCGGGGGTCGCTGTCCCGGGTGGAGGGAGGCGGGGGTCGCTGTCTGGGGTGAGGAGGGCGGGGGTCGCTGTCCCGGGTGAAGGGCGGCGGGGGTCGCTGTCCTGGGTGAAGGGGGGGCTGGGGTCGCTGTCTGGGGTGAAGGGGGGGCTGGGGTCGCTGTCCCGGGTGAAGGGGGGCTGGGGTCGCTGTCCGCGGTGAAGGGGGGCGGGGCTCGCTGTCCGCGGAGAGGGAGGGCGGGGCTCGCTGTCGGGTGTGAGGGGGCGCGGGTCGCTGTCCTGGGTGAAGGGGGGCGGGTCGCTGTCCGGGGTGGGGGGGACGGGGCTCGCTGTCGGGGGTGAGGGGGCGCGGGTCGCTGTCCTGGGTGAAGGGGGGCGGGTCGCTGTCCGGGGTGGGGGGGACGGGGCTCGCTGTCGGGGGTGAGGGAGGCGGGGGTCGCTGTCGGGGGTGAAGGGGGGCGGGGGTCGCTGTCCGGAGTGAAGGGGGGCGGGGGTCGCTATCCGGGGTGAAGGGGGGGGCGGGGGTCGCTGTCGGGGGTGACGGGGGGCGGGGGTCGCTGTCCGGGGTGAAGTGGGGGCGGGGGTCGCTGTCTGGGGTGACGAGGGGCGGGGGGTCGCTGTCCGGGGTGAGGGGACGGGGGTCGCTGGGGTGACGGGGACAGGGGTCTTGGTCCCGCGGTGGCGCCGGCTCCTTAGGCCGCAGCGGGCAGAGGGGGTGACGGCCGGGGGCGGGGCGGGGCCCGCCGGGGAGCGTGCGCCGGGCCGGCCGGGAGCGTGAGCGGGGCGTGGTTGCGTGCGCGCCCGCGCCAATCACCGGCGCCGCCGCAAGGGTGCGCGCGCGGAAAGGCCGGGAGGCCCTGGGGGCGGGCCGGGCCCGCGCGCGTCCAATCGGAGCGCCGCGCCTCCGTGACGCGAGGGTCTCCCGGGCGCCGGGCGCCAGTCTGCAGGCCCGGCGGGTGAGTGCGCGGGCGCGCGGGCGCGGGGGCGGGACTTCCGCTGAGTCCCGGAAGCGGGAGCTGTGTGTTCTCATGCGAACGGGAAGGAGCGTTGGGGCGCCGGAGTCGCGAGGTTGAGACATTTTCGGGCCCGAAACGGGAAGGAGCCGCCGCCGCCCCGCCGCCAGCCCGCGACCGCCGCCCCCGCCGCTCGTCCGGGCCGGCCGCGCCCCTCCTCCCGCCTCTCCCTCTCGGCCCGTCCGCGTGCGGCGCGGTCGCCGGGCACCGGGGCTGCGGCGGTCGGCGGCCGGGCGGCGGCGGCGCTGACAGGTGAGCACGGCGGGCGGCGGCTGCCGCTCCAGTCCCTCCGCGCCCCTGCCGCTCCCGGCCCCGCCTCGGACCCGCGCCGCGCCTGCCTGTCACGGGCCGCCATCTTCCCGGAGGACGCGGCCCGGCAGGCCCGGGGCCGGCGCGGGGCAGGGCCGGGCTGGGCAGTGGCAGGACCGGGCCCCGGTCTAGGCAGGGCCGGGCTGGCGTGTCGGCGGGACAGGGGCCGGGCTGGCCGGCGTCTCGCCGGGCAGGGGCGGGTGCAGGGCCGTGGGTCGGGTCCGAGCACGGCTGGCGTCTTAGCAGGGCCGGGTCGGGCAGGGTTACAGCCTGGCAGCCCTGCGGGCCGGTGGGCCAGGGCCCGGGCCAGGGCCGGGGTCTGAGCAGGGCCGGGGCCGGGCAGGGTACAGTGCGGGCAGGGCCGGGGTCTTAGTAGGGCCGGGGCTGGGCAAGGTTACAGTGGGGGCAGGGCCGGGGTCGGGGCAGCGCCGCCGTCCGGCCCGCACTGCGGCGGCCTCGCCCTGCCCTCGCCCCGGAGCCTCGGCCGCGGGCCTGCCGGGCGGGGAGGGACGGGGTCATTCGGACCAGGAAGTGGGGATCGTGTTGCTCGGTGTGTGTTTGGGAAGCTCCCGTTCTCTTCTCGGTGGGCTTCATTAGAGGCAGATTCTGAAGGAATTAGAAGAAAGTGACATATAAAGATGCCTTGTGTTCGAAATAGGGCCACGATCCGCAGTCGAGGAAGGGCCAGGTCAGGAGTCTTTCACCACCTGCTTTTCAGTCGTGTCCAATCCGAGCGTAAACTTGAGTTACTCAGACTTCATGTAATTTTGTGTTGCGGCTCTTCGTGCAAGTAGTCTTGCTTTCCCCCTCATCTTTATGTGAAACGGTTTTTGATTTTGGCTGAGATGAAACTTGAGAAGAGGATCTGTAGGGTAGCTCTTAGGCGTTGGAGACCCTCTCCCTGGCTGCGCTGTAACTTGTGATCTTAAGTGGAAATTTGGACTTTTGGATAACAGCAGGAAAAGAAGGACGTCCCTGGACTGTGCAGGGATATCAGTTGGTATGTGGGACAGTTTTAAGAAAAGATAATGCCAGCTTGAAGACGAATATTGTAAGTAAGCATTGTAAATTATTTTGCCTTTTGAAAG
Source organism: Equus asinus (assembly GCF_041296235.1). Taxonomy (NCBI): domain Eukaryota; kingdom Metazoa; phylum Chordata; class Mammalia; order Perissodactyla; family Equidae; genus Equus; species Equus asinus. Next base: position 45,365,316 of record NC_091818.1, read on the forward strand.
TTTTTTCTCGTGATATTTAGGTGGTTTCTTAGTTTAAGTTGTGTGAAGTATTTAAAATGCACTTGAAATAGGTGCTGAGTTGTAGTTTGCCGAGACCGCGGGGGGCGGGGGGTAGGGGAGTGGCGGCAGGGAGACTGATGTTCACTTCTCTGTGGTGGTCAGATAGAATGTGCAAAGTGCAGTTTCCATATTTCCCCACCCGGCTCCCTCTAATTTACAGTCGGGGTAATTTACAGAAGTTGAGGTGGTTGTGGCTTTTCAGCTTTTCTCTGCATTTAATGTATTGACAGGCAATTTTATAATCAAGGTGTAAGAAGTCTCTTGACCGAAGTTTGTTTGAGTTCCTAACGTGAAATACTTTCTGAAAGGCACTAGATTAGTAAATTTATTATTCAAGCATAAATTTGATTTGTGTATTTCGCTTTGAAACTTGCGTTTTGTTAGACACAAATTTCATCCTGTATTTTGAAAAGTTAATGTGAGTTGACTTATTTACGTGAAAGAATGGCATGGCTTGTTATTTATTACAATTTACCCTCTTGGTCCTTCACTTTCATCTCCAAAAAGGGGATAATAATAGCCCCATAGGGCTGTTCTAACATGTTGATGTTGGCTGTTTCTATTTTTTTTTATTACTGAGATTTTTATTCAGAATTTTGAAAATGGTATTTACCTTATTACTATTTCCAGTATTCTTTCTGTGACCCTCAATTTTAATTTATTAGCAGAGAGAATTTTTTTTGCTTGATCAGATGTATCTGGGCAGAGAAAGCAGGTTCTGAGGACGGAATGTGTATTTGGAGAAAGGAGTTATACTATATTGGAATAGGAGCTAGAGAGAAGCTAGATGATAATGTGAGTACAAGAGTGTCCTAGCATTCATTTTAATGTGTTTTGAAGAAGAGTAGCTAAAATTAAATGGCAGCACATTTAGGGAGAAATTTGATTTTATTTAATGTTCCTAGGGGTTGCACTTTTAAAAAATTGAGATTTGCAGATTTTATTGAACTTAATATGATTTCCATAAATAAGCACAAATTTTGACAAGTACATATTGAAACTCTGTGGAAACAAATATTTTACTTAGTCACTTGTTTTTATGAAGCAGTCTTCACATATAAAACATAATTTTAACATACTTAAGTGCAGATTGGGAACATCAGGTTGTTAATGGTAATAACATTAAATAGTGCTTTCGATTGACCCCACTACTCGACATCGATTTGCAACAGTATTTATAAGTTTTTGTAGTGACAGACCTGTGGTTGATGTTACCAGCCAAGAAGTGGCTGACAGACTCCTTTGACTGTTGTTTCAGTGTCATGCTGGAGTTCATACTTTCCCTGGTGATAGCTAGGATTATAATCCAGGTCTTTTAACTTTAGTAACATGTGTTATCTTTATGATGGTCCCTGGAGGTTGTAAAAAACTGCATAGATAGATGCGACTTTAAATTCCATCTGTCATTGTCCTGATGAGCCTTTAACAGGCTCAAGTTTTAAATAAGCTTTCGTAACACATGCTTGTAGTCTTGCAGAATTCTCTCATATTTAGGGATTTTGCTTTCCAACTGATAAATGCAAGAAAATCTCAGAGTATATTCTTTTAATTCCTCCTATAACACCATTGACTCAGTGTTTTTCTACTGGAGAGAAGAAAACAAACACTGAAGTTGTGTTTATGGAAAATACATTGTTAAAAACCAGGCACAGCTGCTGGGTTTTGTTGCTAAGCTCTTTTGTAAAACTTTATTCCTGTATAGAGTGCTTGTTTTTCTGTAAGAGGTAGTTTTAGAGAACACAGTACTGAGGCACTGCCTGCTGAGAGGGTTCAACTCACCAGAGCTGAGTTTAGTTTAGTTTCATTCAGTTTTAACTTTTTTCTCCTAACTGTTGCATTTCTTGATATCTTTGGAGCTACTCTACTTCTTCTGGAGTTATCTTGGTTAGAAATTGAATTTCTTTATTAGGATATGGTATTGTAAGGTAGAAAGCCATTAGGTTCTCTTATTAAAAGAAAGAAAATTCCAACATGGAAATGTTTTCCTCCTAACGTTCTAACGCTTTATTTTTCCTGCGTGTAAAAGTCTTCCTTAGGAACAGGGAAAATTATTAGCTTATGTTCGCTTCCCTTTTTATCTCTCCCATCCCAAAGCTCCCATACTTTTTGTCCCTTCAGTGCCTTTATAAACTGTCTTTTCACCATTTTCCTGGTGAAGCTGTTGTGGCTCCTACTTAATCATGAAGGGTGCAGGTGAGTGATGGCACTCCTTTTGTGCCTTCTCTTGTGGTCTGGTTCCTTGTTTAGTGTCAGCCCCTTTCCTGCTAGTGAGACGTGGGCCATAGAGTGCATTGTGTAACATGGAGGACATTTCATATTTAACCTATTTGAAAGCATGCTACTTAATTTTTAGGGGGAGTTTGATAATCATTGGGATGAGACTTACTCTTCACTGAAAATGTTCTTTATCAAATCTGTTCTTTATGAACAGATGTGTTCCTAATGTGTTCTTTATGAACATAAATGTTCTTTATGAAATATAAGCAAAAGTTTTCGCTTAAAAACTGATAAGATAGTATTTGTGTGATAAAAATAAGATGCTCTCTATTTATGTACACCATTTTAATCACGTAAGGCTAGAGGTTACTTTAAAGTCATATCCTGATTCTTAGGCCCTTTTGAAAAACTCCACAGTGACTATCTCTGCCTAAATAAGAGACACTCAGGGGCCTTGCCATCTCTGCCTCCTCCTTGTAGGCTGGACCACCTTTGGTAAGCCTGTGCTGACCACTGCCTCCACCCATAATACCTTGGAGTTGCAAATGGTGTTGCCTTTGCTCTCTGTAGTTTCTTTGCCTGAAATCGAGTGTCCTCCTTTTTTTTTTTTTTTTTTTTTTAAAAAAAACGTTACCTCCTTAACCCATCCTTATAAAGGCATTTCAGGAGTCTTTCAGGAATCCTTGCCTTGATTTCTAAGATGGTGCTGAGTGCTTCTGTTTCCATAGCACCTAATTACTTAATATAATCTCCTTGTGGGCAGGATCCTTTTTGCCCAGTTTAGGGTCAAGTACACTACAGATGTTTAGCAAACTTGGTTCAACTAGACGGATTAAGGTACACCTAAAGACACCTCCCACCTCCCTTTTAGAGAAATTCTTTGCAAATCATACATTTGTGTGCTTTCATAAGCAAATATGAAGATTTTCACTCAAAAGGGATGCAATAGGAAGTGCATAAAAATTATATTTATAAAATGTTAACTGACTTACCTATAGCTACATCTGGTGCATACCGTGTTTTAGATGCAGTAATTTACAGGACCTCTAGATTATGCTCCTTCTCAGTCTTTAAAAACATGCCCCTTTTGGTTAACAAATATTTCTTACTGTCTTTATTTTGCTTTAAAATTAAAACAAATTATATTAACCAAAATTAAAGTAATCACAATAGCGAAAATGTATTTTTAAACTTCACTGGATTTTTCTATTTTTCATTTCCTGTGAGAATCATTGCTCCATGGCCTGATTCGGAGGAGGGCCAGTCAGAGGAAAGAGGAGAATTCATGCTTGCCTTGAGCAGGTGTTTTTGATCAGTCAGACACTAGCAGTACAAAGATGAGTGATACTAGAACTTTTCTCTAAGGCTTGTGGTCTAGGAGGAATTAGGAAAGTGAATTGTTTTAAAGTAAAGTAGACTGGCATTTGAACTCTTGAAGTTTCCGTTCATGAAACTTGTTGATGACTCTCAACTCCACACTTCCTTGAGCAGTCCCATAGTGACAGTCGCATTTATTATAGCATATCCTATGGCAGGCACCCCTTATCTCCCTTCCCCGCTTTATTTTTCTTTGTAGCACTTACTACATTATAACATGCCATGTGATTTCCATATTTTATGCGTGATCTGTCTTCTCGTACTTGAGTGTAAACTCTGTGAAGTCAAGGGTTTCTGTCCACTTTGTTCATTGGTGTGAGCCCAGATCTTAGAATGGTACATAGTATGCACTAGACACCTTATGAGTAAATCCCAGGTTGTATTGGTGAACAGAAGGGATAAATTGCCCTCTTAGAGCTTGCTGTCCACTCAGGCAGGTAGATAATCATATAATGAGGTATGAGGGTGCTTTGTGCTGGGAGACCATCATGTAGGCCTTGAGGGATGAGGAGACTTCCTTAAAGGAAGGATGAGGTGGGAGAGAGACAGTCTTCTAGGCAGAGAGGTAAGTGTGCAAAAACTGAGCTCGGGAGGGGTGCGGCAATCTGGAGGAACTAAGTTGAGCAAGGCTGAGTGAGGTGGGCGGGCTGAGGTGGCAGCTGGATCATCCAGGGCCTGGAAGGTCCTAAGAGCAGTTGGAGAGTTTTGAACAGGAGAATTACCTGACCCGAATTGCCTTTTTAAGTGATCATTCTACCTTGTGGAGAGTGGCATGGAGGGCAGGAATGGGCACACACGGACGGGGATGTTGCTTGGCCCCAAGGTGGAGAGCACTGTTATTCACTCTTGTGTTGATCTCCGTGGGAAAGGCCAGGCCCTGGTCTAAGTGAAGAGTAGCTTGCTAAGAACCTCTTTCGTTTGCATTACACATCATCACATATGTTTAAAAATACTTAGAATGTACGTCTTAAATCTGCTAGCATTTGTCAATTTAAAGTATATTTGTTATTTCAGCTTTTATTAAGGCAGACTAATTAACGGATTCCTTTTTTAGTAACATCTATGAAAAATGAGAATATTTTGTTTTCAAGTTTAAAAAAGCTTTGTTTTATTGTCAAAGCTCAAAATATAGGGATAAAAAATAGTGACCAATTTGATATAGATTTACAAGTTGCCTCAGTGATTATTTCCTCTGAACATGTTAAACATTCCCTTTTCAGATATTTTTCTTGCAAATATCAGGTCCTTTAAAACCTGTTCTTTAAAGACTTTATACTTTCTGAACATGATTTTTCCTTCTCTTTGCTGATGACATTATATCTCTGTATTTCATTGTTGAGATTTTACCATCTGTATAATTTCTGCCTTACGATGTATATGTGTGCGTGTGTGTGTGTGTGTGTGTGTGTATTTACATCCAAACTGTATGGGGTGCTGTAATCCACTGCTCAACCCCCCACAGTCAGAGAATACCAGGAACCTTTAAGAGTAGACTCGAAGTCCTTGTGGAAAGTTACCTTTTAAAAATCTAGACATTTAGAAGGCAAAAGCACTTTCTCTTTACTTGTGTTTTAGGAGGTAAAAATGTTCAAACAGTTGATAGTATGCTGATTGTTGTTTAGTATGGAAGCTTAGCGTGAAAACCTTTTTGGATGAAACTTTCCCCAGCATCATTGTGAGTTCCATGTTCCTTTTAGATTAACATGTGTATCTCCAGTGATACTTGTTATCAGACTAGAATGCTGTTTCCGGTTTCCCTTCACCAGGTCACTAGGAGTACAGACCATTGTACGAATGAGTAGCTGATGAATCAGCAATATTTGCTTCTTCACACCTTAAATATCTGGGGAGGGAAGGGCCGTCAGGGAAGATCAAAGGGCGCAGTATTGAATGATGCACTTCGCTGGAGCCGCCATTTGTGTGTGCGGCTCTTCCCATTTCTTTGTATATGTTGTTGAGTTTTCATTTATTCTGCTGAAGTCATTATCTTTCAGGGTTCAGTGCAGGAGAGTTAAACTGAAGCGTGGCAGGTCTGAAAGTAGAAAATAGAATCACCAGTAAGATGGCAAAAGCATCCAGGCACATAGAATTCGAAAGTCGCTGCCCTGGGGAAGCTATTGTTAAGAGTACAGTGTTTGATGTGAGAGTGCCTTGAGATCCCAAATGGCCACGTGTTGGTCTTCTCAGTCAAGCCCACGGACAATGGGCATACCGTTCCTTTCAAGTTCAGAACATTGAGTGTGTGTTTGATTGCAGTTGTGGAGGGTTTTAAACTTTAACTCAGTATAAGTTTTTCATGAAATCATAAGATTACAGGTCAAGATAAAAAGCCATAGATCAGATGTTTTCCCGAAGTCATTATATGGCCACAAATTGTGTTAATAGGTAGTTTTATGAGCGGGGCAAATAAAAGCTGGATCATTAACTTCCAATTTACTTTTGGTGTGTGGGGATGTGGTTAGGTAAGTTTATTGACAATTTGTAAAGAATATGTTTACCAAATGTTTAATAATAATTAACCAGTAATCAGCCTTAATCCAGTTGCATGGATTATTTTATTAATTTTTTTGCTGAGGAAGATTCTCCCTGAGTTAACATCTGCTGCCAATCTTCCTCTTTTTGTGTGTGAGCCACTGCCACAGCATGGCCACTGACAGACAAGTGGTGTAGCTCTGTGCCCGGGAACCGAACCTGGGCCACCGAAGTGGAGTACACTGAATTTAACACTAGGCCGCTGAGCTGGCCCTGGGTTATTTTGTTTCCATCAGTGCTGTTGTTACCTGTCTGGAATTATAAGACTGAGATGAAAGCTTTAATTCTTTTTGACTATTCATATGTTTAGTGTGAATGAAACAACACTTTGAATTAGGAGAATCATTTTCTGAGACTTTTAGGTTTGGTCTATATTGTTTTATTAACTGAGATTTGATAGCTAGTTTCTGAAAATAACTGCTAGGAAAATAGTGTAATGTTGTAGTTGTAGTCTTAGGATTTTAGAGCTTTAAAACTCAGAAACTGAAGCCCACAGAGGTAAAATTAATTAGAAATACAGCTAGTTAGTTAGTGGTAGAGCAAGGATTATAACTTTGGTCTCCTTTCTAAATTCAGTTTTCCATTGCACTGTAATTATAGAATTCATGTAAGATCCTTTTCAAGGTGTACCTTTAACAATGAAATTTAAAAGGAAAAATTGAAATTGGTGAAAGTGTTAACTTTATGTATGCTATAGCATTTTGTTGGCATTTTATTGTTTTTTATTTTAAAACAGATTTTTTTTTTTACAGTGAACAAAAATTTTTATTTCAACTGACCAATGGTTACTACAAGTCAATCATTATTTGACAAAATGAAGTTGCATGCAAATCTCCTTTTTTCCCAAGAAATGTATTGTCATTAAATTTGATATGTAATCAACTGTAAAACTATTTCTCACCCTCAAACAAATTAGAATTACTAAACTGAAACTTCTTTTAGCTTCAGCAGCATTTATTTCAGAACTTCACGCATTAGTCAGTGACATGAAGGACGTCTTTGCTGAATTGGGTAATAGTTTTTGAATACTGGAAGAAGTATTGCCTCCATTTTGTGTGTGTGTGCATGCTAGTCACGATGTAATGACTACAGATGACATACTTTTAAGTTTAATCTTCGTTGTTAGCATTTTCTGTATCACTTTTTGTTTATTTTATTGAGGTTGTATTGGTTTATGACTTGGTATCATTTCAGGTGTACATTATTATATCTCAGTTTCTGTATAGACTGCCTCGTGCTCACCACCAATAGTCTAGTTTTTATCCATCACCATACAGATGTGCCCCTTTACCCACCCTCTACCCACCCCCCAGCCCCTTCCCCTCTGGTAACCACTAATCTGGTCTCTTAAATCAAATTCTTAAAGCAGCTATTAAACTGTGCTTTGTAAAACGTTGAAATAGCATGTTTATTCCAGGAAAGTTAAGGTTGTTTTGTTGTTGTTGTCTTTTGAGGAAGATTAGCCCTGAGCTAACATCTGCTGCCAATCCTCCTCTTTTTGCTGAGGAAGACTGGCCGTGAGCTAACATCCGTGCCTATCCTCCTCCACTTTACATGTGGGATGCCTACCACAGCATGGCTTGCCACGCGATGCCGTGTCCACACTCGGGATCCGAACCAGCGAACCCTGCGCTGCTGAAGCGGAATGTGCGCACTTAACGACCGCGCCACCAGGCCGGCCCCAAAGTTAAGGGTTTTATTTGTCACTTTAGATAATTTAACCTATTAGCTTTAAGCCGTTTAGGAAGGTGCTAACAGGTCTTCCAGTTTGTAGCATATGTTCAGACTGCAGTTTACCTGTCATCTTTGAGAAATAGTCTAAGAGAAATTCATATCAACTCTGGTTTCCTTTCTGGAGCATGTGGACAGTTGTAAAACTTAATATAATATCCAAGCTACTGGTGCAGGGCTCTGTGTTCAGGCTTTGGAAATGTTAACACCTCTTTTCACACCCATCACTTTTTTGTAAAGAGCTTGGAGGAAGAAGGTGACTTGCTGTGAGAACTGCACCACCTCTCTTGGCCTTTAGTTTTCCATCCTGAACAACTGTTTTTGCCTACTTCCTGCTGTGTGTTTAATGATTTCAGATTTTAACAGCCTGCACCTTTCCTAAGAACTGGGAGAAATGAATTCAGATTGAAGTAATTCCCACCTTCAACAGTGTATTTGGCTCCCCCCTTTCTTTTTTCATTTGTTCTTCAGAACACCTGTCTTACTGTTTGGGAAACTGAGGCCTGGAGACAGTTTGCCTTACATCACACAATGAGGGAAGAGCAGAAAATGGGATCTATCTAGCTTCTTGCTCCCAAGTTCATTACAAATAGTGTCAAACTCTTGGAAAGTAGGTGTCCTGCCCAAAGCCTGAGATCCAAGTAGCCTGATAGACTTGAGGGATGTGCCATACAACTGCAGCTAAGCACCAGAAATGCTAGCTTTGACCAGGAAGTTTTAATGGTAGTTTTTATAGTTGAGATCGTTGAACTCAGGGCTATCCCACACCATAGGACTGAGGGAAGTTCATTTACCTTGCTGAGCAGTAATTCAGCATTATTGGAGCTGATTCTGATTCTGATAGTTTGCTTAGAACTTTTATGGTGATGTTGTTAGGTTCTTCGTCTGTTGAACTATAATTTGACTGACCAAAGAGTTGTGATCCAGTTATTTATAAAATGGAGATGGTATTATGCCTAGGATATATTTCCTTTGGAATTTCAACTGAAGGATAATCCAAAGTAGTATGTATTTTTGAATTCATAACTGTGGAACTTATATTCTTTTTTTAAATATAGTATCACTTGTGGAGGGAACACTTCATATTAGGGGATATTCATTGTACTTTAATATTAATTAATTTGCAGTCATCTTGGAAAACATGAAAGTGTTTTCAGTTGTCATATCTAATATTTGAGGGTTGTGGTTAGATTCTGTGCCTGGACTCAGTGGCTGTTACTTTCTGAGTACAGTGTGGTATTTCATAGTTATTCCAGGTCCAACCTCTGGCTCACTAGTAATAGTAATGATTGCATTGTTTAAGCATGTGCTCTGGGCTGCACATGCTCTAAAAATGCTTACAACAGGTAAAATGGGAGTGCCTGGTGTCTCCACCTGGGGAGTCTCAGTGTTTATGCTGGGTGTGGACTTGAACCCCTGCTCTTAACTTCCTCCTCAGAGCCCAGCCTGTCTTTCATAGATGGACTTGCCGGGTCATTGAACTTCTGATTCTGTGTTTTACATTTCTAGTATGTGTCTGTTTTTCCAGTTGTCAGCACATTTTCAAAAGGATCTTTGACCTCTGCCTTCAATACAAGTAATAGTTTTAGTGTGTGTTTGTCTCTTAGGAACTTCTTCAATGATTTGTTGTTATTTTGATAATTAAATGTAATTTTTTACTGTCAACATCATTTAATGTTTAAGTCATATGTTTAAATCCCAAGTGCATACTTACATATATGCACATACATATACATATACATACAGTTGTCCCTCAGTATTTGCTGGGGATTGGTTCCAGGACTGCTGGCGATACCAAAATCTGTGGATGTTCAAGTCCCTAATATAAAATGGGGTGATGCAATGAGTACAGTCTGCCTTTGAATCATATAGATTCACTTCCTCCATATCTGCGAAATTTGTATCCATGGTTGGTTGAATCCACGAAGGTGAAACTCGTGGATATGGAGACATGACTGTATACAAAATCTAGAGAATATCTAAAATAAAATGAAAGTAATTTTACCCTAACCTAAAAATATTGCCTTTTCCCACATTAACACGTCGTTTGGAATATGCAGCAACAGAGGCTTTCGCTTGGAATCATCTCGTTTTCTGAGCTTTATATTTTAAAGCTCATGTTTATTGTTCTAAAGGCAAAATGACTGGACATGTATTTCCTGAGATTCTTAGTCTGTTGAGTATAGTATCAGGAATACAGCTTATGGAGAAGGTAGAGGGATTCCTGCCCTCCCAGTATTGGAGAGACGGGACTCCCTTAGCACACAGTGTCACTGGGTATAAAGGCTTTTTGACCCAGGCTTTGTTGGGACAGTGGGGAGTGACATTTCAACTGGCCTTGCTTGTGGTCACGGTGTCCCAAGTGCAGGCCTTTGGAGGTGTGAGCTGAGAGGTGGGAGACTAGTCTCCTGTTCCAGGAAGGTCATTCTTTGGGAGAATTGGTGGGATTGAGGGAGACTTAAGAAGTCGGGTAGTAATTTAGTTCAGAGATGATGGTTATCTGAACAATTTAGCAACAATAGAGATAGGGAGATAGAATCTTATTTGCAAGGAAGAGATTGAAAATGTATTGGCAGGTTTCTGGTTTGGGCAACTGGGTTGATGATATGCTTGCTCTCTTTCTTTGAGGTGGAGGGGTTGATTGTCATTTTTGTTTATTTGTTTTAAAGGAAAAGGAGGGGTAGGAATGGATTTTTTTAGTAACTGATTTTGAGAAGTCTGTAGGTCAAAAAACGTTCACCAGATGTTTGCATGGTTGAACCGAAATTCAGCGTATGGTGTTAACTGGAGCCATGAACAGCTGAGAGGGAAGAGCGTAAGAGAAGCAAGTGAGGCCGCAGCTCCTGTGTGCTGTCCTGTGGAATCACAGTTGCTGTGGGTGAGGAGCACTGGGGCTGGCCACTCCTGGTTGCTTTTTCTTTCTCTTTTCCTACCGGTTGAGTTGTGTGCTTGTAAAAGCCAGTTCAGTTTGTCCCCATCAGTGCAGCTACATTATTTAACTAATATAAACTGATAAAAGAGTACAAAAACAGTTATTCATGGGAAGACCAATTTGAAAATTTTGGAGTGTCTCAATAAAAATGTCTCTAAGACAACTGCTATTAAATTAGGTATATGGATAAGACAACCATAAAAAATTGGGGAATAATCATTCTAGAAGCATTGTGCCATTCAGATGATGTTTTAAGTATCTAAGTTGTACTCTAAAGAAACAAAGTGAAAGTCTTAGGTGATGAGTTATGGTTGTGGTTTACGTGAGAAAGAAATAGGAACGTCTAATAGACTGACTCAGTCTCAGAAAAGGCCCAAGTGAAGGAGCATATACAAGTTAAAGTTGTTAAGGATCCATGTCTCAGTTTTAGAATTACCTGTGTAACTCACTCATACAGTTGCTTTCAATTGCTTAAGGCAAGAGAGCTTTTACTGTACTGAGTGTGGAGGAGAGCATTCAGGGAGCGAATGAGACAGGAGGGAGGAGGAAGGCGGGCATCCCCCACTGGAGTGGAGGAAGAGAGCTGCAGAGGCCCGCCCCACTTGATAGATCCAGCAGTAAGCAGGCACTGGCCATCTTGGAAGGAGCAGCGTCCTTGGAGAGGCTTCGTCCTGCCAGGGAGGCCCCCCAGCCTCTTGGTTTTGTCCTTCCCTGTCCCTGCCCCTCTCGCCTCTCCACTTGCCTTCCCTCTGCCCTGCCTTTGGAGACAGCATAGACTGGGCGTGTTTACAAAGGGACAAGGAGGAAGAAGTTGAAGATGCAGGAAAAGCGGAGGAAATGGGATCCAGATCACAGATAAAGGACCAGTGCTCCTTCACTTAACAGGTTGTTTTTCTCCAAACCTTCTTTGATTTTGAAACTACTGAGAAAAACTCATTCATTTGCATGAAGTTTTTTCAAGTTGTCTTATGTCTGGGCTGTATTTGGGTCTCTTGCCTTAACTTTTGAGGTCTGATTTTCAAGAGCTGTATAGGATTATAATTGTTATGGAATACTTCCCTTTCTTTCACCAAAGTGCTAAGAAATATGTATCTATTAGGAATACTAAATTCAAGAAAGGAAGGATGCATATTAATATAGATCTTGAAGTAAAGCATATTTTATCACCACTTATAAAGCTGTTGAGTGGTTTTCAATTTTTCAGGAAGATGATTTGCATGTTCAGGTAAGATTTTAGGGAAGCCCTGTAGGGTTGTAGTAAGGACTTTAGGAAGACAGATTGCCATATTTATGTGTTTACCACCATCTGTTGCATCAAACAGCTGTTTACTGCTTTAGAGCTCTGCAGACCCTTTGGAATTTCTTCATGACTTGCTGAATTTCATTGTCCTTCATTTGGAGAAACGTTGCGCATTCAAGATGTTCTTGCTTTGTTTTGATTTATTGGTTAGTTGATTAATATAGATCAGAAGTACCTTTCCCCGCAGCAAAGCTTTTCTTTTAACATACTTGAAAGCTACATTTTGGTAGTACTTTAAGAAATTGGTCTGTTATAGGATGAAGAAGTAAAAATATTCTGTCAGTGTCAGGTGTACAGTTTTTTACTGAATCAATTTATGTATAGTTCCAGGACTTCAAAAATTTTTCCATCTCTAGTTCTGGTTCTTTGGTACCCTCCCAGGAATAAAAGCATGCCTCAGTCTGAGCAGCCCAGAGTTAAAGCAGCTCTAAGCTGCTTTCCAGCTCTGAGAATGTCATTCTTAAATTTTTGAGTTCTGAGTTTGTTTACCATCGCTATCATCTTTCTCTTTAAGTATTATGCACTTTCAAGTGAAAATTGTAGTTATGTGATTATAAATTGGAAAGTGCGGTAGAATGGGATCAGCAGTCCTTGAGGAAATGCAAGGTTCATTAGAAGGGTGAGGTGAATAGAGACTTTTTCCATTGAAAGGAGTTGAAGCAGTGTACCATCCAGAGCTCTTTTTTTTTTTTTTTTTAAAGATTGGCACCCAAGCTAACAACTTGCCAATCTTTCTTTTTTTGTTTTTTTTTTTCTTTTTCTCCCCAAATCCCCCCCAGTAGATAGTTGTATACTTTTAGTTGTAGGTCCTTCTAGTTGTGGCATGTGGGACACTGCCTCAACATGGCCTGATGAGTGGTACCATGTGTCTGCGCCCTGGATCCAAACCGGTGAAACCCTGGGCTGCCGAAGCAGAGCGTGTGAACTTAACCACTCGGCCCCGTGGCCCCGGAGCTCATTTTTGAACAGGACTTCTGGGTCTCTTGAAAGATTTTCTTGTGGTATTGACTCTGACTTTTCCTTGGTACAGGTGTGTACCATTGCTACATTTGGCCATCATCATTTTTTGTTTTCAAGTGTAAATGAGAGAAAAAATGAAGATTTTTATGAAGAATGTCAATAATTTCAAGAAAATGATCACATATTCAAAATGAAATTAACAAAGCTGTTAATGAACTTCATATGTGCAGTTTCCTAGGGTAAAAATAAATTATAAAAGATGTTGAATGTGGTAGTTCTGCTCTTTGTTCAAAAGGTGATGTTACACATGAATTGTCAGCTGTAAATTTTTTTTTTCCTACTCTGGACTCAAGGTACATTTTGCTTGCCATCAGTGAGGTTAGTGTGTAGCTAAGAGAAGAGATGGCATAAATAAGAGAGGCGCAGAAGTTCAGCTGAAAGTGCCTTTGCAGCACATGAGCAGACAGATCTAAAAAGGACTTGAGGGTGGAAGTTAATGGGGGTCAGTGTGGCATACTTCTGGGTCAGACAGTGTGAATCTAGCATGGCAGGGGTGGTCATTTCAACATGGGAAGTAGTTGTGTTTGTTTTTTTTTAAAGATTGGCACCTGAGCTAACATCTGTTGCCAATCTTTTTTTTCTTCTTTTCCCCAAAGTCCTCCAGTACATAGTTGTATATTCTAGTTGCAGGTCCATCTGGCTCTGCTATGTGGGACACTGCCTCAGCATGGCTTGATGAGCGGTGTTAGGTCTGCACCCAGGATACTAACCGGTGAAACCCTGGGCCGTCGAAGCAGGAGCACAAACTTAACCACTCAGCCACGGGGCTGGCCCCCAGAAGTAGTTCTTAATGAAAAAAATATTCATGAACACATAAATGGAGGTCAGAAAACGTTCTAAACAGGCTGGACTCAGGACAGTTAGCTTTTTAACTATGGAATTGAACATCTCTCTTAACAGTATTTCTTAGATTTACTCCTTCCATTTCAGGTTAAATGAAGTAGGCTTGCTGCATTGTATCCTGTGGATGCTGCAGGTTTGGGTCTAGCACTTCCTGGGAGCATTCCAGAAGATGTATGAATGAGCTAAGCTTGCACCTTAGAGAGACACACCTAATGTGCTTGTGACCCTCTCCATTTGCTTCTCCCTCTGGTGAGGAAGTGTGTACCTGCTTCAGGAGCTGCTCCTCTGTTGGAAAAGAAGTGACTTATGATCAGAACAAGAAATTTTACTTTCAGGGCAGAAAGGCCGTATCTCTAAGGATGTGATTCCCTACATCAACTTTGCACTTACTTTTACAAAATAACCATTACAACCACGTGCAAAATGAGAGAGAGGCTTTTAAAATCATCTTCGTATTGTTTCACTTGTTTCAGATAATGTTTTACTTAGGCTGTTTAATAACCAAGTATTGGAGTGGTTGGTTGGAGTTTGTCAGAGATTTAATGGATAAAATACTTCTCTCCTAGCCAGAGGGTTAATAAGATGATCTGAGCTCTCTGTTTTGTTTTGTATTTTAATAAGAATCTTAGCTAAAGGGATCTTTTCAAATAATTGTCTTTACCAGGGCAAGATAATATGTCATAAGCCAATTATAAGTCTTAAAGCTGGAAGGACCGTTTTTCATTTTTCACAATTCATGTGTGGAATTACTAGATAAGTTCTAAATTAAAAGCAATTAGAAAATTTTAGTAGTATAATTTTTCAGTATACTTCTCATGTAGATACTTTTCCAGTCATATTTGGCTAAGAAATGTTTTTGCATCTTGTGTCTGATTTTATGCCCTCCCTAGAAGCAGAACCAGATCAAACTATAAAAAAGAAATCACTTTTCCCCACTGCTGTCTTTTTCAGTAGAAGCACAGGTGTACATGTATAAAAGGAAATTAAAAGAATTAATCTTTTTTTTTTAAAGATTTTATTTTTTCCTTTTTCTCCCCAAAGCCCCCCGGTACATAGTTGTGGTCCGCGCCCAGGATTCGAACCGACGAAACACTGGGCCGCCTGCAGCGGAGCGCGCGAACTTAACCACTCCGCCACGGGGCCAGCCCCTAAAAGAATTAATCTTGAAGTTTATCGGCAGCATCTGCTTAGGAATATTTCCGTACTGGGTGCCAGTTTAAATGTGTAATTAAACAACTGCCTACTCTACTGAGATTGGATTCCTGTCTTTCATTCGTAAGTGTCTTTGAGTGACACGTATGCTGTGAGAAGACTCAGTGGAAAGAATGTACTATCAGAGAGATTGAATCTTGAAAAACAAAGAGCTAAAATAACAGCTTTCCAGGCAATAGCTATCTATTGGTCTGTAAATTTTTCCACTCTTTAACCCTGCACATTCAGTTGAGTATATGATCTGGGCAAAAGGTGCTGTGAAAGGTGCATGGACTAATCTCCCATAAGAGTCTCACAAATTATTCTGCTGTGCGACAGGAATGTGCATTTTAGATACTGTAGAGTAACACCAGTAGCAGTGAGATAAAGAGCATAATCTAAGCAGCAGCACAAGGCAAATGACTGAGGACCTATAGTTCCTATTATGCTATTATTTTCTTACACTTCTCTGTTTAGAGATGGGTGTATTGCATTCATGAAAGAAAGTTACTGTTATTAATGAATGTCCTTCCAGTCACCAAATGCTACGATTGTGCTTTAATGATTTGATTTAGCTTGTTTGACCTTTTTTTTTTTAATGAGTTTATTTAGTTTCAAAACTCTGGTAGGTAAACTGTCTTTCTACAAAGTATGTTTACACATTGAAAGTAACAGATTTTGACTTCTAATTGATTCTCAAAGGGGATCATATAGTACTTAATTAGGGCAGTCTCCTAAGTTCTTAGCCCATTTTCCATATTGAGGTAAAACTGTTTACTTCTCTAGTTCAGCATTCATTTGCTGTTTTTGTAAAATGATCCTAATAGTTATGCCCGAGTTCTTAGAACGCGTGTCTAGGTAGTAGCATCTTGTCCTGTCTCTTCTTTGCTCATGTTCTGTCCCTTAACTCATTGCTCCTAATCACAATTAGGGTTAGAAGAGACGTTAGCAAACTCTACACCTCCCTCATTTTGTGGATGCAAATACACAAACAGAGTATTTAGACAATACTGCAGTAAAACCGTATGTATTGGAGTGTTACTGATAAAGGAAGCTCTTTGGGGTAAATTGTTACATATCATTGGTGGAATATACATTTCTCTTGTGTCCTGTACATAGAAGATGAAATGCATGGATTACCTTTGAGAAACTCAGGATAGTAGGGATGAGGCATGGATGTGGTCATTGCCGTAAACAGCAGAGAAGCCTGTGGGTGCTTGAAGAAGGACTGAGGCAGGAATCGGAAGGATGCTTTTGAGAGGGAGGAGCATTGCAGGCAAGAAGAACAGAATGTGTAAAGAAAAGCGTGGAAGTGTTAGTGGAAGTATTAAAGGGCTTGGTGAATATAGAGAATGGGGAGTGGAGACTTCCTGACTTCAGAATAATGTTTTTAGGTTCAGAAAAGAGGTTTTATATTTGGCTTCCATATACTGAAATCTCATCTTAATGTGACATGTATACATTTTAAGGTCAACTTATAAAGTAAAAATTATCTATACACTTGAAAATTCCCCAGTAAGGTACAAAATATTATCTCTCAATGCAGCCAGTTTTATTCTGGCATGGAATCAGATCACTGTTTTTGTTGTATAAAATAACGAAGTATTTGACTCATATTTAGACACTATGTTGTTTTTAAAAAAAGTGCTTATTTTAAATCCCAAAATCATAATCTGTACGTTGGTGCAAGATGAATATCACCATAAAGGGAAAGGAGGAATGAAGACCCAGTAAGGAAACTGTAGGTACTTCTGAGGGTCACGTCATAGGGGACCATTGCCCACTGGCATGGATTGAGAGGGTGAGCTGCTTGCACTACTGAAATTCTAAGCATATTGTGTTGAATAGTGGAAATTATATGTGCATATGATTCGGCTCCCTGGACTTACTAGCTTTGTGACCTTGACTGAGTTATCTCTGAACTCAATTTCTCAGTCTGCTAGATGGGCATGAGACCTAACTAAGAGGATTAAGGTTAATTTAGTGACATGTAAAGCACTTAGAATAATCACTGCGTAACAGAGCTCCAAAATGCTAATTCTTTCCTTTGTACATTTCTGATCCAGAGACAAATCAGCCGTGTTTCCACATCACTCTTTTGTATGAAGTAAAAGAATTTCATTCTGTTTAGGAGAATGATAACTTTATTTTAATTGTTTAAGAAATTATTAAATTCTCAAACTATGATACTGTCATTGCTATTTGCAAATCCAGTGAAGTATGCCAGGCACATGTGTGAAAGTAAGGCTCGTAACTTCTAATAGTTTACTGTTTGGGTTGTTTCCACTTTTTGGCTATTATGAATAATGTTGCTATGGATATTTATGTGCAAGTTTTGGTGGGGATATATAGATTTTCACTTCTCTTGGCTATATACCTAGCAGTGGAATTGCCAGGTCATATGGTAACTCTACATTAACATTTTGAAACTGTTGCCAAAGTGGCTGTGCCATTTTACATCCCCACCAGCAACGTATTAAGATTCCAGTTTCTCCACATCCTCACCAACACTTGTTATTGTCTTTTTGATTATAGCCATCCCAGTGAGTGTGAAGTGGTATTTCGTGTTTTGACTTGTATTTCCCTAATGACTAATGATGTTGAGCATCTTTTCATGTGCTTATTGGCCATTTGTACATCTTCTTAGGGGAAATGTCAGTTCAGACTCTTTGCCCATTTTTTACTTATTTGTCTCTTATTATTGAGTTTCAGGAATTCTTTATTCTAGATGTATGTCCCTTATCAGATATATAATTTGCAAATATTTTCTCCCATTCTGTGGGTTATCTTTCCATTTTCTTGATGGTGTGCTTTGAAGCACAAATGTTTTTAATTTTGATGAAGACTGGTTTGTTTTTTCTTTCGTTGTTTGTGCTTTTGGTGCCCTAAGAAGACATTTCCCAACCCATGTTCACAAAGATTTACTCCTGTGTTTCCTTCTGAATTTTATAGTTTTAGCTCGTGCATTTAGGTGTTTGATCTATTTTGAGTTAATTTTTATATAGTGAGAACAGGGATCCACCTTCATTGTTTAGCGTGGGGATATTCACTTGTCCCCGCACCATTTGTTGAAAAGAATGTTCTTTCCCCATTGAAGGATCTTGACACCCTTTCAAAAATAATTGGCCATAAATGTAAGAGTTTATTTCTGGACTCTCAGTTCCATTCCATTGATTTGTATGCCTCTCCTTACAACAGTACCAAAGTGTCCTGATTGCTGTCATTTTGTAGTAAGTTTTGAAATCAGAAAGGGTAAGTCTTCCAGCTGTTTTCTTTTCAATGTTGTATTGAGTATTCTGGGTCTCTTACATTTCCATAAGAATTTCAGGAGCAACTTATCATTTTCTGCAAAGAAGGCTGGTGGGATTTGACAGGGATTGTGTTGACTCTGTAGATCGATTTGGGAAGTATTGCCATCATGAGAATAGCTTGTCAGCCCATCTGTGAGCATGGGACGTCTTCCATTCATGAACACCAGGCATTTGTCCATCAGAACTAGTTTTGTCATACATCAGTGGTTCTCAAACATTTTGATTTCAGTACTGCTTTACACTTTTAAACACTGAAGATCCCTGAGAGCTTTTGTTTATATGGCTTTTCTCTATATTAAGAATGAAGACTTGGGGCTGGCCCCATGGTACAGTGGTTAAGTTCGCACGTTCTGCTTCGTTGGCCTGGGGTTCGCCGGTTTGGATCCTGGGTGTGGACAAGGCAATGTTTGGCAAGCCATGCTGTGGCAGGCGTCCCACATATGAAGTGGAGGAAGATGGGCACGGATGTTAGCTCAGGGCCAATCTTCCTCAGCAAAAAGAGGAGAATTGGCAGCAGGTGTTAGCTCAGGGCTAATATTCCTCAAAATAAATAAATAAATAAAAATTACAAAAAATAACAAGACTGAAAAATTTTAAAAGTACATTTTCTTTAATAATAATAGCAAACCCATTGCATGTAATAGAAATAACATATTTATGAAAAGAAAGCAATCTTTTCCAAAACAGAAAATAATTTAATGAGGAAAGTGGCAGGGTTTTATATTTTTTGTAAATCTGTTTAATGCCTAATTTAATAGAATCTCGGCTAGATTCTCATCTGCATCTGCATTTGCTCTGTTGGTGATGTGTTTTGATTGAAGTATGAGAAGGAAATCTGGCCTCACACAAATACAATATGTAGTTGGAAAACCTTGACGATTCTTCTTTGATACTACACCATAACTCCACTGCACTTTTGTGGGGGAGAGAATGAGAATGAAAAAGGCAAATAACATCTTGGCATTATTACAAAAATCGTTTTGACCCCGTGGGCCCCTGAGAAAAGGTCTCTGGGACCACTTACAAACCCTGACTACACTGAGAGCCCGTCTTACAGAACAAGACTGAGTAGTGTAGTTTCGCAAGAAAATGTTGTAATCACCGAATGACAGTTTTATTAATCTGTATTGACAAACAGCTGGGAAGGGGCTTAGGTGCTTTTCCTGCTGGTTACTTGATCTTTCTGTATAAAAGACGCCCTGGAACCCCAGAAGATTAGCTTGTTGCTTTGTAAATGTGGAATTGGCAGGCTACTGGGTTTTGTTAAGTATGTGTGATTATAAAAATAAGTTATTCAAAAAATTGAGACTACAGAAATGAAACAAAGTAAAACACTATCCTCAAGTTTCAACACTTCATCACACATTGTCAGTCATCTGGTGTATTTCCTTTGGGTTTCACTTGTTTTGTTTTTAAATATTCACAAAGTTATGTGAATTTTTAAAATGTAGTTGTAATTATACTGTCTACAGTTTTATATCCTGCTTTTTTTACTTAATGTAATCTTTGTGAATATTTTAAATAATTGTAATATATCACATTAGTTTCTGCTTTCCTATAGTGAAATGTTTTAATTTCCTGTTTTTTTGCTAAAGCTGCTGTGAGCATTGTTCATAAAATGGTTTACATATTTTTGTGTAATTTTTTAGTACAAGTTTTAAATAGAAGTGTGTGAAGTTTTAGATGTATATTGATACTATATCCTAGTTAGA
Source organism: Equus asinus (assembly GCF_041296235.1). Classification (NCBI taxonomy): domain Eukaryota; kingdom Metazoa; phylum Chordata; class Mammalia; order Perissodactyla; family Equidae; genus Equus; species Equus asinus. The sequence continues at coordinate 45,385,542 of NC_091818.1, forward strand.
TTTTTCTTTTACTTTTTATTATGGACAATTTTAACCGCAAAAGTAGAGAAGATAGTACAGTAATCCTCAGTGTACCCATCATCTAGTTTCAGGTACCATCAACTTGCTGTGTTCTTGTATTTTCGTTTCTTCTCTTTCCTTAAACTTAGAAAAAAAATTATTAGCATGTTTTAAGGCAAATTCCAGATGTGTAAATTCATCTGTAGTCTTTTAGTTTGTATCTCTTATACAGATAAGACCTTTAAAAATAAACAGGAACAGCACCTTGATTACACTCAACAAAATTAATAATCATTCTATAATATTCTTTATTACCTAGGCAACGTTGTTTTTCCAGTCATAAATGTTTTAAATTTAGTTTATTTGAATCCAAATCCAGATGCAGTCCTCACATTACATAGGGTTATTTTTGTTAAAGCTTTTTTATTTTGTAGCTATAAAAATCTCTCCCATTTTTTCATGAGTTAGATTTGTTATAGAAATGAGGTCATCTGTCTTGTAGAATGCCCCACATTTTGGATTTAGCTAATGACTTTGTGTTGGTATTATTTAACATGCATCGCCCCAGAATTTCCTTTAAATTGGGAGTTAGGTCTAGAGGTTTAATTAAATGCAGGTTCTTTTTTTGGCAAGAATACTTAATAGATGGTACTCTGTCTCATCAAGAAGAATGTAATACCTAGGTGTTCCACGTTTTGTGATAAAATTGAAAAGTGGCTTCAGTCAGTGTCCATCTGATCCACCCATTATAAAATCCCCGTCGGCTCTTCACTTACTTCCAGCGGACATCAGTGATCTTGCCTTTGTTATTTCATTAGATGTTGCAATATTTTGATTTTCTGATTCTCTCATTCACTCTCCATCTATTGCTTGTGGTTCCTGTATAGAGAACAGCTTGCCCTGATCAGCTGCTTGTTTATGCTGAAACAGAATCATGGAGGAAAGGCAGGCTAATGATTGTTTCCCTTTAGGGGTCTTCAGAAAAATGCGTTGGTGTCGTAACAGCCTCCAGAGGTGACCCATGTGGTGGTGGTGGTGGTTTGAACTATTGTGGATTTTTATATGTTTGTATCCATTCGTTCTGTCTGCTACTCTCACCTTCCATGTTGGCCATTGGGAAGCCCCTCCCTTCCTTTCCTGTTGTTCCTGTGACATGACCACAGGAGTCTTTGGTAGCTTCCTCACTTTCACGGTATGATGTCACAGATTCTTCTCAAATTGACCAATGTTCTACAAGATAACTTGGGAAGTGTAGATGAAAGATGAGGAAAGACTAAGGAGCTGTCGGTTTAGAGGAGACTAAAGAGAAGCGACAGCCAAATGCAGTGTGGGATCCTGGATTGGATCATGGAATGGAAAGAGGACATTAGTAGAAAAACTAGTGAAAGCCAGGAAAAGCTATAGTTTAGTTTAAAAAGTTACATTTCCAATTTTAAAAGTATACAGATTTTACTTAGCTTATTTGATTTTATGTTTGTATCTTCTTTTATGCTGAAAATCTGAGTACCTAATGTTAGTGTAATTCTTACTTTTTCTGTTATGTGTGTGTGTGTAGTGTATGAAAGAAGGGAGTTTCAAAATAATACCAACATTTACTGTAGAGAACAAGCCAACTGGATGCATTTTAAGATTTCTAGATGAATTTTTAGGATCTTATGTGCAAATAATATCTTTTAAAATCACTTAGAATAGTTCTTCTGAATAGGTATGCCACAGACTTGATATACAGTTAAGTTTATTTGAGATGGAGTTATATTTTTAAGGATTGCTTTGAGTGTCCAGAAAGATCTTAATAAATGTTTAGTTATGAAACAAACGTTTCTGGTATATGTGAAAAGAATTCTTTAGAAATAGATCTAAGTAAACTGTACTCTCCCAAGTATTTAATAAGATTGATAAAACATTTTTTAGGCATAGCTCTGACAGTTTGAGATTAAAAATGTACTGCCAGCACGGAGACCACCAGATAGGCAGGAGGGCCTTTTGATTTCAGCTCTCTTTGCTCTTCATCTGAAGAGAGATGAAATCAAATCAGGAAAATAACTCTCTTGTCCAGCTCATTAAAGCTTTGTGAAGGCTGCCTCCGAACACTATTGAGTTTTCAAAGAACTCTGTCTTAGGCCAGGAAATACTTTGCTTTGGCAGTAGTTTTTTTTTCCCCTCGCATATTTCTCTTTACAACCTAGAGAGCTGCTTTTTGGGCATGCCAGGAAGCAGTAGTTTATATAGTTTGTCTCAGAATAGTTTTGGTCTCTTGAACAAGTAATGCAAAACTTACTTTGTTATTTATTGGAACTATTGTCAGTACTTGCATCATCATACTTTAAATCTCATTTTAGATTCGGACGTTTGATAATAAAGTCTAATTTTAATGTTTTGTATCTTTTGTAGTGCTTAGATGAATATCAGTAACTCCTGTTGGCAGACTTTCCATTTGTAGGATTTTTTTTAAAAAACTGTACATTTGTAAGGTCAGTAATTAAGAGACATAGTAGTATGATGTAAAGATTACCTGTTTATGGATAGGATGTGTGGGTCAGATCAGGACCACTGATTCTGTTGTACTAAGATACTGCCATGGTCACCTTTTTAACGTTTTATTATAGAACATTTCAAACATACAAAGGTAGACCGGATTGTATCATGAGTCCCCATACCCCTTTCCCAGGAGGAACAATTGTGAACCCCTACATCTGTCCCACCTATTATTTTGAGGGAAATTCCAGATATTGTGTTATTTCCCCTATAAATATTTTAGTATGCAGCTCTAAATGGCAGGCCCTCTTTTTTTGTTAAACATAACCACAACATCATTATCACATGTAAGAAAATACAGTAATTCTTTAATACCATCAAATATTCCATCAGTATTAATTCCCTGATCATCTTTTGTTTTAGTTTGTTTGAATCAAATAAAGACGTATAGGGGCTGGCCCAGTGGTACAGCGGGTAAATTTGCATGTTCCGCTTTGGCGGCCCATTGTTCGCAGGTTTGGATCCTGGGTATGGACATGGCACCACTTGGCAAGCCATGCTGTGGCAGGGGTCCCACAAATAAAGTGGAGGAAGATGGGCATGGATGTTAGCTCAGAGCCAGTCTTCCTCAAAAAATTAATTAATTAATTAATTAATTTTTAAAAAGCTGTATAAACCAGGTAAGGCCATAGTTTGGCCAGCATGTGTCTGTCGTCTCCTTTTGTGTTGAATAAGCCAGGCTGTATGTCTAGTGATTGCCCACTTTGCAGAACCCCGTGGTGCTCCTCTGGGCTTGTGTTTGCTATAAGTGTGTACTAAGATCACATCCTGGATTTGTTGTTTGGTTTTGCAAGACCACTTCCTATCTGGTGGCATTGCCGTTTCTATCAGGAGGTATGTAATTTCTGACTGTCTGAGAAAACATAGATAGTATATGTGATAAAGGATTCTTCTACTTGATTTTTTCCCTTTTGGCTATCATATCTTGTTTTCGACCATTCTTTTCTTTGAGAATCTTAAAAATCTACAAGCTAATAGTAGTACAAGCATCTACAGTACTGCCTTCTGTGATTTGTCAGTCTGAGTGTCATTCTACATCTTTATTTTCTGGATTTGATGGTTTTGTGAGAATTGATGTTGGTTTCTATTACAATGTAATAACATATTTGTCATTCATCTTACATTTTGGAAAACATTGACCTGTGTGAAAGTGACTTAATTTGTTTCAAGTATTTCTTCTCTATTAGTTTCTGTTTCCAAACCTGTCTTCAGCATTTTAGTGATGTTGTCCTTTTGTGATTGATGATACACTTGACAATTGGAGGAGATCAGATTATTTCTTTAGCAAAGGTTTTGAGAATTTATCATAAGCAGGTTATTGAGAATAGGGAGCACCATCATAGAAACTAAAAATCTACGTTCTTACCTAGTGAGACAAAAATAGTTAACTTTTAAATTTCTTTATGTAGCACTTGGATACGGTGTGTTTCAGAAGAGCCTGAAAAAGATAACTGGATTAAATTGAGTTCTTTCCCTCGTGGTGAAGCAGCGTAGCTTGCAGTGAACAGAGGGAGCGCCTGAAGTCAGGCCGGAGTGTCCGGGAACCCCAGTTCTGACGCTTGTAATATGAAATCATGAAAACTGTCGTCCTTGATGAACCAGAGTTACTTCTTAAGCCGTTTGGGAAAAGCAAATGAGATATTCTATGTAAAGTTCAGTGTCTAGCTGTTGAGTTGAGCAAATGCTTTGCAGAGGTTCCTTTGCAGTGCTATGCCACTGTATTCAGATTGTTTTCAGTTTCTGTGGTTCAGGATTGTACCAGGGCTTCCTTTTTAACTAGTTACTGTTTATTTCTCCTGATAACTGTTGTCCTGGAACAAGATGAAATTAATGGGACTGGTCAAAAGTATATATATAAATTTGGGATTTATCAAATCCCCAGTTGGAGTTGTATTAGTTATGTAATTTTCTGTTTTTAAAAAATGAGTTACTGGGCATAAATGGGTTTCTATGTGTTAGCACATGGTTTCTGAGTCTTACAATGTTATCATGGTCACCAAATTAGTGTAAAGAAGAAATTTACTTATTGAAAAAACAAGTATTTCTTAGGTAAGTAAGGTGTAAATTATGGGCAGATTTCTTTAAACTAGTTAGACTCCAGAGGAATAAACACGTGTCTTGGAAAACTTGAGGATTTTGAAACTTCTTAGTAATTTTACTTTAAGAATCAGTTATATTCTGCACTTCAAGTTACCAATTTACTGTCTTTGTCGCTTTACAGCATCCTCCGGTTAACATTAAACTTCTCCCAGTGGAGCCACAAAGTAAACAGCTCATGACTTCTGATCAGGACGCTAAGGTCGTGGCTGAACCTCAGGGCCAGCGAGTCCAGGAAGGGAAAGACGGCGCTCATCTGGTAAGTGTGCGTCTGAGGCCAGGATTGGCTCGGTGCACCTCTCTTCTCTCCTTCTGGTGACAGATTCGACATTGGACTTAATAAATAGATCAAAATAATGACACTTGCATATCCTATGACCTAAATTATAGGTGCTGTATTGTGAATAAATTTATGGGTGGCTTAGTAGAGGAAACTGTGAGTACCAGGTGATGGAGAAAACAAACAGCAGTTATAGCTCTAGATGCTTAAAGCTTTGGGTTTTAGATCACCAAGAAACATGCAGTGATTTATAAATACTTTAATAACAGTAGAGCTGTTGTGGTATATATTTAAAGAGTTAATTAGGACTATATTATAAGTTTTTCATTTTGAGTACTTTCATTTATTGTAAGAGTTTATCATGTCAAGCAGTATATTTAAAGTTCCTAAATGGCTTTGGGAAATGTAGATTTTTGTAATTTTTCCCATTGACTATAATTTTCCCTATAAGACTATAAGAATTTTACTTATGGTTTTCAGTCAGAGTTTCAAAATATTTTATATTTCAAGGCTGCTACATCAGTCTGGTCTGAATATCTCGCTGGATTTCTTTGTCATGTAAAAATGTGCTTTTCTTAGTGGCTTTTGTTTTGCTAAATGACAAATATAGTTTGAAAATGTTTCTTTACGTTGCAGTGATGGTGTGTTTGATGTTTTCAATTTTACAGATGAATGGTCCCATATCTCAAAGCACTTCTCAGACAAGTTCCATCCCAGCTTTGAGTCAGGTAATTCAGGTCTGAGATTAATCACAGCCAAGGCTCACAGATGTCTCCTTATTTTAATGTAAAAAAATTAGAAAATGTTGATGTTTCCCAGAAAGGGCTGGGAGGACTGAGCTGGGTACAGTAGACGTCAGTACTGCATGTCCTCTCCTGGCTTCTGTGTGTGGTATGCGTCTGGTTCCACGGATGGCGGTGTGCCTGGTGTATTAATTTAAGGTCAGATATTCATCACAGTGTTTTTAATGGTTCATTGATTATCTGTTGTCTGTCTATGATTAGCTTTACGTTTTGATAGCCTGTGTTCTTTAAAGCACACAAGTCATAGTAAGCATTTACTAAGCAAATTAGTTTCACATTTTAGTTGAGATTAATGAAAGAATAAGGAGATAGAGACCATTGGTTTTTAAAGCCTGCTTTGTACCATTGTTCATGCGAATGGCAGGTGCATTTGGAGCCACTGCGAATTTAGCTTGGCAGTCTTCTAAGTGATCTTCTAAACCTCACAAAATTTAAAAAGTAAACCTTTTTTTATTAAAGTAAAATTTTAAAGTAATCTTACAAAATTTATAGTAAACCTTATCTATTCCCTCAGATTATAAGCAGTTAATGTAGAAATTAAAGGAGGGGATTGGATTGTTGATCTACTTTAATAAGGTAGAATTTTAAAAAGTGAAAGACTTCTCCAAACTGTTATATTTTATTGTTGTTATTCAATTAAGTATGTATTTTTTTGTATATTGTATTTTACGTTGATATTTTTAAAAATGAATTTTATAATATTTTAAGTAAAACCCAAATATAAGACCTCTAGTAGTCCAAGAGGGAAATTATACAGAAATCATTGAGAGATTTTAAAAAAGTTGGGGGGGGACACAAATCTCCCTCTTCCCCATGGTTGATTTGCAGTCCAACATAACTTTCAAATGTCTTTAAAACCTTTTGCAAGACATAAAACTAGATTTTGGATTCTATGTGGTTTTTAAGAATTATTTTGTGAGATTTGAGATAATACTTATCTAGAAAAGAAGTGAAACACCTGAGCCAGAATTCAGTATTTCATTTCTGTGGAGAAATAATTTGCAACTAGTATTGCCTACACGTGCTAAGAGTCGTTTTTTTTTTTTTTTTTTTTTTAAAGATTTTATTTTTTCCTTTTTCTCCCCAAAGCCCCCCAGTACATAGTTGTGTATTCTTCGTTGTGGGTTCCTCTAGTTGTGGCATGTGGGACGCTGCCTCAGCGTGGTCTGACGAGCAGTGCCATGTCTGCGCCCAGGATTCGAACCGTCGAAACACTGGGCCGCCTGCAGCGGAGCGCGCGAACTTAACCACTCGGCCACGGGGCCAGCCCCTAAGAGTCGTTTTTTTTTAAGAGTTAACATCCTATAACAGAGTATCATCTGGTGAGTTCTTGGTCCAGGCCTGCTAATCAGTACCCCTGGTGTCCCTTGGGCAGATCACATCTCTGATAACAGGTTTTATAAAATGTGGATATACTATTTAACATTTTTACAGGGTTTTGCACACTTTAGGTTTTCATAGGATCATTAAATACTAGAGCTGGAAGGTACCGTTAAGAGACCGTCTGGGCTCACAACGTGTGTCATTTAAAACTTTATTTAAAACTAACTTAAGCATCCTTACAGAAAATAAAAGTCTTGTTAAAGTGTACACACATTTTTGTGTAGTTGTAATCAATATATACGTATTTTAACTCATTTTTTCCCACATAGCATGCTTTCGCCTATATGTCATCTTGTACTTGCCCTGTAGTATTTTCTTTATTTTGATATGCCATTATTTCTTTAGCCATTTGGTTTTGGGGGGCATTTAAAGTGTTTATTTTTTTTCCTGCTATTATAAATGGCATTGCTCTGAACATTTTTCTGACTGGCATTACTCATGGCACACCTAAGTGCGTAGACAGCTTACTTTGTTTAGTGGCTCTGAGTGTTGATGCTCAGTAGTCAGCAGTTGTTAGGATTGGTAAGTGAGTATGCTTAGCAGTCTGGTTTAGGAACCAGTCTCTCTAAGGTCTAGTCTTCCCCCAAGGGTGGATGCAGTGTGAGTAGGAGGAGAGTCACCATAGAGATGTCCAAATGTTTGAATAATTCAGGAGCAGTTTGCATTTATCCAGTGATACATCAGTCATATTTATTATACAGCTCCCTGCCCCCCCAAAAAAAACTTAGTGAGTAATAACTATTTACAAGCCTCGCCAATCAGTGAGCACCAAAAAGTGATCTTAACTAGAGGAAACTGAGACCTGAACAGGCTTAAGTAATTTCCCCCAAGATTACTCAACTAGAAAGTGGCAGGACCAGTATTTGAACCCAGCAACTTGCCTTCAGAGTCCAAACTCAAGATGAGATACTTCATCTTTGGCATCTGTTATTTCATTTAAAAGGAGAAACAACAAACAGAAAATAATACCAAAACCAAAACCCAGCTCTTGTCAGCCATTTGCTGACGATTTGCATTGTCGCCGAGTGGTTGAAATTAATTTGAGATAAAGCTGGAGGATTTTAGGTGAGGAATAGTATGACATATTATAGGAACATTATTTTGACCTCATTATATTAAGAGAATGGATTGTAACGAGTCAAGAATGGAAGCAATGAAATTTAGAAACTATCAGGTAATGAAGGTGAGAAATGATTGTGGCTTAGACTAGGATTGAATGAATTTCAAATTGATTTTGGAGGTGGATTCAACCACACCTTTTTGTAGATTGGTTGTAGAGATTGGGGCGAGGGAAAGATAAATCAAGCATAGCTGAGCAACTTGATGGATGATGGTTTCATTTATTTTGAGATGGAAAACAATGGAGAAGTAAAGGTTTGTGGAGGGACTGTCCACCTGGTAGAAATTCAGGCAAGCAGCGAAGTGGGCGGGTGGGACCCATTGGACCTCAGTGGAGAGGTTAGAGCCTGGGATGTAAATCTGAAATAAAGAAATAGATGTTTTTCTGTATTTATTATGTAGAAAAGACTATTAAAACTACTGTTATATATGGGGATTAGGGGTAAGCAGTTAAAAAGTAACTGAGTTACCATTTAGTATAAAATTTTTTTCCCCTCTGTAACTTTCTGCCCACCATTAAGGTTTTTATATCCTTCAAGAGCATTCTCAGCTATAACTGATATCTTCATTGATTCATCTTTTTCCTAGTCACCTGTAATACTTCCTATATGTATATTGATTAAAATTTATTTAAGAAATTATATTCATGTTATTTTTCTGAATGTTTCAAATTATAAGTTTTATCTTGGGAGTTTTAAGACCCATAAGGGCAAGAACTATGTAATGTAGCTCATTGATAATTCTCTGCAAGGCATACTTTACTTAAATTGGAAAGAAGTTTCATTAATATCAACATGGTATAATTGATAGTTTAGTCATTCATCCTAAAAACTTTATATATATCATATATATGTGATTTTATATATATTCTATGTATATGTATGTGTATGTATGTGTATATATACATTTTATATATATCATGTATATTATATATATATATATCTCTTTGTGGTTACCATGGGGATTACATATAACATCCAAAAGTTATAATTATCTAATTTAAATTGATGCCTGCTTAACCTCAGGAGCACACAAAAGCTCTACTCCTATAAAGTTCTCCACCCCTGGTGTCACAAGTTACATCTTTATTATTTTATGTGCAATAACGTAGGTTTATAATTATTTTTATGCATTTGCCTTTTAAATCCTGTAGAAAACAAAAAGTGAAGCTGTAAATAAAAATTCCAATGCTGGCTTTTATAATTGTATATTTACCTTTATCAGAGAGTTTTATTTCTTCATACAGCTTTGAGTTACTGTCTCATGTCCTTTCATTTCAACTTGAAAGCCTCCCTTTAGCATTTCTTGCAGGACAGATCTAGCAGTAATGAACTCCTTCAGCTTTTGTTTATCTGGGAATGTCTTAATTTCTCCTTCATTTTTGAAAGACAGTTTTGCTAGATAAAGAATTCCCAACTGACAGTTTTTTCTTAGAGTGTTTAATTATACCATCCCACCACCTTCTAGCCTGCAGGGTTTCTAATGATAAATTGGCTGATATTCTTATTGAGGATCTCGTGTACTTGACAGTCATTTTTTTCTTAGACCTTTCAAGATTTTTTTTTGTCTTTTGACAGTTTGATTATGATGTGTCTTCGTGTCTGTTTCTTTGGGTGTATCGCACTTGAGTTTGTTGAGCTCTTAGATTTGTAAATGCATGTATTTCATCAAATTTGGGAAGTTTTCGGCCATTATCTCTTCAAAGATTCTTTTTTCCCCTTCCTCTCTTCTTCTGGGCCTCCCATAATGTATATATTGGTCTACTTGATGATGTCCCTCAAGTCCATTAGTCTCTGTTCACTTTTCTCTGTTCTTTTTCCTTCTTCTCAGACTCGATAATTTCAGTAGTCCTATCTTCAAATTTGCCGATTCTTTCTTCTACCTGTCCAAGTCTGTTTTTGAAACTCTCTAGTGAATTTTTCAATTCAGTTATTGTGCTTTTCAGCCCCAGATTATTTCTCCTTGATTGTTGTTTATAATTCCCGTCTCTTCATTGATATTCTGTTCGTATATCATGTTCCTGGTTAACTTCAGTTTCTGTCCATGTTTTCCTTAGCTCTTTGAGCATATTTAAGATGATTGTTTTAAAGTCTTTGTCTAGTAAGTCCCATGTCTGAGCTTTCTCATGGACTAATTTGGTTCATTTGAATGAGCCGTATTTTCCTGTTTCTTTGTATGCCTTGTGATTTTTTTTGTTGTTTTTGAAAGTTTGGCATTTGATTATAATGTAACTCTGGAAATCAGATTCTCTTCTTACCCAAGGTTTGTTATTTGTTGATATTGTTGAAGGCTCTAGTAGTCTCAATATTTTGAGACTTTTCCAAACTATTTTTGTAAAGACTGTTCCTTGTCATATGTGTTCACTGAAGTCTCTTCCTTTAGCCTATGTTCAGCTAATGTTTTGACAGAGATTTCCTTGAATGCCACAAACTGAAATAGACAGTCAGCCAAAAAAACCCCCAAAGAACAAGAGAGAGTACCACTGCCTCTCCCAGTCTTTGTAGACTGGCTGTTTGCTGGGGTAGTCCCTTGCCGATTGGCTCAGCTTGCTCAGAGACCAGAGATCAGCCTGAGGTGAAAGCCTAACATCTTCTGAAGACTTTTTTGAGCATACATCTTGCCTGGATGTGGCTTTCTGAATTCCCCACGTACTTGGCTGCTTTTGAATATCCTGATTTCCCAGAGTTTCACCCCAGCTTCTTCTCTGGTCTTTAGATGGTTCTTGCATGTCTCCACCTGTCATCTCTGCCCCAGGTGTGTGTGGGTCTGTAGCTCCCTTCTAGCTTTCATGAGCACTGCCTACCGCTTTTCTCTTTGTGTTCTGAACTCTGTGAGATCAGATGAGTGAGTCACTCCTTCAGGTAACCTCCAGCTAGGACAGAACAGATGTACATACTAATTTGCAAGTGCTGTTTACTCTGCTCCCTCTGGTTCCAGGAGGGGATCTGGGACTTGGGCTGCTGCCACCTCAGACCAAGACCACACCATGCCACAGAACGTTCCTGCCACATGGAGGGCAACTGTTTCTTGATTGTGTTTTCTTAGTTGCTGTAAACCTATAATTGTTTTTTAAGAGCTCCTACAGAGTTGGTTCAGAAACTTCTGGTTGTTTTCTTGATATTGCTGTGGGAGAGGAGAGTTTGGAGCTTCCTAGTTCATCATTTTGCTTGACTTATCATAAAGTTTAAATGAAAACATTTTCTGGATTGTCTTTGTTGATTTAAATTGTTCTTCTAATAATATAGAAATACTGATAAGTTCTTAATGCATGTACATGTAATTCTTATACAAATATAAAACATGACTGCCCAAACCTATAAAATGCAAATTAATGACATTCATTTAGTCTAGTGGGTAATGTTTTGCTGAAACTCAAGCTGCTTCACCAAGTACTTGAGGTACTAGTTACTCAGAATTTCTTTACATTTGCCACAACCTAAACTGCTGAATGCCATGTAAATGATTTTCTACTACTTTTGCCACTTTATTTCTGTGGCACACCTTCGTGTCACCTGGCCCTCACTGGGCATGAATGAATTTATGACATTTTAAATCCAACTCTTTTTCAGTAGATTAGGTCAATTTAAGTATTGTCACATGGTACCACTGCACTCTTAAATCTATTTGCAGGCGTGGGCTGGTTATCTTTAAAATTTTGTGTTTGCATCTTTTAATTCTTTCAGAAAGCTTGCAGATTCCCAGGGCACCACAAACTCCAGTTTGAGATAGTTGATGGTACAGACACTAAGACTTGCTGTTAGGATGATTTCCTAGAGGCGTGGGGAGCAACCAGCATGTGGGGTAGGAGACAGTTATTTTGCGGAATTGAGAGGGATGGCCTTAAAAAGGATGTGAGATTTGGTCAGTGGGAAGACCTGATAAATGGCTGAAGCTAAGACAGACTATGCTGGGGTTGGTCAGTTGGGTGTGTTTGGGATGAAATAGAGAAGATAAGGAGGATGGTATTTTAGAATGAGAGGCAGTTATGGTGGTGGGCTGGGGTAGGGTATGAGGACTTTGAAGTGATATTGGGGTTTTATTCTAAGTATTTTACTTAATATCTTCACAACAACTCTTTATGATGGGTACTGGTATTGGCTCCATTTTACAAATGAGAAAACTGAGATCAGGAGGTTAAATAATGTGCCAAAGCTAGACATGTAGTATAGCTTCACACGTAGTATAGCTTACACATGTAGTATAGCTTACACACGTAGGAAAGTGGACTGAGACTCACAGCTAGGGAGATGAGCTCATGAGCCTCCCTCTGTAACTGCTGCTGCGTGTAACTGCAACAGGTGAAGGGTGTGTGTCATCCTGGATGAAGAATTGTTTTCATGTGGATAGTTTACTCTCTTTAGTGATAGAAAGAGCTGTATAACTTGTGAGGTCTTGCACTGTTCTGCTCTCAGTTCTTCATTCTCCTTACCTGTAGAATGGGGTTAATATATCTACCTTGGGTTGTTAGGAGTGTGAATTAAAGTGTGTAACGTAATGAAAATATTTGTGTACTTAAGATTTTGTGGCACATAGTGCCATAGAAAGTTATAATTATCATCATCATTTGCTGCAGTTTCAGTACCTGAACTTAAGTATATTCAGAAGCGTTCCTGTTATCTTCATATTTAAGTAGAATTCGTATACTGCTTTCATAAAATATAAATAAAGCATAAAATATAGTGTTTTATAAAATGGAAGTAGGACTAGCAGGACTAGCCATAACTTGTAGATTAAAGTAGACAGAAAAATGTCTCTCACAGAGGAGTTAACAGGATTATTTTGTTTTTAAATATCGTATCAGAACCACAATAAGAAAAGAATTGCTTATACTGAGAACAATACTTACAGCTGTGGATAAGACCAGACCCATTGTGTGTGTCAGCAGTCCTGGACCACAGTGCCGGGGCTCTTCTTACTACTGCAGGAAGAAAGGGTTTAGGGGCTTTTGAGGGGCTTCCTGGTATTGGACTGGTGGGTGTGGAATTTCTTTCTCTTTTTCTCTTGTTCTGTTCTTTTTCTTAATTAGAATTTTCAGACATCTGCAGAAGTAGAGAGAATAATAAAATGAACCCGTGTACTCATCATGAACTTGAACAATTACCACTCTCACATTTTGCAACTTTTGTTTCATCTTTTCCTCCCCTCTACACGCCCTTTAAAAAGATGTTATATATGTATGTATTTACTACTGCTTTATTTGCTGGGGTGTTTTAAAGCAAATCTCAGACAATGTGCCATTCACCGTAAACATACCAACATGCTTCTCTAACAGACACCAGTTCCAATTGTGCCTAGCACAGTTATTCCTGAACATCCACAGACGTCATTTCTCAAAGGCAGAAAATTAGGTACAACTATAAGTACCTATAAGTTTTAAAGAAAAAATTTTTTATTATTGTTTCCTCTGGGGGGTATACCTGCTAACTTCAGTTGCTGCCATACCATGAAATACAGTTTAGAGAATGCTGAAGCACTAGAGAAAGCGAAAGTGTGAAATTCCTTCTGGCTAGGATAATTTAGTTATTTTTTATTGAGTTTATGAGAATAAGAAAAGTAATACGAAAATTTTTGTTGCTATTCTGACTCCACATGCTATTTGGGTTTCAGTGCGTGGAGTAGGATGGCTGTTAAGCAGGGTCTGTTATGATTAGGATTTTGGATTTGAGTGGCAGGGACATGTGACTGCTGTGCAAGGGGTTATTTTTGGTGTCTGGGTGTCGGCTTCTTGTCAGAAACCATAGAAAGTTAGTGAGATGCACTTGTGGAGGCTGAGAAAACGGCAGGCGTTATGTGAGTTTTTCAAGTTTCGAACATGGGTTGTTGCTTCAGCAAAGAATTAAGTAGTGAAAATGACAATGAAAAAACTGGCCTTTTACAAAAATCTGTGGAGGAGAAGGAACCGGAGAACAAGATAAGTAAAACTTTATCTTCATTATTTGATACCCTTGAAGGTGAGGAGCTTCACAATGTTGGACATGGAGCCAGCGGGGCAGCTGCTGGAGCCAATACACGGACAAGGGCTTGTGCGAGGCCTGGGCACAAACAAGGTCACAGACCAAGACAGTTGTTTAACTCTTTTTCCTCTTCAATGTATAAGTTCTTAACTAGGTATGAAAATTTAGATGAGACTGACAAGAACCCAGATACAGTTGTTATTGAGCAGGATTGTAAAAATGCCTGCGGTACTCGGTGTGTGGGCACTGACAGTAAATGGGGTTTCTCTGAGAGTGTTTGCTCTGAAGATGGCGAGTCTCTTTCCTGTGTCCTGGTGCCTTCCTACCAGGGCATGCGGGAAGTAGCCCTTGTAAATTACGATTTGTGCCGTTGCCCAGCCACCTGTGAAAACTCTGTGATGGAGAAAGAAGTAGCCATAAATGTTCGCATCAGCAGTGATGATGAGAATATCTCTTTAGGTATGTCTGGTAGGGAGACAAAGGATGAAAACCGTATTTGTGTTGATCATAAACGATGTAGGAATTCAAGAGAGAGCGAGTTTTACAGTATTTGTGTTGTAGATGCTGACTGCCTGGATGTTGAAGACGAATTGTGTACTCGGGTATGTGGAGCAGCTGCAGCAGAAGAGAGTCATTCAGCTGTCACCTCTGAGGGGACTCGCAGAGGGGCCTGGCCAGCAGATAACACTGCACAAAGGCCAGGGGAGTTAGAGGCACTGCAGAAAGAGCTGTCCCCAGAGGGCATGCCGGGTGCAAATGAAATGAAGGAAGTCTTTAATGAGAAAACTAAACTTAGTTCTGAGCTTGTGACTGACAGTGACCCACCCTGTAAAGTAAATGCTGATGACACGCAGGCTGAGTCTTTCAGGGCCAGCACTTACACCAGGTTCCCTGAAGATTACACAGAAAGTAATGCATTACCTAACGTCGGCATACTCCCTGAGTTACATATTAACATAGACGTGCTGGAGTCTAGTGTGTGTGCAGTCCCTAAAGAAAGAGAGAGCTGTAGTTCAGAACTAGTAAGTCCGATGGGTGATTCGAATGTTAATTTAGTTAATGACACTTCAAATGTGGAAAAAAATGGTGAGTCTGGGACTGTAACAGCTAGTGTAGATCAGAATTTAAACTCTGAAAAGGAAGGAGAAAATAACTCTGTAAAACCACTAAAAGATAATCATTGTTCCACCTTAGATATTAGCAGATCAGCCAGTAGTCTCCTTTCCATAAATCTGGATAGAATTAATTTAAGTTCAAGAAGATGTATCACTTCATTGAGCTTTGGAAATGAGCATATTCCCATTCATGCTAATTTCCAAGAAACAGCCCCTAACAGAATTGCTGGTTCCGGACCTGAACACCTCCTGGGGCCAGTGATTGAGGAGCAGCACTGGGGGGACTATAGCCTGGAAACTGGGAGCATCCAGCTTTCAAACAAAGGAGAGTCGTTTCTGGAATCTGAAAATAGATCATCTTATCAAGATGAGGATAAAATTAGCATTTTTGAAGATGAAGGTTGTGGTAAGAGGGCTTTTGAATGGAGACCTCCGTGTCAGGTAGATCTCTTTGTAGGTGCTGGGGCCGGCAAGGTCCAGGCACAGATCTGTGATTTAACTCATGCAATGCGGGAAACAGAAGAGGAGAGAATGTTCCAAAGAATAGACACCATGGGACTCAGAAGTTCACAGGAAGCGCCCTCAGATGACGAGTCACTTGATGGCGCCAGATGTCGTAAGAATAACTTTATTTCCTCTGCATTTATTTTCACTTGCACTGAAGAAGAAAGTGAAACAGGCCTGAATTATAAAGCAGAAGGTAAAATGTGTGTGCATAGTTCAGGGAGTGACCTTGACAGATTAGAAAGTGCTGAAAAAGAATCACAAAAAGCTAATCCCAGAGAGAGAAGTAAAAATGATATAGAAAATGTCAAATCAGACTCTAAAACAACCTTTGACTGGGAAACAGATACCCTAAAATGCAAGGCAGCACCCATTCAGGATGTACTGGCTTGTGCTGGTTCTAGGATAACAGAAATCCCTGATTTTGAAACAAATCAAATAGAAAAAAATAATGAAAGCCATAGAGTGAGTGACTACAGATGTGAAGATCTTAATCTTGTACCACCTTTAAACCAAAGTTCGAATTCAGCTGTACAGAGGTCGGAAGTAGAGATTGACTCTGTTAACAGTGATAGAAATCTGGGACTGAAGCAGGTTTTCTCCGAATCAGCCAGAGAAGTTTCTGGTGGCTTTGGTAGTGCGTCGGGGATGAGCGAACCAAAACTAACAGATAAGGAAGAAGAAAAGAGACTTTATTTGGAGAAAGACAGCAGTGATCCCAGCATCGTCGACTGTGTAGGTCCATGTGGGGCAAGCAGACATGCACAGCACTGCACACAAGGAAATGTTGAGCCCACCATTAAAGGACCCACGTTAAACAGTGGAGTGGATTTTCTGGGATGCCCAGAGGTGATTTTTGGAAAAATGGAGTTGTGTGACACTCTTGAGGGGCATTCTTGTTTGGCTGGTGTCGATTCTGCCCTAGTGGACAGATACACAGCTGCTCCTCGTGATATACTGCAGGTAGTTCCTGTCATCCCAGGTGACAGCAGAGAGGACCATGTTTTATCATTCACAGAAGATGCTGTACATATAGCTGAAAACCCCTCAAAAGGGGATTTGCAGAGCTTCCCAGAGAAATTGTACTCCCAGTGTTTGAATGAACTTTCCTGTTACCCGATGGGAGGCTTGTCAAGCCAGATATTTTCCGAAAGACTGGCAAATGGTTGTGGATATCAAGGGGGCTGTCTGTGGACTGGTACTGTTGCAAAAGGCGGGTTAGAAGATGAACAGATGTTCAGTGACGACCTGCGCAGTGAGCGGCAGGACTTAGAGATCACCTTGTTTTGGATGGAAAAGCCCCCTCATCAGCCTCCAGTGGCACAAGATGGTGTTATTTGGGCATGGCAAAACAGAGGTGGACAGTTAGTAAGTATGTTTCATCAGTTTTCATGATTGTGCTGGGATATGCTCATCTCTCATTTTGATTGCTTTTAACTTAACAAAATATTTATTCTAAACAATTGGCACTTGTTTGAATGTTTATATAAGGCTCTGGCTCTGAGTTACTGTGGCGTCGATTTAACTATTTCCAAATTGGAGAATATGAATTTAATTCACTGTTTAGTATATTTAAACCAGAGTTTGTGTGTCAACTCTTGTTAGCCCCAAACCCTACACTGCTGCTGGTCAGACGCAGCGTTGTGCAGATGTCTTGTGTGTGTGGACATTGTGTGGTGTGCTCGTGAGTGCTGCCCTGCCCGATCCCTGTTCTTCCTCATCCCCTGCTCCTTGTTAGAGCAGAACACATATTTCACCCATTGGGTGTTGAAAGGCGTCTCTGAAAGGTCACACTTGCAGAGTATAGATGAATTAGAATCTGACTTACCACTACTTTTGTATGGTACCTGCCTAAGGCGGGTAAAATTTGCTGCTTTAACTGGCTTTGAGATCTTGATTCTGTGTCCTTTCAGTCAGAAGCTTTTCAGACCACGGTGCTCACGATGCTCGTTTGGAAGAGGCTTCACAGATGATTCTGCAGTGGGCAGCCAGTTTGAGCTTCTTTTAGGAGTTCTGTAATAAATGCAAACATTTAGCAAACAGGAAGTTAGTCTTGCTCTTCAAGCAGTCCCTTTGGACATGTGTGATTGAAAGGGTGTACTTGTAATAGCAAAATTACCTCTATTCAACCAGTAGTTTCTTATTAGTGGGTTTTTGTTGCATTAAGTGAGAATAATGATTGATACTAGTAAGGAGATAGATGTGGCTGAAATGTTGATGCCTGTTATTTGTAAATAAACAAGTAGGATTAAGTCCTATAATTTAGGGAATTATCCACCACCCTCCTTCTTTCCTTTCGAAGCCCACATTTGGGAGTCTTACCAGAAAGAGCTATGTTCGCATTAATCAGTTTTGTTCCTTCAATAGTTATAGAGGCAAAACACTACAAAATTAGGCCTTTAAATAGTACATATGTAATTGTTTACAAAGCGGGGATGATTGGTAGTTGGCTTGTCTGTGCTTGTCCCTCAGCTTAGAGTGCCTGGCTTCTGTTGCTGTCCTGGTCTTTGGCCTTGAAGTGACATGCGTGTGACTTCCGGATTAGCTTTTTAGTTATGAGACCACACCCAGATGGTGTTCTGATCTGACATCTTCTGTTTAGTGATGGTGCTTTCTCTTCAGAGCTCCAATTCTCAGAGTGCTTGTACAGACATCATTTTCGTAGTAATCTTATATAGCAGCTCTTACTCCATTTTGCAAATAAAGAGCCAGAGATATGAGACTTCATGACTCTAAGGCCAGTGAATCACTCTGAATTATTAAACTTACTTAGTGGTAAATCCAGGAATAGTCCCTGCTCACTTATCTCAGCTGTTTTATATTCTCCACCTACCTTTCCCCTTCTATGATATTAGTTACTCTAGTTCCTACTCAGTAACTTGTCAGTGGGACCATTCTGTCCCATGTCCAGAAGACACAAATTTATGAATTGGTAGGTTATTTTTATTTTAATGGGGCACGGTGTTTGGGGGTAGGAGAGTTTCTTTAGAGTGTCGGAATTTAGGGATGCTGTACTCTTCAAAGAGTAACATTGGTCATTTATGTAAAATTGCTTAGGAGTGTGGCTGTTAGGGTCCACTCACTGCTGCTTCTAGCAACCATTGTTTAGCCGCGAGTGTTCAGTGGAGAAATAGGACTCAGGCAGTCAAGCAGAAGAAACTTGCGTTGCTGGTCATCAGTTGGAGTTCATATGACTGCAAGAGAATAACCACATTTTAAAGAAATATGTTTAATACAAGTTATTTCTCATGTGAATTACAAGAATTTAATGAACTCTTGATAAATGTTTTATTTTTGCTGATAGTAGAACAGTCTTTTAATTATAGTCATTTTCATGAGCAAGTTACTTAACCATTCTCTGCCTTGGTTTTCTCATTTGTGAAATGGGGGCAGTGGTAATAACCCTCATGGGATTGTCATGGTTCAGTACAATACATGCCTAGAGCATGCCTGGTACCCAGCAGGCTCTTTAGTGTCAGTTGTCATGGCATTAGCTTGTAATTATAAGTCTGTTTTTTCATCCCTTGTCACATGTCAGAGTATCTCTTGAATACTGGTTAACTGCTTAAAATTGCGTTGTCTCTAATACTAGATTTGGATTTGAGTATTTACTACTTAAGAAGTAGTAAATTACATAAGGATAGGGTTCTATTCAGTTGTAGCATAAAATCTTTCACACTTTGTCAAATAGTGGAAAATAGAATTTTCTGAGTTACTACTGTTTTAAACATTTATTCCTTCAGCATATTTCTCAAGCACCTCTATACTGAGTTCAGGAGTGCTGAGTATTTGTGGTACAGGGTGAACAAGACGGACATCCAAGAGTTTTTGGGCTGGTGGGAAAGACAAGACGCGTTCTAGCAGTGTGAGTGCTGTGGTGGCTCTCAGATTTGTCTACGGGCAGTTCGCTTCCAGGACGGTGTGTGATCTCTGTTTGTGAACTATAGTCAGTGGCAAAAGGTGCTAAAAATGGAAAAGACCAATGTTAGCTCATGTTAGGAATTTAGAGAATGTGTCGTATGTACGTGAGATCAGGGGGTCAGGTCCGTTGGTGGAATAGCACTAACATGGGAGAGCTTGGTGTCTGTTGTGGCGTGGTGGAAAGAGACCCGGTTTAATCAGAAAAGGTGTTTACGCAAGTGTTGAAATAAGAAAGAGAATAGAGACCTGAGTTTAAAAAGAAAAACGGTTTAACTGCTGAGGAGGGTAGTGGTGTCTGAGTCGTGGAGTGGCTTCTGCGCCGCTGGGTGTGCTCATGAGGCCAGGGGCTCACCGTTCTGTCCTGTTGCCTAGTGCTGTGCCTGGCGCTTGGTGAGCATTTGGGAAGCGTTTGTTGGAGAGAGGAGTGGATGAGAGAGACAAAGAAACAGTGTGCAGAAGCAGGGGCCAACAATGAACCGGGAAGTTTAGAAGTTATGTGAGAAGGGAGACTGGAGAGTCATTGCTTCTTGAGTATAATATTCTTCAAGGAGAAGGGGAACCTTAATTTCTGCCCTATCACCAATACTTAAAGAATTCCAGATAGGTGCTCACTCAAGCATCTGGTTTTGTGGGCATGATGTTTATTGATTGCCCTTGCTTCCTAGGTGTGAACAAAGTATATCCTGTAACCACATCAGCCTCTAATCTTAATTTCAGGAATAGTTTTGTTTTTCACTGCAAGCTTTAATCACCCTAGCTAGAATGAATTTATTCTCTCTTTTTAAGATAGTTAATCTATATGTTGTTTCCTCGATGGCTCATCATGCTGCTTCCTGATCCTTTTCACGTTTGGAGGCAGCATCGGGGGATATCTGCTCGTCTCTGGGGTGGTGCAGGGAGGCTGCACTCAGCCTAGAGCTCCTGCCTGGCACTGCCCAAGGGCTTCTGGGACCAGGACCCTTGTCCCTCCCTTTGAAGCTCTGACCCCTGCATAGTGGCGTCAAGGCTTGTGATACCTGGGACAACAAATAATTTGGCTAGGTTTGCTGAAGGATTGTAGCAACAGGACTAGAGTTAGCTTGGGGAGCAGCTGCCTCCCCTCCCCACCCAGGACATCGACTTTTCTTTAGACTTGGGGAGCCACTCAAGGTTTGTAAGCAGAAGAAAATCAGGGAGTGGCTGTGGATTTAATAAGGTACGCCAGAAAAGACCTCCAATTCCCAAAGGAAGCAAAGGTGTGAGCCGTGTGGATATCTGGGAGAGTGTTCTGGACAAACAGGCAGGAAGAGCAGAAGTGCCTGGTGTGTCTGGGACAGTACGGAGGCTGGTGTAGCTGAAAATGTGCAAGGTCAAGAGGTGGCCACACCAAGCACCTCTCTGACACACCTATCAGAAGACCTTTGTTCTTCTGAGGAACTTTCGTTTTTTATGACCTTTGCTTATGTGAATGTTTGAGCTTTATTTAAAAATTTTATCCATCTATATTCTATTCAGATTTGTAAATCTGTGAATTGTGTTGAGTATTCTAGAACAGAGATGATAATTGGATCACCACTTATTTCTCTGTTACACCATTGGTAAGGCACTGAAATCTCATGAAGGCAGGGACCCTGTCTTTCATTCCTATTTCTGGAGAGCCTTGTACTTAGTAGGAACTTAAGAGTAATAGTGAATTGAGTTCTGAATGCATCAATTTTTGTTACTTTTGCACCTGATTTCATCCCACAAGTATGTGCAAATAGATAGATTCAAGTTTTTTTAGCGTAAATTCTTTATAGAGATGTGTTTTAACTCTGAATTAATAAGTAAAATTGCATTTGATTGGAATTTGGATACAAATGTGTATATCAAATTTTTTTTTAGGTACCAACAGCCAAGGTATCAGAGCTCAACCCTAATGCAAAAGTGTGGGGGACTCACATGCTACATGTGGAAGCAAGTAGTGCAGCAGACAGCGGTGTGAGTGCAGCTTGGGAGGAGACGCACGGCCGTCGCACAGACAGCAGCCAGGAGGGTGAGTGGTGAGCTGAGGGCGATGAGGAGTCGCTTTGCCCTCAAGGCTTTGTGTTTGTTTCTTTTTAATCCTCCTTTAAGAAATTGTTAATTAAAATTTGTGTCATGGTTTGTAATGGTATTTAAGAGCAAGGAGATCTTTCACAATCAAGTTAAAAATTCGAGTAACTGCAAATGTAAGCTTTTCTTTTGTTTTAACAGAAAGTTACTCTTCTAATCCTGCCTTTTGGGGTAAAATTCCTAATTGTAGGATTGGATGCCAATGGTGATGGTGACAAAAGTCATGACAATGCAGCACTATCAGATTTACAGGAGTCAAACCAAACAGCTATGAACACTTTGGCTCTGGATCACTCAGAATATGAGTCTCCACCTGAAAATAGCGAAACAGGTAAAGGTATTTTATGAATTCATTTTCATATAGTGTGTGGACTTTTTAAACTTAGCTTGTTAAATCTTTCCCTAAACGTACATTTCATCGCTTCCTTTGAGTCTGCTTTAAACTCACTGATGTGGATACAGAGATGAGTTCTGGTTGGGGAAGGTGTCATGGAGTGTCTAAGACCTGAGCAGTTCCTGAAAGACAAGTCAGATTTAATTAGGAGAAGCAGAAGATGGGCTGTAGGGCAGAGTGTCGTAAAAGTACAGAGAGGGAACATTAATGTTGAATTTTGACGCTCGAACCCTAAAGGACTTGGTTCTTCGTGAAAGAGGTATTTAAAGCTATTTTCAGAAGAAGGAAAAGAACAAGGAGAAGACAATAGTTCTCTTGTGGGGGCTAAGATATGGACCACCAGAGAAATGGCGTATAGGTGATGGGACATGGATTGCTCACGTTTGATTTTGTTTCTGCCTTAATCTGAAAAACCAGGCTTTTCTCTTTTTTTCTCTCTTTTTTAAAGATTTTATTTTATTTTTTCCTTTTTCTCTCCAAAGCCCCCCAGTACATAGTTATATATTCTTTGTTGTGGGTCCTTCTAGTTGTGGCTTGTGGGACGCTGCCTCAGCGTGGTTTGATGAGCAGTGCCATGTCCCCGCCCAGGATTCAAACCAACGAAACACTGGGCCGCCTGCAGCAGAGCGCGCGAACTTAACCACTCGGCCACGAGGCCAGCCCACCTCTCTTTTTTTTCTTTTTCAAGGAAGATTCGCCCTGAGCTGACATCTGTTGCCAATCTTCCTGGGTTGTTTTTTGCTTGAGGAAGATTGTCCCTGAGCTAACATCTGTGCCAGTCTTCCTCTGTTTTGTATGTGGGTTGGTGCCACAGCATGGCCACTGACGAGTGGTGTAGGTCTGCCCGGGAACCGAACCTGGGCTGCCAAAGTGGAGTATGCCGAACTTAACCATTAGGCAACAGGTCCAGCCCCAAGACCAGGCACCCCAACAGACCTAAGGGGCAGGCTGCACTCTCATTATTAGCAGCTGGATGGGGCAAGTTGAGTGGAAGTAACTCCCCTAAATTGGTAAATATGAATTGAACATGGAATGTGTTCCATCTCCCAGATGTTTCTATCTGAAAATACACTTGAGTTAGAGAAGAAGGTACATGAATGAGAAGGTATGCCCTTCCTTTCCGTCGTTGTTACGATCTTACTACCAAATGGTCTATGACCTATGAAAGGTACATAATAAGCAACGTGTAATGTTTGGCATTAAATGTTTGTTTATTTTCCCCCTTCAAGGGTAACCTCCTTGAAGACCTTGTCTTCACTGTGGATAATTCAGCCAGCGCTTGTTGAGTGCCTCCACTGGCTTCTGTAATCACTGTGACCCCACCTTGCACCCTCACTTCCTTCCTTACTCTGCCTGGATTACCCAGACTGTCATTTCAGTTATTTTCTTGCATCCAACTTCCTTCGTAGTTGGCTTAGCAAATGCCTCAAAATTGTTTAAATATAATGCTCTACCTTCTGTGTGCCTATTCCTGAGCAGATAGATAAATGCAGCTGAACAAAAATGTATAGCGGTGTGGAATGGTCTCTTTTTAAGTTCGTGATCACAGACTTCCAGCGGCCCGCAGCATGGCCCCCAGTGCTGCTGTGTGGCCCAGTGAAGTCACTCTCCTGGACAACTACTTTATACCTCCTGTTCTCTCCTCAGACCCTAGAACTCTCCTCTTTGTTATTTTTGCATATAGAGCATTAGTGAAGCATAATTGATGTACAATAAACATCACACATCCAAAGTGTATTATAGCTTTTCTGTAAGTTTTATTTTCCCTAGCTAAAAACGCGCTGTTCAGTGCACTATAGAATTGATTTGCTGACTCTTCCATTCCTCATTGATTTCTCTACTGGTTTTGATAAGATGTCTATGCACCTGTAAAACCATTACCACAGTCAAGGTAATGAACATATCCATCACCGTGAAAAGCTTCCTGTGCCCTCACTCCTGCTCTCTCCCTGCCCCAGGCAACTACTGATCTGCTTTCTGTCACTGTGGGTTAGTTTGCATTTTCTAGACTTTTATGTAAATAGAGTTTTAGAGTATGTGCTCTTTTTGTCTGTATTCTTTTACCTGACTTACTAATTTTGAGATTCATTCATGTAACATTCATAGGTCATTCCTTTTTATTGCTAATCAGTATTCCATTCTAGTGTACACCAGTTTTTTCATTCACCTGTTGATGAATATTTGGATTGTTTCTAGTTTTTGGCTATCACAAATGAAGCTACTGTGAATAGTTATAAGCAAGACTTTTTATGGACATTATGTTTTCATTTCTCTTGGGTAGATACATAGGAATGGAGTAGAGTGGATCATCTTGTAGACGTGTGTTTATCCTTGTAAGAGATGATAAAGCTGGGTCCATAGTGGTACCTTTGTTTTCCCATCAGCAGTGGATCAAAGCTCCAGCTGCTCTACATGCTTACCAACGTTTGATATGGTCAGTCTTTTTAATTTTAGCTGTTCTAAAAGATAGGTAGTGGTTTTTATTGCAGTTTTAATTTGTGTTTCCCTAGTAACTAATGCTGGTCAAGCAACTTTTCTGTGCATATATTTTTGGTGAAGAGTCTGTTCAAGTCTTTTGCCCATTTTCTTATTGGATTGTTTTATTATTGAGTTTTGAGAGTTCCTTATATGTTTTGGACACGTCTTTGTCAGATATGTAATTTGCAAATACATTCTCCCGGTCCGTTGCTTGCCTTTCTGTTCTCCTAACAGTATCTTTTGAAAAGTAGAACTTTACATTTTTTCATCTAGTCCAATTTGTCGGGTTTTTTTTCTTCTAGGGATCTTGTTTTTGATGTTATACCTAAGAAATCTTTGCTTAATCCAAGGTCACAAAGATTTCCTCCTAGAAGTTGCATAGTTTTAAGTTTTACATTTTTTAAGTCTGTGTTCTGTTTTCAGTTAATTTTTTATATGATGTGAGGTATGGAGCAAATTTTTTTTTTCCACGTGGGGAGATGCATCTGTTCTAGCACCATTTGTTGGAAAGACTCTCATTCCTCTACTGCATTGCCTTTGTGCCTTTGTCAGAATCATTTGTCCCTACGTGTGTGGGTTTATTTCTGGATTGTCTCTTCTGTTCCATTGATCTGTTAGTCTGTTTTGACAACAGTACCACATTGTTTTGATTACTGTAAATGATTCTTAAAAACAGGTAGTGTTAGTCTTCCAATTTTGTTCTTTTTCAGAGTTATTTTGGCTCTTAGTTCCTTTCCTTTTATATACAAATTAGAGTGAGCTGGTCACTGTCTATAAAATGCTGAAATTTTTGTTGGGATTGCACTGAATCTGTTGATCAGTTGGAGAAAATTGACATCTTAGCACAGTACTCACGAGCAAGGTGTACATCTCTACTTGTTTAGGTCTTCTTTAATTTCTCTTCGCTAGATTTTTTAGTTTTTAGTGTACAGGTCTTTCACATCTTTTGTCCAGTTTATCCTTAAATATTTCATATTTTTTGATGCTATTCTAGGTGATTTCTAAAAATTTAATTTGCAGTTGTTTGTTAGTAATCGATAGAAATATAATTTTTGTAAATTGATATCATACTGTGAAAACTTGTTAATAAGCTTACTTACTAGTTTTAGGAACTTTTTGTAGATTCCATTGGATTTTCTACATAGACAGTCATGTTATCTGTGAATAAATTCAGCCAATCTGGTTCCTTTTATTTCTTTATCTTGCCTGATTGCACTGGGTGGAT
The DNA here is from genome assembly GCF_041296235.1 of Equus asinus. Taxonomy (NCBI): domain Eukaryota; kingdom Metazoa; phylum Chordata; class Mammalia; order Perissodactyla; family Equidae; genus Equus; species Equus asinus. The sequence continues at coordinate 45,411,423 of NC_091818.1, forward strand.
CTTCCATTACAAAGATGAACAGATGTGGTGAGAGTGAACATCTGACTGACCTTAGGGGGAAAACATTCAGTCTTTCACCATTAAGTAAAATGTTAGTTGTAGTTTTATGTATAAGACTTTTATCAGGTTGACAAGGTGCCTTTCTATTAGGATTTGCTGGGAGTTTTTATGAGGAATGGTTGTTGGAATTTGTCATGTTTTTTTCTATCTATGGCAACAAACATACATTTTTTATTTTTTAGTGTGTTAAGATGAATTACATTGATTGATTTTTCAAATGTTTAACCAGCTTGCATTCCTGAGATAAGCCTCACTGAGTCATGATGTAATATACTTTTGATATATTATTGGATTAGATTGGCCAGAATTCTGCTTTGAGTCTTGACACCTGTGTTCATGAGACATATTCATCTGTAGTTTTCTTTTGTATAGAGTGGCTGATAATACTCTATCCTTTTAACATCTGTAGAATCTGTAGTCATCACATCACTCATTCCTGTTGCTGGCAATTCATGTCTTCTCTTTTTTTTCACTCTAATTGATCTGAGTAGAGCTTTGCCAATTTTATTGATCTTTGCAAAGAATCAGTGTTTGGTTTCATTGATTTTTCTCGTTTTTCTTCTTCCCATTTCATTACTTGTCTTCTGATCTTTAGAACATACTTTCTTCTGGTTACCTTGCGTTTAATTTGTCCTTTTTCGAGTGTCTTAAGATAGAAGTGAGCTCATTGATATGAGGCGTTTCTTCTTTTCTAAAATGGCTATTTAGTTCTATAAATTTCCTCTTAAGTACTGTTTTAGCACAATCGCACAAATTTCGATATGGTGTGTATTTTGTTTTTTTAAATTCAGTTCAAAATTCTTTCTAATTTTCTTTTTGATCCATGTGTAATTTAGATGTATGTTATTGGGACCAGCCTGATCCTGTGGTGGTTGGGTTCACGTACTCCACTTCGGTGGCCTGGGGTTCACAGTTTCAGATCCCAGGGGACCTACACACCACTCTTCAAGCCATGCTGTGATGGCATCCCACATACAAAGTAGAGGAAGATGGGCACTGATGTTAGCTCGGGGCCAGTCTTCCTCACCCAAAAAATAAAAAAAAAAAAAGTATGTGATTTAGTTTCCAAATATTTGGAGATTTTTCCAGGGAACTTTTTAAAAATTGATTTCTAATTTGATCTTGTGGTGAAAGGATGTATTTTGTATGACTTGAATCCTTTAAATTTATTAAGACTTTACTATGGCCCAGAATGTGGGCCATCTAGGTAAGTGTTCCCTTTGCACTTGAGAATGTGTATTTTGCGCTTGTTATGGGGGTGTTCTGTAAATAGCAATCCTGATTAGTTGGGTGATAGTGTTGTTCAAGTCTGTTCTTTCTGGTTTCTGCCTGCTTGTTCTATTGAGTAAGAAAGGTGTCCTATCTTGAGTTCATCTGTCTGTCCTGTTCTCTCAGGTTTTGCTTCATGTATTTTGGAGCTTTGTTTCAGGACTGTTATGGCCTCTTGCTATATTGACTCCTCTTTCATTATAAAATGACTTTCTTATCCCTGGTAATTTTCTTTGCTCTGAGTTTACTTTGTCTAATATTCATATAGTCACCTCGGCTTTCTTGTGACTACTGTTAGGGTACATTTTCTTCAACCTTTCATTTTTAACCTCTTGGGATCTTTATATTTAATACAGTACATTTCTTTTAGATAACAGTTGAGTCTTGCTTTTTTTAAAAAAAAGTTAAATCTTACAATCGCTGCCTTTAATTCAAGTGTTTAAAACGTTAACATTTACTGTGGTAACTGATACAGTTAGGTTAGAGTCTCTCATCTTGCCATTTGTTTTAGAACAGTTTTAGACTTAACAGAAAAATTGAGAAGATTAAGTACAGAGCGTTCCCGTAGATGAGGCATCCAGTTTCTTCTCTTCCTAAGAACTTACATTAGTATGATACGTTTGCCACAGTGACTACACCAGTATTGGTACACTTACCTAGTACCCTTTTCTGTCCCAGGACACCACACTACATTTAGACGTCATATCTTCTAAGGCTCCTTTTGGCTATAACAGTTTCTCAGACTTCACTTGTTTTTGATAACCTTGATAGTTTTGAGGAGTACTGTACTCTTTTTTTGTACTGTACTCTTCTGTTGAAATTTATATGATGTTTTTCTCATCATAATACTAGTATTAGGGTTTGGGTGCAAAAAGACCACAGAGGTCAAGTACCATTTTCATCCCATCATCTTGAGGGTACATAGTATCAGTATGAATTATCACTGTTGATGTTGACCTTAACCACCTGGCTGAAGTAGGTTTATTAGATTTCTCAACTGTAAAGTTAATCTTTCTTCTCCCGGTTCCCATATTGGACTCTTTGGAAGGAAGTCACTGCACAGCCTACACTTAAGGACTGTCCCCTTCGTGAGGGCAGAGAAGCTATGTAAATAACTTGGAATTCTCATGAATGGGCATTTGTCTCTTCTCTGTCATTTATTCAACCATTGATTTATATCAGTATGGACTCATGGGTATTTAGTTTATACTTTGAGTTATAATCCAATACTATATTATTTTTTTCTCAGATGTTCTAGCTTTGGCCATTGGAAGCTCTTCTAGTTGGTTCCATTTGACATGCCCCCATCAGCGTAGAGTTTTTGCTGTTGTGTTGATCTTCTTTTCTTTTCTTTCTCCCTGCTCCAGGTCCACAATCAGCCAATTCTCCAAGGAACCATGGTTCCTGTTATTGGGAAATGATTTTTTTTCTTTTGGAGTATGATTTTTTAATAAGTAAAACTTCATACTTATCCATGTAGTTACCATCTCTGGCACTCTTTATACTTGTGTTTAAAGCCAGATCTCCTTCTTGTACCCTTTTCTTAAAGATTGGCACCTGAGCTAACATCTGTTGCCACTCTTCTTTTTTTTCCTTTATTCTTCTTCTCCCCAAAGCTCCCCACTACATAGTTGTATATTCTAGTTGTGAGTGCCTCTGGTTGTGCTGTGTAGGACACTGCCTCAGCATGGCTTGATCAGCAGTGCCATGTCCACACCCAGGATCGGAACCGGTGAAATCCCAGGCCACTGAAACAGAGCACAGGAACTTAACCACTCAGCCATGGGGCTGGCCCTTTCTTGTATCCTTTTGCTTCCGTCTAAAGGACTTCCTTGGATATTTCTTGTGGTGCAGATCTGCTGTGATGAATTATTTCAGCTTCTGTATATCTAAGAACATCTTTATTTTACATTTCTTTTTGCTTGGTGTATAGAATTCTGGGTTATCAGATTTTTTTTTTTTGTCAGCCTTAAAGATGCTGTGCTGCTGTCTTTCATTTGCATTATTTCTCAAGATAAATCTGACGTCATCCTTAAATTTGTTCTACTTTGTATAGCCTTTTTTGTTATCTTGCTGCTTTTAAGATTTTTCTCTCTTTTAGTGGTTTTGAGTGTTTTGATTATGATGTATCTTAAAGGTAATCTTCAGGTTCCTGTAGTTGGTTTTCATTGAGCTTCTTGGATCTGTGATATATAAATGTTTTCGTCAGACTTGGAAAAATTTTGGCCATAATTTCTTCAAATGTCCCTCTGAAACCGCCCCACCCCCCCAGCCATTTCTTCTCCTTCATGATCTCTGGTTATACCTGTGTTAAGCCCCTTGAAGTTGTCCCACAGCTTACTGATCCTTTCTTTTTTAAGTAATTATTTCTCTGTTTCATTTTGGAAAGTTTCTGTTACGTTTTTAAGTTCACTAGTCTTCTGTAATGTCTAATCTGTTGTTAATTCCATCAAGTATATTTGTAATATTGGACATTATAGTTTTCATCTGTGGAAGTTCTATTTGGGGTTTTTTTTCCATGTCTGCCTAACTTTGTGAGCATGTGGAATGCAAGTAGGATAACTGTTATAATGTCTTTCTCAGTTAATGTCAACATCTGCATCAGTTCTGGATAGGGTTCTCTTGATTACTGGGTTATATTTTTCTGCTTCTTTACATTCACTGTAATTTTTGGTTGGATTAATTTGACTTTGTTAGGTGCTTAATATTTTTGTATTTCTATGACTATTTTGATTTTTGTTCCAGGTTGCAGTCAGTTGGAAACAATTTGATCCTTTCATATCTTGTTTTCAGATTTGTTAGGCATGAGTGAAGCAGTGCTCAGTCTGGGACCAATTATCTTCCACCCCTGAGGCAAGACCCTTCTCTCTGCTCTTCCCCATGTAGACAGTACTCCAGAACATGAGGGGTTCTACTCCAGCTGGTGGAAACAGGGGCTGTTGCCAATTCTCATTCTTTCAGGTGGTTCCTGCCTGGCCTCAGGGAGTCCATCACACCTGTGCTGTGCTTAGAGTGTGGCTGCCTACTTGTTGGGGGTCTTCCACAGCTCTCTGGACACCATCCCTGTGCACTCTGTCCCAGCACTCTCCTCTGTCTCTTAATTCACTGAGCCCACTGGATTCTACCTGGCTTCCCACTTCCTGAGCCCAGGCCCAGGACAGTCATATGTCTCATCTCTCTCAGGGACTGGTGTCCTACAGCTGGAAAACTTGTTTCATTTGTTCTGTTTCTTATTGTTTCCATTCCGAAAATATTTATTCAAACTCTCCACATGCCAGATTTAGTTGGCATACGTCAGTGAACATAAGTGATGAAAGGCCCTGCCCTGCTGGAGCTTACATCCTATTGGGCAGAGACAGACAGTACACATAATAAATAAGTTCGTGATATATAGTGTAAGAGGATGATAAACATGACAGAAAAGACAAATCAAGGTAAGGAAAGTGCTGGGGTGAGGTTGCAGTTTTCTCCAATTATACCTTATTGAGGTATAATTGACAAGTAAAAATTGAATATATTTAAGGTGTACCACATGGTGGTTTGATAGTACATATACTCTGTGAAATGATCACCACAGTCCGGCTAATTAACACATTCATCACCTCAATAGTTACTTTCTTTTTTTTTTTTTTTGGTGTGCTGAGAAACTTAAGATCTACTCTTAGCAAATTTCAAGTACACAATACATTATTATTAACTGTTGTCACCATGCTGTACCTTAGATCTCCAGATCTTATTCCTCGTATAACTGAAAGTTTGTACCTGTTGACCAACATCTTTCCATTTTCCCTCAACCCCCAGCCCCTGGCAACCATGGTTCTACCCTCTTAGTCTATGAGTGCTACTCTTTTAGATTCTACATATAAGTGAGATCATGTAGTTTTTTTTCTTTCTGTGTCTGACTTATTTCACTTAGCATAATATTCTCTAGGTTCATCCATATTGTCACAATTGGCAGGATTTTCTTCTTTCTCCTAGCTGAATAATATTTCATTGTATATGTATACCACATTTTCTTCATCCATTCATCTGTCAGCAGACTCTTAGGTTATTTCTATGTCTTTGCTGTTGTGAATAATGCTGCAGTGAACATGGGAGTGCAGATATCTCTTTGAGATACTGATTTCATTTCCTTTGGATATCTACCCAATAGCGGGAATGCTGGATAATATACTAGTTCTATTTTTAATTTTTCAAGGAACCTCCATACTGTTTTCCATAGTGGTCTAACCACTTTACGTTCCCACCAACAGTGCACAAGGGTTCCCTTTTCTCCACATCCTCACCAACACTTGTTATTTCCTATCTTTTTAAAAATTTTTTTTGAGGAAGATTAGCCCTGTGCTAACATCTGCCACCAATCCTCCTCTTTTTGCTGAGGAAGATTGGCCCTGAGGTAACATCTGTGCCCATCTTCCTTTATTTTATATGTGGGACATCTGCCACATCATGGCTTGATAAGTGGTGCGTAGGTCTGCACCTGGGATCCGAACTGGCAAACCCTAGGCCACTGAAGCAGAGTGCACAGACTTACTCGCCATGCCACCAGGCCAGCCCCTTTCCTGTCTTTTCCATGATAGCTGTCCTAACAAGTGTGAGGTGGTATCTCATCATGGTCCTGATTTGCATTTCCCTGATGATTAGTGACGTTGAGCACCTTTTTTATGTACCTATTGGCCATCTGTATGTCTTCTTTGGAAAAATGTCTACTCAGATCCTTTGCCCATTTTTAATTGGATTGTTTGGTTTTTTGCTATTGAGTTTTGTATATATTTTGGGTATTAATCCCTCATCTGATAGATGATTTGCAAATATTTTCTCACAGTCCAGTTCATTCTTTTGGTTTCCTTTGCTGAGCAGAAACTTTTTAATTTGATGTAATCCCACTTGTTTATTTTTGTTCTTGTTGCCTGTGCTTTGGTGTCAAATCCAAAAATATCATCACCAAGACCTATTTCAAGGAACTCTTCCCCTACATTTTCTTCTAGTAGTTTTACAGTTTCAGGTCTTACGTTTAAATCTTTAATGCATTTAGAGTTGGTTTTTGTATATGATGTAAGATAAGGGTTCTGTTTCTTTGTTTTGCATCTGACTGTCCAGTTTTCCCAACACCATTTATTGAAGAGACTGTCCTTTCCCCATTAAGTATTCTTGGCAGTCTTGTTGAAGATCAGTTGACCATATGTGCATGGGTTTATTTCTGGGTGCTCTATTCTGTTCCATTGGTCTGTGTGTCTGTTCTTATGCTGATTCTATATTGTTTTATTACTATAGCTTTGTAATATAGTTTGAAATCGGGGAGCATGATACCTCTGGCTTTGTTCTTCTTTCTCAAGATTGCTTTGGCTATTTGGAGTCTTTTGTGGTTCCATACGAATTTTAGGCTTAGTTGTTCTATTTCTGAGAAAAATGCCTTTGGAATTTTGATAGGCCTTGCATTGAATTTGTAGGTGGCTTTGGGCAGTATGGAGATTTTCACAATATTAATTCTTCCGATCCAAGAACACAAGATATTTTTCCATTTTTTATGTCTTCAATTTCTTTCATCACTGTCTTACAATTTTCAGTGTACAGATCTTTCCTCTCCTTGGTTAAATTTTTTCCTGGGTGTTTTATTCTTTTTGATGTAATTATGAATGAAGTTCTTTTCTTAATTGCCTTTTTGGATAGTTTGTTGTTAGTATAGAAATGCAGCTGACAGTGTCCCATAATTCATGCAGGCTTTCTTCACTGTTTTGTTTATTGTTGTTTTTGTGAGGAAGATTGGCCCTCAGCTAACATCTGTTCCCAATCTTCCTCTTTTTGCTTGAGGAAGATTGTCGCTGAGCTAATACCTATGCCAGTCTTCCTGTATTTTGTATCTGGGACGCCACCACAGCATGGCTTGATGAGTGGTGTGTAGGTCACCACCTGGGATCTGAACCTGCAAACCCTGGGCTGCTAGTGAACTTAAACACTATGCCACTAGGCTGGCCCCTTTTCATTGTTTTTCTTTTTGTTCCTCTAACTGGCTAATTTCATATGACCTGTCTTTGAGTTTGCTGACTCTTCCTTCTGCATGACTGAGTCTACTGTTGAGGCTCTCTGTTGAGTTTTCAGTTTTGTCATTGTATTCTTCAGCTCCAGGATTTCTGTTTGGTTCTTTCTTATGGTTTCTGTTTGTTTACTAAACTTGTTTTGTTTGTACATTGTTTTCCTGATTTTGTTTTGTTTTCTGTGTTCTCTTGCATTTCATTGAGTTTCTTTAAGATGATTATTTTGAATTCTTTCTCAGGCTGTTCGTAGATCTCCATTTCTTTGGAATCAGTTACTAGAGCCTTACTAGTTTCCTTTCACAGTATCATATTTGCCTGATTCTTGTAGCCTTGCTTTGGTATCTGTGCATTTGAAGGAGCAAACACCTCTTCCTGTCTTTACAGACTGGTTTGGCGAGTAAAGACCTTCTCCTCTTGGTTTAGGCTGATAGGATTACCTCTGACATCACAGTCCTGGTGGATTGGAGCCAGGTCGCAAGGCTGCTGCTGGGTCTGCAGTCAAGTGCACAGTTGGGAGAACTTGGGTGGATGTGGATCCTGCCTGCTCCCTGGGTACTCAGGGGATATGGACTGGTGTATCTCCTGGTGGGTCTTCCGGATGGGCAGAACTGCTCATGGACTGGCAGCACAGCTGGGAGGGGGCAGCACAGCTGGGAGGGGCTGGAGCAGAGTCACAGATGTGTTTCAGGATCTGCAGTCAGACCGAGGTTGGCTAGCCTATCTCCAGGGGCATGCCAGGGTAGTTTCCCTGAGGGACCTTTGGCTGGTAGGACAGCTTGTGGACTGTGGCTGGGAGGGGCTGGAGCCCATTTCTAACACCCTTTCAGTATCTTCAGTCTGACTGAGTTTGGTGGGCTTGCCTCCGGGGGCTTCTGGACTGTAGCCAAGAGGGGCTGGAGCTGGGTCATGGACCACTTTGGGGTCCACAGCCAGGACTGAGGTCTGTGTGCCTACACCCAGGGCACAGGTGAGCGTGACTCTTCTCCCATGTCCCTTGGTGAGTGATGCTGGTGACAAGACTAAGTCAAAGGGGGCTGTAGCCAAGTCCTCAGGGGTATGGGGCTATTTCCAGGTCTGTAGCTGCGACCTCCATTGGCAAGTCAGCTGCCTGGGTGTCGGCCTGCCTCCTCGAAACGACTCTCCTTGGTCTTGTACTGTACTTGCGCTGGGGTTTCATGTCTCCTACCTAGATCCCACAGTTCCCACAAAGGCCCTCTTGTCCAAGGATGGATGCCAAATTTTTGTTGCTGAGAGGAACACAAGTGGGGATCTCCTATTCCACCATCTCGCTGATGGCACTCTCTGTCTCTTTGGTTTTCCTGGTTGATTTACAAGAGGAGGAAAGTCCAGTCCCTGTTCTCCATCTTGCCTGGTCGCAGATAACCTCGTGTCTTAGTTAATTGTGGAGACGGGAGCTGTCAGAAGAGCACTTCCACACTCAACACCCCTGAATCTGTCTTCTCTCTGACTCCTCCTCTCCTGTGTTCTCACACCCTTTGCTGTGTCAGGGATCTTCCACATTGGCATATCCTCTCGTGTTAGGTGAAACCTCCCTCGACACGCTGTCTTCCCCCAGCAGAACTCTCCAGACTAATCGTCTGGATCAGCTGTCTCCCTGCCTACCTCCTGTGCCCTCTTGAGTCCCACCCAGGTAGACGGTTGTCCCAGCCACATCACCAGTATTGCCTTTGTCCAGTCTTCAGTGACATGGTGCTGCCAGATCAGTGGGTAATCTGCCTAACTCAGCGTGTCCTTATGTCTCCCACCGACTCCACATCCTGCCTCCCCAGTCACGTCCTCTCAGTTTTCCTCAGGGGGTTGGAGTGCCTCAGGGTTCAGTCCTGGCCCTCAGCTCTTCCTGCATTGTTGGCTTAATTTCCACCCTTAACCTGAAGAGTCCCAAATATTAGTTTATCCTTGATTATTGCATCAGCATCCTAACTAGGCTCCCTGCTTCCCTCTTTGCCCTCACCATCCGTCTTCAACACAGAATATGGGGCTTTCTCTGAGATGGAAATTGGTTTTCCACCACGTTTAGGTTAGAATTTTCATGTCCTCACTGTGGCCTGCAAGGACCCTGGATCTGACATTCACCCTCCCTGCCTCTGTGGCCTCCTTTCTTACCACAGTCCCCCACTCACTCTCCCAGGCATTCTGGCTTCCCTCCTGGTTCTTTAGGACCCCCTGCCAGACCTGTGCATTTGCTGCACCCCTGCTTAGAATGTACTTCCCACAGACCCTGGACAAGCCTACGCTCTCCTCCATCAGATCTCTGCTCCATGCCGCCTCCGTGCCAAGACCCCTCTGAGCACCCCGTCTGGAGTGGCTCTGTGCATGCCATTCCATGCCCTGGGTCTTATTCCATATGTCAGATTCTCCCTGACGCTGAATGCAGTGTTTACTTACGTAGTTGTTGACTGCCTCTCCCACTGAGAGCAGAAATTTTGCCTCATTGAGGCTGAATAAGCAGTGCTATAACAATGCATGGCACACAGGAGATGTGCTTAATGAGAATTAAATGGGTGATTAGGAGAGGCCCCTCTGGATGAAGGAGTAAAATCAGGTGGTGGTTTCAAGGGCCATTTCTAGTTTTCAGTCTCATCAAGTCCATTTGTTTGTTTTCTTTTCTTTTGGTGGTTTTGTTTTTTTATAGTGGGGGTGGATTTTGGTAAAGCTCTTCGCATAAAACAGACACAAGCTCTCTGTCCTTGTTATAAATGCTCCCACTTTGTCTTTGCTTTTTCATGGTCTTTGACTTTTAAAATAACAAGTATCTTTTTTCAGAAAATTCCACATGTATGATTATGCAAATTTATACAGAAGTGTACAAAATTCTGAGTTCTGAGTGTGTCAGTGCTTTTCCTCTCCTAGTGCCACCTAAAATGGGGTCCTCACCTGGCGTGCAGAGTCCTGGAGAGGGGCAGGGGCCTCACCCCAAACTCCTGCATGGAAGTCCTGCTCCTGCTACGTACAGAGTCTGGCGGTGCCCAGGCCTTCCCCTGAGCTCGCTTATACTGTCCTAGAGGCCCCAGGGCCATGACAGGTGCTTCGTGTGACACACGTGGACTGTGCCATCCAGCATCTTAGGGGAAGTCTCCTCTAGAGTCTAGTCGCAGCTTCTATTTCCTCTTGAGGGTCTGCTTATTTAGTATTTTCCAGTAGGATCTCTTTAACGCCACGATTTCTTACTGTAACTGACTGCCTGGAAATTTAAAGACAAGTTTATAAAGCCCTGGGGCAGAAACTGCATAGTCCTTAGGGTCTGGTATTTATGATCCCAGCCTTGATTTTTTGGCCTGTATTTATTATTTCCTTATTTTGATTTTTTCCTTTGTATTTTATTATTGTTTTAGTATCTGTGTTCTTGTAGGCTACTTGAAAATCCTTTTTGAATTGAGGCAACACATTAAGTAAGCTTACACTTATTTCGTGATAAAAAGCACCTGCGAAACTTTGCTAATCTTACTTCTCAGATTATTTTTTGAAAGTGTTTTTGTTTGGGGAACAGGAGTTTTTTTGCTTATGATTTCTCTTTTTTTAGTAGCTAAAATAGCATTTTTCTTATATACACTATGTAGATGAGTTAATATGTATATTGAGAATATTAGACTTGCCTTACTGAATCATCTGCTGGGTGAATTTTAAGCCGTTTTTCCTCAGTTGAGTATTACTTTTCTGTAGGAGGAAATGAGTCTCAACCAGAAAGCCAGGAAGACCCTCGAGAAGTACTTAAGAAAACATTGGAATTCTGCTTATCTAGGTAAGGACGGTAGTAGTTTTTCTAGTACCTAATAATCTGTGTTGTTCTGCATTGGTTATTGTTTACAGATGTGGCACTTTACTTAGCAATGTGTGTCTGTTAATATCTATGTCTGTATACGTCTATTAATAGGAAATCCAGAATGTTGAGTAGTAATTACCTTTGACATGTTGGAGAACTGAACATAATCCTCTGGACCAGTGTTCCCCACAGTTGTCCACAGATTCATCTTGACCATTATCTGGGCTGCTTTATGAAGTTTGGATTCCTACGCCCCACCCCCTGCCCATGGAATCAGACTCTGGGGGTGGAATCTTTGGTCATCAATCTCACTGAGACATTTTTAGCACACTAAAGTTGGAGAACAAGTTTCCTATACTAGTTCTCAAAAAATGCCAAAACTGCAGTAGCAAATTGTTTTATTTATATAGCACTCATATTTTTAGGGTTTTTTTCCTGAATACCTTTTCTATTGAAAAATAGAGTACAACCTTTAGAGTTCAAATGACAGAACTGGACATGCAAGATGGGATAAGGTTACATGTAGTTTTCTTTGACTATGAAGATAACCGAACAGCTATGTGTAAAGTTTTCTACCAATAGTGGTGATTTTTCAGGTTTTTATCTGGGCCTTCCTTAAGACCTCACAGAGGTGTCTGATGAGGGCTGCCTCAGAGACAATAGGGCTGCGTGAGGGAGAGCTGAGGGTTGTGCGCTGGCCTTCCTTCCACGTCCATATATTCACAAGTTAGGAAACCCCATACACTGCATGATGATATGCTTTAAAAGGAGAAGATGGTGCTGCAAATGTTGAAAACCTAGTCTGCACCACTTGCAAACCCTGCTCTGTCGCTCCTCTGGCCAGAAGCCTCATATGTGCAAGATGGCTAACCAAGATGAGGGGGACAGAACAGCGTTTACCTTTGCAAATCAGTGGCTTTATGCAGCTTTGCAATTGTCATCGGCCTTCAGCACAGGACCAATGAAACCCAGAGTTTAATTGTGTCTGGCTTAGAGATGTTTTTGAGCATAATGTCCTCTTTATGAAAACATTCATCATAGACCAGAATACCAGGAAGTAGCTCATCATCACTAAACTACTGATTATATGTGGCTTACCTTGTGACCCTGTGGGTTATGTTACTGATCATGTTTCCTTCTTTTTAATCCTGGCTGCTAAAAAGTGCTAGGAAGCCAGAGTTGGATTTGCAGTTTCTCTGGCAAGTGTCCAGACTGAACAGCACATACTGGGGACCAACCTTTCCCAGCCTTTTCATATTTTTCTTACTTTCTTATTCTTTCAGATGGATCTCCTTACTTCAAAAATTGTGTTTATGTTTTTAATAAGCTACTGAAACATTTTTTAGAACAGAGAAAAGCTATGAATATGTTTTTTAAAGATTTACCTGCTAATTAATTTTGATTATATAAAGTGCAGTAGCATACTTTTACTTTTGCTCTCTCCGCCTGCCAAAATGTCCCTGAAAAAAATTTACGTCCAGTCATAGAGATGGCAAATACCAGGTGGGGTTTGAACTCAGATCTAATTCTGAAGCCATACCATGCTACACTTGTATGTCTTGCGAAGCTTCCTTTTAAAGAAGCCTTAATTAAGAGAGATTGTCTTCTTTCTGCAGGGAGAACCTTGCTAGTGACATGTACCTTATATCGCAGATGGACAGTGATCAGTACGTGCCAATCACCACGGTAGCTAACCTGGACCACATCAAGAAGCTCAGCACCGACATGGACTTGATTGTCGAAGTGCTGAGATGTAAGTAAACAACAGTTAGCTCAATCGTACCTGGTCTTGACGCCATTTGCCTTCCGGGTGCGACCTTTAGATGCACACCATTCAGTGCTCAGGCGCTCAATGGCGAGTGGAGCCTTCCCGGGCCTTCTGAGCCTTGCCGACGAGTCCCATGTCTGGTGAGCGCCCATGGCATTGGGGCGCTGATGGGCTCCCTAACTGAGACCTCAGTGCATCCCAGCTGTATGTCGTGGGAACTGAAAAGGGTAACGGCAAGATTAAAGACAGCTGTGATGTTAATGAAAAAGTAATGGTATTTAGGGTAAAGTAGAATACGTTTTAATTGGTAGTCTAGTCACTAAATGAGTTTCTTTCAAATTGCAACTTCCTGCTGAAATTTTGGTGAAATATTATTGCATTTTTCCTTAAAAGGATATTGTGAATGAAGTTGTTTCTTGGACATTTGGCAACATCAAAGGAAGGTTTAAACCTTACATCAGAGACCCACAGGGATTCAGGAAATGTGGATATTTAAAGTGTTAGCTGCTGTGTCACAAGTGTACTTTGCTGGTACCCTGGTTTGCTTTGCAGATTGAAGCTTCTACAACCTATCCATTTTATTTATTTATTTATTTTTGAAAAGCCACTTCCCTGAGGTATAATTGACATGGTGAACATGTGTTTCAAGTGTACCTTGGGTCAGTTTGGACCTGTGTATACATTGGTGGGCTGTTCATCACATCACGGTCAGGATTACGAGCATATTCACCACTGCCCAGAGTTTCCTATGCCCCTTCCACCTGCGATGGCTTCATTGGGGATTAGTTTTATATTGAATGTATGATATAATGCATTTCTTTTTAAATGGGGTTGGTTTTAATGATGGAAATTCACTTTTTATAATAGGGCTGCAAGTAGCAGGTGAATTATTTCTCCCTCCTCAGAACTGCTCTACTGAGCAAGTCCAGTGGGTGCCCTTCACAAAGAACAGTGTGGCGTGTGCTGGCCCCCTTCCCCCTCCATGCTGCCTAAATATTTCCAAATGATGAGATGTTGCATGCCTGAGTTAAAGCCTCGTTTCTCTGTTCACGACCATGACTTTGCATCACTGACGCTTAGGCAGAAGCGTTCACATGTTCTCCCTGGCTCAGCTGACTGCTGACAGTCAGGGAAGATTTTTTTTCTTGTGTGCATTTGACTTAATGGTAGTAGAAAAAGATGAACATCTTACCCTAGAACTTAGTTGGATTTTCTTTTCATGAATAAAAGTTCTCCTCTGTTTTCTGTTCCTAGGCATATGTTGTAAGGTCATTAAATTATTGAACCAGATGCTAAACATAGCAGGTATAATCCATAAAGTTTGATTTCTAAAAATTATACCACCGTTTCCCAAGATCTTGTTATACTTTCCAATGTTGCTTTGTTTTTTGGAGTTCATTTAGAACAGAAACCTATTTTATGTATGAGTTGAGTTTGGTTCCATCTGACCCACATAAAGGCCAGTGGCTTTCTTAACCTAAAAACACTTTACTCTGTTAACAGTCTGTGGTTATTAGGAATCCCAGCTTTGGTTATTCCTTTTAGGTATTCCTTGGAAACTTGGCTGCCCCACTGAGGATAATTTCTCAGTTGATGCTTGTTGGTGAGGGGTCATTCGTGCAGGCTCTGAGGATGTTTAATTGCCCTGCGTGTTTGCTTTAAAGGAGCCGTTGCTCCCATGGACAGCCCTGTAACTCTCCACTCCAGCTCCACCTGTCCTTTTCCAGGGCTGTGTTTGGGGAGTTCTTGAGTTGTAATGTTATCTTCTGTCCATTTGTTATTCAGTTCTTTGGTGTCTAATTGTCTCTTTTCTCTCAATCTTTGAACAAAAATATATGCATATGTAATAACCTATGTGAACAGACTATAGTTAACATAGTGTTAGTTGCAGTTCTGAAGAGGGTGACATAAATAAGCCTCTGTGAGCAGAGATCTCTTCTTAAATTTAAATCTTATCCTCATCCCCAAAATGCCTAACATAGAGTCAGACACATAGTAGACATCTGATAACATTTTATTTTAATTTGGATGTCCCTTACTACAACACTGAGACTCACAGGTTAATTGAGTTACATAAATTACATTTTTAGAGTATTTTCATATCATACATATAGTGCATGACATAGTATATCTGATTCAAATTCTTTGTTTTTACACTTAATATAATTGAAATGCTAATTTAAAAAAAACACTAAAATATTTGTCACCAGAGTATGAATAAATACATTGTGATGTAGCCACACAGTGAATACTAGAGCAGTTAAAATTAACTAGACGTACATTTTTCAGTAAGAATACATTTAAAATCATAACATTGAATATAAAAGCATATTTTAAATAGCACAAGATGATACCATTTATGTAAAGTTTAGGTATGTGTAAGAACCATATTTTTATGGATTCGGAGGTCCAGGGTAAGAGTATAAAACCACGAATAGGATTGAAACTCCTGATTCAATGTGACTGTTGTGGGTGGCTGGACTGGGCAGGGAGGAGAGGGACAGAGGGTTTCTCGAATACCCGTTTTTTGGTTTGTTTTACAGCTTTATTTAAGTAGAATTTGCACGCCATAAGTTACACGTGGTTTAAGTGTACATTTGTAAGTTTTGGCATATTTATACACCCACAGAGCTACCACAATCAAGATAGTGAACATATCCATCACCCCCTAAGAGTTTTCTACCTCCCCAGACAACCACTCATCTGCTTTTGGTCACTATAGATTAGTTTGCATTTTCTAGAAATTTTATATAAATGGAATCAGTCATGCAGTATCCCTTTTTTTTGTCTGGTTTCTTTCACTTAGCATAATTATTTTGTTGTTGAGTGTATCAGTAGATCATTGCTTTTTATTGCTGAGTAGTATTCCATTGAGTAGATACACCACAGTTGGTTTATTCACCCCTTAGTTGATAGACATGTAAGTTATTGTAGGTCTTGCCTACTACAGAGAAAGTTGCCGTGAACCATCGTGTAGGTCTCTATGTGGACAAATCTTCCATTTCTCTCGAGTCAGTAGCTGAGAGTGCAGTGTCTGTATGGTGTGATAGGTGTACGTTAGCTTGTGAAACTGCCAACCTGTTCCCAGAGTGGTCGTACCATCTCACAGTGCACGTCACCCACAGAGAGGCAAGCTCCCTTGTTCCCAGCCTTGCCAACGCTTGACATGACAGACATTCTAGTTTTAGATTTTCTAATAGGCCTGTGTGGTTATCTCACTGTGGTTTTAATTTCTGTTTCCCTAATGCCTGCTAACATCGAGTAGTCATTTCATGGGCTTATTTGCCCTCCTTTTATTTTTGCTTAAGTATCCCTTCAGGTGCCTCCCTGCCCCTGCCACTTTTTTATTTGTTTTCTTACAATTGAGATTTGAGAGGTGTGTGTGTATAGCTTCAGATATGTATTATCTGTATTCTGGATATAAGTCCTTATCAGATATGTGATTTGCAAATACATTCACCCAGTCTGTGGCTTCTCTTTTTATTCTCTTAATAGTATCTTCTGAAAAGCAGAGTTTTGAATTTTTTATATAGTCCAGTTTATTAATTTTTTTCTTTTATGGATCTTGCTTTTGGTGTTGTGTCTGAGAAATCTTTGCTTAATCCAAAATCACAAAGATTTTCTCTTAGAAGTTGTGTAGTTTTAGGGCTCACATATTTAAGTGTGTGATCCATTTTTAGCTAATTTTTGTAGGTGGTCTGATATTCAGGGCCTCTAAGGGGCCTCTAAGTTCACCGCCCCTCGTGTGGGGATACTCACTGCTTCAGCACCATTTGTTGAAAAGGCTCTTCTTCCCCACTGCCTGGTCAGAATCGTTTGTCCCTACACATGTGGGTTCATCTCTGGGCCGTGTGTCTGTCCTTGATCTGCTTGTACTGGCTTTGATGCCAGTACTACAGTGTCTTGATTATTCTGGCTTTACAATAAGTCTTAAAGTAGGTGCAAAATCTTCAACTTTGTCTTGGCTCTTCTAAATGCTTTGCATTTCCATATGAAATTTAGAATTCTAGTTGGGTGCTAGTATGTAGGAATGAATTGATGTTTGTATATTGATCTTGTATACTAAAACCTTGCTAAGGTCATCAGTTCTAGGTTTTTTATGGAAATTGTATCAGATTTTGTGCATAGAGATAAGCTTGTTGTCTATGAATGAAGAGGTTTCCCTCCTTATACCCAGTCTGGGCACATTTAATTTCTATTTCTTGCATTATGCCCTGGCTTCACCCTGAGCACGGTGGTAGATAGAAATGGGGAGAGTCAACATCCTTGCCTTGTCCAGTCTCCAGGCAAGTGTGATGCTAGGTGTTGGTTTTTCATAGGTGAGGAGGTTTCCCTCCCGTTGCTGAGTTTGCTGAGACTTTTTATCAGGAATAAAAGTTGGATTTTGTCAAATACTCTCTCTGCGTCTATTAGAAATCATATGGTCTTTTGCTTTGTAGTCCATTAATATGGTGAATTACATTGCTTAATTTTCGGTTGGTAAACCAGCCTTGCATTACTGAGAAAAAACCCACTTGTCCTTATTTGTTATCATTTTTATATATTGTTGGATTCAATTTGGCAAGCTCTGGTAAGAATTTTTAATGTTCTTGAGGGACATTGGCCTACAGTTTTCTTTTTCTTAATGCCGTTGTTTAGTTTGGGTATCAGAGAACTGCTGGCTTCGCAGGTTGAATTGGACAGTACTCTCTTAGGTATTTTGAAAGAGTTTGTACTGTAGAATTGGTATTATTTTTTCCTTGAATATTTGGTAGGATTCTCCAGAAACCATTTGGCCTTGAGTTTTCTTTTCTCTCATATGTCTTGGTCTATTCTGGTGACCTCCTTCTTGGAGTGAGCTTTGGTCATGTCTGCCTTTTAAGGAATTCTTCTGTTTCATGTAAGTTGTCTAATTTATTAGCATGAACTTTTTCTCACTATTCTCTTAGGATCCTTTTAATATAAGTATAACCTGTGGCAAAGTTACATCTTTCATTCCTGATGTTGGTAACGTGTGTCTTTGAGGTGGTGGACAGTTCTGAGCCCTGATTGTGATGATTGTGCTGTGACTTGAATCTACACATGATATAGTTTCACAGACGTGACACCAAAAACCAAAACATAACAAAAAGGGAATGCACATAAAGACTGATGAAATCTGAATTAGGCGTGTCCCTGTGTTAGCAGTCTTGCCCCAACGCCAGCCTTCTCGTTTTGACAGTGGACTGTGATGGTGTAAGATGTTGTCATTAGGGAAAGCTGGGTGAAGGGTACATGGCAACTTCCTGTGAGTGCAAAATAAAGTCATAATAAGACAGAAGATTATAGAAAGGAGAAAGCCGTTAACCCTGAATCTTAATCTACTTTTAGTTCTTTGAGCTGTTTACAATTTTTGTTTCATGGTATGAACATTTGTTACAGCTCTTACAGAATTTTTTTTTTTTAAGATTTTATTTTTTCCTTTTTTTCCGCAAAGCTCCCCATGCATAGTTGTATATTCTTCGTTGCGGGTCCTTCTAGTTGTGGCATGTGGGATGCTGCCTCAGCGTGGTTTGACGAGCAGTGCCATGTCTGCACCCAGGATTTGAACCAACAAAACACTGGGCCGCCTGCAGTGGAGCGCGTGAACTTAACCACCCGGCCACGGGGCACAGAATTTTTTAAGTTCCCATGTTCCTGAGTTTTGGAAATGTAACATGAAAGATTGGTTTAAAACTTCTGGATAGTTTTCCTATTGTATACAGGTTTCTTTAGTGTGACACATCCTGCTGGAGTATCTATGTTATATCATAATAGAATACAGGTGGTTGATTTGTTTTAATATTTGTTTTTTACCATTCATTTTTCTTCTCTTTATAGCTTTACCTTTAGTCCAAGTGGATGAGAAGGGAGAAAAAGTAAGGCCGAATCAAAATCGTTGTATAGTAATACTGCGGGAGATCCCCGAGTCCACCCCTGTAGAAGTAAGTCGTTTCTCCTCTGAAGGACACGTGGGCACTTCTGTGTGGGTTTTTTGCTTTGATTTTTTTCTTACTTCTGTGTTTTTTGGAGAGCATATTTTAAAGGATAAATACCTGCAGTAACAGTTTTTCCTAGATTTACGCACTCTGATAGTTACATTGTGATTCGTTTTTAAGAGTGCTTCTCAAACTTTTTGGTCTCAGGACTCCATTACACACTGTACAGTAAAAACATAGAGTTTATGATAATTTCATTATTCAGAAATTAAAAGTAAGAAAATGTTTAAATATTCATTTAAAAATAGACATAAACTCACAAGTTAAGATAAAAATCGCATCTTTATGCTAAATGACTTTTCAATACAAATGTTTTCATGACAAGAGGGGCACTGTAAAGAGTTCACGCCAGTGTAGCTTGTGCTTGACTCGAGCTGAGTCAGTGTAAATGTTGTTACAGTAAAGAGGCAAAGACATCTTTTTTTTGTAAATGGAGTCTGGAGATCATAATTTGAGAACTGCTAACTTAGGTGATGATTTTAGGAAACCACAGTATTTGCTAGCTTGAGTTGCGGAAAGTAATCTGCCTTATTGCACTGCTGTGAGACCTGCTACTTGTCCAGATGCTTAAACTAAGTGTGTTGTGTCATAATGCACACTGATAGCCACACCTTGAAATAATAAAGGGCAGTCTTCATGTAGAGCACCAATATCACTTACTCATGCTGTATGCTTTCTAAGTACCTTCTCTGTAGAGGAAATAGATTAGTGCATCTGCAGGTTTATTAAGGGCAGTTCTTGGTGGAGTGTGACAAAGGTGAGGTTCCAGCAAGAAATTACATCATTCTTTTTTGTTTTTTCTTTTTGAGGAAGATTAGCCCTGAGCTAACATCTGCCACTAATCCTCCTGTTTTTGCTGAGGAAGATTGGCCCTGAGCTAACATCTGAGCCAGTCTTCTCTATTTTGTATGTCAGATGCCTGCCACAGAATGGCTTGATAAGCCAGTGTGTAGGTTCGTACCCAGGATCCAAACTGGCAAACCCCAGGCCACTGAACCAGAGTGTTCAAACTTAACCACTGTGCCACCAGGCCAGCCCCCAGAAATTACATCATTCTTGAGCATGGCCTTCCTAGCAAGTTTTACTTTCCGTTCAACTTGGGCTATTTTTACTAGTTCTGTTGTAATATGTAAAGAAAAGAAAAATTAGGGGGCCGGCCTGGTGGCGCAGCGGTTAAGTTTGCACGTTCTGCTTCTCGGCAGCGGGGTTCGCCAGTTCGGATCCCGGCTGCAGGCATGCTACTGCTTGGCAAAAGCCATGCTGTGGTAGGCGTCCCGCGTATAAAGTAGAGGAAGATGGGCATGGATGTCAGCTCAGAGCCAGTCTTCCTCAGCAAAAAGAGGAGGATTGGCAGTAGTTAGCTCAGGGCTAATCTTCCACAAAAAAAAAAAAATTAGGGTTGTATTTTTTTCCTCATCTTTTAATTAAGGTTCTGAATATGAAGGATCAGCGTATTTCTTATTACTAATCTGGATGTCTTTATTAACTCACAATAATATTTAAAACATAAGTCCTGAGTTTCAAGACTCGAGACATTTGTAAAGACTACAACCAAGAAGAATTTTCTAATTTTAGCTGCAGACATTGATCTTGATATATTTCTCTAATTGCAAATTGCACACCCTGTATCTGTTGTAAAACTTGAGCAATGAGAGTCTTAGGAGAGAAGGTTTAGAGGAAGCTCTATGGATAAATTAAAAGTTGAACAAAAAAGGAAGGTGGAGGGGAAGTGGTCCCAACCGGTGTGAATAAGAAAAGGACAGTAAGCTCCTGAACACCGTATGGTGGAGAGCCCTTCTGCTGGGGCTGGGACTGTCGGCTGGGAGTCTTCAGGAAGTCCTTCTCTTTAAATGTGACCAAGTGCTCGTCAGTGATTAGAAAATTCTTTAAATCATAGTTCATTTAGTTAATTCCTTTGGTAATTTTTGAAGTGTAACTGGCTAGTAGGCCTTTATGAAACGACCCTATTTTTGTCCTGGAATTGCTTTGTCTGGTATTCACGTAGCCACTCCAGCTTTCTTTGATAGATGTCAGCGTGGTGGGTCTTTTCCAGTCGTTTACCTTTGACCCTTTTGTGTCTTGATATTTAGAGTGGGCTTTCGGTAAGCAGCCTAGGGGTCTTGCTTTTCCTACCTAATTTGAATATCTCTGCCTTTTACTTGGGGAGTTGAGACCACTCCCATTTACGTGATTCATAACGTGTTGTTTAGTTCATCCTGCTGCTTGCTTTCTATTCATCTCTACTGTTCGTTTTCTTTCCTTTTCCCCCTCTTTCTTTTGAATTAAATGTGTATTTTTTTATCTCTTTTTTTGGCTTATTAGATATAACTCTTTGTTTTGTTTCGTTTTGTTTTAGTGGTTGCTTTAGGGTTTGTAGTTGACATCCTTAATTTATCAAAGTCTGCCCTTCATTAATATAATACCCCTTTTCACCATTTAAAAGTTCCTTCCAGTTTTCCTTATCTGGCCTTTGTGCTATTGTTATACATTTTAATTCTGCGTAGTCATAAACACAATATTTTGTTATGTTTGCTTTAAACAAGTTGATTTTCTTTTAAAGAGATTAAAAATAAGAAAAAATGTATTATATTTATTCACTATTTACCATTTACAGTGCTTTTCATTCCTTTGTCTAGTTCTAGACTTCCATCTGGCATCATTTCTGCCTGAATATTCCTTTAATATTTCTTGTGGTGCAGGTCTACTGGTAATGCAATTTTACAATTTTTGTATGTTTGAGAAAATCTTTATTTTACCTTCATTTATGAAAGATGTTTTCACTGGGTGCAGAATTCTGGATTGACAGGATTTTTTTCTTTCTGTATTTTAAAGCGATTGTTCTACTCTGTCCCGGTGCACATTGTTTCTGAGGCTCAGTCTGCCCTTTTTATTGCTGCCTTGAAGATTCTGGCATTGTTGTTAAGCAGTTTGATTGCAATGCACCTTGTTGTAGCTTTCGAGTTTCTTGTACTTAAAGATCCCTGATCCATTATTTCTCAAATATTTTTTCTCTTCTCTCTTCTTTTCCCTTTTCTGAAGCTCTCTAACTAGCTGTTAATCCTATTTAGTGTATTTTTCATCTCAGACATTGTATTTTTCATCTCCAGAAGTTCAGTTTGGTTCTTTTTTTAAAAATCTTCCATGTCTCTATTTAACATGCTCAGTCTTTTACCTCTTTGAATATAGAATATTTCCAATAACTTTTAATGTCTTTGCCTACTGATTCCATTGTCTGTATCATTTCTTAATCTCATTTGATTGATTGGTTTTTCTCTTATAGGTCATATTTTTCCATTTCTTTGCATGCCTGGTGAATTTTGAATGGATGCCTAGCATTTTGGATTTTACTTTATTGGATACTGAATGGTTTTGTATTTCTTCCTATAAGTATTCTTCAGCTTTGTTTTGAGGTTTAGTTAAGTGACTTGGGGCCCATTTGATCATCACTGAAGGAGCATTTGTTAGGTGCAGTAGAGCTGCCTTTGCAGCTGGACCCATCTTCCCCACACTGAGGCACTGTCCTTTGAGTGCTCAGCCTGAGGGCTGTGAATTAGGAACCTTTTCCACTCTGCCTGGTGGGGAGACACACAGCCCTGTCCCGTGAGCTCTGGGGTGTTCCCTCTAGTCATTTCAGGAAGCTGTTTCTGCACACTGAGCCTGGGGAGACCCCGAGAGCTCTGGCGTTGTTGGGCTGGGCCTGTGCTCACTCTCCTGGCACTGCAGTCTGGAAACTTCAGGCATGAACTGGGTGTTCGCAGGCTCTCCTCCCGTGTCTCTCTCAGGGATTGTGTCCTACACGTGAGGGCCACTGTCTTAAAAATGGTATTTCATATATTTTGTCTTTTGTTTTTAATTGTCTCTTGTGGGAGGGTAAATCTGGTCTACCTTGGCCAGAAGCAAAAGTCCAGCTAATTTTTTAATTCCTTAAATTACCTTCCTCCCCGCCCCCCAAATTGTGTAGTTATCAGCCTACTGTGTAAAATGAAATGATATTTTCACATTAATTTAGCTTAGTGGTCTCTTGGTAGTAGGGAATTTGTGGACTTATTTCTCTGGTGGCAGTGGGATCCTAAATCTGGAAGCTACACTGAACTCCTTAGCTGTTTTGAAAGAGGTTTGCTAGACATCAGTGTGTTGGACTCTGTCTAAGGATCTGTCCTTAAGAGTGTGCATCATTTTTATTTGGTGACGACAAAAGGTGGCATAGTGGAGAATTAATTTCTAATTAATTTCTCTTTTTCTGTAGGAAGTAGAAGCACTATTTAAAGGAGCTAATTTACCGAAATTTATAAACTGTGAATTTGCCTATAATGATAATTGGTTTATTACGTTTGAAACAGAAGCTGATGCACAGCAGGTAAGCTGTTTCTATTATTCCCCATGAAGTACAGAGTTCACGATACCTAACAGTTAGTACATAGTGAGACTAAATTTGGGCATTGAATTACTATTGCATTTTAGTGTTGTTTGAATATATAAAATGCAGAGGAAATCAAGTTATAGAAACTTAGATAGATGTGTTTGTGTAGACAGTTTCTGTAGCAATGTGAAAAGTATGTGACATTATTTTCTGAGGCCATGTAAGATAAGCAGCCTAGGAAAATGAGTTCGGTTCTTATATCTGGACAGAGAAAGGTTTTAATATTTGGAAAGTGTTTTGGGAAATTTGAACTTAACCTTAACTTGCACTAGGCATCATCGTGTTACAAAATGCTTGAAAAGACACTGAGAAACCCTATGAGGAGACACAGGAGTTAGGATGGTTTCCCTGCCCTTAAAGAAAGAATCTTCTTTGGGGGAAACATTAGCATGTGTGAAGGAATCCCAGTATAGGATTAAGTCTTAAATAGTGTGAATGCTATGGGTTCAGAAGAGAGAGACAAAAATCTGAACTATGGGTTTTAAGTGGATGGAAGGGAAGAGAGGGACTAGGAGGAGCCCGGCGGTGGGGAGGACGTGTGTCTGCAGCAGGTGCAAGCCCTCTGCCCCAGTGTGGCCTGCAGTGTGCTGAGGCCGAGTCAGGAGGTTCAGAGCCTTCAGAGTCTCGTAGGACAATTTGGAGAAGAATAAGGAGCTACGTAAATAATGACTTTTGAATATTGCAATCATAATCTTTTCCTTTCCTAAACTGTGTAATTCCAGTTTCAAATTTAGGTTATTGCTAGGAGCCCAGTAGCCCTTGTTTTCCCATAGGTCAGGATCCTTAGCCTATGGTCTATGGGGAGCTTTTATAGTATCTATTAATGCTTATAAAATTGTATACAAATGCTGTTTAGGAGAATTTTGGTTAGAGGTTAGCTCTTATCAGGTTCTTTTGAGGAATCTGTCACCCAAAGAAGGTTAAGGATCACTGCTGTAGGTCCTGTCCACCATATTTTAACTATACAGTTCCTTGTTTGAGATACTGTCAGTTCATCTTATTTATAAAATTAACACAATGGTATTTTGGATGATTTTGCCCTCAGGCTTACAAATATTTGCGAGAAGAAGTGAAAACTTTTCAAGGAAAACCAATTAAGGTAAGCAAGACCATTGGTTATACTTGCTTTATTTGCAAATCAGTTTTCTTAAGTATCTAATAGAAACTCACATATTTTCAAACAGGCACGGATAAAAGCAAAGGCAATAGCTATAAACACATTTTTGCCAAAGAACGGATTCAGACCTCTGGACATGAGCCTTTACACGCAGCAGCGATACACGGCCTCCTTTTACTTACCTCCGGTCTACGGCCCCCAGCAGCAGTTCCCTCTCTACAGCCTGATCGCCCCTCAGACGTGGTCGGCAGCGCACAGCTATCTCGACCCACCCCTGGTGAGTTTCGTCTTTACGTGGAGCTCATGTAGCAGCAAGTTACATTGTGGACGCTGCACTAGGTGCTTTGAAGGATGAGGGGGTCTTCGTCTCATGGGGGAACCAGATACGCGTGCCCTTCGCCATAGTAAAACAGACCTTCACCTTCTGTGGTGGATTTTAAATTTAACTGGGAGGTAAATATGGAGCACTATGTACACTAACAAACCTTCAAGTTGTGTCATCTCAGTCCTTTGCCCAGTTCACCTCCCCTCCTGTCTAGCATTTCCTTTCTTAAGCTAGTAAAACACCACATGTGCTACGACTCTGGGATAGCTGGGGTACTTGTGAGCGCAGAGGGAAGTGCAAGGGGAGATGGTCCTAAGGAGAAAGAGGTGTTTTAATAGGCTTTTAACAGTCGAAGACAGGTAGAAGACACGCTCTTAAAAGCTCTGTTTTTTACACCACCCCTAGAGTTGATGGACATGGTTAATTTTTACAGATTTCAGCCTGTCTTAAGGCCTATGGTTGGAAACAGGTATGCTGCTGTAGATGTTAAAGAGATGCCCTGGCTTGGACTTGGCGTGAGTTGATGAAGTGGGATGTGAGAATCAGGGCTAATCTGAGGTCATTCAGCTCCTACCTGGGAGGATAGGGATGGGCTGATGGATGGAGCCTTGCTTGAGGCTGCAAAGCAGGTGTATCTGGAACCAGAGGTGGTAGGAGAGACCATGGCGGGGACTGTGGTCAGAAAGCAGGAATCAGGTTAACAAATCTGAGGATATGGCTGCGGACCACGTCAGGGAAAGTTGGACTGATCTCCCCTGTGCAGTGCTCTGGTCATCGTGGGGAGTGAGGGAGATGCCGTGAGTCGAGCCTCGTCATGTGAGGATATCACCTGAGGCTCTCTCACCCCTGAAGGGTGGAAAGAGGGTGGTAACAAGAAGGGTGGCTTGAGAGAAGGAGCGCTGGGATGGCTGTGCCTGTTATCCACTGGAGTGTAAAGATGGGCATCCATGAGAGAACACACAGTCTGGAAAAGACTAGTGTGTCAAGCAGGCAGTCATCACATAAATAGGACATAAGCACAGTACCATTAGGCGTTTACCAGGGATCACGTTGTTGTCTAAGTGGAGCTTATTAGAAGGGGTGGGAGAGAAGGAAGCTGCCTGCAAGAAGGCGGCATGGCAGAGGTCCTTGGGGTGACTTTGTGGAGAGGAGGCTGGTGAGTTCTCTGAGGGCCAGACTGTCCAGGTTCTTAAATGTGGGCTGAGGCTTGTGAACTCACCTCTGGTGCTTGAGGGACGTGAGAAGGACAGCCAGGAAAGAAAGATGAGTCAGGAGATCCTGAGGGGTGCAGAGCTCCTCAAAAGTGAAAGACAGCTAGCAGACAAGTGCTGACATTCACGATTGTTTCTCTTTCTTTCGAGTGAATCATAATGGGAAGAAAATCTACTACTTTTTTGAAATACTACATTCTGTAAAAGTGTACCTGTAGCCGTATAGTTAGTATATCAAGAGAGAACGTTAAACTCTTGGGTTGAATAATTTATCCAGAGGAGGGTGACCACTATGCCTGTGCTATTTGGTTCTTCTTGAATTAAGTTGCTTTTCTGTTTCTCTAATCATATCTGTTCCTCTCCCAGATGGGGTCCTTTGGGCTCCTGCGTCAGTCGTCTGGCTGTTTAGAAAGGTTCCTTTGACCCTGGTTTGGGGCTGTGAGGCCCTTGTGCTTGCTCTCAAACACACTGTGTTGTTCTGAGCAGAAGTGAACACCTGATGCTTGTTAATTGTCAGCAAGTTGTGTTACATTATCGTGTTAGTAGCCAGTTTACTTTTAAATTCTTGAGCAGAGTGACTCAGATACCAGAGCTCTGTGTGTAGACGTGCATCCGTGAAATGACTGGTCTTACCATGATAGACAGTCTTCCAGCTCTGGTTCTGGTTGATGCATTTCTCAAGAGTCTGCTGCAGACTCTTCTCCAGTAGTGTGCTCACCGCTCCAACAGAGCTTGAGGTACATCTTTCTCCCCCAGCGTTTCCCTTTTATTGCTTTAATTTTATTTTTTTTAAAACAGGGAACAATTTTATTTTGGTCCTAGGCCGTCTCTAACATCCTTCTTCTATTATAGCTTCCAGTGAGCTCCAGTTAAAAGGAATTGCTTGCTTCTATCCTCTCCCTTTTTTTCCCCCCAAACAAGGAAGGACCTAAATCTATTTTTCAATTTAGTGATAATTTAAGGTGGGGACTGGAGGACACCGAGTAGTTAAATACCTTTGAACCCATCGAGAAATGTCATTTACACAGAAAGTGTTTGAAACCACAGGTCCGGAATCCAGAGAGCTGGAGTGAACATTCTTTTCATCTTTTTAAAAAAGAACTGTGTTTCAACACTTAAGTTTTCTGGGGTTTTTTATGTGTCTAGATGTTTAAAATAGTTGGCTGATACTTAAAATTCTGTACTTAATCTTTTTAACTTTTTAGATTGTATCTTTTATAAGGGTACTGTGGCCCTTTTTAATTCTCTTCTGAATTATATGTCATTGTATCACTTTAAATGTATCACTTTAAATTGTGACTTGAGGGATAATTATTAATGATCTGAAAATATCCTGATGCTCAAAGCAAGACTTGCATGAAGGTGAAGACTAAAAATGGCACTCTCAAAGGCTGTGATTGTGAAATAGATATATAAATGTTCCTAAAATTGGGAACTCTGATGAATTTCACTAAAGTCATTAGGAATAAAGAAGAATGGCTGACTTTTTGCCAGTCTTGGAGGTGGTGTTACTTGTACCATTCAGTTGAGCATTTGGACTCAGGTGAGCGTGCAAGTCACGAGCCTGTACTTGGACCTGTGGGGTCTTAAGCAGGTGCTTTCCTCTCCTGTCAGTTTCCACTTGCATAAATTGGCTTCTTTGTTGGGTCATCATGAGGATCAACTGAGACAGCCCAGAAAAAGGTCTTAGCCTCAGCCTGGCTCAAGAAATATTGGCTACTAGCAATAATCTTACACAGTGCTCTTCTTGACCTGCGAATGTTGGAAGTCTGACATGGAACATAGCCTCCTTGACATGTCAGGAAACGACCCAGGTTACCACAAGATGCAGTGTTAACCAACTCAGAGTCTGTTCATGCCTTGTTGACTTGCTTGTTTTTAATGAATCTAGGTAACTCCATTTCCAAGTACTGGATTTATAAATGGGTTTACGTCTCCAACCTTCAAACCCGCAGCATCTCCTCTGACTTCACTCAGACAGTATCCTCCGAGAAGCAGGCAAGTTCTGTGAGTGATTAAAATGCAGTTGTTTTTCCAGGGGTGGTAATAAGAGGTTGCTGCTATGTTGTATACTTTAAAAGCAAAGGAAAATAGAATGTGTTAAACCTTGGTAATCCTCACCATATGCACGAGTCACACTTACTAACTAGAGAGGCTGTTTCTGACGCTCACTCCTGATATATTTGGTCCTAGTAATGTTCACCAGGGATAAAGCTACTTGCAGTGTAGAATTACATTCTGTGAGATTTAAACCCTAAAATGCATACCGTAGTGCCTACATAAAGGATGGCTTCTCTGCAGACAAAGGCATAGGGCAGCCTGCATCTCTGCGTGCCTGCTTTTAACTTGGGCCTGGACTGTAGCTAACAGAACACTGATACTTTATTTATAGATTTGCATTATCAGACATATTATGTGGTAACTGTTCTAAATAACATTTTTATATTTTTTCTAAATAGAAAGCAAATTTTAGCTTAGACATTCCTATATCGGCATGCTCGTTCTGTAACACTATGATCGTTTTTAACTGAGCATGTACGAACACTTTATTTATAGGAATCCTAGTAAGTCTCATCTACGCCATGCCATTCCCAGTGCAGAGAGGGGACCCGGGCTGTTAGAAAGTCCTTCGATATTTAACTTCACTGCGGATCGGCTACTCAACGGTGTCCGGAGCCCACAAACGAGGCCGACAGGCCAACCTAGAACACGGGTACAGAACCCTCCCACCTATGCTAAGAGAGACATTGGAACTGGGCGAGTGGAACAGAGCAGTCTGGAGTCCTTTCCTGGTTTGGGTAGAGGAAGGTGAGTTACACAGAATTTTTGTTGGACAGGTACTTGTGCTTATAAACTATTCCATTAATTTAGGTGTGTTTTATAATCATTATTTTCAAATGCATCACAGAAAATCAGATTGAAAGCTGTAGCCATCAAAGGTTTTATATAGTTACTCAGAAGAGTTGGTTTTAGAGCAGAGACTTAAGTAGTTTTATTTTTTTTTTGTAATATAAAATTCTTCAATCAGATCACTAAATGGAGTTGAACCATGTTAGGTCACCGTCATTTGTGGAGAATTTGGAGCTCGACATATAGCAGACTCCATGCTCTGTGAGCCTCTGGTCTCACTTCGCATCCCCTCCCGCTGCTGCCTGGGTAGAGGGCCCGCGTGTTCCCAGCCTTGCTCTTTTTCCAGCCAGCAGTGTCGCACAGTGGACAGGCAATGAGTTGTGTGGCCAGGCAGACCAGAGTTTAAATTCCATTTGTACTAAATTTGTTTATAAACACGTGCTGTTATGGTTAAGTGGTACCTGTTGGCCGTCTTTAGGGGAGAGTTAGCTCATTTCCATCCTTGATCCCACATTATCTGTGGTCATTACCCGGGGTTGTTAGCGTGCATCCTGACAGTGGGCTGTGTCTGCCCCCTTCTCACTTTTCCTTTGCTGCAGCTTGCTGTCTGCCTTCTGCCACTTATTCCTCCACTAGAGAGGTGGGCTTAGAAAAGATGGAGGTGGGTCATCATCCAAAAGATGGATGGGTGAGCGTCCAATCAGTGACATCTTGTCCACTGTTGACAGATGGAAGCTGGCTTATCAGTTTGTTCTCTCAGTGATTAGTTCAGTACGGGCTGTCAGGAAGGAAATCTCCTCTGATAATTAACTAGGTAGTGCTCAACTACCTAAGCTTTTTTTTTTTTTTTTAACCTACTTTGAAAACTTAAGATGAAAATATTTCTGTGTTCTATACTGAATGTCCAGCACAGTGTCTGACATGCAGAAGCTCCAATAATGTTGGTTCCTCTGCCTTCCTGGCACGATGTGTTTCCAGTGCAGTTTGGGAGTGTGAGGAGCCCAGAGGTCCATCACATTTGTGGTGGTTAAATCCACATGGTCAGCCTTGGTAGGGTTGTAGGATGGACTTAGAGTGACTGAAGGCAGCAGGCTGCAGGAGAACTGGTGCAGGACTGCACATCGTCAGGAAATTTGATAGAAAGTTGGTTTGACTGGTATTGGAGGGCTGAAAGGCAAAGGGGCACACCGAGGAAATACAGAGGAAGTGACTTCAGGAGGCAGCTGCCAT
Organism: Equus asinus; assembly: GCF_041296235.1. Lineage (NCBI taxonomy): Eukaryota > Metazoa > Chordata > Mammalia > Perissodactyla > Equidae > Equus > Equus asinus. Next base: position 45,441,485 of record NC_091818.1, read on the forward strand.
TCGTGGGGCTGGGAGACAGTAGGCAAGTTTGGGGTTTTTAGACAAAGAGGCTTGGAGCAGGGTCTGCGGAGCTGAGGCCAGACCCTAAGGAAGGGCCGTGCCACCATGCTAGATGGTGCTGGTTGAGGGACAGTGCAGAAGAAGCACCACCAGGAAGACAAGTTCCTAGACCCTCCTCCTGTGGCACTCCCTGTTGGGAAACACTGGACAAGGAGTGTCCTGGCAGTGGGAAGACGAGTCCTGCAGAACACCACCCGGTGTCACAGAGGAGGGTGAAGGCAGATGTGCTGAGGAGCATTTAGTCAGCCAGCATGCCCGCCTCTGACCATGTAGTCACATGCAGTCCTCCCACAGCATTCGAAATTCCAAACAGCAGTAACGACTTTATGCTTTTGCGCAACCAGTAGAGACTCCCACCTCAACAGTGTGCACCTGAGGACTGTGACCAGCACCAGTGAGACTGGAGAGAGCTCAGCCTACGCACCGGTCTACACCAGCTGCAAGGAACAGTGTGTCAGGGGAGCCCTGGTCAATACTGTCACCTGGCTCCTTCCTCTGTTCCTTGTGCCTTTTGTCTCCAGACAAGTCATCAGGTGCCCAGGGCTCTTCAGCTGAAGGGTGATGCCCGCCTTCTCTCCTGAAGGACCTGAGCCACAGTGGCCATGCTACCCGCCAGGACGCCTATTTTTCTGGTTTTTGTTTCGTTTTCCAGTAACTTTGTCTCTTGGGCAGTAAGGAGCCGTCCAAGGCACCGCAGGAAATCCCCTGGACTACACATGGCTCTCTTACCTGCCATGTAACAGCAGCTCACAGGGCAGCCACCTAGCCAGGTTCAGTGTCAGGAAGAACCCCAGTTGAGCAGACGGCTATCTCTGTTATGTCACCTGATGGGAGCATTCCATTTTGGGGAACTAAGCCAGACCACCAAAATTCGAAGTGGTGGGCACAGGAACCAGAAATCATACTGGTGGAATATTGAGTATTCTGTTGTTTGGTGCCGGGGCCGTGTTTGCTGGTGTGGTCACATGCAAAGCATATGCTGCATCTCTTGAGTTAGGACCGTCCTTTGAAGCTGTTGCCGGCCCCTCAGCCTTGCATCTGAGTCTTCCTCGGTGAAACTGCTCCCTGGAGTGGGGCACACGCCACTCATGCTGTGGGATGGGTCTCAACAGCATTGCATGGGCACCATGGGGTGAAGACAGCGTCTCCTTAGGGTCCACTGACAGGTGCCAACAGACCAGTGGCACGCAGAGCTTCTGCCTCCTCCAGGATAGAGAAGGACTGGCCCCCTGGGCCAGGCTGGGCACCGTCAGTAGTGGTAAGCAGGCTAGCCTTGGCATTGGGGTGCCCGAGTGTAACTACTATGCACCTGGGCTGACAGGGAAGAGGCTGGACACCACCACTTGTCACCCACTTGTTGGGGATCTCTTCTAAAGTGGATGGCTCCAACACAGATGTCTTCACAATGTCCCTTCCTTAAGTCTCCTCCCAAGGTCTCTTTATTGTCAGACTTTGAGTTCTTGTCTTCATGAGTCTCTCGTCTAGCCAGGTCTTTAGCGCCCCTGCTTGAGAACTAGTGTAAATCTGTGCTTTCAGCCGTTTCTGTGTCCAGACATGGTGGACAGCAAATATGTTGCTTGAAGTTCTGCTCTCTGGGAAGATCCCCTTGCACACTGGCTCTTGGGAATGCTCCTTATTGGGGTGTGATGCCAAGGCGGTCGGCATGCTGTTCAGCCATCTGTAACCCAGGTCCAGAGCTCTCCCCTGGTCAGTGGTCAATAAATTTTCATTACCATTCTTTAACAGTTGACCTTTATAGTTCACTATCAGATTTTATACATCTTGTCATTCCGACAGAATGGATATTCAAATATTTATGTGATAAATTCTAAATAGCCACTAGGATAATTCTTTTAATAAATGTTTTTATTTTATTTATGTATTTAGATATCAGTTTTAGTCCTTTATTATAAAATTTTTGTGTTTTGCTTGTACTTCCTCTTTTTTTCTGTTTTTGGTGGGGAAGATTTTCGCCCTAAGCTAACATCTGTTGCCAATCTTCCTCTCTCTCTTTTTTTTCCCCTTTCCCAAAGCCTCAGTGCATTGTTGTATATTCTAGTTGTAAGTGCTTCTAGTTCTTCTATGTGAGCCACTGCCACAGCATGGCTACTGACAGACAAGTGGTGTCATTCCGCACCCAGGAACCAAACCCAGGCTGCTGAAGTGGAGTGCACTGAACTTTAATCACTAGGCCATCAGGGCTAACTCTGCTTGTACTTCTTAAGGTTGAGATTTTAGAATCGAAAATCATCTTCAAAAGAGTATAAAGTAATAAAGACAAGTATGTCTGCACATCCATATACTTGAGAAAATGTTCTGAGTGGAAAAAATTAATGGTCTTTTGCTTTCCTCTCCTCTAGGAAAAATTCCTTTGGTTACCGGAAGAAAAGGGAGGAAAAGTTTACAGTGAGTACATCAAGCCGATGTCATTTTTGCAAGACATTTCAATCTAGTTTATACTAAAGAAACATGGGATTTAATCAAATCAGTAAAGGTTAAGATGTGAGAAGGAGCTTTTCAAAAGACATTTTCTTTTAACATGATATCCATTAGGTAATAACCAACATTTTAGATGCTCTGAAGAGGGGAAGGTGGTGGCTAGTTGCCTGAGTGTTACTGCATAGTACCTATGTGTGCACGCGCTGTGCAAATGATGCTGCCAAGAACATACACACAGACTCTAGTCTCTCTACAGGTGTCCAGAGTTCTTTCTGGGTGGGTAACCATACACCATAAAATAACTGGACTCATGTAGGAATTAGTTCATTAATATTTTTCGTTCAAAATGATTTACTTTGTACCCACAATGTAGAAAGCATTATTGCGTTCTGCTGTAGCCTATGCTTAGGACAAATGCAAAATTAAGTGATGGGTTTATGTGAGTGGGAAGTCCATGGGCGTACTCACGTCTGCTTGGGTTGATTAAACAGTTCCTCCTATGCATAATGCTTCCACAGGCTTTGATGGGGGTCATATGGTACGTTTCCACATGAAGTGGTGGGAGAACATCCTGGCAGAGTTACCAGGATTGGTGAAGACGCAGAAGGGAGAAAGTATGTTTCATGGACTTGCACATGGAGAATTCCCCACTTAGAAGACTGGCAAAGACCTTGAGAAAGTTCTTGGTCCAGTCCCTGAACCATTGGTATATGCTTTCTCATCACAAAAGAGAAAGTTTGTTTGTCTAGAACTTAGTACAAGTTAGTCATAAAGAAACACGCATAATCCTGCCTTATTGGTTACTTTAGCCTAGTTTTTGGTGAACCCTTTGGTAAGGCAGTTTACATCAGTTGATCCTAGTTGGAATTAATGAATTCCTGTAACATTTGGACTAACAAGACTAGCATTTGAATATCTCTTCAGATATTACTTACCTTACACAAGTTATTCCCATTGGTCACTACATCACCTTCAAAAGTGAAATTTTTTCCTGCTACCATCTTGATTCATTTTGTGTCCCTAATTCATGTGTTCATACCTGGGAGCCACCTAGAAGCCCAGGCACATGATGCAGGTATATGTATTAAAGAGACCACAGCTGTTACCACACTAGGCTCCTCTAATGACTTCAGCCTAGAGATGGGCAATAAACGTATGGGCAGTTGGCTGAAGCCCGTAGGACCAGGGATGGGTTGCATGCCACCTAAAGCTGTCGGCTTGCCATTTTGTGACTGCTGTGTCTGGGCAGCTACTGCCTGCCTCTTTTGTTCCTAAAGGTCGAGATTTAGTGACTTTTTAGTAAGTCTTTCTCCCTAGAAATGCTTATCATCTGGAAACCTGGGTTTCCCTCAGAAACATGCAGGTGTTTAAAATAAAGCGTCTAAAAATTGCTTTGAGATTATGGTGTCTGCATAACCTAGAGCTGCGCTGAATTATAGGGAGTGTCCCACGGCCAAGTGGTTAACAAGTGCAGGCTTAGTTCTGAGGGCACCTAACTGAGCAAAATGAGGCTGAACTCCGGCACCTACACCCTAATAAAGAGAGAAACAGGTGGGGATGCCCAGAAGAGATGTGGAATTTGCCAGCTTGGGTCCATTTTTACCTTTAACCTGCTCTCACTTGAGTTCTGACAGATTTTCTCTGCATTCCACTTCTGTAGGGAAATAAGTTTCTGGGAAATGTTGGCCCTTTCAAGTTATGAGCCCCGTGAGGGCATTGCTTCTAGTCAGAGTAGCCCACCCCTCTCCCAGAAATACCTGTATTCCACCTGAACACAAATTCACTTCCCCCTCCTGTTCCTGACTCCTTCAGCCAAGAACTGGATACTTATAAAATGACTTCTAGCTTATTAAAGCAAGTTGATAGTTTTTCGATAAAACACGTATCACTGCCTTTCGCCCTAGATCTTGGGTTTATAAAGTACACTCAGATATTATGCTGAGTCTACCTGAAGTCAGGGAATGTCTTATCAAATACCATGTTTCTACATAGTGATTTAAACATATAAAGGGTTTCAGTAAGTTAATTTTCAGATAACTTAAAGACTCTTTTTTTGTTAAACCATTTTTTTAATGGAAATCTTTGTAAATTTCTTACATAAGGTGTAGAGTTGAGAGAGTGGCACTTTTTTCTCTTACTGTCTCCTCCATGACTTAGATTACAAGCTGTTCTGTGATAACATGAAACTTGTCTGGAGATGACTGAGTTAGTTAATGTCTGGACTCGGGCTCTTCTGATTTGTGAGCAGTGGGGTTGAGTGACTTTACAGCATCTCCCCTGTCTGTGGCTGTCACTTTGCTGCTATCAGCTGCACACTTGGGTCCTACCAGGCCTTTGTCGGCTGATGGTGGTCCAGGGGCTGCAGGGTCTTGTGGTCGTAGAGAAGCAGCTCCATTGCAGTGTGCTGGATCATGGCTGGCAGCAGCCTGAGGTCTCACCTTTACAGCTCTTCTTCTGATGAAGGAGATGAAGTGTTTGTATGTTTGGAACATCTGTCTGCCTTTTCAGATGGATGCAGAAATGAGAAGGCTGGAGAGCAGGTTCTTGGCCTTAGCCTTCTGCTGTATTTTTTAGTTCTGCACTGTGTGTCTACACTTGGGCAACTTTATGGGTGTTCTTCTCTTTCAGAGGAGTCAAACTCAGTCTCCAACGCCACCAAAGCCTCCGTCTCCAAGCTTCGAATTAGGGCTGTCCAACTTCCCCCCACTGCCTGGGGCAGCAGGCCACTTGAAGACAGAGGACTTGTCTAGCTTGCTAATAGGATCATCAAAAGAAAGGGTAAGATACGTATCACAGGCCTAACAGTCACTGACGTTTGCTGAGTGCTGATTCGTGCCTGGCACCTTGCTGAGCTCTTTACATATATAATATTCTTCATACTCAGAAGAGGTTCAGAGAGGTTAAGTGATTTGCACAGGTCACACAGATTTTGAGTGGATGGGTCAGAGTTGAACCCAGGACTGGACCCACTTAGTTGCCTGTCTGCCAGGGTAAGAGGTGGAAACCAGTGCTGTGGCATGCTATACAGATGCTTTCTCTCACCCTGGAAACTCAGATTGCACTTATATTGTTGTTATTCAGGACTTGCCATTATTTTACAAGTCAGCAGAATAAAACAGAGAAATCTGGATTGTACCAGAAGTAATACAGTTTTTGGTAACCTACATGAATAACAAGGAGCCCGGAATAACTTTACTCTAATACTAGTGGTTTTGGGTGAATTCTGTAGGCTGCTAAATGAGTTGTTTTCACTCTTCTGCAGTGATGACAATCCCAAGAATCAGCTTGAGCTACAGAAGCCAGAGGGTGTGAGTTCCAGCGCTCCTTCTGGGTTCTGCTGTAGTTGACGAGTTAAGGAGGGATTTGTCCTGCTGCCAGGAGTGCTGTTGATGGCTCTGTCGGTTCTTAGCCAGGCAGAGGTGCCCTGCAATGCCATGTTGAGCTGAGGCGGGGAGAATGTGTCCCCGGGCGAGTTCTCAGCGTGGCTGCACACCACAGTCGCCCTTTGTCTTTTTCCACTGGAAATCCACCACCACCCTGCCCGCTACCCTCAGGTCTCAGGGATCAGAATCCTCTCACCTCTGGATTGGAAAGGCACGCACTGCAGCTGCGGCCAGACCGTCTACTCTCAGAGAGCACCATGAAGCCCTCAGGCACCAGGCCAGGGCTCACACTGAGATTTATAAAGCCAGGGGTTTAGTCCTCCTTATCCTCCCACACAATGCAGCTGTGGTCTACGTTCCAGCATGTCAGGACCCAACATCCTGGATTAAATGAGCTTTTACAAAAAGATATTTTCCATTCCCACCAACCTTGAGCATGAAATCTTGAAAGATCGTGGTTCTCACGGAGGGCCTCTTGTCTCTGGTCACCCCCGTTGAGGACAGGTGTAGACGTAGTGCCATTCCATCCATCTCGCTCCCTCCAGAAGCTCTCGTTTCAGTTCATTTCTGAACTTACCTGCTTTGAAAAGTACAATTTTAAGACAATGTCTTTTTGCGCTTAATCACACTTCCAATTATTTATTTGCTCTCCTGCCTTTTTTGTTAGTTACACAACATGAAGAAGACTGTGCATATGTGAGCTATCTCTGCACATCAGGGTCACCAGCCTGAGTAAGAACATCTAGTGTTAGTCAGGTCTTTGCCTCATTGCTGTGGACAAATAAACATTCTCAGCCTCACTTTCCTCGCCTGTTAAACTGGGAGAGTTAACACACCTGCTTCTAGGGTTTCTGGGGAATTCAGGTGAGAACTGCTGTCAGCACCTCCTGCCCACCTCAAGGCATTCAAATTTATGTCAGTATGGAGGCGTTGATCTTTTTGATTTTAGTTATAAGACTGAGTCATTGAATTGTGTTAGGAGCTCTACATTTAACAGATATTTGGGTGTTATATGCCAGGCTGTACTAGGCGCTGGAATATCAGATGGATAAGATGTTTTTGATGCGTATTCAATTAAGAAAACAAATTTGTTGCTAATTATGATAGAAGCACGGAAGAAAGGGCCTGAGATATCAGGGAAGACGGGTGAGGGCTCTGTAGGCAGGACAGACTTGGGGTGGTTTCCTTGTGCAGCCAGTGTTTGCCAGCTCTGCTCTCCTCTGCAGGGTCCACTCAGTCAGCACCCGGCACAGCCGCCCCTCCACCCCCAGGAGGAAGATGGGAAGCCATCAGATTGTTGCCATCATTGGTGTATTTAAGATGATTATGACAAAGATCTGACAAATGCTTCTCTACACAAATGTAACTATTATTCTAATGATTTTCAGAGCCTCAATGCGGATGCAAGCACGAACACTCCTCCCACAGTGACCCCCCGAGAGCCCTCAGTGCCAGCCCCCTGCACTGTGTCGGCAGCCTGTGCGCGCTCCCCTTCCCCCACCCACCTACCCGAGTAAGTAGCTGCCTTCTGTCACACTTCCATGTTGACTGATTGAAATTGCTCCCCAGTGTGCAGGAGATTCAAATATTGGGTGGCATTTTTACAGGGATCCCAAGGTGGTCGAGAAGCAGAGGGAAACCCCAAGTATGGACAGACTTCCTTCTACCCTGACTACAACTGCAAGTAAATCGGTGCAGGTGAACGGCGCTGCCACGGTACGTGCCCCAACCACCTCCCGCCACCCCATGGAGGCTCTCCGTGTGGGAGAAAGACAGAGCTCCTTCTCTGCATCAGCTTATTCTCAGTAAAATCAAATTTGATGGGTTTTTACTTGTGTGTGTGCTGTTGTGCTTTCTGTACAGAATACCTTGGATCTTTGCTATTCATTTTCACCTTACTGCCTGGTTATTTCTCGTTACACAGCCATGGTGTCTTTATTTCAGTGCCACTAGAGCACAGTTCTCTTTTTGAGTAGTCAGAAGATGCCAGCTCCTGTTCTCTGTAGGACTTGTGGTCGTGTAGCGTGTGCTGTCAGTAGCAGACACTGAGGACAGACAGGCACAGCCCTGCCCTCCCGCTCCTGTGGGGCCGCTCCCTCCCCGCGTGGGCCTGCGCACTACTCCAGCCCTCTCCTCTCCTTCCCTCAGGGGCCAGTCCACCTCTCTATTCTGATTTGTGTTCTCCTCAGTTTGATCTCCGTGAGCTTTGTCGTTTCGTTTGGGAGTTAAACCTTTACTGTCCACCAGGTTGACCCTTTAAAGAAAAACATTTTTTTAGGTTAAAAAATTATTTTTAAGTTAGCAAATGGCTTATGCAGGTGAAGTAGTTTTTACTATTCTGTTTTCTTCGGTCATTTAATCTTCATGCTTTTACGTACCCAAAAACCCTATTAATTTTTTTTTAAGTTTTTAACTCTGTCTTCACCTTTCCTGAACCCCCATCTCCAGCCCTCTGTAGTTTTCAGATGTGCCCAAAAATTTTTCAAAGATAATTTTTGAAGTTCACCTTAAGTGATGGGCTGTGCCTTTCTCTAGCATTCCAGGAAACCTGGGCTGTGCTGAGTGGCAGTGTGTGTGGAAGGAAGCAAGGGCAGAGAAAGCAGATGTTGCCTTTTCTGGGGATTTCTGGTGTTCTTAGGCCTCCTTCCAGGCTTCCATGAGGCTCAGCAATCCGTAAAGGTCAAACGTTGGGAAGAGTTCAGTCAGCACTTTACATATCAATACCACCTCTAGTTGCAGCCTTTTTTTACAAGATATTTCTAGAGTATCTTGGAAGGAAAGTTGTACTGCAAGGGAAACAAAATTTTGTTGAAACTTATGACCTTTTTAAAAGTCAGAATACTCTGAATGTGGAGATCTGGTTACGGTTGAGAACTTGTTTACTTTTACCTTAAGTGAACTTTATTTTCACATGTTGTCACTGGAGACGTCATTTTATGCATGTCATCCCAGAGTTATGTCTGTTTCCCAGGAATTGCGAAAACCCAGCTACGCGGAGATTTGTCAGAGGACGAGTAGAGAGCCTCCGGTGTCCCCGTTGCAACCCCAAAAAGAACAAAAGCCAAACACTGTCGGTTGTGGGAAGGAAGAAAAGAAGCTCCCTGAGAGAGAGCCCCCTACCCCCAAGTCCAACCCGGGACCACCCAAAGACCAGAGGAGGCCGCCGGGCCGCCGGCCTTCGCCACCGGCCACAGGGAAGCGTCCACACAGAGAACAGAGCACCCCTCCCAAGTCCCCCCAGTGAACGCCGAGGGCTGGGAGGGCTGCGAGGAGTTGAGGTCGCCACAACTAAGCACTGTCCCACTCGGGACCGAGAATGAGCCGCTGGTTAGGAGCTTGCAGTGGAGAGGAGGCCATGAGATGCCTGCAAGTTATTTTTCTTCTATGAGTCGGATTTTCCCCCTCTTGAAAAAAATCTATTTTTCAGGATTTAATTAATATAAACCTTATTTTAGGTTGGTGCTTAACTGGAGGTGATGCATAAGTCTGATTTTTTTCAGGATAGAAAATGCATTTATCCTAACAAATTGATATTTTTTATTAAGCCTCCATGTGGCTATGAATGCAAGCTATATATAGTGAGTTTTTCTAAATTAAGCGGAACTATGCTACTTCGTTTTTTAAAATAACTGGTTAGCAAGTGCATATCTCTAAGATGTCCATACCGACAGGTGAAGCTGAGGACAGTGGGATTGAGGGCATGAGGCGACGCTGTAAGTGGAGCCTGGAGAAGGCATAGGGTCAGATCGAGTCACACCCTGGCCTGGGAGTTATACTTTCATTCAGAATCCTAACAAGTGATTCTAGCATTTTTTTTTTAAAGAGTATAGCCCGTTTTTGATCCATGGGGCAAAATGAGCCTGCAGAGAGCGCCCAAGAGAGCCTTGAAACCTCAAGTTTGATGTACTGCAAGCAGTAACCAGCTTCTCACTCCAGTCTCAAGTGGCTATTATGTAAGATAAATTCAAAGCACAGTGTGAATAGAATTAAATGAAAACATAAACTTTGCTGCCCACTGACATGTTATCGCAAAGTTGTACCCTGATGTTGTCTTGCTCCCACGAGCTAGCAGGGAGGATGTGGAGCCACGGTGGCTCCTGCGTCTCCCCCATGTTAGTCAGCTCCCGTGGGCACCTTCCCGTACCTCTGAATCGGCACGCAGACCGAGACGTTGCATAACTGTGAGAGAATGGTATTTGTGGTGCCCCTTTGGTGGTGGAGGATGAAAACTCCCGCTCTCTTTACCTCCAAGACGAGGGTCTCATTGAGCCCTCCTGGGTGTGCTGGGCTCGGAAGAACACGCATGCACTGAAGCTAGCAGTTTATAATAAAGTTAAATACAAATTATTTTGTTTTAAAATGCCTAAATTTTTTCTTTGATTATTCTAAGCAGCAGACGTTAAAATAAGACTATTTCCTGCTAAATGTAACCATACAGTTTATTCCACAAAATGTTATTTAATAAGACTGAGGATTTTTTTAAAAAAATTATTTCCATCCAATATTTAAAGACTTGAATTTTATTTAAACTTGAAAATGACTTTGCCTTAACTTTTGTATAAGACAGCATAGAGTTGATGGAGACCGGCCCCTGGGTTGGCATGAGTCGAGTACAGAGTTACTCAGTTACGTGGGATCTGCTGGCGCTAGTTTTACTGAGTAAGCATACGGTAGTGTGAGAACTAGCAGCATTGTTTGTAATATACCTTGAAGATCTTAAACAGTTGACCTTTTTCAGATTGTTGAAAGCCCTGTAAATGCGGATAGTCGATACTGTATTAAATATGTGCACTTGGAGTGTGTGCTTTGCCTGTACAGTTGTAAATAATCAGAACATATTAAAAAGGTACCCTAAAGAGAAAATCTGATAAAAATTATTGATATATTATAAATGTTGCTATTGAGCTGGATGTAGATAAACTAAATGTTGTGGTTTGAATATTATTTTAATTTGTTGAGGTTTTTTCCTTTTTCTCCTATGCCGGTGTGTTGAACTGATTCTGCCTCTTTGCTGCTGCAAAAGGGAAATGGAAAGTCTTATTAAAGCCTTCAGATGTCTTCATGCTCTTCTTAAAAGTATGTAAATATGTACTAATCATAGCTGATGTGAAAGGGTTTTGAAGTATAATATTGAAAGCAGACACTTGCAGGGTCTGCAAGGGAAAGTAAAAATAATCTACTGCTTAAATCTGGAATAGCTGAGTATGATTTCCCCTGCCAGAGGGAAAGGCGCCCTGGTGCATTTGACCATCTCCTTCATTCAGTACCTAGAAATACACACAGTGCTAATAGTTTGCAAATGCTGGTAAAAGGAAAATGGGACTTTACTTCTTTGTAGTTGTCAGACTGCTGACTAAAACATCAGGAATAACTGACCTCTTACACCCAAACTGATGAGTACTGTATACAGCGTTGGAAGGGCATGCTCCAAGCCCTAGGAATTCCTTAATGTCGCAGTCTTTGCTGGAAGAGGGAGCGGATGTTGTCAGCCATCATCATCCCCCAAATCACAAACCCTGTGGAGCTGAGACACTGGTTCTCAATGATGACAAATCCTTTCCCTGGAGGCAGGTGTGTGCTAGAGCCAGCTGTAGCGATCTGCTCTTTGTTGGCAGACAGCATGACGGTGGGCCCCTGAGGTAGCAGCCAATCGTGTGGCAGGCGGTGCCTGAGAGGCGCAGGGTGGAATCTGCTGCGTCCCTGCTGGCTCAGTGTGCTGTGTTTACTGCTCCTGCAGCCAGTCTGTTGCATCGAGAGTTGAAACCTCGCTCTGATGTGATTTTTATAGCATCCTTTTTAATTAAGCAAAGGTAATATGCCAAATACTTCTATAATGTCTACAACACGACCTTTCTGACATTGCTCTGAGATGTCCCTTCACAGAAAGGAATGGGAGTTCACAACGGGAAGCTGTGATACGGCACACAGACAGCGGCTCCATCACACGCAGCCAGTAGTGTGTGGCTTTCGTACATTTTTTAAAATTTAACTCTTTCCTTTCCCCCAGCAGTATCTCAAGGTATAGAATCAGATGCAGCAATCACAAATGACATTTTAACTTGTAAAATTGTGAGGTGATGCTTGTCATCTGGAAATATGAGAATCTGGCTTTTTTCACTAGACATGAATTTCAAGTAGAATAGTTCCTTTTTAAGAGTTAGTGTCATGATGTTTCTGATCAGCCCTTCCTGTAATCACATCACTGGTTGTCATTAGCAGGTGGCAAAAGATGTTTTATGTTGCTGCATTAGTCAGGACCGCTGCAGTTTACATTTAAAAACTGGCTCAGTTTCTGCAAGGGCGGCAGGTGAGGAAGGTGCATGCCTGTCTTTGTACCAGCCGTCAGTGTGCTCTAGTTAGGGTCCATGTACTTCAAGGCCTCTTACCCAGAAAGCAGCAGACAATCGAAGACGGAAGGAGAGCCAACAGCTGCCAATTCACACAACGCAAGTGTAATGTGGAAGCTTTCTTGAAGGTTTTTGTTTTTGTTCTAATTCTTTTCATTAAGACTGGAATCAAGCTTACATGTAAACTATTGGTAATTTAAGTTTCCTTTTGTGTCATTCAGTGTAAAACTGTCTAATTTGAAAAAAAATGTAGGTTATGAAAAATAAAGATTTAGGCACTGTTCAATTTTTCTTTTGATTTTTTTAATTAAAATTTTCTTCAAGAATGCATCTTTTTTAAAAATAGTTTTTTGTCTCTTCCCATCAGTGTACATGAGAGTGAAATGCAGGTTGCCTTGGCCTGTGTTTGGATTATGGCTTCTCGACACACGTGTGAGTTATGCCGCATTAGGGCTTTTCCCCGGTCGGCTTAGTGCTCTGAGGTGTTCAGAGTGAGCATTAAAATCAAGATTCACAAGGAAACAGTTCATTAGTCCAAGATTTACCACAAGAATAAAGATTCCTGTGTCAGGATCTTTTGTTTCTTATGTTAAATGGCCTTGTTTCATGAGATGTCTCCATAAAGTCACTTGGAGTTGTTGTTGGGTCATGGTGGTTTTCAGATCACAAATGAGCCTCAAAACAAACTAATTGACTTATTCCTAAATAATCATGATGCCAACACTAGTAAAAGGCTGAAGATGGATCAAACTTATTAGTATATTATAAATTTAGTGGACAGATGGTCCGATTAGATATTAATTGCCTGATTTTCCTTTTCTATGAATTGCCTGTTCATATCCTATTCCCATTTTTCTACTGGGTTATCTTTTTCTTATTGACTTGGTATCCTTTATCTGTTCTCACTATCAGTCCTTTGTTATGTATGTTACAAATATTTTCTCTCAATCTCTACCAGTTGTCTTAACTTTATTTGGAGTACCTTTTATCTTACAGTTTTTAATTATCATGTAGTAAAATTTATCAGTCTTCTCCTTTATGGTTTGAGTGTCTTGGTCTTGTTTATGAAGTCTTTCCCTGCTCCGGAGTCACAAAGGTAATCTCCTTTTATGTCTATATATGTCTTCAGTCCATCTGGAATTGATTGATTTGTATGTGCGTGTATGGTCTGAGGTAAGAACCCAGTTTTATTTTTTGCCACACGGAAAATTTCTTTTTCTCATATCACTTATTAATTAGTTTATTATTTTTCTACTGATGTGTAATGCCACTCTTGTTACTTACAGAGTTCCCACATATGCAGGCATCTTTAGCTAGTCTCTCTCTTCTGTACTGTTTGTAGTTCTGTTTCCTTGCTGACGCCATAGAATTTCATTCTGCATTCCTAAGAATTTCGTTCATAGAACTCATCACAGTGATAATTAAGTGTGCTCAGTGAAGGCAGGAATTAAGTCCATCCTGATCACCATTGTATCCCCTGTACTTCCTACACTGTCTGCAACATAGTAGGTGCTCAATAAATATTTGTTAAATTAAAGAAATATTTATTGAGTATGTATTCTCCATGCACAGCGCTGCCCTAGGAAATTCAGCGAGAAATAGGGTGATGTGTTGATTTGCTGTTTCCACATAACCACCCCAAAACTCAGTGGCTTAAAATGACAGTTAGGCATTGAGAGACTGATGGAGGCTTGGCTCCCCGGCCCTGCTGGCACTGCGCTGCACTTGGTCACAGGGGTGTACCTTGGCTGGTCTGGACCCAGGCCTGTTCTGGGGGATGTGGGGTCTTACCCAGCTTATCACCATGTGCGCCTCATCTTTGGGCCAGCAGGCTGGCCAAGGCGTGTTCTTCCATGCCTGTGGGAGTGGTTCAAGAGCCGAACCCCAAATATTTAAATTTCCCCACAAGAAATTGAAATTGTTGCATTTCATTCCTTGGTATATCCACATATGTTACTAATGTTAAAATGCTATGTTTATCTAAATCATTAGATAAAACTGACAGTTGAAGAAGCACCACCAGCAGATGGTCATGTATTGCCAAGCCTGATGGGCTGTGAGCCATTGCTAATCCAAGTGAACTGATGGTCTGCTTAGATTGGGATGTAGGTGGGGCTTTATTTCCCCTTTAACATCCTGTATTCCAAGTTCACCATGGAGAGGCGGGAGAGGTGAGACAGTAAGTCAGAGAAAGACAGGCATGGCAAGAGGATTTAGGTGACTTTCACAAAGACCTCCCCACTCAGCTTCATTGTTTGTGGAACCAGAGAGACCGTGGGGCACAGCCAACACGTTGAGTGCTCAGCTGGGTGGACCTGGCCCCTGTCCTCCACAGCAGGAGTCTGGACAGTCTGGGTGGTCCTGCTCTGAGCTGAAATATGATGAAGGTGTCACAAGGGAAGGATGGTTGGCTGGACCCAGGGGGTCGGGATAGCGTTACAGAGGAGGCTACCTGTTAGGTGCATCTGAAACTGACTAAGGGAGGAAAGGGTTTCCATGGCAGGGGAAGAATGAACACTAGGCCCCAGGGACTGACAATTGAGCGTCCAAGAGATGGAGATGCCCTGTCAGCAGTTGTCCCCTGCATGGCAAGGGCCTCCAATCCAGTTCATCTGAGACCAGGTTTTCTTTTCAGTCATGGCGGCCACCTTGCATAGCTAAAACTCATTATTTGTTTATTGAACAGTTGTATGCCTCTGTGTGTGTTTATCATGCAGGGTGTGAAAGCTCTCTAGAACATTCACAAGCAAAGTGGGTCCATTCTGAGGGTGGCTGGTGAGGCAGCAGCACTATGGCTTAACTACCCCATGCGAAGAGGGCTCTGCACTTCTGCCACGGCCGTAGGAAGAGTACTTGCTTAAAAAAAACCAACAGATTTCTGGCACCATTTCAGCCCTTCTGAACCAGGAACTACAGCTGCAAGGCCCAGAGATCTGTTAAGACCCCAATGATTGTGATTGGACAAGTTTGGGATCGACTGAACAGACGAAGATCTAGCTATACCTGTCCTGGGCCTCCCAGCAGCCACAGACACTGAGAAGGGCCCTCCCCTGTGACCTGCGATGCATCCCCACACCAAAAGATCAGGTTCACCATGGCTTCCTCTAAGGCATTGAGTTGTGAGAGATTGAAAGCTAGGTGGCTGACCATGGGAAACATGGCTGAGATTGCTAGGGAGGCCAGTGGCCCGCAAGGCTGAGAACAGCCCATCATAGAGCTTTCACTTCCATTCCACACAGCCTTAAAATAAATCCTGTTGTTCTTTAGTCGCCTGGAGTGACTCTCTGTCTCTCTCCTTTTCAGCCAGAAGAGCCAAACTAAACATCAAGAAAACACAACCAGGGATGTCGGCTATTAGAGCTGGCTGCCCAGGCTTGCCCACAGGGGACTCCAGGTCCTGGCACTCGGGGCCAGGCAGCAGCTAAGCTCCCAGCTGCCTCTCTTTTTACCCACTCAAGTGCCTGGCTTAAGGGACCCAGTGCAGAGAGTGGCAAAGGAAGTTTCCCAGCACTTAGCAGCTGGGATTAACTGGGAACCAGAAATGCTAGGAGTCAGAGCCTTGACCTTCTCCTGCGGGGCTGCTGTACAGCCCTGTGCCCAACACCACTGAAACCACACCAAGAAAAACTTTATCTTGGGAAGAGGTTCCAAATTCGCATGAGCCTAACCCATCCCTGCTATGAACATGGGGCTCGGGGTGGGAGGAGAGGAGCGCCGAATCGAGTTGTTGCCGAGGGTGTAGGAGTGGTCACTCGGCACACCAGCTGCTGTGGAGAATGATGGTCAAAAGGTGCTTTTGGTTCATAGGCAATTCAGTTACCAGAGAAAAAGCAAGCAGCTCCCACAGAAACCCCAGAACTAGTGCCCAAGTCAGGTTGGCACAGCTGGAACTTGCCAATCCTTTATTTTTTCCTTCGTTCTGCTTGCTTTGGGTTTATTTTTGCTCTTGAGAAAAGAATTTAAGATGACTGATTTAAGATCTTTTCTAATGTAAGCATGTAGTGCTATAAGTTTCCGTCTTCAACTACATCTCAGTTCTACATATTTTTAAATTTTTCTTTGAGATTTCTTCTTTGAACCATGGATTATTTAGAAGTGTGTTGTTTAGTTTCCAAGTGTTTGGAGGTTTTTCTGTGGTCTTTTGCTGGTTTCTAGTTTGCTTCCGTTGTGGTCACAGAACACACTATGATCTCAGTCTTCTTGAATGTGTTTTGTGACCCTGGATGTGGTCTGCCTTGGTGAATATTCCATGGGCACTTAAACGTGTCATGGACAGTACGTGCTTCAGCATGCATAAATGTCAGGCAGATCCTCATGGTTGAGGGTGGTGTTCAGTTCTACATCCTTGCTGCTTTCTGACTAGTTCTCTCAATTGCATCTCCAACTGTAGTAATAGATTTATCTATGTTTTACTCTTTCTCATTCCAGCTCAGTGAGTTTTTGCTTTGTGTATTTTGAAGCTCTGTTGTTTGGCGCCTGCACTTTTAGGATTGATGTGCCTTCTTGTGGGATCCATGCTTTTATCATTTGGTAATCTCCCTCTTGGTCTTAGTAATTGTCTTTGCTCTGAAGTTTTGCTGTATTTGACCCATTCCTGTTCTTCTTTTCCCTTAATGTTTGAGATGCACTTTTCCCATCTTTACTTTTCAACAAAACTGCCTCTGTTGTCATATCTGGAGTGAGTTGCTTGTAAACAGCAGACAGTTGGGTGTTGTTTTTTAATCTACTTGGTCAATCTGTCTTTTATCTTGTGTGGATAGGCCATTTACACTTAAAGTAACTATTGATATGTTGTGGCATATGTCTGCCATTTTATTACTTGTTTTCCATTTGCTCCCTCTGTTTCTTGTTCCTCTGTTTCTTTTTTTTTTTTTTTCCTTCCTGAGAGTTATAATTTGCTGGTTTTGTTTTTTTTAAGGAAGATTGGCCCTGAGCTAACATCTGTTGCCAGTCTTTCCTCTTTTTGTTTTTTGTCTCCCCAATGCCCTAGTACATAGTTGTACATCCTAGTTGCGAGTCATTCTTGTTCCTCCATGTGGGATGCTGCCAAGCAAAGCTGATGAACAGTGTGTAGGTCCAGGATCTGAACCGGCGAACCCTGGGCCGCCGAACCGGAGCGCGCGACCTTAACCACTGAGCCGGCCCTTAATTTGCTGATTCTTAAGTCCCAGATCAGGAGTTGTTTTTAAAAAAAAGTCAGCTCTGTATGCCTGACGGTGTATTTGCCAGAGTGGGCTCTGCAACACTGCAGCCTCACACAGGGATCCTCCCCTCACAGATCACTTTGGGAAAGTTATTTAGTCTCTCTAAGCCTGTTTTTTTAAAATTTTTTGATGGGATTTTTCACAGTGCCCACCTCATGTGGTTATTATGAAGGCATAGCAAACATTTGAAAGTGGCATCCCCAGCACCTGAACTCCATGCCCCAGCCATTGGTGTCCAGGTTCTTTAGGAAATTGTCCCTCCTCCGTTCTCAGCAGATTTGGGTGATGTGATCTCAAGTCTCAGGTACTAGAATATTCTCCTATTGGCTAAAACCAGTGAGGGCATCCCATGCCCCTGGCCGCTGTGATTGGCTTAGGGTGGACATGTTACCAAGTGCAGGTGAGTGAGACACAAGGAACTTGCAAGAGCTCCTTCTGTGATCATGACCTGAAAATTCCTCCTCTGCCTCTGGGTGGTTTAGGGTGAGGATGTGAGACAGAACAAGTATGACAGAGCCATGGCTAGAGTGAGCTACCATGAGGAAACTGTCACAAAGACTCACAAATAGGGCAGAGCCTAGAGAACACAGGATGGACCTGGTGACATCGTGATCCTGAGCCAAACAAGAACTGAAGTCAGAGCCGCCTTGGGAGTCTTCAGGTATATGTGTGAACAGATCACTTTTTGGTTTTGGCTAGCTTATGTTAGGCTACTGTGGGCACCCAATACGTTTTTAATAAGTAGAGTGCATTAGACAATGCATGTAAAGTATTTAGGACAGTGCCTTGCAAATACGTGCCCAAGAAATTCTCTCACTAAAACTTGCCACAGCAAAGGGAGAATGCATTTCACATTTCAGGTCCAGTCTTGCACCCAAGGCCTTCTCCAAAGGAATGATTCTAACCCTTGACCCTCTGAGAGAGGGAACTAAGACCACCCAGATGTCTGAGGGGGCAGATTGAAGTGGACGTGTACCCCTTATAGAGTCTGAGGGGTGGACTGAAGTGGACATGTGACCGCTCACAGAGTCTGAGGGTATGGACTTAAGAGGACGTGTGACCACCCAGAAGTGTGGGCAGCCAACATAGGTTCTCATGTCACCTATGAGGTACACCTGGAGAACCATCTTCTCTGTGTCCTCACCTGAACTGAGAGGTTAGCGAAATTCAAGCTTTGCTCAATGGATTTGCCAAAGCCCAGGGCAGCATCTCCCATCAGCTCTCCATTTGAGTTTCAGCTACAGTCACATGAGCTGCCTTCTTTCTTTTTTTGAGGAAGATTAGCCCTGAGCTAACATCCGTGCCCATCTTCCTCCATTTTATGTGTGGGACACTTACCACAACATGGCTTGCCAAGCGGTGCCATGTCCGCACCCAGGATCCGAACTGGTGAACCCCGGGCTGCCAAAGTGGGATGTGCGAACTTATCCGCTGCGCCATGGGGCCAGCCCAGCTGCCTTCTTTCTTAAGGCTGCTGTATGAGTTTGTTCCCTGCACCCAAAGTTGCTAAAGCAAAAACCAAAGACATTTCTGGGGCTTTCACAATAGCTCAGATGTAAAGCAGTGAAAATGGAATGGGGGCCAAATCAAATGCAAGCATCTCAGTTCTACTCCTGGGGCTCTCAGCCTCACACAGCTGACGTCCAGGTGCTCTGCCTTTCACTTCCACCGTTTTTCTTCCTCCTCGGCACTGACCAATCCCTCTTGGTTTATTGCTGGCTTCTCTCCCTGACCTTGATGATTGCGGAGTCTTCTTGTCTATATCTACACTTTCTTATGGGGCAGTCTCATCCAAGGTTCTTAACTTTATACTTCATTGAAATGTGGATACTTCCATACCACTTGAAATCCAACCCCTCCGTGGAGAATCAACAATAAAACTTACTGTGTCGCTGAAGAGGAAGTGCAGAGCTCAAGATGTCCCCGAGGACTCATGCCCTTTCCATGGCCCTGTTCTGCCACATCAGGGTCAGCTTGTTCCTCAGACAGGGAGCAAGAATGCTGTAGGCAGACATGTTAGCATCCAGGGGAAGAAAAGGGATTTTCTTTTTGTGTGGCATTTAGGGATGTCAAAGCTGCCAGTAAATTTCTCATCTCATTGGCCAGAGTTGCGACCCATTTCTAGTCTTGAACCAGTGACTGTCAAGGGAAATGGGCTTTCAAACCAGTTAGGTCTACCTTTGGGGATCTGGGATAGGGCCAAGGAGGGGTGGGGCCCAGACACATCCAGTTACCGTTAGGAAAGAAGAGGCAGCAACCGACCACACCCACGCTCAGATATATCCCAACCCTGGCCTGCCCTCAGACTCCAGGCTTATATATCTGACTGACCATGTGACATGGCCACCTGAATTTATTTGATATCTCAGACTTAATACGCCCAAAGCTGATCCAAAATAGGCCCCTGTTTCCTCCGCAAAGCATCATCTCATCTGGTATCACCATCCCACCCAGCTACTCAAGTCAAAAAGCTGAACTGTCCTTCATCCCATTGTCTCTCTCCCCATATCTAATCCACTGATGACCCTGCCTGCTCTACCTCCATAGGATGCCCCTAAGCCTCCCTTTGCCCTGTTCAGCCTCAGTTATCTCTTCCAGGCACCTTTTAATTGGCCTCCTCCAGTCCTCTGACACCTCCAGCTGCACCTCCTACCAACTGGGGGGATCCTTTTGGTGTTATTGGCTTCAAACCCTGCAATTATTGACCATGATAGAATGAAGTCCAAACACTTAGCGTAGCCTCTAGGTCCCTCACCCGTGAGCTATCCAGCTTTGTGTCTGACCACTCGTCCTCGCTCCATCCACCCTGCCTCCTTTCTGTTCCTCAAACATACCCAACTTGCTCCATCTCAGTGTTTCCTTGGCTTGGAATACTCTTCTCCCTTCTCTTCGCATGACTGGTCTTCCCATTACCCGAGTTTCAGTTCAGATACCAACCCTTCACAGAACCGCTCCCTGGCCACCCTCTCATACAGCAGTCCCGGGTCACCTCTGTCTCAGTCCCCATCTTATTTTATTCATATTTCATCTAATTTGTGTACTTGCTTTTGGCCCAAATTCCTATGTGTCTATGTGTCTATGCCTCTGTCTCCCCAGTGTCAGGAGCACTGCCTGGCCCACAATGGATATCTCATAAATCCATTCATATATTGATTCAGCACCCATGTGACAAGACCTACTTTGTCCCAAATAGTGTCATCTACAGGCTGAAGACCACCAAAGTTCTGTCTCCCCCAGACCTCTCCTTAAGGTGCCAGCTCACCATTACGGCTCAGATATCTAAAAGGCAACTCAAACTCAACGTGTCCACAACTGAATTCCTGATACTCTCTCACAGATCTGCTCCTTTCAGTCAGTGACAGCCCAAGCCTGGGACTCATCCTCAATGGCTCCGTTTCCCTCCCACCCCACATCAGGAAATCTCATAACCCCCCAAGCTGCCACTGGCGTCCCTTCTCCAGGACCCAGACCTGCCTACTCTCGATTAATGCAGTGACTGCTGCTTCTGTGCTGGGCTCTCTGCTGTCCTCACACAGCCACAGCGTGGTCCTTTGGCCTCAGCTCTGCCAGGAGCGCCCAAGGGCCCACCACACTTGGAGTTACTTGTGCGACTTCGATGCTGTGCCTCAGACGTAGCAGACTTCCAACCCCGCAGCCCCACTCCTCCAGTTCTATGTGTGATGGCTTCCTCTTCCGTTCAGCCTCTGTTCTCACGTCACCTTCCTGACCACCCTATTTAAAATCCACCTCCCTGGCAAGAAGTTCCTTCCCCTTCCTGCTGTATTTTGCTCATGGTTCCAACTGTCATCTAATGGGACACACCTGTGTGTCTTGTTTGCCGTTTGCTGGCCTCCCCTCGAGTGCACACTTCACTGGGGCACAGATTGATTTTTTTTTTTTTTTTTTGGTTTTATTTTGTTTAGTTCTGTTTCCCCAGTGCCTGGAACTGTTTAGAAAGTCTTTAATGACATTTTTGAATAAATGCTGAATGGAACAATTTATTTTTTAAGAAGGCCAGTCTTGCTGCCTTGTGGGAAATGAGATGGAGACTGACATTGGATGGAGACTGGCGTCAGGTAGAGACATGGCCAGATGCCCAGTGTAGCTCCAGGTGACCCTCTGGGGCCAGCAGACGGGCAGGTGTAGGGTGGGAGGAACATGAGTCATCAGAGATGAATCTGAGTCCTGCTTCAGCGCCTGGGTGCACAGATGGTGATGCATTCACTGGGGTAAGGAAGACTGCTAGGAAGCAAGTTGGGAGAGGGGGAGACAAGAGTTCCATTCTGGCCATTTTAACTTTGCGATGCTGCTGAAATCACGGAGTGGAACAATGGTGCCCAACAGACAAGCAAACCTGAGCCTGGAGCTCCGCAGAGGGAGTGGTCAACGTACACTGAGTGCATGGGCTGTGATACGCGCCCAGGAGGAGCCAGACAGAGGACACAGCTGCAGCCCAGTGGTTTCAACATGCAGAGACCCAGCTGAGAGGAAAGATCAGAGACAGGTGGGAAAGACAGGCCAGAAGGGGAAGGAGGGGGGTGTGATATTCGGGGACCCTCAGAGGGAGTGGTGGCTGCTGAGGCCCTAAGAGGTGGGATAGCATGTGTCTGTCGGATTTGGCGGCACAGAGTTTCAAGGTTCCCTTGACCAGAGAAGTTCTAAATATGCCTAGTATTTCCTCCAAGAAAAGAAAGTCGTCAGGGTTAGGAGGCAGCAGTCTCAGGTTCTGAGCCACAGTTCTGTCTTCTGAAATCTAGGCACCAGCCCCCAGTGGGTAAAATTATGATGTTTCAGCCTGAAAAACGGCAGTTCACGGTGTCCAGGGAGTCACAGAAGTGGCCTTTTTCTTGGCCTTCTCACTGCCCAGGAAAACTATTCTGATCACCTTCTTCCTTTTAAAACTCAGGCTGACAGCCAGCATCCTTCGGGATGGAATAGCCACTGAGGACAGCGCAGCAGAAGACCCGCACTTGTGCTGGGGTGGCGGCTTTGTTTTCCTCACATCCTGCCACTTGTCCAGCACAGCATCTCACACTGCTGTCACGACTCAAGTTGCCACAGGGCAGGGGCTTGGTCTACGCTGCAGCTCAGGACATTGTCATTTACTCAAAACAGCGAAACAGCAAGCAAGACAAAGCAGACTCCTTCAGCATGGCTTCCGCAATGAAGGGACCAGTTTGCGGTTCTGGTATCTCTTCCTCTTCTTATAAGGACATCTGCCTTATTGAATTAGGGCCCTGCCCCTTATGATCTCATTTAAACGTAATCATTTCCTGAGAGGCCCATCTACAAAGACAGTCACCTTGGGGGCGAGGGCTTCAACATATGAATTTGGGGTGATTCATGCATATTCAAGCACGTGTGATAGCAGAGGAAGGTGCAGATGCTGTGGGAATGAGAGGAAGGAGAAATTATTCTGCAGAATCAAGGAAGACGAAGCATGCAATGTTAAATTGGGCCCTGAGGAATGTGTGGAATTGGCCACGGGAGAGGAGAAATCATTCTAGGAGGAATGGAGCAACGTCACGCGCAGAGATATGAGGGCGTTAGGGAGCTCAGCTCATGGCCTGCGGGGGGGGAGAAGGGGAGGGCGCGGGGGGAGTGATGGTGGGTCTGATGAGAGAGGCCAAATGAAGGAGGACTCAGCCACGCCGAGGGATTTGGACTCTATCCTGTGGGTAATGGGCAGCCATGGAAGGTTTTGAGCATAGTAGTGATGTTATTAGCTTTACGTTTAGGAAGTTCATTGCAAGTTGTCAGATGAACAGACTGGAAAGAGAAGAGGAAAAAAAGGTTGGAAGTCATGAAAACAGAGCAGGGAAACAAGTGGATGTGGTGTGAATGGAGCAAAAGAAAGGGGCATCTGTGGGGACTGGCCCCTCAGGGAGACAGCGGTGCCACCTGAGGTGTGGACAGTGGAGCGGGGCTGGCAGTGAGGGGTGGAGGATCAGAGGAGGCCTGGGGCGGTCACTGGCATACATGGGATGATGTGAAGTCTCTGAAAAGAACATGATGAGAGGAAGTCCAATGGGAAGCAGCCAGGTCCTGGGGTGTGCACAGGTTTATCTCCCCTGTGGACAGCAAGCAGAGCCACATATACCCGGGGTCACCATCCAGCAGGCCAGCACCTGGTCCAGTCGCCTGGGGAGATGGAACCCTGTGTCCCTGTGTGTGGAGGCCCTGGGGTGCACAGGAAACTGCCCCTTGTCCTGGTCCTGGTCCAGTCACCCAGGGAGATGGAAGCTGGAGAAGAACCAGCCCAGGCTGGGTGCAGGCGATGGGCTGGAGGGATGGGTGTGGTATGAACATTAGCACATCCTGCCCCAAGGCAAAAGTCACTGAGCTCAATGGGAGAAAGGAAAGCCTCTCCTCTGCTGTGCACACCAGTACCTGAGATGTGACGCTCCTAACTGGCGAGCAGGGCTTCAGCAGAAACAGACACTTGTGGTTCCCTTTGGGGAGGGGTTTGGAGGGCAGGGGAGGGAATGAGACTCGCATTTCACTGAGTGCCCTTTATACTTTGGGGTTCTTGGCATCGTGCACAACTTTTTGCCTCTAAAAAGCAAAATTAATTTCATTCTCTTTTGTGTTATAAAGGAAGAGTCTGAGAAATGTTATCCAGTGGCAAGAATTGAGTTTTTACGTTGAGGAATTCTAAACAGCTCTTTGGATTAAAAGCTCTTAAATGCTGCCCTCTGTGGGCTGTCACCACCACCTTGCCCGGTGCTCAGTGTTCACTCCACTACGTGCAGCTGGAGGCATTGCAGGCACTTTCCCCCAACCCTCACTCCATCTGCTCTGACTCACTGATGAGATGCCACAAGGCCCCGGAGCCAGGAGCTCTCTCCCCCAGCCCGCCATCGCTGGCTCCATCTTGGGTCTCCATCCCAAAGGAAGCCTGAGCATTAAATTCAGACAAGGCCCAGGGGTCTCTTCTTACATCAGCACCCACTTTACAGCATAATATTTGTGTTTGCCATAAATATCACCACACTGTCTCCCCCTAACCACTCAAAGCCAATTTTGATGTTTTGCATTCTGGCATCAGAGCATGTTTCCTTTTGGCGAAAACTCCAAAATCCATCTGTTTCACCTCTTTTTTCTGCTTCAGTTCTTAGATTCACTCAGACTCAGGAGACGACCCCACTCTCCTGCCCCCTTGAAGGTAAGGTGAGGTCATGTGTCTTGCTTTGGTCAACAAAAGTAAGGAGGGTGACGTGTCACCTGAGGGGCAGAGTTTACAAGTTGGTTCTTGATTCTCTATACTCTTCTTCGCCCGTGAGAGGACATGCAGGTTCCATGTGATCAGGCACCCAGAACGAGGACAGGTGAAGCTGGCTGCCCTGGAGAGCAGACTGGACCTCTCCCACACGACCTCTGTGAGTGAGCAGGAGAGAAAAAGTGTTTGTTAAGCTCCTCGGTTTGGGGGTATTTGTTACACAGCATAAGCGGGCCATCCAGACAGTACACTATGGCTTTCTTCTTGCAGGTGTCTCTCAGAGACCTGGCCCCTCTCACCTCCTCACGGTGAGAGCTCGCTCAGAGGCAATGCTCATGGCAGGCAAGTAGGGAGGTCAGGAGCACAGAAGTGACAACACATCCTTCCTCTCAATACAAAATACGCTGTTGCTGGTGGGGCTGGGGTCAGAGCTATGAACGCAGTTGGGAGTTTTGCTCTCCAGAGCCTTGCTGAAACGTTCTCAGATGGGCTCTGACGGACCACTCTGACAGCAGAACCGGCGGCCTGGAACTGCACGCACGGAAGCAGATGCGTGCTCGTCTGCAGCAAGCTTCCTGCGGCGCTGGGAGGCGGGCTCCGGATTTCTGTAACTGGAAGAAAGAGGAGCCGACAGGAAACACAGTGTCAGGAGGAGGCGCGCACACTCCCTTCAGCTTCGCCGAGGCCCCCGCCCCCCGCCCCCCGCCTGAGCGCAGTCACTTCCGACCACCAGCTGTACCTTTTCCTTCGTCGGGCTCTGAACTCCTCTGCTGTTTTGCCAGTTATCCTCCGGGTGCTCGTTAGAGCTACTCAGCTGGGTAAAAGATATAGCATGAGGAGGAGACCAGCAAGGAAATACCATAACAGAAACCTCCCTGGTGCACTGTGAGAATCGAGCGGTTCTCCGCCCTTCAAACGCGCACACTGACTCTGGGGGAAGCGACCACCCGAGTGTTCAAGTCAATGAATCGAAAACTTGAGTCAGGATTGATTTCCAGAAGATTAAAAGCAGCGCCCTGTACACACAGTGGGGCGCGGAGACGTCGCAGGCGCGGCGAGGACACAAAGGCAGGCGGTTCCACCGCCCGCCCCGCCGCAGAAGCCGACAGACGACGATTCAGAGACGCGCCGCGGCCGCGCGCTGGAAGGCGAGCGCGGGCCTGAGGGCGGGAGGCGGGGCCGGGGGAGCGGCGGGGGGCGGGGCCGGGGGAGCGGCGGGGGGCGGGGCCGGGGGAGCGGCGGGAGGCGGGGCCGGGGGAGCGCCGGGAGGCGGGGCCGGGGGAGCGGCGCCCCGGCGCTGGGGCGGCTTCCAGCGTCCTCGCTCCCCCGCCGTTTCCTCTGCAGCGCGACCCGGGAGTGCTGAGTCACGGTGACGCGAGCGGGAGCGGGGCAGCGCCCCCTGCTGTGCGTCTGGCCCGGACGCTGTGTGCTGTTGGGGGCGGCGTCTTCGGCGGCACGCACTGGGGGCCCCGGCTCCGCCTGCGCCGGGTGGGGAGGAGGCACCGCAGGCGTTGGGAGCAGCGGCGGCGCCTTCCCGTCCGGTTCCCCGTCGGCGTCGCTGCGTGGAGGCCGCGGGGCCCGCAGGCCGGCTCCAGCACCTCGGTGCACAGTCGATGCTGTGACTCTAGTCGGAGACTAAGGGATGGGCTGACGTGGGGACGGGGGTCCCGCCTCCCCCATGGAGAACTTAAGGGTCGCAGGTTGTCTGCACCCTGGATTTCGGCGGGGGGCGGGCAAGGGGGCAGAGAGAGCGGGGAGCCGCCCCTTCCCCTAGCCCACTTCCTGCTCACACGACCCAAACTGACCTGAAGGCGAGGCCTCCCGCCCGCGCCACCCTCGGGTCAGAGAATCCCAGGCTCCGCGTGGAGTCTAGACCTGCGCCGTCCAGGAGACTTGTCACGCGAGGCACAGATGTAATTTTAAATTTCTTAGTAGCCGCATTAAAAAACAAACAAAAAAACCCAGGCTAAATTAATTTTAATATATTTTATGGACTCTACATTCAAACTACTGCCTCTTCAACAGGTAATATCAGAAATTAGCAGTTCGATTTCTTATCTTCTTTTTCACACTTTCCTTAGGGAGCCGGTGTGCACGCCCACAGCGCCTCGGTTTCTCAAGAGCTGGGAGCCCAGGGCCAGTGGCCGCCCCTGGACAGCACAGGTCTCGCTGGGCTCCTGTTGTGTGAGTTGCTCTCGCTGGCCCGGAGATTGTCTGAAACCGCAGGCCCAGCGGCTCAGGAGGTGTCTCCACGCAGAGGGAAGTGTGGCTCCACCGAGAGCCGGGATGAGGCAGCCTGGGGCCGCAGAGGCTGCTCCTCGCCCGCCCAGCCACCCGCAGCGCTAGAGCTGCATAGAAATACCCACGTAAGAAATAGGGAGCAACTGTGTGCAGGCGAGGGGCTATTTATGGGCAGAAATGGTTTTCTGTGTAGGGAAGGCTGTACGTGTGCACCCATGTGCATAGACGTGTATGTGCATGGTTGTACATGTGTGTCTGTGTATATGTGCATATGTGTATTGTGTGCAGGTATGTGTCTGTGCATGTGTCTGTGCATGGGAGAGAAAGATGAGATGTGAGGAATTCACGTTTATAGTGCTTTCCACTTGTTTTTCCGATGAAATATTTTGGGGAGGAGGCGTTGCACTGAGTGAAGCTACTCTGGGAGGAGCGCGTGCTAGAGCAACTCTTCACCGCCTAGGGAGCTGTGCACGCCACACTTAAGGATCTCTGGTGCACCATCCAGGCAGCAAGACCCCTTTGCTCTCCTCGGTTGAAGGTCAGATGACCCCATCGTGTCCACTGTGAGGGGCCGACCTGGTCTCCCGGCTCAGGAGAGGAGGAGCAGCTCCTCTCCAGGACTGCCCGGGCCTCAGAGGGGACTCCCAGTCACACCAAGTCGGACCCTGAGCCGCTTCTCCTCGGCCAACACTCGAGAATGCCCTGATTGAGCAGCACCACCCACCTCCCACAAGGGAGAAACCCTGGACGATGGCCCTGCTCTAGGGGCACAGGCGTCTTGTCCCAGCTCCCAGCTGGCCCCAGGAGACTGAGGGGATGCATTAGGGGTCTGAGTTCTGCTCGGCCATTTAATAGCTATTTGACCTTGGGCATGTCACCGAACCTCTCTGAGCCTCAGTTTACTCCGATGACAAATGGGAGAAATAGAACCTACCTCTTGGGTCTTTGGAGAGGACTGAAGGAAATCAGGCACAAAAATGCTAAGATCAGACCTAGGAGGACCCCATGTGTGTGAGGGAGGTGCAGCAAGTGCCCTTGCGTCAGCTCAGGGAGCTCAGCACCACCAGGGGCTGACCTGTCTCCCAGGGCCACCCAGCCTGGTTGTGGCCACTCCTCCTGTCCCATGTCCCATCAGCCTCAGTCCATCCCCAAGTCTGTCAGCCCACTCGACCCACATAGGGACCGATTGTCTGAGGGGCAGACACCATTCGTCCACCAAACATACCCTCTTCTCTGACCATTGCCCACCATTCCCACCCCTCAGGCTGCAAAGTGGTCACGTTTGATTATGTGTTACCTGAGGCAGAGAGAGAGATAAAGACAGAGACAAGGAGAAAGAGAATGACAGAGAGAGACAGAGACTTGGGAACATGCTGGGCAGGGGATTTGGCCTGGATTCCAGATGGTCTGTCTGGGTCAGCCCCTCAGGAGAGTCAGTGGTACCCCTACCTTGCATTAATGAGATGCTCCTGGCACCATACAGACTCTGCCTAAGCAGGTGCCAGTGGTTTCCGTGGTCCCTGGAGAGCCCCACAACTGGACAGGCACAGGTGGGTGGGGCAGCAGCCTGAGGTGCCCTCTCTCCATGGAGGAGAGTGACTCCTCCCCGAGACTCCAGCCTGATGGGCCCCTGTGCTGTGATGGCCACAGTGCCCAGGGGGCATGGGGCTTCCTCCCCGGGGTCCACAGTCTTGCTCTTGGTGTAACGGGGACCCCAGCCTCCTGTTTCCACTCAGAGCCCTCAGTCCCCCTCCCGCCTGCCCCATACGGATCCTAGTTGGTACCACCCACCATGCCTGGCATGAGCTCAGAGCCTCGCTGGCTGCACTCAACTCTAGTCGGCCCATCCTCCTGTCTAGGCCCCACACATCTGTCTGTCTGCTGCGGAAGGCTAAGGCCAGCCCCACTTGGTCTGGGCGCTCGCCTGTGACTAGGCAACTTGGACAGGAACTGAGCATCTGAATGGGGAAGTGAGGCCCTGGGCGTCCGTCATGAGGAGCGTGCCCCGGTGCCAGAAGGAAACGGTGGTTCTACTGGTATATTTTGTGCTCTGGGTGGTGGCCTCTGGGATGACCCTGTGGCCTCAGTCCTGGTGTGGGCTGGACCCAGCAACACTTCTGCATCCTGAGTAGAAAACAGACACATCGAATGAGGTGGGATATCACTTCCAAGACCAGGTCACAAAGGAAGGATGAGGCTGCTCCAGCTGGCCCCTCCCCACCTCCCCTTGGCTTCGCTCTGGAGGCTGAGCCTCTGAGGGGATGGCAGCCCAGGCTGACACCTGGAGCAGAGTTCCTGCTAAGCCGCGCTGGGATTCCTGAGCCAAATATCTGTGCTTTTGAGCTGCCCGGTGAGGGCTGTTTGCTACATAGCGTGGAGAACACCCACGATCATTACCACATTTGTTCCTTGTCTAGGTGCGACCTCTGACGGGCAACTACAGCCCGTCTAGTTGGATGCTGACCCTGGACCTTGCCCTTGGTGTTAGTCCCAGGATTGGAGGTAAATGCTCTCTGCCTGCCCAGCCATGGCCACACCCCACAAGACAGTGGTCAGAGGACAAGGAAGGCAGCAACTGCCGCCAGCAGCAGAGGCGAGAGCCGGGCAGGTGGGTGCTGCTGATCACAGCTAGGGTGTCCGGAAACCATCCACGGGACAGGGGTGCCCATGCCAGCCTGCTCCGCCCTCCCGGGCCCTGCAGCGTGGACAGGCTTCCCTCAGACACTCACACAACACCCACACAGAGCAGTGCTCCATCCCGGCTGTGATGACGGGAAAGCACGGAAAGCAGGTGAAGATCTCTCTGTGCTGCCCACTGCCCTGGGCTGTCCTGTGCCTTCGACAGAGTTGTTCCAGGGGAATGAGCCCCGTGCGAGGCTGTGTCTCCAGGGCTCACAGAGCCCCACTCTGATTACATGATGTATGGGCAGCCTTGATGAGGAGGGCGAGAAGGACATTCCTGGGCCCCTCATTGAGGGGGTGGGTGTCTCCATGGGTGTCACCTGTGCCTTGGGGGTGACCTGAGGAGGCCTAGTGTTTCTCCAGACTGTCCCCAAGTCACCAGGCAACCACGACCAACTCCATACCCACAGCCAGCATCCACCCTTGGTCACCTGCGGGTCCCGAGCCTGTCCTGAGAGAAGGCTCCACCCGAGACCCCATCCACTCTTCGGCAACATTCGTCACAGGTCTTGCCTTGTGGCAGGGCCACCTCCAAGTCAGGACATCACTCTGAGTCCCTGACGAACTGTCATGTGAGCTGCAGACGTGCCGCGTCCCCCCAGCCAGCTGCCCAGGATGAGGGCCTGGCTCCCACTTGGGACCTGACCTCAGGCCCGACTGACTTTGACTGGTGGGAGTCAACGTGCACCCCAGATGTGTGCACCCAGACACAGCTTAAACCAGGCTCCATACACTCAGGTCCTGTCCCCGATCAGATCCTCTGTTCAGACCCGGGCCCTCTCCCCGTGCAGACCCTCCGTGCAGACCTGGGCCCTGTCCCCATGCAGACCCTCTGTTCAGACCCGGGCCCTGTCCCCTTGCGGACCCTCCGTGCAGACCTGGGCCCTGTCCCCATGCAGACGCTCTGTTCAGACCCGGGCCCTGTCCCCTTGCGGACCCTCCGTGCAGACCTGGGCCCTGTCCCCATGCAGACGCTCTGTTCAAACCCAGGCCCTGTCCCCTTGCAGACCCTCCGTGCAGACCTGGGCCCTGTCCCCCTGCAGACCCTCTGTTCAGACCCGGGCCCTGTCCCCTTGCAGACCCTCCGTGCAGACCTGGGCCCTGTCCCCGTGCAGACGCTCTGTTCAAACCCAGGCCCTGTCCCCTTGCGGACCCTCTGTGCAGACCCGGGCCCTGTCCCCATGCAGACTCTCACTGTAGACCCAGGCCCTGTCCCCGTGCAGACCCTCTGTGCAGACCTGGGCCCTGACCCCTTGCAGACCCTCCATGCAGCCCCGGGCCCTGTCCCCATGCAGACTCTCACTGTAGACCCGGGCCCTGTCCCCGTGCAGACCCTCTGTGCAGACCCGGGCCCTGTCCCCTTGCGGACCCTCCATGCAGACCTGGGCACTGTCCCTGAGCAGACCCTGTGTTTGTCAATTGGGTCTGGTTTGTCGGGCAGGTCTAACCCTCTGTCTCTGTGGGAGGCCGCATCCCATGGCGTGGGCACCTTCCCTTCCTTGCCTGTTGGGAAATGGCGTTTCTGCAAGTTCTATTTCAGTAGCAGAATTTCTGAATCACTGGCACTGAGCCCTCGGGGAGCCTCTAAAAGTGGCACTTCCGATCCCTGACTCAGTGGTTAGGAGGCATTTGCTGGGTTCCTCCCTGCCCCCTGCTGTGGAGGCAGGAATGACTCATCTTCCTGCTCCGGGATTGGAAAGATCTTCTGACCTAACTGGTGAGTCCCATGCCAAGTCTGGTCTGGTCCCGACCCAGGCGGCTCTGAGAGAGGAAACCCCACAGCAGATCTGAGTGTAGGATGGGGTGTCCCGCCTCCCAGGAGGGATGGAATCACCTCACCTCTTGCCAGGTAGGAGCGGACCCCTCCCCATTAGCTGAGGACTGGAAGTGGCTCCAGCGGTGTCTGAGCAGCTGGCCAGTGTCCACAGGAGATACTCTCGGCCTCCAGGAGCGGTGACCTTCCGCCCAAGACAGGTCCTCCCTGCCCCTCGCTCCAAGACAGTGTCTCAGTGGATGCTGCAGAAACCACGCCGCCTTCCACCAAAAGCTCAGGGAAAATTCCCTGGGCCCTGCACAAAAGTCACTATGGTTTCTGGGGTTCCTGCCCCACTCCTTTACTCTCTTGTCATTTTCAGACAACAGACCTACAACTCCCGGAAAGTCTGGTTAAGATGGAGACCCTCCCAGCCCCCAGGCCTCAGCTCACTGTTGATCGCTGATTAACCCTTGAGCTCCAACTGATGCCTGAAATGACCGCGGGACTCCTTGTCCTCCTGCGGTCAGCCTGCCCGGCTGTCCAGTCCTGGAACTGCCAGAGAGGCTGGGGGGGACTTGAAATAACTTGCTTCTGTCTGGAGCCAGGGTGGGATGTGACTTGGCCTGGGGCTCTCCCCCAAGAAGAGCTGAGGTCGGCATTTGAGTGCAAGTAGTTTATTTGGGAGGTGGTCCCAGAAGAGCCAGTTGAGGAGGCAGGGAGGGGACAGCAGACCTCAAGAACCTCGTCCAGCTGTTGGACAGTGTGGGCACATTCAGGGACCCCGGGAGAGGAATCTGGGGTATCATCCACATCTGCCACCCAGGAAAGCCCCTGGTGGGGTCTGGGAGATGCCAGCGGGAGGTGGGACCCAGGCAGCCATAAGGCATCTGACAGCCTTCAGGTCAGACGTCCTTCTTTTCCCTTCAGGGCAACAAGAAGAGGCTGTGTGCTGACCAGCCTTCAGAACACGCTAAGATGCTCTTGCTCGGGAAGTGGCAGGGGCCGAACACTGTTCGAGTGATGGAAGAACCGAAGGTCCAGGAGACAATGGGGAGGACCATCCACACCACAGGGCTGCACGTCGGTGCCGGGTGGTCCCGTCCACCGCCTGACAGCCTCCTTCCACAGTGAGAAAGGGTTTCCCGGCTTCCAGGCCCTGCGGCACCGTGGATGGTGGACAGAGCTGACTGCCCGCCGGGCCTTCGGAAGCTGCTGCCGATGGCTTAGGTGGTCGGCCTGCACCCAGCTGACAACTAGCCCAAGAGAGGGGGCTGCATCTCCTGGGTGGGGACTGTGGGGCCTGCACGGGGAGCTCGGCTGGGTCCGTGTGCTGCGACTTCTCAGGGATAGGGCAGCCTTTCTCGATTCGGGGACACCGGATGCATCTCAGTGCGCATCTGGGGTTGGCAGCTGCCGCCTTGGAATTAAGTCAAAGGCAGAAAGCTGAGTCCAAGACAGGGCACGTCTGAATCCCTGGGAGAGCTCCCTAGATGCAGGCTCCGAGCGCTCCTGGAAGGCCCGGCTCTGCAGGTTAAGTGGAAGGCCAGGGCACCTGGACCCAGGGGACCACAGACCATCCTCTGAGAAGCAAAGCGTGGACAGTGCCTCCTGAAACAGATGAGCTGCATCAGGAGGGAGCTGAAGATCAAAAGCAGGGTTCACGTTTAGAAATTAGGGCTCTCGGCCAGAGCTCGAGCCGTGTGCCCTGTGCCCTGGTCCTGCTCTCGGGTGGCCCCACTAGGAGGGCTTTTGGGGTCTCAGCTGGTCACTCAGGGCCTCCCGATGAAGCGCCAGGGTCCAGGCTGCTCCAGGATGGACCGCAGTGTCACCTCAACCACTGCAGGCTGTCAGGGGTGGCCCTCTGGCTGAGCAGAGGTTCTCCCTGTGACCCGGCCTGATGACCTGAGGCCAAAGGGGCCCTGGCCGGCCTGTAAAGGCTTATGGGGAGGCCTGGGGGCTGGAGAGGCCTCACGAAGCCTCATCTGGGCAGAGCAGGTCAGCACTCACTGCCCTGGGCCGGCCGGGCTCTGCTGACCGCTGGCCCCAGCCCCCCACGCCAGTTCCTCCTTGACCGCCTGCCCCTCTGAGCCTTTACTGGAGCCGCTCCTGGGCCAGGCGGACCCCGTCCAGGCTCTTGGTCAGGCTTGTCTCGTTGATCCCTCAGGGAGGCTCTGTGAAATAGGTACCAGTGGCCTGGTTTCCAGGGGCGTGAGCAGACACAGGTGCAGGGAAATTCAAGCCTCACTTGCTGCCTCTGAACCCAGCGAGCTCTCTGTGTCGACGCCCGCCACCCTCAGACTGGGTAACGGGACTCCGGTTGGGCTGTGGAGGCACGGTGGGAAACTGGTTGGCAGAAGGTCCTTGAGCAAAGGGTCCTCCTGATGTCCTGGGACCCCTCACCATGTAAGACGTTCCACCCACTCCGAGGGGACGATGGTGGCACCGACAGAGGCTGATGGACACTGAACCTGGGGCGGAGCCCACCTTCTCCTCTGGAGACTTCCCCAAACCGGTCTTGCAGGTGGGGGAGTGGGGGGGCGGGAGGGGCCCTCCTGGTGGCTGTCACAGCCCTTGGCTGACCCGACAGCAAGCCCCAGCCCCTGAGGGACCAGGCGTCTCTTAGTGGTGGCAGTGGGCAGGGTGGATGGAGGGGGCATCCCCCACTGAGCTCCTGCCTCCTCCTCCAAACCTGCGCTTCCTCAAGCAAATGGACCTGAGGGCCCAGGGAGCCGTTTGACTGCAGGTGAGACCCAGCCTGAGCGCTGTGGGTGGTTTCGAATTTCAATTGTTCCTGTCTTGAGCGGCTCCACCAGCTGTGAGATCTGGCCTTGAACATTAGTCCACTCCGCTCCTCTGTCAAGAGGGCCTTTCCAAACCGTGTTCCCTCCCTGTTTAGTGCTGCCTGACGGCCTCCCTGCGCTTTCAGGATAAAGAGGAAAGCCCTTCTCTTCCCTCCTGGCTCCCTTTCCAACTGAGGCCTCCCTGTGCTCTGGGTCTAGGCTCCCTGGCCTTCTTTCCATCTTGGGTTCTCTGTTATCTCTGACCACAGGGCCTTTGCACCTGCTGTTCCCTCTGCTTGCAACCCTCTTTGCTGGTTTCAGATTTCATCTCAATATCCCTTCTTTTGGGAAGCCTTGCCTGACTTTTTGACTAGAGAAATCCCCGTTTTACCTTCCCAGAGAACCATCTTCTGCTCTTTCACATAATTAGCACAATGACGTTTCACATTTGCTTGAGTGACTAGTTAGTTTTTATTCGTGTCCACCATCAGACTTGCTTCCACTTATCTATTACCGCATAACATCTACCTCCAAAACTGAGTGGCATAAAATTTACTCATTTTATTATGCCCATGATTTTTTGGGTCTGGAACTCGGGCAGAGCAGAGATGTCTCAGCTGGGGCGGCTCAGACTTCCGGAGCTGGCTGGGATGGCTCCACTGGGGCAGGGTTCCTTCATGTCTTCCACGTCCTGTCTGCTGGGGCGGGAATGTGCAAGGTGGCTCCTTCCCTCACAGAGCTGGACCAGCCAGAGTGATGGGCTGGGCCGGGTATCCCTCTTTCTCCACAAAGCTGGCTTGTGGGTCTCACGGCATGGCAGTCCTGGGTGTCAGACACTGTGTGTGGTCACTGCCTTCCCCAGAGCAGGACCCAGGAGAGCAGGAGGCAGCTGAGGGCTTCTTCTAACCCATCTGGAAGTGTCCGTCACATTCCACTGGCATCGCAGGGCCAGCCCAGGTTCAAGGCGGGACCACATAAGGGCAATTCCCCAGGGGACGTCTCTGGAGGCCAGCCCCCAGAGACAGAAGGCCAGGCATGAGGAGAGGGGCCCTGTGTGTTCTGTGCTCCAGAAGGTGCTCAGGGTAGTGGCTGAATGAACGAGTGAGTGAACGTAAACTTGAGACTAAGACTGGGGAGACTGCCAAGACACTAAATTCCTTGAGAGCAAGAAAAATAAATATTGGCTATTGGTAGCACCCCGTCGAAGGCACACGCATTCTGCCCAATGTGTAGGATTGTTAAATAGAGACCTACTTCTCACTTCTGTTTGGACTCGACACCAAGGCGTTCCTGAGGAGTCTGGTGTCACACCCAAGCCCCGTGGGCTGCGGGGACACCAAGGGAATAAAGTTTAGAGGACAATTTAGAAGCTAGGAACTCCCATGAACACTCACTGTCTAAACGGAAGCAGCAGGTGAAGACCCACAATGGAAGAAGACCCTGGATTTGCAGAGGTATCCAAAAATCTTGAAGGGGTTCCTTCTCTTTTCAACCTGTCCTATGATAATCTCTTTATTGACACAATTTCTGGCTGAACCTATTGGGAGAGTATTTTCACTACAATTTTGAAATGCAAGTCGATCAGACAGTGGGATGTGCACAGGAATTCTAACACCATCCACGGCTTTGAGAGCAAATGCTTTCAGGTGGGTGACATGCACCACAGACATTGGAATCGTGTGGAAGGTGGACTCTGGCTGCGAGGCCCAGCCAGGAGAGGTGGGGCCTGCAGCCCTTTGATAAACAAATGGCAAGCAATAGGATATTGGAGTATATGAGGAAGCCATTTAGTGTAAAATTAATTTGGCCTGACCTTGTTTTTCCAAAAGGGCCTGACGTGGCTGATGAGCATGCATTTCATATGTCCCAAAGACAAGAACGAATGGGCTTAAGATAAAGATGCAACTTCCCCCACATTGGCATTTCCTTAAGGATAAGCATCTTTGTCTAGCCCTAGGAACTGATTGCTGCACCCACCTGTGACCACCCAGCTCACCTGTGATCACCCAGCTCGAGACCACAGACCTGCCACCTGCTGTGTCCATTAATCACTGTGCTGACAGAGCAGTCTCATGACTATTGTACAAGAACAATTTCAATCACATGTGACACATGCTCTTTGACAGTATATAACCACTCTGTACACCCCACTTCTTTGGTGCCCTTCCTTCCTTGGGGAAGGAGGCCCTGGGCTAAGCTAGTCCTCAGATGTGGCTCATAATAAACTCATCCCAGTTTGATTTATAGATTGGTTATGGATTATGTGTCTCGACACCTGTCTGCCGACAGGTTTCACTGACTGAGCCACGGTGGCTTTCCAGACCCTTGTCTCTGACTTGGGGGCCTGAAGGTTTGTTCCTCCTGGGTGAAGCTCATGACTTGGTTTCCATCAATTGTTTTGTGAATGGAAATGAAAAAGTTCAAAAGACTCAACAGCCTACTGAGGGTGAATCACGTTTCTTATTGTCCACTTTAAATGCACAGGAATTGTTCCCGCCTGTGGATTAGCCTGAGCGAGGTGGGAAAGCCACACAATGATGACACTGGTGTGTGTCCTAAAAACCCTAGCATATGCCGGCACGTGGCCGCCCCATCCATTGTTGGTCCACTTCTGCCATCCTTCCAAACAGTGGCTTGAATTCAAATTCGGGGCCCCCAGGCAGACATTTCAGAAAGAGCGTCAGTGTCAACAAACTCCACCCTATACCTCCCGTCAGAGCCTGGGTCTGCCCCAGGGCACAGAAGCATCCAGAGGGAAAAACTCGTAATGATCTTAAAAGATGATGTGAAATTTCCAGCCTCCTTTCTCTTCGCAAACGTTCACCGCAGCTCTCCAGGCTCGTGTTTGAGTTTCGCTCCGGCAGCTGGAGGACAGAGTCCAGGTTCCTGCTACACAGAGTCTGACCCTCGGCAGCATCAGCATCACCCGGGACTGTTAGAAATGCAGACTCTCAGGCCCCACGCCGGCTGCCGGACAAGGTCTGCACTTTAGCCAGGGGTCCAAGTGCTTCCCAGGCATGAAGTTTAAGGAGCTGGAGGGGCGGCTTCCCATCTCCTCCCCCTACCCCCACAACTGGAGCATCCTGGGGCTCTGCCTTCTATTTTAGGTAAAAGAGCCCCACATCACTGGCTCTCCGCGGGTGACGGGCCTCGCCTTCTGCATCAGGGGCGACCTGGGTAGTAGGTGCTTCTCCATTTCTCAGGGACAGCTCCACTCGTTTCTTCTTCTCCATCCTTAATACTTGGGTATTTCAAATGCTGGTGCTGTTGGCAATCCCTGTTCTACTTTCAAAAGATGAATAATTTGGCCCTGGAGGAAAAAGCAGTCTTCTGAAATTAAGGGACGGCAGACGGCCTTGTCCACCGAAGAAACCCACCCAAACAGCCATCCTGAAGCCAGAGATGCTCCCTGCCTCCAAGGCCACAGCAC
The DNA here is from genome assembly GCF_041296235.1 of Equus asinus. Taxonomy (NCBI): domain Eukaryota; kingdom Metazoa; phylum Chordata; class Mammalia; order Perissodactyla; family Equidae; genus Equus; species Equus asinus. Next base: position 45,479,026 of record NC_091818.1, read on the forward strand.
AGGGCGTGAAGGTCACCAGTGAAGCTCATGATGAGCTCCATTGCTTCCCCTGTGAATTCCTCCTCAGAGCGCTCTGCAGGCTCCCGTGGAGCTTCTAACCGGTCAGTCGAGCTTCTAACCAGTCGGTGCAGACGTGCCTCTCTGCCCCAGGGACTGCAGCAGCCTTGCTTTGCCTCAGCTTCCTCTGAAGTAAGTCACTCCTCCGTGATCTGTTCTGACGGGATGGGGGGAATTCGGGGCTTGGATTCTCCGAGCCCCCAGACCCCCCAGTGATGAGGATCAAGGCTGCCCCAGGGAGAGAAGCGCAAGGCGTCCTCCCCTACATACCGATCTATATCATCCTCCAGGAAGCATAGGACGTCCTGACCTGATCTGATCTGATTTCTATCCAAAGTTATAGGACCACCCAATAACCAGACCCCACCTGCATTGATACCATTTTAATCCCTTTTTTTCACATAATCTTTCCTTTGTCTTGTAAAGAAATAATTCACATACCTATGTCTTATAAATTTAGCCCTACTCTCAACCAATGTTTGTAGCTCCTACTGCCCATGGGTCCTGTCCCCATGTTTGTAGCTCCTACTGCCCATGGGTCCTGTCCCCATGCCTGCAGCTCTTACTGCCCACGGGTCCTGCCCTCATGCTATTCTTTGAAGAAAGGAGCACTACTGCCAGACCTTGAGAGTCCAAGAAATCTTTCTTTTGACTCGTTGGCTTGCCAAACCTGCATCACCACCATCTGGGAGAAGTCACTCAGGGCCCCACAGCACTGAACCTTAGGAACAGCCCAGGCCTGTCTGCTGGTGCCTGTGTAGTCTGCACTGCAGCTGGGATGGACTCATTCCGGGTGAGGTCACTCACCAAAAGGGAGATTATCTGGGCAGCCTGACCTGCCTAGGCCCCTGGAAAGAGACCAGCATGTCCTGAGGTCACAGGATTGGGAGTGAGCACTTGTCAAGTGGCGATGAATGACCAATACACTTATCCCACCAGGCCCCTCTTTAGCCTCCATCCATCTGCCTCTTTTCAGAAACTGACTTTCAGGGTCAGGAGGGTCACTAAGGGCCGGCCTGCTCCTCCATCTGCTTGGCTCACCGCCCCCACACAACCCCTTCTACTTGTCAGCAGCTCGAAGACAGCAGACACTGCAGAACAAGGGCGTCCCCTCTCCCTGATGTCCTCCTCGTGTCCACCTCCTAGCTCCTCACACTGTCTCAGGCCCATCACCCATCTGTCTCCTGCCCCTGAAGACGATTCTGTTTCCCTGCATTCTTCTAGATGCCCGTGTGACGTCCTGACAAGGTCTGCCCAGGACCGGCATGGTGGGTGGTCAACTCCTATGGCTTTGCCTGAATCCAGTCCTGTCTCACCATCCCGGCTTCAAACCCCCTGACCCCGAGGCAGTCAGAGAGATTGTTTTCTTTAGAATGTGAGTCAACCATGTCGCCCCCAACACTTAGACCAAACCCAAAGACCTCAGTATGTTCTGGAAAGTTCTCGAAGACATGGTACCTGGGTCCCAGGGACCTCGCCCTCTTCATCTCTGACCATGGTCCCACCCATTCCCTCCATCCCAATGACACCCAAGCCCATCCCAGCAGTTCCCACAATTGCCCCCGCTTCAGACGTTACCCCTGAAAATGCCCCCGACCCCCACATCCCTCTCCTTCTGTTTCCTGCCTCACTTTCCTTCACTTCTCCCACTTACTGTGTCTTTGCCTGTGTGCGAGGGCCAGGCTCAGTCACTCCTGACCCCCAGACACAGGCGGATGCTCTGCGATTAGCGTCCAGCGAGTAAATGAACGGCAAATGTTGCATTTCAGTTACTGTGAGGTAACTGACCCCTGGATTCGCGTGACCTTCCCTCTGCATAATGAGAACCCCAGGCTCTTATCTGTCCCAGGAGGCGCGCCTCCCTCACCCCACCTTGTGCAGAAACTTCCCCGTGCCTCTAAGATTAGATCTCGCCAGGTTCAGCCTCCTCAGCCGGCAGGATCTTTGCGGAGATTGTGTGAACCTGAGCCGCCTGACTCCACCTCAGCTTCCGCCCCGACAGCTTCCAGGGGATGTTCCCGTGTCTCTCGGCTCAGACACAGATACCTGAGCACACCTGGCTCGGGGCCCAGCACTGCCCGCGGCGGGCTGGGGCTGCAGACTTCACCCAGCGGCTTTCATCTAGCTGCTCGCGTGGCAGCCAGAGCGCAAGCCCCTCGGGTCGTCTTAGATTTCCTAGTGGCCACATTTAGGAAGTAAAAAGAAACAGGTAAAATTAACTCTAATAAAATATTTTATTTAAACACCATATCTATCATATCGTTTCAAGATGGAGTCAATATAAAACTATTAATGAGAAAGTATAATTAATCATACTTTCTCTTTGTATAGTCTTGGGAATCTGGCACATTTTACGCTACAGCCATCTCCCACTGGATCGCTGTATTTCTTGTCCTTGCTCGTCTAGCCCACACCTGCCATCTTAGCCAGGCCTCTCTTCAGCTCCGACCCCTAGTCCTGGTCCCATAGTCTGTCACCCCAGGTGCTGTCCTATGCCTTAAAACTGCCACAGAGATAGGAACCAGTGTAACAAGACAGGGTTGTCCCCAGGGCCCTGGCCTAACAAGATAAGGCTGGTAACAAATCCTCAAGGTAAGAGTCAGATAGAGACCACCAAGATCCACATTCCATAGCCTCTGGACGCTCCTGGATTTAGGCATGCACCCTAGCACCCAGGAGTTGTCTGAAGGTGACCCTGGCCCCAATAGCAGAGTAAAAATCACACCCAGGGGGTGGAGAGCTAGCATGCTAATGATACATGGAACGCATGTGGCGGCATGTTGAACAGTGCAGGCGCGAGCACAACCCCACCTCCACATGCCATGACAAGGCCCTCCTCCCCAGGCTTTGCCTAACAAAAGCCCCACAGTCCCGCTCCCTAAGGAGCCAGTCACCTGCCCTTTCCTTTCTGCACCGGCTCCCTTGTGCCTCTCCTGTGCACAAGCTAATAAACTTCTGCTTTTCTACTCTCTTTTGTTCTCTCTGTTGATATCCATCCCAAGGGACAATAAGAATCCAATGTGCCTGTAACACCAAGACCCTGGGCTCCGCCTCTGCGGTCCCCACTGGTGCAGTCTCCCAGCGCATCGTCCTCGGCCCACCTGTGTGTGCAGACAGGTGCCAGGTGAGGACTGCCAGAGACCCGGGCAGGTGCCTCAGGGCTTCACCTGCCCCAGAGATCTGTTTTCTCTTGGGCCTTGTGGGCCGTGGGTAGTTGGGTGACATAGGGCTTTGTGGGCCCTCCTCCTGCACACAGCACACCCAAGAGGCTATGGCCACCTGGCCCCTGGGCAGAGCACACTCAGCCGGCATGGACGAGGGCCCATGGAACAGAAATCAGCAGAGAGTTAGCCATTGATGATTAAGTAGCTAGGAACTAAAGTTTTTTCCTTTTTGCAATTACTGATTATAGCTTTTAGCTGTTTAACCTGCCCATTGTTAACTGTGCTACTTAAGCAATATGCTATCTGACTCCCACTAGGCTCCTACAGATAGCATCTCCCTGGAGCCTGGGTCACCTTGGTAATGGGTGTGTGAGCTGGTTTTCAGGAATTAGAACTCCTTGTTCACTTCAGGCAGGTGAAGACCACCAACTCATCAACCAACTCATCAACCGGGCCCATGCAGATGTCTGATAAGTGACCCGATGTCAAGCGGCTAAAACCTCCACCCTCAGATCATGCTAACGCTGCCATTTTGTGAACATGGGTCCCACGAAGAAGCATGAAGTCTGACTACTCTTGGACAGACCATCAATCACCTAACCTCTCCTCACCTCCCCTCACCTCCAATCTCCTCTCTCCACAATTCAGGCCACCTTGCCCCCCATCCCATAAATATCCCTGAGTGGCTAGTTTCTGGGAAGCAAATTTGAGGCTCATGCTCTTGCTTCCTTGCGTGGTTGCCTTGTGAGTAAACTCTCTCTCTGCTGCAATCTCGTTGTCTCAGTGTTTGGCTTTCTGGGCGGTGGGCAAAAACGAACCTGGTTCAGTAACAGAACTTCCAGGAGATGGGTGTGCCGGTACCCAGTGAGGGGCAGGAGGCTCAGGAGGCCAGCCAGGGTCTTGGGGCAGCCCTGCTTCCCGTTTCCAGCTGATGGGCCCTCAGTACCTCCCAGTCAGCCACCAAGTGACTGTTTCAAAATGCACATACACATTGCAAATGATGCCTCCCATGCCGAGAAAAAGTTTGGTTTCTAAATCCATTCAAATTATCATAAGAAATGCCAGCAATTTGCATTCCCACCAGCAGGTTCCAAGGGCTCCAGTTCCTCCACGTGCTGAACAACACGCAGGGAACGATGCCATATGGTTACCTAAGATCTGTTAAGAGGCCGGTCCCGTGGCAAGTGTTCTTACCACGATAAAATTTGTAAAAATTTTTAAAATTTTTATTACAGGGAAAGCAAGGGAGGTACAAAACTCTTAGATAAAATACCAACGTTTAACTTTAAACCGGTTGTAAAAGTGGCTCTAAACTCTTTTCATCCTCTCTGTGTGCGGTTTCTCACTGCTGGTGGCATCAGGACCTGACAGCATCATCAGAAAGGCGCAATCAGGAGCTACGCCTGGCCATTTCAAGGATGAATCTTGATGTCCAGAAGTTACATTTTCTAAAACAAGTTTCACAGGGAGATTTTTAAAAAGATATTCGGAAGTTTTATGCAAAATCAATATTTTTCTTATCATGACTACATAATAATAAAGAAAATGCAAGGTTTTTTTTTTTTTTTTGCCAGGCTCCAAATTATGCCATCAAAGTCCCAATTTGCCCTAATTCACCCCATGTCACACCCCCAATAGCACCATTGTCGGTGTGTGAAAATCCTGGGCAGCCAGTGACTGCCCCAGGCCTGCTCCGCACCTGCTCTCTGCCTCCTTAACCTGCATTTTCACCCCTTTGCAGTGGATTTGCTTTCTAAACAATCAAAATTTCAGCTTATCTAAATTTTGTAGCAGAATCAGGCAGGTGACTTTTAACAGAGGTGCATGCAGCCGGGGGCTGCAGAGAATGTCCGGCAACCCTTCTCTCCTCGTCCCTATTTACTTCCCAAACAGCCCGCAGGGCTGTGAGCAAGTGAACTTCCCGGGGCAGGGTTGCCATCTGCCCTGCCTCTTGTTGAGAGGCTCCTGTTGGTGTGAAACGGCACTGCCCTGGCCTGGGGTCTCTCTCGGCAAAGCAAAGAGATGTCTATTTATTTGGTGATGCTGTGAGTTTTTGAGAGCTGAGCACTTCCCTTGAAGCCTGCCGTCCAGGCGTCACTGAGGTGGGAGGCCCGAGAAGGAGCGGGGCGGAGGGAGACAGCAGCATCGCATTACTCGATAAGGATGCAGCTTGTCTACTGTCTCTCACACATGCGGACAGACGCTGCCACGATGTGCAATTTGAAATATATGACGCTCGAAAGAGAATGAATGGAAGCGGAAGTGAACTTCTGGGTGTAAAAATAGGAAAAACGTGAGAGGCAGGACGCCCCTAAGCCACAAAGGCGATTCCCCGCAGGGTCTGCCACACGTCAGCTATGGTCTTCAGAGCTCACCGTGCAGACAGAGGTGTTACCAGTGTGGACACCGCACAGAAGGTAGGTCCCTTCCCAGTAGTTGTCAGAGAGCACGCCGTCTACACTTCGAGGGAGGGGACGGTCCTGGGGGGTCTCCGGATTCCCAGAGCGAGCAGCTGTCCCAAATCCCTGGTCGGAGCGAGGCAGAGGATGAGCGCACAAAGCACAGGACACACACACGGTCTGCCCTGGATGAGCGGGAGCTGGGACGCGCCTCGAGCCGGAGCTCAGCCGACAGCAGCGCTCGCGCGGCGCCTGCGTCTTCCGGTCCATCACGGAGACGGCGCGCCCTTCGGTCCAGCGTTGCGCAGGCGGGTGGGCGCGGGGCGAGGCCGGGGCGAGCCCGGGGGGTGGGGGTCCGCGGGGGCCGGTGGCCGCACTGGGGGGCGGCCTCCCTGAGCTCGGACGAGCGGGGGCTGCGTCTCCGCGCTCGGCATCGCTGCCTCCCCGTGTGTCTGTGATGAAGTCGACGGACGGCAGAGCCTGGGCGGTGGAGCCGCGTGTCCTCAGCTGCCCGCCCCTCGGTCCCCTTCCTCCGTCCTCCCTCGCCCCCCTGCAGGCGCCCGATCTGGCCAGAGCTGGGGGGCACTGACCCCTGGGGTCGCGCGTCTGCCGTGGGCAGAGGGCAGGGCTGTGGGCAGGGGCGCTCGCGGCTCAGAGCCGGGGACGGGGTCCTCAACTCCCCCTCCAGCGCTCTCCAGTCCGGCTAGTTTTGTCTCTACTGGTGGCTGGAGGCGAGCCGACAAACAGAGCTGTGTCATTTCAGTAATTCTACATACAAGTTAAACGCTCTGATGGTTGCGTTTAAAACTGCATTGCACGGTATAAAGACAAATGGTAAAATTCATGCTAATAATTGACATTTTCAGATTTTCTTAGAACAATGATAAATAGCAAATAAAAAGATATCAGGACAAGCTGAGAGACAGCGATGGCAGAAGGCAGAAAAGGCTGTGAACGTCTCTTTCACAGCACTTTTTTCCTGCCTTTTGAACAAGAGGCCTGCGTTTCACACTGGTCCAGGACGTCCTGACATGGAGTTCTGGCCCGTGTGTCCACTGACGGAGACACTCCCTCAGCGCACACTTGTGCGCAAGAAAGGGGGCTGAAGATGGCTTCAGGAGCTGCGTATTAAGAGGTGCAGATTCACAGAGAGAAGGGCCTGAAGGGCGGCATGTCAGACGTCGCAGCACCAATCCAAGAATCAAAAGCATTTCAGAACTCAGCGCTTTGCCTGAACCAGGATTGGAGCTAAAGGAACTTCTGAGAGGGTGAGCTTCACTTAACGTTGTTTGCAAATGAAAATAGTTTCAAAATGAAAACAGGTTTTTTTGATTCAAAAAGTAACACAATCCAAGTGTCATTGACGGATGAATGAATAAGCAAAATGTGGTCTATCCATAGAGTGGAATATTACTCAGCCTTCAGAAGGCCACAGTGTGGGTGGATCTTGAGGACATGGTGCTCAGTGAAATAAGCCAGTCACAGAAAGACGAATACTGTATGATTCCACTCACATGCGGTATCTAGAGCAGTCAAATTCATAGGGATAGAAAGTGGAATGGTGGCTTCCAAGGGAGGAGGTTGGGGAGTTAGTGTTGACTGGGGACAGAGTTTGTTTGGGAAGATAAGAAATTCTGAGGATGGGTGGCGGTGATGGCTGCGCAGCAATGAATGTTCTTAATGCCTCTGAACTGTACACTAGAATGGGTAAGACGGCAAATTTTATAGTATGTGTATTTTACCAGGAGAAGAAACAGGAGCACCTACTCACTATAAAAATGAAAAGCAGAGGCCAAAGGAGAAGCTGCAAGTGGAAGGCTGCAGGTGGGAAGGACTGGCAGGAAGTGCCCATGCAGTCCCACCTGAACCAGCCAGGCCACAGGATGCTGCAGAACACCCACCTGTCAGCCTCCCTTGGCCCCGGGGCCCCAGGCGGGGCTATGGGGGCTGCTGGAGATGCCATCGCTGCAGGGAGGGTCTCGCACCATGAGGCTCGTGCCACTGTTCAGAAATAACTTACACAATTCCGAGTGTTTAAAGACATGGGCGTTGGCCGTGCTCATCCACACAGGGGCCCAGATATGCGGTTCCCAGGGCCTGAGAGAAGACCTGCCTCCAGCTCTCAGCTTTCCCAAAAGACGATTTCCTCACAGCCACTCTCTCTGGGAGGCAGCCTCCAGGGGACTGTGAAATCACAGAGTAGCAAGGGTCTTCAGAGAACAAGAGCACAGCTAAGGTGACGTGCTGGGACGGCCCCAACTCCTCCTCTGGTCTCAAAAGGCTAACTTTATAAGAAACTGTCAAACTGACTTCCAAAGCATCTGTACTGTTTTATTTCCCCACCAGCAATAGATGAGCACGCCAGTTGCTCCACCTGCTCATCAACACTTGGTATTGTCAACCTTTTAAATTTTAGCCACTGAGTGGGTATATAGTAGTATCTCATTGTGGTTTTGATTTGCATGTGCTTAACCTGCACGTTAAGCATATTTTCTGGTTTTGCATACTTCATTTTATGAACTGTCTGTCCAAATATTTTTCCCATTAAAAAAATTGAGTCATCTTATTATTGACTTGTAAGAGTTGTTTATGTATCTAGGTACAAGTCCATTGTCAGAAATATGTATTAGATATTTTCTCCCAGTCTGAGGCTTGCTTTCTTGTTTTCTTCATGAATCTTTCAAAATGCAGAACTTTTCATTTTGAAGTCCAATTTATCTTTTTTTTTTAAGATTGGCCCTGAGCTAACATCTTTTGCCAATCTTTTTTTTCTTCTTCTCCGCAAAGCCCCCCAGTACATAGATGTATATTCTAATTGTAGGTCCTTCTGGCTCTGCTACGTGGGACGCCACCTCAGAATGGCCTGATGAGCTATGCCAGGTCCACACCTGGGATCCGAACTGGCAAAACCCTGGGCTGCCAAAGCAGAATGCATGAACTTAACAACTCGGCCACGGCGCTGGCCCCCAATTTATCATTTTTTAAAAAAATTGTGCTGTCTGTCTCTATTCTTTTTTTGGTTACTTTTACGATTTTTGTTTCTTATCCCTGGTTTTAAGTATTTTCACTATAATATGTCTTGTGGTTTTCTTTGTGTTTATCTTTCTGGGAGATTCATTGAGTTTCTTGGATCTGTATGTTTATACATTTTATCAAATTTGGAAAATTGTATCATTAAATTTTTTCTGCACTTTCCTTCCCCTTTTTGCTTGGGTTTCCAACTGCACATGTTGGACCACTGGATGGTCCCCCTGGTGCATTAACCTTCTGCTCATTGTTTTTCAGTGTTTTTCTCTCTGTGCTTTATTTTGGATAGCTTCTTTTGCTATATCTTTAAGTTCATTGACCTTTTCTGCTTCAGTTTCTAATCTGGTGTTAATACCACTTAATTAAATTTTTATCTTAGCTATCGTATTTTTCATCTCTAGAATTTCCATTTGGGTTTTTTTAAATCTCTTTCATATCTTCCACTTCTCTCCTCATTAGGTTTGTGTGTTCCGCTACATTCTTGAGCATATTGAACGTATTTATAATAACTTTTGTGCTATTGTGTGATAAATCCACCATCTGTCATTTCTAGGTTTGTTTCTATTGCTTGACTTTTTTCTTACCACGTTTCACGTCTTCTTGCTTTAGTGCACGTCTAGTCAATTTTATTGGATGCCAGTCATTGTGAATTTTAGATTGTTAAATACTAGGTTTTGTTATATTTCTTTAAAAAGTGTTGGAGCTATTTTCAGTCCTGATTGGTTCTTTCGAGGCTTGTTTTGAAGCTATTTTAAGGCAGGCTTAGGCTAGTGTTTCCTGTGGGGCTGGCTTCACCCTGCTGCTAAGGCAATCTACTGATCACACACGTGTAAGGTCTCTCCACCCTGACTACAGGGAATATGAACAATTCCTAGCCCTGTGTGAGCTCTGGAAATTACTCTGCTGAGAGCTCCCCAGTACCTCTTCTTTCCCCAGGATTTACTCTTTGCAAACTAAGGATTTTTACCTTGGTCATGAACAGATGGTTTCCACCTGAAGACCTAAGAGAACCCCCCTATGAGGATTTCTGAGCTCTTTGCCTGCGTGCCTTCCTCCTATTCAGTACTCTGCCTGGCAAGTTTTAACTGCCTCAGCCTCCCCAGGCTATCTCTGCCTCCTCAACACCATGAAACCAGCTGGCCCAGTTTCCCCACCTGTGCCAGTGTCGCAAAATGCCTCAGGCAGAAATCTAGGTTGCTGGAAGGGCTCATCTGCCTTGTTCCCTCATCTTAGGGATCACAGTCCTGCATTGTCTGTTGTTCAACATCTAAAAACAATTTTGTGTAGTGTGGTTATTTTGCAGATGGTTTGTTTAATATAGTATGCCTAATTTTCTAGCTGTTACAGCAGAAAGACCAGTCTGGACGCTGTTATTTCCTCACAGCCAGAAGTGAAAAATTTAGTTTTATATTTAAAAATAATTTTTTCTTAATTATAAAAATAACAAATATTCATTCTAGAAAATTTAAGAATTACAAGTAGACACACACAAAAATAAAATAAAAATTACACACACCACAAAAAATAATCACTAGCATTGTGGTATACACCTTTCTGTTACAGTCCCTATGAACATATGTGTATGTTTGTGAGTGTGTATATGTATGTTTATATACTAGGGTTTTTTAACAAAAATAGGATAATATTGCATGCACTATTTTATACTCTGATTTTTTCATTTCATATTATATCATAAATGTGTTTCCATGTCACTACGGTCAAGACCATCCATCTCACGTCTTTACTTACATACACCCTCTCCTTCCTTCCTGACTCCTGCTCTTTCCCCCTACTTCTCTGTAGTCTGTTCCCACTGCTAGTGCCATCCCAGGCATTGTGTGGTGCACAGAGGAAAGAGAGGTCATGTTCTCCGTGCTTGAGAAATTCAATATCACACCGAGGAGAGAGACATAAATGTCGTGTCTGTCTAGAGAACTGTGTGTAGACAAGTTCTTTGTAGAGAGAGGTTGGTTGTGTAAGTGCAGAGTGGATACAGAAATGGAAAAGATTGTTAAAAAAAAGAGTCACAGGCCAAAAGAAAATTAACCCTGAGCTCAAAAAGTTCACCTCTTTAGAGCTTTACAGTATTGGAGCGATGTAATAAGTCATCAGTTTGTGGGATTCTTAAAGCTTTGAGTGATTTGCTACGTAGTTTTCCTCTCTCTTCATGGAAAAGATTGTTTTTCCTCACATGAGCTTCAAAATCTGCCATGATCCTGTTGCTAAAGATATTTTTAGTCAAAAAATATTTTTTTAGTCAAAAAAAAATTCATTATCCTACTAATTCATTCACTTAAAACACAAGGTGGATGGGCCAGCCCGGTGGCACAGCGGTTAAGTTTGCGCATTCTACTTCGGTGGGCTGAGGCTCACTGGTTCGGATCCCAGGTGCGGACCTAAGCACTGCTTGACAAGCCGTGCTGTGGCAAGTGTCCCACCTGTGAAGTAGAGGAAGATGGGCACAGGTGTTAGCTCGGGGCCAGTCTTCCTCAGCAAAAAGAGGAGGATTGGTGGTGGACATCAGCTAAGGGTTAATCTTCCTCAAAAATAATAACACACAAGGTAGAAGACAATCTATCCTGTTTGCTAGAGTATTTTGATAACACACAGTTGTTAGGACTCCTAAAAGTGTGAATATGAGAATTTTACTTGTAGGATGGTAATCACAGGAGGTAAATTAACTATAATAAAAATTAACTGCCCACTTATGTGAAAGGTAAAGTAAGGTGAAGGGTTAATATTTAGAAGTCTTTCCTTCAGACATATTCTTTAATATGCCAATTAAGTCAAATTGCTGTATTTTTTGTGACAGTTAATTTCGTATTTTTAATCTACAATAGATATTCATATTTACAAATTACAAAAATTCAACTTTAAAAATATGCACAGGTCTATTTCTAAGCTCTCTTTTCTGTTCCAATGGTCCATCCATAAACTAATACCATCAAGCTGGGTTGATTACTATAGGTTTGTAAGTCTTGATATTGGGCAAGTCCCCCCTGTATTGTCCTTCATGAGTGTCTTAGCTATTCTTGGCTCTTTGCCCTTCCATAGAAATTTTATAATTAACTCATCAAATTCTGCAAAAATCCTTCTTGGGATTTTGATTAAAATCATATTGGATCTATAAATCAATTTCAGGAAAAATAACATCTTTATGATCTTGAGTCTTCCAGTCATGAATATATTTCTCTATTTTAAGGTATACTTTAATGGTTTTCAAATAAGTTTCAAAATCTTCTCCATAGTGGTCTTGCAAATAATTCTTTAGGTATATTCAGGATTACTAGAGATGCATCAAATACATTTTTTTGCCAAATACCAAACAGTCAAGTGTCAAAACAGATATTTGGCCAAAGCCATGACCAATATTTATTTAGAAAACTAAAATACTTGGAACATATGGATAAATATAAAGGTTTTTCAGAAAATTTATTTTATGAAAAAAAATTTCAATTTTTATACTGCAATTTTAAGTTTGATATTATGATGCAGAAACCATCAGTTCTCAGAGCTGACAGCTATTAGATTACTCCCGCAGTTACTACACTGCACAGTTGTAGTGTTCTCACTTTCAGATGAGGTGAAGAGAAAAGCAAGATATTTTTGAGGTGTATCATTTTCTTCTCTAAAACTTTCATTTTCATATTGTTTGTCCACTAGATCTTTTCTTACTAGAAAAATTTTGAAGTGACAAAGATAACAATATACTTTTCATTTATCTTCATGAGATGTGAAGGATTCCCAGACAGTAATTTTTCTCCAAGATCTCATGGTTTAAATGAAATTAAGTAACTGAAAATAAATGCAGGTTTTACAGATTATTTTGTTTAATGTAATGGGTGCTAGTATGCCAAGCAATTCTATGATTACTAGAATAATTGCATAATCTAATTCTTAGTATTATGCTTGTATAATTACAGAAAGTTTTAGGAACATTTCTTCGTTCAAAAATGACATAATGTTCTTTCCAAATTTGTCGAGCTAATGCATTCTCAATATTCCTATTAACTTGCAGTCTTCTCCCTTATTTATTTAGCTATTTGGAAGCCCTTCATTGTTGTTTTTCTACATAAAATTAACTGCTTTCACAGCCATCGTTAATTATTGCAGAATTTTACTCCTGTAATAGTAAATGTACCATTATACTACAACCAACATTTCAACATGGAAAGAACCTAAGAAGATCTTCCCTCCAAGTTACATATAGAATGTTTACCTATATTTGTAAAGTAAATATTTAGATATTAAAAATGAAACCCAACAGCATGCTTTGTCTGTATTACTGATAGTAATCTGCGCAGTGTTGTGACCATACATGGGCTAAGGGATTCGAGGAATGTATCAGACATTTGACCACCCCCCACCCAAAGCCAAAGCCAAACGGCAAGCTTGACCCAAAAACAGAGGTTGAAGATCAACTTCAGCACTAGGTACTGGATAACTTTTTCTTAATTGCTATTATAAATGGCATTTTTAATAAATTACACTTTCTATATATTGTTACTATGTAGAAATGCAATTGAGTTTTGCATATTGATTTTATATCTAACAACGTTGCCAAATTTTATCCTTAATTTTAATACTTTGTGCATTTTGGGGCCATTTTGAAGACCACCATACTGCTGTGAATAATGACAATTTGTCTTTTCTTTGTATTGCTTTTTCTTTCGTATAAGAGCCTCAACAATGTTGGGTAGAAGTAGGGCTAGCAGGCATCTGTCTTGTTTCTACTTTTTTTTTTTTTTTAAAGATTTTATTTATTTCCTTTTTCTCCCCAAAGCCCCCCGGTACATAGTTGTATATTCTTTGTTGTGGGTCCTTCTAGTTGTGGCATGTGGGATGCTGCCTCAGCGTGGTTTGATGAGCAGTGCCATGTCCGCGCCCAGGATTCGAACCAACGAAACACTGGGCCGCCTGCAGCGGAGCGCACGAACTTAACCACTCGGCCACGGGGCCAGCCCCTTGTTTCTACTTTTTAAAGAGAAAGCTTTCAACATTACTTTACTAGTTAGGAAGTTTGCTGAGTTTTTCAGAGATACTATGAAAACAAAACTGTAAACCCCATATTTCTTTCCTGTCCCTCTCTCTCTCTCTTTTTTTTTGTGGGGAAGATTGGCCCTGAGGTACATCCATTGCCAATCTTCCTCTTTTTGCTTGAGGAAGATTGTTGCTGAGCTAAGATCTGTGCCAATCTTTCTCTATTTTATGTGGGATGCCACCACAGCATGGCTTGATGAGTGGTGCTAGGTCTGTGCCCAGGATCCTAACCTGCGAACTGTGGGCCACCAAAGCAAAGTGTGTGAACTTAACCACTATGCCACCAGGCCAGCCCTTAAACCACGTATTTCTTGATTCCACAAGTCCCATTTTCAACAAGTTACACATACTTAGATTCGGCCTCGCTAAAAAAATCAAGTGTATACCAGATGAGGAGCCTCTTACTAGTATTTGTTAGCAAGAACCTGAGGAAGATGAGGACTATTGACTTAGGTAGGAGAAGAAATCAAAGACAAAGTTTGCAAATATTTGTGAGGCATTTGAAGATGTCAAGAATGTAAATCTTTATTTTTTATTTTTAAAACATTGTGGTGAAATACACTTAACTTAAAATTTACCATATCTGAGAAATCATTGCCAAATCCAAAATTATGAAACTTTCCCCTATGTTTTCTTCTAAGAGTTTTATAGTTTTAACTCTTCCATTGAGGTTTTTGATCCATCATGAGTTAGTTTTTGTATAAGACATAGGTTAGGATCCAACTTCATTCTTTGGCATGTGGATATCCAGTTTTCCAGCACCATTTGTCAAAAAGACTGTTCTTTCTCCCATTTAATGGTCTTGGCACCCTTGTTGAAAATCATGTGACCCTATATGTGAGGGTTTGTTTCTAGGCTCTCTCTTCTGTACCATTGATCTATGTGTCTGTCTTTTTGCCATCCCACACTGTTTGGATTACCGTAGCTTTGTAGTAAGCTTTGAAATCAGGAAGTGTGAGACCTCCAGCTTTGCTCTTTTTCAAGATTGTTTGACTATTTAAATTTTGGGATGGATTTTTCTATTTCTGCAGAAAACGTCATTGGGATTTTGACAGGGATTGCACTGAATCTGTAGGAGAATGTAAATCTTAACTCAAGTTGGGGTCAAAGTCCTTTTGTGTCAACACTTATACCTGTTCTGGCTCTTATACCTGTGACCTGGAGAATTTATTCTCTACAAATTCCTTTTTGTGTCATCTAACCTCCTGTGGAACAGAACGATCTTGGGCCATACACACTAATTGCTTGTCTTGGGAAACTGCGTTTTCTGTAACCTCACTTGTCTACAAGGAGATTTGTAGCCGTTTGGTGATGAGAAAGCTTCAAGACCTTTGTTTGGCTTTCTCACTTCAAGCTTGATTACAATAGATTGATAACTCTTACAGATTCAGTTCTTAAAAGCACACGTGATAAATTTCTATTTATACTCTTTAGCAAGTAAAGGAAGTTCCCATCTATTCCAAGGTTACTAAGAGTTTTTTTTGTATCATGAATGGGTGTTGAGTTTTATCAAAATTTTTTGCATTTATTGAGATAATCATATGAGATTTCTCTCATTTAACTTATAAAGGTGGTAGATTACATTAATTGATTTTCTATGGGAAAGCATTTTGCAGTCTTGGGATAAATCTAATGTGTTCATGACAATTAACTTTCTTTTGTAGTGCTGGATTCTGTTGCTGACATTTTGTTTAGGATTTTGCTTCTGTGTTCATAAGTGATGGGGTAGCTAGTCTTAAAAGATGACTCTGTTTTCAAAGATAAACCACATCTCCCAGAATTTATGCCCTTGTGTAGGCACCTTCCCTTCAAATTTGGACCAGTCCTGTAGCTCAGTTTAAATGATAGCCACAGCAGAATTAATGCTGAGCTAGTTCTGGGCATAGAATTAATGCTGCACAGCTGGTTCTGGGTATAAGTCTCAGAAAGGCCTGGTAGGTTCCTCTCTCTCACTTTTGAGAACTCTCAGATGCCATGTAACAAGTCTTGCTAACTTGCTGGAGAAACCACATGGAAAGGCCATGTTGGAAGTAGAAGTTCTGAGGCCATGTGGAGAGAGACTCAGTCATCTCTGCATCCCAGCTGAGCTCAACCTTCCAGATGTCACCACCCAGGCACCACATCTATGGTGAAGCCATCTTGGACGTTGCAGCCCACGTGAGCCCTGGGACGACTACACCCCAGTAACCTCACATGGAGTAGAAGAGCCACCCATGTGGGTCCTGTCAACCCCAGAATAAGAAAAGGTAATAAACGTTTGGTTTTTAAGCCATCACGTTTTGGAGAGGTTTGTTATGCATCAGTATACAACCCAAATACTGTTTTAGTTTGGATTTTGTATCAAAATTAAATCAGCTTCATAAAATGAGTTGGGAATATTTCCCTTTTTTCTGTTTCCTCAAGAATCTGTGTAAGGTTGGAATTCACTCTTCCTTGTGTGTTTAGTGGAATTTATCTGTAAACTTCCTGGCTCTGGTGTTTACTTCGTGGGCAAATTTTTTAACAGTTGATTCTATTTATTTATTGATTAAATCTGTGGTTCTCAAGCTGAGCACCAAGGCTCTGCGGTGTGCTGTAGGAAAGTCTTAGGGTGCAGAAGATTTTTCAATTTTAGAGGAAAGTACTCAGACCTGGCATCTGTTGGACACTGCACCAACTTCTAACTCAAGGAAGTTCATGGTTTCAACATCAGGTCTCAGTATATTCCTATCAATGACATATCTCTATGGAGCTGGTTTTAGGTGGGTGCTCTGATCAAAAAGCATGCAGAAATCAGTGTGTTGGTGTTCAATCTGACTGCACAGTTTGACCAGCTGAGTAGTGACCAGTGGGCACCCGCATCTCAATAGTAAGTAATTGTGGTTATTTAAGAAAGTATAAACTATTACTTTTCTCTTTCAATTTATGTGTATTTCTTTTTCAATTGGCAAATAAGTTGTTAGGACATAATATGTGCTTTCCCTCTGTTATCTTTGTCCACCTGCTAGAGGTTTATAAATTTTGTTGACCTTTTCAAGGAACCACCTTTTGATTTTATTGATATTCTATGTTGACTTTCTATTTTCAATTTCATTGATTTCTGCTCTTTTTATTTTCTTCTTTCTACTTCCTTTAGGTTTATTTTGCTCGTATTTTTTCTCATTTCTTAAGGTGTAAGCTTTGATTATTCATTTGAGAACTTGCTTTATTTCTAATATAAGTATTCAATGCTGCAATTTTCCCTCTAAGCACTTTTTCAGCTGCATCCTACAAATGTTATGTTGTATTTTAATTTTCATTATTTCAAAATATTTCCTAATTTCCTGTGAGACTTTTTCTTTGACCAATTGATTATTTAAAAGTATGTTTTTTAGTTTCCAAATGTTTGGAGATTTTTCTGTTATATTTTGGGTTTTTATTTCTAGTATAATTCCATTATGATCTGAGAGCACATTTTGAATGATATCAATTCTTTTAAGGTTAAGTATTTTTCCCCACAGTGGCTGCACCATTTTACACTGCCCCGAACGATACAGGAGGGTTCCAGTTTCTCCACATCCTCGCCTACACTTCTTGTAGTTTTATAGGTATCCTAGAGGATTCGGTGTGTCTTGTTGTGGTTTTGATTTGCATTTCCCTAATGACTAAGGATGTTGAGCATCTTTTCGTGTGATTATTGGCCATTTGTATACCTTCTTTGGAGAAATGTTTATGCAAGTCCTTTGCCCATTTTTGATTGGCTCCTTTGTTATTTTAGTGTTGAGTTGTAGGAGTTCTTTATATATTCTGGATATTAAACCCTCCGCAGATATATGATTTGCAAATGTTTTCTCCCATTCTATAGGTTATCTTTTCATTTCCTGATGTCCTCTGATACACAAAACATTTTTAATTTTGATGAAGTCAAATGTACCTATTGTTTCTTTTGCTGATCATTCTTTTGGTGTCATATCTGAGAATCTGTTGTCAAATCCAATGCCATGAAGATTTACCCTGATATTTTTTTCCATTAAGAATCTTATGGTTTTTGTTCTTATATTTAGGTCGCTGATTCATTTTGAGTTAATTTTTATATCTGATATGAAGCAGAGATCCAAATTCATTCTTTTGCATGCAGAAATTTGGTTTTCCCAGCACCATTTGTTGAAGACTGTTCTTTCCCCATTGAATGGACTTGGCACCCCTGTCAAAAATCATTTGGCTGTAGGTGTATGGA
The DNA here is from genome assembly GCF_041296235.1 of Equus asinus. Lineage (NCBI taxonomy): Eukaryota > Metazoa > Chordata > Mammalia > Perissodactyla > Equidae > Equus > Equus asinus. The sequence continues at coordinate 45,496,908 of NC_091818.1, forward strand.
TTTATACCTGGACTCTCAATTCTATTCCATTAGTCCACATGTCTATCCTTATGTCAGTACCATACTGTTCTGGTTACTGTAGCTTGTAGTAAGTTTTGAAATCAGGAAGTGTGAGTCCTCCAGCTTTGTTCTTCCTTTTTCAAGGTTATTTTGGTGTTTAGGGGCCCATTACAATTGCATGTGAATTTGAGGATCACCTCTTTCATTTCTGCAATAAAGGCTGTTAGAATTTTGATAGGGATTGCATTGAACTCTAGATTACTTCAAATAGTATTGACATCTTAACATATTAAGTATTCCTACCTATGAACAAGTGAAGTCTTTCTATTTATTTAGGTTTCTTCATTTCTTTCAGCAATGCTTTGTAGTTTTCAGTGTACAGATCTTTCACCACCTTGGTCAAATTTGTTGCTAGGTATTTTATTCCTTTAGATAATCTCTAAACAGAGTTACTTTCTTAATTTCCTTTTCAGGTTGTTTATTACATGTGTACAGAAACACAACTGCTTTTTGTGTGTTGATCTCATACCCTGCAACTTTGCTGAATTCTTTCATTAGCTTTAGTAGCTATCTTGTGCATTCTTTGGGATTTTCTATATATGGGATTATGTCATCTGCAAATAGTGATAGTTTTACTTCTTCCTTTCCAGTTGGAATGCCTTTAATTTCTTCTTCTCTTCTAATTGCTCTGGCTGCGATTTCTAGTAAAATGTTGAATAGCAGGGTTGAAAGTGAGCATCCTTGCCTTGTTCCTAATCTTGGGGGGAAAGCTTTCAGTCTTTCTCCATTGAGTAGGATGTTAGCTGTGTTTTTTATAAATGCCCTTATCGTGTTGAGGAGGTTCCCTTCTATTCCCAGTTTTTCTGAGTGTTTTTATTGTGAAAGTGTGTCGGATTTTTTCAAATGGCTTTTCACATCAATTTAGGTAATCATATGGCTTATTCTCTTTGTTCTTTGATGTGGCGTGTCATATTGATGGATTTTCATATGATGAACCACCCTTGCATTCCTGGGGTAAGTCCCACTTGCTCATCGTGTATAATCCTTTTAATATTATCTTGGATTTGGTTTGCTGGCATTTTGTTGAGGATTTTAAAAATCAATATGCATAAGGGTTATTGGTCTGCTGTTTTCTTGTGACATCTTTATCTGGCTTCAGTATCATGGTGATAAAAGGTTCACTGAATGAATTAGGAAGTGCTCCCTCCTTTTTTATTTTCTGGAAGAATTTGAGAAGGATTGATGCCAGTTTTTCCTTAACTGTTTGATGGAATTTACCAGCAAAGCCCTCTGGTCCTGGACTTTTCTTTGTTGGGAAATATTTGATTACTGATTCAGTATCACAAGTATTTACTTGTTATAGGTCTATTCAGATTTTTCCACTTCATTATGAGTCTGTTTAGGTAATTTGTGTGTTTCTAGGGATTTGTCCATTTCATTCAGCTAATCCAATTTGTTGGAATACGATTATTATAGTATTCTTTTATAATCCTTTTTATTTCTATAAGATCAATAGTAATGTCCCACTTTCATTTCTCATTTTAATTATTTATATCTTCTCTCTTTTTTCTATGTCAGTCTAGGTTTCTCAGATTTGTTGATCTTTCTGAAGAACCAAACGTCTTTGCTTTCATTGATTCTATTGTTTTCCTATTATCTATCTTTTTTATCTCCTCTCTAATCTTTATTTCCTTTCTTCTGCTAGCTTTGGGCTTAATTTTCTCTTCTTTTTCTAGTTTCTCCAAGTTAGGTGATTGATTTGAGATATTTCTTCTTTTTCAATTTAGGCATTTACAGCTATAAGTTTCCCTCTGAGCACTGCCTTTGCTGCATCTCATAAGTTTTAGTATATTGTGTTATTTTTCCATTCATCTCTAAGTATTTTCTCATTTCCCTTGTGAATTCTTCTTTGACCCATTGGTTGTTTAAGACGGTGTTTTAACATTTTTGCACATTTGTGAATTTTCCAGTTTTCCTTTTGTTATTGATTTCTAGCTTCATTTCATTGTGGTCAGAAAATATACTCTGTATTATTTCAATTGTTCTAAATTTATTGAGACATTTTGTGGCTTCACATATGCTCTATCCTGAAGTAGTTCTATGTGCACTTGAGAAAAATGTGTATTCTGTTGTTTTTGGGTGGAGTGTTCTACATATGTCTGTTGCATATAGTTGGTTTAGAGTGTGGGTCAAGTCTTCTACTTCCTCATTGATCTGTCTACATAGTCCACCCATTATTGTATTTGATGTATTGAAGTCTCCAACTGTTACTGTGAAACCGTTTATCTTTCCCTTCAGTTCTGTCAGTGTCTGCTTCATATATTTTGGGTCTCTGGTGTTTGGTGCATATATTAATATACAATGTCTTTCTTTGTCTCTTTTAATGGTTTTTGATTTAAAGTATATTTTGTCTGATATTAGTATAGCCCCCTCAGCTCCTATTTGCATGGAATATCTCTTCAATCTTTTCACGGTCAATCTATTTGTGTCTTTGTATCTAAAGTGAGTCTCTTGTAGATAGCATATAGTTGGATCATATTTTTTTATTCATTCTACCAATCTTTGCCTTTTAATTGCAGAACTTAAAGTAATTACTGATAAGAAAGGACTTACTTCTGCCATTTTGCAATTTGTTTTCTGAATGTCTTATACCTTTTTTGTCCGTTTCCTCCATTACTGCCTTCTTTTGTGTTTAGTTGATTTTTTTATAGTGAACCATTTGATTCTCTTTTCATTTCCTTTTGTGTATATATTTTAAAAGATATTTTCTTTGTAGTTACCATGGAGATTATATTTAACATCCTAAATTTAAAACAATCTATTTTGAGTTGTTACCAATTTATATTCAAAAGCATGCAAAACTGCTCCTGTAAAATTCTGTCCTCCCCGTTTGTGTTGTTGTTGTCACAAATTACATCTTTATACATTGTGAGTACAAATAATATAGATCTTAAATATTTTGAAAAATCCTGTAGAAAAGAAAAAGTGGAGATACAAAACAATACTTGCTTTTATATTTGTCCATGTGTTTACCTTCACTGGAGGTCTTCACTTCTTCAAACATCTTTGACTTGCTGTCTATTGTCCTTTCATTTGACTCCCTTTAACATTCTTGTATGGCAGGTGTAGTGATAATGGACTCCCTCAGCTTTTGTTTTTCTAGGAATGTCTTATTAGTCTCTCATTTTTAATGGACAGTTTGCCAGATATAGAATTCTCTGTTGACAGTTTTTTTTTCTTTCAGCACTTTAGATATGTCAACCCACTGTCTTCTGGCCTCCAAAGTTTCTGATGGGAAGTTGGCTGTTAACTTTATTGAGAATTGCTTGTTCATGATGAGTCACTCCACTCTTGTTGCTTTCGATATTCTCTTTGTCTTTTGACAGTTTAATTATAATGTGTCTCACATAGATCTGTGTGAGTTTAACCTACTTGCAGTTCATTGAACATCCTGAGTTTGTAGGTTCGTGTCTTTCACCAAATTTGGTACATTTTTGACCATTATTTCTTTAAATATTCTTTCTCTCTCTCCTTCTGGGACTTCCATACATATATGTTAGTTCAGTTGATGGGGTTCCACCAAGTCCCTTGAGCTGTTTTCACTTTTCTTCATTCTTTTTCCTTTCTGCTCCTTCAGACTCAATAATTTTAATTGTCCTATCTTCAGTTTGCTGATTCTTCTGTCTGCTGAAACCTGCTGTTGAGACTCTGTAGTGAATTTTTCACTTTTGCTTTTGTATTCTGCTCCAGAATTTCTTTTTGATTCCTTATGGTTTCTATTTCCTTATTGATATTCTCATTTTATTTATACATCATTTTCCTGATTTGCTTTAGGTCTTTGTCTATGTTTTTCCTTAGATCATTGAAAATATTTAAAACAGTTATTTTAAAGTCTTTGTCTGATAAGTCTGGTGTCAGGACTTCCGCAGAGGTGGTTTCTGTCAATTAGTTTGTTCCTTTGAATGAGCTATACTCTTCTGTTTTTTTGTAAGCCTGCTGTTGTTGTTGCTAAAAATGACATTTCAATATTATAAACTGGTAACTCTGGAAATCGGACTCTGCATTCCCCAGGGCCTGCTGGTTCTTTTAGTTGTTGAAGGTTGTAGTAGTCCGTTTGTTGTGAGACTTTCCAAAGCTGTTATTTCAAAGACTGTATTCCCTGTTGATGTGTTCACTGAAGTCTCTGATCCTTAGCTTGTGTTCACTTAGTGTTTTGACAGAGATTTTGACAGAGTGTTTGATGGATTTCTGGCCTTATAGGAGCTAAGAAAACAAATAAAAGCAAACAAGGAGAGAAAGACAGAGACAAAGACAGACAGACAGAGAGAGAGAGAGGGAGACAGAGACAGAATCAGAGAGAGAGAGACAGAGAGACACTTCCCCCAATCTTTGCAAATTGGCTGTGCACCGGGGCCCTCCTTCACCTATTAGCCAGGCTTGCAGTGAATAAGCCCAAGGTGAAAGTTTAGGGTTTTCTCACGTCTTTTCTGAGCATGCATCTTGCCCTGTGCATGTGTGTTGCTTTATAAATTCCTCGGTATACACAATTGCTTTTGAATATTCTAATTTCCCTAAGAAACCCTCCCCAGCTTATGCCTCAGGCAGGTTATTGCATATTTAGACTGCAATCTTTTGCCCCATGTATCTGAGCGTTGTTATTTTGGCTTATAGTGTTTTTAAGCACTTCTCACCACTTTTCTGGCCTGAGTTCCAAGTTAGGTGACACTGACACATATGGCTTGTACTAGCCCTTCAGGTGGACCCAAGACGGGTGAGAACATATAAAATAATTTGCTAATAAGTTCTGCTCTGGTCCCTCCAGGACCAGGAGGATGGTTTCACAATGGGAAAATGGGCTGCTGCTGCTTTAAAACTGCTGTCATTTCAAGTCACTTGCTGATTTAAGACCACTACCATGCCCGGGAGGAAGTGGAACCAGGGCGAGGAAAATCACCACAAAGCTTTGCTACTATTTTGGAGGGTCTTTTTCTTCTTCTTCTTTTTTTTTTTAAGATTGGCACCTGAACTGACATCTGTTGCCAATCTTCTTTCTCCTTCTTCCTCCTCTTCCTCCTCCTCCTCCTCCCCCTCTCTCTCCCCCTCCTCCTCCTCTGTCTTCTTCTTCTTTTTCTTCTCCCCAGAGCCCCCCAGTACATGGTTGCATATTCCAGTCGTAGGTCCTTCCAGTTCTGCTATGTGGGACGCCACCTCAGCAGGGCTTGATGAGCGGTGCTAGGTCTGCGCCCAGAATCTGAACTGATAAAACCCTGGGCAGCCAAGGCCGAGAGCACACACTTAACCACTCGGCCGTGGGCCTGGCCCCTGAAGTGTCTTTTTCTTGATGCAGCACTCATATAGTTGCTGTAAACTTTTAACTATTTTCCAGAGTTCTCAGAAAATTGGTTTATATTTTCTGCTGGCTTTTCATTGTTTCTTTGCGGGGATGAGATCTTAGAGTTGCTTACTTCACCATTTTGCCAATGTCACATTCAAGCTTTATTTTAATTAGAATTTTCATACATATTTTTTCCATCCTTTTACCTTTCAACTGTCTATATTACCACATTTGAAGTTAATTTCTTATAGGCAGCATATAATTAGGTCATGTTTATATGTATTCTGAAAATCTCTGTCTTTTAATTGGTGTGTTTACATGATTTGCATTTAATGTAATTATTGATAGGCTTGGATTTAGGGCCATGATTTTATTAGTTGTTTTCTGCTTGTTCCTTCTGTTTTTTTGTTTTTATTTTATTTTATTTTATTTTAAATATTGGCACCTGAGCTAACATCTGTTGCCAATCTTTTCTTTTTCTTCTTCTCATCCACAAAGCCCCCAGGACATCGCTGGGTACTCCAGTTGTAGGTCCTTCTAGTTCCTCTATCGCTGCCTCGGCATGGCTTGATGAGCGGCGCTAGGTCTGTGCCCAGGACCAGAACCGGTGAAACCCTGGGCTGCCAAAGCAGAGCGCACGAACTTAACCCTGATCCCTCTGTTTTTTATTCCTCTGTTTCCCCTGCCTTTCTTTCTTTTTTGTTATTTGAACATTTTTAATATTCCATTTCAGTTTATCTATTGTTTTTTACTCTATTTCCTTGTAGTTTTTATTTTAAAGGCATGTTCTAGGGACTAGAAAATACAAATGTAACTTTTCACTTTCAGGTTGTAATCACTATTTTACCACTTCAAATGGAAGGTAGACACCTCATTACCACATAGATCCTTCTACAGCCCCACCCCATGTTGCAGTTGTCCTATATATTACACCTACATACACTGAAAAACCACTCAGACGATGTTATAATTTTTGCTTTCAATTGCCAAGCATATTTTCAAGAACTCAAGAGGAGAAAAATGGCCTATTCTATTTACCAAATGTCTTCTGGTATCATTTTCTTTTCATCTGAAGAACCCTCTTTAGCATTTCTTTTGGAGCAGGTCTGTTGGCAGTGAATTCTCTTGATTTTGCTTTATCTGAGAATGTCTTTATTTCATCTTAATTCCTGAAGGATTTTTTCACTGGATATAGAATTCTGAGTTGACAGTCTTTTTTTTCCCAGCACTTTTTAGATGTTCCAGCACTTCCAGCAATTTAAAAATGAGAAATCTGTAGTCTTTTGAATCTTTTTTCCCCTATAAGTAATGTGCCATTTTACTCTGGTTACTCACAAAGTTTTTTCTTTGTCTTTAGTTTTCAGCTGTGTAATTATGATGTGTTTGAGATTAATTTCTTTAGGTTTATCATATTTGGGATTCACTGAGCTTCTTAAAACTCAAAAGACTCTGAGGTTTGTGTATTTTCTTAAATGTGGGAATTTTCCAGCCATTATTCTTCAAATGCTTTTTTCTGCATCATACTCTTTCTTCTCTCCTGGGACTCTGATAGTGTAAATATTAGACATTTTGATATTGTCAGACAAGTCCCTGAAACAATAATTTTTTCCAGTCTTTTTCTCTCTGTCATCAAGATTGAATAATTTCTGTTAATCCTTCTTCAACTTCACTGTCTCTTTCCTCTGTCATCTCCATTCTGTTATTGAGACTATCCACTAAGTTTTTAAATTTTCCATGATTGTAATTTTCAGTTATAAATTTTCCATTTAGTTATTATTTATATCTCCTATTTCTTTGCTGTGACTTTCTATATTTCCATTCTTTTCAAGAACATAAACCATTACTTCTTGGAGCATTTTTATAATAGTTCATTTAAAGTCTTGTCAGGTAATTCCAACATCTGTGTCATCTCAGCGTTGTTGTCTGTTGATTACATTTTCCCGTGCAACTTAAGATTTTCTTATGTCAAGTAATTTGGGATTGTATCCTTGACAATTTGCATATTGTGTTATGGGACTCTAGGTGTTGTTTAAATCCTACGGAAATTATTTACATGTTTAAAGTGAGACCTATGCATGCCACTTCGAGAGTGAGCCCATATGTTCAAAATCAACTTTATGTATTTCCTTTCCTAATATCCTCCTTCTCCACAATTTCCCTGGTACTTTTCAAGTTACCTGGAGGTCCTCATTTTAAACCTTCAGTCAGAAAACAAGGGCTTTGCTTACCGTGCTCTGCTGTACATTTCGTGCAGTTGATCATGTGTCCAGGGCCAATTGACCAGAGAAGAGGGAAAATAAGCAATGATGTTTACCTTCCTCTCTGTCATAGTTCCTGCAAGTGGAGAGGAAGGTTCTGTTCCCTCCAGTTCTGAGCTCCTGTGGATAGGCCCTTCTGTTGCTGTTACCCCTGCTGCACCACAGAATTGCTTAGAGATTGGGACGTGTGTGAATAGATAAAAGAAAAACGGGAAATTTCTGAGCATTAGGATACTCCTTTTCCATTAGTGAATCCAGAACTACATAACTTCTTCTACAGCCCTCTCTATTTTCACTCTATTCTGGATTTTAGGCTGCACTGAGCCCAGGTTGGGTGACACTGAAGGAAAAAAAATGGTAAACTCACTCAAGTTTGGTGATATTTCAACTCCTGCTCTTCCTCTGCAGTGTGCCTGCTGCTATTTATCTTCAGGGACCTCAGTTAGCTGCCCCATGTGTTGTATTCAGGTTTTTACAGCTTCATTTAGTAGGAGAGACAAGGTACAGTGTGCTTATTCCATTAACACAGGAACCTGTATTCTCCATCCTTAACTTCTCACATTCCAGTACAGTTACTGTTTGGATACTTCATGTTAAATGCAGAAACTTTGCAGTTTTATAGGTCCGTGTTTCTCCTTCCCCACATCCTTGATGCCATAGCTGTTAGGTGTATTTTATCTACATATATCATGAACTCCACAAGGTACTGTTAGAGTATTTGCTTTAAATAGCCACATGTATAAAGAAATTAGGGGGAAATAAAGCAAAAAAATCCTTTTTTATTTAGTCAGATATTTACCATTTCTTATGTTCTTCATTCATTTCTGATAAACCAAGTTTTTTCTAATATTAACTCCTTTCATTACGAAGAACTTACTTTCTCATTTCTTATAGTGGTAGTTTGCTGCTAAACAATTCCTTTCTGTTATATGAGAAGGTATTTTGCCTTGATTTTTTTTTAAACTTTTTTTTTTAGAGTACGTTAAAGTTTACTATAAAATTGAGAGGAAGGTACAGAGATTTCCCGTATATACCTTGCCCCCACACATGCACAGCCTCTCCCATTATCAACATCACTCACCAGATGGTACATGTTTTACCAAGGATGAACCTGCCTAAACACATGAACACCCAAAGTCCATAGTTTACATCAGGGCTCACTCTTGGTATTGTACGATTAACAGGTTTGGACAAGTGTATAATGACATGTATCCATCATTATAGTATCATACAAAGTATTTTCACTGCCTTAAAATCCTCTGTGCTTTGCCTATTCATCCTTTCCTCCCTACCAGCCCTTGGCAACCGCTGATCTTTGTATTGTCTCCACAGTTTTGCCTTTTCCAGAATGTCATGTAGTTGGAATCACATAATGTAGCCTTTTCATATTGGCTTCTTTCACTTAGTAATATGCCTTTAAGTTTCTTCCATGCCTTTTCATGGCTTGAAAGCTCCTTTTTTTTAGTACTGAATGATATTCCATTGTCTGGATATACCACAGTTTATTTATCTATTCACCTGTTGAAGGACATCTTGATTGCTTCCAAGTTTTGGCAATCATGGATAAAGCTGCTATAATTTGTGTGCAGGTTTTTGTATGGACAAAAGTTTTCACTTGGTATTGGGTAAATAACAAGGAGCATGATTGTTGGGTCATATAGTAAGAGTATGTTTAGTTTCGTAAGAAACCACCCAGGTGTCTTCAAAAGTAGCTTGCCGTTTTGCATCCCTACCAGCAACGAATGAGAATTTTTGTTGTTCCGTATTCTTACCAGCATTTGGTGTTGTCAGTGTTCTGGATTTTGGCTAGTCTAATAGGTGTGTAGTAGTATGTCATTGTTATTTTAATTTGCATTTCCCTGATAGCATGTGATCTGGAGCATATATTCATATGCTTATTTGCCATCTGTATATCTTTTCTGGTGAGGTGTCTGTTCAGGTCTTTGACCCATTTTTAATTGGGTTATTTTCTTATTGCTGAATTTTAAGAGTTCTTTGTATATTTTGGATAACAGTCCTTTATCAAATATGTTTTTTGCAAATATTTTCTCCTAGTCTGTGGTTTGTCTTCTAATTCTCTTGATATTGTCTTTCAATGTCAAGACAGAAGTTTTTAATTTTAATGAAGTCTAGCTCATTAATTCTTTCTTTGATGGATTGTGTCTTTGGTGTTGTGTCTAAAAAGACATCACCATATCCAAGGTCATCTAGGTTTTTTGCTATGTTACCTTCTAGGAATTTTATAGTTTTGCTTTTGCATGAAGGTGTTTGATACATTTTGAGTCTTTTTTTGTGATAGGTGTAAGATCTGTGTCTAGATTAATGTCTTTGCACGTGTATGTCCAGTTGTTCCAACACCATTTGTTGAAGGTATTGTCTTTGTGCATTGTATTACATTGCTCCTTTGTAAAAGATGAGTTGAATCTATGTAGATCTATTTCTGGCCTCTCTATTCTGTTGCATTGATCTGTGTGTCTATTCTTTGACCAATACCACACTGTCTTGATTACTGTAGCTTTGTAGTAAGTCTTGAAGTCTGGTGGCATCAGTCCTACAATTTTATTCTTCTCATTCAATATCGTGTTAGCTATTCTGGGTCTTTTGCCTCTCTATATAAAATTTAAAATTATTTTGTTGATATCTGCAAAATGACTTACTGGTATTTTGATTGGGATTGTGTTGAATCTATAGATCAAATTGGGAAGAACTGACATCTTGACAATATTGAGTCTTCCTACCCATGGACATGGAATATCTATTCATTTATTTAGTTCTTCCTTGATTTCATTCATCAGAATTTTATAGTTTTTCTCATGTAGAAAGTTTTTTTGTTGATTCCTTTAGATTTTATACATTGACAATCATGTCATCTGTGAACAAAGACAGTCTAATGTCTTCCTTCCCTGTCTGTATACTTTGTATTTCCTTTTCTTGCTTTACTACATTTGCAAGGACTTCCAGTATGATGCTAAAAAGGAGTGGTGAGAGGGACATCTTGCCTGTACCTGATCTTAATGGGAAAGCTTCGAGTTTCTCACCATTAAGTATGATATTAGCTATAGTTTTTTTGTAGATAGTCTGTCTCAAGTTGAGAAGTTCCTCTTTATTTGTAGTTTACTGAGAGTTTTTATCACGAATAGGTGTTGGATTTTGTCAAATTCTTTTTCTGCATCTATTGATATGATCATTGATTTTTCTTTTTTAGCTTACTGATATGATGGGTTACATTAATTGATTTTTGTGTGTTGAACCAGCCTTGTATACCTGGGATAAATTCCACTTAATTATGGTATACAACTTTTTAATAGTTTTTAAATTCAATTTGCTAATATTTTGTTGAGGATTTTTGCATCTTTTTGAGATATATATATACACACACACTAATGAGAACTTTAAAGGCATTCTTCATTTCTGTTACAGTATTTTTTAATCTCTAGCATTTCTTTTTGTTTTTTTCTAGGATTTCCATTTCTCTGCTTACATTGCTCATCTGTTCTCACATGCTGTCTACTTTATCCTTAGAGCCCCTAGCGTATTAATCATAACTGTTTTAAATTCCTGGTCTAATAATTCCAACATCCTCGCATGTCTGGTTCTGATGCTTGCTGTGTCTCTTCAGATTGTGTGGGTATTTTGCCTTTTGGTATGTCTTGTGATTTTTTCTTGGTATCTGGACATAATGTACTGAGTAAAAGGAACTGCTGTGAATACGCCTTTAGCAATGTGGTGATGAGTTGTGGGGGAGGGGAAGCATTGTGTAGACCCATGATTAGGTCTCTGTCTTTTGGTGAGCTGATGCCTCTGGACTGTGAACTTGACAAGTGTTTCTCAGTTCTTCCCAACCCCACTTAGATGGGATAGGATGGATAGAGCTCACTAAAGTTGGGTATTCCCTTCTAGTAGCTAGTTAGGCTCTGATAACACCTCAGCAGGTTAGGCTCAGGTTAACTAGTTTCCCCTGAGGGCAGGCCTTGTTAGGAAGAAGAGAATGCTCTGATGTCTTTTAAAATGGTTCTTTTCCCCTCCCAACGCCAGAGACCCAAGGGGATTTTTCTCTGATACTCACTGTGGCAACCTGGTTGAGCTCCTGGAGGTAAAACTCACAATATTGAGGGCCCCTATGACGGGGTCCCCCAGGAGTTTTTAACTCTAAGAGTTGTCCCCACTGAGCCTCCAGCAATTTCTCAATCACATTGAGATTTTCCTGCCCTGGCACTGGTTCCCACAGCAGTGTCCACCACTGGGTCCCTGCGCCCATAAATTATAATTCCCACATAGTCAATGCCTGTCTGTCTTTCCAATCTGGGGCCAGTGATTTGCCGTGTGTCCTCTTCTCTCTTACAGAGCCAAGAAGAGTTGTTTGTTTTTCAGTCTATTCATCTTTTTACTTGTTGTTAGGACAGAGTGGCGAATTTGGAGCGGAACTGGAAATTGGAAGTTCCTAGCTGCCTTTTTGAAAAATAAACTCAACTTTGCCTTGATTTTTGAAGAATATCTTCACTAGAGAGAATTCTGGGTTGGTTGGCAGCTTTTTTTTCTGGCCTCATTCACATCTGATGAAACATCAGCCAATAATTGAATTGTTGTCCCACATTTAATGTGTTGCGTTTCTCTTGTTACTGTCAGATTTGGTGTTCATCTTTGTTTTCCAGCAGTTTGACAACGATGTGCCTCAGCACAGCCTTCTCTGTGCCTCTCCAGGTCGGTGTTTACTGAGCACCTGAAACTGTAAAGTGATGTCCTTCATAAGATGGAAAATCAGCTATTATTTCTTCAAATACTTTTTCTGTCCCGTTCTTTCTCCTCTCCTTCTTGGTCTTCAGTTACACATATGTAAGATTGTTTGATATCACCTGATAGGTTCCTCAGGACATGATCTTTTTTAATCAATCCTTTTGCTCTCTGTTCTTTGCACTATTTCATTTTTATTAATTGATCTTCAAGTTTACATATTCTTTCTTCTGTTATCTCCATTTGGCTGTTAAGTCCATCCAGTGAATTTTTTATTTCAGACAGGTTTTCACCTCTAGAAATTTTGTTTTGGTTCTTTGTTTGTAATTTCTATTTCTCTGTGAACATATTTTTTTTCACTGGGGATAGTTATAATAGCCACTTTAAAATCTTTGCCTATCAGTTCCAAACCCTGGGTCATCTCAAGCTTTCTGTCAGTTTATTTTGTTTTCTCTGGAGGAGGCATACCATTCCCGAGTTTTTCGTTTGTTTGTTTATGTGTACATGAGGTAATTTTGGAAATCCTGGACATTCAAAATATGAAGCTGTGAAGACTCAGGATTCTGTTCTTTTTCTCTGGGGAGTACTGTTGCTTGGTTTCGGCAGGCGGTTATCTTGTTGGGCTGCAGAACGAGTCTCAGCTCATCCTATCTCTCCTTAGCAGATATTCTTAGAGTCTGCCCACACGTGTGTAGTTCAGAGACAGACAGACAGGATTGGGGATCCCCACTCTGGATTTCCTTCTGGGATTCCCTCTCTCTGTCTGGAGGTCAGGTTTGCTGGATTCTGCAGTCTAGTTCTCCAAGTCCTAAGGAATGGGGTTTTCCCACCAGTGCCCTTGAGGCCCTGTGCATTAGCTCATCGCATCTGGCCCTGTCACAGAGCTACAGAGACAGGCACTGACTCATACTAGTCTCCTCCTCTGGTGTGGACTCCCCCAGACTCTGCATGCTTCCTGTGGCTGGTGCTTCAGGCAGCTGCTTTGGTGTGACATCTGAACGTTGTAGTTGTTTCCTGCGGGCATATTGGTCCGGTAGGCTCTTATAAGTCATTATTAGAAACAGACGGCCTTCCTTATCTCATAAAAATGCTTTGTCGTTTCTGTCACATATGCTATTCACGTTTTTCTTTAAGATTTTCAAAGATGTTTTATATTTTTAGATCCTGTCAAGAATGGGAGCATATTCGTGTGCACGCTCTCTCTCTCTCTTCACATTTTCTAATTAGTCATTGTTGCTAGTTATAGGCGTGCTATTGGATTTTAAAAATTGGTTTTACATGCAGTGATTTTCCCCCCAAAATTATTTTAATTATTTCTATTTGATTTCTTTTTCATTTCTAGAGGGAAAATTGTAGCCTCCGTAAATAGTGATTGTACCATGTATTTCCCTTTTTATTGGAATATCCTGTCTTTTTGCTTTTGACCCTTCACTGGCGTGCCACTAGTCCCTCCCCTCCTGGCCTCACATTCCTCCCCCAGGGTCGTGCCTGACCTCCCGAAAGATGAGATGATGGTGCAGAGGAGGCACCCAGAACAGAGCTGGATTGAGACCCGGTTTCCTTCTCTAACTTAACTCATTAGTTCAGCCAAAATGGCAAAAAAAGGACATGCCCAATACAAAGCCCTGGAAGATTTTAGGTAGAAACAGTAAAAAAAGCTTTCTTAGAAACACTACTGAAAGTGGAAGAAGTGGAATTAATTTCTAATTAATTGCTTTTGTTAAGGACAATGTGGAGCAATATTTTATTTTTAAATTCTTCAAAGTACAATGGAAATAATCTAACTTTTCTTGGCTGAAATTGCAAAATAAAGCAGAGAACTAAAGAAATTACATAGATAATTCATATCAAAATTTGCCCTTGGAATATCCAGATAATTGAGTGCAAAGTGAAGATTTTATTTGCTTGAATGACCTGGAAAGTTGTTTATCCTCCATTTCACCTTTATGACTAAAACAGTGGTCTAGGGAAGGAAAATGGAGGCCTTGCTTTTTTGAAAAAAATATTTAAATATCTTTTTAAAAAGAAGCAAATAGAGAAATAGAAAAAGAGTATGAAGAGGCAATTCACAGAAGAAATACAAATAGCCAATATACGTACAGAAATGAGATATATTTCACTAGTAGTGTGGGAAATAAAAATTGTAGCAATGATTGATAGGATTTTTTTTGCCTATCAGATTAGCAAAAATTTTTTAATTGATAATATCCAATGTTAATAAGCTTGTGGGGAAATAAATGTTCTTATCTGATATTGGAAAGACTGTAAATGAGCTCACACTATTTGGAGGGGTAGCACAGATGTCCTCAGTTCTACAACTCTTCCCAAATCAACACCCTTCACCTCATGACTTTGTGGTTCTCTCCATCCTGAGTCTAGGCTGAGCTGTGCGACTGGAGGCAGTTCATGGATGTTAGGAAAGTGCAAGCAGGAACTTGGAAGGTGTGTGATTGGAGTTGCCTCTCTCTCTCTCTTTGCACCTCTCCCTGCACCAGGAGAACGTGCCCAGGCTACCCTGCTGGAGGCTGATACATATGTGAGCAGAGCAGTTGCCCAGACACCCAACTTGGGCTGCCCAAGATCACCTGCCCAGCCTATCTGCAGACACACAGGCAAGCCTGCCAAGACCAGCAGAGGTCCCAGCTAACCACCCAGACCTACGAGGAAGAGATGCTTTTATTTGACTATTAGATGTAAGGTTTGTGGTTGTTACGCAGCGTTATTGGGGAAGGAGATAACTGAGGCAGAAGGCAATTGGCTTAATCTACAGGGATTTTTAAGATGTATAACTCAACCCAACAATTATATTTCTAGGAAAAAACAGAAATGCAGATGAACTGACAGGCTTGCAAGAAGTTGTCCACGGAAGCATTATTTGTTATAGAAAAAATTGATTAAAGATTCAAAATTTCTATCAGTAGGGAATGGTTAAATAAATTAGAGTATGTCTGAATAAGAGAATATTATGTAGCTATTCAAAAGTATAAAGTAGATTTATATATACTGATATGGAAAAATGTTTATAACATCATCTTAAGTAAAAAAAAATATTGCCCAGCAGTAAGCATAATATAACAGCATTTTGTTTAAAAAACTACAAATGTAAAGGCATAGAAAAATATCTGGACAGAGAAAAAACTATTTGTAACTTCTGAGAAGTTGCATTTGGGGGAGTGAATCTATCTGTATGTAGAGTTAGCATTTCTGTAATGGCCGTGAATTACCATTGTAATTCAAAACAAATGAGAAAAATAACAGTTTTTAGTTGGTTTTTATTTTATTCTTTTTCAGTTTTATTGATATGTAATTGACATACAGCATTGTATGAGTTTAAGCTGTGCAGCTTGACTTACATATATTGCAAATGACTTGCATATGACTTGACTTACATATATTGCAAAATGATTATCACAATGTTTGGTTAACACCCATCACCTCATATAGTTACAAAAAAAGGTTTTTATCCTTGTGATAAGAACTTTAGGGTCTACTTTCTTAGCAAATTTCATATACGTCATACAGCAGTGTTAGCTATAGTCCTCATGTTGTATATTACATCCCTAGTACTTATTTATCTGGTAACTGGAAGTTCGTACCTTTTGACCTCTTTCCTCCAATTCCCCCTAACCGTGCCCCCTGTCTCTGGTAGCCACAAATCTGATCTCCTTTTCTCTAAGTTTGTTTTTTTATTTAATTCTACATGTAAGTGAGATCATACAGTATTTGTCTTTCTCTATCTGACTTATTTCACCTAGCATAATGCCCTCAAGGTCCATCCATGTTGTCACAAATGGCAGGATTTCCTTCTTTTTAATGGCTAATATTCTATTGTGTGTATATATATATACACACAATATATATACAGTATATGTATATACCATATCTTCTTTATCCATTCATCCATTGATGGACACTTCCATTGTTTCCATTTCTTGGCTATTGTAAATAATGCTACAATGAACATGGGAGTGCATATATCTTTTCAAATTAGTGTTTTCATTTTCTTTGGATAAATGCCCAAAAGTGGAGTTGTGGATGCCATGATAGTTCTATTTTTAATTTTTTGAGGAACCTCCATACTATTTTCCATAGTGGCTGTACCAATTTAAATTCCCACCAAGAGTACACAGGGGTTCCCTTTTCTCCATACCCTCCCCAACACTCCTTATCTCTTGTCTTTTTGATGATGGCCATTCTGATGGGCACAAGATGATATCTAATTGTGGTTTTGATTTGCATTTCCCTGATGGTTAGTGATTTGAACACCTTTTCATGTACCTGTTGGCCATCAGAATATCTTCTTTGGAAAAATGTCTATCCAAATCTTCTTTCCATTTTTAAATTGGATTATTATTATTATGTTACTTTTTTGCTATTGAGTTGTGAGAATTCTTTATATATTTTGGATATTAACCCCTTATCAGATATATATATTTGCAAATATTTTCTCCTACTCAGTAGGTTCACTTTTCATTTTGTTGATGGTTTCCTTTGGTGTGTAGAAGATTTTTAGTTTAATGTAGTCCCACTTGTTTATTTTTGATTTTGTTTCTTGAGCTTTAGGTGTCATATCCAAAAACTCATTGCCAAGAACCATGTCAAGGAGCTTTTTCCTTATGTTTTCTTCGTTCCAGGTCTTACTTTTAAGTCTTTAATCTATTTTCAGTTAATTTTTGTGAGTGGTTTAAGATAGGGGTCTGGTTTCATTCTTTTGTTTGTGAATATCCAGTTTTCCCAGCACCATTTATTGAAGAGACTGTATTTTCTCCACTGAGTATTCTTGGCTCCCTTGTCAAATATTAGTTGACCATATATGCATGGTTTATTTCTGGGCTTTTGATCTGTTCCATTGGTCTATGTGTCTGTTTTTAGTTTGATACCATCCTATTTTGATTACTATAGCTTTGTAGTATAGTTTGAAATCAGGAAGTGTGATGCCTCCAGCTTTGTTCTTCTTTCTCAGGATTGCTTTGGCTATTTGAAGTCTTTTGTGGTTCCATGTGAATTTTAGGTTTGTTTTCACTACTTATGTAAAAAATGTTATTGGAATCTTGATAGGGATTACATTGCACCCATAGATGGCTTTGAGTAATACGGACATTTTAACATATTTATTCTTCCAATATATTCATTTGTGTCCTCTTCAATTTCTTTTATCAATATCTTATAGTTTTCAATATACAGGTCTTTCACCTCCTTGGTTAAATTTATTCCTAAGTATTTTACTGTTTTTGATCTATTGTAAGTGGGATCATTTTCCTTATTTCTTTTTCAGATAGTTTGATATTAGAGTATAGATATCCTACTGACTTTTGTATGTTAACTTTGTATCCTGCAACCTTACTGAATTCATTAATTAGTTCTAACAGTTTTTTGGTGGAGTCTTCAGGATTTTGTATACATACAAGATGATATCATCAGCTAACAGAGACAATTTTACTTCTTCCCTCCTGATTTGGATGTCTTTTATTTCTTTTTCTTGCCTGATTGCTCTGGCTAGGACTTCCAGTATGATGTTGAATAGGAGCGGTGAGAGTGGGCATCCTTGTCTTATTTCTGATCTTAGAGGAAAAACTTTCAACCTTTTACCACTCAGTATGATGTTAGCTGTGGGCCTGTCATATCTGGCCTTTATTAGGTTGAGGTCTGCTCCTCCTTTACTCAATTTGTTGAGGGTTCTTGTCATGAACAGATGTTGAATTTTGTCAGATGCTTTTCCTGCATCTATTGAGATGATCATATGATTTTTATTTTTCATTCTGTTAATGTGGTGTCTCACGTTGGTTGATTTGTGTGTGTTGAACCATCTTTGCATCCCAGGGATGCATCCCACTTCGTCATGGTGAATGATCTTTTTAATGTGCTGTTGAATTTGCTTTGCTAACATTTTCTCGAGAACTTTTGCATCTATGTTCATCAGGGATATTGGCCTACAGTTTTCTTTTCTTGTAGTGTCCTAATCTGGCTTTGATGTCAGGGTAATGCTGGCCTCGTGAAATCAATTTGGGAGTGTTCCCTTCTCTTTGAGGTTTTTTGTTTGTTAGTTTGTTTGTTGTTTTTTGGAGTAGTTTGGGAACGATTGGTATTAATTCTTTGTTAAATGTTTGGTAAAATTCACCAGTGAAGCCACATGGTCCTGGGGTTTTCTTTGTTGGGAGGCTTTTGATTACTGCTTCAATCTCCTTACAGTAATTGGTTTCTTTGGATTTTCTATTTCTTCCTCATTCAGTCTTGATAAATTGTATGTTTCTAAGAATTTATCCAATTCTTCTGAAGTTGTGCAATTTGTTGGTGTATAGTTGTTCATAGTAGCCTCTTACTATCCTCAGTATTTCTGTTTTATTAGTTGTAGTGTCTTCTCTTTCATTTATAATTTTGTTGATTTGGGTCCTCTCTTTTTTTCTTGTTTAGTCTACCTAAATGTTTGTCAATTTTGTTTATCTTTTCATAGAGCCGACTCTTAGTTTTGTTACTCTTTTTGACTATTTTCCTGGTCTCTATTAATTTATCTCTCCTCTAATCTTTATTATTTCTTTCCTTCTGCTAACTTTGGACTCAGTTCTTTTTCTAGTTTCTTGAGTATAGATTTTTTAAATTATAAGAAATTTAAAAATTATTAAAGTAATAGATACCACTTCACACCCAATTAAACAGCTGTTATTTAAGCACCCATACACACTTTCTGATTTACAAAAGTGAAGTCACATTATTTATTATTCTAGCAATTTGTTTTTACTTCATAACATCCAGAGATAGTTTCTTTCTGTCTCAGGCTAGCTTTCATTTTAAATTACTTCCTGAACAAATATCTAGTAGGGCCTCAATCACAAAATGCGACCTGCTCATAGACACCTTCTCAGAGCCTAGACCAGTGCCTGGTATGCCATAGACAGCATGGAAAGCTGAATGAATGAAAAAATCTCGATTATTTCAAGTGCCTCAAAATGACTATGTTAATTATTATTTATATATCACACAATCCAACTTATAATGCCAAATGTGTCCTTAGTGGCAAAGTTAAAACCCTGGTGTATTTCAGTTACTTTTTAAAAGCTTAATTCAAAAGTATCCACTTAAAACCTATGGTTCACGTAAAGCACATTTAGATTCTGGATAGAACTTCTGACTCTTATGTGGAAGGAGTCATTGTACTCTCTCTTTTCCTCAGGCACCCCGAGGGTGGCCTTTTGTTGATCTGTGGATATTAAGAGAGAAACTGACACTACTGGCCTACAATCTGGGAATCCTCATTCCATTCCAGGTCTGGGTGCTTATGCGGTTTGCAACTTTGGGGAAATGGCAGTGTTTCCATTTTCTCCTCTTTCTCTGTTTAAGGATAGATGATATGGCTCCTTTCTGAAGAGCTCTGACTTCCTAATGGAAGTTGAACCTGCCCCGCGGTGTGGGGAGCATCCCCAGGGCACCTGCGGAGGCTGGGGGGCACATGAGCTCTGCCTTCTGCTCCCACCTCCTCCCCTGGCTTCCTCCTCTCTCCCATGCCAGCTCTTCCTCCTGTGTCCCTTTCTTTTTCCCTCTTTGTCTCCGTTTCTAGACACCTGGCAGCAGCAGTGGCCCCCAGCAGGGTCCCTGGGAGCCTTCTCCAGGTGTGCTCAGGTGGAACCTGGGACACCCAGTTTGTTTCACACAGTGTGCCACACAAGGCTATTCTTCCTGTTCTCAGAACCAGAGTGCACAGCCCCCTGCTGGCCTTCCCCACCAGCAGCGCGCAGAGCCCTTCACCCTCTGGGCAGTGCTCGGAACTGACTAGCTGCTTCGCCCTCTGGCTTCTGGCCTGGGCTCAGCCAGTGGGAGAGAGGGCAGGAGATCAAAGGAGTTAGGAAGGTGGGCGGAGGCCTTCATTCTCCCTCTGTCTCTGTCTCTCTGTCTCTCTCTGTCTCTGTCTCCGCCTCCCCTTCCTCTTGCCTCTGCAGACCCAAGACCGGCACAGCTTCCCTGACATTGCCGCTGCCCCCCATCCCAGGTTTTCATTCTTGTTTACTTCTCTTAACACTGCTCACACCTTTGTGACGGCCCCATCACCTCGCCGGCCAAGGACCTCCTGAGCCGGGAGGGTTGAGTGGCGCTGGGCTGCCTGTGGAGGTGGACTGCAGACTCTGTGATGTGCTTGGAAGGTTTGCGGGAAAGCACTCCCAGGGTCCGCTCCTCCCAGGGTGGGAGGGAGCCGGATTGGGGAGGACACGCTGAGGACCCTCCAGGACCCCAGGAGCCCGCAGCTGGGATGGGCAGTGTGGCATGGGGGCTGTGTTTCTGGTGGACCCCTGACCAAAGTCCCACTATGACCTGATTTCTGTGAGAGAACGTGTGCTACTCCCACTCCTTACAGGACTTTGGGGACACCCGTTTCCAAATCTGCCCCTCCCACAGTTTGCCTTTCCCTCTGAGCTCTGAGGGTTCAGGCAGAGGGGCGGTCCTGAAGGGACCGTCAGATGCTGTGACGAAAGCCTCAGGAGGCCTGCAAACAGCTTCCTGTGAGAGCAGCGTCCTCGCCTGGGCTGGATCCCTGGCCTGGCGTCCAGCCCCGGGCACGGGACCGAGTGCTGTTGTTTCAGTTATTGAACGAGCTGTGCTTGAGCCCAGCAAACTCAGAATCCAATATAAATTATTTACTTATTACTCATTCCCTCTGCCCCGGGACAAATGTCTGCTCTTTGTTTTAAAAAGTGATTAAGTTTTTCCCATGGGGGTTTAAAGTCTGCTATTTCATAACTGACTTGATATATCAGATTCTTGGAAGCTCTGCCACATGGGCGGCAGCTCCTCATGAGGAGCCAGGACATTGTCTTTGGTTGGTGTTGCCAGCGTGGGCCCAGGAGCGCCATGGAAGGTAGTCCAGTTACTCAGAGGGGACTGCGCGCCCCCAGCAGAAGGCGGGTGAGTGGGCAATTCACTGGGACGTGGAGACAGGATTTCTGCCCCTTGGCTGGAACCCACCATGTGGAAACGACACGTGCATCCTTCAGAAGAAAACACTGTGCCCTTCCCATCCTGTGTCCTATGACTGCCCTCCCGCCCCCTGGGCATGTGAGCCAGACGTTTCCAACGGAAAAGTACTGCTGGATGACTCTCCCGTGTCAGCCTGGGAACCGCGACATTTCCATCCCTTTATTGCAGCTGTGCTCACCCCATTTGCTCTGACAGTGGGGAGGTGTGGTCGCCTTGCGATCGACTTAACCAATCTGCCTTTTGCGAGAGTCTCTCTGGCTTTGCTCTGGGCCCTGCCTCATCTTGTCTGCACCCGGAGCACTGACCCACTCCTTCCTCAAGGTCTTAGGAGCATTATTACCATCTCTCTTTTCCTCCATTTCTTCGCCAAATCCACCTCCCTAGACATCAAAACCATACACACACACGCACATCCATCAGGGTAACTGAGCTTTTTCACCAGCCTCAGAAAATGAAGAGCAGGGAACTGCTACTGCAGTGTGTCACAGCCCATCTCCCTCAGCCCAGTCCTCCCAGACGCATGCTCTGCGCCAGGCCCTGGACCAGCGAGCCCTGCTCTCCAGGAGCATGGCCACCTGGGTGAACAGACCAAATGCTCCCAGGTGGTCGGTGCAACTACAGACACAGAAAGCACAGGTGCAGGGAACACCTGGGCACACCTGTGTGGGGCGGGAGGGGCACAGGAGAGGGTGTCGGGGCAGTGACGTTCCAGGATGGGGGTCTGGAAGACAACCGGTCCTTGTCAATCCTGATGGTTAATTTGATGTCACCTTCACCAGGCTGAGGGAGGCCCAGAGAGCTGGTGAAACCTTAACTTCGGGTGTGTCTGTGAGGGCGTGTCTGGCATTTGAATCAGTGAACTGAGCACAATTAACTGTCACCCATGTAGATGGGCATCATTCAATCCCTTGAGGGCTCGAATAGAAAAAAGATGGAAGAAGGAGAATTCACGCTCTGCTTGAGCTGGGACGCCCGTCTTCCCCAGCCCTTGGATGTCGGCCCCCAGTTCTCGGGCCTTTGGACTCAGACTGAATTACACCACTGGCTCTCCTCAGTCTCCAGCTTGCAGACCTCAGAGCACGAGACTGGGCAGCCTCCATAATCATGTGAGCCAGTTCCCATAATAAATCCCCTCTGATACATACCCTGTTGGTTCTGTTTCTCTGAAGAACCCTGACTACCTCACCAGGGGTCTTCCTTGAGGACCCCAACACCTGCAGAATCTCCCTCTGACCCAGAGGTGCTTTGGGAATGTTTTCTGATTGTGGGGTAAGGAGATGTTGGAGAAGGGAGCGGCCCACAACAGGCCAATTCCACACACCACACACATTCCACTCGAGGCAATGGCGAGGAGAATTAGCCTGTGATTTAAGCGAAGGGATTGAAAGCCAAAAGGAAAAGTACAGTGAAGGAAGGTGTGTCCCTCCGAGCAGCACCCAGAGCATAAAGCAGGTGGGTTTGGGGTTCCCCAGTCAGCTGGTCCGTTGACCAGGTTTCCAACCACACCCTGAGCTTCTAGAAACCTCCCGCAGATGGGGCAGCTCCACACCAGCTGGCAGCATCCAGGGCCTCGCCATCCAGAGGCCCTGTCCTGTCCAGGCCTGGGAAGCCCACACCAAGTGCCACATACCCAGCAGGATCGGGGTAAGCAGCTGGTTGAAGCTCAGAATCATAATGCACGTCATATAAAATTTACAACGACCGTTTCTTTAAGTGGAACAATGACCTAAGCCCTGGCAAAGATATCTGCAGGCAGAGTCCCCAGTCTCTTACTATTGTCCAGTCCAGGAATCGGCAATTTTTTTCTAAAAAGTTAAAGGCCCAGAGAGGAAATATTTTTGGCTTTCTGGGCCATACGGTCTGTCACACCTTCTCAACTCTGCTGTTGTCGTGCAAAAGCAGCTGTAGATGGCGCGGAAATTAATGACATGGCCCCATTCCAGTGAAACTTTATTTACAGAAATAGGCGGCGGCCACATTTGGCCCGTGAGTCGCGGTTTGCTGACGCCAGGTCTCATCCATAGCAATTTGAGGACTTTTGCTTCTAGCCACTCAACTTTATCCAATTTTTCTGAAGCATTTGACTTAGTTTTGAAGAAGCAACAATTCCATTCCCCCAGCAAATAACAGTTCTAGTTTTTAGCTGTTTAGTTCAAAAAACCTTGATTCTCTTTCTCTCACAGCCGTATCCCATGTGTCAGCAGACCCCTCGGACTCTGCGTGGACTGTAAACACAGAACCCAACCTTCTCATCCCGTCCTGCACTCCCCGCTCGCCTGCATTGCTGCAGGGCCCCCAAGGGGCTCCCGGCTGTCCCCTTACCCCACAGCAACCACAGTAGTCCTCTCAAACTGGTGGCAGCTCTTGTCACCCCTAGGCTGACACCCCACAGGGGCTCCACATCTCAGTGCAGAGCAGAGCCCTTCCTGAAACCACTGCCACCCCCACCACCATGTGACCTCCACCAGCCCTGCACCCGCCCACACGGAGCTTGTCGATCCCAAAGCTACGGCATTTCCCCCCTGTGCTCACTGGTCCTTCAGCCTGGAATCGCTTCCCCAGAGATCTGCAAGGCTCCCCCTCATTTTTCCCCCATTATCAGTGGCCTTCCCTCCCTCCCTCGGGAGCCACCGGCTGTCCTCAGCTCACGCTTAGGCTCTGTCAGCATCACCAGCATTCTGTGCTCGCCGTTCACCGACAGCCCTGCACTGGTTTGCTGGGGTTGCTGCTACAGAGTCCCACAAACCAGGCGGCTTCAACAACATGAATGTCGCCTCTCTCAGTCTGGAGGCTGGAAGTCTCAGATCAGGGTGTCCACAGGCTGGTTCCTTCTGAGGCCGCGAGAGAGAACCTGTGCTGGGCCTCTCACTTCTGCTGCTGGAGATCCTTGGTGTGGAAGCATCACCCAATCTCTGCCTTTGTCTTCACGCCGCGTTTTCCCTCTGTGTGTGTCTGTTCAAATCTCCACTGTTTATGGGACACCCGTTGTATCAGATTAGGGCCCACCCTAGTGACCTCATTTTAGCTTGTTTACCTGTGTAAACACCCTATTTCCAAACACAGCACTCGGATAATTCTGAGGAGCTGGGGGCTTAGGACTTCAGCATATGAATTTTGGGGGAAACAATTCAACTCAAAACAGCCCCCAACCCAGAATGCAAGCTCTGTGAGGGCAGGGATTTCGTGTCACTTGCTCCTAATCCAGGTCACAGGGAGAATGTTGCCGCACCGCGGACACCTGTGAGTATCTGGAATGAGTGGCTCCTGCCTATCTCATAACCCTTCTGCTCATGGGAACGTTTAGTTAGATGACACATAAACTGAGGTAACAGGTTTGGGGACCAGAAGAACGGATTCTCTGCAAGCATGTGCCCCGCTAGGGCGCAGAGAGAACTGACTCCCCCCGTGGTGGTCCGCGTACTCTGGCGTCAGCCAGGAGGCCTTACACAGGGGACGGAGAACGTAGGCTCAGTCGAGAAACAGGTTCCGTGGAGGCTGGTTAAGAAAGCTTCACTGTATCCGCTACCCTCTGTCCATCCCCGATAGCTCCCTTCTGAGTCCCAGTGAAGGGGGTAACAGCTCAATTCACAGCTGCTTGCAGTTATTTTCAGGCCCAAGCTTGACGAATTTTGCAGTAGAAATACGCTGTGATTGTGATGAAGGAGAAGTTGCAGACTTGTGTTTGGCCTCTGCGATTCACACGTTTGGAAGCTGCTGGGATTCAGTGTGCCTGGGGAGTAGGTGTTACTGCTGAGAAGGCAGAGGCGGACAAGGACCAGATCCTGGGCATTAAAACAGGCCTTCGCTGCACGTTAAGAGATGTGGGCTTGATCCTACAAAACAATGGGGCTCACCCACTGTATGCGTCACTTGTTATGTGGGGAGGAAGATGAGTGCTAGCCAAGCCCTGAGGAGCCCAGGAGCAAGAAAGACCAGGGAGTCATTGGGCCTGAGGTGGGAGGGAGGTGAACAGGGGCCAGCTCCAGAGAGAGCTGCATGACAAGAGCTGTTACCGCTGCAGGGGCCCAGGAGGGTCCTCCCAGCCTCCCTTTCCTCCTCTGTTCTGCTGCCTGCGAGGCCCCAGGGCTAGACAACCAGAAGCCAGAGAGACAAGTGATCCAATCCGCAGGGGCTGGTGTCCTGGGGCACAGAGCAGGATGCAGAGGAGTGGAGAGATTTGGGGTAGAGAGCAAAGAGAAAGTGTCAGCTATAAAGGGTATTGTGAGGAAGATGACACTGAGTTTGAGCAGCTGACAGAACAACCAGGGGGAGACCCAGTGGGTGGTCGGACATGGGAACCTGCATCTTCTCGCAGAGTTCCGAGTAGAAAGTATAGACATGAATCTGTGACAGCACCAGTGTCATGTAAAGGGTGAAAAGTCAAGAGCTGTCGTGGGAAACTCATGTTTTGTCTTGCACATCAAATGAAACTCCTCTATTCGGCTTTCCAGACCCTCCAGTTGGGCCCCACCTGCCATGATTCTCGCTACTGCCCAACAGAACTCCTTACTGCCTATCTTTCTTCGGGCTGCTCGCCCTTCCTTGTCTTCTTGCTGTGCAAATCTTCAGTCTCAACCTGTGGTAAGACCCGTTCCTCCCCAAGCCTTGGATTGCTCTACCCTCCGCTGACCTCTCTCTTTCTGAGGCTGCTTTCGCCTCACCTGGCCATTTGTTGTCCTTTAATTATTTTCACATGTTGGTTTGTCTCCAAGAGAGATATAAAGATCTCTAACATTAGGGATCTTATTTCACACTCTTTACTATCATTTAGCACAATGCTAGGTGCTTATAAGTTAACTTTTGCTTGACTTATATTTAAAATTTTTTTAAATTGTGTTACAATACTCATAATATGAAATTCAACATTTTAGCCGTTTTTAAGAGTAAAGGTCAGTGGCGTTAAGCACATTTATTGTTGTGCAACCATCACCATCATCCATCCACAGATTTCCATCTTGCAAAACTGAGACTCTCTACCATTAAATTATAGCCCCCCTTTCCCTCTGCTTCCTGCTTCTGTGAATTTGACACCTCTAGCTATCTCATGTAAGTGGAATCATACACTATTTGTCCTTTTATGACTGGCTTATTTCATTTAGCAAAATGTCTTAAAAGTTCATGTTGTAGCATATGTCAGAATTTCATTCCTTTTTAAAGCTAAATAATATTCCATGTATGTATATACCACATTTTGTTTATCCATTCATCCATTGATGGACACTGGGTTGTTACCACTTTTGAGCTTGGTTTGTTTTGAAGTGGGTGGTTCTGAGATAATTTTTCTCTTCTCCGCCACCACAAATGTCAGTTGGGCTAGTTGAGCAGGGAGGGTAAGTGTTCAATGACGTTCTTCTGAATGCCTGATTTGCATTTTCTAGGACGTGCATTTTTCCTCTTTTAAGTCTTCAACCTGGATAAACTGCAAATGAAGTCAATAAAAGTGTTGGTTGAAACCATCTTCTAGACAAAATTGATGTTTGTTTCTGATTTTAGTTTGGTTTTTTAACTTTATTTTTTTAAAGCAGTTTTAGATTCACAGAAAAACTAAGAGGAGGGTACAGAGATTCCCATTTACCTCCTGCCCTTGCACAGGCACAGCCTCCCCCACTATCAGCATCCCCCACCAGAGTGGTATGTTTGTTACAATTGATGAACCTACATTGACACGTCATCATCCTTCTAAACTAATCACCAAAACTAAGCATACTGTTACTATATGATCCAGATGTCATGCTCCTTGGTATTTACACAAAGAAGCTGAAAACTTATGTCCACACAAAAGCCTGCACACAAATGTTTATGGCAGCTTTGTTCACAATTGCCAAAACTTGGAAGCAACCAAGATGTCTTTCAATAGGTGAATGGATGAGTAAACTGTGGTACATTCAGGTAATGGAATGTTATTTAGCACTAAAAATAAATGAGCTATCAAGCCATGAAAAGACATGGAGGAAACTTAAATGCATATTACTAAGTGACAGAAGCCATTCTGAAGAGGCTACATACTGTATGATTCCACTATATGACACTCTGGAAAAGGCAAAACTATGGAGACAGTGAAAGGATCAGTGGTTGCCGGGGGTTGGAGGGGGGAGGGGTGAATAGGCAGAGCACAGAGGATTTCTAGCGAAGTAAAAACACTCTATGTGATGTTATAATGTTAGCTACGTGTCATTATACATTTGTCTAAACCCGTAGACTGTACACCATCAAGAGTGAACCCTAATGTAAATGTAGATTTTGGGTACCTTCCGTTTTTAAGAATATCTTTTAAAGAAAATCATTGGTTGGGTTGGCCAGTTTAACAGAAGGAACATTTGGAAAATCAAGAGAGGCCATCCTCACAGCAGAGGCTTTCCACATACACTTAGGTGAGTTTGGGATTCCAGGATCTCTCCCTAGGTTGGGCTCTGGGTGTGGTGATGTTAGTTCATGTCCCCACTGCCTCCAGGTCCCCATGCGAAATAGATGTGGAGTTCTGGAAACTTTAAAACCAAATAAAAGTATTCCAGGGACTCGAGCTTTTCACAGCGACTGTTCATGGTTGGCAGAGGCAGGAGCAGACACACTGCCCGGTAGGTGCCATGTCACATCAGGGACACAGTTGGACACAGTCATCATGTGACCGTGAAGGGATGATCCAGCACCAAAACAGAAAGACGCCCGCCAGAGGAGGAGTTTCTTTACAACCGTGAGTCAACATTCGCAGAGTAAGTGCCATGTGCCCATCCCTGTGCAAGAACCAAGAGGCACAGACAGCACATCACTTCCAGGTTAATACGGCCAATGGTGGTGGGTGACAGCGTTCCTCCTGCGATACCTAACAGATGAACAGAAAGGAGTGCCAAAAAATCACCAAAGAAAGTGGACCAACCTTTGGCCATAGATGTTACACCCACCAACAGCCCAGTCGAGTCAATAGTCCAGGGGCAGTAAGGAAAGCCTGGAGGGCTGGAACTCAGTGTGCTGCCTCTGGTATTTGGCAGCCCAAGACAAGCCCTGAGGTTTGCCAGCTTCCGGAGCATCCTGCCGGGTTGGACTCATGTGCCCGACTCACCAGCGTGGGACACTTCTGACGGTGGGGGACTCAGAAGAGGTTGGAGGGTGTGGAGGCAAATTCACCCACGCTGCCTCAGAGCAAACACAAGGTGCCCATGCTCACAATGAGCAGGATGGAGAGGGAGCACAGCATGGGAACTGTGGGGAGGGAGGGAAGAAGGAGGAAGGATCTTTGTATGCAAAAGATGAACAGCCCAGGCTGGAAAATATGTGGCAAAAGGAACAGAAGTAAATCTCCATAGGTGCTTCTCTCTACTATGGAAAATGTAATGATAGGAACGCAATAAAACAGCAGCTCAGAGATGAGAAGGTAAAACAGCAGAGAGCAATGCAGAGCTAAGGAAACAATACCATCAACAAACAAAACTTTACAGACTAATATCTTTTTTTTTTTTTGAGGCAGATTAGCCCTGAGCTAACATCTGCTGCCAATCCTCCCCTTTTTGCTGAGGAAGACGGGCCCTGAGCTAACATCTGTGCCCATTTTCCTCTACTTTATATGTGGGACACCTGCCATAGCATGGCTTGCCAAGTGGTGCCATGTCCACACCCAGGATCCGAACCGGCAAACCCCGGGCTGTGGAAGCAGAATGTGCGAACTTAACTGCTGCACCACCGGGCCAGACCCAAGACTAATATCTTTTATTTATAAGCAACAAGGGAAAGAATAGATACGATTGAAAAGTCAGATTAATGGCATGGGGAAAGGCTTGAGATCTTCAGAGTGACACAGAGGGGAAAAGACCCAGAGATCAGAGCATCTATAGTGAAGATATTGTATAGAGATGTGCATGATCCAACACAGGCTAAGTCGTGTCCCCAAGCAGCACCTCCACAAATGGGACAGAAGATGTATTTAGAGAGAGAGTAGAGGAAAACTTCTTTTCTGGAGACATCTAGAATCATATTTACCAAATGTTAATAGGTGGCACAGCTCAGTGCCAAGAGATGCTTCTCAGCCTGTGATTTCTCCCTGGGAGAAAGTGAGAGCATGTGAGTGAGCGCCCAGCTTCCCCAGCTGTGTGGGATGCTGCCAAGGAGGCCCATTTCTCTCACTCCATCCAGAGTGCTGAGTCATGAGCTACACGCCTGGGGGCAGTGAGTGACTGGGAGAGCAGCAGAAAGGACTGTCGGAGGGCATTAAAGGGACTACTTATGTCACAGACTCCATCAAGAAGCCCAACTGTGAGCTCCTGGGATGCCTTGCCCCTGGACCCCCTTGCTGACCCATGGGCACCCCCAGTGCTCCATGAGCCTCACCCACACACCCCACCATCCTATGGCTGGCTCCCTGTGCACACTCCCAACAGTGGTGAGAGCAAGCTTTTGCAGATGGCTAGTGAGCACATGCAGAAAGCCATCCTGAGTCT
The DNA here is from genome assembly GCF_041296235.1 of Equus asinus. Classification (NCBI taxonomy): domain Eukaryota; kingdom Metazoa; phylum Chordata; class Mammalia; order Perissodactyla; family Equidae; genus Equus; species Equus asinus. The sequence goes on from NC_091818.1 coordinate 45,526,625, forward strand.
AAAGACCTGGAGGAAAACACAATTTGAGATTTGGCTCTACCTTTGAGAAAGCGAAAGGGAAGTTGTTAGCACCAGACTTGTGCATTGCAGGATCAAGGGAAAGCATGCGAGCTTAAGAATTCTGCCACAAGAGGGAGCAAGAATCGTGGAGTAATTGTATCCACAGAAGGTCCAAGAAAGCCTCAGAGTCCCTAGCAAGGCTGATGGAAGGTACTTCTCTCCCAAAGTCAGTTAATAAAGACTGGAAGAGGTGACTGCTTCCTCAAATGTGAAGACAGCAACACAAGACTTTAAAGAACATGAAAAATTAAGAGAACATGACATCCCCAAAGGAACACAATAATCTTCTAGTAACCAACCACAAAGACATGGAGATCTGCGATATAGCTGATAAAGAATTCAAGATAGCTGCTCTAAGGGTGCTTAATGAGCTACAAGAAAACCAGAAAGACAATCCAATGAAATTAGGAAAATGATATACAAACAAAATGAGAAGGTTAGCAAAGAGATAGAAATAATAAAAAAAAGGACCAAATAGAGATTGAGGAGCTGAAGAATATAAGAAAAATGTAATAGAGAACATCAGTAGCAGAATGGATCAAGCAGAAGAATCTGCAAAGTAGAAGACAGGACTCTGAAATTATCTCAGAGGAGAAGAAAGGAAAAAGAGCAGAGAAAGCTTATGTGAACTATGGGATACCACCAAGAAAATAATCTGTGAATTATTGGAGTCCCAGAAGCGAAGAGAGGAAGAAAGGATTAGAGAGCTTATTTAAAGAAATAATGGCTGAGAACTTTCCAAATCTGGGGAGAGGATTGGACATTCAAGGTTGTGAAACTCATCAGTCACCAAACAAATTCAACTCAAAACAATCTTCTCCAAGACATTATGATAAAACTGTCAAAAATCAAAGACAGAATCTTAAAAGCAGCAAGAGAAAAGAAGCTTATCTCCACAAGGGAACCCCCATGAGACTACCAGCAGATTTCTCAGCAGAAACCTTACAGACCAGGAGGGAGTGGGATGATATATTCAAAGTGCTGAAGGAAAAAGGCTGCCAACCAGGACTATGTTATCTGGCAAAGTTGTCCTACAGAAATGAAGGAGAGGTAACGACGTTCCCAGACAAATGAAAGCTGAGGGAGCTCATCACCACTAGACCTGCCTTACAGGAGACACTGAAGGGGGTTCTTCAAGCTGAAGTGAAAGGACGCTAATTAGTAACATGAAAGCATAAGAAAATATAAAGGCAAGTATATAGTCACATCCAGAATACTCTAATACTGTAATATGATAGTGTGTTAGCCACTTAGCTCTAGTAAAAAGGTGAAAGGACAAAACTATTTAAAATAACGATAGCTACAATAATTTGTTAATGAATACGCATATAAAAAGATGTAAATTGTGACATCAAAAACATAAAAGAGGAGGGAATAAAAGGGTAAAGTTTTGTACAGGATCAAAATTAAGTTGTTATCAGCATAAAATAGACTGTCATATCAATAAGCTGCTTTTCGTAAGCCTCATGGTAACCACAAGGCAAAAACCTACAGTAAATAAATGAAAGAAAAAGAGAAGAGAATCACCAGGGAATATAATCAATTCACAAAGGAGGACAGTAAGAGAGAAAGAAAGAAGAGAACCACAAAACACTAGGAAACAATAAGATGGCATTAATAAGCCCTTACCTATCAGTAATTACTCTAAATGTAAATAGATTAAATTCTCCAATCAAAAAGCATAGAATGCCTGAATGGGTTTAAAAAAAAAAACAAGACCCAACTATATGCTGCCTCTAAGTGATTCACTTCAGCTTTGGGACACACATAGGCTCAAAGTGAAGGGATGGAGTAGATCAAACTAAAAAGCTTCTGCATAGCAAAAGAAACAATCAATTAAGTGAAAAACAACCCTCAGAATGGGAGAAAATATTTACAAACCATCTATCTGATAAGAAGTTAATATCCAAATATATAGGGAACTCATACAACTCAATAGCAAAAAATAATAATAATAACTTGATTAAGAAATGGGCCAATGGCCTAAATAGACATATTTCCAAAGAAGGTATATAAATGACCCACAAGTTCATGAAAAAGTGCTCAACATCACTAATCATCAGGGAAATGCAAATGAAAACCACAATCAGATATCACCTCACATCTGTTAGAACGACTGTTATCAAAAAGACAAGAGATAACAAGTGTTGGTGAGGGTGTCAAGGAAAGGGAGCCCTCGTGCACTGTTGGTGGGAATGTAAATTGATGCAGCCACCATGGAAAGCAGTGTGGAGGTTCCTCAGAAAATTAGCAATAGAACTATCATAAGATCTGCAATCCCACTTCCGGGTATTTATCCAAAGGAAATGTAATCAAGATCTCGAAGAACTATCTGCACCCCTATGTTCATTGCCCCGTTATTAACAACAGCCAAGACATGGAAACAACATAACTGTTCGTCAACAGATGAATAGATAAAGAGGATGTGGTGTATACATATATATATGTACATGTACATGAATAATAGAATATTATTCAGCCATAAAAAGAAGGAAATACTGCCATTTTTGACAACATAGATAGACCTTAAGGGCTTCATGCTAAGTGAGATGTCAGATAGAGAAAGACAAATACCATACTATCTTGCTTATAAGTGGAATCTAAGAAAAGTCAAACTCATTGAAACAGAGAGTAGAATGGTGGTTGCCAGCGGGGTGGGAAGTGGGGAGATGTTGGTCAAAGGGTGCAACCTTCCAGTTATAAGATGCGAGAGTTCTGGGGATCTAATGCAGAGCATGGTGACTGTGGTTAACAATAGATTGTGTACTTTAAAGTTTCTAAGAGAGTAGATCTTAAACATTCTCACCATACCCCCAAAATTGTAATTATGTGAGGTGATGGAGGTGTTAACTAACCCTATTGTGTAATCATTTCACAATATATACGTGATTTAAATCATCATGTTTATGTCTTAAACTTATACAGTGTTATATATCAATTACATCTCAATGAAGTTGGATTGAGCTTATATTGTACATGAAATTTTACATATTTTGAGCATTTCCTATGTTAATAAAAATTTTTCATAAACATAATTTGGACGATGTTACATTCTTGCATTGTATGAATACATTATAACTCATTTAACAGTTACTGGAATAACTCTGGAGGATACATGTAATCTCTAATTTTCCTCACAAAATAGGCACATAATAGACATGTAATTAATCTCCCTTGAAGGAGCCTCGTAGCATACAGACTAGAACTTCCATAGAATTTCACACAGCTAAATGTCATCCTGGAACCCCTGTTTTAACAAATAACTGGTTTATAAAATACATACTCTAATATGATGAAATTTAGTGTCCAAATAAAATATCAAAATATTTATATGCATTTTGACACTTCCTTTAAAAATAAACAGAATAATAGTCTGATTAGATGCTTTTCTTAAGTCTAACTTCAACTCCTTCCTATTTCTTTGGCTCAAACATGCACATAGCCTGTTTCATGGTCAGACTATTGAGAGGGGAAGCCATGGATTTACTACTTATTGTGACAGTATAAGAGAGCTAAAATCAGCTGTGCTATGTCATTCCTCTCCACTTCACCTGGCTCCCGGGAGGAGGGGATGGCAGTTAGAATAAAATGTGACTGTGCGCAAGCACGGACAGTCATTCTCTCTCTTTATCCACTCTCCTACTGTGTGACATGTGATCCGTTTTTTTCTTCTTTTACTATTAAGGAGAAGTAAGAGATGTGAATTACCAGTAGAACATGGTCAAGGGGGCTGGCCCCGTGGCTGAATGGTTAAGTTTGCGCGCTCTGCTGTGGCGGCCCAGGGTTTCGCTGGTTCGGATCCTGGGAACCAACATGGCACTGCTCATCAGGCCACATTGAGGTGGCCTCCCACGTACTACAATTAGAAGGACCCACAACTAAAATATATACAACTATATACTGGGGGGATTTGGGGAGAAAAAGCAGAAAGAAAAAATACATGGTCAAGCTGTGAAGTTTTACATAGAAAATACTTGTCTGGGTTTTTTTGGGTATGTGTAAATAAATTGTAGGTATAGCGGTAGGAAATTAGTTGATAGGCTTTGAATTTTTATTAATGAACAAATAAGTATTATTAAAGAGCTGACAATTTATTGCTATTTAAACATTGAACATTAAATCTCAAATGAATTTTATTTATATTCATAAGTCTAGTATTAATGGAGAGAATAACAAGAAGAAGGTGTACTTTTTAAGGCACTAATAATCTTGATGTGAGACACAAATTTGACCCTTACCCGACACATCCGTCTCACTTCCCTACTGAGATTATCTGGTATCAGTCTTTGTGTGAGGTTCCATCTACACTGTGGTGGCAGAAGTAACGTCACTTATGTAACACTGAAACATGACTCCTTCAATGTGTGTCTAAATAAGTTTTAGAAATTCTGCTTTTATTTATTTATTTTTTGTGTTAGGAAGATTGTCCCTGAGCTAACATCTGTTGCCAATCCTGCCCTCTTTTCGCTTGAGGAAGATCAGCCCTGAGTTGACATCTGTACCAGTCTTCCTCTACCGTGTATGTGGGTCGTTGCCTCAGCATGGCTGATGAGTGGTGTAGGTCTGTGCTCAGGATCCAAACCAAAGAACCCAGGCCACTGAAGTGGAGTGCACTGAACTTAACCACTAAGCCACAGGGCCAGCTCCTAGAAATTCTACTTTGAACGTGCACCTCTCAGAGATACTCATTTCACATTAGCACATAAATATATAAGGAATTCTTCAGTTAAAACTACCTAACTTTGTTCAGGCTAGCTTCTTCAAACTTAGTTGACATCAGAACCATTTTCTTTTTCTATTTCTCCTGTTAACATCTCTTGGGACACCCCGGGGAATAACTGCTTTAAGCTGTTGCTCTAATAGCAGCATATTTGAATACAGTATTATATTGGTGTGCTTGGGCTACCACTACAATATACCTCAGACCGGGGGCTTAAACAGCAGACATTCATTGTCTCTCAGCTCTGGAGGCCAGAGGTCAGAGATCAAGGTGTGGGAGGGCTGGATCCTCCTAAGGCCTCTCTCCTTGATGTGCAGATGGCCATCTTCTCTCTGTGTCCTCACATGGTCGTCCCTGTGTGTATGTCTGCGTCCTCATCTCCTCTTCTGATAAGGATACCAGTCAGATTGGATTAGGGCCCACCCTGATGACCTCATTTTAACTTGATCACCTCTTTAAAGACCCTGTGTCCAAATACAGTCACATTCTGAAGTCCTGGGCATTGGGACTTCCACATGTGAATTTTGGACGACATAACTCAGCCTACAACAGGTATGAAGAGCTTTGGAATCAGACGTAGACATTAGCCGGCTGTACATCACTCCTTTGGTCTCAATTTGCTCCTCTGAAAAGTGGGAACAACATTATCCCCTTACAGATTGTGTGAGGATAAGTCAGTGTATATACAATGCCAAGTTCTGTGCCTGATGCTGAGAGGGTACGTGCTCAGTAAATCTTGGTCCCCAACATACATTCCTTTTTCTAACCTCTTTCTCTCAACACCCACTTACCACCCCACCAATACATCCTGAGATTTTATTTTTAGAAACTCAGCCTAAGCGTTATGATCTACAGACTTACTTCTCATCGACCTGCATCCAACTCCATGCTTTCTTTCATCTGCATATCCAGAGGGCATATAATTGGTGGCCCTGCATCGTTTCCTTCCAAACTTAGCCCTTTGGTTCCGGCCACTGGGCTGTGAAATTATAACTCAGCTCTGCAGAGCTTGGACCAAAAAGTCACCTTGTATAATTTGGGTGCCCAGGACTAATTTGTTATTGCAGAAGCTAAGGGTGTTTGTTGAAACGTGGTGTAATTTAGACTCTGCGGACAGAGCAGTTGAGAATCATGATGAAAACACTGAATAAAGATCAGAGAGGCTTGGCTGTGGTTGGATTGGATGGAAAAGCACCCTTTTAAAAAGCCAGCAGTTGTTGCACGGGTCTGACCTAAGGTTTCACCCCATAGCAGGGCATGTCTACTGAGGGCGCAGCCATGTTCTTTTCCTTGCAGTAGTTTAATCTACAGTGTCTGGGTTTTATTTATGCCCTGAAGTATTTGTGCTGTTTAATTAAGCTAGAGTGGTTTTATCTTAATTTTAACTAGAAGCTTAACAATATTTAAGTGGATGAAAAGTCAAAAAATAAAATTGGAGAGTCCTCTCTGAGTAGTCAAGGAAAGCAAGACAGTAAGAGACATTACACAGATAATTTATCACACGTGAAGCACATTTCAAAATAGAAGCCAACCTGTGACTTTATTCTGATATATGGTTTCCGGAACAGCCTGAGCTGAGCCATTGCAGGTGAGAGCTCTCTGGAGGATGGCACACGGTGTGGCCCCCATGCTGACACCAGTGGGATCAGACAAAGATGGACATGAAGGGCAAAAGGTAAAACAGCCACATGGGAGGCTGGGCCTGGTCAAGTGTGCTGCATGTTGGGGGATGCGCTGTGCATGCCCAGGGTTCCATGGTGACAGGCGACGTGCCCACCAACCCGGCCCTTTGGCCACCACACGGCAATGCTGCCTCCTGCACCCCTCCACTCTATCTCCCCGTTAGCACTGGGAAGCCCTAGAAAAGCGGGAACTTGCTGTGACTTCCATTATTCACCATATCCAAGCCTCACTGCTGGTATGGTTTTCTTATCATCATAATAAAGTTAACAAAATAGTTTTCAACCCTACAAAATCTGTATTGCTGTGATCATGTAACTGCCTACGGCTTTTGTCCCTGAAAAGACGGAAATGCACAACAAAATCACCTCACAGTCTCACCGAAACCGAAGTGGGTTCCCTCCTGACGAGTTAAATCAGACTCTCCACCAGAAGCAGTTGTCTCACAAAGTAAAGCACATTTGCTGCAAATAGGAGACCATGAGGAGTCATTTCCAGCCTCACGGCGTCCACGCACAAAGGGAAGCCGGGACATTTATTTGGGATGGGGAATGAATATTCCAAAGGGAGAGGTGGGTATCCTCTTGCGCAGGCTCTGTTGGAAAACATGCTTCCACATACACTGCAGGTGATGGTAACAAGGCCCAAGCTCCTCCTGGAGAGATCTTAGCATTAAAAATAAGGCAAAAGTCACAGGCACAGCTCTCATGGTGAGGCCTGGTCCGGTTCAGGGTGGTTGGTGATCTCATCTCCTTACCATATAAAAGGAAAAAGAACGATTTGGAAAAACAGTTAAAATATCCAAACCCACCTTTGAATTCCTCGGGATAGCTAGTGGGTGACAACACGAGAGGCGGAAGGGCCTTACAGGCCGCCTAGTCTGCTGGCTCCCGGTCCTGGCTGCATTCGAAGCACCTGAGGAGCCTTGAGAGCTGTGCGGGACCCGCCCAGACCAACCACGCACACTCTCCGGGATGAGGCCACGGTGTTCTTTAGAGCTTTCCAAGCAGTCAGTGAGCTGTCCGGCCTGAGAGGCGCAACAACTCCATTTTACAAACACAAATGAGGAAACGGAAACCTGGAGAAAAAAATGACTTTCCCAAAGCGGCCAAACTATTAAATTGATCCCTAGGAAACTGCTGATATTTGAATTTTTGACCTAAAAAAGAAGAGTTTCCTATGGCTCAGTCAAATGTACAGCGACACGATTAGCACAACCACCCAGCTTGAGCTTTTCCCACTAAGTCGTGTGAGGTTTGCTCCATGGTTGGTCAAGCACATGTGGTATCAGTTCCACAACTGACAACTGGGACGTAGTCTCGAAACTCTTTTAGGGAAGCAGGTCTGGGACCATTTCTCTGGTGCTGCCGTCCCTCCGATTTGCGTGGAAACAGTTTGATTTTTTCTGACGTTCGCTTTGGTTCTTTTTAGGTGGGACCAGAGCAGCTTTTTCCTTCATTTCTGAGACAACATGCTTCTGAGTACTCTCCTGCTCTCAGTGACTACAACTTGGCTGGAAGCAGAAGTCTGTTGATGCAGTTTTAATGGGGGGGGGGCGGGGGGGGCGCGGTGGGACTATTAGGAAAAGGGCTCAAAGAAACTGACGTTTGCTATTCGGACAGAACTCTCCGGAGTCCCAGCTCCGGCAAGGCCACCAGAAGCCTGTTCCTGCACTGAAGTCACAGCAGGAGCCAAAGGGACTTAAACTCCGTGTGTGAGGCCAGGTTTTAAAGTAAAAAAATACAACTAAAATATATAGACACTTCTGTATATAGGCACGGAAAAAAAAAACCCTGGAAGGTGAGATGCCCGCACGTAATTATAGGTAATAAATACTTTACTTTTGGATGAGTTTTTAATATTTAAATAGCCTAAGGAAGAACAGGAATTACTTTCTTTAAGAAAAAAATAATGTTTTTGAAAAGTTTATAGATAATCCTGACTTTAATAATGTGAAATAAGGGATTGGGTGAAATAACCTCTCATGCCCTCTAGTCCTAAGCTGGGGAAAGATCTCCAAATATTTCTAGTTTCCTGAGATGTCTGATTCCAGATCGATTAGTCTTGTGTTTAATTACTTTGTTCTTCAATTTTCACTTACTCAAAATCCACAATTTTTACACAGGCCCATGAAAAAAGGTTGGTTTTGGTGGATGTTCCTTGTTTCTTCTGTTATGTGGCCTTTAATTTTTCTGTTAATATTACCCTTAAATCTACCTGAACTGTAATAAGTTAAAAAAAAAAAAACCTTTCTTCCAAATTGGTACTCCAAACGTAGTGTGAGGGCAGGAAAGTGCCAGAGGATTTCACATATCAGATAAAAAAAATGTGATTGTCTAAAAATCCCTGATAAATTTCTTCATTTTTCCAAGAGAAAATTCTTTGAAGAACAGGGCATAATAATCTTTTTAAATTGTTTCAGTTAAATCACATAACTGCTTCTCCTCCAACTTGTAAGGCATTTCACAAGAAGTAATTTTAGTACTAACAGCACATTAACGCAGATATTTGACAAATCTCAGCCAAATGCATTTCTTGTCTGGTGCTACTGAATGAAACAGAGATAGGAAAAAAAATTGATGTTAAGGCTGCCACTCTTATTCTACTCAACGATAAAGAAATAATATTTTACCCAAGAGTTTTATTTGGCTTGGCTTCGGAAAAGGAGATTCAAACTCAGCTTTGGACGTAGTTCATCGGCCAGGTTTCTCAGGACCAGATACAGAAAGCAGTTAGGTCACCTGGATCCCGAGGAGTGTTTTCTGGGGTTGAGGTGTGTGTGGGCGTAAGCACGAGTGGATTTCTGGGAGGTGACCAGTAAACAGGGGCAGACAGTGCGTCAGCTGTAGAGTGAACAGCCACTCCCATGACGGAAAACCAGTTTCTGGAGTTCCCTCTGCAGACACGGACAAGGAAGGAGCTTTAGAAGGAACAGGTGTCATTGTGTACTCAGGGTGTGAGACGTTACCACCGCCCGGCCAGGCCCTGCTATGCTTCAACGGGTGTTCCCGTGTTCGCTTTACTGCTCAGAAGGCGGAAGCTCCTTGCTGCGAGGGCCTCATGTCCTCACAGCCCCGCATGCTGTTGGGCACATGGTGGGCATCAGAATATTCATCATTTGCCGTCACTTGGTTGGTATGCAAAGCAGCCAGAAAGGATCATACACAGTCTTATATCTGGTTTAGAAATTCCTGATTCCATGGTTTTCAAACTGCATTCCACAGAGACTTACGGAATCTTTGGGTCTGTTTCTAGAATAGTCAGCAGAATGAGGCTGTAAAGTGGGGTTCTCAATCAGAGCAGACGTTAGCAGGCCCAACACGTATGGCTGTGCAGCTGTGCGCCTCACGATCCCACAGGCTGGGCACATTTTATGACAATTTCCCAGAAAATTACAGTGAAGGTCTTGTTCTAATCAAAGCCGTACATTGCAACCCTTCTCTGCGCAACGCAGGTAGTGTCTTCAGGAAAAGCCTTGGCCCAAAAAGCCACCATCCCTCCCCATGTCTGTGCCCTGGTGGAATCCCCTCCCATGTCAGGCCATGGCCAATGGGGCAGCAGCAGACTTGACACAGGCTGGGGCTCACTCTCTCCATCTCGGGGCTGCTGGAGTCCACACTGTGTGCCCGGAAGCCCAGGCTAGCCCTCTGGAGACATGTGGGCTTTCCCACAGCCAGAACCAACTTCAGGCACAGGAATGAGGCCATCAGAGGCCGTGCAGCCACATCTGTGCTTGGACATCTGAATTACTTGTCGTGGAATCATGAGCAAATAAATTGATCATTTTAAGCCACTCAGCTTTGCGGTAACGTGGAGGTAATCGCTATGCAGCCCTGGATGGAGAGTCAGGCATCTTTTTCTAATTGGCACATAGGTAGTAACTGGTACCAATAGTGGACATGTATACAGGGCCGCCACTGAAGAGTCCTTTAATAAAAATTTTCCAGCTAAAAATATGCTTAGAAAAAAATCTATATATATATGCTTAGAAAACCTGTTCTGGTTAAACGTTTTGCTCAACTGAAATTTCTAGCATAAATAAAAATGATGAACTTTTTACAGAATTCGAGAACGTATAATATTCAAAAATAGTAAAATATTCAATACCGATGTCACACTAAAGCATTCTCAGCTCTGCATGATACCTTCAGGGATGATTACTAACTGACTGATCTTCTAGTTCACTAGTTGGCTCTTCAGATTTTTTTCATTCTGGAATGAATATATTTTTTCCCATCCATTAAGATTTCCCGGCAATGGTTCAATTCCATCCGTTTTTGTCTCATAGCTGAACAGGGAACATCAGCTATCCACCTTTGCCTCTTTGAGGAAATTAATCACATTTTTTAAACCTCCTGCTCTGATTCTTAACAGAACTTGTTGCCTTGGGTGGAAGTTTTCTCCTGCTGAGTTCGTGCTTCGCCTTTGTGGCTGACATTCCCCAGCTTCCGCTTCTGTGGTGGGGGGCTCTCTGGGGTGGTGCAGGGCTGCTCAGGGGGCTGGCTGCCCGGAGAGAGGATGGCCTTGCTGTGACCCTGCCACCTCTGGCTTGTGGCGGAAGCCCCCAGCCCCAGCGACAGGCCCCCTGTTCAGTCCCGTCTGTCTCCCTGGAGTCCACAGGGTCCCAGCCCTTCCTACTTTGGAGCTACGGGAATTTGGTTTTGAAAGCTTCTCCAGCATTCCGTAGACGTGATGCAGGAAGAACAGAACGGGGTGCCCAGACCAGCACCTTAACTCTAGAGTGAACCTGACTGGCGATCGCCACGTCAGGACCTCCGTGGAGAAACCCACGGCCACGGCTTCTTCCCAACACGCGCTGGGCTGCGAGGCCGGGCGCCGGAGCCACGCGCTCTCCCACCGGCTGGACCCGCCGCCCCGCCCGGCGCGTCTCCGCGGGGGAGCTGGAGGGGCTCCGACCAGAAGCGCTCGGTGGGCGCGCGCGCGGACCAAGGGGTGAGCGGACTCTCCCTGCTCAGAGCGGGTGGTCCCGTCAGGCACAGGAGAGACCCTCGTCCCGGAGCCGGGCGGCTTCAGCAGGGCCTCGGGAGGACCGGAGCGCCGGCCACGCGGGAGGGGGTCGGTCTGCAGCCCCGTGCGCCTCGCTGGCGTCCCCAGCCTCTGCCTCTGGCCGCTCCTGCAGGCGCCCTCCCAGGCGCCGGGGCTCGGCAGGGCGCGGGACGCTGCTTCTCGTCGGAAGGCCCGTGGTTAAATTTGCACACCTACATTAGCGTTGGCTGGGCACACCTTTGCCACGTATGACGTTGCTTTTTTCTTTCAAGATAGGTTAAAATGCGCCATTTTGACTAGAAGATCATACAGGGAATGTTTCCCCCTTTCCGCAGCAGCAGCAGCCGGAGAAGGGAGTGAAGGGAGAAGGTCACACAGCAAAGGCAGGGACGTGAAAGGTGAAGGCACGGAGGACATGTGACAAAACGGGTTCCGGGAGGGAACAAGGTCCTTAAAGCTCTTAATTAGCATTTTCCCTTTGGACCAAGGGGCTGTCGAGAATATTCTGTAAACGTGGAAAATTCCCCAGAAGGAGACAGGTACTATCGCAGGAGTCTGCACACAGTACATTTATGGCCCCACGTGGCAGCCGCTGGAGAGGGTGCTCAGCGACAGGGACCCTGATGGTAGGGTTGCTTCACCGCCCAGGAAGGGCCAGCCTGTGGAAGGCCCGGAATCCGGGACCGAAGGCAGCCCAATGCTGTTAAATGCCCAGGACCACGATCAAGAGGAGAAAGGCAGGCAGAGGGTGGTGGTCTGGCGAGGAGACTGCACCATTCACCAGGCCGGCACAAGTTGGGGAGAGAACGACAGGGACACGCATCAGGTGGCTGCATGTCATTGACACATACCCAGTTAAAGCTTTTATTTGGTTCTATCCACATTCTGTCTGTTATAATATACCCACCATCCCCCCCAAACTGGACTGATCATGCAGGAATTTCCAGAAGAGAAAAAGAGATGCCTCTATTCCTCCTACTGATACTGTAGATTCATAGATTTAGGGGGAAATCTGCCAGCATGTTTCTCTTTAAGCTTCTAAAACCCAGATTTAAAAAACAAATAAGTTAAAGGGTAATAATTTACTTAACCCAAGGATTTATATAGAAAGCTTTCATTAAGATAGAATTTCATCTACAAAATTTTGATTTGCCTAGAATTTTAGAATAACATAAACATGCAACACAAATTGGACCAAATCTCCTAGATTGATGAGCAGTGGCTGTTTTAACTAAGTAAGGCCCTTGGTGGGATCGAAAGTGGCCTGCCTGCTCCTCAGCTTTGCCCAGACTGCCTGCACTGGGCCCAGCCGAACTCAACTGGTGCAGTTAGTTTCACAGCAAAACCTTGGACACTTTCACCGGGGAAAGTCTCAGCTCAGAAGAGAGTCCTGGGCTAAGGAGGCTGGTGGAGAGTCGGGGCTCTGTCTTTTTCATCTCCACATCCCCAGGGCTGAGCACAATGGCTCCTAACAAATAGTAGATGTTCCATAAATGTCTGTTGAACATACAAATGAATTGACGAGGTAAATAAATGAAAACTGGGCTGGGAAGCAGAAGTCCATGGGCTGTTGTACGTAATGATCTGGCTGCATGATCTTTGATCCAAGGCGGTTAACGTCCCCTGACATGTGATACATCCATATGTTATATGAAACAGAACATATTTACAACACACTCTCATCCCTCGACATTCTAAATAGACATGTGTCTGTTTCTTCACTGTCTGTCTCACCGCTGGAATTTAGCTTCCCTTAGGAAAGCAGCTTCATTTTGTTCACTGCTGAATCTTAGGACTTGAGGATCACCTGGCCTATCATAGGTCCTAGGAAATATTTGCTGAATGAATAAAGTGAGTGAATCTTGTCATTTCCCTGATTCCTTTTTGCCTTACTTTTTGTATTTGCACCTATCTTACAGATGGGTGCTGTGAGGCTGAAAAGAATAACAATGTCCTGAATTAATGATAGTAGCAGACAGAAAAAAAAAAAGAAAGGGACAATGAAAAAAATTACCAAATTTACAACATAAATGAGCATTTCAGATAACATTAAATAAAAGTAGGGGACCATCTCAATCTACATTGCCACTTTAATCTCATTTACAACGAGTGGTTTGTATAAATGTCGCTTCAGTCAAACTGGTTGTACCATAGTTTTCCTACATGCAAATGTGGAACTGGCCTGGCATTTGCTGTTTTTGCTGCTCAGCCTTTAGTCCTCCTTTTCCTGATGTCAGGCAGGCCTCCAAAGGGAACCTCACTGCACGCACAGACCTCACGGGGTGAGGGAATTGACTTTACCAGGGTTCCTGGGGCACGTGACACAGACCCTCACCATCAGCATCCCTCTGCTTGTGTACCACACTGTAGCCGTAGCCTTCACTGTATCTGTGTGGAATGATTGGTTCAGACCAAATCAAAGCATTTTGAAGGAACTAAACATTGATGGGAAAGTGGTCGAGGATGGAAGCACTCTTTCCCGCTGGATCAGAATGAAGGTCAACGTAGAAATTAAAAGTGGGGATAAACCAAGTTCTGAGGGTGTCGTTGGGATACTGAGTCACACTTCCCCTGAAGCTCACATTCCTCTTAGGCTTTCCCGTTTCCTGAAGCAAGTTTCCCATTTCCAGAACTCTGTTTTCAGAAAACAATCAGAAATATGCAAAAAGTGTGTAATGTAAAAATATGTTCACTATGGGTTTATTATAATTGTGAAAAACTGAAGCAAAGTGAATTATTACACAGCCATTAAAAATAATATATTGTAATATCACTAATCATCGGGGAAATGCAAATCAAAACCACAATGAGCTGTCACCTCACACCTGTCAGAATAGCTATTATCAAAAAGACAGAAATAACAAATTTTGGTAAGGATGTGGAGAAAAGGGAACCCTTGTGCACTGTTGGTGGTAATGTAACTGTTACAGACACTATGGAAAACAGTATGGAGGTTCCTCAAAAAATTAAAAATAGAACTACCATATGTTCCAGCAATCCCACTTCTGGGTACATAGCCAAAGGAAATGAAGTCAGTATTGTGAAGCGATATCTACACTCCCATGTTCACTGCAGTGATATTTACAACAGTGAAGACATGGAAACAACCTGTGTCCTTTATGGATGAATGGATAAAGAAGATGTGATATATATGTATAATGGACTATCGTTAAACCATGAAAAAGGACATCCTGCCATTTGTAATGACAGGGTGGAACTTGAGGGCATTATCCTAAGTGAAATAAGCCAGAGAAAGACAAATACTGCATGGTATCACTTAAATGGGGAATCTAAAAACATCAAACTCATAGAAACAGAGAGTAGAAAAGTGGTTGCCAGGGGCTGGGGGGGTGAGGGGACTGGGGGCAGGTTGGTAAAAGGGTACAAACAATCAGTTACGAGGTGAGTAAGGTCTGAGGAGCTACTGTATAATGTAGTGACTATGGGTTGCTTACACTGTATTGTATAACTGAAATTTGCTAAGAGAATAGAACTTAGGTGTTCTCATCCAAAAAAAAAAAAGATAAATATGTGAGGCGACGGATGTCTTAGTTAACCAGATGAGGGGAGTCCTTTCACAATGTCTGCGTATATTAAATCATATTTACATCGTACAGTGTAAATATCTTACAATTCTATATGTTAATTATACTTCAATAAAGCTGGAATTTTTTAAAAAATCATGTGTGGTATAAAACAAAGTAATGATGTCAACAAATATTCACAATATGTAATTCTGGCTTTATTGGCTTTTGGTATGTTTAAATATCAGTATTTGCTCGGAAGAGCAGCTCAATTTTTACCCGAAACATAAATGTCTTTATATTTTATTATGAAAGTAGTGCATTGTTGTAAAATTGTAAATAATCTATAAAATTATGCAAATGTGAAAGTGAAAGTTGTGCTGTGATTTGTGTCTAACCCCCCCTCCCACCAGATATGACTAGTCACACTGTTTGTTGAAGATCAATATCCAGCCGGTTAGAATACGGGAGCGGGTGAGGTTGCTCATCGTAAAGCAGGGGTCCTGAGAGGATGATGATCCTTAATAGTTGTTGTTTTGATCAAATTATTTCTTAAATTTTATCTTGGAAAATATAAGGCAATAATCAGAAGTAGGCACATTGTATGTGTATATTTCATTGATTATATATTTGAACAATTAATGATATTTACTAAATTCCTGTCCCGTTAGAAAGGATTCAATAGAAGTGTTCAATGTGTGAGAAAGACTTTAAAAATCATTTGGGGAAACATGAGTTTCCTCTGTCTGTTCTAGGTGATTTGTGATCTAACCTGGAAGGAAGTCTTTGCTGATAAAAATAGTCCTGTTCCTTTTTCTTTCATCAACATTCCTTGATCGTCTGTGACATCCGGCAGTGTTCCAGGACACACTGTAAGGACCTTACTTCGGATTCCTTATCTTCAGTCCTAACAACTGTCAGGGTAAAGTGAACATAAAGCAGAAACTTGAACAACTGTCGTATTTTCTGTATTTCTATCTCTTCTCTTTTTATTCACACAAAATGCCATCTCATCACTTAAATGGTACTGAGAATAAACTACTTAAAAGAAATTTCTTTCTGACCATTCTAAAAAGGCTTTTCCCTGCTTTTTTTGTATGTGTTAAAATGATTGTGATGCTTAAGTGAAAGTTCAGAGAAATAGTTCAAGACTCCATAAAGTTTATCGGGAAAGACAATCTCTTTCCGTGGCTGCTGATGCTGGCACAGTGAACAGAAAGACAGGGTCGAGCACACACGTCCTCTCAGCCAGCCAGCGGTTGTTCTCAGAGCAATCCATGGCTTCTCCGTGTGGACCTGTGTGTTTCCTCCAGTCATTAGAATGGAGGACCACATACAATCAGTGATAAAAGGCAGATTCCAAATTTCACTCCTGCTCCCAGAACCTTTAGTTCTTTGCTTCCCAGGTAACTAACCAGAAGACCATCAAGATGAGAATGTGGACTGTGGATCCTCTGCAGCTGGCTTCAGGATATTCAGATTTGTGATTCACAGTTACAGTGAATGTTAAGGCTGTCAAGATGCTCCCAGGGAGGGGAACATTCTCTGGAACCAAGAGCATCAACTTCCCAGGACATCCAGAGATGGAAATGATCGTTTTGGCGGGACCGCCGGCTAATCGAACACCAAGTCTCCCTGGGCCCTGGGAGACTGTCTGTTGGACCAGGTGGTCTTGAACGCTCCTTTTTGCTGTTACTCCTTTGATTATGTGACTTGGCTAATCACTCACCTGTGCCTGCCCCTTTCTGGCACCTTGGGAGAGCAGAAAACACTCTCTTGCCCAAGATCGACACAGGCATGTGCTGTGATGATCAACGACCTATCCTCTTCATAAAAGAATGTGACTAACCTATGTCCTGAGGTTTGCAAAACCAAAAATTCACCTTCTGAAAGGTTCTTTTCTGTGATACTCAAGTCTGTAATATTTACAAGTTACATTTTGCCTCTTTCCTTAAACTTATTTATAATAAGCATCTACCAAATGGTGAAATGTTTTCTAAATGCCACTTGGTGAGGTAATCGCCGGTGGATAATCTCTGTGAGTAGTTTACACACCCAGAGAACATGCATGTCCACCTAATCCACACCAACACATAAAAGGAGTGGGACTTTGATTCATAAAATCCACTGCACGTTATTTAGAGAATCCCTTGCCTGACTTTTTTTTTTTTAAGTAATAATGACTTTAGTCCAGACTGAAGGAAGTCCATATTCTTTTGTGGTGGAAAAAAGAAGACCTTATTGTTGCTAAATATACACAGGGTCCTCACAGCAAAATGGAACAAAGATTGAGAAACATCATCAAATTTTTCTTTATTCAAAGAACACTGAAAATGGCAAATATTACAGACACTAAACCCCAGAAATTGAAAAGAGATAAAATTTACTGGCATATTGATGAAAGCCAGACATAGCTGGAAATTTTCCTTCTCCTTGCATGCACATAGGCAATCATGCAATCACAGATTTTGCTGGTGCTTCTGATTTGTTCAACAGTGTCCCTGATTCCTGTTCTATTGCTCTTAGATCTGCATCTTGAAGAGGTTTATTGTAAGACTTTTCCTCAGATCAGACAGATGAAAACTAAGCTTTCTATTTTTATTCATTTAAACAAGGACACTAAGACATTTGTAACTCAAAAAATGTTTAAATATGAGCTTGTGTTTGCTTTACAGCTGTGGCCCATTTGATTGGAATTTGTGATTGGTTGTGAAGTCCTACCTCCCTCTGAGGTATTTCTGATGTTATTCTGTCATATCCCAGGATGAACCAAGTTGGCTTGGCAGACGTAGCATCCAACATGACAAACAGGATGGTTGATGCTCCTGGTGTCTGGTGCTGGTGTCCGGCTAAGCCTTCCTGCTGAAATGAAGTGGAATGAAAAAGACTGCATTTAGGGAAAGAAAATATCACTGAAGCACTGAAGGTCTGAAGCAGCAGGAACTCTGAGGTCAATTACTGGATGAAAACAGAAAGATACAGGAAAGCCAGGGTGACACAGCCACTTCTGTCCCGAGGGTGCTGCCACTGCATCCTCACCTGGAGGACAGCCAGGGCAGGGCCCGCCCAGGGTGGGAAATCTTGGGGGGACACACTCCCTCTCCTGCTGACCCCTGAGGACTCCCAGGGGAGATGCTTTAGCGCTGCGCCAAGTCTTCCTCGATTTTATACATGGGACGCTGCCACAGCATGGCTTGATGAGTGGTATGTAGGTTCACACTCGGGATCCAAACCTGTGAACCCTGGGCCACCAAAGTGGAGCATGCGAACTTAACAACTATACCACCAGGCCATCCCCTTTTCACGTTTTTTTAATGTAACTTGATAAGCTACATCTAGAATATATATGGAATTGCAAAGTGCCATGAGTAGCCAGGATATCCTTGAATAAGGTGAGAAGACTGCTGTGTCGGCTATCAAGTTGTATGATACAGCTACATAATGTGGTGTTGGTGGACAAGTGAGCTAACTGAGTAGAACAGAAAACCTAGAAAGAGACTCGCATGCACGTGAATCATGGCCCTGTGATGTATGACAGAGACCACACTTTAGATCAGTGGGCAAGGATGGGTTTTTTCAATAAACAGTACTGAGAAAATTGACTAACCAGACAGAAAAAAAAGAAAGGAAAGAAAACAGACTCCTTGCTAACAACGTGCACAAAATTAATAAAGCAACTAAAGACTGAAATGTAAATTCCAATAACTGGAGCCAAACTCGGAGTCCAACTCAATTGATTTCCCTTTCTCTTGCGAGCATGTTCTATTTTCTTGGTTCTCCATGTGTCAGGTAGTTTTGGGCTGTGTCCTGGTTGTTATGCAAACAAAGCTGTGGAATTCAGAGTTCTCTTATTTTTCTCCACCATTACTGAGTCCTTTACTTAGTAGATGGTCTTCTTGGCTGGGCTGGAACTGCGGTTCCTGAGTGGAGTTTTAGTCTGTCCAGATCTCTGTCTTCAGCAGGTGACTCTCAGTTGGTTGCCTGCATGCGTCTTTCAGGGTCAGCCAGTCAGGAGGGGAGGCAGACTGTGGGGATCCCTTGTCTGGCTCTCTCACTTATGGAGTTTTGCCATTCTCTTCAGCGTTCATACCATGTTCCTGGCTCCAACCTTCTGGTTCCCCGTACCAAAACAGACTGCAAGTTATTCCATGTGGGTCCTCTTGGCACCTATCACTGTGCTTGCTGTGCAGACCACAGATTGAAGACCTAGAAACAGAAACTTATTATATAGCTCCCAGCCCCTCCTCCAAGAGCATGAACTCCCCTCAGAGTCTATATGCGTCAGTGCTCCGTCTGGTTCCTTCAGGGGGTTGCTTCTTGCCTCTTGTAATGCATCCAGGTTTTATACTTGTTTTCTGCAGGGGAGGGAAGGTCATCCAGTGGGTCTTAGTCCTTGATTACCAGAAGTAGAAACTCACAGACCAAATGTAAAAGTAAAAACTTTTAGAAGAGAGTGCTGGAGAATATCTTCATGGCCTCGGGGTAGGGAAAAATTTCTTAAACAAGATACAGTAAGTAATAACCACAAACGGACAAGTTTGCTAAATTTAACACATTAAAATTAAGAATTCTATTCATCAAAGCACACACACACAAAGAATGAAAAGATAAGACAGCCTGTGGGAAAAGATATTTGACAAAAAACTAGTATCTAGAATATATAAAGGGCCTCTACTACTCAGTGAGAAAAGCCAGAATGACCAACAGAAAAATGAGCAAAAAGACTTGAATGAGCATATCACAAAAAAGGTGATCAAGGGCCAGTGAACATGTGACCACGTGCTCAATCTTATCAGCCATCGGAGAAACACAAGCTAAAACTGCAGACGCAGGAGAGACATTCTGCCTTGCCATCACACCATAGAATGTAAAGCTGAGTACTACCAAATGTTGACAAGGACAAGGACACAGAGCATCGGGAACTCTCACTCAGAGCTGAAGGGAGGGGACTTGTGCAATCACTTTGAAGAGTTTAGTGTTATCCAGTGAGTTGACAATAATCATGCCCTATTTTTTACTCAGCAGTTCCGCTCCTAGGATATACCTCAAATACAAGTGTTGATGTGTAGAAAGATATATGCACACTTTCATAGTGGTATTACTCATAATGGCACCATGTGGGAAGAACTCAAATGCCCATCAATAGGAGAATGGATCCAGAAGTGGAAGATTATTTATTCAATGGGATTCTATTCCACCATGAAAATAAATGAACGCCAGATATAGAAAACAACATGGATGAATCAGGCAAACAAAATATTGGGGGGAAAAAGCAAATCCCCAAAGAATATGTACAGTATGATTCAATTTACATAGCATTCAGAAACGGACAAAATGAAGCTGTCTATTCTATGGAGGCACACACATGTTGTAAAACGAGGAAGAAAAGGCAGTGATCGCTAAAAATGTCAGAGGCCTGGGGTGCGTGTGATGGGGAAGAGGTAAATGGGGATTTGGGGTGTTCTGTCTCTTGTTCTGGATGGTGGTCACAGGTGTTAGATTTACCTCCACTGGTTAAACTGCACACAAAGTCATATTCATGTACATATTCATGAATGTCACCATTAAAAATATTAAAAGAGAGAAAGATAATTATATTCTAGTATTAAAATCGACAGGAGCAAAATTATTAATCATTTTAGTTTGAAAGTGATAAGACAAGAAAAGCATTTC
This sequence comes from Equus asinus, assembly GCF_041296235.1. Lineage (NCBI taxonomy): Eukaryota > Metazoa > Chordata > Mammalia > Perissodactyla > Equidae > Equus > Equus asinus. Next base: position 45,547,289 of record NC_091818.1, read on the forward strand.
AGACCCTCTCCCTGCTCTTCTCTTCCTGGGCCCGGACAGCTGAAAGTCACCATGCGGCACAGTCTGGACAAGCAGATGTGGGGAAGTCCCCGGCTAAGATTTCCTGTCCAGAGAAGCAGTCAAAGCCTCACAGAAAGATATTTCTTTTCCCCTGCACACTTCCCTTCACCCTTTTCCTCTTTCTCCAGCCACAAATGCAGGGCCGTCTTGCTACTGTGAGCTGACAAGCAGAAGGGTGGAGAGTGGGAAGGTGGGACAATCTGGTCCCTGATGGCGTTGCTGAGCTACCATGCTGGCCATGTGTGCCTACTCTAGGTTCCAGTTGGGTCAAACAGAGAAACACTGTTTGCTGTTGTTGAGTTTTCTGTAAGGAATAGCTATTAGTAAACAATGGCCTGGACAGACAAATGGACAAACTCCATTTGAAGCTCTACAACTTAACGTTGCAGATCCAATGTGGACAAGTCACTTAACCTTGATTGTTCTTGTGTTCCTTTTTTAAAAAAATCAATTGATTGGTTGGTTCAGAAAACCTCTAAGCGTCCATCTAGCTGGAGTCTCTGACTGGATAGCAGTGTTCACTTTTCCACATTCACTGGGAAGAGTGCAATGCATCAGCTTAAAAAATTTAGTGAAACACAATTCAGTGACTATGCTATCTAAACTTCTATTATTCTAATTCCATGAACTATTTAAAAATAGAGCAATAAAAAAACCAACTAGGATCTGGAGACGTATAGAACAGTACTTTTCACGTTTCTAACAGCATTTGTTCAAAGAGAGGTATATTTTTTAATAGCTGTTGGATTGGATTCTTGCAGAGCCCAAGCTATTCTCCTGGTGATAAGTTAGGCATTTTTAGAAACCACATTAACTCCTACAGTCCGTAATCCAGAGCAAACTGAAGTAGAAACTTAGAACGTCTGCATTTTTGACCATGTCCTTTCCATTTCTCTTCTGACCATCCATTTAATGTTGGTGACCTCCAGGTTCATTCTTGGATCATTGATCTCATCCTACCTGATCTAGCAGAGCAACTTCAGCCTTTCCCAAGGTTTCAGCTACCGCTTATATACTAATTACTCTTAAATCTTTATCTCTAGTTCTGAGTATGCCTCTGAGTTCTGGATGTATATGTCTAACAACCTACTGAAATTTTCAGTTTCTTAAATTCTACATGCTTCAGATTAACTTATCATCTTCTTTCACAAAACTGCTGCTCTTCCTTTCTTCAGATCTTGGTGATTAGCACCATCAGTTGTCACAAGAGGGGCCTCAGTGATGCAAATTGGTCAGTACCAGGGCTTTAATTTTAGTTTGGAAACCAACTAAGGGAATCAGGACCACAGGGAGTGAGAGGGTGAGTGAAAATCATTGAGCGTTCAGAGTTGTTGTGGGAAAACAAAACCTCCCATCAAATCTGATGAGCAGGGACAGGGCTGAAATTGAGAGATAAAATCAAGAGTCAGGTCAGTGGTGAGGAGGAAGTGACTTTGTTTATTTTTGGTGAGGAGGAGTGGCCCTAACATCTGTGCCAATCTTCCTCTTTTTGCTTGAGGAAGACTGTTGCTGAGCTAACATCTGTGCTAATCTTCCTCTGTTTTGTTTGTAGGATGCCACCACACATGGCTTGATGGGCAGTGTCAAGGTCCATGCCTGTGATCTGAACCCGTGAACTCCAGGCCACCCAAGTGGAGCCCACGAACTTAACCATTACACCACCAGGCCAGCCCCAGAAGTGACTTTAATAGGACGAAGGAGAGAGTGAAGTTAGAAGAGCAGCAATGCTGGAGAGGCTGCAGCTTGCCCCCAGGCTGTCAGCTGCATGTGGCAGCCATACCTGTCATCTCCCTGAATGTGCCTGCTCTCATTCCTCTTGCATTTGCACTTGCTGTTTCCTCTTCCTGATGGGCCCACATTTTTGCCTTTGTCTGGACTTTCCTCCTAATTGTTGTAGACTCAGATGAAGCATCTTCTCTGCGAAAACTTACCTCACACTCTAGACAGTTTCCCTACTCTGCCTGTATCTCGTACATGCCTCTTTGTCTGCAGTCCCGACATTTTTTATATCTGTTTACATTTTTCTTTTCTTTTAGTTTTATTTTAAAAAGTAATATATATGAAAATGCTTTGAAGTTAAATAATGCCTCTGGTTTCCAGAAACAGCAGACTGGTTTAGTGAGATTAACTCTCCAGCTAAAAACAATGAAAAATATTATATAACATAGTTTTACATATTTAAAAAAAATAACTTTAAGGGCCAGCCCGGTGGCGTAGCAAAGTTCGCGTACTCTGCTTAGGCCACCTGGGGTTTGCTGGTTTGGATCCCTGGTGCGGACCTACGTACCACTTATCAAGCCATGCTGTGGCTGGCGTCCCATATATAAAGTAGAGGAAGATGGGCACAGATGTTAGCTCAGGGCCAGCCTTTCTCAAAAAATAAATAAATACAACTTTAAAAGTATCAAAAATCTGAAAAGACAGTAGAAAATCCAAGTTATTGCATGAAAGTCTGCAATGAGAGCTATGAGCATATGTATGTGCTGTATACGTATGAGAGTGTATGTGCTCACCAAAGGTGCTCATGTCCTGAGGGCATTTGCTGTATCTATGCTTGGGTTTTGGTTCTGCAGCCACGTAGTACAAGAGGAACAGAAGTCAGTCCTGGTATCCAAGGTCTTAAAGGAGACATCAAGCTGGGATCCCTAAAGGGAATCATACTCGGAGTAAGGGTGAACCATATCTAAACCCACCCTCTACCCCAACCATAGGGGATTTAAAAAACACTGCCTTGGAGAGAAACAGAGCAAGAGAAGAATAATGAAAGAACAAAATTCCAGAGAATTTGGGGCCACCGATCAGCTCTTACAAAGATTTGCACCTGGGTACACATGGTCTAGAACTCAAAGGCCAAGGAAAATCAAACTACAGAATTGGTTTGAGATGGTTGCAACTGTTAGTATCCCAAACATTCTTAAAAAGGAAAAGTAAATGTTCTCTGAAGGAGACATATCCATCCTAGACTTTGGGCAACCAACAAGCAAAAGTAATTGTCAATTACAAACATGTAATTTTCTTGTTTTCCTGACAAGCAGGAAGACAGAGATGACAAGACACCAAACTGATAGTGGTGGAGGGTGGTAGGAAGACAACATGAATGAGAACTGAGAGATGCAAAACAGCAGAAACAGAACTGTAAGAATTTCAAAGAGCAGAATTATCAGACACACATTTTAAACAACTAAACATATCATGTTTAAAGAAATAAAATAAAAACTTGAAATATATGCAGGAAACATGAAATTATAAAGAGGGATGTAGTTTACTTGAAAAACAGAACTTCTACAAATGAATAAATAATCGAAATTTGAAACTCAATGGATACCTTATAAGGTAATAATTATAATTAAAAAATTATAATTATAAAAAAATAATTATAAGACATAGAGAAAACCTTAAAATCCACCAAATAAAATGGACAGATCACTGTCAAATGACTGACAATTACACACAGCTAGATTCTCAACTACAATGTTCAAAGCAGAAAACAGTGCATTGATATCGTCAATTGCCAGCCTAGAATTCTATATCTAGTGAATCTATACCTCATGAATGAGAGTCAAATAAAGGCATTTTCCAGACAAATCAAAACTAAAAGAATTCATCACCAACTGACCCTCACCAATGAGTATTCTAAAGGAGATCCCAAGCCGAAGACAAGCGATCACAGATGCAGGTTTTGAGATTGAGCTCATGAGTGGCCAAGTCAAACTTGCACAGCTCACTGGCCTGCAGTTCTAGGGTGAGAGCTGTAGAATTTCGAAAAAGAATTAATAACAAAGAGAGAACTGAATATCCAGGTAAATGGAAATGAACAAAAACTGAATGTAATATTAATAACAATATTTAGTGGGGCCTAAAAAGGAGAGAGAAATTATGGATGTAGTGGAGTTAAATTATTCTAAGGTCCTTGTATTATCCAAGAAACTAATAAAGGTTTTGATTATCTTTTTTTTTTTTTAAAGATTGGCGCCTGAGCTAACAACTGTTGCCAATCTTTTTGTTTTTGTTTTTGTTTTTTCTCCCCAAATTCCCCAAGTACCTAGTTGTATATTTTAGTTGTAGGTCCTTCTAGTTGTGGCACGTGGGACGCCGCCTCAGCGTGGCCTGATGAGCGGTGCCATGTCCACGCCCAGTATCCGAACCAGAAAAACCCTGGGCCGCCGCAGAAGAGTGTGAGAACTTAACCACTCGGCCACGGGGCCGGCCCCTTGATTATCTTTATATCTTGATAATTTAACTATTGATGTTATAATTTCTAGAATAACCAGCAAAATAAGATAATTAAATGCACAACTTCCAAATGATTAGAGGGAAAAATTGAATGATAAGGAATTCTTAGCCAATCAAAATACTACAAAAAAGGAGAGAAAAAAATAGAAGAGATGAGAAATCACAAAATAAGATGGCAGATTTAAACCTAAATATCTTAATAATTACATGAAATGTAAATGACTAAATTTTTGACTTAAAAAGACAAAGAATGCTATATTGAATTTTTAAAATTGAACTGTACACATCCAGAGAATACAGGGAGAATAATAATAAAAGAATGGAAAGAATATAACATTTGTACTTGCTAAAGTATTTGGTATAAATAGATTAATATCAGACAAACTATAAGGCAAAAAACATTGTGAAAGATAAGGAAGGATGCTTCATGATAATAAAAATTTCAATTAATCAGGAAGAAATGATTATCTAATATGTATGCACCTCATAAAATAACACCAAAATATGAAACAAAAACTTGATAGAACTACACAGAGAAATAGGCAAATTCACAGAAATAGGGGAAAGTTTTACCATACCCCTCTCAGTGATTGATAGAAATAATCAGACCAACAAAAAGTTGGTTACGATATAAAAGATGGAACAATTTAACGACAAACTAGATTTATGGGCATCTATTGAGCAATGGAACCAACTGCAAAAACCACATTATTTTCTAGTACACACAAAGCATTTACAAACAATGATAAAAAGGCAAGAGTTAATACATTTCAAAGGATTGAAACATTATCCAAATATTTTCTGATTATAATGAAATTAAAGGAGAAATCAACAACAAAACGACAGGTAGAAAATTCTCGCATCTTTGGAAATTAACAACATCATTCTAAGTCAGTCTTATGTCAAGTAATAAATTATGATAAAAATTAAATTTTGGTGGCTGGCCGCATGGCCAAGTGGTTAAGTTCACGAGATCTGCTTTGGCGGCCCAGGGTTTCACTGGTTTGCATCCTGGGCAGGGACATGGCACTGCTCATCAGGCCATGTTGAGGCGGCATCGCACATGCCACAACTAGAAGGACCAACAATTAGAAGTATACAGCCTAGGTACTGGGGAGATTTGGGGAGAAAAACCAGAAAAAAAAGTTTGGCAACAGTTGTTTGTTCAGGTGCCAATCTTTAAAAAGAAAATTAAATTTTGAACTGAATAATGAAATGCTGCATATTAAAACTATGGATCAAGCCAGAGAAGTAATAAAGAAAAATGTATAGCTTTGTACCATATATTAGAAAAGAAGACAGGCTGATAATTAATAAGCTTAATATCTATCAAAAAAGTTTAAAAAGCAAACACAAAATTAACCCAAAAAAAGAAAAAGAAAATAAATAATAAAGATAGGAGCAGTAATTAAGTGAATGAAACAAAAAACAAACACGATAGGAAGGATCTAGATAGCTAAAGATCTGTTCTTCAATAACTAATAAAATTGACAAAACCTCTTGTGAAATTGATAAAAAATAGAGAGAAGGTACAAATAATTGATCCTGGAATAAAAAAGAGAATATCACTATAGATGCCACACACACACAAACATATTAGAAAAAAAGATATTGCTAAAACTTTATACAATAAATTTGAAAATATGGATCAAGTGGACAAATTTGGGGAGATGTATACCAAGACTGGCTCAAGAAGAAACGGAAAACTGCAACAGTCCAAAACCTTGAAAGAATTAAGTCAGTATTACATGGCTTCCCTTAAAAGAAAACTCCAGGCCAGCTGGGTTCACTATGCAGTTATTCTAAACATTCAGGGAGGAAACAATGGTTTTCTTACACACACTCCTCCAGACAACAGAAGAAACATTTCGCAATTTATTTTATGATATAGCAAAAGCTTGGTACAAAAGACAAATATTTCCAGGCTAATTTCACTCATGGACACAGATGTAAAACTTTTCAAAATTTAGTAAAGCCCCACCACAATTTGATAAAGAGACTCAAATAACATCAATTGTATAAACGCAGGTCCCATTATCGTGAAGTCATGAGTGGCCACGTCACACTTACCCAGATCCCTGGCTTGTCACTCTCGGGTGAGAGCTGTGGAACTGCAGGTGCCCTCAGTCCCTGCTGTGGCTTTATATGGGAGGGGTTCATTTTTATATGGGAGGGGTTTCGTTTTTATATGGGAGGGTTTCATTTTTATATGGGAGGGTGTCATTCTTATATGGGAGGGTTTCATTTTTATATGGGAGGGTTTCATTTTTATATGGGAGGGTGTCATTTTTATATGGGAGGGGTTCATTTTTATATGGGAGGGTGTCATTTTTATATGGGAGGGGTTTCATTTTTATATGGGAGGGGTTCATTTTTATATGGGAGGGGTTTCGTTTTTATATGGGAGGGTTTCATTTTTATATGGGAGGGTTTCATTCTTATATGGGAGGGTTTCATTCTTATATGGGAGGGTTTCATTTTTATATGGGAGGGTTTCATTTTTATATGGGAGGGTTTCATTCTTATGTGGGAGGGGTTTCATTTTTATGTGGGAGGGTTTCATTTTTATGTGGGAGGGTTTCATTTTTATGTGGGAGGGTTTCATTTTTATGTGGGAGGGTTTCATTTTTATGTGGGAGGGTTTCATTTTTATGTGGGAGGGTTTCATTTTTATGTGGGAGGGTTTCATTATTATGTGGGAGGGGTTTCATTTTTATGTGGGAGGGTTTCATTTTTATGTGGGAGGGTTTCATTTTTATGTGGGAGGGTTTCATTTTTATGTGGGAGGGTTTCATTTTTATATGGGAGGGTTTCATTTTTCTCCTCTTCTTTTCTTTTCCCTCCCCTCTTCTTTCTTTATGTTTTTTGTCTGTTTATCAACTTTTGGCTTAAATGCCAGTGGGGAAAATTCTGATTCTTGTGGTGACTCAGCTCTCAAAGACGTTGACATGGATCAGAAACCCTCTGATTAAGCTGAGAGAATATTGGGGTGCAGGGACCTGTCCTCTACGTCTCCATTTTCCAGGAAATAATTGATTACTTACAGCTACCCGGCCCCCTCCAGATCCCTGAAGAGGTTAAGAACTTTAATCAGGCTCTGTTTGAGAAAGCAGAGGAAAAATTGCCAATGTCTTACTCTCAATTTCAGGTTATTTTTGGGGAGTTATTGATAAGTTTTACTGTAATAGTAAGCCAAATTCAGCAATATGTTAAAACGACAATACAATTTGATGAAGTCAGAATTATCCAAGGAATGCAAGGTTGATTTAACATTTAAAAAAATCAGTTAGCAATTTTCCATATTAGCAGGTTGATACAGGAAAAAATTCTATGATCATCCCTATAGATGTAAGAAAAGCATTTGATAAAATTCAGTACAAGCTTAAAAACTGAGTAAACTGAATCAGATAAAGAGAAGCTACAAAAATCTACAATAAATATCAAATTTAACAAATGTTTGAGAACTTTCCCTTTGAGATGATGAACAAGAAAAGACCACCTCCTATCACCCCTGTCACCATGGCTGCTCCACACTGTACATGAGGTCCTGGCTATGCACAGAGAGAAGAAAAAAATCAAGACTGTTAACTTTGGAAAGGAAGAAGCCAAACTATGACTGTTGTCAGATAAAATGATTGTCTCTGTATTAAATAAAAAAATTTTACAGATAAAATATTAGAATTAATAAGAAAGTTTATAACAGGGTTACCAAAAAATAAAATCAGTATCAAAATTCAATTGTATTTCTATATAAGAGCAACAAATAGAAAATGTAATTTTAAAATATACTATTTACAAATAGCATCCAAACATAGCAATTAGAACAAACATAAAAGAATGATGTGAAAGGCATTTATGAGGAGACATTATTGAAAACCTAAACAAATGGAGAACTATGCCATGTTTATGGAATGGAAAATTCAAAATGCAAAGAGGTTGTTTATCTCTAAATTGATTTCTAGATTCAAAGCAATCCCATTCAAAATCCCAAGAGGTATTTTGTGGAAGTGACATGTAATGGGATAATTCAAAATATTAAAAAATTCCAGGGAGAAGAATAGCCAAGGCATTGAAGGAGGAGGAGGAGAAAGGAGGAGGTAAAGGAAGAGGAGAAGGAGGGGATGAGAGGGCTCGGTCTGCCCAAGGTTAGATATCGTAAAGCTGTATTGATCAATACAAGGTCAGTGCTGGAATAGACAAATAGATGAGTGGAACAGAAAAGAGAGCCTATATATGCATGGTGATATATGGCATAGGGAGTAACTCAGAGCAGTGGGGGAAAGTTGCTCTTATGTTCACCAGGATATTATCTATGAGATATTTATATACCATATATATCAGCTGTAATCATGTAATACTAAATTGTATCATGCTATTATATATTGTTCCCATAATAGTCCAAACCTGGAAACAACCCACATGTCCATCAACAGTGGAATGAGAGAATAGATCAATAAACTCTGATACACTTATTTAAAAAAGATATTTATTTAGAGCCAAAAACAAAAACAAAAAACCAGTAGGCTACTTGAAACAATATGGATGAACCCATAAAATTAAAGTTGAATGAATAAAAAACAAAACATAGAATTTATAGTATAATGCTATCTATATAAAGTCCAACCGTAAGTGAAATTAAACTATATTTTATGGGGATGCATGCAAAGATGGAATTACCATACAAGACAGGAGAACAATCTCTCTTGGTGGAAATAAGGGTGTTGTATTCAGGAAGGACTTCTGGGATCAAATAATGTTCAATTTCTTGACTGGGTTCATAGTTACTTGGCTTTCTAACTATTTATTAAAGGTTACCAATAACACTTATGCACACTTCTGTATATTATATTTTGCAACAGAAATTTTAAAAATATAGTATAATTCGACTTCCAATGAAAATCCATTTTCTGACATGGTTGAGAACTAGTGGTGTTCTACTTATTTGTTAAATGCCAAAACATTTATGCACATTTCTGTATATGTTATCTTTCACAACAAAAGTATATAATTTTATGATTAGACTCCAAATAAAAAAAGCAGTTCCCCAACCTGTCTGGTCTTACTTCCTAGGGGCTCACACAGTCGGATTTCTGATGTTTCTTTTAGTATTTCCTTCTATATTTCTAAATATAAGCTTGTAGTGCTATGTTTTTATTTTTCCCTTTTAGATCCTATTACCGACTGTCTACATCCTCAAGGTGAGGACATACTTTCTTATCTAACTCTCTCTCTAGGCTCACACACACGTTTCCTGTTCTCTTCCACCCCAACTATATTGCTTTTTGTTTACGTCAATTTTCAGAATTTATATTATTATGACTACGTAAATATTATTCATCACCAAAATAATTCAACCCCAAACTCCTCTCAATGTGTTCATTGTATTAGTTTCTTTTTTTTCCCCTTGGAGACATCCCTCCAGGATTCCTCATTCTTTTTCTCCAGTTTGGACTGGTGTTTGCGTTATTACACTTATGAAGTATTTTTCAGAGACTTCTTCTACCAGCCATGAGACTGTAAGTGATACCAGACTTGCCCTCCACTGAAAACAAGTACAAAATTAGATAACGTGCTACAACTCTTTTCAGTCTTTGAAAAATGAGCATCCCAGGAGAAAAGAGATTCAGAAGGTGAGCCCAGTTGCCCACGACCCTTCTGGCTTTCAGCCTGGAGGTGGTCTTGCCAAGCTGAGGAGGAAGGGGTTGAAGTTCAGATCTCTGAAGTGGTTGGAATTTGTTGGACAGGATTTCTGAGAAGGGGAGCTCCACAGAGAGGAGCACCAAGAAGTCTGCACAGGGATTCTTTGTGGGTCCTGGGCTGCACAGCAAAGGGTGAAACTCTGTGAGGCTAGCAGAGATCACCTGCTGCAGGCTGGCAGCTCAGTGGTGACACCAGGAGGCATGCAGTTCTGGGAGACATTGAAGCACCAGCCTAGGCAGTGGAGAGACCTCACTGAAAATTTTGGAACAGAGTTGAGATTCCAGAAATGCCAAATCTTAAGAGTAAGGTCCACACTCTACAGGAAGGGACATATCCCAAACGTAAGTTCTAAACCAAAATAGGCCCACTCCAAGAAAAAATAAAACCAAGACTGACAAGAGCAAAGTAAGGATGAATAATCTCACTGCCTGCCCGAAAAAACTGTGAGGGGAGACGTGATTTTCTCTCCCCACCACATGTCATACGCAATGTCCAGCATACAATAAAAAGTTGCTACATGTGCAAAGAAGTGGGAAAATATGAACCATAATCAATAGAAAATACAGTTTTTGGAAACTGATCATTGGTTCCCTAGATGTTGGAATTAACAAGCAAGAACTTTCAAGCAACTATGTAAGTATGCATATTTATAACAGCTGTTTGAATAAGTGGTCATGATGAGTAAATAAATGGGAAATCTCAACAGAGAAATGTAGATTATAAAAAAAGAACCAAAGGGAAGTTAGAAAACTGAAAAGTGCAATATATGAAATGAAAAATTAGTAGGATGAGCTAAATAATGAATTTCAAATGTTAGAAAGAAGGGTCAATGAGCCATTCAATCCAAAAAACAAAAAGAAAAAATATTAAAAAAAAATAAAACATGAACAGAGTCACATTGACCTGTAGGACAATATCAATCAGGACAACTGAAGTGTAGGAAGAATCTAGAAGGAGAGGAAAGCAAGAATGAGCAGAAAATAAATGTGGAAGAATAGTTGGAAATTACCCAAATTTTGTGAAAAGCACAAACTTACAGATCAAAAAATCTCAGCAAATTCTAAGTAGGATAAATACAAAGAAAACAACACTCAGGCAAATCATGGTCAAATCGTTGAAACCAAAGATAAAGAGAAAATCTTAAAAGCAGCCAGAGAAAAATGACAATTTTATACAAGTGAGTGATGACACAAATTATGACTGGTTTCTTATCGAAACAATGGAGGCCAGATGACAATGGAACAAGGTTGTAGAGTTTCGAAGGAAAAAACTGTCAACCCAGATTTCTAAGTCCACTGAAATTTCAAATATTATTAGAAATTGAAGATGCATTAAAGATCCTTCATTGACAGCATAACTGCACTACAAAAATTCTAAAGCAAGTTATTTATGACCTAGGTAGAAATTCAGATCCACAAGAATGAAATGGAGAACACCAAAAATGGTAAATAGAAAAGACTACACACTTTTCTTGTTGCTGTTATTATTTTTTATTGAGTTCATAATAGTTTACATCATTGTGAAATTTCACTTGTACATTATTTCTTGTCTGTTACCATATAAGTGTTCCCCTTCACCCCCTGTGCCCAACCCCCATCCCCCTTTCCCTGGTAACCATTGAACTGTTCTCTTTGTCTGTGTGTTTGTTTATCTTTCACAGCTGAGTGAAATCATACGGTGTTTGTCTTTCTCCATCTGGCTTATTTTGCTTAGCATAATTCCCTCAGGTCCATCCATGTTGTTGCAAATGGGACGATTTTGTCTTTTTTATGGCTAAATAGTTTTCCATTTTATATATATATATATATATATATATATATATATATATATATATACCACACCTTCTTTATCCAGTCATCAGTCAATGGGCACTTGGATTGCTTCCATGTCCTGGCTATTGTGAATAGTACTGCAATGAACATGGGGTGCATGTGTTACTTTGGATTGTTGATTTCAAGTTGTTTGGATAGATATCCAGTAGTGGGATAGCTGGCTCATATGGTATTTCTGTTTTCAGTTTTTTGAGGACTCTCCATACTGTTTTCCATAGTGGTTGCACCAGTTTGCGTTCCCGCCAGCAGTGTATGAGGGTTCCCTTCTCTCCACAACCTCTCCAGCATTTGTTATTTTTAGTCTTAGTGATTATAGCCATTTTAACAGGTGTAAGGTGATATCTTAGTGTGGTTTTGATTTGCATTTACCTGATGATTAGTGATGTTGAACATCTTTTCATGTGCTTATTGGCCATCTGTATATCTTCTTTGGAAAAGAATCTGTTCATGTCCTCTGCCCATTTTTTGATCAGGCTGTTTGTTTTTCTGTTGTTCAGTTGTGTGAGTTCTTTATATATTATGGAGATTAACCCCTTGTCAGATACATGATTTGCAAATATTTTCTCCCAATTGGTGGGTTGCCTTTTTGTTTTGATCCCAGTTTCTTTTGCCTTTTAGAAGCTCTTTAGTCTGATGAAGTCCCACTTGTTTATTTTTTCTTTTGTTTCCCCTGTCTGAGAAGACATGATATTTGAAAAGATCCTTTAAGTTTGATGTCAGAGAGTGTACTACCTATATTTTCTTTCAGAGGTTTTATGGTTTCAGGACTTATCTTCAAGTCTTTGATCCCTTTGGAGTTTATTTTTGTATATGGCGTGAGGTAATGGCCTACTTTCATTCTTTTGCAAGTGGTTTTCCTGATTTCCCAACACCATTTATTGAAGAGACTATCTTTTCTCCATTGTATATTCTTGGCATCTTTGTCAAAGATTAGCTGTCCATAGATGTGCGGTTTAAGACTCTATACTTTTTAACTTTCCTCTCCAATTTTTAAAAAGACGTATGACTGGTAAAGCAAATATTACCCCAGTGCTCTGTGGCATTTATAATATATATATGACAATAAACAAAAAAATGCAAAGAGGTATAGAAAAACGTCGGTAGAGGAGTTAAAATAGAATACTAAAAAACATTTGATTAATCCAAAAGAAGTCAGGAAAGGAGGAACAGAGGAACAAAAGATAGAAAATAAATCACAAAATGATAGACGTATATGCAACTATATTAACATTACATTATAAGCAAATATTATTCAGAATTTATCATTATAATATACTATGATCTAGATCCTTTCTTTTTGTTTTTCCTAAAAACGATTGCCTTATTTTCTCCATGAGATTAGCTTTTTGGGGGGCCGGCCCGTGGCTGAGTGGTTGGGTTCATGCGCTCTCCTTTGGTGGCCTGGGGTTTGCCAGCTCAGATCCTGGACATGGACCTGCACACTGCTCGTTGGGCCATGCGGTGGTGGCATCCCACATGGAGGAGCTGGAATGACCTACAACTGGGATGTGCAGCTGTACACTGGGGCTTTGGGGAGGAAAAAAAACGGGAAGATTGGCAATAGATGTTGACTCAGGGCCAATCTTCCTCATCCTTCCGCTCCCCCAAAAATTAGCTTTTTACTTTTTAACCATTCATAATTTCCCCCATACCTTATAACATTCTCTCTCTAAAATTTTCTGGAAGGTCAATCACATAATTAATCTATCAATTCCTTTTTTAACTTTTTTGCAGGGAACACAGCTCCCCACACCTCATGGTTTCTTCCATGTGGAGGAACTCTGTACTGTAACATTTCTAGCCTTTTTGTATTTATAAACACAAATACACACACATGCACACATGCACACACACACTGCCCCAGAAAAAGTGAAGTATCTTCTCTGGTTGGTGAGAATGAAGAAGAAACAGCACAGCCCAGATGCTGGCTTCTTCTCTTCCTCTTGGGGGTAAACAGTGGGCAGAGAATACATGTTGCGTACTGTTCACCAAGGGTGGACTTTGTTTGCACAAGGAGGCCTGCCCCAGCCCCACGTTGCCTGTGGCAGTAAATATTTATGACTCTGTAGTAGGAAGCCCATTTGCCCGCAGGCGCAAGACACATTCACCAGTAACAGCGTTACTATATAAAGGTGAATCTTTGGTCTCCCAATAAATTATAGAATCAGAAGCCCTATCAGAGCAGCTGTCCATCTACTAGTGTGATTTACACATGGCGACATTAAACTGAAACTATCTTAGGTAACAAGTTAGTCAACTGATGAGCAATGATTGAGTAATATCTGTTTTTCAAGTGCTAGAAATAAAACCAATCTCCTTCATAATCATCTTTCATTGCTTTTGTTCAGTATTTTTTGTTATTGTGTATAATACATTACTTATAATTTCTTCTTCTGCTTCATTTCCACTCCCCAATCTTGTTAGTTTGTTTTACAATTTGCTCGTAAGTAGCTAGCTCTTTGTAATTCTCTCGGTGTTCAGGCTGTAAAGTCTTAATCTAGATTTGGTTTTTTCCCACATTAACATCTGTTATGGTTGACTTGTGCCCCCTCAAAGAAGATATGTTGGAGTCCTAACCCACAGTACCTCAGAATGTAACTTTATTTGGAAATAGGGTATTTTCAGAGTTAACCAAGTTAAGATGAGGTCACCAGGATGGGTCCTAATTCAATATGACCAATGTCCTTATAAAAAGAGGGAATTTGGAGACAGATGCCGAGAGAGGGAAGACGACATAAAGATGCCAATTTGACAGTGGAGTCACAGATTGGAGTGACTTGGACAAGCCAAGAACTGCCAGAGATTGCTGAGAACCGCCAGATGCTGGGAAGAGTCAAGGCAGGCTCCTTCCCTGCAGCCGTCAGAGGGAGTGTGAACATGCTGACACCTGGATTCCAGACTTCCAGCCTCCAGAACTGGGAGACAGAAAGTTTCTCTTGTTTAGAGCCACCCAGTTTGTGCCACTTTGTTACAGCAGCCCTAGGAAGGTAACACAATATCTAACTTCTCAGCAACATTTCAAAACAGCATTCTGCTTGCCTATGTTTAAAATTTTTACCTGATTTATCATATCTTAAAATTCGTTAGTTTGAGCTCTGTCTCCCTGTATCTGTCTTTTCCCCTCTCAGTCTTCTTGCCTGTTTTAACACAAACAGTTTCTTTCTTTGGAATGTATATTCCTTGATAAGTCAAGGGTCCGTGTGTTGACCTTCTTCCCTCCATCTCTTCCTCTTACCCTTGCTCTGTGCATCCTTCTCTTTCCACCTTTCAATCTTTTTCTTGTGCATCAGGGTACTTCCTTCAGTTTGTCGGGGAATGGTGGTCAGAGGGAAAGGACAGCACCACATCTGAGTGAAAGGGAATAGAGTGGGTTCCTGTTGAACAAGTTCCACAAGTTAGAAAAGCCAGGTAGAGATCAAAGCCACATCTTGAAGATTTACTGGATTTTATAAATTAACTTCCTCATTCTTTACCTTCCTCAGAAACACGTTGTCCATGTGGCACTATTAAGTTCTGCATTGTTCTACCGGGATTTGCATGCATATCTTTTTCTTGCCAAGGTCTGAAACCATTGAGAGATTTTGTGAAGCCCTTGGTGAGCTACCTACTCAGAAAAAGAGGATGCTACGAGGGACCACAGGGATTGGGCAAGCACTTTGGGACAATCAGGTGGGTGACATAGTCTCCGTAGTCCATGCCCCCGGTTAGTGTGGGTGTTTGTACACGGCAGTGTACAAACATTTGGTCTAGACTCTTCATGAAGTGTGGCCATAGTCATGTGTTTTCCCATCTCAGGTCAGGTCCTCAAGAGGGCTGTGGCTTTGACTTTCGTGTTGAGAAAAAGGCCAAGAGATGAGGCTTTCCCTATTCATACATCAGGAAAGGACGTACAGGGAAATGGGGAGCTCTGAGGTGTACCAGCTTGTCTCCAAGCCAGGGACCAGGTGGAGAGCTGAGAGAGAACAAAAGCCAGACAAATCTCTCAGGAATCTGCTTAAAGAGTGGGATACCCCAGAGCCATGGTCCCCTTTGCCCGAGGGTCTTCCCACGCTGACACGGAGGGCTAATGAGGAGGGAGAAAACAGCAGTTGCACAGCATCAGGGAAGGGAAAGATAGGGCAGCTGGGTCTGCAGCTTCGAAGGCTGGGGCAACATGAGGTATAGATGGATAAGGAAACTTTTTGGAATGAGATCTTTTGGACAATATGGGATACCTTATAAACTAACTGCTCATCAGCTGTGTTGAAAGCAAATGCCAGACTAAAAAGGCCTATGGGACAGGCTTCACTGGCTGCTGTGTGCATTTGTGCCTCTTATTTGGGCTACATGCCTACAGGACTGGAAGTTCCTAGAAGTTCTGAGCAACATCTCATATGGCATACAGCACAGTGCTTTGCACCAATTGTTTTGTAAAACTTTACATGAATGACTGGGCAGCATCTGAAATCCTTCACAAGCCCATGCAAAGCAAGTTAAGTCATTTTGAATAATTCATTGGTTTATTAAAAAATAAAAATAAAATGAGAAAAACAATATTAACATACAAAATAAACCCAAAACACTCAATTGCGTAAGTCCAGTTTTCCACCTGAGCCTATGCAGGTTCCTCACATTCCATGATCTCTCTGCCCAGATCAGCTTCATGGTGGATGTAGCGACTATTGACTGAATCAGCAGTGACCCGAGTTTCCACCCAGTGATGTGCAGTAGGGGGTGTGGTGCCTGCCCAGAGCCCTTTACAGCCTGGGTGCTTCATCTCTTAGCTGCTGTAAGTGTTGGTGCTAATGGATTGCAGCTACCCACTTTCCTGATGGGATCAATTGATGATGGGCCCCCACTGCCGGTCAGTGACTGAGAGACACAGCAGTACCAAGGCTTGTCATCAGTTCTCTGGTGCCCCATGCTGGAGAGCCAGCTGCCCCATCAAACTCTGGACCAGGCCACTGTGGCCTGCTCTTTCCCTCCTGCCCTGATGTGCTCACTCCCTACAGGTTCTTTTTGATAAGAGCATGCTCCCAATAAAGCATGTGCCTCTGAACCCTCCTCTCAGGCTCTGCTTCTTGGGAACCAATTTATGTCAGTCCAGTCCATTTGTGTGACTTCAGTGAGCATGGCTAGGCTGAAGCACCAGCACCGACTAAGGTAAAACTTTCGCTGTCTCTGAGATGTGGCTATTCTATGATTGTACAACCTCTCCTGTTGTTTCAGACCAGTGTATATTTTAAACACTCAATAAAGTCACTCAATAAAGTCTTATATCTTAGAACACTTTGTAAAATCTAGAAAAAGTGCCTATGTGTCATTAGTCTCAGTCATTAATTGATATGAGTTCTGGGAATGACAATTAATTTTAACGTTAGCTTAATTAAGCCAGACATTAGTCAATCATAATTGGCAAAGGAAACATGCTGTAAAAATATGATGCAATCTAGGACCAAACAGGATTGACTTTTGGATAATTTGTTGTTTTATGCTATCCACGTCACCATTAGCAAAAGTGATTAAGCATTCACTGAAATGATCAGAAATTATTATTGATAATTGCATATTGACTTGTAATAACATATAGAAGGAAACTTAGGCTATTTGTCCAAGATAAATTTCACACACTTGTTTTTCCATCAAGATGTCTTTGACCCACAGCTGAATTCTCAGCACTTTCCGGCAATGGCATAGAAAATCAAATTAATTATGCCATGGGATTCTGTCGGATTGCTTCCTGCTGCTTCTGTTTCGCCGGTACGCTTGTTCTTAGGTAAACAGCTTGGCTAGTTCTTTACTTCTAGAGGAACAGAAATGCGAGCACACATCTGGTTCACCGAACTTAGTCACATTCATAGAAGGAAGTCACAAAAGTCTTATTGATCTCTTGCATGCATGCAGTAGTTTCATTCAAGGGTTCAAGCTGCTTTCTAAGTTCTAATTAATTAAATGCAAACTTTGTGTGTCAGATTATTCACTTTTGTTCTTTCTTTAAACCCAACACTCTACCCATGAATTTCTGACAATATGGCAAGACCGAAATGAAACATACCCAAAAACACAAATTGCCAGGCACAGTTCTGTAGGGAGACTTCAGCTTAGGAAGAATGTGTTATAACAGTGTTGGAAGCATCCCCCCATAGGATTTAGGATATAAGAACTTGGAGAACTCCGACCGCAGTCTTTTGCAACTCACTCTTCCTAGTGGCTTTGGAAAAGGTAAAAAATTCACAAAGTTGGGATACATAGGAGAGCATGACATGAACAAATTCTATGTGAATCTGATAAGGAGTGAAATAAGCAACCCTTATCAGCAATAAAACTTAGAAAATGAAGGTGCAACTCAGAGATACGCTTCTGCAAGGGATCTGTCACCTAAGGAGCTTCGGTTTCCTCCATCAGCTCCCTCATTAATAAATAAACCGTCTCTGCCGCGCCGACACCTTTAGCGCACTCTGATTTAGTACATTTCTTTACTACTCTCTTCCATCCCAACCAGGTTTTCTGAAACCTAGAGCCCAGTAAGTAAGTCATTTTTCACTTGGAATTGACTTGGAATTCAGTGAAATAGAAAAAAATAGAGGTGAGATCCTGCAGGTAGGCAAATAGTGGTGACAAATTACCCACAGCAGACAGTAAAGCAAGATACAGACAGAGGTACTCAAATCCTCGCTGGCATGATGACTAATTAATTAATTAGCTTTATGTAGCTGCCCCTCTGTGGAACTCAAAACACTGTCTCCAGGATTTGCCTACGCGAAACTGTAGAGGAGCAAAGATAGCCTACCATGCCGTGTCTCAGTGTTTCTTCAATCCACTAGCCTCTGGCTGGCTACCTACTAGCCAGCCAGGGGCCTTGCTGGGGACCCTTTCTCTCCTCCTGGCACCTAAATGTCCTGTACTGTGTCTTAGACCCTCTGGGAGTAAAGGCTGACTTATTTGATAAATTAAACCATGCTGGTGTGTTAATAAATGCTAATGAAGTGTAACTCCTCCCCAGGAGCAGTCATGAGATTTTACAGTGGCTTTCTGAAGACAACTGACCACAGTTCAAAGATGTAACTCTGATGACGGAATTTTCAGGCTTTTAGCAAAGCTTTTGAAGAAAATAGCCCTTAGCATCTATTCAATTCATTCTAATAAACATCTATTGGGTATTGTCACGCCCGCCTTGGCATACATTTGAGCCAAGTTTTATATGTACAAACACAGACTAGAATAACGGGGTATTCACTGAGCCCCACATCCCTTGAGGCTGGCCATGACTGGAGCAGAACGAGACGAGGGGAACAGTCTTCCCCCTGTTCTAATGCCAGACTGCACTTTGAGAAACAGTATTCAACACGGTGGGAGAATTATAGATAGACTAGCTCCCAGATAAAATGCACATACACACTACTAATCCTAGGTAGAACAGGCAGAACAAGAGGCGTGTCATTCCACAGGCGGGAGAGAGTTTTTCTAACCAGATTAGGAAGGAAGTCTTCACAGAAGTAGCATTTGAACCGGGACTTGAAAGGGTAAAATTTGATGTGTGGCTGGGACTTGGGTTGGCGGAACAAGGGAGAAGGAGGTGACAAGAAGAGGGTACAGGTCAGCAAAAACAGGGATGAGCAGCAGGAGACTCTCCGAGGACAACTGAGAATTTTTCGGGCGAAAGTGAGTGCATGATAGGGAGCTGCAGAATAGAAAGGGAGGAAGGAAGCTTTGTGCCAGGGCCTGTGAAGCCTCCAATGACAAATCAAGGAGTTCTTTGCTTTGCAGGCAGAGAATCTTTGGAGATTGCAAGGCAAGGGGACTGTAGCCTATTCAAGGTGGCACTTTGGGAAGAGTGGGCCAGCAGCCACCGTGGGAAAGATTAGAAAAAAAACTGGGAGGAGGCACTCTGAAGGCCTGAGGGCAGTGGCAGTGGGACTGGAGGGGAGGAGAGAGATGTGAGACAGAAAGGTTGTAGGTAGAAGTTTTTGAAGCCTGATAACAGGCATGACTCAAAGTGTGGATTACTCGGAGAAAGGGAGGCTGCTCTCAGAGACAAGGAACAGAGACTGAGGAGTGTGACTTTGGACACAACGTGTTTTGAAGACATGGTGGGATCTCTGGAAAAAGATGTCTATCAGGCCATTGGAAGGACCAAGAGTACACCATCCTATGTGTACTTTGTAGTTTCACAAAGACCTGCTGAAATGAAGAGGCATGAGCTCAGAATCTAAGCACACCATTGATGAGTTTAATGCAAAACAGTAGTCTTCTCTGGAACCAACCTTGGTTACAGCATCGTACACAAATAATCAAGACCCATCCATGCATTAAAGGGAATGTATGTTTCATGTTGACATCATCCTGCCCTGGACTGGTACCACTTGTTGTCCGGAATGTGCAGTCCCCCTTTGGTATAACAGATGAACCCGGGGCTTGGCTCTGAAGATGTGGTTTAAATTCTGGTTCCACTGCATTTTATTTCTCTAAGACTTTCATCTGTAGCATGAAGGGGCTGGACCAGATCCTCTCTAGGACTTTCTACTTCAGTGGTCTGTTTATTACGAGAATGAGGGAGATAGTGGTGGGGCCATACAGTTGTGGCCACTGGTGTCCATTGTATTTATGTCCATAGAATGTAAAGCACAGGAGATTTGGAATCATCTTCTTCAAGCTCATCACTTATCAGTTGCCCACTTCTCTCTCACAATTCACAATTCCCCACTGAGAAGACTGATCTATATGAGAAAGGCCAACAACACTCTAAGTTGTCACTGCTGTCACATCACTAGGAAGTACAAAGATGATGGAGGCTTGGTCTTCGTCCTGGAGGGGCTTTCACTCAGGCTAATGAGGAAGATAAACAAAAGATCAAATACATTACAAGGGCAGTAAGTAGTGGGAATGCAGTAGGGGAGGAGGAGAGATTTTTCTGGAGTTGATGTTAGGGATGACTGTGGGAGGGTGTGGGCAGAGAAGCAGGACAGGGCACACCTGGAGCAAAGATGCTGAAAAAGAGCACACCAGGTCTCTGGGAACCAGAGCACGTGAGAGATGTAGGAGGGACTGCAGTTTGGAGCCAGGTGGTGGAAGTTCTCCAGTCTCCTGCTAGGAAGTTGGGCTTGTATTCAGCAGACAATGCAGTAAGTACTGCTGCCTTCTTTTTTTTTTTGGAGGAAGATTGGGCCTGAGCCAACATCTGTGTCCATCTGTGCCCATCTTCTTCTCATTTTATATGTGGGATGCCTGCCACAGCATGGTTTGATGAGCAGTGCTCAGGCATGTCCGTGCCCGGGATCCGGGCCTGCGAACCTTGGGCAGCTGTGGGGAAACTTAACTGCTACACCACCAGGCAGGGCTCACTATTGACTATTTTTGAGGGGAATGAATGTCACTGTGCTTCTGGGAGCCAACTCCTAGCACAGGGTCAAGTAGATGGTGGAGAAACCAACTAGGAGGTCATCATAATGCTCCAGGAGTGCGTTAGTGGATGAACTGGGAAGAGGGGTTACAGGAATGAAAATGAAGTCAGATGATCAAGACTTTGCGTGAGAACCTGGAGACCACTGGGAAGCAGAGGGTGTGTGAAAACTGAGGAAGACAGAGAAGTCTCAGGCGACCTTTTCTAGCCTGGATAATTAAGAAGAGGGTAGAAATTATCAGAAGTCAAGAGAAAGGGCTGGCATAATTTTGGGCTTATGGAGTTCAGGGTTGGGGGACATGTAGGTGAGGTTATTCAGTTGGACAATGAAGGTGTGAGATAGTCTTCCCCAAACCATCAGGACCAGAGGCACAGATTTGGTAATCTGCCCCGCAGAGGTGGCACTGATGCTGTGGGAGCTGATAACCTGAGAGGAGAAGGCTTTCAGGGAGAGGAGGGAGAAGGCGGGAGGACAGAATCCCAGGGCCAGCCTGGCTAGGGCGCCGGGAGGAGGACCTAGGAATGACAAGAGCCCTCAGTCCGAGGAAGGCTGGGTGGGTCCTGGGCCACCGCGTGTGATTCGGCCACGGCCTTTTAGGGCTGACGTGGAATGTGGAGATTAGGTGACCGCATGTCTCCTGCAGCCTCCTTTTCACAGGTGGGGAAACTGAAGCCCACGCGGAAGCACTGATCAGCCTAAGGGCAGAGGCTAGCCAGCTTTAGATCTAGAACTAGGAACTTCCAACCTAGTACTCTTTCCACGGCCCACACTGTCTTTTTACCCATCCCGCCCCTCCCCCGCCCCGCCCCCGCCCCCTAAGTATTCACACACATACACAAATTCAGCTCTCGAAGACCCAAACACTTTAAGTTTTAACCTGCGCTCTAGGCTGGGGCTCCAGCAGGTATTTTTTGCCTTAAGCTAGGGAAAGGAGAGGGCTGGGCCCGGCGGGGAGTCACCGCCGGGTCGGTGCGCGCGCCCTACTCCCCGAGCGCGGCCCCGGGAGCGCACACTGCGCAGGGGAGGCCAAGTTCCCGTCCGGGTGCGCGCCCAAGGCCCCGTCCTCCCGCCTCCCTTGCGCGCCTCCGCCCATATCCATCCCGGTGCACGGACCCTTCCCCCACCCCATCCCCTGCCCCCATTTCCAGTGCGCGCGCCCTTCCGCACCCCCATCCACGCCCCTGTGCGCGCCCCCTTCCCCCACCCCATCCCCCACCCCATCCCCTGTCCCCACCTCCGGTGCGCGCGCCCTTCCCCACCTTCATCCCCGTCCCGGTGCGCGCCTCCTTCCCCCACCCCCCTCCTCTGCCCCCACCACCGGTGCGCGCGCCCTTCCCCACCCCCGTCCCCGCCCCGGTGCGCGCCCCCGCCCCGCCTCCTTCCCCGCCCCGTGCGCCCTCGCCGCCACGCGCATCGGCGGAGCAGCGGCGGCTGTGAGCGCGCCGGGCCGGGGGCGCGCACCGGGGCGGCGCGGGCGCGCGGGCGCGAGGCCGCCGTGGCGGGGCCGCGCTGAGGAGGCGCCGGAGGAGGGAGCTCGCTGCGCCGCGCCCGGCCTGCCGCCGCTCGGTGCGGGTCCGCGGGGCGCGAGGAGCGGCCGAGACCGCGGCCTGGAACAAAGAGAGGCGCTGGGCGGGGGCGGCGAGCATGGCGGACCGCAGCCTGGAAGGGATGGCGCTGCCCCTGGAGGTGCGGGCCCGGCTGGCCGAGCTGGAGCTGGAGCTGTCGGAAGGTAACAGGCCCCGCGCTCGGCCGGCCGCGCTGTCCCGGGAGGGCCGGGGCGCGGCGGTGCCCGCGCCGGTGCGTGTGCGTCCGGCCCTGCGGCTGCTGGCGTCGTCGGCCGTCCCCGCTGCGGCGGCCTGGGCGCGGGCCTGGCGCGGGCGCCGCGGCCGGGGGCCTGCCGGAGGGAGCCGTGTCCTTGGTCGCGTCCGTGCGCTGCCCACCGCGGCCCATGGCTGCACGGCCTGACGCGCCGCCGGCCTTATTCTCATGCGAAACTTGTCGTTGGACTTGAGGGCTCGATCTCCGCGTTTCAGGCATCCTGGTCTTCAGACAGCCTGCCCTGGCTGGAGGAAGATAGCACCACTATTGTTCCTGTGTGTGATGTGAAGGTTGGGCAAAATCAGGAAACCTCCTCCCTCAGGCCAGGTTTTATGCCTCGCTCTCATCGTCGCATATTTAGAATTTGTGACAGATTTGCTACAGTGATTTCATGGAGTGTTCCATACGGTTTCTTGTTTGCTCTTAATGGTGGGATCATGTGCTCAACTGTCATAAGTTTTAGCTCGGGTTTTGCTATGTCTTTAAAAAAAAAAACCACTCGAGTTCCAAAATGTTAAATGTGTAATTTATGTCGAGTATTCGCCCGGCTCGCCTTGGAAAGGCCACTAATATAATGTGGTGGTGTGGGGATAGGCCGGTCGTCGCGAATTTATATTTGGAGCAGTTTAGCTAGTGAACTTGTGTGTGAGTGTGTGTGTGTGTGTAACGGTTTTGTGAGGGCCGGCAGCCAGAAAGTAGATTCATTCGTGCCAATTTTCATCAGCAGGGAGGAGCTGATGTTGACTTTATGTTTTCCTTTTAACACTTTCAGGGCGAAGAAGAGAATAAACGTGGGGGCTGTGATGTGGTGTTAACTGCCTTTTCGGATTTCCAGGGACTGGAAAATTTTCTATTTCAAATTTGGGGTTCTGCAGGGTATTGCGATGTTCTGTAATGTGAAACAGCCCGCAGGAGGAGGAGGAGACAGCTTCCTGGACTCTGTATGCTGAGCAGACACTGTTCTGACTGGTTGAAGATGCTGAGGGCCTTGCTGGGATCTCAGAGGACCCAGAGCTGGGACATAGAGAGTGTGGCACCCAACTGGGGGCAATATTTACATGTAAGCTGGTGGATAAAGTGTGCAGTGTGGACAGATTGCCTGAAGCAATGAAGCCACTGTTAGAAAACATTTGCCTGAGTTCTTTGATTCTGTCAATGTTCAGATGGATTTTCTCCCTCACTTTACAAGGCCCTCTTAGCTCCAGTTTCTTGCCTGCACCACTGTTGTGTTATTTACAGCACCCCATCATTCATGCATTATCTCCAAACAAGCACTTCTGCTATGTTATTACACTAAAGTTGTGTTGGTCTCTTGTCTGTGTTAGCAAAGTGGGGAGCCATCTGAACGCAACAGGATTGCACCACCTCCACTGTCAGTCTGAAAATCGGCTCGCATGTGCTTCTCCCAGTCTGGGACGTGCTCTGGAACGTGTGTCCTGGGCCCCTGCTGCGCTGGGAGTGGTTGCTTATGAACATGTGCTTAGGCACACTCACCTGTGAGATGACACTCACCTGTCACCAGCACTTGTTCTTGGAGGCCTGCTGCTGAGAGGATGGCACAGCCACTTTAGACCAAGATGTGTTCGTTGAACACCTTGTGTTTGTGCAGACTTTCTTAAAGGGTTTAATGAATTTCTTATTGAGTGTCTGGGCAGAGAAAGGGGTGTGTGCGTTTGCATGTGGGAAGCATATTATTGTTTTTCGTTCTATCTGAACTTTGCTAGACCTAGCCTGAACACTGTAGAATAAAAGCATCAGAGGGTTGTTGCTTTGGCTGGTCTACCCTCAGACAACCCCCATGCCGCCCCCACCCACTAGCCGTGTCGTCTTTGACTTGCTTTGTCCAAACCAAGCTGATGGAGCATTCTTTAAGGTCATTTGGAATTTCTTGTCTTGTAACCACACAGAGTAGTTTTACTGGCTTAAATTAGATGAATCAACTTGTTTTTCAGTATTGCTTAATGGAAACCAAAGAATGGAAGGATCAGAAATCTGTGTCTCTTTACATTGTGGAACTTAAAAAAAAAAACCCCTACATATCCACTTTCAAAGTGAAAAGTTAAAACAACTTTTAATGCTGAATTATTTGTGTATTGCTTTCACGTTTTATCTTCAATCAGGGTTCATGTGGAGAGAATTCTTTAAATGTATTCATCATTTTATTAAAATATCAGAAAATATTGTGGAAATATATGTGGAATTTTTAGTGCTCAGTTCCTCCAGAGGAGGATGGAAAAACAATTCCATTTTAAGCACATAATATAGGTTGAAAAGACAGAGTAGACTGTTCTCTCAAAGTTCCTGTATGGCCTGCCAGCTCTTAATGGTTGTATATTGTCTAGATTTGTAGACACTGGTTGAGTTTTGGTTTGCACTGTCTGCTGGGTGTTGTTATGGATACTGATGTTTTATTTTATTGGGTCATTGTTTGGTAAAGGGTTGCAGATTGACTTCTTGGCTGCAGAGCTGAGATTTTTACTCTCCTGCTCGCCTCCTCTTTTCTTTCCATCTCTGATACTACCCGGTACGTCCCTCACTGGGGAAAGCTATGCTCCTCTTGCTGTAGAACAGCGTTGTCAGCAAAGAACAAGAGCTTTCTGTGGGAGATGTGGCAGGCAGCCCCTCCTGTGGGCACTGAGAGCCTCCAATCCACATGTCTGGCTAAAGTCCTTGGTGTGGGGCCAGGGATTGTCGGTCTGCTCAAATACTTGGGACTGAATGTGGGGTGGGGGCGGGGAGTAAGCCACGCCAGTGAGCTGGCTGGCTGCAGGATGCCAGGTGAAGTAGTGGGGGCTCCTTTCTCCACACTCCATTCCCTTAATCACTTTTTCTTGCCTTCTCTTACCTATATTCTTGCCTTTTGGAATTGTGCTTTTTCTTTTTGGCTTTAAGAGGGCCTAAAAGTAATTTCATTAATATGTGAATAAACATTATTTGGCTTAAGGAAAAACTTTAAATGGAAACACCAAGCAAAGTAGAGAGAAAATAGAGAACTACTCAATAATGACAGACTCATATCTTATTAAAAAAAAAACAAATTCAGTTGTTGATTGCATTGTCAATAAGTTTCTCTGTTAAGGGATGCTTATTTCCGGGGCTGTACATACACTGGACTTGTAACTATGGGAGGAGCTGTTCCCACTCTTTCAGGAGTGGCTGAATTCTTATTTTGGTAGAACTTAGGAAAATTGCCTTGTGATATAGTCTGTGAAAATTGATGTTTGCAGAAGAGATGTCTTTAAAAAATATTTGCCATGGTTTACACCTTGTGGCTTTTTAGTTGTTAGTATGCCATTACTAACTTCTTCACTTCTGCTTATGGGAGTTACTCAGTTCATGCTCTGCTTTGCTAGTTAGTATACCGAATTACTTCAACTATTAGTTATGTTCCATAATAGAGTCCAACTTAATGTTTTCTTAGTAAGTGTGAAACTGCTTGAGGAAGGAGGTGAATGCTAACTTAAATATCAGTTCTGGTCAAGGAACCCCATTTTTTTTTAAAATGCAGATGAGCAATTCACACGCAGCTTGCACATTCCTGTCACCAGAGAGTAAAACCTTGAAGAGATGGCCAGCTGGAAAGTTTGTAGATTTTGGGGGTGTCATCTTCAGGGCTGTTGGGCACAAGATGATGCATACACTCAGCTCTAGAACTCGAGTTCTGTCCTTTCGCCCTTCCACCCTAGGCTTTCTTGGAGGTCCCTGTGCTACAGAACTAACAGCTCTGTTGGAGTGTAAACCTTTGCACTGCCTTCCAGAGTCAAGAAGACAAGACCCAGCTGTCCCTAATGCCACCCAAACTTTGTGTATATTCTCCTCAGTGAAGGGCAATAGTTAACTCTGGAAAACAAATGTGTGAAAAAATGTTTTCTTCCCAAGTCTCATTGGTGATTTGCTGTAATGGGGAGAGGCTGAACAGAAGAGGTCAGCAGATTCAGGGAAACAGTAGCTGTGATGCTGCACAGAGCCGCCCCACCTGGAATCAGGCCTTGAGATTGTTAACAAGATTTGTTTACTTTGTTACATCCGTCTCAGAGTTGTCACAAATAGCTGTAAGTATTATGGTGAATGAAACGGAATACTTGGCATGATAAATATAAACATTGTTACCTGTATTTAAAAAAAAATTACAAAATGGCAGCATTGAAATGTGTGGGGTTTAGAATGTGTGGACTTCAGTTGAAGAGTTTTTCAGAGTTATGAAAATAGTTGAATTTGAATGTTCTTTTCTCGATGAATAAATATAGATGTCAAATTTAGCCAGGAAGCTGGGAAAGTAAACACATACACACACATTAAAGGCACAGCTCTGTGAGATTGTTCCAAATGCTAGTAAGAAATTTGCAATGCTACAGTCGTGCTTAGATCGGAACTTTATGGGGTCAAAGCTGTAACAATGACTCTATTTTGTTTTATACTGGGCCCACTGGTTTTATATTCTTGTTATGGTTTGGAGGCTACAAGCTGTTGGGTATTATGAGTCACTTTTTGCCTTCCTCCTCCCAGCCTTTTTCAAATGGGTTGTCTCTTTTTTTAGAGCTGATTTTTTTTAAAGCAGTGATTTATGGGATGAGTTGTAGCATTCTTCTGAATTGCAAAGGGAATGTATTGGATAATCTTAGTTTTGATGTCATATGTATGGACTGACTCATCAGTTCAAATCCTAGTCACGTCATTAAGATCATTTCTATTTCTCATACTCACTCAGCCACCTTAAAAAAAGCAAATTCTTGCTTATAGTGATTTCACTGAGTTTTGCGTATCAGTCTTTATCCTGGGAATAGGGGACATTTCATCTGCTGTAACGTGGAAGGCACCTTGGTGGGTTGATGTCCTCTCACACTGCAGTCTCTCTTTCTGTAACCTCTACTTTCAAGGTAGCCAACTTTAATTTCCCTCTTCTGTGAATTTTTTGCCTTACAAAGGTTACCTACTGTTGTTGCCAGTGCTCTGTTCTTTCTGCTTAGAGGGTCAAAAATTTGTCACGTCTCAAAAGAAGTAATTGCATCCATTTGTTCATGATGATAATAAATAGCGCTCTCAAAGAGGAGACTCTAAGTGGGAATCCCAGCTGGTGTGGGGTAAGAATAGAGGAGTCAGCATGCCACAGGAGCGAGTATTCGTAGTCTCTGAGCATACGTTTGCTGCACTTCTTTCTTCAGGACCCAACTGGGGTATTAATTTTAATAAGCCCCTGAGACAAATAAAGTGAGAAAATGCTAAAATATTGAGTTGTAAAAGCCAAAATTACAACAAGCGGTCTTCAAGTTTGTCTAAGATAGTGAGGAATGGAGGGATTCTGTGATTGACAGTAGGTTAAATAGATCTTTTTTTCCTGGGCTGCTGGTTTTAAATCATTTTTTTTTGCTTATTAGGTTACGAACCGTTTCTTTGGCCTGATGCAAAGATTGAAGACCACAGGCCAGATCCAAATTAGTTCTAGTTCACCAGAGAGAGGGATTCCCTACATACTTATCTACAATTAGGCACAATTTTTTTTCTTTACTAAATTATCTCGTTAATTGTCACATTTTTTCTATTTTATTAGAGAAATATTATAACATTTAAAAATATAAAATAAAAAAATTGTATTAAACATAACATCTCTTCCACATGGGCTACTTCAGACCCATCAGTCTCAGGTCTGAGGCACTCGTTGAGGAAGAAGGAATTCGTGGGTCTGACTTCCTTTCTGGATAGTTAGTCCTATGGCCAGAGAAACTTTATTACAGAATCACGGGAGGAATTCTACTCATGTTCTGACCAAACGTCTTATAAACATAGTTTGCCATATGTCAAGAACTCATAAAACAAATAAAGCTTTAGGGAGGAGAGAGGCCCACATGTCCCAGACTTTCCTTAGTCAGTGCACTGCAGTCGCCCAATGGCAGGTCTTACATCTCCAGGCATTTGTGGATTTGTTCTGGTCACTCCCTTGTGTTTACATAGAGCCATGATTTCTTGACTTTGTCACTTGCAGGTAAAACTGTAAAAGCATCTGTTTTGAATCCTTGTTTTATTCTCCATTCTGCTTTCTCACCAAGCTGAAATTCACTTCCCTATAGAGATGAAGATGGCATGGATCTACCCTGATGATCTTTCAAAGGAAGTATCAAGAGGTGCTTCTGGGGCAAAACAGATTCTGCAGGCCAGTTTACCTGAAGTGAAAATGGAAATGTACACTGTGTTATTAATTAACCTTACTGGAAGATTCTGGTCTTCTTTATGAGTAAACTAATGCAAATAGAGGTTATTTGTTATATTGCAAATGGAGCATGGCCAGTTATGTCAGTTACCCATATGGTGACAGAATGTAGCTTGTAAATCCTCATATAAGGATGTCAGGTGTCTCTGAGAGCAGTGGCAAAGCCTGACATTGTCAGGGGAAAGGAATAGATGAAATCTTTTAGTTGGCTGAGTGCTTTAGAGAGGACAGGTTCACTTAGGAGCCATCAGTTTGAAGGGGCTGGGTTTTAGTACACTGGGAATTTAAAGCACAAAAACCCACTTTTAACTTGTGGGTGACCTTCTTCTGTGCTTCCCGAGTCTCTGAGTCTTTTCCTAATTCCTGTTTGCAGGGATTTGTGTGGGGATCTTGAGATTTCTCTGGGCTGAACATGAATCCATTGAGAAGTCCTCTTCTTGGTTTTCACACATCAGAGAGGATGTCAGGCTCTGCTGGTTCCACCACTCACAGCATCATCTTGGGTCAGCCAGCTAGTCTCTCCCAGCCTCAGTTTCCTCAGCTGTAAGATGAGGTTCATAACCCTACCTTCAGGTTTGTGATGAGGACCAATGAGGCAATGTCACAGTGGCTGTGTGGTAAATATCCACTTCCACTGTTTCCCTCCAAGGTGCTGTCCACTGGGACAGAGCTCTCTGGACTTCCTGTTTCTGGCATTCCCTCTCCCCCAGTTAATCCAGGTGATTTGAGGTTATGGTGACTGTAAGAGTGGCCTTAGGAGAAAAGTGAAGGAGGAGCTGTCCCAAGGCACAGGCATGGGTATGGGAAAGCACTTTTGCCTTATGCTTGGAAGGTGCACTTCTTAATAGATATCACCTGAGCACTTGCTGACTGCGTACTTGGATAGTTTCAGAGCCCAATGCCTGTTTTTTTGTTGTTGTTGTTGTTCCTTCCTGGTAGCCTCTTTGAGTCAATAACCCTGGGAAGGATGTCCTAACTCAGGTTCTACTCCAGGTGTATCTGGGAAGGATGTCCTATTTAAGTTCTAGTCCTGTCATGTCTTGGGACCACTTTTGGACCTCCAATCAGAGCTATTCCCAGAGCTTTGTGGGGGACTGGAATTGGCCACCCCAAGATATGTCTCTTTGGCATGAGGATTATTTTGGGCTGGTTACTTTAAAAAAAAACTGCAGACAGGAAAGAAACTCTGAAAAGCAGAGTTTACTTATCCTTTGTTAAGAGACATTTACATTGTAGGGGAAATCTCCATCTGTAAAGGTGTCTCCCTCTCTATATCAGGAAGGAAGGATGACCTTATCTCTGGAAACTCTCATCAATGTGGAAGGCAAGGACTCAAGTCTGCATAATAACCTGACTCTTGTTTACTGTACTGGTGTGGTAATCTCCCATGATCGACTCTCCACCCCCAACATCCTCCTTTGTCTTTAGCTGAAGATGATATTTAAGGTGGTGGCTTCAGCCATTTTGGTGAGTTGCTCAGGTTGCCTGAGCCTCTCCCATGTATACATGTTATAAAGCTTTGTTTAATTTTCTCTTGTTATTCTGTCTCATGTAAATTTAATTCGTTCTCCGGCCAGAAGAACCCACAGTGGGTAGAGGAAATGTCTTCCTCCCTGACAGCTTCCAGGAGGAGCTTCCCAAATATCTGCTGCAGTATTCCCCTCCTCTCTTTGCTAACTGCTGATGAAGTTCAGAACTCCACTGGCTGTGACTATGGGACATCTTCCTCCTGGAAGTGGGTGTCCCTCAGCCATCAGTGTGTGTTGAGTGAGGCCAAGTAACACCCCTTCTTGTCATGCTCCCATGTTTGGTGATATGTGAACGTGGATGTTGGCTGACAGGCCACACAGGTGGGATCATGTGAGCCTGGGGTAGTTCTAAGAGGCCAGGGTACTCCTGTGATTTGGAGCCTGCCCACAGGTGTGGACAGGGGCTTGCTCTGGGAGTGTGGCTTGAGGCCCTGTCCCTTGCTTGCCGAACACCCTGTGTTGTCCTGGGGCTTTATCCTTTACGTCATCCTGGCAGTCACATGAACTGAGCTCCATTTAGGTTTGTGAGTGTGAGTGGGATCATTTCCATATTGACTTTCATAAGCTGCTTCTTATAAAATAAAAACCAGAGATAGAGTGTGAAGCCTCCCTGCTTGTAAACTTACTGGTATCACAGAAGTTATGGCTTCAGTTATGTATAATAACCGACTATTTAAAAATAACCTGAAGTAATAAGGTAGAGCTGTACTTCATGCTAGATTCTTAAGTGAGCATTATTGGGCTTTGAAGACATCTTTTGTTTTTTTTATTTTGGCGAATAATAATAGATGCTTAAAAGCTGTTGAGATTTAGTAATACTAAGTCATCTTTAAGGATCTATTTAAGCAAGGATGAGGGTCCGTTAAACTTAAGTCACCAAAACACACCTCTTTAAACCAAGGAAATGGCTATCAACTTGCCAGGGTTGAAACTTTGTTACTAATGTTACTAATGTACATTGTAATGTACTTGTTACTCATGTTCCTCTCATGCCCACAAGTTACTGTTGCAGTGCTGTGTCATGTAGGAAAATTCTGTAAAAACTAAGACTTGCTGTGTGGGTTGGTTTTGTTGTTTGATTTTGCTTTTAGTTCAAGTGAATGTAGTCTTATTGCAATGGCTAGGCTTCCCCCCATGCACTGCTACATTGACATGGGCCAAATGAGAAACAGCCGTTGCAGTTATTTTGCTGTTGCAATTAAAGTCCAGACTTTGAGAATTTCTCACTTAATTACTTGTACACAAATTAATGTGAAAAGGAAGTAGAATTATTTTTTCTCCCTCTCCCCCAGTAGATGGTGATGAATTATTGTTTAGATCTCATACTAGTAAGGCATTTATAATGCTTGTTGATATTTTAGAATTTCTTCCCTGTTATTAGGAAGATCACATGGGGCAGGAAGCAGTCTGGATTTGGCTTACTTCTTTGATGACTTGTTGAGTTTAGTGTTCGACAAACAGGATTCTAGATCAAATCTGCCCTTTATGGAAAGTGTGTTAAGTAAGATAGGGGCTTTCTGAAAGTATTGTTCTATATTCTATCTCCTGTGAATACAGAACAGCAAGGCCTTGGGGAAGGAATTGGGCAGAGGATGGCATGGGCAGGAGCGTTCCTTGGATGGGCTGCCATTTGGTAGGTGATGGAAGTCTGCTGGTTGGGAATACTCACCCAGGGATAGGAAGCTCACAGGCTGACTGCAACAGTGGGGTCATAGGGTAGTTTTGATAACTGTGATTTATTCTTGAATGATAATGTGGGATGGGGAGCAATATTTGGAACACTAGTGTTACTTGAAATAAAGACATAAACCTTGTAATTGCATGGTGCCTTGTAGCTTTCAACTACTTTCATGTTGATCCTTTTTAGTCCTTTTAAAATATTTTCTAGGGGAATGATATCTTCTTTGTACAGATGAGGAGACTGGATTCAAATGGTTAGAAATTAATCATGAGCCTTAGAATCTTGGTTTCCTGATACATTTCCAATACCACGAGTGAACCAATAGACCTTTTGAACCACAATTGGGGATCCAGCCTTCTCCTTTTATTTATTTTACTATTATTATTATTTTGTGTGTATGTGAGGAAGACTGGCTCTGAGCTAACATCTGTGCCATTCTTCCTCTACTTTATGTGGGTTGCCACCACAGCATGGCTTGACGAGTGGTGCTAGGTCCACGCCTGGGATCAGAACCTGTGAACCCCAGGCCGCTGAAGTGGACAGCGGAAACTCAACCACTACACCACAGGGCCAGCCCCCAGCCTTCTTTTAGACAAGCGCCAGGAGCTCCATGGAGTCCTGGGTGCTCGCAGGAGGGTAAGCAATGGGCAGTCTATTTCCAGCTTTAGCAGTAATGAAAATGCTTGCATTTCCATTCCACTTGGTTACAGTGGGGTGGAGGCTTATGCTGCACATTCTCTTAGCTGACTGCCTCTGGAACTTTCTGTTTAAAATCTAATCTGTCATCTAGGGAGTAGTACACGGGTGTTCACTGTACAACTCTTTACATGTTTGAAATTTTCCTATGTTTCTCATGGAAGATAAACAAAAAATGCAACCACTGGGTTAATTTTTCTGTACAGCATCCTTTCAAATCAGGAGGCTGGATATAGTATGGTTTTATCAGAAATCTTAATCATTTTGGTCAAGAGACAATACTGTTAATTCTTGGTTGTGTTGTTTTCAGGAAAGAAATTCTAAATGAGGTTTTAGGAATAACCTCTTCAGCATCTCTATAAGAAAAAAGTGGCCTCTCTCAAAGCTTCCCTATTACTAACCAGAATGATGGTGATCATGTTTAAGCAGCCACCAATCACTTATGAGGCAACCAATTTTTTTTTTTTTTTTTAACGTGGAGTGCCCTTATTCCAAGTGAAGTGCCCGTTTTCATCTTCTCCAGTTCTTGCAGGGATGGGGGCCCCATCTAATGGACACAAACCATGCTCATCTCTGGTCCCCAGGGAATTGCAGTCTTGTGAGTAGGAATGGCAGGTGCATAACTTGGATTTTTAAATCAGATGTTGTGAATACACATTTTTTTTTTTTGGTGTGAACAGTCTCTTATCTCTGTTCATGGTGGAGGATGCTAATATATATGTCTGGCCACCACTCACTGTACTAAGCATTGCTTAGGTGTCTTACATATATTACCTTTTAGTACTTATAACCCAAGTTAAATTACATTTCTCTCACAAAAAAGGAAACATGTTCGCCAAGGCTTTGTGGCTGAGCACTAGGTCTAAGTCATCCTGCTTTGCCCTTGAAACTCTTTCTGATGCTGCCTGCTGTCTCCTTTGTACATTACAGCTTTCCTTACACAAGGGCCACCCTCATGCAGTAAGTTAAGCAAATCAAAGTAGGAAACAGAATTTTTAAAAAGATACCAAGTTTCGTCGTATATGTGATTTTTCTTTTTTACATATTTACTTTCATGTACCCTAAACAATATGTTTCTTCCACCCGATGTAACAATTAACTTAATTACCAGCTATTATTGATACAAAGTCCTATAAAGGATATTTTAGGAACCTGTAGGCTCAAAAAAAAAATCCTTTATTTTAATAACTATAAGCTGCTTAATAAAGTTGGGATTGTGGCTTCCTTTTGTTATCCTATTTTTATTTTTATATCCTCGAGAGGAAGCTATTTAGTGGTTACTCATAATTGTGAAAATAATCAAGTCATTAGAGAATCTTGTTAGGACAAATCTTATAGCTTTGTGTCCTTTATGTAAATAAAAAAATCTTAATTCAGGTAAATGTTGGAAGGAAGGACTGTATTTAAAACAGATAAGATCTTTGTGTGATGTGGTCATCCTGGGATATTGTCTCAAGAAATATTCTAGAACATCCATCTTTATTCTCACTAGTCTACACTCTCCCCATCCCCTGATTATTTCCCTCTTCACCAGAATTTTGAGTCCCTGTATGCAAGATGGTAATTGCACATGTGTGCATGTGCATGCATGTACATGTGTGCATGTATGATGCCTTTTCCTGTAATGGGCCGTTTGAATATTGTTTTTGGACAGTACAACTTCCCATTTCCTCAGTTAGAAAACATGTAGCTCCTCGTTAATGAAGATAGATATTCTGGTATCAGGAACCCCCGAAGACTTTTCATGTTATATTAAACAAATTCTAGAACAAAGGTGGTTTTGTATATTATGTATTTATATTGGACTTTCTTGTTAAAAATGGTGTGAATGCGTTCCTGCATATTGGAAATCACATGACTAGCTTAAACAGAAAACATGGAGCATTAATTTTGTCGTCAAATTGTTTTTCCATGTTTATGATTGCACCTGTTCTACAGGCTTTGGGAGTCATTCATTCTTGGCCTAGTGGGGCCATGGTTATCAGAATTAAGAGAAATAAGATCATTCGCCAGTTTAGGTTTCTTAATCTAAAACTGCCCCTTCTCTGCATAATAACCCAATCTTTAAAAAGATGCAATGTAACTTTTAGTGGATTATATTAATTTGGTTATCTGCAGTTGAATCACTACACTGCATTGTGAATGAATTTTATTTTTCGATTTATCCTCATAATATAGAGTGGTTTCAGAAGATCAGCTGTAGGCTCAGGTAAAAGTGTTAACATTGTTACTTGTAACTTAGACTAACTCTTGGTTTCTTTATCATCTTGTGAAATGATAACCGTAGAGTCATGCATTTAATTTCCATTTATCACTTTGTTCTAAATTCTAAGTCCTTCTTTGGTGATCTGTTTCTCCCATGTTCTTTCCCTTCCTCTTGCTCCATCCTTTCTTCTGTTTTGTCTTCTTTCTGATCCATAGGCTCTGAATATATGGTGCATGTGTATAGAGGGGTCCTGACTGCTGTGAATCTTTGGTAACTTGTGGAAAGGGCTCTTTTTTTTTTCTTTCTTTCTTTTTTTTTTTTAGCAAGACACCTCTAAACAAACCTTCAATTGTCTATGTATCATCTGTTTTGTGGACTGTGGAAAATTTTAATCATTTTTTCATGAGATTTTGGCTGATCTTTCTCTGCCCCACTGATTCTTCCACCCAGCCCATGTGCACTTAAGCTCTGCAAGCCTGTTTCAACAATGATTATATGCAAAATAATTAAACAGAGCTCTGTAAATAAGAAATCACATGTTACCATATATGTACCCTTCTCTGGAATTTGAGCGTGGATTGTATAGTCTTCCTGTTAGTGGCCCTGAGGATCCTGGCCTTTATTTGGGAGCACCTTGCAATGAAGTGGATATAAAATGTAAAATTGATTACAGTATTATAACTCACATGGTGGACACCAAAGATGCTTTAATCTGAATACCATCTGAAAATTAGGATATGTTAGGTTTGGATGGTGGATGACCTTTTTGACAAAAGCAGCTGGCTTTTGTCATACCTTGAAAGCTGTGCTTACACTGTTTTCTCTTTTATACTTAGAATTTCTACAGTTCCTAAAGAAGATACTTGCTTATTTTAAGGGGATAAATTACTTTAGCAATAAAAATGCTCTCTGGAGATTTAGATTGACTAGATTTGCCATATTTGTTGTTTACTATTTATTTAATACCAAATATAGTGGACTTTGAAGTAGCAGAACATGCTCCACCCCCATGTTGGTATATACATGCAAACATACATGCATACATCTAACTAGTATAGTTACCTTTGATTCCAAAGTTAGGTAGAGATTGCTTTTGCCAAACGAGAGCTTTTGAATTGTCTTCCCTTTCCTTAACCCTTTATTTCACTGGTAATTTAAGAGAGGCTCTATATTAGATGATATGGGAGTGGGGACAGCCGTTTTATAATCCAGAAGGAGGTAGGACTTAAGCGTGTGGGGAAGGTCGGTAATGATAGAGAAGACAATGAGTAAGACCTACCACAAGTCAGTGTGGAATTAGATGCCAAATGAGTGATCTCAGCAAGGAGAGCTGAGTTCAGAGGAAGGAGCTGCTGTGTGTTGGGCCTCTGGGGCCTGGAGGGCCAGGCCCTGGGCCTTTGCAGAGAGGCAGAGGCCAGCTGGGCCGGGGTGTGGCCCCTCCCTCAGTGTGGCCAGGCAGTGCTGTCTGTGGGCTCCTGGGTTTTGGGTGAGGCATGGTCTTGGGCCAGGGGTCCCCGGCACTGAGCCTAAAGGGACAATGGCATCTGGGCCTTACCTGGTTTCCAAAGGCACATGTGAGTGACTGGGGCATGCCTTTGTTTTCCTCTCTCTGTCCGTCCTGTCCAGTGGGGTGACTGTACAAGGGTTGATGTGATTTTCCACACTTTCATTTTGAGTGGATAGCTGGCATCTGAAGATGAGGCTCCATCCTTGGAGATGCCCTCACGTGACCTTCCTACTTTCTGAGCAAGATTATGGAAGCAGGAGTTGCAGGGACTTGCCGGAGGTCGTGGTCAGCGGCGGAAGCGGGCCACAGACCCTGACGCCTGTCCGGTCCTCCCGCCCGCAGGCTGTGCCCTCACGCGCTCGACGGCCCCGCGTGGGGAGCGCGCCATTACTGCCGCGGAGCTGCGGCGCCTGGGGCGCTGCGTCTGTGCGCCGTGCCGTGCGTGCGTGTGAGGACGGGATTCCGCGTGGCCTGCGCGCCTCCTGCCCTCGGTCTTTCAGGTCAGTGCCGCGGGCTGAGCCCCCCGACCGCCAGGAAGCAGTCGTGTCGGGCGTGTGCCGTGGGGGTGTGGAGGGGGGGCCTGCCTTCCTCTTCTGCCCTCAGCGCCCAGCCCGCTGGTGTGGCGGGCAGGTTAAATGTTCCCCCCGAGCTGTGGGCGGCACCGTGACCACTCTGTCCCTGGACAACTTGCCCTTCGTCTGAGGAGAGCCGAGCGCGGGGCCGCTCTGAGGCGGCGCCAGGGTCCCTGACAAGTCGCCCCGTCAACCCCGACGTCCGCCCCTCAGCCGCCCCCCGTTCCTCAGCCCTCTCCCTCGTCCCCCCGCCTGTCCGCCGCCCCCTTCTCCCCTCAGCACCCCCAGTCTCCCCGCAGCCTCCGCCCCCCGTACGTCGCCCGCGCGCCGTGGCGACCCCGCGGGCGGCCGTGGGAAGGTGTCTCCGTCCGGGCCGCGAGGAAGACCTCGGTGCTGTGAGAGCGGAGGTCTCCTCGTGGGCCTGCCCGGCAGTCAGGGCGCGCCGCTTTCCGTCAGGTGTCACGTCGTCCCGGTGGGACTGGGAGTGCCCTTCCCGCGCGTCGCTGTGGACTGGCCGTGTCGGCAGCAGACGGAGCGCGCGGCCGCGGTCAGGCGAGGCCGATCTGAGGCTGTGTGTGTGGAGCGGGGAAGGCGGCCGCGGGGCAGGCCTCGCCGGCTGCGAGCCTGAGAGGACGCGGGCCCTGCCCGCCCCGTGGTCTGTCCTGCCCGCGCCTCTCGCGCCCGCCGGCTGGGCCCCTCCCGACGCCGGGAGCCGTCGGCCGAGGGCGGTGCAGGGGCGTCCACGTGCGAACGCCGGGGGCCGCCCCGCGCTGCCGGCCGCGTTCCGTCGAGCGTGTAGCTCGCTAGCTCGTTTGTGGGAGGAAACTGGTGTGTGGCGGGAGGCCGTGGGCGTTTCAGTCCCGCTTTTGTACAAGAAGTTGGAGAATGCATGAAAGGGTCTGCAGGCTGTCACCAGGTCCTTTAGGAGAGGACGTTGCTGGTGAGGGATTTTCCCCTGCCCTTTGACACGCTTCCGGATGTATCTTTAAACAAAGAACTTTTGCCTTATTGTGGAATGAGAATTATGATTTAAAGCATAAAGTTTTCTGAAATAGTAATGAGAACTTTGGCGGTATAAACTCTAGCAGTAGTTGGTCATTACAATGGAATGACAATTTTTATTCAAACTGGAAGATTTCCTTGTCTTCTTTCCAGGAAGGCGACTGAGGCAGTCTGCCCTTTCCCGCCCCGTTCCTTTGGGATCCTTTCCTGTGGCCAGGCCCTCCGGCTTCTCCCTCTGGCTGCTTCCCTGGAGGAGTGAGGAGTGAGGTGCCTGTGGGGGCGCCCGTGGCGGATCCCGGGGAGCAGGACGGCTCTAGCCGTGCGCCTGAAAATAGAGGCCTTCCCCTGGCTCCCAGCCCTGTGTCCGGCGCGCGCCAGCGGCCCACGGCACATCCCTGGCAGCTGCCCGCGGAAAGTCAGTCCAGTTGTGACCGTCAGTGCTCCTGGACTGTAAACAGGTGTGGGCAGTTACTCGGGCCACCACACTGATCGCCTTTGCTCGGTTTTATCACCTGTTTGTTCTTTCCTGCTGTGCAGAAAGGTGGCCATTTACTGCAGGCACCTGGGAAACTGATTCCCTGCCCCCTAACTCTGGCCTTCAGAATCGCAGTCTTGGGGTGGCACTCGGGGTGTGGGTCCCCAAGTGATTCCAGTGCAGCTGGCCAGTCTTTGGGAGCCGGTGGCTTCTCCCACTCATTTGAAGTTAATCGTATATTTCTTCATGTAAGTGTATCAGAGTGGAAAAGAAGTAGGAGGCAGGAAATTCTGGTTTACTTTTGACTCTGCTGCTCACCAGCTTTGTGAGCTGAAGTATTGTAAGCACTTGCAGCTAGATAATGATGCTTTATTTTCAGCTTTCTCAGTAGGTGCTAAAGGAATAATTGTTTGTAGAAGGCGGGTTTCAAAACTGAAATCCAGATAAATTATGTTACATGAACTTTTATTTCAAATGAATACCCCTTCCACCCCCCCCCCCCCCCCCCCATTAATGCAGAGGAGAAAGGACACTAAGAGCTGTACTTACTTTCTCTATCATAGCCACCAGTCAGTGTGCACAATAGTAATAGTAATTCCAGGTGTTCTGGCACCCTCATTGGTAATTGCGTGTGCGAAGGTGAAGACTTGGATTGTCTGTAGAGGGAGGAAAAGGGCTTCTGTGAGTGATTGCCACTTGATTATTTACTTGTTTCAGCAGATTATGTTCAGGGATGTGTGAGTCTGATGTAAGATTTATGGAGTGTTCCTGGCTTTAGATCCTATTAGATAAGCTTGGCTCTTGTTTTTGTTGTAATCTCGTACATTTCACCTGGTTACTGTGATTGATGATTTTTGTGGAAAGCTACTAAAGAGGGGAGCAATGTGAGATCCTTGCTCAGGGCTTGCTTGACTGGAGAACTGGTGCTGTGGTTTCCCTGAAGCAGCATTTCATATGGGAGGATGGGCAGGGGCAATGCCCAGTCAGCTTATAGCTTGTCGTGTGGTGGTAAAAACGTAGCTTCTTCAAGGCTTTTGTAGTGAAAACTCAGAATCTTCCAAACAGCTATGTATGTTGTTTTTCTTTTAAAAAGCGAACACATAATACTGTACTTAGAGTTTATTTAGTGTTATGTGAAGTTTCCTGTGTTAAAAATATCATTTTCTCTACTAGAAGACATTATTAGTCTTGTACAATTAAAACTCTTGCTTTAGAATGCATAATTATTTACTCCCTCCTTTTTTTCCCTTCCATTAAGAATGTACCATTTAGTTATAGAATGAAGTTAATAATGAAATAAAGGTCACAAATGTATGACATTAAAACAATTAAAATAGGTGTACTTTATAAGTCATCCAAAGTAAAAAAGAAATAAAAATGAAGATTGAGAGAACCCACTGGTGCAGGAATGTTATGATTATTTTCTGTTATGTCCGGGAAACCTAAATCTTCAAAGCTCTGTGTTTTCTTTCGCAAGGTCAGCTTTCAGTAAGATCTGTCTGTTCTTCACCAGCCCCAGGGTAAAGAGTGTAGGTACTGGATAGATGATTTGGGGACTTGCCAGTCATAGTTCAACAGATATTTTCTTATTAGTTGATAATTAAAACATTTCACAATTGTAAAGGTTTTTAATGTATTTTTGTGTGTTTTATTACTATATTCCTTTAGGAGCCTTGTGAGAACTGTCTAACTTTTCTGCTATTATGAATTATAACATTTTGAAATAACACTTCATTTTCAACATGTTGAAATAATGTTTGTCTGCAAGGCATTAGAGACATTGCAAACTGCAGGAGAAAATTTATGTGTTAAGAAGACTGAAAACACAAACTTAATTTTTTATATATTTCGAATATTAACCCCTTACTGGATAAATGGTTTCAACATATTTTCTCCCATTTTATAGGTTGCCTTTTCATTTTGTTGGTTTCCTTTGCTGAGCAGAAGCTCTTTAGTTTGTTTTAATCTCTCTTGTTTAATTTTGCTTTTATTGCCTGTGCTTTTGGTGTCTAATCTGAGAAATTATTGCCAAGACCAATGTCAAGGATCTTTTTCTCTGTTTTTTTGAGCAGTTTTATGGTTTCAGGTCTCACATTTAAGTCTTTCTTCCTTTCTGAGTTAATTTTTGTGTATAGTCTAAGGTAGTATCCAGTTTCATTCTTTTGCATGAGGCTATCCAGTTTTCCCAACACCATTTATTGAAGAGACTGTCCTTTCCCCATTGCACTCATACAGCTTAGTAGCAAAAAAACAAATAAGCCAATTAAAAATTGGGCAGAGGACCTGAGTAGACATTTTTCCAAAGAAGATGTTCAGATTGCTAACAGGTACATGAAAAGGTGCTTAACATCACTAATCATCAGGGCAATGCAAATCAAAATCACAGTGAAATACCACCTCACACTTGTTAGGCCGGCTGTCCTCAAAAAGACAAGAGATAACAAGTCTTGGTGAGGATGTGGAGAAATGGAAACCCTTGTATACTGTTGGTGGAAAAGTAAATTGGTACAGCCATTATGGAAAATAGTATGGAGGTTCCTCAAAAATCTAAAAATAGAACTAACATATGATCCAGCAGTCCCACTTTTGGGTATATACCCAAAGGAAATGAAAACAAGATATTGAAAAGATATCTGCATTCTGTGTTAATGGCAGCCTTATTACAGCCTTAACAGTAGCCAAGATATGGAAACAACTTAAATGTCCATGGAAAGATGAATGGATAAAGAAGATATGATGTATATACAATGGAATATTATTCATCCATAGGCAAAAGGAAATCCTGACGTGTGCAACAACATGGATAGATCTTGAGGGCATTATGCTAAATGAAATAAAACCAGACAGAGACAAATATTATATGGTATCACTTATCTGTGGAATCTTAAAAAAAAGCCAATTTTATAGAAATGGAGAGTAGAAAGGTAAGTTGCTTGGGGCTGGGGTGAGGGGTCAAAGGGTACACACTTCCAGTTATAAGATGAATAAGGATCTAGTGCACAGCATGGTGACTATACTTAATAATTTGTTATTATATACTTGGAAGTTGCTAAGTAGATCTTAAGCATTCTTATCACGAAAACAAACAAACAAACAAACCAGAGTTAGCTGTGTGAGATGATGGAAGTGTTAATTATCTTGATCTTGGTAATCATTCCACAATGTGTATGTATATCAAATCATCACATTGCTACACTTTAAATATATAGAATTATGTCTGTCAATTGTACCTCAAAGTTGGGAGGACAAAAAGAAAATCCTTTGTATGAGTTTTCTCAGCCTTGGCACTATTGACGTTTTGAGCCCAAGAATCCTTTGTGGTGGGTGCTGTCCTATGCATCATAAGATGTTTAGGATCATCACTGCTTCTACCCACAGATACCATTAGCACTCTCACTCCTAGCAAAACTCCCACCAGAGAATCACTGCTTTCCATGGCATGAGGAGACATTAGGTTTGCATTATTTGATGAATAACTGTTTCTAATTTTTGAAAATCTAGTTGTATGACTGAAACACAGTTGAATATTGATATTTGGGTAGACAGGCCTTCTCTTGGCATATACATCTCAACCTGTCCAGGCCTAAATTTGTGCACTTCTGTATTTTAGAGAAACGACAGCCCTCTGATGCATGGATTTTGAGGTGTTTGTCTAGGTACATGGCATATGTACTAAAATGCTTCTGCCGTCTGTGTTTTAGAAGGCACTCTGATGTTCCTGCTGCCCAGGAGGCAAGGCTGTGGGGATTTCTCTTATGTTGCATCAAGAGAATTCTAGGGAGGGAGATTCTGAAATCCCTTTGTAAATACTCTGACCCACCCCAAAAGCTTTTAGTTAGGGAGGTGATTTCTGCTTCTCTTCTTCATTCCAGGGACTTAAGGGTGATGGATACCATCTCCTTCATAATGGCCTTGAAAGCAGTTACTACATTTCTGTTGGCTTCTGCACCCCCAAACTAGTTCTGGTCTGTTAAAGCCTTCCTTTCAGGCCTTTCTATTCATTTACCAGTTTGGTTGGTTTCTTATACCATATCCAAATTTTCCACAGTTTCCTTAAGGTGGGATTCAAAAGCTGAGTGTAGAATTATGACAAAACTCAGCCTGTGCCCAGTGCAGTAAGAGAGTTGCCCCAGAGTCCCCTCCCCATCCAGACCATGCTTGCCTCTTGGCTAGCTGTGCTATTTAGTCATGTTCACCATCTGCCCTGATAGGGTCCAAGATATTTAAAAATGTTTCCTAGACAGTAGAAACCCCTTTGTCCAATGTGATCAGAATCACTATTTTCAGTTAATTGAAGAGTTCTGAGCTAGGATCATGAAGATGGTATCTTGATATCTTACCTCAAAGCATAGACATGGACAGTCCTCAGTCTCTTCATTTTGGGCCGAGCCATCCTCTCAGAGTATGGTTCTCTGATTTTGGGCTATGGCAACTTTCTGGCCTAAACCATAGCCGTGACATAGTG
Source organism: Equus asinus (assembly GCF_041296235.1). Classification (NCBI taxonomy): domain Eukaryota; kingdom Metazoa; phylum Chordata; class Mammalia; order Perissodactyla; family Equidae; genus Equus; species Equus asinus. The sequence continues at coordinate 45,590,650 of NC_091818.1, forward strand.
TCTGTGGGAGATAAAATGTGTATGAACATAACTGTGGCCAGAATGAAAGTCCTCAACTATCCGGATGTGGGGGAGTGACGAGGGGTTTTTGGAGGGAATCCTGAGCTGCTCCAGCCTGTGCTTCTGACAGATAGCATTCTGAGTGGCCAGGAGAGTTAGGGACAAGCTCAGGGGTCCTTCTCTCTTGCAGCATAAGGTAATGAAAGCCTGAACTGGCTGATGAGAGGGAGGAAAGGAGGAAGCAAGGGATGGAGAAAACAAGTGAACTGATAAGCCTTAACTGACTGAATTAGGGGAGAAAAGTGGAGAAGCAGGTGGGGGTTTTGAGGCTGGGTAGCTGAGGTTGGTGGTGGCATTTTTTGGAAATGAGGAGCATGTCTGGGAGGAGGATGATGAGTTCATTTTGGACATGACTTTGAGATGTTTCTGGACACCGTGTGAGCTGAGAGTTTGGAAATAGGGAGCAGTGCTTGAGGAACACATCTGGACTGGAGTGGATTTGGGAGTCATCTTCACAGAAGTGCAGTTGAGTAGCCAGAGTGGATGAGAGCCTACAGGTAGAAAGCGAGGAGGGCAAAGGAAAGTGCGTATTTAGACATTTGGGAAGAAGAATGAGGAGAGTGAGGAAAGGTCCTGGTTTAGGATTAAGAGAAGACTTGGAACGTGCAGCTCATCGGAGCCCAGAGAGGAGAGTTTTTCCAGAAGAGAGTTCCAGATGTTGCTGGAAACCAGGAGGGCAAGGACTCAGAAAGGGCATTTGACTTGAAGCCTGGGAGGCTGCTGGTACCTGAGAAGATCAGTCAAGTTGGGAGGGTGAGGGCTGAGGATGATGACACTTCCAAAGTGTCTCCCTTCCCTTGGGGAGGTGCTATGGGGGAAGACAGCTAGTGTCAGGAGAGCTAGCAAGCCTGCAGACAAGGAGGGAGAGGCCAAAGTGCATGGAAGAAGTGGAACCAGGTCCCCATGGATGGACACAGTCTTTCCATCTGTATCTGTTATTCCAATTTTGCAGAGTAATCTACTCCATACAGAAGAAAGACGTTTCTGAAGGGCCCTTAGAGCCGGAGTGTGCCTTGTGTGCTTTGATTTTGGTTTATTATCGGTGACTAACTCTCAGCATGCCTTTTGTTGAAGGCTACGGAACAGCCTCAACCAGCATCATGAGCCTCATGGTGTCTCTCAGGATTAAGTGCAGGCCTGTTTGCCACTGTCCTGCCTTTGGAAGGAGGGATTTGCAGTTGAGATTCTCAGAGTTTCACTTTGGGATGTGTGGTTCCCAAGTTGTCTGATTCCATTTCTTATGTATATAGTGAATGAATGGTGACTTACACCTGCGGTACTGAGCCAGCAAGGTTCAATAGGGAACAAGATGCACCTTGCTTTCACGTATTGTCTGCATTGCTTCTGCCTTTCTCAGTCTTGTATGTTTGTCTTTTCCTCTCTGGTAATAGATAACAAATGTAAGTTAGCAGTCACATCTACAAAGCTAGCCTCAAACTCACATGGTGATTCAAATGAAAAATAGAGAAGAAGATGATACACACCAGGTCAGTTGGGAGGGGAGAGAGCTGACCCTCTGTAGGGGACAGTTTAGCCCCTGGAGGGCAAGAGGCAGGACCCATGCTGGGAGGGCTGGGTTAAGGGGAGAAATGCAGAATTTTTGCAACACAGACGGTAGGTCCTCATGGAAGAGAAAAATCTTGGAATCCTTGCTAAATTATTTGATTATTATGACTATGATCATTATCATCATTATTATATGGATGTTGGGAGTGGGTGTAGTTGAAGAAAGAAAAAAGGTTTTGAAGAACTTCAGGGGTTTAACTTCTGTTCTTCTGATTCTAGGGTTTTGTCTGAAATACCACCTTTATTTGGTTAGGTGTTTTTTAGCACTTGGGTTACAGCGTTTGGAACACTACATCTTTGTGATATGTTAGCTGTAAATATATTTAAAATTAGATTCCTAGAAATCGGGTTGAGGGAGCTCTTGGCCACGGGGCATAGGTGATGTTTTGAGCACCTGCTTTGAAACCTTACTGTGCTGGCTGTTCTTACTATCTGTAGACTGCCCAACTCGTGATGTTGTAAGAATGTGGTTTTCTTTGTAAGTCTTAAGGCTCTTTGGCATTTGTTTATTTATTATTATGGCAACATTGATTTATAACATATAAATTTCATCATATTTTGATTTGTGTAGATTACATCATGTGTAACACCCTAAGACTAATTACAGTCCATCACCACACACATGTGCCTAATCACCCCTTTCGCCGTCCTTGTCCTTCCTCCCCTCTTCCCCTCTGGTAACCACCAATCCAGTCTCTGTCTCTCTGTGATTGTTTGTTGTTGTTTTTATCTTCTACTTATGAGTGAGATCATACAATATTTGGCTTTCTCCCTCTGACTTATTTCACTTAGCAAAGTACCCTCAGGGTCCATCCATGTTGTCACAAATGGCAGGATTTCATGTTTCTTATGGCTGAGTGGTGCTCCATTGTGTATATATACCACATCTTCTTTGTCTGTTCATCCCTTGATAGGCACCTAGGTTGCTTCCAAGTCTTGGCTATTGTAAATAATGCTGCAGTGCACACCAGAGTGCATGTGTCTTTAGACATTTGTTTTCATGTTCTTTGGATAAATACCTAGCAGAGAAATAGCTGGATTGTATAGTAGTTCTATTCTTAAATTTTTGAGGAATCTCCATACCGGTTTCCATAGTGGCTACACCAGTTCACACTCCCACCAGCAGCGTATGAGAGTTTCCACATCCCCTCCAACACTTGTTCACACCAGTTCACACTCCCCCAGCAGTGTATGAAAGAGCTCCACATCCTCTCCAACACTTGTTATTTCCTGTCTTGTTAATTATAGTCATTCTGATGGGAGTGAGGTGATATCTCGTTGTAGTTTTGATTTGCATTTCCCTGGTAGTTAATGATGTTGAACATCTTTTCATGTGCCTGTTGGCCATCTGTATATCTTCTTTGGAGAAATGTCTGTTCAGATATTTTGCCCATTTTTTAATTGAATTGTTAGTTTTGTTGTTGTTCAGATGTATGAGTTCTTTATTTATTTTGGATATTAACCCCTTATCATGATATATGGTTTGCAAATATCTTCTCCCAATTGTTAGGTGTCTTTTTGTTTTGTTGATGGTTTCCTTTGCTGTGCAGAAGCTTTTTAGTTTGATGTAGTCCTATTTGTTTATTTTTTCTGTTGTTTCCCTTGCCCGGTCAGACATGGTACTTGAAAATATACTGCTAAGACTGATGTTGAAGAGCGTACTGCCTATGTTTTCTTCTATAAGTTTCATGGTTTAAGGTCTTACATTCAAGTCTTTAATCCATTTTGAGTTGATTTCTGTGCATGGTGTAAGGTAATGGTCTACTTTCATTCTTTTGCATGAGGCTGTCCAGTTTTCCCAACACCATTTATTGAAGAGACTCTCCTTTCCCCATTGTATGTTCTTGGCTCCCTTGTCAAAAATTAGCTGTCCATAGATGTGTGGGTTTATTTCTGGGGCTGTCAATTCTGTTCCATTGATCTGTGTGTCTGTTTTTGTGCCAGTACCATGCTGTTTTGGTTACTGTAGCTTTTGTATCATATTTTGAAATGAAGGATTGTGATGCCTCCAGCTTTGGTCTTTTTTCTCAGGGCTCCTTTGGCTGTTCTGGGTCTTTTGTCATTCCATAGAAATTTTAGGATTCTTTGTTCTATTTCTGTGAAAAATGTTGTTGGAACTTTGATAAGGATTGCGTTGAATCTGTAGATAGCTTTCTGAAGCATGGACATTTTAATGATGTTAATTCTTCCAATCCAGGAGCATGGAATATCTTTCCATTTCTTTGTGTCTTTTTCAATTTCTTTCAACAATGTTTTATAGTTTTTGGTGTGCAGATCTTTCACCTCTTTGGTTAAATTTATTCCTAGTTATTTTATTCTTTTTGTTGCAGTTGTGAATGGGATTGTATTCTTAATTTCTCTTTCTGCTACTTTGTTGTTGGTGTGTAGAAATGCAACTGATATTTTTATGTTGTTTTTGTATCCTGAAACTTTACTGTATTCATTTAATATTTCTAAAAGTTTTTTTGGTGGATTCTTTAGGGTTTTCTGTATATAAAATCATGTTGCCTGCAAATGGTGACAGTTTCACTTCTTCCTTTCCAGTTTGGATCTCTTTTATTTCTTTTTCTTGCCTGATTGCTCTGGCTAAGACTTCCAATACTATGTTAAATAAGAGTGGTGAAAGTGGACATCCGCAAGTCTGGTTCTTGTTCTTAGAGGGATAGATTTCAGTTTTTCTCCATTGAGAATGATGTTAGTTGTGGGCTTGTCATATATGGCGTTTATTATGTGACATACTTACTTTCATTTTATTTATGCATTTTATTCAGAGTTTTTATCATAAATGGATGCTGTATGTTGTCAGCTGCTTTCTCTGGATCTGTTGAGATGATCATGTGATTTTTATTCTTCATTTTTTAAATGTGTATCATGTTGATTGATTTGAAGATGTTGAACCATCCCTGCATCTCTGGAATAAATCCCACTTGATCATGGTGTATGATCTTTTTAATATATTGTTGTATTTGATTTGCTAGTATTTTGTTGAGGATTTTTGCATTGATGTTCATCAGTGATATTGGCCTGTAATTTTCTTTTTTCTTGTCCTTGTCTGGTTTTGGTATCAGGGTAGTGTTGGCTTTGTAGAATGAGTTAGGGAGCTTGCCCTCTTCTACAATTTTTTGGAAGAGTTTGAGAAGGGTAAGTTTTAAGTCTTCGTTGAATGTTTGGTAGAATTCACCAGGGAAGCTGTCTGGTCCTAGACTTTTATTTTTTTGGGAGGTTTTTGATTACTGTTTTGATCTACTTACTGGTGATTGGCCTATTCAAATTCTCTATTTCTTCTTCTTTTTTTTTTTTTTTTAAAGATTTGCACCTGTTCTAACATCTGTTGGCAATCTTTTTTTTTTGTTCTCCCTAAAGCCCCTCAGTATGTAGTTATATATTCTAGTTGTGAGTGCCTCTGGTTGTGCTATGTGGGACACTGCCTCAGCATAGCCTGATGAGCAGTGCCATGTGTCGGTGCCCAGGATCTGAGCCAGTGAAACCCTGGGCTGCCGAAGTGGAGCGTGTGAACTTAACCACTCAGCCATGGGGCTGGCCCATCTCTATTTCTTCTTGATTCAGTTTTGAAAGGTTGTATGATTCTAAGAATTTATTCGTTCCTTCTAGGTTATTCAGTTTGTTGGCATATAGCTTTTCATAGGATTCTCTTATAAATCTTTTGTATTTCTGAGGTGTCCATTGTAATTTCTCCTCTTTCATTTCTGATTTCATTTATTTGAGCCTTCTCTTTTTTTTTTTTTTTTGGTGAGTCTGGCTAAAGGTTTGTCAATTCTGTTTATCTTTACAAAGAATCAATTCTTGGTTTTGTTGATTTTTTTTCTATTGTTTTAGTTTCTATTTTACTTATTTCTGCTCTGATTTTTTATTATTTCTTTCCTTCTACTGATTTTGGGCTTTGTTCTTTTTCCACTTCCTTTAGGTGCACTGTTAGATTGTTTACTTGAGATTTTTATTGTTTGTTGAGGTAGGCCTGTATTACTATAAACTTCCCTCTTAGAACCGCTTTTACTGTATCCCATAGATTTTGGCATGTCATATTTTCATTTTCATTTGTTTCCAGGTATTTTTTGTTTTCTCCTTTGATTTCTTCATTGGCCCAGTGGTTGTTCAATAGCATTTTGTTTAATCTCCATGTATTTTTGTCTTTTCTGATTTTCTTCCTGTAGTTGATTTCTAGTTTCATACCATTGTGGTCAGAAAAGATGCTTGGATTTATTTCAGTCTTCTTAAACTTATTGAGACTTGTTTTGTGGCCTAATGTGTGATCCGCCCTGGAGAGAGTGCATTTGAAAAGAATGTGTATTTTTTGGTTTTTGGATGGAATGTTCTGTATATATCTACTAAGTCCATCTGGTCTAATGTGTCAGTTAAGGCCAACGTTTCCTCATTGCTCTTCTGTTTGGGTCTATCCATTGGTGTAAGTGGAGTGTTAAAGTCCCCTACTATTATTGTGTTACTGTCTATTTTTCCTTTTATGCCTGTTAATAATTGCTTTATATATTTAGGTGCTGCTATGTTGGGTGTATAGATATTTACATGTGTTATATCCTCTTGTTGGATTGTTCCCTTTATCATTATGTAGTGCCTTTGTCTCTTGTTACAGTTTTTGTTTTAAAGTCTATTTTGTTTTCTATAAGTATTGCTACCCAAGCTTTCTTTTCATTGCCATTTGCATAGAGTATCTTTTTCTATCCCTTAACTTTCAGTTTGTGTGTCTTTAGGTATGAAGTCTCTCTTATATGCAGCATATATATGGGTCTTATTTTTTTTATCCGGTCAGTCTCCCTATGCCTTTTTGTGTGTGTGTGTGTGTGTGTGAGGAAGATTGACCATGAGCTAACATCTGTTGCCAGTCTTCCTGTTTTTGCTTGAGGAAGATTGTCACTGAGCTAACATCTGTGCCTGTCTTTTCTCTATTTTATGTGGGATGCCTCCATAGTGTTGCTTGATGAGCAGTACTAGGTCCACACCCAGGAGCTGAACCTGCAAATCCCAGAACACCAAAGCAGAGCATGCAAACTTAACCATTACACCATGGGGCCGGCCCCCACCCTGTGCCTTTTGATTGGAGTATTTAGTCCATTGACATTTAAAGTAGCTATTGATAAGAATGTACTTATTGCCATTTTGTTACTTTTTTCTGGGTGTGTTAGTAGTTCTTCTCTGTTCCTTTTTCTTCTCTTGCTCTCTTTCCTTGTGTTTTGATGGCTTTCTTTAGTATTATGCTTGGGTTCCTTTTCTTAGTTTTTTATGTATTCGTTATAGTTTTCTGGTTTGTGATTACCATGAGGCTTATCTATAATAACCTATGTATGTAGCAATCTATATTGAGTTGATGGCCACTTTAGTTTGACCTCTTTCTAAAAGCTTTACTCTTTTACTCCCCTCCTTCCACATTTTATGTGTTTGATATCATATCTAATCTCTTTTTTTTTGAGTGTGTGTATCTGTTAACCTTTTATCATGGAAGTAGGTAATTTTAGTACTTTGTCTTTTGACTTTCATATTTTCTTAATAGGTAGTTGAGCTGCTACATTTACTGTGTTTTTGCCTTTACCAGTGATTTTATTGCTTTTTTTGGTATAATTTTCTTATTCCTATTTGTAATCTTCTCTTTCCCATTTAAATAAGTCCCTTTGGCATTTTTTGTGAGACTGATTTCTAGGTGATAAACTCCACTAATTTTTGCTTGTCTGGGAAACTCTTTATCTCTCTTTCCATTCTGAATGATAATTTTGCCAGGTAGAGTGTTCTTGGCTATACCTTTTTTCCTTTCAGCCCTTTAAATATATTGTGCCACTCCCTTTTAGCCTGTAAGGTTTCTGCTGAGATGTTAGCTGATAGCCTTAAGGAGTTTCCTTTGTATGTAACTTGTTGCCTTTCTCTTGCAGCTTTTACGATTCTTTCTTTATCTTTAATTCTTGACATTTTAATTATAATGTATCTTGTGTGGGCCCTTTTGGGTTTATCTTGTTTGGTGCTCTCTGTGCTTTCTGTAGCTGGATGTTTGTTTCCTTCCTTAGTTAGGAAAGTTTTCAGCTATTCTTTCTTCAGATAGTTTCTCTGCCCCTTTGTCTCTTTCTTCTTCTTCTGAGACACCTATAATACACATGTTAGTGGGCTTGATGTTGTCCCAGAGGTCCCTTAGACTGTTCTCGTTCTTTTTAATTATTTTTTCTTTTATCTGTTCAACTTCAGTGATTTCCTCTAGTCTTTCATCCAGCTCGCTGATCCATTCTTCTGTATCATCTGCTTTGCTATTGAATCCCTCTAGTGAATGTTTCATTTCCAGTGTTGTATTCTTCATTTCTGATTGATTCTTTTTTATATTTTCCAATTCTTTGTTGAAGTTCTCACTAAGTTTGTCCATTGTTCTCCCAAGATCATTGAGCATCTATGACTTTTTGTTTGAACTCTTTGTCAGGTAGATTGTTTATTTCTGTTTCTTTTAGTTTTTTTTTTTTTTAAAGATTTTATTTTTTTCCCCTTTTTCTCATCAAAGCACCCTGGTACATAGTTGCATTTTTTTTTTTTAGTTGTGGGTCTTTCTAGTTGTGGCATGTGGGACACCGCCTCAGCATGGCCTGATGAGCGGTTCCCTGTCTGCGCCCAGGATCCAAACCGGTGAAACCCTGGGCTGCCGAAGTGGAGCACACGAACTTAACCTCTCGGCCATGGGGCTGGTCCCTTTTTTAGTTTTTTATTTGGGGTTTTGTCCTGTTCCCTTACTTGGAATGTATTCCTTTGCCTCCTCGTTTTGCCTCTTTCTCTGTGGTAATATCTATGTATTAAGTAGGTGAGCTATTTTCTCCTGATCTTGAAGAGGTGGCCTTGTGTAAGAGACACTTTTGAGGTCCAGCAGTGTGCTTCCCTCTCGTCCCCAGTTCCAGATGTCCCATGGGTGACCCCTGTGTGGGCTACATGTGTCCTTCTCTTGTGGCAGGGTTGCTCTTGCTGCAGGTACCCAGGGAGGCTAGGCTGTTGTTCCCCTGGATGGCTGGTTGTAATGCTCAGCTGCATGTGGCTGCTGGGGACCCTTAAGTCACTTTATCAGGTATAGGGAGCCCCAGCACAGTTGACTGCAAGGTCTAATAGTACATTCCTGTTGCAGTTTTTCTGTTTAGTGAATAGGCCCCCAGTGTGGCTGTTTGCTAGGCTTACAACTGCTGCAGTCCTCCAGCCTGCAAGGCTCTTGTCAGCTCTCTCAGGCTTGCAGCTGAGTGGGGCTGGCCTCAGCAATGGGAGCACCCACTTGTTTTGGGCTTTGGAAGGTGGGGCCAATCCTGTATGTGACTGTTTGAGAATCACAAGTCTTCTGCAGCTGACAAGCCCCACCACCTGCAGGGCCACACACACCATCAACACAGTCCTGCCCTGTGCATGTTCCCCCACACCCTGAAGCAGACCCAGTCTCCCTATTGCAGAGTACCCCCACACTCCACCAATGCCCCCCATACTCCACCTGCTTCTTGTGCACACCTTGCACCTCAGAGGCAGACCCACTTGCCCAGCTGCAGAGGATCCAGGCATCCAGCCTATGCAGGCCCACAAGTTGCCTGAGGGCTTGCTGTTGGGTGGGGCAAGTCGCTACAGTGGGCTGCCTGCCCTGGCTGAGATGGATTAAATTGGTGCTCTAGAGGGTGGGGGAGACCCTGGTTAACAGGCCAAGGGAAGAACTCCAGTGGCATCTGCCAGCATCTATGTTAACATGACTGTGCTTGTTGGCAATGTCTCAGTCCCTGGAGAGGTCTCATCTCTTACTGAGATGCACCCAGAGCCTATCAGGTGAGTCTCTTTTCACCAAAGGACTGTGTACCTTTCTTTCTGGTGACTTTATGTTACTTTCCCAAATGGGTGAATTGGTGTGTGTGCCCTTTAAGAGCCAGCTTTTTTCCGTTTATGTCTTATAGCTTTCCTGGCATTATTCCCCATTGTAGTTAGTAGCCAGCAAAGCCAGATATTATGACACTCATCTCAGTTTTGCTGAGTCCAAAAGATGCATATAGTGTTAAGGCCCCCCAGCTCAGATCCCTTGCTCCTCCAGGGAAGGCTGCATACCTTAGGATTGCTCCTGGCTGGCCATGAAGCACCACAGCTTGTGAAGGTGGCTTTTTTTCTCTCCAGAAAGGAACTTCTGTCTCTTCCGCCTCACTCAGGACTGTCCCTTCTTGCAGGGGTTCTTTTTAAGCTGTTTTCTGTTCTCTCTCAGGGGTAATTGTTCCGGGAGTACTTGTAAGTTTGTTGTGTCTATGGGAGGAGGTGAGTTCAGAGTCTGCCTAAGCCACCATCTTTACACCAACCCCCTCTTTATCTCTATCTCTTATATGAGTTTTCATGTCCTCATGTCTCTTATAAAGCAGATGCACATTAAGAAAATTCTTCTCCTGCTTTCTCTTTCTCTCCTCTGTGACTCTGTTCTTTTCCTTCACTGCAACTTCATGAAGTAGGAACATAGGAAATAGAATCTGCATTTGGCAGAGGACTGAGCTGGGAATAATGTTCCTGATTGCATCTGTGTGTTTCTGCCTTGAGAGGGGACCCAGGCCTCTGGACTTTGTTTTGTACATTTCCAAGAAGAACATCTCCCCTCTCTCTGGTTCATTCTGCTGTGGTATTATTTCTGAAGGCTGTTTCTTTGCCTTCAGTTTTGACAACCATGATTTAGTTTCTGAGATGTTGAAAGGGGAGTAAAAGGGCATGGAAGAGAGAGCAGGAGGGGAAGGAATATTCTCATGATTTTAGTCGGAAGGAAATCACTCAGAGAGAAAAACATAAGTGGGTCAGATCCCAGGAAGACATATTTAATAAGTGGCACCATACTACACAGCCCTTTTTTACATAATTGTTGTTACTAGGGGTAACTAAGAGAATGAGTACATTCAGTCTGAGGTCAGAACATGTATCATTGCTGACTGTGACTATAATCAGCAGAAATAGCTCATTTCAAGTTTGAGAACACCATAGAGGAGAGGGTCTTGGTGAGGGCTCATTATCTGGAATCAAGAAATGTACAGTAAAGTGGGCTCATTAATTTCAAGAAGGTACCTTTTGGGGGTGTGCCACTTTTTATAGGTTTGAATAATTGGGCCTCCTCTGAGTGTGTATTTGTGTGTGTATGTGAACGTGTGTATATGTGTGTGCATATGTGTTATGATTGTGTATACAATTGCAAATGCATGTGTTTCTGTGTATATGTGTGCATACATGGTTTGTGCAATGCGTATTTGTGTATACATACAAATGTGTGTATATGTACGTGTTGTGTGTGTTGTGTATGATGTGTGTACGCGCATGTGCATATATTTGATTTGCGAAGTCCTCTTGGGAGGGAATATCGCTGGGCAGCCTCTGCCTGTGGCCCTCCAACTTTCCTTTCAAGGAGGGATAACAGTTGTAAATGGCCCAGCTATTAGGCAGAAGTGCCTGAAAGTATATAAAATACATTATTTTATATGTAATGTGTATCCCACATATGTTGTGGGAGTTAATATGTTTTAACAGCGGGTGCAGAGGTGTCACAGACATCTGTAATAAAAACGTCAGTGCCTCCTCGTTATAACCTTTGTGAATGATTTCCTGGACACAAGATAGAAGATGCTGCTCGAAGTACAAGGGGATTAATGGTTTTTTGCCAGGGAGGACTGGTTAATGATTAGTATTTCTGGTAACAAACGTGCTGTGTGAGTTTTTGTAGGACTTGAAGTGTTACCAACACTACACTGATTCAGTGACACCTGGGTCTCCGTTTCTTCCTCATTCTCCTGTTGACTTTGGCCAGAGCTGTCAGATCCATTTTACTTTTCTTTCTTTAAACCTGTAGCATTTGCATCCTGTAAAGACCAATGAGAGGTCAGTCTTCCTCTCCATGTGGCCCATGAGAAAAGCTGACCCTTTTCAAAGCAACAGTGGTTAGTGGCCTCCCCTGCTGTTTTCTCCTTGGTCTCTTTAGGGCAGATTTTTACTTTTGCTTTATTTGCCATTCTGGAGTCCACTGTGTACTTAATGCCTGTCGTCCACTGACCCCCCTCGACTTGGGGGCCACTGGGTGTGCACAATGATGATTCTGTGTTGATGCTGATTTTCTAGGATCCTACTGGGGGCTTACTCTCTTCTTTACTAGGTAACCAAAGACTGCAAAAAACTTATAGAAAAGCCCATAGAAGCCCTGCTGTAAGAAATAGTTAATTATATGAGAGAGGTAATGGCACTGGTTATAGTGAAATGTGCATCTACATAATAATACACATTATTTTTTTAAATGTTGCTGTTTAATAAAGTAAGCTTCAGATTTGAATATTGTACTTGAGAAAAGTTTAAAAAAGAGATTATGAAAGTCTAACTGGCTATACTACAGTATACTGTCATAGAGTAGGGCAGAGTATACTATAGAATAGAATAGTATAGCACAGCGTTGTATAGTATAGAATAGTAGAGAGTAGTATAGCATAGTGTGTAGAATAGTATAGTGTAGAATAGAATACAGTAGTATTACATAGCATAGCATTATATAGTACAGAATTGTGTAGAGTGGTATCGCATAGCTTAGACTTATATAGTATAGAATCGTATAAAGTAGTATAGCACAGGACAGCATTGTATAGAATAGTGTAGCATAATATAGCATAGCCTAGTGTTGTATAGAATAGCATTGCATCTCCCATCCTTGCTATTTTTTTGTTTACTGTGAGACTCAAGGCTGAGAGATAAGAGGGTGAAAAGATTGTTTCCTCTATTTCTAGTGCCATTTATTTATTTCTCAGACATCATTTATTGGTCCCTGTTTATTTGCTAGTATTCTGTGTAGCAGTGCAGTCTATGCATTCTGTGTGGTATGAAATAGGATATTTTTATGTAATTAGTTGCATCATGCCTCACATATGTCAAATGCTCAGTGCATTTTAGCTGCTACTCTTCTAAATACTTCTTTAAAAGTACTTTCCCTCATTCAAAAAAAAAGACACGCTATACATACCATACAATGTGGACAATCAGAGCGTTTTCATGAACCGGGGTTTCATTTTAACAAAAATACAAACTTACTGGGGAAAACCCACTGGTGTTCAAAATGCCAGGGCCCTTGGACATTTTGTGCTGTGAATGATTTTACCTGTTGGACTGGCTGTAGAAAGGACATCTGGTTTGTCTGTCTTTTCTCCCTTCTTTCATCTTGGCAATCTTTTTCAGAGAAACCCTTAGTTGTCAGAAAACTGCTGATTAGTATTCCATCTAGACTGCAGCTGTGAAGAGTGAGTATGCAAGGCAACGTCTGAGGAAGCGCTTTGCTCTGTTTGCTGTTGGGGCTATGAAGCAGGTTCTCCCAGCACCACCTCCAGGGCCACTACCACCACCAGGACCACCGTTGTCCCTGGCTTGTCCTGTGGCCATGGGGTGCGCCCCCCCCCTTTTTTTTTTTAAGATTGTACCTGAGCTAACATTTGTTGCCAATCTTCCTCTTTTTTTTCTTCTTCTCCCCAAATCCGCCTAGTTGTATATTCTAGTTGGAGGTCCTTCTAGTTGTGCTGTGTGGGATGCTGCCTCAGCATGGCTTGATGAGTGGTGCTAGGTCTGTATCCAGGATCTGAACTGGCAAAACTCTGGGCCACTGAAGTGGAGTGCGCAAACTTAACCACTTAGCCACAGGGCCGGCCCCGTGGGGCTCCTTCTTTACCAGACCTTGGCTAGAACCCTCCTTGTGGGGGAGAGTGAGTGGGACAGCCAGCGTTAGGCGCTCTGAGAAGTGAACATGACATTGTGGTTGGCTGCCCATGTCTCTGTCTGAAGAGACCTGTGTTCAGGGTATCTGCTAACCCAGATACTGTAGCAGAGGGTCCTTTCCAGGGAAGAGTGTTAGTGCATTTCCTCTGAGCCGTGTCTAGTTTCCTCCTTTCTGAAGCCCTTTACAAAGAGAACTATGGTTTCTCAGGCTTAAGAATTAAAGTCAAAGAACAGTTTAGAGTGTCCTTTTTGAGTTGCTGGCCTTGCTGTGAACAGTTTATCTAGTTGTTCATCATTAAGAGTCCTCACAGTCCCCATCCCAGTGGAAGACTTCCTCTTATCCAAAGAAATATTCTAACACATCTAAATCAGGAAATTTTAGTGATAGAATTATGACTCTTGTTTTAATTTTAATAGATGATTACTCTATCTAGCAAGCTCCAAAATCAGAATTGTGATACAGTTAATATAAATCATTGATTATAAGTACTTAAAGTTGTCAGCCCCTTGCATAGCTCCAAAGGACTGAGGAGTGGATAAACTTTGCCTTAAATCCCAGTTGTCCCTTAAGTTTTCTCTGATTGAGATGCTCCAGGTCACAGAACATTCTTGAGTTTTCATTGTACTCTTAATTGTCAGTATCCAGTTTAGATCTTGATGGATGCAAGACTTGGAACCCCTAGAAGGCAGGAATTGCTCCTCTTCCCATTGTGTCATGTCTGGTGTCCAGGGCACTTCCAGGCACTCAAATATGCTTGCTGATTTTTGGATTTCTTTAGGGTTTTGGATTTCTTTCTTCTGTCCCAGCGCAGCTGTCTTTGTGGGAAGCCTTATCGCTGGTTTTTGCATGGGGCCTGGAATGAGGAAGGATCAGGAGATGGAGTTGCTGAGGCTACTTGGAATTTCTAAGAGGCCTTTGGCTTCAGGGATGTACTTTAGTCAAGAGCTCAACATCCCAAACTTAGTTCCTCCCCAGTAAATTGTTTAACATAGTTTCTTTGCTCTTACTTTGGTTAAGATGATCCTTGCTTATTTTATATTACTTCACTTTTCTATTGGCCCAGAACTGTTAATAAACTAGTTAGTAGGGAGATTCATGTGTAAGGCTCATGATGGTCTGCTAACATGTCTCTTAAAGCGTGTTAGTTGAAAAACTGCATTTACAGCCAAAATAGTACTCTTGAAAAAACCCATCTTCCCAAGAGCAACTCTCAGTGCCGTGGAAATAAGGCGTTTGTGCAAAGGGAAGCCAGGCCTTGGCCTGGGAGGACTGAAGTCTTGGGACATTGATGTTTATTAATGAACCTTTAAGGGGATTATTTATTTGCCAAGTACATTGTGGATTTTCTCAACCATTAGGGCTTTTTAGGTTGAGATTGCTGTTGGATGCTGGTGTTTCCTCGAGTTTGCCCTGTCAGCATGTTTCTCTGTGGCTGAGGGCGGTGATCCAGTCACATGGATTCTCACTGCTGTTTCCTTCTCTGCAAAACAAGCACCATTCCCCAGCCTGAAGCCTCGTCCTCCCACGCATTTCCACTCCCAGTCCTCTGTCATGACTGCTGCTCAACCTAACCCCTGTCTGAGACAATCATTCTGTAGGAAAATGTACCTCCGTTCCAACGGCTCCTGAGGAACCAGCATCTGGAACACAGCCTTGTGAGCGTGGTTGCCCCATGTGGCTGGAGGGGAGCTCAGGGCCTTGCACACCTGAGGGGAGCGTGCTGGGTGACCTTGGGACACCCAGTGGGAAGTGGGTCACAGAGCGAGGGCCTTTATGTCTCTTTTTTCTTTCTTTCAAGGAGGCCCAGGGCAAGGTGGGCCTTGTAGCTGAGATTGCATTATGCCCATTGGAGTTGTTGGGGAACTCAGGTCTCTGATTTGCATCAACATGGGGACACCCCTGTGTCCCCGCGAGGCAGCACTCTATCCTCATCTCTTTCATTTTTTTTGTGCCCTAGCCTTCCACTCAATAGTAAACAAATGCACTGAATTGCTAGTGCAGTCCTGTCTGAGCTGTTTGGGGTGAAGTCAGAGAAACTAAAGTGATGCGTCCCCAAATATATTAACTCTATTCATTCCGCTGCCGCTTCATGAAATGACAAAGGTCATGTGCATTGCTCAGTAGGCAGCATTCGGATCTCAACAGTGTTTTTCAGGAAAAATTTTAGTCTTTAGACATCAAGATGTTGTCTTCTAATAAGAAATGAGTGGTTTTAAATACGAGGAAACATGAATGATGGTTCTCAGTGCCCTGCAACCGAGGACTTAACATTTCAAATCTGAAAATATTTAGTGTTGATTGGAGATGCCAAAGCCATATTCCCAGTCCACCGCTGGAACACATCCCTCAACAGTGGAACTGAAGTTTCATGGCAACAGTTTTTGGGTGTTCAGCCTACCCTCTGAGCAGGAGGGTGGGATTAATCACTTGCATTAGAACAAAATAATTGAATGGCTACAAAGTATAAATGATTAATTGTCAGCACAGCTGGAAAAGGCCCTACCCCAAGGTTTTGATTGGCCCATATATCAATCCTAGTTGATTTTACTGTCTGAGATTGAGGCAAGGATGGCCTGGGTAGATTTCTTCAGGCTCCCACCTGGCAAAGTGGAGACATTGACTTGCCCCTTGGGGCTCCACACTGCCTGCTGTCCACAAGATGCCAGTGACGGATGAAGGCACTCCAGTGGGTGAGGAATGACATCTGTTAGGAAGGGTGACTGACATCCAATAAAGAATGTTCTGATTCCCTCGAGGTTTTCTCTTTTTCATGAAAGTTGTGTCTAGAACATCCAGAATCTGCCTTCCCCCCACCCCCTTCCTAAGGAATTACCAACATGTTGCCCCACACCATCACCATTGCTCACTGTTTAGGCCATAGAGGGCACAGATGGATCTCAGTGCTGCCCTGGCTTGGCCTAGAGGCCTGGGTTGCCGTAGCTTGTAGCAAGGGGGCTTCCAGGGGCCATAACCTTCTATTACATATGAAGGATTTGAGGCATCTAGAGAAATGCTCACAGTTTAACAGGACGGAAATTATAGTACAGCATGTAGTGGACTACGCTGGAGCTGTTAAGAAAGAAAGAGCAGGATCTATATTTACTGGCCTTGGAAAGTTCCCAAGAAAGTAAAGAAGCAAGACAAAAAAGGATCATCTCCCATGATCCTGTTTCTGTTAAAAAAAAAAAAAAAAAACTGCGTGGGTTTTGTGCTTGTGTAAGTGTAGGAAATATGCGGAAGATGCACAGAATCTTCTTCCGGTGGTTCATGCTGGGAAGTGGGATGGGGTTTGGGAGTAGGTGGAAAGGGGCTTATGTGTTACTTTTATACAATTTTATTTTTCAAAGCAAATGATTTAGGTTAAATTTGAGTGATGGGTTGGCCTGGCTGTGCTGCAAAGTAGGTATAAACACGCAATGGCTTCAAACAATAACAGTTTGTTTCTTAATCACAAAAGAAGTTGGGGTCCTAGGTCTTGGGCTGGGCTGGGTGCATGCCGCTCCTGTGTCTCTGTCCTCACGCGCCAGGTGTGGCAGTCCGGCTGTCCTTGGCAATGGCTTTCCCGAGGGGAAGGAGACGGGTGCATTGGGAGGGTCTTTGCGCAGGCTGAGGGGGCAGAGTCCCATGGCCCTGCCTGGAGCTCAGTCCTGCCGGCAAGGAGGCTGCAGTGGGGTCCGGGCAGAGAAGGAAGTAGGTTTGGTCAGCGCTGGCAGCTGTTTTTACCACAGGTGATGTGTGATGCGTGATTCTCATTGAAATACAGACTGTTCCAGTTTTCAGATTTTGTTCATTTTATTTACTATGCTAGCTCTTAGAAGATAGGAGTATCCCAAGTGGGCATTAGTGCTAATTGTGTATTTCTGTAGTATTAATGCAGTATTCCTCAGGAATGTATTAATGTTTCCTTTTGTTTCATACCCCAGGAGTTCTAAAGATACTTCCTTTGTATAGTTTTCTTCATGAGTTATTCTGCACATACTCCCTTTCGTTAAGGGGACAAAGTACCTGGGGTGAGGATGGCCGTCTCACTTGTCTAGCAGCTACATGACCAGTGGTGCTTTCAGTGGAGAGACTTTTTTTTGTACCAAAGATGGTATTTGGAAAACTCCCAGATTTTAGGATAAGGAAAATTTTGGGCATGTGAGTTCATTTAAATAAATGTTCAGACTTGGTTTCAGTGGCTTATGTTCTTATAGTATAAAAGGTGTACCTTTTGGGGGAAATTTTTTTTTTTTGAGAAAGATTAGCCCTGAGCTAGCATCTGTTGCCCATCCTCTTTGCTGAGGGAAGACTGGCCCTGAGCTAACATCCGTGCCCATCTTCCTCTACTTTATATGTGGGACACCTACCACAGTATGGTTTGACAAGCGGTGCCCATGTCCGCACCTGGGATCCGAACCAGCGAACCCTAGGCTGCCGAAGCAGAACGTGCGCACTTAACTGCTGCGCCACTGGGCTGGTCCTGGGGGAAATATTTTTAAAAATATATTTTATTGGAAAGGCATTGAAACAAAGTTAAAGATCTATTTTTTTTTTGCATAATACCTTTCATATGGCTACTTATTGTATAATTGTAACTTTCACATACATTCTACTCTACTATTTTTTACTTAATATTTTTATTTATTCAGTGCATCATTCAGTCTTTCCACAGAATTCTGTGGTGCATTCCCTAGGGCTGAGGCTCGGTGCTGAGTGCCACCACACAGAGGTAGAAATGGGAGACACACATGGTCACTGATCTTGTGGAGGAGGCTGACTAGCACAGGACACAGTGCTGCTGATGGAAGGGGCTGGCAGTATGTGCGAGGGTTGAGGCCCAGAACCCAGGGAGCAGAGGTGAAGGCTCTGGACATGTCCCCAGAATTGAATGGGGTAAGAGTTGTTCAGGAAGAGAGACAGGGAGAGGTGGTGAAGGGAAACAGGACCTGGAGAGGAGGCAGTGGCCAGGCCATGAGGGGCCCTCCCTAGCATGTTGATGTGCTTACATCTGACACTGGGGAAGTGGCTTCAGAGAAAGAGCCAAGAGCAGCTGAGAACAGCTCCACCTGAGAACAGTGTCCATCCTTGCACAGGCCCTGGGCTGCCTTTAGCTTCTCTGCAGTTGGAACGAGATGCCCTACAACTTCAGGTTTGATCCTGGGCAGACATTGCTGGTGTTGGGGAGTTTGCCACATCTTTCTTGAATAGGTGGAGCACAGGTAGAAATGCTGAGCAGAGTCCTGTCTGTAGGCTGGCAGCCCTGAAGATTCTGGAGGCAAGAGGCAGGAAACTGGAACTGACTTGAAAGCGAGGAAGTGAGCATATTAGCATGGAGGGTTATTCCAGGGCACTGGAGGTGGACCCACACCAGCCTCTGAGACAGGAGGCCTGCTAGACCCAGCTCCTGGCTGCAGGGCCCTGCGTGTCGGCCTCTGTAGGCTGGCACCTGGTGACTGCCTGACAGTTCCCTACTCACCTGAGAGACAACTCGCTGTTGTGCCTCTGTGCCCATGTTTCCAGGGAAGGGATTCTAGGAGCCCACTGGGTCAGGTTCCCACCTCTTCCAGGGCACATCCAGAAATGACTGTGGATAGCAGTCATGGCCACTGCATGCACAGATGTTGTAAATTGGTGCTTTGTCTCTTGGTTCTGTAAGTATAGGCCGTGGCCCTGACCATAGGTCCCTGACCTTGAAGTCCTTACGGTGCTGTTACAGCTGTAGGCCCGAGGTCCTCACCACCACCTGGAAGAAGGGAAGGGGCATGGCTTCCCTCCACATGGCCCCCTGGGGCATCAGTACTCAGATGTTCCGGAGAGCTCTTCTCTCCTGGGGTAGGCAGAGCGCCAAACAAGAGGGTCTCTGGGCAGACCTGGAGGCGTCACAGTCCTCTGTCCCTCGGCACCCATCCTCCCAGAAGCAGAATGAAGACTCGAAAGTGTTCTTCTCAGTAAGGAAACTGTGCACCTTGCTAGAGAGCTTGAGTTGACGTGAACTTTGGACAGCAAATACTGTCTAAATTTTCTTTTTCATTTTGATGTGTTGTGTGTTAAACAGTAGTGAAACCACTTGAATATTGGTGACAAATGGTACCTATAAGGGAACTGTGAGCATGTTTGATATAAGAAGGGCATTCTTCTCTTACCTTGGATAACACCTTTAATGATTTTCTACCAGAAAGAACCTGTCCTTTATTTAAAATAAGTAGAGGATCATTTGGCAAGTGAATTGAGATTTTGGTTTAAACTAAAAATAAATTAATTTCATCTTAGCATTCTGAACATTTAAGTTAATTATTGAGAATTCGAATAACACTTAAGGGCTATATTCTGACTTTTGACTTCCCTCTGATTCATGGCATTTGCTATAATGTGACAGAACTTTAAGTCTGAGAATAATTGGGTAATATGACAAAGGGAAGGGGCTGGCCAAGTGGAGTAGCAGTTAAGTTCGTGCACTCTGCTTTGGTGGCCTGGGGTTTAGAGGTTCAGATCCTGGGCACGGACCTACACACTGCTCATCAAGCTGTGCTGTGGCAGTGCCCTACATATAAAATAGAGGAAGATTGGCAATAGATGTTAGCTCAGGGCCAATCTTCCTCACCGGGGGGGAAAAAAAAGGGAAAAGTTGGTTCTTTGTTTTTTTTCTTTTCTTTTTTTTTGTGCAGAAGATTGGCCCTGAGCTAACATCTGTTGCCAATCCTCCTCTTTTTGCTCGAGGAAGATTGTTGCAGAGCTGACATCTGTGCCAGTCTTCCTCTATTTTGTATGTGGGACAGTGCCACAGCATGGCCTGATGAGTGGTGTGTAGGTCTGTGCCTGGGATCCGAACCCACAAATTCCAGGCTGCTAAAGAAGAGTGCGTGAACTCAACTGCTATGCCATGGGGCCAGCCCTGGTTCTCTGGTGTTTTTGCTTTAAGGGAGTTACATTATTTAATTTCCTCCTTTTCTAATAAGAAAAATTGTTTCCTTATTATCAGATATGAACTTATCTGAAAATTAATAAAAATAAAAGTAACACGCTAAGAAGTGCATATATTTTAATTAAGAAGTATTGTTACCTTAAAATGTTTTTGATATTTACTCAGCTTTTTCCTCTGTCCTTCCCCACCCCTACCACTATTGCTCATGTTCAAGTTTGCTTATGAAAACACAAATTATTTTTTGTAAGTGTTAATGCAGTTTCAATCCAAGGAATAGGACGTAATGCCAGCAATGGAAGGTCTCAGCTGAGTTGGTCTGTGTGAAGTTTGGAAGCAAAAAAAAAATTTTAAACTTCTCTCCTTTACGCGTGCTCTCACCTGAGAATGAGATTTAATTAGCTTAATTTCCAATTTAACATAATTTGTCTAACAAAAACTCCTACAATCCTATAAAATTCTGCTTGTGTGTTTTGTAATTTTCAGTTGCTTGGCTTAGTATGATAAATGTATCATGAATTGTTATTTTAGTAATTGCTATAAAAATTAAATGTGTGTTACAACCAAGTATAAAATTAACAACAAAGTAAAGATAAAATTGTACATATTTCTTTTATAATGATGGTTAACTTTTCTTAGAACATTTACCTGTGCTTAAAGGGCGGATTCATCATCCTTTCCATTGGGTCTCCAGGTGGCATTGCGTTTTCTGGGTGTGGTGGAGAGTCACCGGGGGTCCCACTGCCTACCTGGGCATAGAGATAGGCGTGGGTGGAGATTTGACATCACACTTATTAAGATGAGCAAGGAGATAGGGAGCAGGAGTAGCTGGTCTTGGTGGCTCTTGCGTGCCAGTAGGACAATCTGGTCAAGAACACAGTGTCAGGGTTCCCCTCGGGGCTGGGGGGATGGACAGGTGTTAGCTCCTCTCTTCTGAGGAGTGTCAAACCTACACGGGGCCATGTTTCCAGAACGAATTCGACTGAAACTTTTATATATCCCCTTTCCAAAGGCATTTGAGTCATGAGTGTTAACTCAATTTAAAAAATAATTATACTATGTGTTACTTTCTAGGAGAAAAACCCCAATTGATTTTAAAAAATGAAATCAGAGTGGGTGGATGACAACATTTTGAGAGAGATGAGGGCTTATGTTCTAATGCTTGACAGTGTTTCCTAAACTATGGAGTTTTATTTTTGCATTTCAAAAGTGCCATATTTGTTAAATATAGGAAAATAGAGGGAAAAGCAATCCTCAGCCCCCTTCCATTCAGAGATAAACATTATCAGTATGTTGATGTACTTCCTTCTGTTTTTGTTGTTTATTTTTTTATTGTATCATTAAGATCATATGACAGATGTAGTTGTTTATGATGACTTAACACTTTTACTGTTAAAAATAGTATGTGTTTGTGGAAAACTTAGACATTTTTGTTTAAAAGTTATTCGTAGACCCACCATCAAGTCATTAATATGTTTTATAAATTTTCTTGGTCTTTTTATATACTTAAAACATAAATTTTTATAAATAGTGAATACATAATTTCATAAACAAACGTTTCTTCGTATTGGGAACAGAACACACAGGAGGCAGCAGAGCTGTGCAGGGGAAGCCAAGTGCTGCCCTGGATCAGTCTGTCTGAGCAGTTCCTGAGTTTGGGGTCCTCACTGAGGAAAGGAAGCCTTACGAATCACTTTGCACCATGCCTCGCGTAATCACTGCTTAGCTTTGATTTCCATTTTGATTAAAGTGTGTACTCTAGTAGATCTTTCAAGAAGGGAACTTTGGTGATAGAGTTCTGAGCCCCCATGTAATGAGGCTCTTTCTGCTGCTTTCAAATGTGACAGCTCAGCTAAGGACATGCCAAATTTTCCTTCCAACACCATGCATGGTCTTCATCTTCTTTTGGAAAGGTATTGTGGAAGAGAAATCTGAGGTCAGCTTGATTTTTGTTTCATGGGAAGATACTTATATTTTCCTCCTGAATGTTATCTTCGTAATAAAAATAATATTCAGCTTCGCCTTGATGTGGTCTTGTTTTATTGTCTTGTCTGGAACATGAAGAGGCTTTTACAGCATTCCTCCTGCTCCTGCTGAACTTTCCTAGCCCTGATGTGTGTTTCCTCATCCTTGGGTGTAGTGCGTCCTTTGTTCTCCCGAGGTGCACTGAGGCTTTTTCAAGACAATCTTTTCTCTTTTAAATAATGAGTAAGCTCACAGAATCCTGATCTTTTACCTTGTTTTGTCTTTTAAAACAGATCTTCCCAAGCCATCTTGTGCCTCTATAGTATGTGACTTGCTTGTCCTTTCTCACTGTCAGTGGAGTTGGAATCATAGGATTCAGATGGTGGTGGTGAGGAAGAGGTATTTCCATGTTCTCACCTCTTCCTTGTACTTTCCTCTAAGTGTAACACTTGTGCTGCTTCTATATATTTCTTTCTAATTCTGTAACCTTACTCCACCCTCAAGTGGAACATTCTGCTTTTTACATTTCCCTCAGTTTCAAAGTGTGCAGTAAAATTTAATAAAGCAAATGTATCAAATGAGAGTTCTTTTGAAAACTTGGGAATAAACAGTAAGAAGTATTGGTATGTGTAACATTATAAACCAGCCAGAATTCAGTAAAAAAAAATTTTTTTAGTGTACTAAATGGATAGCCATTGTTGGCTAGAAGGGATTCCGTATGTATCATTGGTGCCTAATGCATATTTATTGAATAAAATAGACTTAATGGAAGATAAAGATGAAGGCCAAGAACTTTTCCAATTCTGTTGTTCTGTGATTAGAATAATGGTTTTGGTAAGTTAGGTTAAAGAGTCTTTAGTTCAGCACGTTACTGTGTTGCATATGGTATAACAAATGTGGGATGGCACAGTGGTTTAGTCCATGGGCTCCTGTGGAGGACTGTTAAATCTTTTCTTTAATCTTCGCTCCCTCTGGAGTACCAAGTAGAGTTCACATAAATTTGTATTACATTCCTTTCTTAAATTAGCCTCTCTTGAACACAAGCTGCAGTTTACAGAAGAGTAAAGGCTGAAATCATTGCAGCATCTTGGTGTAAGAACACAGGGATCTCACTGTGATCTCAGGTGTGGACATGCGTACCCCGTTGTGTGATAGTGGTGGGCCTGGGGGCTTTGTGTAGGGACCTTGAGCCTTGACACTTCAAGCTCTTGTTCTGAACAAAGTTAGAATGAGCAGAAGGTCTAAGTTAAGAGTGATGGTATGGATGGCTGTGCTGGCCAACATGTCTTTAGGAATATACATCTATGTATTCTACAAAACTGGCTTAGTTTTTTTGTGTTTAAATTGGTACCTGATGGTCCTGGTATTTGGGCATTTGCCCTGTGTTTGTTCCTTGCCTAGTTTACCATAGTGGTTCCCGGGATCTTGTTAGAAATTTAAACTCTCTGGCCCCACCCAGACCTGTGGTATCAGAAATTCTAGAAGGGGAGTGTCCAGCAAGCCTTTAACACACCTTCCAGGTGATTCTGATGAAGCTCAGGATTTAGAACCTCTGGTTTAGTGGCTGCTTATGAACCACGCTTGGTGCATTTTCAACATGAAGAGGCAAGGTTCTGAAATAGCCAGTAACAGTACTGTGGAGCAAAAAAATAGAAATGTTTTTCTTAAAATGGGTGTGGTCAGAAAAATGATTTCCTTCATCATATTTAGAAAAGATTTCAGATTGGTGGGCACTTTTTGGAACTATTAGTCAGCTTCTACATTTTTTGATTTTGCTTATTGGAATAGGGATATAAAACCATTCAAGCTAGTCAATTTAGATGCATGTTGGTTTTTTCCCCCGCAAGTTGTCTAATAGGACTCTATACCAGTGATGTTGGCTAAACTAGCTTTGACTGACTAGCAGAAAATCAAGTTAAAACATGGGTCTGTTTTACCCCGAGTGTTCACCAGGTGAAATTTTCTCCGATGCTCAGCAGCGAGAGAGAAGGGCATTGTTTGGATTGTCTTCCTAACATGAGTGGTAGGAGGGGTACAGTCTGTAAGGTAAGTGGGATCTAAACTATGAAAGAGCAAGGACATACCAACTTGCTTGGCCAGTCTCTTCAGTTGAGTGCGCTGTGTGTCTTCTCATAGGCTTTGCTGTATGGCTGCCCTGCCCGTGGGTCTTAATCCAGGGAAAGGCTCATGATGACCCAGTGCAGATGATGTAGTGGCCGTTAGAACATGGAGTACACATGAGCCTCAGGTTGCTTGTGCTGTCAACTGTCCTGAAGAGTGAATTATCCTCACTTACACGGGGCCAGTAAAGTAGGTGAATATAGTGTATCAGTTCTGATCTAGAAGAATGAGGTTAGTACACTGAGATCCTTTGAGATTAGAATAGATTTTTTAACTGCCAAGAATAATTTTTCAGGACTGATCTTGAACCTGTGTTCCCCCAGTTTTTGAAAGGAAGGGGAGATGAATGCTGTATCTTTAAAAAGTCTGAATATGCCAACTGGGATGTAGTAAATAAAGCCATAGGAGAGAAACATGGTTATATGGTTATGTAATATTGCATATTAGTTGGAACTTACGTATTCACACACACGTGCCCACCCGTATGTACGCACACAGCTCTGTTGGCACGTTAAGTCAGGGGCCCTTGGAGCTCACGTGGTCTCCGTTGCCTTGATGAGCGCCCTTATGGGTTTGGAGCCATCTCTGTAGCCTGCGTGGCCTGTGGCTGCTGGACAGCTGTTTGAATCAGGCCTTTATAGCTTATCTGTCCTCCCCTAACTGTTCATTCCTTGCCCTTCCTGTCAATTTGGAATTTAATATGCACTGCTACACTGGTTTAAAGGCTGCTTGGATTTCAGTGGCACATGTAAAGGTTGTCTTTCCCTGCGAGCTGACTTACTGAGGTGTGATAGGATGGGTTTCAGAGACTCTAGGGCAAAGGTATAGCTTTGGGTGTGTCTTCACTGATCCTAGAGACCCCTGTGTTCGGGAGGGTTGTCTCAGGGACATCCAGAATACAGTGTACTGTGAGAGCATTGGTTCTGGAGGTACAGCCGGGGTGGTTCTGCTCTGTGCTCCGTGTGGATGCACTTCTGCATCTATGGGCAAATCCAGGGACTGAGTAAGACATCTGACTGCCTGGGCAGAGGTGGCAGCCTCTCCTGAGGCATGTTCACCCACGTTTCCTGGGTGCCCTGAGTGCGAGAGGCACCAGGCCCTCCTGTCTGAGGGACAGTCAGGTAGGGATGTAGCCCTGCGGAGGCTGCGTGGTCTGTACATGTTGTGCAGGAACTAGGAAATGATCCCATGTAGAGAGTGGCAGGACCCTGGCAACTGCGAGGGTGGTGTCCGAAGCTGTGCACCCAAGCCAGGCAGAGGAAGTGTTTGCTGCGCACATTTGAGAGTTGGCCGAGGTACAGCTACTGCTGACGTCTGAGATGAATTCTAGTGGTGCTGCTCATTTGTATGTGACCTTGGACAAGTGTCTGAATTCATTAGACCTCGATCTAGTCTCTAAAACAGGCACAATATGCCTATTCCAAAGAGGCAGTGGACTAGAAAGCATGCTGCCAACTGTTAAGTGCTGTGAGAATGTCCAGTTGTCATTAACAGAGTGAACCCCTGAGGCGGGCTTGCATGAGTTTAACGACATTGGATGTAAGCTTGATAAACCTGCCAGAAAGTGCTTCCAAAGTCACTTCATGTGGTGGTTTCTATAGTGACCACTCGTGTGCTGCTAATATTGAGGTGACATTTTTGCGATACAGACAAATCCCATTGTGTCCATTACAGTGCTGGGAACACGTTGGACTCTCAACATAATTATTATTACTTTAAAAAATAATAATGAGGCTAGGCTAGTTTTCCCTTATTTCGTTGTGATAAATAGCATCAATGACTGCAGCATAGCAGTTGCTTTGTTGCCTTGGGCATCTTTTTTATTTTAATATTTTCCCAGAACTGCTTCGAGCCACAGAGTGAAGCTCCGGGAAACCCAGCATTTCTACAGCAGGAAGCGAAACAATGTTAGACTCATCATAACTTCAGCAGCATGAGAAGAATTGTTTATTTTACAACAGAAGTGAGAGAGGTAGCTGTGTCTTCAGCTCCATATTTTTAGGGACACGAGACCTTTCTCACTTAGGCAGGAGGTGGTATTACCCTGAACCTAGAGAGGAAGTTTCAGAGTAAGACATGTGGGCTTCATACTTATCCTTCTGAGATGTTCCAAGAAGCAAGGAGAGCACTGTGGCTGCAGGTCTGTATTGAGGACATTTTTCAAAATAACCCTGAGACTGAATCAGAATCTGCACAGTACAAGATGATGCCTTTTCACCAGGCAGGTGCTCGTGTGATTTTTAAATATGCATACCCTGGAGACCTCCAACGTTCTAGATTCCTGGTGAGTAAGTGCTAGAAATGTCCACATGCCTATAAACCTGAAACTGTAATCTCACTGTGTAAATTTTATGACCAAAAGTGATGTAAAGGGGAGAGAGGGAGTAACTTCTCTACCTGGAATGGCTCTTTCTTGTGACTCCCAGTCCAGGTCTCTCACCTTCGAGGAGAAGGTGGTCTTTTCTTTGCATTGTCTAGGGTGATATATTCACATTAATCTCTTGTTTTGCAAGGACTGAACTTCAGGAATTTAAATATTTAGGCTAAATTGTCATGCGTGATTAAATTGGCACTATAATTTTACTCTTTGTAAAGCCTTTTGGTTTCCCATTAGAATTATTTACCTTTTCTTGAGTTAACTGAAGCAAAATCTGCTGTCAGTATGAAGAAGCAGCTGTATAGTTAGGATGCTGAATTATATAGCATTTTCCTAAATAGCGCATGCTCTTCATAAATTTTTGAAATTCATTTGTTCATCAAGCATGGATTGAATGCTTCTGTCCTGGTTCCCTAGTCACTGCACATATATATTTTTAAAGAGTTACTTCCATCTAGCTCTGAAATAAGAATGCACTTAGAATTTGGCTTAGAGATAATTAAGCAAGATGCTTTTGCGCAGTAGTTATGTTTTCATTTTACTAGAGAGTGTTGTCTCAGACTCAGCACAGGTCAGGTGAGGCCCTTCTTGCCTGATGCACACACCTGTTCTTCTGCCTGACTTGGGGCTGTGTCCCCATGGTTCACAGATTGAAGGAAGGGCCATGAGGTGTCTGTCCCCTTCACATTTCTCTTGTGGAGGGATTAATCCTTGGGCAAGAGTTTTGGTTATTTCCTACTAGATTAGTTGTTATCTCTGTTAGTTAAATTTCCCTTGTTAAGCCTTGGAAAAGAGAGAGAAAATGGATTGGAATAGTGAATTTGGCCTTCTGAGTAGTGGAAACATGAGAGCCCAGGCGTTTATAGCCAGCTCTCTGAGCAGTGAGCACTCAGCAAGTCTTGGGTGACAGTGGTTGGTGTATTCTCCACCCTTTTGGAAAGACTGGGTGGCTTACTTCCTCTAAGGCCTCTTTCTTTTCGTCTAATCCTGAGATGTCTCAGAAGCACAAGCACCAATTACGTGGTTAAATGATGGCCTTTCCTATCACGCGGTGACTTTTCCTAGGCACATCTTATTGCCTCAAAGATCCGGGAGGAATATTTCACCACCTTCTCTGTATGGGAATCTGTCTAGAATCCTCTGTTACAGTACTTTTGCCTGGGTTCTCGCCTCGACTTTGAAACTTGACACTTTTTGGGTGAACATCAGATAATTTGTCACGGAGCAAAATTAAGGTAATTCTGTATTAGGTATATAGGTATATAGAAATATACATAAGTATTTTGAGAAATAACACGTGGATGAAATCTGACAGTAGCCATTGAGGGATACTGAGACCCTTTTGTAGAAGATTGGAAGGAAATCTTGCAAATACCTGTGGGAAAAAAAACCTTGCGGAGAGCAAAGACCCACTGCTTCTGTTTCTTCAGCATCAGCATTTATGCATCCCACACGCACGGGTGCGGGAGCCCCGTGGCCTTGACACTGCTCACTCTGTAGGCAAGTTTCACAGCAGGAGGGGAACATTTACTTAACAGTCAGATATATATGCCTTCTGTGCGGGAACTCTGCATGTTAGTGAGGTAGGAGATGGATCTGGGAAAAACAGCCCTAAGTCCTGGAGAAATTCAGGTTAGGATATGGTAAATAATCTTGTTATATATAAAATCTTGTAAAAAAATGTAAATTATCACCTTATTACATACTGGATTTTCACGGCAATATTTAAACAAGAGCAGAAGTTAATGCCAAATTTTGTGTGTCAAAACAATGATTATTACCACATCACACTGAAGAAATAAAAGTTCACAAGTCAGAAAAAACAAGAAAAGAAAATCTCTAAGTTAAAAGAAAGGGAGGAAGATGAGGTGGGAAAGAAGCTTTTGTTCAGAGGCATGCCAGCTGGTCAAGGGAGGAAGCGATAAAGATAGAAAATCACCGTTTTTAAACCTAGTGCGGCAATTGATCCTGGTTAGGGTCTTCATTGCATGCTGGAGCTCCTGGAGGAAGCTAGCTGGGAACCAGGACGTGTTCCTCACTAACTGAAAAGAGGGAGTGTCCTTCTTGTGGAGAGGTTGCTGACCATGCTCTTAGCATGCAATAAAAGTTGGTGCTCTGATGGAGGGCAACATGGCCTGTCACAGCCTGTCTCTAGGTGTGACAGCGTGACATGCCCTGAGCTTTTCAGACATCCATGGGCAAAACACTGCCCGAGCTTCCCCAAAATGCTGTTTCTGATTCATCAGGTTTGGGGTGATTGTGAGTCTGCACTTTCAGTAGCAGATGCATAACCTTAACCAGTGAGGTTCCTATGAAGCATAGACCTGTTGAACTGAATGTGATTGTGCCTTAGACTTAAACTTCCCGTTTACAGGAAATGTAGGTGGACAGAGCAACAATGTAATGACACCCTGAGGATGTTTTATATTATATGTAATCCTTTTATGCTGCCCTTCAGAAGAGTTTAGGATATTGAAGATATCATGATAATCTCTTATTGAGGAAGTTTAGTTTTTTGGTGGTTTGTTTCTACGTGGATGTTAAATAGTGACCTGCCCTTGAACTAGGTTCATTTAGTGCCCACATCCTCAACCACTGGAGAAACTCTCTCGGCGTCCCTGGAAAGAAAAGAGGGGGGAGAAACATTTCCAATTAAAGCTCTACCATTCTCTGGTGTTGCTTTGAACTTTCATGAGCTGATATCACAGTAAGTGGAGACTGCCTGAATGCATAGTTTAGTGCAGCTGTTTCATAAGGCAGGTTAAAAATAACAAATCATAGTCAAACTCTAACCGATAAAATGTCAGGAGAGGTTAGAAGTAAGAGGAGATGAGGCATTTCCCCTTTATTTGCTCTTAGTGTGAAGTCTGAAAATTTACAGGATAGCATTTATGTAGATCTTGATATTTGCATTAATTTTTCCCCTTATGGTGCTAATGTTGCTGTTATAAACAAGGCGCCCAGACTGGAAAGGCTTATTGCTATTTTTGATTACTAGCGCTAGTAAATATATGTGATTGTCACCAGCAAAACTTAGGCCAGGCTAAGCTTCAGGATTGGAGGTTGTGAAGGCCGCCCAGGGACGCTTTCTGGAAGATGCCAGTCTGCTCTGACTGTAGGATGGTCCTTTCAATGGACGAAGACTGTAGAGAGTCTTAAAAAAAAAAGTTTTAAGGAAGAGGACTGTTTCTGCCTCTGTTTGGGGAGTGGAATGCATTTTTCCACATTGATACAAAGATATTCTTTGGCTGCTCACTGTATGCCAGCCACCCTGCTATGGGGTAGGGTCACCCTGATGTGTAAGTCACAGTAAAATTACTCTTCAGGAATGCCACCCAGACTGTCTCTGTTTTTTGGTGCCTCATTGGGTGCAGTGAGTTTTTCTTCCTGGTGTTTTGGGGTCAGTTTTCTTAGTCCACCCTATTACCACTGTAAGTTCCAGAGTTCTGCAGGTTTTTAACAAGTCTTTGTATTTTGTGTGGAGAGCAATCCAGCGGCAGGGAGCATTTTGTCCTTTGGAGCCCACTTTGGAGGTGGACCTGCGATGGTGGGGGTGTCCAGACAGCGGCCCCTGTCACTTGCAGCACAGGGGCTTTGGGTGGGCTGCTTGGCCTGAGGCTCTGTCTTCTTAAATAGCCTGGGGTGGGCAGAGGTGGGAGGGAGCACCAGCTTGTGTTAGCCAACCTTTAATCTTTGCACCTACGTGAACAGCTGGGTTTACTTAGTTATGGGAAGATGTGCTTCTGGGGCTAGCAAAGAATGGCAGACCCTTTGTTTTGATAGTCTTGCAAATGAGAGGTTCATTAAGAAAGATGGTTTTAGAGTGCGTCGTCTCCTTCAGTCATTAGGGCTTGTTGTGGAGCCAAATTCTAGTTTTATCTGCATGGAAGAATCACTGTATGTTGTTTTAGATCAGGGAACATAGAATCAGGCAGGTAAGATCTTGTCGAATATGATCTCTGGTGCCTGCTACCAGTCCAGTTCTTAGTAGAGACTCTCAGCTGCTGGGAGAAAATAGAGAAAAGCCTGTCTTTATTTTGTCGGAATGAGAACAGCGCTGAAGGAGGTAGAAATGAGCTGAGCACACACGGCAAACCACACAAGTCTCAGCTGGGGTCAGCTTTTGAGCTGGCTTCGATGTGGGCAGTTGTAAGAGCTCCAAGTGGGATATTCTGCTGTGCAGCTAATGTTGAGAGGCCCTTTTGTAGACAAGTACTTTAGTAGAACTCAGAGGGTTGATATGCTTTCCATCAGGCTACCAGTATCCAAATGCCCCTGACCCTGGTTAGCATACAGGCCATCAGGATTTTAATGTTAGCTTTTCAGTATTTTTGGAGTGATGGGGGTGGGGGCGATGGACATGGGACACGATGACGTGACAGGTTGGAAGGGATGGAGAGGCAGCTGTTCTGTGGCATGAAGGAATGGCATCTGTTCTGTCCATGGGCTTCTGTGTTTGGAGCTGTTAGTCAAATTCCTGTAATAGAGGAGCACACATCCTTTCAAAGCTACTTCGTGAAAGGTGAGCTTGCCAGAAAGGTGCCCAGTAGCAAACGGTTAATTTTGCCTGAGCCACCCCCTCTAGCCAGGGGTGTGTGGTAGATGCCCTCTCCCTGGTTTCTGAGGAGAGAGTTTGGAGAAGCGCGTCTGGAGCCAGCGTGGGACAGAGAGGAGCATTTCTGGCAGATCACGGGGTAGAAATGTGTTCAGCATGTTAGCTGTGCAGATTGTACTTGGTGAGAAAGGATTCAGCATTGCTGATGAGAAGGTGAGCCCTGCGGTGTGTGTGAGGGTAACGTGAAGAAACACATTGCGGGTGTCCCTGGGCGTTGACAGTGGACAGAGCTGTCACTAGTGCTTCCTCTCCTTTAATTTTACTGCACATTGAGAGAGAAACACTCTCATTCCCATGTTTTCTCTTTCTGCGCAGTGTTTACATCCCAGAGCACACTTGGGCCCAGGCCTTACCTGGAAAGGGCACACAAAACAAGTGAAATAATCTGTGTGCCTAAACTTTGAAGCAATATGAAGGAATATAGAGGCTACTGAAATCCAAGGCATTTTAGATTCTACGTATTTCTTTAAAAGTGTCCTAAGAAGTGAAATCATTTATAAGATAGATCTCCACTGAAATAGGACTGTGTGTGCTTGTCTCCTTGAAGGCATTTGTGCGGAAATGGTTTGTGGTTCAGCTGAAACGATGGGATTCTAGATGTGAGCAGCCCACAGTAGATACTGAGGGATAAACGGGCAAGCAGAATCATCCAGAACATGAATTCCGATCCTGCCTCCACTTGGTTTTGAAGTTATGGCGCTGGTCATTACTCTCCTTCTGAGAAGATTAGAATTATAATTTGCCCCTATCCACTGCGCATTCTTCATTTCAATAGTTTATCTCATCTCAGACCTGGATAGAGAAGGGAATACTTAGTGTTTTTATGATCCAAAACTGCCTTTTCTGATAACTGCTTCTGTGTTGCTTTACAGAATTACATGGTCTTGTTTATGAATTGTATTGTTCTTTAATTAAACGTGTGCTTTCATATGCTTCACACTCCATTCTGTTCCCTGATACAGCTTCTTCCCAGCTCAAAAATTAAAAATAATCTTTGATCATACTTTAGTTCTAAAGATTTCAAGCATCCATTGGAATATTAGTTATTGAATATTGGTGGTTTACTTAATGGAAAGTTACATTTTGAATAGAGTATTAAAGTGGAAATGATGCTTAGATTTTGTAATAGATCCATATAAAATATTAAAATACATTCACTGAACTACATACTTACATAATATGAAAATGTAAAAGCCCCGAACTCCACTCTGTAGACACTCCCTAAGAATGCATCACCGAAGTGTGCATTTGAAAGTGTTACTCCTTTTCCAAATTTTAGGTATCTCATAAGGGGTTGGCTGGAGAGGGGTGTTTAGCATTGAGTGAACTCTTGATACAGATTTGTCCCAATGTAAAATTAGTTAAAAAAAAAACCTTCAGAGTTCCCGCTAAAGGTTCCCTCATGAAAGGACGCGCTTGTAAAAATGTCTGAAGAGCTGTAACACCTACAGCTGCTAAGAGCTAACTGTCCTACTCCATTGTGAGGTATTAGTTGTCACACAGTGACACATTTAAGCAGTATTAATGTTGATAGTTAGCTCTGTATCAAATGTGATCACAAGTGTCACCCTTCTGGAAGCAAAATTGAGTCCCTGGAGATGATATATTCTTAATTCAGATTAAAATGGAGGGTGCTACAAAACTATAAACATTCCAAGGGGGAGAGAAAAGCCTGGGTAAACAAGACTCCAGAATACTCACTATACTTCCCCTAAAAGATGGGAAATGCAATACATAGAAAGTACCAAAGCAAATGGTACTTTTAAAATTGTTATTTAAATAGATTAAGTGAATAAGTGAAACAATTAATTTGCATTAATTTTAATTATTTCAATTAAATTAATAATAGAAGTAATTTTAATTATTGATGTGAATTATTTGAATTAACTTTTTGTTATTTTAATTAAATTAATATGTGAAATAATTTTCATTATTTATTTGAATTATTTGAATTTTGCCCTCTAACAAGACTTAAAATTCTTTGAGGACAGGAGCCCCTCCTGCTGCTGCTTCTCTGTTCATCACAGCCTCTATTTCCTGAAAGTTGTCATGTGACATGATGACCCTGTAATACAGTTTAACAGGATGTTAGAATCCTAGAACATTTTTCCACAAATGTATCATCTCTGTTTTGTACCACAAGGTATGTTAGCCACCAGACCTCACTTTGTTCTTGTTGTTTTTTTTTTTGAGGAAAATTAGCCCTGAGCTAACTTCTGCTGCCAGTCCTCCTCTTTTTGCTGAGGAAGAGTGGCCCTGAGCTAACATCCATGCCCATCTTCCTCTACTTTATATGTGGGACGCCTGCCACAGCATGGCTTGACAAGTAGTGCCTAGGTCTGTACCCAGTATCCAAACTGGCAAACCCTTAGCTGCCAAAGCTGAACATGCGAACTTAACCGCTGCGCTACTGGGCCAGCCCCATAGGCCTCACTTTTAGAGTATCTATTTAAGTATGAAACTGACTGAAAATTTTCACCTTTATTTTTAATACAGGGTAAATTCTTCTTAAGAATGCCTGCTTTTGGTGCCACATATTTGATTTACTCAATAAGATTGTCCCCATACCAAAGAGTAATGAGAAAGCTGGGTGCCTATTAGCACTGCATCTGTGGTCTGAACCAGATGAAAGCGTTCTGATTAATTATTCATTATGACATTTTATATGTTATTTTACTTTTCATAATTACCAGAGTCTGTATAATTAACCTCTCATTTAGTTGAAGTGCTTAACATTAAGTAGAGCAATAATTACAAGTATTAAAGTATATGGAAAAATTTAAAGATCTTTAATTAGAAAGGAAACTGTTTTTTTGTTCAGTTCCATAGTACATTTTTTTCCTTGTCTACAAGTGCCTTTAATTATTTAAACAAAGAGAAATCAAAGGAGAAATGCACAGCGATCAGTAGTGTTCTGACTGGTGGTGGTGGAGTAGTCTCACTAGCCTCATATTTTGTTTCTTGGATTAGAAGTGTGGTATGAGTCTGTGGGCATCTTTGATGTATAACTCATTCTTAGAGGGCAGAGATTGTCTACTCCACCTCTGTTGTTTCATGGATGAGAAAGCAAGTTCTCCTCAGCAGACGGCGTCCGTGTAGCCCCCTGGGGGTTGCTGTCAGGTATGGTTCCACTCTCCTCTGAGTGGACGGACGTGCCGAGGATCCGCTCCACCCGTGGTTCAGCTGGTACCGAAACTAGGTCTCTTCCTCTCGCCAGGACGCTTTCTAGTGTACTGTAAATTGGAAAGAACTTAGTCTAAATCTAGTTAGAATGGACTAGATTGGGAACAACACAGAATTGATGAGAGGTAGTTAGCTCCCGATAAAGTATTATGCGTTTTACTAAGTAGCTCTTGATGTGAAGCCAGTCATCCTTCTGGAGGACACCTCCTGTTGGTCTTGAACACCGGCCATGGTGACTCACATGTGATGACCTTCCCACTGTATCCCAGGAACGGGATCAAGTCTGAAGGGCAATGTGTTACCTCTTAAGGGCTGATTTCATGGAAACGATAAACCTATTTTCCACATTGTCAGGTTTGGGATTCATCTTTCAAGCGCAGGTTCCATCTATAAAATGTCCAATTCTGGAGGTTTCTGTGTAGGGCAGCCACCTTCCACCGGACAGTTATGGGACAGAGAGGGAATGCTCACTCGTGCCCAGATCTCAGGCTCTACTCTCCATTCTTGCAGCACTGGGGACGGGTCTGTGTCCATGGTGGCCCTGATCTCCAGGAGGGACCCAGGCTTTGGAATTAACTCTTATCCTGCTTCTGTCGATTTTGGACCAGTTTCTTCCTCAGGAGAAAGGGAGGGACAGTCACAGTTACTTCTTAGGACTGTAAGAATTTATACATTACGTAACAGAGAGCGACTTCCATGCTGCAAACCTGAGGGTTGGAACCCCTCGGCCTCTCTGGCATCTCCCATAGCTCATTTCTTCTCCGTTTGCCTGCTGCCACCACATGTCAACCCTCTGTCTCCTTTTCTGGGGACCCAGGTGATGAAAATCCAGCTGTTCTAGTTAACGTCTTCTGTAATCTGCGTACATGCTGCATCAGATCATTCTCCCAAGCTGAGCCCTGATCAAGCCACTCCAGGAATCAAAACCCACAGAAAAAACCCAAGTTCTTGCTAAACTGTTCGAAGACCTCCAAGCACACGTTCCAGGAGTCTGCCTCATCTACCTGCTTGGCTCAGTGGTTGCCAGCTGCAGCCATCTTGACCCCCCAGGACAGGGGACACAGCTATATCTGGAGACACTTTTGAGTGTCGGGACTGGGGTTGGAGTGATACTGGCATCTATCGGGAGAGAGATGCTGCTACACACCCTACAATGCAAAGGACAGCCCCAGACAGCAAATGACCAAATGTCAGTAGCACTGAGGCTGAGAAACCCGGCAAGTTAGGCTAAAGAAAATTGGTTGTGGTTTCCTGGAAACGTGCAGTGCTTCCTTCCTCTTTCTCTCTTTAATCATGCTCTTCCTTTTCTCTGATGGCATCCCTGCTTCTCCCATTTTTGCTGGTCAACGTTTTTTCCATCCATCAGGACTCCTGCAGGCTGGCTGTGCCCAATGGTCTGTGTCTGACCCTCTAGATAGGACTCAGCCCAGCCCTGGCATGGGCCTGGTTCCCACCTGTACCTCCATCCCCCTCCGGACCTGGCATGGAGCCCATTGCTCACAGAGGTCTGAGGTTGATTGTCGGCAAAGCAGGCAGGCTCTCAATGGCTAAAATATGCTTTTTTGGGCTATTTAAAAATTACTGGATGTGTGAAAATTTGTTTGGTGCTGGCAGGCTTTTGAGCTAACTGAATCTCAGCCTGCAGTGAAGGAATAAACCACCCAGGGCCAGACACAGAGGCCACCTTTGGCTTGCTTATATAGCAGTATTTTATCTTGTTAATTTTGGATGTTATTTCAGCCTAGATAGATAGGTCAGCATGTGGTTAACGTCATTGTCTTGAACCTCTACTACTACTCTTCTGCCACTTAGTAGTTGTATAATTTTCTATAGTTACTAAAACTTTCTGTGCCTTGGTTTCCTCATAGATTAAGTAGGAATGGTAATATTACCACCTCCTAGGGTACTTGTGAGTGCTGAACTGAATTATTACATGTGAGGTGCTCAGAACTGTACCTGGAATGTGGTTGATGATGATACTAATAACCTTTCAGATTTCTGATTCTGAGTGTTAGTATCTGGCTAAATTCCCAAGTCATTAAAAAGAAAAAACAAACAAAAGGAACTGCATATGCAACAAAACTTCAGTCAAGTGAGGATGATGGTCTAAGATGGAGACGAGGAGCCCAGTGTAAATCACTGAGTCACTACTGGGTTTGGGGTATGTCTGTGCTCATGAGTGTTGCCAAGGAGATTTTTGTGAAGGTTAGAAAGGGTCTGAGCCATCAATAGTGGCCGAGAGATGCGGTCTTGTTTATGCCTGCCCCATGGTGGCCACGCTGAGGCTGGACGAAACAGGCCATTTTAAGTTGGTAGCTCTCACTCCTAGTTCATATAGGACTTAACATAGGCTAAAGATCTCCCTTAACCTAGTTCGAGTCTAATTTGCTTGGCAAGCCTATTTTTCTTGAGTGGTATCAAGTAAAGGCAGAGTCAGTGCCTCCCAAAGTAAGTATAAACATGACCACAGTCCGGGTTGAAGATGTCACCATACTAAGACGAGATTCTTCACAGTGACTCCTTGGCTATGGTGAGAACCAGGTGTCCAATGCTGCCAGTCACCAGGAAGATGCCCATTTTTTCCCTTCTTCCTTACTAATAAAGCCCCAATTTTGTTTGAGGAAGTGGACCCAGCTAAAAACTCACTTCTGAAGCGAGGAGTGGCTGGGTGACACAATTCTAGAGAAAGAGATGTTGATCAAAATTCTTAAGGAGGATGTCCTTTTCAAGATAGAAAAAGCAAGCATCCCTTGGCCCTTACCCTCTCTTCTTGCCTGGGACACAGCCATGATGCCTGGTGGCAAAGCAGCTTCTTGTATGCAGGTGCAAGAAGGACAGCAGCATGGAAGGAGGTTGGGGTGAGCAGTGGTGTGGGTCCTTGAGGGGTATTATGGGGCTACCGCTTCATAGTGACCCACTTCCTCATCCCATAGGTAAATGGGCCCTTACATAAGCCACTGTCGGATTTTTTCTTACAGCTGAAAGAACTCCTGCTGCAATGAGAGACATAATTAGATCTACTTTAATGGCAGGAGGGCGAAGCCAGAAGGAGGGAGATGAGTTTTTCTATGATATATAAGGCTGTTGATCTTATTTTGCTTATGAGCAATTCAGAGGTGAATAGTATCTGTAACCAAAGAATAAACATTAATGATTCTTGGGGGGTAAGTCACAGATTTGCTCATGATTGGTCCAAAATGAGAATTCTAGTGAAAGAACTAAAAGAGTGGTTTTAATCCTGACTCATTGACTGTCTCTGTGACCTTAGGCTATCCTGTCCTTTGTGGGGTTCAGCTTCTCCTGAGTTGGGGCTCACCTAGATGGTCTCAGAGCTCCTCTTCTGCTTTGCCACTTTTCCCTTCTCTTGTATCCTGTCCTGAACATGCCAGAGGATCTTTGAGTGGAGCAGTGAGCCTCTCTGAACTGATAGAGCCATTGGATGGGCTCAAGGTCAAAGGGAAAAGTATGCGGGAAGGAGAAAGGAAACCAGAAATGGGGACGAGATGAGGAGGGAGAAGGAAAATGGCTTGGTGACCATTTCCCCAGGTGCTGCTGACAGGATGGTTGCCCCCTCTCCTGCCCCAAGCCCATTCTTTGGATAGTACCTGGCTGCCCAGGGATTTAACAGAATTCTTTTGGGGGTGGGGGTGCAATTTAAGGTGATGCCTCTGGGCCCTGGAGTTGATGGTCTGATCATAGATCCTGATGGCGCTCTGTCACCAGCTGTTGTTCACTAGCTATGTGACCTGGGCAGTTCCTTGACTTCTTCCTTGTGTTTCTCATCTGTGAAATGGGGATCATCTCAGTCATAAGGTGGTTCTGAAGATCACAGGCCACACGCTTAAACAATGCCCAGCGCATCATGTGCACTCAGCAAATGTTAGCAGTTATTAATGTTCATGTTGACATGATTGAGGGTTGATATGGTTGAAATTTGGGAGAAGCATCCCATGGAGATAATGGTTCCTTGTTTGTTTATTTCATTTATTCACAGCTTATCATCTTGCTTTACTTTTTCAACATAATTTTTAAGTAGTTTCCTATTTTGGAATGAATCAAGTGATTTGTCATATTTTTCATTAGATGACGTTCTTCTGGTTTTCCAGTTTATGAAAATCTGTTTCAACATGCCATTTATTGGCCCTTTTCCAAGGGATTTCAGTGGTAATCTTTGCTGTTTTATTCCATTTCCATCTAATGTAATATTTTTCAGTGTTTAATTCTTTTAAATTGAATGGATGTCATTTAAAAATAAATTTTGTTATTCAATTCCAGGTTAATTTCCTTAATTTTTTTGATATTGTGGGAAACTGTTCCCCATTTGTAAGTAATCAAAATGATTCAGTACAATTTTATAGGTGTTCTTTGTAACTGCTGTCACCCTAATAGAAGTGGTGGTACACATGGCAGGTGTGCATAAAGCCTTGC
Source organism: Equus asinus (assembly GCF_041296235.1). Lineage (NCBI taxonomy): Eukaryota > Metazoa > Chordata > Mammalia > Perissodactyla > Equidae > Equus > Equus asinus. The sequence continues at coordinate 45,629,588 of NC_091818.1, forward strand.
GTGACTTAAAATCTCTTGCAAATTTAGGAGTAATTTTTTTTCTATTCTTCCCCAAACCTTCTCATACTTGTTCATTACTTCTCTCTCCTTCCCTAGCATTCGGAAGCTGTGCCAAGTGAAGTCTGAGAGTATTAGAACGTCTTGTCTGGTGCTGGCAGCTGAGGCCACAGATCAGGCTCAGCGTGGCTTAGCCCCCAAGCCCAGGCAAGACCAGCATCATAATTGTCTTCCTGACAGAACAGAGTGTGAGCTTGTCATCAGAGCCATGCCAGCCAAGAAAGCCCTTTGAACAATGTTGAGTCTAGGAGTTGGCTCCTGCCAACTGCCGTTATAAGATGGATTTAAATCTTTACATGATTTTCCTCTGTGCTGAAGCTAGTGTGTGACTGTCTCTTAGTCATTGTCATAGGCCTTATTGTCAATCTGACCGGAACTGTCAGATGTAGGAATGCTGCCCAGAGTCCTTGCCAAGCACTTCCACCAGGCTGGTGGGCCAGTGGATAGTAGAGGGTTTTTTGTCTTCCAGTTTCAGTGGAGTTCAAGTGGTTTTGTAATTGTTAGCGTGAGTAGCGACCAGCTGAAGAGACGACTGCAATTTAGGTTGCCGTGTTTTTATTTTTATAGTTGATATTAGGGACCTGGATCTAAAATGCAGGACTCTGGAAAAAGTGCAATGCAAGGTACTCTTTCCTGGGCGTCTGCCTTAAGATGGATAGTGAGTTTCTTCTGTTGGTTGTGCTCTTAGAAACCTTGGGTGGGAGAAGGTGAGGGCCGTCAATCAGCCTACAGGGATGTGGGTGCAGCCTGGTGCACTCCGGAGAATTTTCCGGATGCTGGAGGGTTCTTAGAATTTTATTTGCTCATTGGGACCCAGCTCTGCTTCCGAGACACAGTTGTTTCCTTCTTTGTGTTGTCATGGTGATGTGTGTGTGTCTCTGACTTAGCACCATTAATGTTATTTTGTCACTTTCTCATCTGTGCCCACTAGGGTGAACACTTGCTTAGGGTTTGCATTTTAGTCAGTTCTCTCCAGGTGTACCTGGCATATACTTCAGTAAGTCCTTTTTGAAGAAGTAAGTTACTTAGTTACATATCTTGTATATTTAAAGTGTTTATAAATGGGCTTTATCAAGGCTTTTTTGGCTAACTTTAGAAGACAGTCCTGTAACAGACTTGTGAGTAGAGCTGCGAGGATGTGCTGGGCCTGTGTTCCTTTAATTTTTGCTGGCTGGCAGGAGCAGCGTGCCTGGTTTTAGTTGGAGTGGATTCCAAGTAACTCAAGGGCGTACTCCTTTTGCATTTGTACACTATAAAAATGCAATTATATTAAAGTTTAATACAGCAGTTCTTTGTGCCTTTTGAATGTGGTGCACACTAAGTGGAAAAAAAACTCAGTCTCCAAATGGAGCTGAGTAGCCAAATCAATATCTCTCAGTCCTTACATCGTGCTGGTGCTTTGATGCTTTCAGGATCTCCTTCATGTTTATGATTCATTTGTTCTTCGTGGCCTATTGGAGTAGAAAGGGGAGAGGCTGTCCTCCATTTTACAGGTATGAAGGCATCACTAGGCTTTTGGACTCAAAAGATAGACTTTCCCATTCTATCACAATGACTCTGGGCTAAAGAAGAGTGGGCATAACCAATAAAATCAATTTTATCAGGAAGCTTTAAGAAGTATACTTTTCCAAAACATTTTCAAACAAATTAGAAACAACTGATTTTTTTTCCTATTACCAAGTATTGTTACTTGAAAATTATTTGGCAAAAAATGTAAATAATCTCACCACCAGAAGTAACCTCTATTAGTATTGTATTGTATATCCTTCCAGGGGTTTTTCAGTATCCATCCATGCATCCACCCATCTACCATTCTATCCACCCACCCACCCCTCTTTCCACCCCCTACCCCCGTCCACCCACCATCTGTTCTTTAAACCAGTGCTTTATGTTCTGAAATCCAGCCTTATTACTTGCTGTTTTTTCTAGCAAGTACTATAACATGCAAAGTTTTACTGTTAACAAATATCTTACTAAATGTAATTTTTATTGGCTGCATGCTATGTAGCAAATCTCTGAGTCATGATGAGAGCATCTATTTTAGGTGAGGTAGATGGAGCTACTGCTGTTGAAAATAGTGGGAGAGCATTATCATGCAATTGGTGCAACTATGGAAACTTAGGAGGGCACCAGGAAGAGCAGGAAATGAACTGACTTTAAAACCTTGATTGATATTCCTCCATGTGGTGCCTCCAGGAGGTGCATCCTGTAGGACTGTGGTTCCTGACATGTGGTTTGGGAACTTGTCAGAAATGCAAATGATTGGGCCCCACTCCAGCCCTACTAAGTGAGAAACTGGGAGGGAACCATAACAATCTGTTTCATCAAGGCTTCTCAGCAATTCTGATGCAGGATAAAGTTTGAGAACCACTGTCATAGGATTAGGCTAGTCAGGTTCAGACCTACTTGAGGGGTACAGTCTTGAGGTAAGAGGTTATTAGGCATCTTGCTGTATCTGCACAGTATGGTGCAGGTTGCTCTGTGGAATGCACAGTGATACTTGCCTGTTTCAGGGAACAAGCTGTGTGGCTGGGAAAGTTGAGAATATAGGGCACAAACTCAGGAAGGTAGATAACTATAAATGGTAGCAATGCATGAGCTCTGATGGCCAGATGGCCCTTAAGAGGGCTCATATGGGAGCTGGCCCGGTGGCAAAGCTGTTAAGTTTGTGCATTCCACTCAGTAGCCCGGGCTTTGCAGGTTTGAATCCCGGGTGCAGACCTATGTGCTGCTCATCAAGCCATGCTGTGGTGGTGTCCCATGTACAAAATAGAGGAAGATTGGCACAGATGTTAGCTCAAGGACAATCTACCTCAAGCAAAAAGAGAGCATTGGCAACAGATGTTAGCTCAGGGACAATCTTCCTCAAAAAAAAAAAAAAAGACTTATGGGTGTTGAGTCCAGATCTATCTGGCCAAATGACTCAAGATTTAATTACTGCCTGCTATGTAGCAGGCTCTATGCTAGAGATTGGACTAAAATAATTTAATGAGTGGATTTTAAGGGTTTAATAATTAAAGAGGAATGTGTCAGATTTGAACTGTTTCCTTATTGCAAGGTACTTCACCAACTTTTTTGGGATAAATACTGGGATGTCAACAAGTAATATGAGAGATTTGCGCTGTTATGGAGTGGTTACATCCTTTCACTCACTCAACAGAAGTGGCCAAATATGAACCCTGGAGTTTCAAACTTGGAATCAGTCCTGGGTTTTGTTTGATCAGCAAAGTATTTAAAAGCTTTTAAATATATAAGGAACTCATGCAGGGCAGGCCCCACGGCCCAGTGGTTAAGTTTGCACTCTGCTTTGGTGGCCCAGGATTTCGCCGGTTCAGATCCTGCATGCACACCTAGCGCTGCTCATCAAGTCATGCTGAGGTGGCGTCCCACATGACACTACTAGAAGGACCTACAACTAGAATATACAACTATGGACTTAGGGGGCTTTGGGGAGAAGAAGAAGAAGAAGAAGAAAAAAAAGATTGGCAATAGATGTTAGCTCAGGGCCAATCTTCTTAAAAAAAGAAAAAAAGGAACTCAGGTAGCTCGATAGCAAAAAATGAGTCCAATTAAAAAATGGGCGGAGGAACTGGATAGACATTTTTCCAAAGAAGACATACAGATGGGCAACAGGTAAATAAAAAGGTGCTCAACATGACTAATCATCAGGGAAATGCAAATCAAAACCACAGTGAGATAGCACCTCACACCTGTTAGGATGGCTATTATCAGAAAGACCAGAAATAACAAGTGTTGACAAAGATGTGGAGAAAAGGGAACCTGTGCACTGCTGGTGGGAATGTAAATTGCTGCAGCCACTATAGAAAACAGTATGGAGGTTCCTCAAAAATTTTAAAGTAGAACTACCATATGATCCAGCAATCTCACTATTGGGTATTATATTCAAAGGAAACAAAATCAGTATTTTGAAGAGAGATCTGCACCCTCATATCCATTGAAGCGTTATTTACAGTAGCCAAGACATGGAAGCAACCCAAGTGTCCATCAGTGGATGAATGGATAAAGAAAATGTGATACATACACACACACACAAGAATATTATTCAGCCATAAAAAAAGAAGGAAATCTTGCCGTTTGTGACAACATGGATGAACCTTGAGAACATGATGCTAAGTGAAATAAGGCAGAGAAAGATAAATACTGTATGATCTCACTTATATGTGGAATCTAAAAAAGCCAAACTCACAGAAACAGAGAGTAGAATGGTGTTGCCGGGAGCTGGGGGCTGGGGGAAATGGGGAGATGTTTGTCATAGGGTACAAACTTCCAGTTATAAGATGAATAATTTCCGGGGATCCAAGACAGCGTGGTGACTGTTTAACAATACTTTATTATATACTTGAAAGTTGCTAAGAAAGTAGATCGTAAGTGTTCTCATCACTTAAAAAGAAAAGTAACTGTGAAGTGATGGAGGTGTTAACTAACCCTACTTTGGTCATTTTGCGATGTATACGTGTATCAAATCATCACAATGTATGCCATAAACTTACACAATGTTGTATCCCAATAAAGCTGGAAAAAATCTTTTGAATTTCTGTCTTGAGAAGGGTACCCAAATTCCAGTGTCCCAGCGGCAACCCCCTCTCCATTTATCCACTTGCTACTTCCTGAAGGCATTAGAGTTTGACACCTTGGTTTAAACCATTTGGAACTGATTCCTAAGACTGAGTTCTATGCCTGGTGACTGTGTGGTTGCTGAACAGAAAGCAGAAATGTTCCTGTCTTTGGTGTAATCATCCTACTTAATTGATAGTGTTTCCCTTGTGATTTGGTGACAGGAAGGAAATGAAGGCTTCAGAGGTGAGTCTCTGAGGCATTTTTCAATCTTAGGATTCTAGGATTCCTGATAATACAGATAATTACACCTATTTGTTACTCTGTCAGTTGCAGACTACTTAGGTCCTTTATGATCCCTACTCCTGGGTTGAGCAGCACCTGCCTTACCTGGGAACCAGTGAAAGGCGGATAGCCACCTGAGGTAGAGAAACCCTGAGAGGGGACAGGCGTGTGGACTTCCTTACACTCGAGGGAACATGTGTGCAAATTCACAAAAGTGGTGGGTTGAGTAGCAGGGTAGGATTTGAGTACTTTTTTGGCTTGGTCTTCTAGATCTTTTCTTTGAATATTGTACAATAGTAAAGTGAAAAGTCAAAGTATTTTTAATGTTTGTATAATCTATTAATTTAAAATACATTTACCATGGAAGCAAAGTCTTGGGACCAACCACTTTTATTTACTTGAACTTTCTTCCCATTGAAGCTGGTTTGGGCATAAAGAGAGTCGTGACCCTGACTTCTTCCGCCTCTCATGTTTCTGGTGCCCTCTTTCTGTGATCTGTGCGGCCCATGTCTCTCTTATCTCTTCATCTCCAGCCTTAGAGTATTCCCATGGCAGTTCTGATTTGACATCCTCCCCCATTCTTGTGAAAGCTGTAAGAATGTCGTTGGAATGGGAAGCCCCCACACCCTCCCTTGTCATGCTTTCCCAGCCAGCTCCAGCCACGTCTCCTTTCTCAGAACTGACTGTGTCGGATTCCAGTCTTGTTCTTTTGTTGTCATCAATGTTGTGTAATGTGTGTCATCCTGTGTTGTTTTGACTCTTCATGTATTTGCACTTTGTTCAGATGCTCCGTAGGCCCTTTGGACTGGTCCCTATGTTTCCCCTACTTGTTGAAACCTTTCCTCTGAGTCTACTCAGTATTTCTAATGGAATAATTGTTCTGTGCATATTGATGCTTTGAAATTTACAATTGGAATATAGTAAAAATGAATTTAAATATTATAGTAATTGGGCTGAAATTAAGTACTTTTAGAAAACTGCATTCTGGAATTTAAGGTGAGAACATTTAAGCTTCTTGCAGTGTAATTCACTGTCTTTGTCCCACTATATCCAGTCAAACTATTCCCACTCTGAATTAGAAGGCTAGTCTCCGAGCACACTGCAGTTAGAACGTGAGTTTTACCTTAATATAGTAAGAGGTATTCTAAACATAATTCCAAGTCAGTATTAGGTATTTAATCAAATGGACCTAATACAGAGGTATTGTGGGAACAGTGATTGCGGCTTTGCTTGTTTTGGCTGGTGGAAAGTATCATCTTTTTATTTTAGTTTTTTGAGACGGGAACAAGGAGGAGGAGGGGAGGGACAATAGGGGAGAGGGAGGAGAAGACGCTCCAGGAACCGTCCTGCTCACTTGATCTAGGCTGGTCTGGAGAGCCAGAATTGGAAGCTGCTTTTCTAGTGTCTGGCAGGTGTCTCAGGAAGTCATTACTAACAGAAATCCTAGAATAATGTCTTTTCTTAAAGTGCAATGAAGAAGGTTGGAGGACATGAAGAACTGAAACAGGATGCCTACACTTACATAATTCTTTGATTTTGTATGTTTATTGTACTTTTTGACCAAAAGAAAATATACATACTAAATATACATGCTAAATTATAACACTTCACTACATGCCTACTAAAATATACATAACTAATAACAAGGGAATACACATACTGAAAATATACTACTAAATTAAAGTAGATCGTTTTTAAAAACAACTAGAATATATTATTTAAAAAAAGCCTTTTTGTTCTTAGATCTGAACTTTCTGAGCAGGATCTTAAGTCACGTTTTAGGTTATAAATGAATGATTTCCTTTTTGGAAGCTGTCAGCCTGTTAGTGGTTTGTAATGTCAACAGCAACGACGAAACATTCATGGATGCTCTTCGCTCTGCACCTTGCTTGGAACTTGTGGCAGAATCTTATTTGTGCCTCCCAGTGATGCTATGAAGCAGGTTTCATCATTATCCACTTTTTTACCAACAGAAAATTGAGGCTAAGGGAGGGCACACAATGTGTGCAGGATCGCCCAAGTGGATCTGTCATCCTCAGTGGTGAGAATGGAGCTGTGACTTGAACAGGGTCTGACGCCAAGCCCAGTGTCTCATTTACTTGTCTTGTCCTTCCTCCTCCTAGTTGTGAGTGTGTGTGTGTTCTAGTGTGTATGTGTGGGTATTGTTTCATAAACAGTTAACAGGGGACATACTTTGTCAGGCCTGTGTGTCTCTCTCAGTCTCCCCAAAATTGAATGTAAGTGTTTCGAATTTTGTTTGATTCTTCATCTCCAAGGACTTTGTCCTCCTCAGAACCATACATCAGGAACAGTTAACTGCAACTAAAGGATGTTCACATACGTCTTCATTGGGAAAAACAACACCAAACAAATGAGAATTTGCCAACATGACTAAGTCAGCCATTAGACAAAGCAGTCAGTAAATCGTTAGACAAGCCAGCGAATAACAGTCGTTATAAGACACATTTATTTTTCAAGTCGAACAAATTGGGACTGTTTTGAGTTGCAGGGTTTTGTTTTTAAACTTGGACATAATTGAAGCTTTCTACTCTGCTTGCTCAAAAACCAGTAGTTTTCCTGCTAATCAAAAGCAGTGAAACTTCTACATTCAGTGTTATGATATGAGGCTCATAACAAAGAGAAAAACACAACAGGCTGTTATTTTTTTCTTCGTATGTTCAGATTACTTTTTGCTTTCTTTTCCTATCCTCATCACTTCCAGTTATCTATTCAAACTAAAGAGATTTTATTCTTGTTTTGGAGAAATTGTAGTTAATGGTTTCTTTTCCTGGTTTAGTTAATCTCTAAGTCTAGTGCCCAAACTTACACAAATAGTCTCTTCTTGAAGTTTAAAGATACTATAGCCTCAGTGCCCTTCTTTCCATATATTGCAGGCCACCCAAGAGGACCCCTATAAATAGGCTTTTGGAAATGGAGACCTTCTATATGTGATATTTTTATTAAGTTCAATATAGGTTTGGTGTAGAGGAGAAGAAAATGGGCCTCTTCTTCAAGTGCCTTTTTATTGCTTGCTTGTGAAGTGTTTAATGATAAAGCACACTTACATATTAATTTTATAATTTATAGTAGTAGTTGAAATATCACTACAGTTGTAAAAGCAAGAAACACTCCCAGAAAGTAGATAGGAGGAAAAAGCCATCAAAACTTAATAAAACACAAAATGTTTGGTGTTATAAAAATATGCAATAGAAGATACATTCAGTCCAACTAGATCAACTTTAGAATCCTTATGTAAATGTTTTATCCATGTGTGACCCTGATGATAAAGAACACTGATATATAATTTTGAGTCAAAATATTTTTAGTGGGGCTAGACCCAGGTTGTACAAGCAAATATTTGTAATTGGGTATAATTAAGGTGTTTTATTCAAAGCAGTAGTACCTAAGCTGGAAGGGGATGGAAGAGTCCACATCACAAATGCAAGGGTAGATTATTTTTAGTGATGTTCATGCTGTCGCTCATCCACCTGGTCTGTTTAAAGCTCCATGATCCCCTCAGTGAGTAGATGACTCAGTTGACACTGAAATTGCCGCTTTTGTCCACTGTCATCTGCTACTGCAGAGCCTGGCTACCCAGTGGAGCTGCTTGGTAAGCTGGTGGTGAGCCCACCTCCTGGGTGGCTATGGCTCAGGCTTCATGCTGGATTTCAGAGCAGGTGGCATGTGAGCATCTCAGACTTTCTGTTCAGCACGTGGCCTGCTCTTGCTGTCCCTAAATGTCACTACCTCCGGCCTCTTTTGTCTAGTGTGGTTGGGCACAGGCACCTGTCTACCCCAGGGAGGATGTTGTGGTATTCTCCAGGAATGCTAGTTAACTTCAGGGTCCGGGGCCTGCTGACGACTGTTTGTGACCTGCTGATGGTTCTCCTACCACTCCCACTCTGACGCCCTCTGATCACTGTGTCACATGTGCAGTGTCATGTTCGCTAGCAGAAGTCTCCCATGGCTTGTCAATTTCAAGATTCCCCAGAGGGTCTCTTCTGTTAAGTTTTGGGTTTTTTGGCAGTAGAGATTGAAGTCATCCTGAATGCAGCTGTCAGACAGAGGTGTGTTTCTCGTGAGTGCCCTTTGGCTGTGACGATGGATAGATATTTCACATACTCACCAACACACACACATACTTCTGGTCTGACCCCTTGCCGGGTAACTGGGGAAACCCAACTGTCAGCCTTCTCATTGCCCTGGATCCCACCTCTTTGACAGCTGGAGTCAAAGCAGCCACAAGTGAGAGGTTTTAGTTTGTGATGGTAAAAGGAACCCTCAGTTGGTAGAAAGTAATTGACTTTGTCTGTGCTTTGACACACAAGAATCATTATAAAACAGTGTCTGCTGGAATTTTGTTACTGAGTCCAGCAGGCAGAATAATGGCCCCCAGACCAAGACAGACTGGCACTGATTGTCCCAGACAAGGGTCTTTGAAGGTAGGAGAGGGAGTCTGGGGAGTCAATCAGAGGGAGACGTGACTATGGAGGCTGGAGGTAGTCTGTGACATTTAGGGACAGCAAGAGCAGGCCACGTGCTGAACAGAAAGTCTGAGATGCTCACATGCCACCTGCTCTATTGTCCACATCTAACACAAGCAACCTGCAAGTACCTTGAGCTTGTGGCAAAGGGGAATTGAGATTACTGATCAGGTCACCAAGACAGACTGGCACTGATTGTCCCAGACAAGGGTCTTTGAAGGTAGGAGAGGGAGTCTGGGGAGTCAATCAGAGAGAGACTTGACTATGGAGGGGTCAGAGGATTCCATGCGAGGACCTGATCAGCCATCACTGGCTCTGAAGATGGGTAGAAGGTGGGTGCCTCCAGAAGCTGGAAAAGGCATGGAAACTGGTTCTCCCCTGAGCCTCAGAAGGACCCAGCCCTGCTACACGTGGACTTTAACTTCCCATTTGGGCTTCTAACTTCCAGAATTATAAGATAAATTTGTGTTGTTTAGGCCACTAAGTTTGTGATAATTTATTACAGCCACTAGGAAACTAATATGCTAAGGTACATGTCTTGAAATAAAATTTGCCTGACATAATGAAGTTAGATAAATGGCAAACTCAGACTTTCTGATAACAACACATTTTTCTTATTTAGTGAAGAGAGTTCACTGTGTTGTTTTTCTTACTAACTGGAGGTACAGGTTGTTACACAAGGTGTGTCTCCCACATAACCCAGGAGACTGTCACTGAAGTTCTGATTTTGTTCCATTTCATGGAAAAAGGGCCATAGTGGGAATGCGGTTAGGGTGGTTATGAGCTTATTGAATTCTGAATTTGAAAAAAAAATTGAAAGTACTTTTGATGTAGATTCAGATTTCCAGTTCTGGAAGAATCAGAAAGCCAGCCCAAACTTTCATGAAGGAAAGTGCTTCTGGGCAGTAGTGTGGCTTCGGCTGGTATGTAGCTGTGTGCACATTTGGAGGTGCTGTGCCCAGCAAAGCCCTGTGGGGTACTGCTCTGATGGCCATAGACATAGCGTTTTGTACCCAGGGAAATCACTGGTTGATGTGCTCTGAGTGCTGATAGTTATCCACAGGGGCTTTGTTCCCCAAATCATGAATTATTCCTTTGTTTTGGAGTCTGTAATGGAGTGATAGTCTTTTAACTTAGTTACAAAAAAGGAAACAGAATCTGTAATGATTTAAAAATGATTATTCAGTAGTCATATCCATAAATACATATAATTTATAGTTATGCTATAGAATCAGCTGCACTGTAGCTTAAACCATGTGGCCTGTGACACGGACTGCTCGCTGATGGTATTTTTAATGTTGGGCAGAAGTCTGCACATCCCAAGGCTGTGTTTGAAATGTGAGCAGCAGCTGTGTGCAGGGCATTTGAGAAATGTGGGCAGGTAAGCTAATCCAGCCAGACCAGGGTGTGACTGGGTAAGAGATCTGGCAAGAGGCTGCATCGGTGGCAGGGAGTTAGGTTTTTGTCTCAGCAAATGCACCATCTGCCTTTACGAGCCCACAAGTCTGCCAGAATCCAGTCAAAGGTTTTCCTTTCCTCATCTCATGCCAGAAAGAACTTATTCCTCAAAGGGATATTTGTAATGTATATAAATGAAACATTTGAATACCCAGAATATGCATAAGAAAATATTATTAATAACCATAAAATTCACTATTTGGCAAATTTGTAAATTTATACATTATTTTCATTGGATTAAACAGTTCAAGGCATTCGTCTTGTCAGTTTTTAGCTTTTTATGCACAAAGTAAATGTCAACAGCATTTTAAAACAAAGTATTTAGAATCTTTTAAAAACTTAGAATCTTAGGTGAGACATGGTGCTGGCTCTGACTGCACACTGGTGAATGAGGTGGTGAGTTCTTCCTCATCCTCAGGCTGGCAAGCCAGGACACCCCCCTCCCCCATTCTTACATTATAGTATGTGCTGTGCTTGAAAGCAAAATGAATTTCTTCAAAAGTGAAATTCATACTACTATACACTATTAGAATGACCAAAATCTGGAACACTGACAACACCAACTGCTGTTGAAGATGTGGAGCAACAGGAACTCTCATTGCTGGTGGGGATGCAAAATGTTATGGCCGCTTTGGAAGACAGTTTGGCAAATTCTTACAAAACTAAACATTTTCTTACCATATGATCCAGCAGTCACACTCCTTAGTATTTATCCAAAGGAGTTAAAAACTTGTGTCCACATGAAAACCTGTATGTGATTTTTATAGCAGCTTTATTCATAATTGCCAAAACTTGGAAACTACCAAGATGCCCTTCAGTAGGTGAATGAATAAATAAACTGTGGTTCATCCAGACAATGGAATATTCCGCACTAAAAAGAAATGAACCATTAAACCATGAAGACACATGGAGGGACCTTAAATGCATATTACTAAGTGAAAGAAGCCAGCCTGAAAAGGCTCTATCCTGTATGATTCCAATATATGACACTCTGGAAAAGGCAAAACTATGGAAACAGTAAAAGGATCAGTGGTTGCCAGGAATTATGGAGAAGAGATGAATAGACAGAGCACAGAGGATTTTTAGGGTAGTGAAACTACTATTTGATACTGTAATGGTAGACATATATCAGTGTACTTTGTCCACATCCATAGAATGAACAGCACCAAGAGTGAACTCTGGCCATGAACTCTGGGTGATTATGATGTGTCAGTGTAGGTTCATCATTTGTAACAAATGTACCACTCTGGTGGGAAATGTTGATGAGGGAGGCTTTCTGGAGGAGATATGTGGGAATCTCTGTACCTTCCTCTCAGTTTTGCTGTAAACCTAAAACTGCTCTAAAAAAATCCTTTTTTTAAAAGTGGGGTAGTGCATTAAGGACAAACACACAAGCTTACTTGGGCAGGAACAGCTTCCTGGAGAGTGTTTCCTTTAGGATAACTGAGAGTAGCAAATGGTCTTCCTTCAGAGGAAGGGAGTCCTTCAAACCCCAGAGCTAGGGGTGAGAGAGAGCTTGATCCATGGAGCTGATTGCGTGGCGGTAGATCAGTGTGTGGGCAGTTGGGATTGGGATGAGGGAGAGGAGTTGTGGTTAGGTGGGTGTGTATATAGATGGAGGGTGGATCGTAGAGAACGTTGTCCTATGTACCGGCAGCTTAGATTGTATTTTGACGGTGATGGAGTCATTGAAGGATTTCTATCAGAGAAGTGGCAGTCAGACGTGCACCTGAGTTGTTAGTGTGTGCTGGGGCTGCACATGATCTCATTTAATTTTCACAAAACCTCTGAGGCAGGCTTACTTATTGTCCCCATTTCACATTTGGGAAACCTGAGGAGAGTTTAAAGTATGTCTTTAAGATCACATAGCTGGTTAGTGGTAGAACTAGTATCTCAGTGCAGTCATGACTCCAGAGCCCCTGTCAACCCAACTATTGATTGTTCCCTTAGCCTGGGTGAGAGGCTGCCAGGCATGGGGGCATGGGCAAGTAGTGAGGAGGGTCCTTGTGTACTTCAGATAACAGGTAAGTAACTAAAATAGTTAGTAGTTGTGAGGATGGATGGAACAAAACCTTTATGAGGCATTAAGAAGGCAAATCGGACCATATTTAGTGGCTGCATAGAGTGAAGGAGGAGGAGAACCCAGAGTCCAGGATGAAATACAGATTTTTGGTTTGGACAAGAGGGAGGAAGAGCAGAGAGGGAGGGATGAGATATGTGGTTGTTTCTGGACATGTGAAGTTTGAGGAGCAAGGGCTACCTAAGCAAAGAATGCTCATTGGTGGTTGGTATATGACAGGAGTGTCATTCAGGAGAGAAATGCAGTTAGAGAGAACTCATTTTGCAAGGCACATGTATACATGTGAGAGCTGACATCCAGAGGACCAGAGGATGTGTTTACACAGGTTGAGAGAGCCTAGGAGAGAACACTGTGGAAATATGCACTTAAGGAGGGTCTCACAACCACCAAAGGAAGTGGAGAAAAGGGTTAAGGTTGAAAATGTCCATTGATTCAGCCACCAAGGTGTCATTGGTGGCCTTGATGAGGATGTATGTTACAGTGTTTATTTGGTGAGTGAGTGCATGTGGTCGCCAGTGGTCAGTCAGGTCTGCTAAATCTAGAAAGCTATTGAGCTATCATTCAAGATGATTAGAATGATTGCTTCTCAACGGAGATAAGCAAATTAAGCCCTAGGCATTTCTGAACCTAGTATTTCACTTTTCTTCCTTTAGATGGCTTTATTGAAGTGAGGTTCTTAAAACCTGACTTTTGTACAGATAACTAATGGATTTAAAAATTATTTATTATGGGAAGAGACTGTCATCTTAGGCTTTTTAAAAATGTTCATTATAACATCCCTGTAGGTGTAGGTGTTAAATACATTTTTGTTTTTATTTGCCTTTACCTATAGTGAGTCATATGTATGTATTCTCTTTCTCAACTGTTGTTTTAAAGTACTTAAATTTGAATGGATCAAAATAAGTGATTTTTATCCACTTTTTTCCCTGCTCCAACATATCTGAAGGACATAGATTTACTAAGGCAGGGATTTTTTGCAAAGGGAATCTAGGATGTGCATAGTTTGAAAAAGCTCTCTGGATAATTCTGCTATGTTTCCCTGAAGGGGATTCTCTTACTGTTGAGAATCACAGCACAATAATGGTCAGGTTTATCCTGCTCAGGATTCTCTGGGCTTCTGGAATCTGTGGTTTTATATCTTTCATTAATTTTGGAAATTCTTGGTTGTTAACTCTTCAGAATTTTTTCTCCCCATTTCCCTCTCTTTTCCTTTTCTTAGACTGTTGACTTTTGTCCCACAGCCCTTGGAGGCTGTGTTCTGGTTATCCCACCCACTCTTTTTCTCTTTATGTTTCAGTTTGGGGAATTAATGATCTATCTTCAAGTTCATGGATTTTTTTTTTACCCCTACTCACTAGGGTTGAGTCTACTGATGAGCCCGTTAAAGGCATTCTTCATCTCTCTTACCATGTTTTTATTTTCTTGCATTTACGTTTGACTTTTTCTCATAGTTTCCTCCTCTCTGCTGAAGTTCCTCATGTCTTCATGCATGTTGGTCACATTTTCCATTAGAGCCTTTAACATATTAACCATGCCTTTAACATATTAACCATAATTTTGAAAACTTCCCAGTCTGATAGTTCTTACATCTGAGTCATCTATGAGTCTGGTTCTATGGATTGCTCTGTCGATTGATAGTGGGTTTTTTATTGCTTTCTTTGTTGTCTTGTATGTTTTGAGTGAACATATGACACCAATATAGGAGAGTAGAGACTGAGGTAAAGAGTATTTATGCTAGAAATGGCCCTACTCTTCTGCTAAGTCACTGGTATGGGAGGTTGAGTCCATCTGGTTGGGTGTGAGTAGGGATTGGGGTTTGATGTTCCAGTTACCTTCAGATTCTTCCAACCTCACCTTACGCCTGGACTAGGGTTGCCAGAGGTTTTGCTCAGTGTTCCTGATCCTCAGGTCAGAATCTGGGGTGCCCTGCCATACTGGGCCCCTGCCACCCAGTAGACAGCCATTGCTTGGTGCTTGCTAGTGGTCATGGGGGGAGGAAGGGATGTCCCTCCAGGCCTGGCCCATCCTCAGCCCCTGGGTCTAGGGTGGAATGGGGCTTTTTTGGTGACCTTAGCCCTCTTCTTCATGGTAGTCAGTCTCCACCCTGTATTATTGGCAGGAGATGTTTCCTGCTCCTCCCCCAGGAGTGGATGTGTTAGTCTTCCTTTCTCCAGGGTCAGTGACTCTTCCCTTGTGCGCTGGCACCCACGGGGTCAGCTGCCCTCCTGCCAGTGGCTGAAGATGCATCTCTGTTGGGGAGAGGGTCCTACCTCCCCTCTTCCTGCTTCCCTACAGGAGTGGCTGCCCCTCCCCGGACCTTCTGTCTCCCACTGCCCCATCCTGAGTGTCTAGGAGAGGGCTGTAAATGGTCTGAGAGTAGAGGGAGAATCCTGGCTCTGTGTGCTCAGGCTGCCGACCCTTGGCCTTCAGCAATTTGTTACTCAGTTTAGGTGAGATCTTCCAACTCCCTTGCATGGCCCATGCATTTTTCCCCTAGGGCTCTGCCACAGGAGAGGCATGATTGCTCTGCTTTCCTTGAAGCCTCAGCCTGCGGGGGCTTCAGTACTTGCCCATCTCCCTCATTCTCCACCTCCCATCCCCACCTATTCGTGGTCTAATACCTGAATCAATGTTCTTTCAGTGTAGGAAGACAAGTGAAGCCAACCTGGCAGGCCTGAGGCAGTGGCTGTCTTTTATCAGCGGGGTGGCTGTCCAACTTTCATTTGCACAGAATCACAGTAAAATGCAGATTCTTACCCCTGTAGCATTCCTGTGTCTGTGCCTGAATATCTTGAAGAAGCTAGGGAAGCGATTCTGACCTGTCCACTTGGTGACTGCTGCATGACAGGAGGGCATTCCCTTTGCAGAATACACATCTGTGGCAGTCATAGCGCTGCGCTCTGACTGTGGAGGATCATATCAATCTGACAGTGACCCTGAGGGGCGCCTGTGTTAGTCGGGAAACTCAGGTGAGATTGTGTCTGTGCTGAGGCCTGCCCGCTGGTGCAGGGTGTGGTTTGCTGTGCTGCTTTATTCTGTTTGGTGGGCTCACCAACAGGACCCTTAGGGGGATCTCACTGTGCTTGCCAGTGGGGAGACAGAGAGAGACTGACATACTCAGGAGAAATATAGATTTATGAGACTTTTTCCTAAGACCATAGATTTAAAAATTCATACTGGAAGAGAAAAAAATCTTGCATAAGAGAAGCAAATTAATTTGCACTTGACTGAAGACACTCTCATTGCTTGAATAGTTGGTTTGTTTACGAGATTGGTCCCATGAACAATATATACAGATTAGTTTAAGTTTTTGTCTTGTGTTCTCCTGTAATATAAATAGAAGCTATTATTGCAGCCCAAATTAGCTGTGAATTTTGCATCAGATTGTGGTTCTGATTACAGACTGCTTCTTGATAATTTAATTGATAAAATTGTTAGAAATTCTGTACTTGTTTTGGAACCCAAAGTAAAGAGAACTGAATTTTTTTTTCACAGAAGTGTATAATTGAGGGGTAGACTAAGGTGGTGGGGAGACACGAGCTTTAGTATAATGAATTAGGAAAACCGCCCTATGCTCTTTCTCAGTAGTCTTCAGGAGGACACTGAAAGAAAAGGCTGCTAAATGTGGAAGAATTCCTCCCTATACCCTGAGCCTCTCATATTGTCATAAAACATGATTAAGTTGAATCAGCGCAGCCTACCTGCAGGCAAAAGGTAATTAATTTACAAATAAAATAGCTAGTGGTGTTGGTCTCTAGGTAGACTGTTTCATTCCAAGAGCCCTTTTGCATGATATGACGTGAATCCCAGTTCCTGTCATTTGGCGCGTACAGATTTTCAACACTGAAGCCTAGGAACTCCTCCAGGTGAGTTGCGTGCTGTGTGTGGATGTTTCCTCCCTTGGTAAAATCTATTGATGACATTGTTCCAGATGAGTCGAAAGTTCTAGAGAAGAAAGGGCTAAGGAAACACTGCTCTTAGCTATGTCTCTTCTAGCATCCCAAGTAAATTGACATTTTATAAACATTTATAAATATGATAGGGGATGTGTCTCAGAGAATGGAAGTCTGGTAATGCAGTGCTCCCATCTCGCTTGTAATTGCAGATAAGTGAGTATAAATGTCCTTGATGCCTCAGTGGTGAAAGTTGAATGAATTCCTCGTATCTGAGGAGACAAAACATTAACATAGTAACCTGTTCCTCGTTATATAGGACCTGGCCTCAAGGAGGATACCTGCAAGTTTTCAGGGCTTACAGAAGTAGCCATGGTGGTCCTTGGTGATTAGATTGAAGATGTAAACCATTTGGTATCTTCTTCTTAGCAGCTGTGTAAATGATTTCTCCAGAAAGTAAAAAGTAAATAGTGCACATAAGATTCTATTTTTGTCTCTTGAATGTTGACAGAAGCAGCGGCAAGAAGGGGCCCACCTGGGGACTGCTCAAATCCTACGCCATTTCACAGTAAAATTTCCACTTGTATTTCTTTGAGGAGCATAAGATGTGCTGTAGAAATCCTCTCCTCAGTCATTCGTTTTTGTGAGCACCTAGGACAGTAGTTGCCACCTATTTTGCAAAGGGTGACAGCTGGCTGACTGTGGCAAGCTTGCACCAAATCCTTTTGTTCTCTCATCCCCTGTCCTACCTGATGTTATCACCAGTGTCAGCTGAGGAAACTGAGACGCTGGAGGTCACACACATTAGGATTGGGATTCAAAGCCAGGTCTGTCTGACTCCAGACACACCTGTTGTCTCATGTCGCTGAGGTGATTTCCTTTACAATAATGTGTTGAGTTAGTTTGAAGAACCAGAAGAGCTTCTGGGCATCCATTTCATCCCACACTTATTCTCTCGAGCTGTGATGACCACTATGGTAGCCAGTAGCCATGGGCTATTTTAAATTTAAATTTAATTAAAATTTAATTGCATGAATTAAATACATTCGAAAAAAGTTTATTAATTGAAAGTTCAGTCCTTCAGTCACTTTAGCCACCTTTTGGTGCTCAGCAGCCCATGTGACCGTTAGCTTCAGTTTGGACAGAGCAGATATGGAATGCGTCCATCATCACGGGAAGTTCTGTTGGCCTCAGCTGTCCCAGTAATGGCGCTAGGGCAGAAGAGCCATTTGGGGGCCCCTTAGGTCTTTGTTGGCTGTGAAAGGGCTTGGGGCACTGGGGGATGTCTCGTAGCCCTGTGCCGGCACCTCAGGGCACACGCAGGTCAGGAAGGTATCCTGCTGCCACTGAACCTCTTTCTTAGTTTTGTTGCTTGTTGATTTCAGGGTGATGGGCAGGGGGCCATGTTGGGAATGCGGGCAGCTCCTTGTGCTTCCCTGGGCAGGTCCCATCTCAGTGAGTCTCCAGTAATATTTTGGCAGGGAAAACCCCAGCTTCCACTGTTTACGCCGTGTGCCAAGGGAACACGGCAGAGTTCCTTGTTGTATTGATCTTGAATTATGAACACAGGTGGGACTCAGTTCTGATTCCTGGCCAAGTGAAGAACCTAAATAGTTGTCTGTATTATTTGTATGGCAAAAAGAATGTGTGGTTGCTAATTTGAATTGAGATGTATATGCATTTTGAAATGAGAGATCCTGGGAACCATTGCTGAGTTAGCTTTTCCTGGTCCTCACTGTCCAAGTGCTGTGGGCTTGACGACTTGGAATGTAGTTACTGGTTTGGGATAGGCCAGGCTTCCTGGCCATCTGTATGGAAAAAAAAAAACCCTGGATACCTTAGGCTGAGGGAAGGCAGGGGCAGGGGACTAGTTTGGGTAACATGCTTGGTTTGGGAAGGGCAAAGGTCAGAAGGGCGGATGTGAATGCATCACAGAGCCAGTGTCAGGACCTCTCCCTGAGAAGGCAGGGGAAGGCAGGCGCTGGGACCTGAAGGAGTGGTTGCAGAGGCCAGTTGTCCCAGCCACAGGGAGGAGCCTGTTGGACTCTATTTTCAGCAACAGTTCCTGGTATAAAGTCCACTCTTACTAGGAATGTGTGGCATTGTGATTCAGTGGCAAATGGTGCAGTTGCTCTGATTACCTGCTGTTAAGTTCCTCTTCCAGTTATCATGAATTAGAAACAGTGGTAATTATTAAAAGAGGTAAGGAATCAAAGCTATCCAGGGTGGAAACTGACTCAGTTGTTTGCCTGGTCCAGCCTCGCCAAGAATGTAAAACCAGTGGAACCAATTTTAGGTATCTTGACTTTCCTCCAAGTTGAATTCCTCAGCTGGCTGGTATTACCTCAGCTGTGCCAGCGCTTCCCAGGACTGGTGGGTGCATTCCAAGTATTCATATCTCAACTCAGATGCCAGCATGTGCTTATTATTTATAGATGTAACACCACATTATTTTATCTGTAGGTGTGGACACTGAGGCCGAGGGAAGTTCCATTCCACCCTTTGGTTGTCTGTAATCTCCTCCTAATGAGTGAGTGATAAATAACTTGCACAGGAGTAGAATTCATGGACCTCTACCTCACAGGAGTAGAGGGGGTCCTTTTTCTTACCCTCTCCTGGGCAAGACAAGGTAACAGTCGCTGCACTGGCATATCTGGGGGCCTTGCCATGAGAAGAGTTGAATTAAGGAGGTTATGTATTCCCACTGATGCTTTTTGCCTTGGCTTGAGGTGAAACTGTGCAGATGTCAGTTCTGGGAGCATCGAGGGCAATCTGGGGATCACCAACGTCCTTTATGTAAATGATTTCATAACTTTACTTGTCAGGTAAGCTGAAATTCTTGCTGGTTTTCCAGCAGGTCCCACATTGAGATACACCCTGTACAAGGAAAGGTATTCGGGAACTGAGTATGCATTCCTGGCTCAGCTTGAGCAGAACTATGAAGTAAAGTGTTGAAAGTTGTGTTTTCACTTAAGTAGCTTCTGGGAACCCGTAGACCCCAATGCTTGTCAGTCCTGAACTTTAGTGAGTTTGAGAATCACCCATAGACCTGCCTCCAGAGGTTCTGAGTCCCTGGGTTTGGGCAGGGACCCGAGCATGTGCTGTTTTAACCAGCTCCAAGACAATGAGGCCCTGCCCACCTTTTGTGGCTCTGCCCAGATTGTCCTCTCATTGACTTGCAGGGAGCAGGTGTGCTTAGTTTTCTGCACACCTATTCTTTAAAGTGCTTATGGAATGGAATTGGAAATTTCCTGTGAACTCTTAAAATCTGTCTGTTCTAAACTTTCTTTGCAGCTATTTCCGGTATAAAACGAGAGTTAATGTTCTTTCATAAATGGGACAGTCAGCAACTCTGCTTTTGACCATCCTAAGCCACAGATGCATCTGCCCTTTGCCACCCATTTCACAGGTGTGGAATGTTTTGTTTTAAGCAAGACCGGGGAAAGCATTTGGCCAAACCATATCCCTGTTGCAGCCAACTCAAGGTGTACACCTACTGAGAAGGGTCAGTAGTCATTTAAAATTCTGGGTTTATTTAAGTATGAAACCAGCAAGTAATAAGTACTTTTCATAACTAGACTGTGTGTCTCATGTGAAACCCAGCCCTATTTGACTTTGAAGAAGTGTCTCTTTGGCTCTGTGGAACATCAACATTTGTTTAATTTCTTGAAGTTTTGCCTGTGTTCAAAACAATGGGCAAATATTTGTAAATTATGATCCTTTCCATTGAGGATGTATGGTAATCTCTCTATAGGATTACTGGTATGAATCAATAAGGCTCTGAAGGGTGCTGCCCTGAGGTGAGCCAACACATTATAGTTTGGTCTTCTTTTCAAGGGACATAAAGGAGTGTAAAGTACAGATGGGAAATTTCATATTTTAGGTTTCTCTGCTCTTTTGAAATCAAAATTCAAAGAAAAAATGTTGCCTTGAGGTCTCTCCTCATACGTGACTTTCTCCTTGAGGTTTTTTTAGATTGTCTAATAACTGAAGTTTTCCCCCCATCCTTGGAGAACTTCCCATCTTCGTATCTTCATTTAAAGATATAGGTAAGCTCAATGTATTAGATTAAAAAATACCTTTCTATATTATTTTCGTCTTTTAACTGATATATTTAGCATTTTATTTGTGAAAAATTAACTGGGCAAATTGGTTTCTTCTTGGATGTAACTGATATAATCGCTTAAAAAATAATAAAAAACAATGTAGCTGTTTCTGAAAAGTCTTGAAATTAAACGAATCATTTGGACAGGAATTTGGATGCCAGTTTAAAATGGTTCCAGTACAAACTCCAGTCGTGTGGCCCTGACCCGGGGGCCTGGGGTGTCTGAAGTCACAGGATGTTTGTGTTTCAACCTCTGGACATAGTGATAATGCAGCTCCTATTTGTTGAGTCCCAGTGGGCCAGGCCCTGTTGTAGGATGTGGGGATTCAGTCGTGAATAAGAAATGGTCCCTTCCCTTATGGACTTTACTTTTTTGTTTTTTATTTTCTCTTTTGATTAAATAGCATAAAATGTTTTCTTGTCCAGAGTAAGGGAAGTGAAAGCAAATGTTCAGCTTTTCTATTGCCAAATCCAAACAGACTTCATGAAGGGAAAACACTAGGAATCATTGGTGAGAGAGTGCACCTGGCAGGGAGGGCATTTCAGACACATGGGACTTCTTTGGGAAGGATCGTATGGGATGAATAAGGTGGACAGACCCAGTTTGCCTGAGATGGGAAAAGTAGATAGCCTGAGAACAGCCTCAGGAATTCTGGCCGAGGGCCTCTAAAAACAGTTGAAACCTAGTGACTTGTGATTTGTTGGATAGAAGAAAAAAATTTGCCAGTCTAGGGGCCTTCATCCCACCTACATCTGCATGTCAGTCAGTCCTGTCATTAGTTTCATATTCGGGAAACATTAGCCACTTTAATACTAACTCAAGCCAGGTGTCTGCAAAGCACCCGAGGGAGTGCCACATTCCTCTGCACACAGTGATTTCCACCAGTACAAATGGTCAGGGAGCAGCTGTAGAATGGGCAGTTTGGTTTCTGTCTAATTCATACACCAGCAGGATTTGACCAAGTAGTGGTCTAGGTGAAAACTGCACAGTGTTTCCAGTGAGACCCAAATCTGCAGCTGGATTTTTAAGTTTTTTTGGTGAGGAAGATTGTCCCTGAGCTACCATTCAATGCCAATCTCCCTCTTTTTGCTTGAGGAAGATTGTCGCTGAGCTAACATTTGTGCCAATCTTCCTGTATTTTATATGTGGGATGCTGCCATAGCATGGCTTGATGAACGGTGTGTGGGTCTGCACCCAGGATCCGAACCTGTGAACCCTGGGCCACTGAAATGGAGCACGTGAATTTAACCACTATGCCAGCAGGCTGGCCCCTGCAGCTGGATTGTTGCTCCCTTTTATTATGCTTTTAAACCTGGCTAAACCATGGGATTATCACTTAGTGTTTTGATATTTGCAAGGTGATATATTTTATTTTCTGGGAAGTTGAGAAACATGTGAGTATCCTGTTAAATACTCTCAACCTTAGATTAAACTAAATCATTTGAAAGAAAGAGAAACTATTTTTTGAGAAAAAAATTATCCTCTTATTTCAAAGATAAAAGGGCAATTTATATTCTTTCTGAATTGAGTTAGTTATTAAATCACATGAAGTGGGTTTGAAAAGACACTGGATGCTATAATTCATCGAGGAAACTGCTCTTGTTCTTAATTTTTAAAAAATGGCTTTGATGCAATATATTGCCAATATTTAGTCAGCTTCAGTATTGCTTGCTGGAGTGTAAGCCAATATAAAGATCACTTGGATCCTTCTCCCTCTATATTTTGCAAAAGAAAAGTTCCTGACAGCTGAGGAAACACCCTTCCACCAATTTCTTCCTTATTCCATCACCAGAAAAAGTTGTACTCTTGTTAATTCTAGAGTTTACTTTTGGAAAGTTTGTATAATGAGAGAAAAGTTCACAGTGCTTGAACAATGACTTGGATTTAGGTGGAGATTGTTAGATATGTTCTAATCGGATGTCTCTTGATATTTTTAGCTATTTTACATTAAATTTAGAGCAGTGAGTCATAACAGCTACATATGTTCTTACCTTTCCCTTTTTTGATCCAATATTACTTGTGTTGGTATGACTGTAATAGCAAAGAATGATGTCGGAGGAATTATGCTTGTGATACAGGAGTTAGTTTTCTCTTTTGAACTTGTTAAGATTTTTAGGGGGACAAGTTAATATACTTTTGATAAATATTATGCTGTACATTGGGGTGACTGGTATAGTAATTGCCGCCGTTGTGATCACCAGATGAAACTATTACGTTTTATACAAGACTTCTATATGCTGAACTTACTGTGCTGTGTCGTGTGGGAATAGGCAGCAGGTTGGAGGAGAGATTTATCTTCAGAAGTCACTCTGAATGGCCAGAATGGAAGGCAAGTACTAATATCTTCTTGAGGTGATCTTTTTCTGTGTGCAGTGTGTTCTTTTTCAGGTTGTGGGAGGGAGATGCAGGAGGATTATATCAAATTTGCTGATGTGCATTTGTGTATGTCCAGTGAGAATCTGAGGATTTGGGTTGCAGTCCTGCAGCGGTGTCTGTCAGCTGTGAGCCCAGCATCTGCCTCTGGATCACTCACCTCATGGGATTGTAGTGAGAGTCAGTGTCATCACCGTAGATTCATTGTCTTGGTGGGATGGCACAAATGGCTTAATAAACCTACTTTGGCTTTTTGTGAACCTGTAGAATGCTAAGAATCTAATTCTAGATTCTTTTCATTATCCATTTTGAGGATTATAAATTGTGATTCTTGCCTGAGAAGAGGTTCCTGTGTCTCTGTCGATGAAGACAGTGGCCATATTATTATTCATAAAAGTGGAGACAGTCTTATATGATGTCATAGAGATACATGATTGTGTAGTCATCTTCACGTCTAAACTGAACACCGAAAGGGGATTGAGGTAGTCAGCTCCTGGAACACACGTTCAAGGATCTCTGATTTTTGGATGTATCCTTGCAATAATCCCATCTATGTTTTTGTCTTAGCTCAGTGAATTATTAACTACTTTCTGAGGATGGAATGGTCAAACAGATTAGAGGTAGAATCTTCCTATATTTAAGAGTTGTGCATATGCTTCAGTTGTCTTACAAGAAGGAAGTTGATTATGACTATAATGTCTCAAGGCCTCCTGGAACAAACAGGAGAAATGAAGATGTTCTAGAGCTTTAAAAATCTTAATAATGACTTGAATGCCTTCTTCCCTTGGACAGAAAAACCTAATTAGAGTAAATAGGATGTTGTATGGCCTGCTCTGTGCTTGGCAGCATACCCGGCATGATTAAGGGCTCATAAAACACAGATCTGTCATAAATTTTTACCTGTTGGCAAAGAGCTTGTGTGTGTGCGAGAACACAGGAGTAGTTCTGGCATGTCTGTGAATATAGGAACATGGTAGTTTGGGTTTGGGTTTTTTTGGTGTGTTCTGGTTGCCTATCAAGTAATTGGTGGGAAACACCTCTTCACATTCTAGTCACTGTGATCTAGTCATTATGGACCAAAATGCAAGCAAACTATGATGATTTGACACAATTGACAAATCAACAATCACACAAATGCGCATGCATGCGTCTTCTCCAATTTTAGGATGGGTCTGACTTCTGAGTTTATAGAAACATTGTTCTTCAAGAGTGGTTTGGATTTTGTTATTTTTGGGTGGGGGGTAGCAAGGAGTCCTTGAGTCACGGATACTCCCCCTAATTAATGAGAATCCCAAATCTCAGAAGAGAAGTATGCCAGACAGGGAGCGCTCCCTGTCTGACTGTAGGGGCTGCAGCAGGTTCATCCCTGAAGCATGGATGGAGCTGTGGGGTTTACATGGTGCTCTGAGTGAGTGGATGGATCTTGTGAGCTGACAAATGGTTCTTTAGCTGGCTGATATCCTGAAGCTGAGAGTTGCAATGGGGCAGGTCTAGCATGGCATCTCTTCCTTGTTTACACAGAATTCATGCTGAAGAGATAACTTAGAAACTGGGAAGCAGGATGAAGAGAATGGACTTGTTTTATGTATCTTCACTCGACGTTTGTTGATGCTTCCAAATGCCAAGCCCTGCCGCAGGCCCCAGGGGGGGGTCCCATTTAGGAAGACAGTCTCATCCAGCATAATACCCAGTGTGGAACCAGGGTGCAGACTTGAGTGCTGTGGGGACTGGAAGTGGTGTGATTAATTTTTCATTGGGGGGGGGGTTCACAAATGGGGACCTTTTGAGATGGCCCTGGAAAGATGAGTGTGTAGAAAGGGTGTGCTCTCAGAGAGAGCTGTGAGGCCATGGTTTGAGAGACTGGGCCATTCTGTAATATTTTGTTTCCCTTCTCTTGCATGAGTCTCACAGGTTTTTCTTGTTTTGTTTGATGAAGGACAGTCCCCCTTTGCTGGCCTTATATAGCATTCTAAGCTTCCTTGTTTAGTTTGATCATGTCAGTATGATAGAAATTCCTAAGAAGGCATTTTTATTGCATAATCAGTATGTTGTTTCTGTGGCTGCACGTATTGGTGAATTATTAAGTTAGTAGTTTTAATGGTATCAATATCCAAGACAAAGGTGGAGAATGGAGTAAAACACCTCACACTTTAAAACGTTCGTTCTGTGTACTAAATTAGAGACCCGATTCCATAAGAACCTTCACTTTCAAATCCAAAATGAGGATAATGAAATTTCATGGTTTCTACTTTCTGCTGAGAATTTGTCTCAAGAACAATCTTGTGTAAATAATAGTTTATATAGTTAGACTGATCCTAAGGGCATGGTGTCAGTTGGTCTTATCTGTGGTGGTGGTGGTTTTTGGTGAGGAATTTAGACTTGGTTAGATTTAGCATGGAAATTCTGAGTGGCAAATTGAAAGACTGTTACAGGAAATTCTGGAATCGATGATGAAATGAATAGATTTGGATTCTCGTGATTTCCCTAAGATCCTCCAAAGCCCATAGTTGAGATAGTTGAGATCCATTTGTGCTTCCTTGATTCCCTATTTTAAGAGGAAAATGTGGCTTGGATCTAAAACGCTCCATGTTTAAGCCCTGATGACTGATGACACTGGAGTCACTGACCCTCTGCACCAAAGGGAGGACATTGTGCTTCTCGGTAAGGTCAGTGCCAGAGGGTTCTCACCTCGGAGAACACCTGGAGAGCCGACTCCCCCACAGGCCGTCAGGCGGGCCGTTCTCACATCTTCTGTAAGCCTCAGGCTGGCAGCCATCTTTCCTTGATTCTTAAATCTTCTCTGCTGCCCTAAAACAATTTCATTGTCTTCGCTTTTGATTTACTTGTACTTTGTAAATTTTTCAGATATTGATGGTCTTTTCAGCATTCTTGAACTCTGCTTTTTGTAAGAGAATGGTACTGAAAATGTGTAGGAAAAGTAGCAAGCCAACAATTTGACAGAGAAAACCCAGCCTATTTGGCCTGGTCCTAAGTGTAAATTCGTCCTCTCCCACTCCCCCGATTTTGGTATTGCTGCTCCCTGACTGGCCAGGCGAGGAGTAAGTCATCATTGGCCAAGGCATAGGCAAACCCCCTAAATTAACTAAATAGTTCCTATCTTTTTCTCTTTAATACCTCTTTTTAGTTCACATGGGACAATAGAATTGAGAAGTGTGTTTTGTGGGGGAAATTCATTTCTGTAACTATGGAGAAATAAATCTTTCTTTTTGGATGGTTTACTGTAAAAAGAAAAGGGAAACCTGAAACCACAAAAATTTATATATCAAGTGGCTGTTTTATTGTAATGATGTTACAGTATTGAAGTTGAAAGCTCCTTATGTTTGATTTTAAGTTTTCAGGGTGTGTCTCTGTGTGTAGGTGTGTGTGCATGTGTGCTGGGGTGTGTATGTGTGCTCACATGTGTATTCTCCACTCCAAACACAGCTCTGAAAGTATGTCAGGCCCTCAGTACTTATTGGTTGGCTGATTTTTAAAGTCATATTGGTTGACATCTCCATGGCTATGTTGTTAGTGATACAGTTCTTATGTGGTGTAGTATTTGCGTCCTAAATTTAAAAGTTAAACAGAAAATTACTTCGGACATTCTGTAAGTAATTTTTACTTATCAGCATTTGTGGTCAGCAGAATAATGGCCCCTAAAGGTATCCACATCCTTATTCCCTGAATCTATGAATATGTCACCTTACATGGCAGAAGGGACCTTGCAGATGTGACTGAATTAAGGATCTTGAGATGAGGGGATGATCTGGGATTATGCAGGAGGCCCAGTGTCATCACAGGGTCCTTATGAGATGGAGGAAGGGTCTGTGTTGGAGAAGGAGATGTGGTAACGGAAGCTGAAGTTGGGGTGATGTGGTGCCTCTGGGAGTGGGAAGAGGACAGGAAACCTGGTTGTCCCCTGGAGCCTCAGGAGGAGCTGGCCTTGCCCACACCTAGAGTTTAGTCAGGTGAGGCTTCTGACCTCCAGAGCTGAAAGAGAATAAATTTGTGGTATTAGAAGCCACTAAATTTCTGGTAATTTGTTACGGCAGCAGCAATAGGAAATGAATACAGTGTTTCTGTTCTTTACCTCTGAGTGTTTTTAAAATAACTATCTTGTATCAGCCTTTTGTGTGCCTTAAATTGTAATGAGAGGTGGTTTCTAGGAAATGATTGGTATTTAAACTATGGTGGAAAAGAAAATTGAACAGAAATAGTGTATCTTCTCTGGATCTATTATTTGAGCGTTTAAAAAAATTACATTTTAGTCACATATCCTGGTCTTGTTAATAACATATATTGTATTGGAAACCTTGTTCACATCTCACTGGGAGACTAGGCTTTTATACGTTGAGTGTTAGAATAAAAAATCAAAGCATATCAGAGATAGAAAGAAGTCCTGAATCCAGAATTCTCCCACTTTACTATTTGAAAATTGTGTAATTTACTGAACATTCTTATTTTCCTATTTTATTTACTCTGTAATAAATAATTTCACATAGATTTCATATATTAGTGGACATGTGGGAACTTAAATCCAAACGTCAGATATTTCTGCAAGCAAATTGGTGGTGATAGGGCGTTCCTAGGGCTGGTTTTATTTTGTTTTATAGCGTGTAGTGCAGGTTCTTGGCTAATTGTTACTGAGCTAACAATCATTGAACATGGAGAACTCTTTCCCATGGCCTGTCTGATGGGTTTTATAACCACTGCTGTCACTGTAGTATGGGAAGTGAGCTTAGAAAGGTGGCACAATGCCCCACACCCACCTGCCTCCTTCTTGCAGGTAAGGCTCGGTGCTCAGGTTTAGGTGGAACTGTCTTTGCTGAACCCTATTCCACTCTCCAGGGAATTTCACTCAAGACTCTAGTGTTTCCCGTAAGTGCTGGGCCCAGTGAGAAACAATGATTAATGATGTCATGCTGCTGTGCTGCAATATTAGGGTTACTGTGGTGGTGTCACTATTGCAGAACTGTGCACTTCTCTTCTGCATGTGCTTGTGAAAGAAAAATAGGGAGCGATTTGTATGAGTTGGAGTTAGTGCAAGATGCAGACAACCTTATTGGAACATTAGCAGGAGGAATGTGGCTTGAGAGCTCAGACGACCTTGGGAGGATTGTTGGGATGTTCTCCAGACCATAAAAACCCTGATGTCTGACACCATGGAGCTCTCCTGAGCCCTGTGTCCTGCAAGACAGGATGGCTAAGAAGTCTCCCCTCCCCCTTCACTTACCACAAAGAATGCGCCTTCTCATCTGACCTAGATAAGATTTCCAGATGCCCCTGTTTACCCAGGACAAGCCCAGACCCTTCAAATTTCCATCTTTGCCTCATCACCAATGAGCTGTGCTGCTGGTCCTGCTGATCAGTGGGAGCAAAATGCTTGTTAACCAAATTCTGGTTAAGCTTCCCCCACCCCAAACTTGGAGCCAGCAAGCAGCCCCTCCTCAAGGGCCTTCCCAGAACAGGTAGCCTTGGGTGAAACCTTCTCTGACTTGCCTCTGATGAGGCTTGCCTTCCATCCCGTTCCCCACACACCTTGCTTATTCCTCCCTGTTAGAAACCCTCTCCGCCTCACCCTTCGGATACTGGCTGATGTTGGGGTCACAGCATTCTTTTTCCAGATTGCAGTAGTCTCCTCTCTCCACTGCAGTGATCCCTCAAATAAAATTTCCCTTACCAGGTTCAGGTTTTTTACTTGACTTGGCAGCTTTCAACAGAGAACAGCTTGAGTGGGCAAGAAGGAATCCTCTGCCCCACGTCTGCCTTCCTGAATGTTTGAGAACATGGGAGCCCTTGCGCTGCAGAAACCTGGGTCGTGTATTTTTAATTTTCCAGCTTCATGTGGAATTGAAATCAAGTGAGCCAATCTACATCGTCTGTCTGGAACCAGAATCTGTTGTAGTTCTAAAAGTGGTAGTGTCTATCGTTACAACATTGAGAGCATTTGACGTCTAAAATGGGAATGGTGATTTTTGAAGCATGGGTGTATTTTTAAACTATTGTTGAGTGTTGTAAACCTTAATATAACTTTATTTTTTATTTTTGCCTGATTATCTGGAAATTTACTGAATCTTTGGTAATAATGACAGTGGTTTATATATGTATGATACAATCAGTGTTATAATTTAAAACTCACGTAGTTGTGTAAAGCAGATGGTTGGCTGAGGAAAAGCCAGCCTTTTGATTTTCTTTTCTTTGTAACCACACAAGGGAGTAAAGTGAGTGTAGATAACGTGGTAAATTCATTTCAGGGCAGACCAGAACACCAGAAGGCCGAGTAGTCTTCCAGCAGTACACACTTTCTCATGTTAATATGTACCATGCTATAAATTTTGGCAACGCTGATCACCGATATGTGGTTCATCATACAGGAAAGTTGCACCTGAGAGAGTTAGTTTTTTAATCAGCCTTGGAAAACATTAGTTCAATTTAATTATCCAGCCCTGCTATCAAAAGGGCTTTGATGAGGAGTCAAACACCTGCATCCTATTGTAATCCTGACTCAGTTATACAATTGCTTTGCTGTGTGCCAGGCACAGTGCTTGCTTGTCAACACTGGTGTTTGTTTTTTGGACTTCACTGAGTAGTTGTAACACTAAAGGGGGATACCGTGTGTGAAAGCACTTTCAGGTGCAAAGAGCTGAGGGTGCTGAGAATCTTCTCACTGCTGGTTATCATCACAAGTGCTTCCCTTTCTGCTCAGTCATCTCTAGGCCTCAGGCCATTTTTCTCATTAGCAACATTTCTCCGGTGCTGGAAAGGAAGGTGGGGGAGATTGTGCCAAAACTCACCTAAGAAATAATCTTACTTAGTGTTCTGATGACAGTGTAGTCAGAGAAGTCAGAAGGAGCACCCAAGAGAAGTCTGTGGTCACAAGGGCTCTTGGCATGGGAGTGCTGTGGCCAGCAGATGAGACAGGGTTGATGGGGTCAGGTGGCCTCCCTACACAGAGGGCCCCATCCAGCTGTCTCATTCAGCTCAGGCTGCTGTGACAAAATACCCCAGACTGGGGCTTAAATAATAGATGTTCATTTCTCACAGTTCTGGAGGCTGAAAGTCCAAGACCAGGGTGCCAGCATGGTTGGGTGAGAGCCCTCTTCCTGGTTCATAGACACCTGTCTTCTCACTGTGTCCTCACGTGGTGGGGAGGGAAACACAGAGACAGAAGCAAGCTCTCTAGCCTCTTCTGATGGAGGCAGTAATTCCCTAATGATGGCTCCACGCTCATGACCTTATCACCTCCAGAGGCCCCACCTCCTAAAACTGTCATCTTGGGAGCTAGGGTGAATTTTGGGGGACACAGGCCTTCAGTCCACAGCACATAGTGTCTACCTCCTGGGAGCTGAGAAGGGAGGGCTTGACCCTGTGTTCTTTGCTCTGGCTGGCCCCTCAGGTGACACAATGGTCAAATCAGTTCCTCCCAAACTTTGCAGGACTTTAGAAAGACAGAATTTATGAACTTTTACTATATTTCATGGTTGTTGCTCCTTCAAGCTTTACTCCTTTTCCATAGTTTCGGATCCTTGAGTAAAGAAGAATCAGAGATTTTGCTGAGTCCTGGAGAGAAATGCAGAGTTCCCGCTGCATGACAGAGGTGAGAGGGCAAGGAGGTACCAAGAACCGGCAGGCAGGATACCAGGACCCGATGGCATCCTGGAAGCATGAGCCAGAAGTAATCCAAAGGCAACACCATTTGTTCATTTGCCCTTGAGTTTGTACATGATATGCTCTGAAATCTTTGAAAACCACAGACTGACCTCCTCTCACCTTCTCCTCACGCCTCCCCCATGTCTTTGAACAGTTGCAGGGTCCACCCTGTCACTTATTAGGAGCCTGGGAGTCAGTCTCAGTTGCTGCCTTGCCCTCATCGCACATCCTGAGAGATGGACCAGATTCTGTGCATGCATGACTGTGTTGGACTACTGTGATAGCCTCTCATGCCTCAATGCATAGAAATGATATCCCTGAAAAAGTCTCATTGTGATAGCCGTATCTGAAATTCTTAAAAGTGTAATATTTCTGCACATGTTATCAAATTGGAATGTTCTGGTCATTACATAATTAATTAAATGTGCAGCTCACCTCGAGTATTGGCTATGTGTAACATTCCCAGATTTGAGCTGTGTTTTACTAAGGAACAAAAATACCAGGGTAAAAGTTTTGTTATGTGACCAAAGCCGTGAAATATGTATCAGTTATCTAAACTTTCAGTACCCAAGTTGACAGTGACCGATGGTGATGCTCAGTGGCTGCTAACTTTAGGATTTGTTTCAGATTTTCTCCATCTGTCTGCTGTGGCGAGCCCATTCTCCACCTTCGGTCAACAATCCCAAGTTCCCATTGGAGCATGTGGCTGTGATCCATCTCCCTCTTGGACTTTTGCTCTTCGCTGAAACCGTTCTTTGTACCTCTGACCTCACAGAATATTGTTTTCCTGGTTCAGCTCCTACTCCTGGATGTTGAGATCAATGCGAGTCTGAGATAAATAGGTTTAGGCAAGTTACAGATGCTCACTTTTGGAAGTGACCTTAAGGGCACGCAGCACAGCCAAGCTGATATGAAGACCATTAACAAAGATAGCCACAAGCTCATGCATGCCAGACATTCTGCTCCTCCCTACACCTACATTATTTCCTGTAATCCTGCAGCCTCTCTGCACAAGGTACTAGTATTGCTGCCATTTTTTGAGTAAGGAAAGTAAAAAAGATGACGTGCCTTGAGCAAGGTCACATAGTCACTAAACAGTGAAACCAGAGCAGTCTTGGATGGGTTTCCACTGGGCTCTGCTGCCTCTCTGAGATTCCTGTAGAGGAGGTGGGTCTGTAGATTTTCTGTTGTTACTGACCTGGACCTTCCCTTTCGCATGTAAACCCTGTTCAGACTTTAATAGCTGTTAGTCATTTGAATCAATGATTTCCCTTTTTGTTTCTAGTTCCTATGGCTTCTAGTTCTATACCTTTCACTAAAGGTTTGCTGTATACCCATGACCACACCTTTGTTAGTGAAGATAGCAGTGCTCCTTTGCAGCTGCCTGCATGGGGACACATGCCCTGGGTGTGGAGCACAGACTAGATCACAGGCACCCTTGCCCCATTGGCTGGAGACCAGCCAGCACAAATGCATATGGCGGTGCTCTCATAATATCCTACAGCTGGTGTTATGAAGGTACCTCTCCCGAGTGTTTTGCCTGACAGGTGGAACTTGGAGCTCCCACCATGACCCTGATGGAGTAGGTACCTGGTAAGGCAAGTGTCCATATATGATGTGTTGTTTTTTGTGGTAAAGATGTTTATTCATACTTTAAAAAAACAGTGCCTTTCTTTCATCCAAAACCAGACAACAACCATACTCATCTGCGTCCTGAAAAAAAAAAGCTCATCTTTGTGAGAGGAGAATTTGGGAGTGTGTGTAGTTTGTATACAAACGTGCCTCCCTGCCGAATCTCTGCATTCCAAAATAGTTACTGAAAAATTTATGGATATAATTAATGACAGAAACGTTATGGATTTACCTCCTAAAGGAAATTCTGGAAAAGCTTAGGGTACTCTTAATAATAAGAGGTGTTTATTTCTATTGGAGGCCCACATTTGGATTCTAAAGATACTCAGACTATTTCTAAGTTTGTAAACTCTTCACCCTAATTCCAGTGGAATAAAAAGCTAAATATGTTGAAATTTTCTTGCAGATTTTGTTCGGCAATGGTGGTGAGGGAAGTGGTTAAAGGTAACTAGTCTGAGGGATAATTTTCCTTCTGTTTTCGTGGACACAGGGTGTTTACATGTCTTTTTTTCTGGATGAAGGCAAAGACAGAATGTTTACATGGTTCACACTTTGTGGTATCTTTTCCCTTTGCTGTTAAAACATGTTCTGTGGGTTCTAAATCGTAGACCAAGTGTTTCTTGATATTCTCATCTGTTCACATAAATGCTATTTAACAAAAATGGTACTGTAGATGCTTGAAGCTGAATACCCCTTTTATTAAAAAGCAGAGAGAGGGGCTGGCCCCGTGGCCGAGTGGTTAAGTTCGCGCGCTCCGCTGCAGGCGGCCCAGTGTTTCGTTGGTTCGAATCCTGGGCGCGGACATGGCACTGCTCATCAGACCACGCTGAGGCAGCGTCCCACATGCCACAACTAGAAGGACCCACAATGAAGAATGCACAACTATGTACCGGGGGGCGTTGGGGAGAAAAAGGAAAAAATAAAAATCTTTAAAAAAAAAAAAAAAAAAGCAGAGAGAGATGAATAATTGTTTTGTGGTAGAGACTTTGAAAATGATTTTAGCCTTTTCCCTGAAATGAAATAACTACTTATTTGTTGGATTATTCATGTATTATAAAAAGGGAAAAAGGAACTAGATCACTCTATGTACCTAAGTGAAAATTTGAAAAATGGTTGAGGCTGAATTCATCTGATCTCTTTTTGGAAGATTTGTTTTAAGTTTGGGTATTCAGTCAACTGTATTTAGGTTAATGTTGGAAGTTTCTTACCGTTTATCTTTACTTTTTTTAGTTTGTATTTCATGCTCAGAATTTAAATGTGTAGTTTTGAAACTTGTGAATTTATGTTTCTTTAGTGTTGGTAAACACCATGTGATAGGAAGAGACATGGAAGATGAGTGGGTTAGAGTTGGGGCACCTGGGTTAAAGTCCTGGGTTTGCCCTTAATTCACACTGGACTTTGGGCCAGTGACTTAGGGATTATCGACCCACAGTTGTCAAGTGAGGTGGCTGGATTGGGTGACCTGGGAGTTCCTTCAGCCCTTCCCAGCTTAACATTTCACTGTTGATGACATCACTTGTCATCATTGACCTACTGATTAATAGCTCACTGGGCAGTTGGTTGGTGAGGAGTGGCCAGCAGGTCCACTGTTTGTTCCTTCAGCTGTAATGTCAGTGATAAGATTGTGCACTGATCTCATTTTGTCTATTCTTGACCTATTGCTTGTTGCCTTTAATTTCATCCTGATCTTTATCATTCTGCAGTTTTGAATTTGATCTGCGATTACAAAGAGATGGCTCACCAGATTTGTTTCTATATATCTTACAGATAATAGGAGAATTGCACCTGAATGAGTTGACATTTCTGTGAATTTCTTTAACTTTTGTTTTTGCTGGCTGTTGTGTTCAAATGAGATATCTTAGTAAGTCCTCAGCCCATTCTGTGTGTGGTTGACTAATTCTAACCATTTCAATGAAGTGTTACTTCTGTTGGAATCAGGAGATGAGAGGGTGCTGTCTCCCCCAACCCAAGGGGAAATGTCATTTATTCGGCCCTCCTATGGAGAGAAGTCAGGGATTCTGGCTCTCTGAACTCAGTTCACAACCAGGAGAAGTTGTGTTTTGGGGAGCCCAATTTGGGCTGACCTGTTCCTTCTTTACTTGTTTCATTCTGGGATCCTGGTTTCATGTGGCCTTTGTCACTTCAGTGTACGAAGCAGGGATGAGGGGCCCATGTTTGCTTTCATGCAGAAATTTCCAGGGCCTTGGAAGATGCCCTGGGGGTGGCCCGTCGTGAGGTTCTCCCTACTTTTGACAGAAAGGCAAATATCCACGGCTTTTATTTTGCCAGGGACAGTTTAAAATAAACTGTGCAAATTACTAATGGTGTCAAAGATACCTATATCCACTGCTAGCATGGCTTCCAGTATTTGCTCTGCTTCATATGCCATCGTATTTAGACGTCCAGTGAAGATTCTTTGTTCTTCTCACACTTAAGAAAATTAGGAAACGAAGCTAGCCTCGGTGTGGGTTTTCTCTTAGCCTTCATGCCCATCCTTGCTTTGGATTTGATGAATGAGTGATGTCATCAAGGAGGATGTGTATGGCCACTGTGGGCCTTAGGGGTGTGGGACAGGAAGGGGTCTCCTGGGCACAGCCCATGGGGGTGAGGGCACGAGGAGCTCTCCGGGCCAGCGTTCTGTTGACTCTGTCCTCATGCTGCCTGAGTGGGATTTAGATTGTTTCCTATGGGAAATGTATATCATAATTGTATGTTTGCTTTGTGGAGGTGGCCTTTGGATTGAGGGAGAGAAGGTCTGTGTTGTGATTCTTGATTGATTAGAAGTTTGAACCAAAGGGTTTGTGTTCCGTTTAGGGGTCCCTTGGAAAGGCAAGACAGTGTGCTCCTCGCTGCGCTGGAGGGATGAGAAGGAGATGCCTGTCCGGTGGAGACTGGGGCTGGCATGTACCTCCTTGAAGAAGTGCTGCTCTAATAATCTCTCTCCTCCTTTTCTTTTTTATTTTACATATGAACTAAACACTTTCCTTTTCTAAGTTGACTCACCGGGTACCTTTGGCTCCTTGTCTGGAAGGGGATATGGAGTTTTCTTCAGGGATGACTGGTTATCAGGTCAGCATCTTCCAGCCTTGACTTGACTGCAGGCACTAACAGTGTCCAGAAGAGGACACCTGCTGTGGTCCCAAGTGGTAATGTAAATGGAACGCAAACTGTAGTGCCTCTGTGAGTTAGTGAGCTCTCTGGAGCCGCAGGGGTGGGAGCTGAAGCAAGAGCTGAGTGGGGGGAGGGTGTGTGCGGAGCAGCAGCAGCCCTTGGGGAGGTGGGGCAGGTCCCCACTCAGTCCTGACTCCTAGTTTCTTCCATATTTTTGTATATGGAAAGGAGAGAAATCAAGGTCAGGCAGTACCTTATGGGTATAAGTTCTGCCTTCATGGCATCCCAGCTGTTGTCAGTAATATTATTTATACTCTTCCAACCTTAGGCTTATTTGGTATAAAAATATGAAGGGACAGAAATAGTTCAAGGTTGTTTAAAAACTTAGATAATCATTAATAGGCCTAGTTTTATGGTATCGCACGTATTAGGAACAAATCATGAAATAAATTCACTTAAATAGTTTAGAAATATCTTTACTATTCTCATTTTTGTGGCAAACATTGATTATTAGTTGATACTTAGTAAAAATTTTTAACATTCCTGTAACTAATGCCATTTGGCTCTGCATCCCGTTCACTCCGTGTCTCCTTCTGCTGGAATTGTGTGAGTGGCCCAGGAGCGGTAGAGGGGCCTGAACCTTAGAGCCAGGAGGAAACCTGTAGACCACTTATGAAGATGACTTTCTTCAAGGAAATACTCTGCACATGTGGACTGGATTTTAAGTGTGGTTTGCTTCTTTGTCTGCACATATCTGCTCACATGATTTCCTCTCATCTCCCCTGTTAGTTTGTGAACTTGTTGAGTTGGTTCCTTTGTGTCTTTGTCCAGTGCTGGTAATGAGGGCTCAGAAAGTTAGGGTTCTGAGCGGGAGCTGGCACCAGTGCACATGGAGGCTGTCAACGAGAACTCAGACAGTTCTGTGACACCTCTACACCTTTCATGGAATCCCTCATGTGGGTCAGTTCAGAGTGTTTTATTTTTTTCCATCTGGACTTAAATCTTCTTTCAAGGAGAAACTATGTCTGTCTTGTCTTTATATCTCCTAATGTATAATATTTTTAAGAGTTGAATAAGTATAAATAAGTGGGTGAATAAATGATATATATC
The DNA here is from genome assembly GCF_041296235.1 of Equus asinus. Classification (NCBI taxonomy): domain Eukaryota; kingdom Metazoa; phylum Chordata; class Mammalia; order Perissodactyla; family Equidae; genus Equus; species Equus asinus. The sequence goes on from NC_091818.1 coordinate 45,666,402, forward strand.
ATAAGGAGGAAAATTTAAACCAAGAGTTACATGGCTATAATGGACTGGTTAAATATTTACATTAATATAATGAATTTCGTTTTAAAAAAACAAGGAGCTTTTGTTTATGGGGTCTTTCCGTTTTCCATAGCACTTATTGCTTGCATCTTACCACTGCTGTTTAGTGGTAGGGAAGGTTCATCGTCCCTTCGACAGATAGGGAGACTGAGGGACAGGCCTTAGTGCATGTCTCAGCACATGTAGCTAATCGGTGAGGTTAGGGCCTATGATCTGGCTCTTGGAGTTCATGCTTGTGCCCTTTTTAACAAAACAGGTCCCTCTCTTTCATTGTCACCTTAAAAATAAGCTTTTCCCCCTTCTAATCATTGTAGTATATCGGTTAATTTAAGTTATCAAAAGTGACTGCTTTCAGATTTCTGCTTATCATAACACAAATAGTAAATAGTTGTTTAAAAGTTTATATCCTGGGCCAGCCCAGTGGCGCAGCGGTTAAGTTCGCACGTTCTGCTTTGGCGGCCCGGGTTTTGCCGGTTCAGATCCCAGGTGCGGACATGGCACCGCTTGGCAAGCCATGCTGTGGCAGGCGTCCCACATATAAACTGGAGGAAGATGGGCACATCCTACATATAAAGTAGAGGAAAATGGGCACGGATGTTAGCTCAGGGTCAGTCTTCCTCAGCAAAAAAGAGGAGGATTGGCAGCAGATGTTAGCTCAGGGTTAATCTTCCTCAAAAAAAAAAGGTTTATATCCTGCTTTGTTTTAAAAAGGAGCCAAGGTGGATGCTAAATTATTTGTTTTAGTTTTCTTGGTAGAATATTTATGTTTCTTCTTCTTTTTAGTGTCTAAAATCCTGGGTGAAGAAATGATTAATGCTTCAATAAAGAATTAGTCTGGAAACAAATACTACTGTGATATTAACCTTTACTTCATGGTTTAATTTCACAGAAATTCATCATACTTTATTCTGTTGAATTATATGAAATTGCCAATATGTAACTGTGTTGACTTACAAAATGGCGGTTTCATACGATTTAACCTAATATGTGATACTTTCATTACAAAAGAGAAAAAAGGCTTCCTTTGTGGGAGAAATGGGAACCAATAAAATATTGAAGTGTTCTGTTCAGGGGACTCTAAGTGACAGATAAATCTGTGAGAGAAGCAGCAGCTGTACGCTGTTTTCCTTTTGTTTTAAAATTTAGGGAAAGGAAGATGCAGTTGAGTTCAGTTCAACAAGTGTTTCAGTTTGTTCTCTGAGGTGTCAGTTGACTCACCTGGGATGTGGTTGGACTCTGTTCAGGAGCCTAGTGTGACAAGAGCTTACCTGAGCTGCTGTGGCAGGTAGTGGGATGGTGTCTTTAAAAGTAGACAGGTTCAGAATGTACCTCCCAACTTTTTTCTTAGACTTGAAGACTTGCACAGTCATCTGAAAGGCATGTTGAGAACAGCTGAGCTGTGTCACTGGGGCACCTATGTGTGCCCTCCTGAGGTGCATGTGCACTCGTTGATGTGCGACACACTCTGCAGAGGGAGCAGTCACACATGGTCCTTCCTCAGATGGGGGAAGCAGTTCAGGCTGGATTGGTCTTGTCATATCTGTTAAAGGAAGGTTTCCAAAAAAGGTAAAACTGTGGCTCATGCAGATATAAAATGAACGCATGTTGAAGATTTTATTAAGTTATTAAAACCAGTAAGATCTGCACCCAGTTCAAAGGGGATGTCAGAGAAACACCAGCTTGTGTGGAGTAGAGTGAGAATCAGTGAGCAAGTGGATGGAAGCTGACTTTCCCGAGGAGGAGGACTGCCCCCTCCGCTGGACAGAACTCATTTGTGTGTCTACGGCAGGACTTAGTGAATGTTGCTCTGGGGCATCTACAGTGCACAGAGCTGCGAATTGCTCCCCTGACCTGCGGGTCAGCACACTGTGGCTCTGGTTTGGACTCATGCTCGCTTGCCTGTTGTTCGGGGCAGCTGCACCTACAGACCTGGCAGTTGAGGGATGACAGAATGGGGAGCATTGGGCAAAACTCTTGCTGGTTGGTTCTGCCCACACTGGGGATTCTCTGCTGCCTCCGGTAGAGGTGGAGTGAGCAGGTGTGGACACTCTGGAGAGCGCTGGTCTGAGGCAGGAAGCTCCTGGGCAGTGACCACCTACACCCTCCCTGGTGGGAGTGAACCTGCACACCGCCAGCACGTGCCCTGTCGCCTTGGTTGCTCCTGACTCCACACTGGGATCAGGCGTTCACTCTGTGTGTCTGCTCTCTCAGAGAGGTACTGCTGTCCAGGTGGCAGCTTTCGGTGCTCTAGACCAGAATCCGCAATGTAGCCACAGCCTGTTTTTGTAACTAAAGCTTTATGGAGACACAGCCTGCATTTTCGAACTGCAAAGGCAGAGTTGGGTGATAGGGACGACGCTTTGTGGCCTTTGAAGCCAAAATACTTATTCTCTGGCCCTTTATAGAGAAGGCTGCATTTCCTGCTCTCAGCATCATGGGTCTCCTTGAAGCCCAGGCTTTTCCTGCACATCACAGCAAGCACAGCGAGTGAAGAGCATTCTGCACGTTTCTCTCTGCTTGCCTCTCAGAGTCCAGTCTTTAAAACAGATTTTTATATCTTAAAACACAGAACCCCACAATCCTGTGGCACTAGCTTTTTCTGCCCTCCTTACTGTTATATAAGTCCATGTGACGTAGACACAGCCCATCCACAGGGCATATTCTGAGAAATGCCCTGTGCTATCCCCAGGTGCTTCCTGGAAGAGCCCTCTACCTCTTGGGCCTGGAGTCGGACACAAGTGTCTCGGACACTGACTGCTGCTCCTTGGAGGCCTCTCAAGGCTGGCGGTGCCCCAGCCCTGGGTGAGCGCAGGCTGGACACACGTCTGTGCTTTCTTGGCTGGGCATTACAACACACTAGGTGGTTTCCATAGTGTGTATATGTATACACGTGCATGTGCACAGACACACAGTACGGGTGTTCGGGGTGATGTCAGCAAGGCATATCAGCATGGAGCTTTAGAAAAGGCCCTGTGAGGAGTGGGAAGTGGAAGCCTGGACCTTAATCAAGCATTGGCTCCTGAGACAGGAAACTATTGTGAGGAGCAGTAGACGACAGGCCCCGTGTTTCTCTCAGGCCTGCGTTCCCTTCCTCTGGACTGGGCTGAGTGAGGTCAGTCACTCCATGGCAGCACGATGACCCTGTTGGTCGTTGCTTCTGAGATGGCTGCCTCCTCACTTTCCAAAGGTTCCTTTTCCAGGGCTGTTGAGTGATCAAGCTTGGCCCAGTCTGTGGCCTGCCACAATGTGTTTGGCAGCCGTAATCAAGTTGAGGAGTTTTCAGGTGATTTACTTATTTCAGATAAAAATTAGAGCAGTTTTAAAGTTGGTTCTGTAAGGACAGCCCTCCTAGTCGACTTCTAGGATGTTTCCTAGGCTGGGAAGTAAAAGAGTGGGGCTCCCTGGGGGCCTCTTCAGAGGCGGTCCTGCAGGTGGTCCCTGCATGTCCAGGTAGGAAAGGAGAGGGTGCTGGCTCAGAGGACACCCGCCGTCCCTAAAGGAGGCTTTCGAGGCTTTATGCCTCTGGAGACTTAACTTCCTGATACCATCTTCCCAAGTATTCGTGCATCGAATCTCTAATATGCTTTTGGGTGCTAGAACTTGAATATAGCAATAAATGCCTCTGTCCAAATCATTCTGGTAATTTTTTGTTCGATGCCTTGAAGGCAGTTGTTGGCTGAATTAGCATTTCTTGTGACTTCTCTGTGTTCAGGATACACCTAGTTCTTTACCCTCAGGGGGGAAGCTGAAATTTTAGGGGAGATGGCAGTGTTTCTAGTGTCTTGGGAACAGAAATTACTTATGCATGAGGATAGACCAGGCTGCACTGGGCCCGCAAACAGACCCCAACATCTCACAGCATCCCTCATGTGCATAGGGTGGAATAGGTGCCTTCCTGGGGTGGCTCAGCGTCCCAGGGACACTTCATCCATGATTCTAAGTACCATGGGGGTCTCCAGGTCACTCAAGAGGATGAGTAGATTGGGGTCAGGCACCAGTGCTGCAGATGCTGCAGCCTGGACAAGATGCTCCATCTTCCCAGTCACAGCTTCCTGGCGAGACCCAGTGTATGGTGGCAGCTAACAGCAGAGTCTGGGAAATGTAGGGGCACATCAACATTCAGAGAGTGGTGGGCATCCCCCCTACCCCATTCCCACACCTGCCTTGGCTGGACTGAGGAACTGCCCCCTCACCCAGTCACTCAAGCATTCAGGTCGATGGCAGCTAGAGATGGACAGAGCAGTGGACGGAGTACCTCTGGTGTTAGAGATGTCCAGGCAAGGTCCTGGGCGTGAGCACCACACCAGCCCAGGGCCAGCATGCGCTCTGTGCCTGTGTAGACGAGACCTGCCTGTAGGAGAGGCAAACTCCAGTGGCTGTCAGGGTGTGACGTTGCTGATGTGACATCTCAGGCCCAGCACATATCCTCTTGTCTTAGGACACATTCTCTCTCCTCCTCCTAGCCCGTCTCCATCTCCGTGGCCACTGTAAAGTCAATCCTGGGAAGTGAAATTACTAAATACTTTTGTCAATATGTGAAAAAAATTCATAAAACCTCTTTAAAACACTAACAAAATCCTTGTATTGTATGTATGCTGCAATGCTAAATTCGTCATTCTAGATCACCAGCTTAGGTTTAAGGGTCTGTGGGGACAAAGTGACAGAATACCCATCTGCTGTCTGGCGTTGACTTTTGCAGATGGGCCTGGGTCTTGGGAGTACCCAGCCCTCCTTCTCTGGGTGCGTCTCCCCCGGGCTGCCCTCCTCATGTCAGCGCCCAGATGGAAATGGGGCTGTGCAGCCAGGGCCTCCGCTATGTGGCCCCAGGCTTCTTTGACCGGGCCTGTGCTGAGCCCAGCTGTGTCAAGGCCTGTGGTAGTTCTATCCTTGACGCTGTGAGCCACAGTTTCCCTACCTGTGTAGTAAAGATTGAACAACAGGACCCGGAAGGTCAGCTGTGAGGCAACACGAGAGCCCTACTTGGGTTTCAGAATGACAGACTTCAGTGCACGGAGCCAATTGACCTTGGCTGACCATGAGAGAACGTGGGACGGCTCAGCCTGCCTGGCCTCTGCAGGTGTCCCAACCTGTTGTGGGAGCCGTAGGACCAGCGGGACGAGCCTTGTGTAGGTCATCCTTCACTGGGCTTTAGGGCAACAGGATAGGAAGGCTGCTTCCGACAAGCACTGTCACTTTTTTTTTTTTTTTTAATTTTATTTTTTCCTTTTTCTCCCCAAAGCCCCCCAGTACATAGTTGTATATTCTTTGTTGTGGGTCCTTCTAGTTGTGGCATGTGGGACGCTGCCTCAGCGTGGTTTGATGAGCAGTGTCATGTCCGCGCCCAGGATTCGAACCAACGAAACACTGGGCCGCCTGCAGCGGAGCGCGCGAACTTAACCGCTCGGCCACGGGGCCAGCCCCAAGCACTGTCACTTTTGATGCACACCATGCTTCTGTCCTTAATAGAGAGACGAAGCAGGAGTTCACTGTGTGGGTTCAGAGCATGGAGACATGCAACTGCAATTTGCGTGCACCTGGGTTAAGAAGTCACTGCTTTGGGGTTAAAAAGTTACTGTTTTACGTAAGGGATTTTACAGTTTCTGGACTTTTTTTCCTGTTAAATTTTTTTTGCTTTTTTGAGTAATATATTAACTCACTTATTACTCATTGAATAGTCTGTTCACTGTGATAGCTTGTAATAATTAAAAAAAAAAATGCTGGGCTTTGTTCCACCAAACTGGGGGCAGGGCAATAAAAGTATGGATGGTCTTGTTTTGAAATGTCTTCGTGCCCTGACATCAGGACTCTGCCTGCTTTGTTCTAGGGAGATGTGAGACCAGATAGAGGATTGGTTTGCCAGAGTAGCGGGAGGAATGAGAGTGTGAGTTGCTCTGTAAGGGAGTTGGAGGATGTCCCTTCCTCACCCACAGCCTGCACTGGAGGGACCCCAGGTGCAGAACACATCTTAGTGCCTGAGACTTGCTGGGTCCGGCCTGAGTCCGTGGAATCCCCAGGGTTGTTTGTTCACAGTGGTGCTGTTCACAGCACGCTCCACTTCATGCTCGTCCCCTTGGCCTGTGTACAGTGGATGCTGCAGCAGCGTGACTGACTGCTCTGGTAGCAGACCCCACATCGCTGCTGCCGTTCTCATGGACAGCTCTCCAGAGGGAGATGAGTGGTGGTGAGCTCACATTCCTACTTTCCAACCTGGTTGATGTGCTGTGCTGGGAACAGGCTCTGAGACCCGTGTCCCTGTTCAGACTCATCATATATATTGCTGGCACTTGATGTGGATAGTCACCAACATGAGTGTCTGAAAATCGTGTGAGAGTCAGTGAAGCTCACTGCAAACCCACCCTGATGGCTGGATTTCTCCAAAGGTGGAAGGGTCTCAGTGCTTTCAGCTGGCCTCTGGTTTCCTGATACCTGTTTGTGGTCACATGCCTCCCTTGTAGTTTTAACCCTTTGTGGAGAACAAGCTGTTTGCTACCTCCCTGCCTTACCCTGTCAGGCAGTTAAGCCAGTTTTCTCAGAAGCCCTTCCAGAGAACTGCAGCCCATCCAGCCTGGATCCAAGAGGGGTCGTGGGTGCTTGCTGGCCAGGGTTCCCATGTGCTCCTGTCCCTGAAGCCCCTGCACAGGGGTCAGTGGCCTGTGCCCTGATTGCCCCCAGCCCCATTTGCTCAGAAGGCTCCCTCTTCCAAGTCCTGGCTACCTCTCCACGGCAGCGCCAAAGTAGCCAACTCTCGGGAAGTACAGATGACTGGCAGGGTGACATTTAGGGATATGTATGGGGCAGACATCCCCCATGCCTTCCATGCCACCAGATGTTGAAGCCCAGATGATGCAGGATTCTGTCTGTTGCAGTGTCAGCACCATCGAGCAGTGTAAATACAGCTTGACCCCTGGAAGGCCAGGTTCAAGGCCCTGCCTTGGGGTCTAGTACTTGCGTGACCTTGAGAAAGTACCTGATCTTTTGAACTTAAGTTTTCTTAATTCCTAGGTGAGGACAATATCGTGTGCCTTTCCCAGTGGTGTCAAGAGAGATTGAGAACGTTGTATTCAGAAGCACTTAGTACTCAGGAATGACGCCACTGGCCTCCCAACGTCCTTGTGTCTTAAATTGTCTGTGTTCAGATAGCCCATGCTGGGCATGTTGCAGAGTAAAAGGAGAAGTTTCACGATGGGTTGTACAATACCTGATAGATTTTTTCCCTCATGTAAGTGTTTTGGACACAAGCATTTATAGAACTTGTGCAGAGAAGAAAGGGCTCTTGTGGGGGGGAAAAGTGTTGTTTATAAACAGTTGACATGATACAGAATCTTTATGCTTTCCACTCTGTCCATTTCTGGTTATTCCCTTACAAAACACAGCAGGAACTGTGTTTTAAGTTACTATACACTGTCCACTCTGCTAGTCATCTTTAACAGATTCTGTACATACACTTTTAAGGATTTATGTAAGCTACTTTGTAAAAATGAATTGGGATGATGAATTGAACCAGGAAAACAGTGAACAATCCTTGGACTGGTGAGCCTCGATTCCTGAGGCCAGTTGTTGGTCATTGACACACACAGTGTGTGGGACTCCTACAGAGAGCTTTGACTCTGCTGCAGAAAGTAGACCCTGTTGTGCATTTTATCTCAGTTCCTTCGGAAAACATTGAGTGGCTCCCCTCTACATGCCAGGCTCTGAGTTGACCCTGGGAGTTCAAAGGTGAATGAAACAGAGGCAGACAACTAAAATGCAGTGCAGTAGGGCTGTTGTAATAGAAAGATACAGGGAGTAGGCTGTATTTCTTCAGCACTCACTGTGTTCAGGCAGCGCCCTCCCCATAATCTTTCAAATCTATGTGGAAACTAGATGAGGAAACTGGAAGAGTTGAAGGACCTTGCCCAGGGCGGTCAGCCTGCAAGTGGCAGAGCTGATTTGAGTTCTTTTAGACTCTTGCTGCAAGAATCTAAAGAGGGAGCTCAGAGGAGAGGTTCCTCACTTTGCTGGAGCTGATCCATCAAGAGAGGATGGGCCTTTTCCAAGCATCAGAGTAGGGTAGCATGTTCCAGGGTGAGGGTTCGAGGCATGAGGAGAGAGAGTGGGGTGCACTGAGTAAGGAGAGGGAGTGGGGTGCACTGAGTAAGGAGAGAAAGTGGGTGCACTCAGGAGAGGGAGTGGGGTGCACTGAGTAAGGAGAGAGAGTAGGGTGCATTCTGAATGAGAGAGAGAAGGTAGATTCTGGGTGAGGCATCACGGGGGGTAGTGGAGAGTGGTTCTTGTTGGGGAGACAGTAAGGACAAGATGTGCTGGCAGTTGGACTTTATCCTATAAATGAGGAGCCATTTAAATGGTTTAAGCCAGGCAAAGGACAGTTTGAGTTTCACTGAAGAAAGATGATTTTGGTGACAGATGGAGGGCTTTGTCTACAGGATGGTTCTGAATAGTAGACTTCTGAAATAAAGTAGGCAAGAGATGATGAAGGGCAAACGGGAGGTTGTGAGTTTAGAGAGGAGGGGATGGGCTGAGAGATACTCAGAAGGTGAAATTAATGGGAATTTGTGGTAACTTGAGGGTCTTGGAAAAGAATACTAAAGGAGTAAGACTGACTTTCCTTCTTCCAATTTGGAGCGATTGGTTAGATGATAGTATCGTTTTCAATAAGGAGGATTGGAATTAGGGATTTGGGGGAGGCAATGAAGGAAATAATGAGTTTTGTTTGGGGGAAGTTGTGTTTGAGGTTGAGGGGGCATCCCAGGTAGGAATGCCCAGTGAGATACAGGCAAAGTGACCAGAGTGGAAGAGGGTGCTTTGAAATCCTGCTGGGAAAACACGTAAATCAGGACACTGGGCAAACACATTCTTACAGTCACCCTAGATGTGGGTGTCTTTGGGGTTGGAAAATGGAGATTTCTGAGTCCTTAGGATAGAATTGGGCCAAGACAAGGATAAGACCACTCAGTTGGAGTTGTTGAATGAGGAAGGGCAAAGGATGGAAACCTATAAGAACATGGGATTGGCTAAGAAGGAAAATCGACAGAGGAAATAGAAGCCCTTAAAGACCCCAGTGACTATGGGATTCAAAGGCTAAACAGAACAATTTAAAGTTGCTCTTAGATTTTTACATGATTTATAGATATATAGTGAGGCAAAAAGAGCTAGTCAGTTTATCACAACTTGAAAATTGTAATTTTTAAATCACCATATACTTTTCAAGGAAACTTCTATGATAGATGAATTCCATCTAGTAAGTTCCTTTAATAAAATTAAAATATGATTTGCTTTATCCCAATTGATACCTATAGCTCTAGTTTATTTGGGTTTCACTGCTGTAGATTATTGCATTATGTGAGCATGTCATAATTCATCCATTTTCATATTGATGGGCATTTGGATTTACTTGGCGTGTGTGTGTCTATTCAAGGCTTCAGTTTGTCAGGATTTCTTTGTAGAAGATAAGAATATTGTGATAACATTGTCTGCCATTGAACCAACATGAACTCTGACTGTAGTCATACAAAAAGACTGTTAGATTTTATTGATAATACATAGAACCATTTTCTTATCAAATACATACAAATGTAGACCCTAACATCATCCAAATGGCTCCTCAGATTTTAAATTTGCTTACTTTATTAATATCTCTACTAATTGAGCAAATGTATTAGTTACACAGAAATCTAAGAATGTAAAGTTACACATTTAGAACTGAAAGAAACTGCATTTTAATTAATACCCCAACTATATCGCCATGAATGTTTTTTCTTCTTCTTACATGACCACTGTGTTCTTTACTTGAAATGTGAAATTATATTTGAATATAGTTTCCTAGCCCTGCTCTTAGACTGGCACATAGTTCTTCAGTGTAAATGTAAAAATGTATTTCATGAGAACATTCGCCATTTGTGGAACATAATTTCCCCAGTAAGCAGCTTGCTGTAGATCTCTACTTACTTTTCTTCCACTCAAGTCACCTTCAGCATATAGGGGGTTAGGGAACAATGGTGGGTTTCTGACTCAGGTCCCTATTTCATTGTTTTAAAGTTCTTAAATGTGGAGGAGGCTGGGAATATGAAGAATATTGAGGCCTCTTTCTGTTTCCACCTAAAATTTTTATTTGAAAGTATTTTTGCTTTGATATTTCTCATATTTCTGTTTCTTGGGCTTTGTGCTTATATCTACTCAGAAGGTAAGTAACTCATAAGGCAAATAAATGAAAAGGGAAATTTTATTCAGTCACCTACATGACTTTATTTGCCAGGCTCAAATCAAGTGGGTATTTGGAAGCTTCTGTGCACAATGATGATTTTTTTTGTTTTTGAAAATAATTTTTGGTTTTATGTTATCCAAATAGGTAACTATCTGGTGGTTCTGTCTGGAAAAATACAGCCGTGAAACTGGTTTTAAAAAATGCAGAGGTGGGTGTGAGAGGTTGGCTTACAAATTATATCAGTAATGGAAAAGTGCCAGCATCTCTGATAAATGTAGCTAAGTATTTCATTTTTAGTGACAAAATGCGTGGAATCCGTGTTGTAGTGTTGACCTTGACAAGTGAAAGGTAAGAATGGATACTTTGTTCAGCTCAAGCTGTCGACCATTCATAGATGATTTTCGTGCTTCCCTTTGAGCACAGAGTAGGGATTCTGTGGCTAAGGTGAATTAGCAGGCTCAGTGAAGAAAGAACAGCTGCGGGTCCTGGTGCATCCAGCCAGTCAAGAGGCCATTTCCTTCCATCTCAGGTTCTGCACGTGCATTGTGACTGTATAAGCTGACTCTCCTCAAGTGACCATGTGTGTGGGGGGCCCCTGAGGGGCAGAGAGCAGGTCACTGAGCACCCAGAATAGGACAGGCGAGGACTGGGGCACTAAAGGCCGCGAGCCTTTATTCCTGGGGGCGAGGGAGTTTCTGAAAGATTACACTGTCCAGACCAGTTGAGCAGGAGGAGAAGAAAGATGGCGTTGGTTTTCCACCACCCTCTCCTCCGGGATCCGGGGAGCTGGAGAGGAGACTCTGCCTGCTCAGAGTTTGTCCTGGGCACCAGGTCTGCACTCGTAGCTCTGAAGGAGGCAGGGCAGTGCTGACCAGTCTCCTGCGCCTTTCACGACACTGAAAATTTGCTTCATATTAAGCCAGTTTCCTAAAGGGGTCAGGTTCTTGAGTTACAAGAGTTAATTTCTTCCCTTCTGTCATCCTTTTTGACCAGTTTATCAACCATATGTGAAAAGCCAGACACGTTAATTTGTGTCCATAATTGCTGTTTAATTTGCCAGAATAGTTCTCTCTCACTCTTGACTGTTTACAAAAATTTAATCCTTCACAGAATGAGGATATGTCATCATTGGACACAAGACACATGTCGAAACACCATTGGTTTGGGAATCACATTAATTTTACCTTATACCTCAACAGTGAAGATTTATGGTTAGATAAGGAGATCTCTGAAATCTTGCCCAGCTTAAAGAATTTTGTGAATTTTGTTTTAGGCCACTTTAGGTGGAAGGAAAAGATGCATAAAGAACATCTTTGATGCCGTGCCGTTAATTCATTGGAATGAATATATAATTTTCCTTGGTGGCCCTTTGGAAAGGAATGGCACTTTGAAGACATTTTGGTGTGTTTGTTACCCAGATGTGACAACTCTGTGTGGGTTTTGCAGAGGGTCAGCATATCACTCTGCACTGTTTCGTGGTGGTGGGTACAGAGGATCTAGCAGATTAATGTTTTGACAGCAGTTAATTGTGCATGTTGATGTGTGTGTGTTTTACTGCCTTAAGGTGGGAATGTTTCTCCTCTAATAAACACTTCATCAAAATGATTGCTGCCAGATATTTGATTCTTATTTAGTAGAGTTTCCAGGTTCCTTCTTTCTATTTTTGTTTTTTTTAAGATTTTATTTTTTCCTTTTTCTCCCCGAAGCTCCTGGTACATAGTTGTATATTCTTCGTTGTGGGTTCTTCTAGTTGTGGTATGTGGGATGCTGCCTCAGCGTGGTTTGATGAGCAGTGCCATGTCCGCGCCCAGGATTCGAACCAACGAAACACTGGGCCGCCTGCAGCGGAGCACGCGAACTTAAGCACTCGGCCACGGGGCCAGCCCCCCTTCTCTTTCTATTTTTAATTTGATTTCTAGTTCTCTGAAGGCAAAGAGATGGAAAATGCGAACCCATCTACCTCACAGGGACCGAATGCTACAATAGGAATAGAAGAGTCTCTTCCTAGCTCTGTATTTGTTTCAAGACTGTAGAAAACTCTTCTCTTGATCCATCAGGGTGTGAGTAACGTGAGTTACCCTGTTTAATCTAAATGTGAATGGATCGAAGCTGGCATGTGTATTGTTTATGACTTACTAGATTTTAAAGGAGTATGTGCCTCCAAAGAGAGCATCAAAGTTCTGCATTGAACGTCTTGGGTTAAAAGGAGCTGTGGGGCCTTGGGTCACTGAGGGTCATTACCAAGGTAAGATGATGACTGTGGGCATTAATTCCAGGCTTTCCAGGGCTTAATATCAGAGCTTGTGGGCTTGCAAGAACCTCAGTTTTTTTTATTTGTCCAGAAGATTGGCCCTGAGCTAACATCTAGTGCCAATTTTCCTTTTTTTTTTTTCTCCCCAAAGCCCTAGTACATAGTTGTGTATCCTAGTTGTAAGTCATTCTAGTTCTTCTATGTGGGATGCTGCGACAGCATTGCTTCATGAGTGGTGTGTAGGCCCAGGATCCAAACCGGTGAACCCCAGGCCACCAAAGCGGAGTGCATGAACTTAACCACCTGGCCGTGGGGGCAGCCCCAGAACCTTGTATTTCGAGAGACAGTGCATCCACTTGAGGCACTGCACTATTCTTGACTATTTTAGACCTTTATTTTGCACCGTGCACTGCTTTTATGTCTCCCCCAATAATTACGTACTTTTCTTGTTCTTGATCCACTATTCGAGCCCTCTTGTGAATGGACTTAAGAGGCTGTCTGGTCTGAGGCCTTCATTTGGTGGGCCCTGCTGCCACCAATCTGTTCCCATTCAATTTAATGCATCTCAGTATGGTTTATAAGGTTGTTCTCAGGACCTACCATTTAGAGAGAGTGTGTCTGCTTTTCCTGCAGATTGGATAGCTACCTCAGGGTCATTCTACTGGTATGGAAACTACCCCCAGTTTTTCACCTCTTTGTACTGTACCTTGAAGGCATTTGTTGTCCAGTCAGTGTTAGGCCAACCATCTTAATCTGAGGATATGTTCATATTATAATTACAATTAAAAGATTTTTAGTAGTTCTTTATGAATTTTATTGTGGTATTAAATTGTTGGAGTTTTCCATGGAGAAACTTGTTCCACAATGATAGCCTTTGGAAACTATTTCAAAATGAATTGCTTTTCCTTAAATGTATCAAGTGTTATATGTGTATTGGCCTGAGATCTGTTAAAGCATTTATCTTTCACGGCTGTGCTGCTTCACACTTCCTTACAAGAAGAAAAATGTCATACAGAGTATTATTAGTTTGCTTTTGCTTCCAGACAAAATTATTTTTTTCCACAAGGAGACATTTGCTAATGTAAGTAGTAAATTATAATATGCTTGAGATAGAACATGGATCAATAGACAGAGAAGAGAGTCCAGAAATCGAGCTACACAAATATGGCCATCGATTTTTGACAGGGTGCAAAAGAAATTCAATGGAAAATGGTTACTCTTTTCAACAAACGGTGCTGGAAGCATTACACAAATATATGCAAAAAAATGAAAAAACCTTAGACAAAAGTTAACTCTGACCAGATCATACTTCTGAGTGTAAAATGTAAAACTATAAAACTTCTGGAAGAAAACATAGGAGAAACTCTTCTTGACCTGAGGTTAGGCAAAAAGTTCTTAGACATAATATTGTGATTCATAAAAGAAAGAAATAAATGGAGTTCATCAAAATTAAAAACTTTTGCTCTGCAAAAGACACAGTTAAGGAAAAATAAGACAAAGTGCATACTGGGAGAAAATCTTTGCAAATCACATCTCCTACAAAGGGCTTATATCCAGAATATACAAAGGACTCAAAAATTCAATACTAAGAAAACAAGCAACTTAATTTAAAAGTGGGCAAAAGACTTGAACATATGCTTCATTGAAAAAGGATGAAAGATGGCAGATAAGCATATGAACTACTCAACATCACTAATCCTACTGAAATGCAAATTACAACCATGATGAGCTGCTGTTACACATCTATTAGAATGGCTAACATAAAAACACTGACAATACCAAGTGCTGACAAGGATGGGAGCAACTGGAACTCTTGTATACTGCTAGTGGAAATTCAGAACGTGCAGCCACTCTGGAATATAGCTTGGCAGTTTCTTACAAAAGTAAACATACCCTTAACACTTGACCCAGCAGTCCTGTTCCTGGGTATTTTAGCCTAGAGAACTGAAACCTGAAGTTCCACAAAGACCTGTACTTAAATGTTTATAGCAGCTCCATTTATAGTTGCCAGAAATAGGTGAATAGATATGCGAACTGTCATACATTCATACCATGGAATACTACTCAGCAGTAGAAACAAACAAATTGTTGATATACATGGGAGCTTGGATGATGCTCAAAGGCATTATGCTGAGTAAAAGAAGCTAGTCTCAAAACATTACATTCTGTAAAATTCCATTCATATGAAACTCTGGAAAAGACAGAACCATAGGAATGGGGAACAGATAGGTGGTTGTTGGAGGCAACTCTGCTCTCTGTTTCTGTGAGTTTGGCTATTTTAGATTCCACATATAGATGAGAACATAAAGTATTTGCCTTTCTTTGTCTGACTTATTTCACTTAGCATAATGCCCTCAAGGTCCATCTATGTTGTCACAAATGATAGGATGTCCTTTTTTATGGCTGGAAAATATTCCATTGTATATATATACACCACATCTTCTTTATCTATTTGTTCATCAAAGGACTCTTAGGTTGTTTCATGTCTTGGCTATTGTGAATAATGCTGCAGTGAACATGGGAGTGCACATAGCTCTTCAACATCCTGTTTTCATTTCCTTTGGATAAATACCCAGAAGTGGGATTGTGGATCTTACAGTAGTTCGATTTTTTATTTTTTGAGGAACCTCCTCCATACTGTTTTCCATAGTGACTGCACCAATTTGCATTCACACCAATACTGCACAAGGGTTCCCTTTTTCCACATCCTCTCCAACACTTATTTCTTATCTTTTTGATAATAGCCATTTAACAGGTGTAAGGTGATATCTCATTGTGGTTTTGATTTGCATTTACATGATGATTCATGATGTTGAGCACCTTTTCATGTACCTTTGGCCATTTGTATGTCTTTGGGAAAGTGTCTGTTCAGATCCTCTGCCCATTTTTTAATTGGATTATTTGGTTTTTTGCTATTGAGTTATATGAGTTCCTTATATATTTTGGATATTAACTCCTTATTAGATGGATGATGTGCAAGTATTTTCTCTCATTCCGTAGGTAGCATTTTCATTTTGCTGATTCTTTTGTTGTGTAGAATATTTCTAGTTTGACACAATCTCACTTGTTTATTTTTGCTTTTGTTGCTTGTGCTTTTGGTGTCATAGCCAAAAAATTATTACCAAGACCCTTGTCAAGGAGCTTTTTTCTGTGTTTTCTTTTAGGAGTTTTACAGTGTTGGGTCTTATATTTAAGTCTTTAATCTACTTCAGGTTAATTTATGTGAGCAATGTAAGATAGTGGTCCAATTTCATTTTTCTATGCGTGGCTATCTGGTTTTCTCAGCATCTCCTTTCCCCATTGAGTCAAATATTGACTCCTTAGTCAAATGTTGGTTGACTGTAAATTCAGGGATTTATTTCTGGGCTTTCAATTCTGTTTCATTGGTCTGTGTGTCTGCTTTTATGCCCGGACCACGCTATTTTGATTACTATAGCTTTGTAATAAAGTTTGAAATCAGGAAGTGTGATGCCTCCAGCTTTGTTGTCTCATAATTTCTTTGGCTATTTGCAGTCTTTTGTGGTTCTATACAAATTTGGGGACTTTTTTTTCTATTTCTGTGAAAAATGCTTTGGAATTTTGATAGGGATTGCATTGAATCTATAGATGGCTTTGGGTAGTATGGACGTTGTAACGATATTCTTGTGATCCATGAACATGGGATATCTTTCCATTTATTTGTGTCTTCAGTTTCTTCCATCAGTGTGTTATAACATTCAGGCTTGACGTTTTTTGACTTGACATAAAATGGAATTCATAATGATTATTTTTTCTTTTTTCTGGAGTCTTAGTAGATAGGGAAGACAGTATAGTAAAAGCTAATTTTAAAACAAATTTTAAACAGCAATAGTTCTAGGAAAAGTTACCTTAAATTGCTTTTTGAAAAAAGTTTCCTTAATATAACTTTGTGTTGTTTTATTTTTATGTTTTCATGTAGTGAATTAAAAGAAAAGCCATAAATATGGATGAGGGGTATAGAGTAGGGCAACTTAAAGGATGCAGCTAGCCCAGTGGTCTGAAGTTATTATGTAAACCTAACTTTCTAGCTGGAAGGGGCTCTTGTCAGTGGATGTGGGCTGGGGGCAACAGCCTCTTATAGGTTGCAGGCACGTGGCTTTGGAGGGAGCCCGTAGGTGCTGGGCCCTTTACCAGGAGGCCTCAGGCCAGCAGCTGGAGGAATCTAAACGTCCCAGGCACACTTGTGGGTCTCACGATCCTCAGCACCTTGGCTCTTCCCTGGCAGTGGCCCAGGTTTTTTGGTTTTGCGTGTCTGGATCTGCCTCCTAGGAGGATCTCTTCCTCTCTGTACTTAAGGGCCTTTCCTGAGATGATCTTGGCGTAGATTTCTCCAGCGATAGGAGATGGGAGACCTGAGCTGCAGGCGGCATTTTTCTCCAACACTGGATTTAGTTAGTTTCAGTTCTCCATGACTCTTTTATTCAAGACCCCATCCTCCCCCAGAATCAGCATCAGCTGGAGCTTGTTGGAAATGCAGCACCTTGGGTCCCACTCAGGACCCCTGAAGGCAGAATCTTCATTCAACAAGATTGTGGGTGACCCGTACGCACATTGAGGTTTGAGTAGCACTGATTTCACTGACTCAACTTCTATAATTTAAATCCTGAAGATGTAGTTCTGGCCCTTAGTGCATCCTCATTCTGGTTGCTGGAGGTGACAGGGGAGATTTGTCAGGTGGAGGAGGCCTCATGAGAGGGGGTTCTCCGGAGAGGTTGGAGAGTAGGGGACTAGATCCTTTGTATGTGACTACTCAATTAGTATTTATTGCTTAACATCTCAAAGATGGTTAAGATCAGTGATTTTTATAGAAGTGTAAGTCTTTGTGTTTTTGGTAAATCCTTGATGAGGATTTTATGTCCATAATCATGATAGCCAACACTGCTTACTGTGCACCCCTAGTGAGTTCCATGTTGATAGCTGTCACTGCATTTTATGCCCCATGACCCCAGGAAGTAGTTACTGTTATCATCCCCATTTCACTGACCAGGAAATTAGAGCTTAAAGGGTTTAGATAACTTGTCTAAAGTCCCACAGTCAGCAGGGACCCAGGTGGTCTGGCTTTAGAATCCATGCTCTTAGTCATCTCCAAATCCCAGATGGTGTGGATTTTTCCTGCTTCAGGGCAGCATGGTTTACAAAGCAGGACCAAGATGTACTGTAAATGGATGAGCCCTTATTATTCTTTTGAGACCAAAGTATTCCCTGGAATGTTGGTGGAATGTTGAGCAAAGGTAAATACAAATGTTCTGCTGGATACTACATGTGTGTTTTTTGTTTCACCAGGGCTCCTGAAAATGTGTTTCTCACAGCAGAAATTTTACTAGTGAAATCTGTTGACTAAAGATTATGTAAATAGGAACAGGTTTTTCTGGGTTCTAGTTTGAAAATTTTTTTAGAGCCACACAAGTAAACAAGCTGCCAATATTAGTGCATAGCCCAGCCACTTCAGTACCAGTGGGTGAAATGTGACAACCACTGAGATCTGCCCCTGTGTCCGAAGCTTCTCGGGACACAGTTCACCACAGAGGTAATTCCCTGTAAAGATTGTCTGACTCGTTCAGCAGGACTGAGTTCCTCAGGTCGCTGAGGGATGATGTTTGAGTCTCTGGTCCTCGGAGCAGGAGCATAGAGCTCTGTCTGTGCAGGTTCTGAATCAAGAGTTCACCATCACAGGCACGATTCACTTTTTAAAACCCTGGATTCACTGGTCTAATATGTTCCTGGACTTTAGTCTCATGCCAGTTTAGATCCATTTGGAATAAAATTCAGTTGTAACGACACAGTACAGAACCAGACCTCTAGTCTTGGTATTTGCAGAAACTTAGGTTCTGTGCCTTCATTTTCTTTACCTGTTAAAAGAGGCTTAATACTCTGAGTTGTTTTTCTCTCCCAGAGACATTTTCAGAATTGGTTAGATAGAATACTTAGAGAGAATTAAAGAAATGATTGAAGAAAAGGCCCTACATGAGTATGGAATACTGTGTGAGACCTCCTACCTTACTTTATTCTCCTACATGTATCAGTTACGCAGGGCTGTTTCTATCATGACATCAGTGTTTATGTCCTTACCCTTCTGTTTTTGAGGTATTATCTCCTTGGGGCCTTTTGGGTCTCCTGAAGAGGCTTTGTCTCCTGGCTGAGCAAATTGCTTTTCCCTTTTATATGGCAGTTAGGAATGTGTGATACAAAGCAAACAAACAAGAAACCCCTCTTCTTCAACATTCAATATGGTGATTAAGTGTTTTGAAGTGTAGCTCAAGTTCATTCTTTAAGGGCCACAGATTTTTCTTTCTTTTTTTTTTTTGAGGAAGATTAGCCCTGAGCTAACTGCTGCCAGTCCTCCTCTTTTTTTCTGAGGAAGACTGGCCCTGAGCTAATATCCATGCCCATCTTCCTCTACTTTATATGTGGGACGCCTACCACAGCATGGCTTTTGCCAAGAGGTGCCATGTCCGCATCCGTGATTCGAACCAGCAAAATCCCGGGCCGCCGACGTGGAACGTGTGCCCTTAACCGCTGAGCCACGGGGCCAGCCCCTAAGGGCCAGAGATTTTATCATCATTGGGTCTTGCAGTTAGTGTTACTGGAATGAACCCCCTGAGGCCTGTAGTATCCTGTATTCCTCAGTTCTTAATGGCACTGGAGAGGCATTGGTAAGCCCAGTGGGAAGTTAGGGCGTGCCGCGTTTAAAAGCATCTTCATACCTCCCTGTGAACTGCACCAGGGTTGTTTTCACTGGCTCTACTTTAGCGAACTGTCAGAGCTTTAGGATATGTACCATCTTAACCAAAGCCGTGGTTTCTGGAACTAAATAAAGCTGTGATTTTTGGTTTTATAGAATTATTCACTCAGGGATTATTAAAAATAAAAGTGCCTGAGAGGCATTTGAATGCTATTTGCTGAACATAATTTACGTCCACTTCTTCAGGAACATTCCTACTAAGATGACATGTACCCCGTTCTGTTCTGCACATGTGCTACTTGATTCCATTTACATTTAGATCAGAAATTTCTTTAAGCTAGGATTTCCTCTCAGTCTTATCCTAAATTGTTGTTGTCTGAAACCATGACAGGATCTATTCTCGTCCTCTTCCCTTCTCAGCTTCTCTTTTGTCTAGTCCGCTTGGGCTGCGATAACAAAGTACCACAGATGGCAGGCTTAAACAACAAATGCTTGTTTCTCACAGTTCTGGAGGCTGGAAGTCCAGGATCAGGGTGCCAGCAGATTTGGTGTCTAGTGAGCGCCTGCTTCCTGGTTCATAGATGGCCATCTTCTCCTGGGGTCTTCACATGGAGGAAGCGGCGAGGGAGCTCTCTGTGTCTCTTTTATAAGGACACTAATTCCATCATGAGGGCTCCACCTCCTGACCTAATCTCCCAAAGGCCCCGCCTCCTAATACCATTTCAGTGGGCTTAGGTTTCGGGTGCTGACATCTGGGGGGACACAAGCATTCAGTCCATAACATCTGTACTGTGAGGTCAGAGCTGGATGCAGTAGGTCTGAATGTCTGGAATTACCTATGTGAACTGCCTACATTTCATTTGTTACCTAATCTATACTCACCTGGTCATATGGTCTACTTCCCCTGTTGGGTTAGCTGGCAGGACCGTGTTGGCAGCACAATGCTTTGGGAGAAAGTAGATTCTTAACAAACATTGTGAAGTGGTGTGTGGCAAACCATCCGACATTTCTGGAGTTAAAGGCTAAGGCCTGAGCCTTAGTTGAAGGTAACTATTTGGGATTAAGTACTACTTGAGAACCTGCACATCAGAAGATTCTGGATCCTCAAAGATGCAGTTCTGTGTCGTGCTCTATAACTTCCTCACCGTATGTTTTGATGTCGGTGTCACAATCCACCACAAACCATTGTTTGCATCAGCTTCTGGTTCTCTCAGTGGGAGTTTACAAATGTGCTGGACAATAATGACCTCCCTCATCAGCCCCATGGGGATTTCTTCGTGGGCCACCTGAGTCTTCAGGTTCTCATGGCAGGAGTCTGCAGCCCCTGATGCTTAAGTCCTTCTGGCAGTGCCTGTGAACTGTGATGAAATAAGCAGCAGACCAGGTTCTCCCCTGACACCCCTTGATTGTGTCACAGACCCCATGCAGCCAGCTGTTCTCACTAAAGAGTGTGTGGGGATGGACTAGAGTTCTCGGCCCTAGAATTCAGAGCTTTCTAAGCAGACACATACACTGTCGCAGGTAAATTGCATTTGGGATCCTGTTTCAGCAGCTGTAATTTCAGATTTCTGCCATTTAGTGCTAGGAAGAGTTGTGCAAAGCCATTTAGTGAGAGAGAGAAATCAGAATGGGGAGTTGAACACGTCGGTGTGATGATTGTCTAGGTGAGGTTAAACATTTGTTGCTGGCTTCTCTTGCTTAGCTGTGGCAGGCGTCACCACTGGGGAAGCTTGCCACCCTTTCTGCTTTTGGTGAGAACTGATGTTGTGTTTCGTTCCGGCTCAGCTTGGCTGTGGCACTGAGTGTGGGTGAACACTGGGCTGGAGCCTCATCCCTTCTCTGTCTGGCTATTTGCTGGGTGGCCCACACACAACTCTCCTGCTGCCTCCTCGCATCTCATCCTAGACAGCTTTGGGAAACTGCGAGGGGAGGAAGCGTTCAGCTCAGACCTCTGTCCACTTGGATGTTTGAGCCTTCATTTGACCTGGGCAAGTACAGAAATAGCCTTTGGTGTGTGCACACACTCCTTCCCACCAGAGGCTGTGCTGCTTTTAGAGGTTTGGGAATGTAGCTTAACTCATCTTCAACTTAAAGTGTTATTAAATTTTAATGTTTAAATTGATGGCTGTATTCTGTGGCCTTTATTTGATTTCTCTCTCAATTGATTTTTCTTTTCCCCATAAGAGGAGGCGTTTTAAGAGAGCAAGCTAGACATGGCCCCCATTCCAAGGATCTAAAGTAAATTCTGAAAGATCTTCATGTAGGCAATAAAATAATCAGGGAGCCGTTGTTACAGTTATGCCTGTCAGCATGAGGTGCATGTGGCTCCCAAGCAGCAAAAGAACCAGCCCTGGGAGGGGAGGTAAATGCTTAATGTTGTTCCTGCTTCCTCTTCCCTAAGAAGCTGGACCTGGAGGGAGTTACAGATGTGTGTCAGCCCCCAGAGCCCCCTTCCGTTCAGGGCACAGTGTGTGTCCGTCTGGTTCTGAGGTGGTCCGGATTCTTGTCACTGACCTTGTGTTCCCAGATCCAGACTCGGGGGTGTTGGCGGTAGAAAGTGTCAGGCACCGCCTTCCACACAGGGGTCAGTCATGAGCTGATTCAGGTAGAAATAAACCAGGGAGGGGTTCTTGTCCTGGCTCTGGAGCCATAGAGCCTGTAGACTGGATCCTTACGTCCCAAGAGCCACCCTGAGGGACTCCACAGCTGTCGAGGGTCACAACCCTGGCCCACGCCAGCTGTTCCTATTTTCACTCATAACACATATTTAGCAAATTTGCTAAAATTTAGATGTTACTTGGTGGAGAGCTAGTTTTCAGTTAAAATAGGATGTGATTTTCCCTGGTGTTGAGTGGATGCAGGAGGTAGGTTGGAGCCTGAGGCCAGATCCTGAGCCTTGTGGGGACCAGGAGTTGGCAGACTCTTGGTAAAGACTGTAGACTCCCACTGGCCTTGCTGGCAGAGGGCTTGAAGGGACTGCAGCTAGAACATGGGAACAGTACACCTGCTGTTGACACTTGAGTTCTGTTACCTTTAGTATTTCTCTTCCTTGCAGCAGGCCAACCCAAAGCCTTGTGACCTAAAACAACCATTTTTTATGCTTACAGATTCTGTGGGTCAACAGTTTATACGGGGCAGTGGGGACAATGTATTTCTGCTCCACAATGTCTGGGGCCATATTTGGAAAGACCTAAACAGCGTGGTTTGAACTTCGGGGATGGAATGATCTGGAGGCTTCTTCCCTCACTGTCTACATCTGGGCTGCGCTACACCTGCCACAGGGGGGTGCCTTTATGCAGCTGCTCGTGATGATTGGGTTTCCTTGCATCATGGTGGCCTCAGGATGGGGCACCACCTGTGTGGCATCTCCAGGCTCCCAGGGCAAGTGCTTTGGCCAACCAGGTGAAGCAACATGGTTTTATGGTCTAGCCTCAGGAGGGACATGGGGTCCCACCTGCTGTTCACGAGCCCACCATGAATCAGGGATGGTAAATGCATTGTCAAAGAATTTGTGGCTGTTTTAAAACAATCCTGCTGGGCTGCTTTTATTTTTGCTTAATAAGGTATGTTTTTCTCATTTCAAAATTAAACAGGAGGGCCCCCAGCCAAGCTTAGCTAGCTTAGGTATCTGCCAAAACACATTTCTTGTTGCACTATCCTAAGAAAAATTGTCCAGAGCTTGGAACCAGGGCAAAGGGTGAGCTGCATGCCTCTCAGTGTGGAGCTGCAGAGTGTCTATGAGCCCACTCAGGGGTTTCACTGTCTAGAGGAGAGGAATGCTTGTTGGCCACACATTTGCTGTTGACTAAAGGCCAATGGTGGTGTTTTTGTGAAGTTACATGTTCACTTGCAGATTTTTGTCTGATAGGGATGCAGCTGATTTCTGTTCACAGAGGAGGTAATCTCAGATTTTGTGGCCCTTTGGACATGAACCTGTTTCACATCTAACCTAGTAATCTTGTGCTGCCATCATTTCCCCAAATGCCTACAAATAATTCCTCAAATGTTCTTTGAACCAGTTTTACCACCAGGTGGTTCCTAATTAATGGTTGAATACATTTTTGCCATGTGTTCATCCTGTTTGTGTGTGTGTGTGAGCCCTGTTTTTAGCTCTTTGATAAGTAGGCACTCAAGTATTTGGAAACCAGCTTTTCTATTCCCATTTCTCTTGGACTGGGCTCTGTTGATGCTGAGTCTTGATAGATGGGAGGTGAATGTTCAAGGATTTGCTGTCAAGTAGAGCCTGGAGGGAGTGGATGAATGTCTACTCCTGTGTCTGTGTTTGATAATTTTTAGACAGAGCTGCTTCTCCCATATCTTGTGGCCTGTGGGTTTTCAGCCCTATCATTGCTTGCTTTAATTGGTCTCTAATTACAGGTGAGCGGCCATTGGCATTAGAGGCAAAGCCTAGGAAGCCGTTGGGGTGCGATGGGAATCAGGGGTGATGTGTGTCAGATGGAGCTTTGGAAGTAGTGAAATTTTCATAAAAGCATAGATTAGTGTCAAGAGTAAACCACACACCTGGTACTAGACATACTGAATAAACCCTGTGTGCGCCTGGTAATAGGACGTAGATTAAATAAGCAGTCTTGTATCATTTAATTCAGACATACCATGTGTTTCAGCTGTTTAAATCAGGCTCAAACTATAATGGATAACTGCTGCTTGTCAGGCACGGCCTAGGTGCTGAGGAGGTGGAGATAAGTAGAACGCCCGCAGCAGACATCGGCTTGGAGGGTGAGGAGCACCTGCACACGAATTCTGTAATGGAGCACTTGGCGCCACACATGAGACGTGCAAAGCAGCGTCTGCCAGCTGGATGGAGCTGACTGAGCTGGAGGACTTTGGAATTCCTGTGAACAGGGCTTGGGAAAGGGCCCCCACATGACGCTCAGCTGGACCCTGAAGGAAGCCAAGGGTCTCGAGGTGTCTGTTAACATTGACGTTGTAAAACAACTAGCCTGCCCTACAGGAGAGATACTTGGGGAATTGTATTTCTGTACCTTGTCTAGAGGAGTAACCTGGTCTCAACAGATACATACATGCATGCATACATGTGTACATGCACATGTGCACACACTGCTTTTAATTTAAAAAATGGCATTGTTAAGTTTGGAAGCTCTAAGGAAATGAGACTTTGCTCTTATTTTGTAATAAGAGCAGGTACTCTGTTTTCTCCCGAGTAAATCATCGTTAGAGGCAGCAGGTCTCTGCTCTGATAGAAGGGGTGGACTTGGTGGAGCAGAGTGAAAGCATTTGTACAGTGCTGGAGAACCACAGGTGGTAGTCTTCTTCTCCAGAATCTTTGAGGTCTGCTCCTGTCTTGAACATTATGTTAAAACTATGAAGCTAAAAGAGGATCATCCCTGCTGTGTGGATGTGCAAGGCCCCACCCACCCAAGCATTGAAGGAGCGAGCACAGGCTGTACGTGGTGCCCAAGCGCAGCCATCCTCGAGGCATGTGCTTGGTTTCCAGGTCTTCGTCCATGTCTGGCATCACTGGGTCACATTTAGAGTCCTTAGTTTCTTAGATTCATGTAGTTCATTCAGGAAACACAATTTTTGGTTTAGATTGCAGTGTCTCTAAGACACATGTTGAAGTGCTCAGAGTGTTCCAGCAGATAAGGGTTTGCTTGTGGAGACCCCTATTTGTGCCCCACTGGAAGTAAGACATTGTTGCATAACTTTACTACTTTCAGAAGGATGGTAACCCTCTCCTTTGCTTTTGTTCTTATTAACTAAGCTGTAGTCAAGCAAGGCCGACTTTTCAGTTGAAAAGTCACCCTTTATAAAGTCAGGGCAAAACAAATCCTGGTTCGCGTTGTATGAATTCTATTAGGAATTGGTTAGAATCTATTAGAAAGTGGAAGAAAAGAGTGTCATTGCCATTCCTCCATTGCCCCTTCCCAAATTGGGCCAGTATTAGAAGTCATTGATGATCATTTTAATGACAGTAAGACTTTTAACTATTTTCTTTTTTTACCCCATAATAAAACATAATGAAAAGGCAGGACAGAGCATACTTTCAGATCTAAACTCGGTTGCTCAGAATTGATGGGGATGAAGCAGGAACACAGGATCCAGAGACCCATTCTGTCCTTAATGTGGAGGGAACCCAGATAAGGAAGTTTGTTTCTTATGAGCCTCCACTTACTGGTACGTAAGTGGGGATGTGATGATGGTTATTTACTGTTGTGAGGATCAAATGAGATCATGCAGGTAAAGTGCTTAGCTTGATGTAGTCCAGCAATACTCAATACTTCAGTTACCACCACCCCTACCGCACCCCACCATCATCCCTGATAGATGGAGCAATTTGTCATTTAGGACTAGAAAAATCACAGTACCCAAATTAAAAATATTTGTTTTAAGGGCTCTGGTGTCTAACTCAATGGGAACCAAAATAAAGGTGCCAATAAATAACATTTTTCTAAATTCTTATAAATTCTGTTATATGAAATAGCCCTTATGGATATTAAGTTCCACAGGGACCAGAGAAAAACTCTTAAACCATTCTTAAAATCAGTATTTTGTGTGTTTGTTTTAATGGAAAATATTTCTTTGTATTGTCTTCCTTATCAAAAGAAGGAGAGAGATAGTAATTCCAGCAACTTGCTTTTATCTACAGGGAAAAGAAATAACACACAAATTTTAATTTTGTTTTTCTTAGATGGTTTGTGTGTTTCCAGTTTAAAATGTAACTCATTAAAACAGGCATGTTTCTAAGAAATGACTTTATTGTTTTAATTACCAGGTAAAAACTTACAGGTTAAACTTTATCCAGTCTGTACCGGGGGTCCAGAACTCCCTTCTTTTGTTGTATTTGAGCCTACGTGACTTGCAGTTATTCCTGAAAAAAAGAAATGGGATGTTTCCAAAGAGTAGGTTTTAGGATTATGAAGTGCAGAGTTTAGTGTGGGTGACTTTCTCCGAAGATGCGCATATCATGTTACCAGTGCATGTGGCAGCCTAGATTGATTTCTTTGGGTTTTGTAGGCACCAGAGAAAAGGAGCAGGGAAGGGTAGATTGACTGACGCTTGTCCCTTTGGTAGCAGCCAGGGAAGGTGGGCAGGAGGGAGAGCAGGAGCCTGTCCCCCGCCTGCGTCTCCACCTGATGGCTCTCTCAGCAACCGCTGAGGACTGGCAGAGCTCGGGGAGCTTGGGGCAGTTAAGGGGTTGAGGAGGAGAAGGATGTGGCACGTTCCTCCTCTGGAGAGGGCCAACTGGCTTAAGGAAGTGCATCAGTCCAGGGAGCCCCTACTGTGGAAGCAAGGGGTCTCTGTGCCTCAAGTGACCACAGCCATGCCTGAGGGACCCTGTGCACTTGTCTGCAGTGAGAACTTGACCCCTAGTCCTTGAGGCAGATCCCCATTCTTCTCCACTGGAAAATGGGTCGAAAACAGTCTTATAGAAATGCGTTTTACAATTGTTTGCCTGCAACATCTCTTTCCCAGTACAGCTGGGACGAACCCACCCTACACATGACCAAGAGAGGTGTGATGGCAGTTCTTCCATGCGTAGAGTGAGCGTAGCTTGTGTGCATTTCAAAGGAGGTAGATTTGTGAATGTGAAGTGTGCTGATGCTTACGGTGGTTCCCCCTAAATCATGGCACAGAATCAGTAAAGTGAGGGGCATTCTCACCACGAGGCTAGCGACTAGCTCAGTTGGTGGAAAGCTGAGCCTGCCCTGAGCTCATGAACTCAGTCATGTCAGCTACATGTGTCTGCCAATGTCTGTCTGATGGACTTCATGCTTTGCTATCTCCTCTCCTACCTGTGCCTTTTCATAGGATACTAGGAGAACTTGACTTCGCATTCTCTGTGGAGATGGAAAAGTCTATCTGGAAGCTCATTATTACACAATGAAAAACAAAGTTAGGTGAAACATTTCTTTATAAATGCCCTCTGTGCCCTGGGTTCTCGTGCTCACCCTGGGCTCATTTCCACAGTGATGGTTCTTGTTAAAGTTGGGTCTATACCAGCAAAAGTGTGAAAGAGCAGTTGATATGACTGTTAGTTTTAAAATCTAGAATAAACATAATGAAGGAAATATAACCTATTGGACCACCCTGAAATCTGATTTGAGATATATTGGCTTTCTTTTTATGCTGTGGTCATAATTTTATTTTTATTTAAAGTGGTGCCAAGCCAATGGAACAGATTTATTTTTATTTGTTCTCCTAGGAAATCTTCAAATTAAATGAGTAATTACTAATTGTTATCATTTTGTTTTCACATCAACATATTGCCTCATCAAGTTTTTTCTTCTAAGTTACTCCTCTACCTTTCTGAGTACTGGCATAATTGTTAGAGAATTCACAAGAAAAAGCTCCAGAAATAAGTATGTTGTCATATTTCCTTTACTTTTTTAATACTTTTGATAAACTGTCTGATAAGAGAAGGCTCTCTTATTCCATGTATCCTTCCTTTTTGAGTATTTTCCACATTCCACCCATGGTCCTGTCCTCCTGTCATCTTGTTGTACAGCTGCAATAGCTTGTACTCAAGGTTGGGGGGGTGTTTCTATGTATTGGACCTAGGAAAACAACTCCCAGTCAGCTGGCTTAAATCATGCTGTGTTGTAAGTCTCAATTACCACTGTCTCCAGAGACACCTTTGTTTCTTCCTTGTTACGGCAGGAGAAGTCTCAAGTTGTGCTAAGATGCACGTGCAGCTGATGGTTTAAGTTCATCTCAGATGATTCTTTATCATTTATCGTTCAGCATATGGGACCAGTCATAGTTTAAGGTGATAGCTCTTCTGGCTGATATACTTTAGAGAATATTATTCTTTCATTTCTGTTCTTCAAGTTGAAAACTTCCTTTGTGATAAATAGGCATTTTGTGATTCATTTCAATATGAAGTTGATTTTATTTCGTAGCTCAATTTTTCATTAATCTCATAACTTAGAATTAATTCTGAAAACAGATTTGACAAAATCTTTCTGATAAAACTTTTGATTATTCAGATTACCTAGTATAAAGTCCAAAGGAACAATGTTCAAGAAGATTGCTGATAATTGCAATATCTTTTAAAGTCAGTAACAGAAGCAAAATAAGTCACCTGTTGAATGTAAGGGCTCCACTGTGAGGCAGATGGGGTTTGACACTGACTCCCCAGCTCGCTCCTCCCTGTGGCCTCTGCAGGTCGCAGGTGTCTCAGTTGTGAGAGAGCTACCAGCATCTACCTCATCAGGCTGTGGTGGAAATCCAGTGGCTAAGGCCCATGCCAGCTGTCCCTGGTGCCGTCCCTGCTGCAGATGGCATAATATGACTCAGACTGCAGCCCACCGATATTAGGTTCATTTTATTTACTCAAAAGGTAAGGTTTCAAGTGCTTTGCCCTGTTGCGGGTCAACTGCAGGCATCGGCGGGGCAGGCTGCTACACCTTAGGCATTATGGTACCATAGTGTGTCCTCAGCTGGACAGACTCACGAGCCCTCACTGACTAGCCGTGTCTCTGTGATCTTCCTCTCTGGGCCAGTCGACCTGGCTGTGGAAGGAACTGCTTACACATGCTCGTGGGGGTCTTAAAAAGCATCTCCTTTCATTTCAAGACGTTTTCCCTTTCTACCTTATGATAGGCAGCATTTTACACATAATGCATGGATCCTAAGCAGCCCTGCTTGTCTTCTTCTCCAGCGGAGAGTTCAAGACCTTGTAATTTGACTGGATTGCAAACCTTTTCTTAGCCCGCCATATGGTGTGGCAAGGAGCTGGCTGTTAGGAGACTTAGGATGATACCTAAATGAAACCAGTTTGTGACCGCAGTTCTGCCTAGAAGATGGAGGCTTCCCTGGGAGCCCGATGTTACCAGAGCTAAATATCTCCATGTTGATGTAACGTGATAAGAGAAATGACATGGGAAGAATGCAAAGCTTGTTGTTGAGAGTTGACAGTTCCTAGATGGTGTGTGCGTGAGGTGTGTATCTGGGATGTGTGTGTGTGAGGGCGTGTGCACATGCATGGTGTGCATGCACATGTGTGCAGAAGTCCCTCTGATGGCTTTCTGAGACACGCACACAGCTGTTCGTTGTGGCTCTTTGACCCAGCACCTTGGTGCCTCAGTGTCCTCAGGTCCAGTTACAGCTTTCTTCCTTAGCTAGCCTCTACTTCATACTCACCCTACACCTGCCATCCCGACTTCTTGACTGATTGGTGTATTCTTGATTCTGAAAAACTCTGGAATCAGGGCCCCAAAGCAGTTATTTTGGGCCTGCAGACCTAGTATAAGACTTGTCTGTGTCCTGCGGAGGGACTTGTGGAGAGCCAGGGCTCCGCAGTGTTGGATAGAGCAGTCAGCAGTGCCGGCTGTCCCCCAGGATGGTCACTTGGATGGGTTTTCCTGAGGCGGCTCCTCATCGTCCAGTGGCAGCACATGTCTATGGCCTAGTCAGTGGATGCTGAGCTTTGTGTGGGTCATCTTGTCTCTGCATCTCCTTTCAGTCTTCCTCCTCCCTTTTTCCTCGATTAGGAGGGTTCTGAGAAGCAGAGCACAGGACAAGACCTTCACCCCAGCTTCCTCCTGGCACAACAGCAAGTGTGGTGGATGGGCTGGCCAGCCCAGCTCTCATCACCAGCTCACGACAGGCAGCCGCATCCTGCCAGCCCAGTGGGACTTTCTCCGGAGCACAGGGAGAAAAGATTTGGGAGATGCTAAAGTCTGAGCCAAGCACAGAATGGTTTCTTCCCAGACCTGCTGTTGTCCTAAAACTTCTCTTATGTCCTGGTCCTGACAGTTTTTTCCCCAAGGGAAATCAGAACTTGAGTTTCTGTTTAAGGAAATGTGTCTTTGTACAGTTTGTTTGCCATCTAAGTATTCTCCAAACGTTCATGTTGTACAGAGTTGGTGTCTTTGTAAGTGTCCCTCCTCCGAAATGAATTCAGTAGAGAGTTAATGAGGCATCGTGTGAACTTTGACCTCCACTCTCAGCTAGCTGACAGTTCAGAGGGACGTGGCTGGTCGTGTCCCAAGGGTTGAGAAAGTGTCGAATAGCATGGAATAGTAATGTTTATTTGTTTTCACAATGTCCGTGGGGAACTTTTGAAACATGAGCTTAGTTCTTTGGGCTCAGAAGGGTCACGTTTTGTTTTGTGAACAGGGAAAGCTGCTCTTGTTCCTCCCTCCCTGAGTAGAGTCCATGACCCTGCAAAGGCCGTCTGTCTGCACAAGGTCATGGGACAGGCTTTGAAATTATGTGAGCTCTCTCAACTGATTTCCTGAGAAAAACACCTCGGTGAAGATGCCCCTGATTAGCTAAACATTTCGAAAGGACAGTAAGTTGTTGCTGTTGTTTTTTTTTTTTTTTTTTTTAAGATTTTATTTTTTCCTTTTTCTCCCCAAAGCCCCCCAGTACATAGTTGTGTATTCTTTGTTGTGGGTTCTTCTAGTTGTGGCATGTGGGACGCTGCCTCAGCGTGGTCTGATGAGCAGTGCCATGTCCGCGCCCAGGATTCGAACTAACGAAACACTGGGCCGCCTGCAGCGGAGCGCGCGAACTTAACCACTCGGCCACGGGGCCAGCCCCTGTTGCTGTTGTTTTAAAGATTATCTTAACTTTCTTGTTGCTTTATGTGTAAAATGCCTGTTCAATAGGGCAAGGTTCATACAATTTTTTTCTTTTCCTGTATGAATATTTGATTTTTGTTGTTGTTGTTGATCTCTACATGATTGTGTAGTTAAACTGAGGATTTAAAACCAGAATCCTGGCACCAGTGGAGTTTAGTATGTGGAAAAAACACTCTTATTCTAGTGTTTAGAAAAAGCCACAGAGTCGGTGCTGGAGGCATTGGGGCCGTATGCTGCTGCACAGCCCTGTGCTTCAAGACGGCACCAAGGCCATAAATGAAGGCAGCAGCACACCAGCACCAGCGCCCTGGTCTTCACACACACAGCTTGCTTCCATGTCTTAATGGGTAATAGCGAAAAACCAAACGTGGTTTTTGCGGAAGGAGCATCTGGCTGGGGTCATCAATCTGGGCCCTCAAGATTTCTGTGTTTGGTCCACAACAAATTTTTCAGTGGTTTTTTAATTTGGGTGATAAATAGGAGCGAATTTGGCTTTTCTAACCTTCCTGTTGTGCATTTAATATTTGTTTCTGCACCAGATCCTTTTCTATTAATTATAATCATGATAATAGTAATAGAAACTAGTTTCATTTATCGAGAGTTTAATGTGAGCTAAGCATTTGCATACATTTAAACTCAGTTTTAAGAGAAACCAGTGAAGTAGGCAGTGCTATCCTCACTTTACCCACATGGAAAATGAGGCTTAGAGAGAGATTAATAAATTTGTCCGAGACTGTGCAGCCAAGCAGTGGAGGAGCTTGGTTTCCAGCCTGTCTCTGCTGCTTGACAGCACATGCTTAACCTTCCAGCTGTTCTCTTTCTCATCTTCTTATAATGTGTGTATATTGAAATCTGAGTATTTGAAATTCACTAGAGGAATTTGCCATTTATGAGGGATCTTAGGTTAAACTTTAGTGAAGAGTCCTTATGTAGAATAATTAATTGCCTTTTGTTTTCTATGTAAGTCCTAAGCAATAGTTCATTCCACATAAACTCTCCCTATATCTTATTCCCAGATAGATATCCTGTAGGAACCACTAATAGGGAGGCCTTCCTCATTCCTGCCTGCTTTTAGTGGTATGCCACAAAAGTGACTGTACAGGTTTGGATATTGTCAAAATCCAGTTGTAATACTTGGTACATAAGTTTAATGCATGTGATTACATTTCACAGGGGTGATTTGATCACTTAAAAATACAGAATTATTCATTTTATTTAATTTAAATATTAAATAATTCCCTCTGGAGTTCTTTCCTTCCTCTGAATTAAAAAAAAAAATTAGTTTTTTGTCCTGGAGTCTTACGCGTAGTTTCTTGGCACACTGTCCCCACTCTTAGAAGATTTCCATGCATTCTTTCCCACCTCTTCGCTGTCATAAAAGTAGCAATACTTCTCACTACTGCTGTGAGCATTTTGCTTATATTAGCAACATGTAATAGGCATTGTTCCTATCTTGTAGATGATTTTTTTATGATAAAAATGAGAGTGTAATTACTGGCCTGGACAGTGTGCCACTTTTCAAGATTCTTGGTACAAATACTGAATTCTTCCCCAGAGGATGTGGTTGACACATTTTTATTCACCATATTGTGTTCCCCAGGTTCCTAATGAATCCCGTGTTGATCCTTATGTCATTGAGGGAACCTGGATATGTAAAACAGCCTCTAGAGAAGTGTGAAAGGTTTCTGGAGAAAGTGTGTGTTTGTGTGTATTTGGCTTTTCAGAAACAAATAAATAGGGTGTTTGTAGATACACCTTTAATTCAACTGTACTTTTTTCTTATTGATGTACTTAAATGATGAAGTGTTCCTTTGGAGGAAATATGATCATGCATTTCTGTGTATGTTACGTTTTATGGCAGATAAAGTGACCACTCAAACAGCTTTGTAAATCTTCAAGACTTTATAAATCTACAAGATGCCAGATGATCTCTGGGAGAATATTATGGGAACTGACAAAAATATCCTAAATCCTTTTATTATATGTGGTGGAATGGTCTTAAGTACATAGTAAGTTTTGTTTATGAAGAAAAACCACTTTTCCCAAAAGGTGATAGTTGAGGTATACATTGGAAGTTTTCTCATCTGAAATAGGTATCTTCCTTTCATTACATTGCAACTAAATCATAGGAACTCATATATGCAATTATTTTCCCTTGATAATTAGAAATTCTGAGAGCCTAGAAAGACTTTTTTCATAGCCCTTTCGTGTCATTACAGTGTTTGGCTCCGTTTATTAAGCACAAGAACAGGTGGCCTTGTTGGTGATTCCCAGGGACAGGCAGTGTTTCCTGGCTAGACAGATGTGAATATTCAGTTTGGAGCCATATTGTTCTTTTTAATATAAATGATATGACATTATTCTTTAGTCTGCTGTGGTTTTTCCTCCACCTCAAAGTCACCAGGTTCTGTTCTCTTCTACAAAGAGAATTTTCTATGGTTGAATTGGACCAGGCCCGGGAGCTCTCGCTCAGATTTCCTTCCAACCAGACAGGGTAACGGTAACGTCTCTTGGTGGATTGTGGTGTGCGGGGATCTGTCAGGCTTGGTGTATATCTCCCTGGGGGATCAACTCTGGACTTCTTCTCTTGAGGTTCTCGTGTAATTGTGGACATTTTAATAGCCGAATGCATGCTAAGATGTTAGTAGGCTTTTGGGCTCAGGCTGTACTTGGGGCAGCTAAATTGGAGAGGATTAAATAAGATATGTGGGAGATTGAGGGCTTCTACAGACAGTTTCTTATTTCTCATGCATTGTTTTAGGACCCAGGGATAGACTTGACTCAGGATTTAATAACCAGAGTCAGCCACTGGCTTACTGTTTGTATCCTGTCTACATGACCTTACTGTTGATTCACTTACTCCCTTTTGGTTATTAATTCCATTCATGGCTTCAAATAAAGAGCAAAGGAATCAGTTTTATTTAACTTTATTGAACAGAAATTAAAATCATTTTGTATAAATATTCCAAGTACTGGTATTTTCATTCCTAATTTTTTCCATAGGTGTCTAAGTATTGCAATTAAAAAAAATTTTTTTTAGGGCTCAGCCTGGTGGCGTAGTGGTTAAGTTTGCGCACTCTGCTTCGGCGGCCTGGGGTTCATAGGTTTGGATCACGGACGTCGACCTAGCACTGCTCATCAAGCCATGCTGTGGCAGCATCTCACATAAAATAGAGAAAGGTTGGCACAGATGTTAGCTCAGTGACAATCTTCCTCAAGCAAAAAGGAAGATTGGCAACAGATCTTAGGTCAGGACCTAACTTCCTCACACACACAAAGTTTTTTTAAATCTCTAAGTACATTTTTTATTAGCAGCTTTGATTAAGTTTGATGAGCAGTTTTCCCTAGGTAAATTTCCTCGGTTTTTGTATTCTCAGACTCTTGTTTACATTTATTGGGAGAAGACTTTGTGCCTTTATTTTTCCACACTGGTCACTTTTTTAGGGAACACTGAATTTATAGTATACTGTTGACATACAGCAGTCTCTCATTTAGAAAGTTGTGTTTTAATTTTTTAAAAATATAAACAGATGAGGTATTTCTCTCTTTTTGGCTCATTTCAAGAAAAAAGAAAACATGAATAGCACAAATACTTTATCAGAAGGTTACATTTGGTGAGTGGCTGGGTGGCAGATCTGTCTTGTGGTGTTTGAAGAATCTGCCCAGCATTGGGCTGCGCTCCACATGGTGTGGCTGCCAAAGAAAAGTGACTCTGAGGGCTGCGGCTGGTTTCTTCCTGGGACATTTGTCTATTTCACCAGAAGACTAAGAATCATCTGACACAGAATGTGTGACACAAGAAGTTCAGTAGGAATTTTATTAAGAGGCTTTGTCTCAAAGGCCAAAACATGAGGACAAGTTTCTTTTCTAATTTTTTGAAAGAACACTTATTCATTGCTATCAGCCTATCATTCCTACTGCATTAGGAAACACCTGAGCTTTATTGTCAAGCCAGACCTCTAAGGAAAAGTCGTGTTACATTTTTCACGAGCTGTATTCATTAACATTTTTTAAAACTGAGTTCTGGTTTGAAAAAAAATTCATTTATGTAGAACTGGCAGCACTTCTATGGAGTGTTAAAAGGTGCTGTTATTTGGGGCCCTTTCAGGGTCTTGGTGTATGTACACTGTGTGATCGTATGTATGTGTAGGCATTATATATATGCATGTCGTATATACGTGTGTACACCATATATGTATGGACATCGCATATGTGTGCATTTTGTGTATATATGTTAGACGCACATTACATATGTGTATACATGCACAATGTGTGTGTGTGCATGCTGTATATGCATGTATGTACACTATAGATGTATGTATGCTGTATATCTACACTATATGTATATATGTATACAGACTTTATGTGTATATATTTATAAACACTGTATATGCGTATACACTGTATGTTTATGCGTATATATGTGCGGACACTATATACACTATATATGTGTATATATACTGTATGTATATGCACTATATGGATATATATGTGTGTGTACACTATATAGTACCAGGAATAGGGCTCCAGCAGGCTCCAGTGAAGCACCATCTGGCTAGCACAGGGAGAGCATAGGGTGAAAACAGTTGTTCTTTGCTACATGTGTATGAAATTTGGCAAGCTATTGGACCTTTTGACAGTGCAGAAACCAATCATTTCATTGATGTGTGTGTGTGTTCATTTAGTCATTGTGATAGCTCTAGGAAGTAGGTTTTATCTCCAGGTGGGAACACTGAGATTTAGTAGTTACTAGGTGACTCGCATAAGGAAAGGAAACTTTAGTATTAGCATCGTATCAACTACTTTGTTTTCCTTTACTTCCTTATCACAACCTTTGTTTGTTACCACTTAACTCAGTCAATTGGAAGTTGCCACCTGTCAGGAAATATGTGTTCATCTTCCTACTGTACATCTTTATTCATAGAGTAAAGATTGCAGTGTGTTCTTTGTCACTAGATAGCAGAATCCCTCTAATGTTGCTAATATAAACAGTTCAAAATAAACACAGTATCACTATATGTTAAAAATGAAAATGATCCCTAAGTTCATTTTTAGGTTCTATTTGGAAGGATAAGAAAGAAGACATAGGATGAGAGAAGAGTAGAGAGCATTTAAGTAAACAGGGAAAATAAGAACTTTGTGCAAAACATCTTCAGATTTGGTATTTGACAGTGAGATGCCTCCAATCTTAGATTATTTGTCTGCAGTTTTGGATTTTTAAATAAGTACTTTCAGTTTGCCATTTCTTTGGGAGTTTCACTTTTGATGGACTATTGCTAAAATATTCTGGTTTTTTAGAACAAAAGAACAGGCTGTCTCAAAGGCAGATTTCCGGTTCTAGTTTTGGAGAAAAAGAAGTTGCAACTTTTTTGAAGATACTTTTTCAGTTCTTCCCTCTTCAACGGTTAAAAAAAATCTTTGGGTTTAGTCTTAGCCACGTTCACCTTATTATATTATCATAAATTTCTCATATGTCTTCACAGACTCTGTTTTGCCATTCATGGTTATTTAAGTTTCATGTGAGGAGAATCTTGTACTAGTTAAAGTTCCTTGAAGGCGAGGAGTTTGTTCTGTACTTTTCATAAACTGCAGGGCTAATGCTGGGGCTGCAGACCCTTCATCTGGCCCTTTATTCCTCTGACAGACATTTGTAGAGTTCTTTCAATATTCCAGGCATGGTGTTAGCTGCTTAGGGTGTAAAGATGAATCCAAGATTCTTTAATTTAGGAAGCCCTCACCACACTTGGAGAGAGAGCCCATTGATAACTAGTGTGACAAAGTGTGAAAAACAAGTGCACAGACTGTTTCGGGCACAAAGGAAACGTAATTGACTTGAATGTGGTAAAGTTTTCAATTTACTTTTGCCTTTATTAATTCCTACTTACAATCCCGATGCTTTCCTTTTTCCTTATTTAAAAAAAAAACCATTGCTAATCACTGGTGAATTGGTGGCAAACTATATTTGTGTATTCTAAATCTAGCAGTTTATTCATTTAACTGGAGGCCATTCCCTTTTTTTAGTGCATTTTGGGGGCCAGCCCTGTGGCTCAGTGGTTAAAGTTCTGCATGCTCTGCTTCGGTGGCCCTGGTTTGCGGGTTCAGGTCCTGGGTGCAGACCTACTCCACTCATCAGCCGTGCTCTGGAGGCATCCCACATACAAAATAGAGGAAGATTTGCACAGATGTCATCTCAGGGCTGATTTTCCTCAAGCAAAAAAAGAGAAAGATTGGCACAGATGTTAGCTCAGGGCCATCTTCTTCACCAAAAAAAAAAAAAAAGAGAGAGAGAGAGAGATGGTTCAGGTTTCATTGTCAAGAATTAATAAATAGTACAGGGTGCATCCTTAGTGGAATAAATGCTGATTTATGAAATGTAAGCATTTTATCTTTCTGATAGGCACACTCAAGATGCAAGAGTGATTCATTCAATTTTGAACATCTTGAACAACGTGAGAAGCATACACAGGATCATAATGAATGAAAATATATATAGATCAAGTACATCTTAAGTAAATGGAATGTGGACATTAGCTGTAAGTCAGTCTCTCTTTGCGACATTCTATTCTAGCATATTTGTTATTTAGTCTCAATAACAGCCTCTGGTTTTATTAAACCTGAGAAAGAGAAAGTAAACTGAAATCAGCACTTCTCAGGTTCCTTACTGTAGGCCAAGCATTGTCAGGTAGTTTACCTGCTGCTCGTTTGATTCTCACCTGCCTTGTGAGGTAGGCTTGTTATTGAAGAAACCGTGGATGAGGAAGCTGAGGTTCGAGAGGGTCACAGCCAACCACTCTGAACATTTCCTTTCAACACACCAAGTCACATATAATTAAATACAGTTAATGCCCAGATGTGACTTAATCTGTGGTGAATCAGCGTTTGCTTTACAACATTGTCATGGCTAATAATTGTAATCATGAATAAAAGCTGCCTTCATTGTGCAGTGTATGGAAGTGTCAGAAATGGAGTTCATTTCACACACATTTATGGGGTTGAACACTCTGCTAGGTGCCATCATAAAATAGCATAAATAAATAGAATAGTTAGAATCTTGGCTGACAAACATATGTAGTAATTTTAAAAGTCTGCATTAGTTTTGTATTACACAAATGTGAATTCTTAAGTCGTCACAGCCAATGGCAGCAGGATACATGGCTGGTGAGCAGTGTTGGGAATGAGCACATCCTGCTTCCAGAAATAGCATCTGTGTTAGGGGAGGGGAATGCTTGATATGATGAAAATGCAAAATCATTAAAATCCTAAAGCATGGCTGATAAAAATGGTAACTCCGCTCTTGCTGTGGTAGAGAAGAGGAATGGGTGAGAGAAGATTGTACTTCATCATCGTGTATTTCTGAAAATGGCACTGAAAATCGGTGCCCCTAAATTGAGTTCTACTGCACAGAGAACGTGCCGGGTGCCACGTTCCCCTTGTCTTCAGGTCTAGGGAAATATGCTGTGTGGTGCCTGCCCTGAGCCTGGAGAAGTGTGGCTTCCACGTGGCAGTACTTACAGGTGTGACATGGTAAGTGTGCTGTTTCCTATGTGTTGTGACTGCTGCTCTTTCCCGTCCTGCCCCCATGGATTGTCCTTTGTGCATCATTACTCAGGGACAGTGCTGTTCAAGCTTGGACACCGCCCCCCACCCCCCTCCCCCCTCGCCCCACTCCATTCTCATCCCAGATTTCAGGTCTGTGAGGCGTGTGCTATTGTCCCGTTTCTGAGGATGAAGAGCCATATTACTGCAAGGATCACATGTACCATAGGAAGGAGCATTGACCTACTGAGACCCTTCGCTGCTGTGCAGTCTGGATCTCTCTTAAGGAGAGTTCACTGTCTAAATGGCTATAATGTTTTCTTTTTTTTTTTTTTCCTGCAAAGGAATGGACCTGGAAGCCTAGAAGAGTCCTAAGCACAATTAGTTGCTGGTCCTGGTGCCCTCTCTGACTGCCTCCTTCCTGTTTTTTTTTGTAGTAAAGAACATGTATCATAAAATTTACCATTCCCTTCCTTTTTTTAAACAGGGATGCCTTGACCAGACAAAAGAAATTTGTCCAGTTATAGTCAGTGCTAATTATTGCCAGTATTTGAAAACGTCAGTTAAAATGTGACCGTCAGATGAGAATTTTATTTTTTTTATAAAAGCAGTCACAAAGGGACTTGCTAATTGTTTGATATATAATTAATCAATTGCATTCATAATAAACTTAAATGTCATCTTCTAAGTAATTCTCCAAGTTTCAAGTTAGCACTTGTAATAGTATGCTTTAGAGTTTTTTTTTCCCCAACGTAAAGTTGAAAACATTACAATGTTAGATGGAGTGACGCCCTTCAGTTCATTCTTATTTATTTATTTTCATTGAGGTATAATTGACATACAACATTACATTAGTTTCAGGTGTACAGCATAATCATTCAATATTTATATATGTTGTGAGATGATCACCACAATATGTCTAGTTAACATCCATCACCACACATGGTTACAGATTTTTGGTTTTTTTTATGACAACTTTTAAGATTTACTCTCTTAGCAAGTTTCAAATATGCAATACAGTGTTATTAACTATAGTTACCATGCTGTAGATTACATCCCCATGACTTATTTATCTTATAACTGGACGTTGGTATCTTGTGACCGCCTTCACCCATTTTGCCCACCCTCCACCCCGTGCCTCTGGCTACCACCAGTCTCTCCTCTGTATCTATGAGCTTGGTTTTTTTTTTCTTTGATTCCACATGTAAGTGAGATCATAGAATATTTTTCTTTCTCTGACTTATTTCATTTAGCATAATGCCCTTAAGGTCCATTTGTGTTGTCACAAATGGCAAGGTTTCATTCTTTTTTATGGCTCAGTATCTTGGCTATTGTAAATAATGCTGCAGTGAACATGGGGGTACATATATCTTTTCGAGTTAGTGTTTTCATTTTCTTCAGATAAATATCCAGAAGTGGGATTGTGGATCCTATGATAGTGCTGTTTTTAATTTTTCGAGTAACCCCCATACTGTTTTCCATAGCGGCTGCACCAATTTGTGCTCCCACCGATAGTACATGAGGGTTCCCTTTTCTCCACATCCTCTCCAATACTTATCTCCTGTCTTTTTGATAATAGCCATC
The DNA here is from genome assembly GCF_041296235.1 of Equus asinus. Taxonomy (NCBI): domain Eukaryota; kingdom Metazoa; phylum Chordata; class Mammalia; order Perissodactyla; family Equidae; genus Equus; species Equus asinus. The sequence continues at coordinate 45,706,301 of NC_091818.1, forward strand.
CTAACAGGTGTGAGGTGATATCTTGTTGTGGTTTCGATTTGCATTTCCCTGATGATTGGTGATGTTAAACACTTTTTCATGTACCTGTTGGCCATTTGTATGTCTTCTTTGGAAAAATGTGTTTTCAGATCCTCTGCCCATTTTTTTTTTAATTGGGTTGTTTTTTGATATTGAGTTGTATGAGTTCTTTATCTATTTTGGATATTAATGCCTTATCAGATACATGACTTGCAAATATTTTCTCCCATTCAGTAAGTTGCCTTTTTGTTTTGTTGATGGTTTCCTTTTCTGTGCAGAAGCTTTTCAGTTTGATGTAGTCCTACTTGTTTATTTTTGCTTTTGTTGCCTGTGCTTTTGGTGTCAAATCCAAAAATTATCAACAAGACTAATGTCAAGGAGCTTACTGCCTATGTTTTCTCTAGAAGTTTTATGGTTTCAGGTTTACATTCAAGTATTTAATCCATTTTGAGTTAATTTTTAGGTATGGTGTAAGATAGTAGTCCACTTTCATTCTTTTGTGTATGGCTGTCCAGTTTTCCCAACACTATTTATTGAAGAGGCTGTCCTTTCCCAATGTATATTCTTGGCTCTTTGTCATAAATTAATTGACTGTATAGGCGTGGGTTTATTTCTTGGCTCTCTATTCTGTTCCATTGATGTACGTGTATGTTTTTATGCCACTACCATATTGTTACAGTTTGAAATCAGGGAGCCTGATGCCTTCAGCTTTGTTCTTCTTTCTCAAGCTTGCTTTGGCTATTCAGGGTCTTTGTAGTTCCATACAAATTTTAGGATTGATTGTTCTATTTCTGTGAAAAATGCCATTGGAATTTTCATAGGGATTGCATTGAATGTGTAGATTGCTTTGGGTTGGATGGACATTTTAACAATATTAATTCTACCAATCTGTGAGCACAGGGTATCTTTCCATTTGTGTCTTCTTCAATTTCTTTCATTCATGTTATGTTTTACAGTTTTTAGTGTACAGGTCTTTCACCTCCTTGGTTAAATTTATTCCTAAGGTATATTGTTCTTTTTGATGCAGTTGTAAATAGGATTGTTTTCTTAATTTCTCTTTCTCATAGTTCATTATTAGTGTATAGAAACGCTACTGATTTTTGTCTGTTGATTTTATATTCTGCAACTTTATTGAATTTGTTTATTAGTTCTAACAGTTTTTGGGTAGTCTTTAGGATTTTCTAAATATAGAATCATGTCATCTGTAAATAGTGACAGTTTTACTTTTTCTTTCCAATTTGGATGCCTTTTATTTCTTTTTCTTGCCTAATTGCTGTGGCTAGGACTTCCAGTGCTATGCTGAATAATAGTGACGAGAGTGAGCATCCTTGTCTTGTTCCTGATCTTAGAGGAAAATCTTTCAGCTTTTCACCATTGAGTATGATGTTAGCTGTGGCCTTGTCATATATGGCTTTTATTATGTTGAGGTACTTTCCCTCTATACCCACTTAGTTGAGTTTTTATCATAAATGGGTATTTTTCTATTTTTCTTTAAGCCAGGAGTAGCCGTTATAACATCAGTTTCTGAGCAGCCAGCATCAAGTCCACTCTCTCCTGGATCTTCCTTCCCTTGTTCCATATATGGAAGCCATTCTTGCTGTGATGATGAAAACAAAGAAATGGCATGTTGAATTTAATAAATCTCTTCTGTGACAAATGGAATCATATTAAGGCAATTAAGTTTTTTTTTTTAAAGATTTTATTTTTTTCCTTTTTCCTCCCCAAAGCCCCCCAGTACATAGTTGTATATTCTTCATTGTGGGTCCTTCTAGTTGTAGCATGTGGGGCGCTGCCTCAGCGTGGTCTGACGAGCAGTGCCATGTCCGTGCCCAGGATTCGAACCGACGAAACACTGGGCCGCCTGCAGCGGAGCGCGCGAACTTAACCACTCGGCCACGGGGCTAGCCCCCTAAGGCAACTAAGTTTTAACAGTAGACTTTGCGTATGTAAAGCATTGACTGCTGAGAGAGAAGTGAGCAACGGAGGCTTCTACTTTGCCTGCATGAAACCTCTGGTATTGTGGCAATTTCAAGATATCTGGCTTTGAGTATTTGAAAAGATTGTGTATATGCCACATTCTTGTGACTTTCGAGAGCCTGCATAAAACCTGTGTGGTTATGCCAGATTTTATGTGTGTGTTTGTTAACAAGAGCTTAATAATGTTCGTATTGCAACGGATTTTGTTTTTTTAATTAGCATCTCTTGAAAAGAATATGTGTTGCTTTTCCTGTTGAGAAGATGAAACCAATGTCAGCTGTCCTTTCCTGGACTGTAGCTTGTTAGGTGGCCCACGTTCAGTGGCCCATGTGGTATGAATGCCTTTTTTTCCTGTTTCTCAGTTAACAAGCTCAGGTTTGAGTGCTTTAGTTTTGTCACATGTCGTGTGAGGCTGTCACCTGAGGAACCATTTTCTATTTCTCTGTTCTTGTTATTTGAAATATTTTTTTTCCAAAGCATACTCTACTGAACTTTTTCATTTGAATTTATGTGTACATAAAACAACTGAATAGTTATTTTGAATAAACAATATAGAGTTGTCTATTTATTCTTGGTTATTTAGTTGTGGAAAGATAATAGTGGAGTTTATCTTGATAAAATTTGTGGTAGGAATTGTGCAAAATCTTTATGTAAAATGGCCAATCTATTAGCTTATGTTATTGATGTTTGTATATAAAAGAGGAAGTCTTATCACTGAGGAATGATTCTTTTTACTCATGTGAGTGAAGGTTGAAACTTGTTATTGACCATCTAGTCAGTAAAATGCATTATAATGTGACTTACTATAAGAAAAGCATCAAGAATTTTTTTCTCTGCTGTGAAATTTTCTTAGACTTCTCTGCAAAATACTTAATTTGAGCAGAAAACAGAGTAACATGTCTCCCCTGAGGAAAATTTTCAGCAGGAGGGCCATTCATAATGAGTTCAAACATCCAAAGCATGGGTTGTTTTTTTAGAAATGGAGCCCTGTTACTTTCGAGCCTTTGTAGTTGATACTGGTAGGGCCGTAGTATTGCTTTTGTAGGAACTTCACAAAGCTGCCTTCTTGGATAAAATACAACATTTTGTTTCTAACATTTCAGTTATGTGTTTTGAGATGTGTGAAAACTGTTACAACTTTCAGAGAATTACTTTGCTTAGTTCGCAAAAAGTGTTTGAATGCCTACAAACTCTGAAGCACTTAATCATAAAAAAATAATATTCTTGTGTGGATGAACTGCCTAGCTTCTCTGTATATCAATCTAACCTAGAGTTACATAATCATATAAATTTAATTATGTTTTAGCCTTTTATTTTTCTCCTTAATTATCCCAATTCCTTCAGTATATTGTTGCTTACAATCTGGAACAAGTAGACTTCTCCTGAGCAGAATTCTTATTTAATTGCTAATGCTGGAACCATTTTCCCTTTCCCTGGATGTGAGTTAGGTGACTTTGACTTTGCAGTGATATGCTACATTTGATAATAGAAGCAGTAAAACCCAAAGTGTTCACTTACATTAAAATTTATGTGCTTTGAAGCATGTTCCTTATAGAGTGAAAATGGTACCTTTTACTTATGGGTTGATCATGCTGTTTTCTGAAAATATTTGTGTCTTTCTACCTTTTCAGCATTTTGGTGGAATGCCCTGTTATTAGTGGAAAACCCAGGGAGATGGGATATCTGGGCTCAAGTGCTTTTCTGCTCGGAAACCTCGATCTCTTGGCTACTTATTTAGCCTAATGTGGTTGGCTACAACTTAGTCTAATACTGGAGAAAGTAGGTTCCTGACGATACTGGTCTTTGAGGGTGGTGGCTCTCCAGATGTTTACCTGTGGGGCCTGAGGGAGCTATTTCTCACCTGGACCCAAACCTACATTTGTTTTGGAGCTTTATAAAGGAAAAAGCACATCTATGCCTCTTGAATGAGGAGAAGTTATACTAAAAAGAGTGTTCACTTATTATTTTGTCTTGGGGATTACTGGGAAGTTTTGTCCTTGGCAGTCTGTAAATCTAGTCCATTGTAAAGTTTGTTCTGCAAAGTGTTCACTGACTGCTTCAGAGTGTGTAAATTATATACATTTAAACTCAGATTCTTTACAAGTGTGTTATTTGGGAAAGTGGAAAATAATGGAAAAAAGTTGTTTTCCTCTCATTAAATTCTCAGAAGCTGGCAGTACTCATTTTGGGAGGGAGTGTGTGGAAGAAATAGTGAAAAAGTGTTCCCAAAATTAAACATGCCAAACTGTTGCAGTAGTGACCTATTATATTAACAAATAAATATAAAAGATGTCAAAATGATCCCACCTTTCATGTCAAATCATTTGAATGTCAAAGAAAAAGCCATTCTTTGTTCTTGCTAGTATGAGCTAGTGTGGTGTTCGCTGTTATGGTCATCATGGGAAGGTGTGAGTTCCAGAAAGAGTTGATCCCTGACAGTGAGAGCAAGGCTGATCTGCTGCTCTGATGTGGCCATTCCCAGCTGCCCATTCCACACAAGGCCCTGTGCTGACAGGAGTGGGAGCCCAGAGATGGAAAGATGCAATCCTTGCCCTGATGGAGTTTAGGAATTTTTTGTGGAAGAAAGGATGCATAGTTAACTATAACATAGAGACAGAGCATGATGAGCTGTAGAAGTTGAGAGAAAGAAGAGATACAGTTAAAAGGTATGAGCTAAATATTTGGGGCATGTTAGCAAAACTCGCTGTACCTGCTGGTGTCTTGACACCCTTTGGATCCTTGAAACTTTGGTGTATAAGGCTGAGATTGTCAAGGGCGCCAGCTACCCGTAAAGTCTGTGTGTCTCCATTACTGCAACTGGGGTAACCATGATCGAAGGCTCTCTTGCTCACACTTGAGTCATGTATGGCCTCCTTTTAAGAGGAAAACATTCTTAGGGCCTCAGGGTTGATTCCAGTTATTTATTATTATTATTATTTTTATTATAATATTGCTTGTATATTGTCAACATAGAACCAAATGTATATTCTATAATGCATGTAGCTCTTCTGTGATTATACATCTAAAGCAACTTACAAGTTAAATAATAAAATTATATAAGCTATGACATTGAAATTAATATTAATTTAAACGATGTTTTACAGAAGTGAACAGCTGCTCACATCTTGAATGTGGTGGCATGCATCACTCGTATCCCTGTGCCTCTCTTACCAGCAGCCTTAGCAGGTGAAGCCATGCTGCTGTGCAGTTGTGCACATGTGACGTGGAAATCGTACAGCAGAGGTTATGAGGCAGCCATCCAAGCGAGTTGAAACATACTGATATTAATTTTTTTTTTTTTGGTGAGGAAGATCAGCCCTGAGCTAACATCTGTTGCCAATCTTTCTCTTTTTGCTTGAGGAAGATTGTTGCTGAGCTAACATCTGTACCAATCTTCCTCTATTTTGCATAAAGGACACCACCACAGCATGGCTTGATGAGTGGTGTGTAGGTCCATGCCCAGGATCCAAACCTGTGAAACCCAGGCCACTGAAGTGGAGGGTGCGAACTTAACCACTATGCTATCGGGCCAGCCCCTGATATTAATTTTAAGAATAATCATTTTGATGAAAACACAGGATGAAAAAAGTCCCCCAGTGAACCTGGGGGGCCCTGAAAATAAGTCAGCCGACTTAACTGAGAAACCTGATCCCAGGACAAGTGAGAAATGGAAAGCAGATGGGAGAGAAGGCGAAGGTAAAGAAAAGGAGAGAGGCAGGCGAAGAGAAGGGAAAGAAAGCAGAAGGGGAGATGTGGTTGGGAAGTAGAAAGTTCCTCTGCTGGGAAGTGGTGGTCGTTAGCGATTGCAGCAGGTCTGCTGGAGCCCACCCTCCAGCAGAGGTGAGCGTGAAGCGACGACGAGCTTCCAGGGACCTCAGGGAGCCATGCTGATGATCACTTCTCCTTTTTCAGTGGTGACTGTTACGGGTGTTCAGCCTGGTAAATCTGCTCCACCAAAGAGAAGACTGTTGCCACAGTTGTCCTTTGTTCTGTCCAACTGGAAAGAAGAGCACTCCTCCCTGTAGATTCTTTTTACTTTATGATATTTATCATGGTTTGGTTGAGTGGTTTCTCCATGGGAACATTAGGGATACTATACAGAGTGATCAGCCAGTTTCAGATTCTTGAATTGTTCGTGGGGAAAATCCTATCTGCTTTTTCTTGGGCTAATGCAGGTCCAGTGTGGCAAAACTGAGGTGATGTGTGATGCTTTCATTGTACAGGAATTTTGGTAGATGTTCTGTACTGAAAAAATAATAGCCTCTTATCAAGTAAAGCTAAATAGGAATAGTATGTTTTTATTAGAATGCAGTAAGCCTAATTTTAAATGGCTAATGAACTTAATTTTTATTCTTAATGAATCCCTTGTGATCTTTTCTCTTCGAATGGAAATATTTTGCTGATATTAATTCAACATTAATTGGTTGCTTAGCATGTAGAAGGCAATGTTCTGGGTGAGATATGAATTTATGGAGACAGATCACACTCTCAACAGAATTTTAACAAGTTGGTTGGTGCCACACAGGAGTATCTGAGAATCCTTGTGATGAAGGAATAAGAAATGTGCTAACTTGGGCTGAACACAGCTAGAGGGGAGAGGTGTCACTTCTAGGTTTTAGAGAACCTTCTGGATGAAGTGGTGCTTGATCTCTTATTGGAAGATGATGAAGTTTGGCTCTGTGAGCTGTGGGATACAGAAGAAAGGAAATGGGAGATGCTGGTTGTTTTTGCAGGTGGCAATGATCCAGATTGGCTTAAGGAAGGGCTCGTATTGGAGAACAGTGGGCATGGCAAGGGGGCTTAGGGCAGTGGTCACTGTCCAGGCCTTGGAGTTAGACGGTCTTTTGCAGGGCTTCCCCATTTGTCACTCTAGGCCATGTACTTAGACTCTTCTAAGCTCAGTTTCCTTATCTACAAAGTGTGCATAATAAAATACACTTTTGGAGTTTAAAGATTCAATGAGATGATGAATGTAAATGTTTTTTCCCCCTTTCTGGCACATAAACTCAGTAAATGGCAGCAGCTCTTATTGGCACTTAGTACTTTCTGGTCTGTGGTGTGCATGGTCAGTTGGAGCTAAGAGGCTATTGAAATAATCCAGCGATGAGCTAATCAGATACAGAACCAGAGATTGAGGTGGAGGAAATACAGAGAAGGTCTGGATATCAGAAACAGTGGGACTTCTGGCTGCCAAGACTTTGTTGACTTACATGTTTTGGAAGATGAGGATGCAGAAAGAAGCCCAGATTGCTCCAAAGTGTGAAGTGTAGAAGAATGGTGCTATAGTAAAGTTGTTAAGTAAGTCAAGGTCACCTTGTCAGTTTCTTTCTAGATCTCCTGTCTCCTGCCAAGTCCAGCTAGAACTCTAGGGCAAGGCCTCTGGGCTCACCTCCCATCAGGTTTCCTGACTAGCTCATTGACGTCCTTGAGGGTGGATGCCTGCCTGTCAGACACCATTTCACACTGATGGTGGCTTAGTCTCTTAAATCCTCAAATTACAAGTCTCTTCACTTCGTTTTTCAGTGATACCCAAGTAAATTTGAGTAGTGATTGTAAAGCTTTCAGACCAGTATGTATCATTTAGCTGACTGATCACTTGGAGAGGCCAGACGACGCTTCAGGTTGGTGTTGCTTTGAATTTGACTTTTGAGCTAGTTTGTTTTCACACAGGAAAACCAGTTAGCTTTTCTATGGCACACATTGTTATGTATCTCAAATTGTGTTACTTCTTAGCTGATTGCCTCCCTTGTTTCCGCTGTTATAAAAATCAAATCTGTTTTAAGCACATGAGGGTGCATCTCCACTGAGGGTGTTCAAAAGTGTGTCCTCCAGTACTGAACGTTCTGGCGAGTTAGTTTTAAAGAATCAGTGACATTATTTTAAGATTTTATTTTTTAATTTTTTTTCCTTTTTCTCCCCAAAGTCCCCCGGTACATAGTTGTATATTTTTAGTTGTGGGTCCTTCCAGTTCTGGCATGTGGGATGCCGCCTCAGGATGGCCCGATGAGTGGTGCCATGTCCATGCCTGGGATTCGAACTGGCAAAACCCTGGGCTGCCGAAGAAGAGTGTGCGAACCCAACCACTTGACCACGGGGCTGGCCCTGACATTATTTTGTAGAAACACTTTGTGGCTGGAGCTGGGCTGGCCAGCTTTCTGTAGAGGGCCAGAGAGTACATGTTCTATTTCTGCCAACCACTTAGGCTCTGCTGCATATTCTTCTTTGTTCTTTTGTTTCTTGAAACCCTTTAAAAATGTAAAAAGCACTTTTACTCACTGGATTTCCCTCAGGGCCCTTGTTTACAGACCCTTGACTGCACTTTCCTCACAAGTTTGTCCTTAATTACACCAAGAGCAGGCATCCCAGTTCATTCCTTCCTTACTTCAGCTAAGAAGTGTTCACCTTGATGCTGAAACTTCACAGCTTTTTAAAAGATCTCTCTTCCATTTCTTTAAGGCTGGTGTCTCTCAGGAGTTGAAGCTGCTGCTGACTTCTGTCCTATCTTATCGCAGGCCAAACAAAATGCAGAGTGCACCTTGGTGTTTAGTTTAGTGCTTCTCTGAGACATTAGCAGGAACGTTCTAGTAGATCCACGACCATCATCTAGATCAGAAAGGAACTTTATTTTTTTCCCCTAAATGCGTGTCATTAGGACATAATTTCTAATCCCTTTCCATCTTCTAATCCTGTGTGATTGATTTCTCTTCCTGCTCCCATTTGGATCTGTGGGACTTGTTGAAAAATACGCTTTTTCCTCCTAATTTAGAACTTCAGCTCTGATTTCACAGGTGGATTATTATTCTTACTCTCCTTTAGAGTTCTAAAAAAAAACCAAAGGAAAACCCTAAAAAACAAACCACTTTCAGCAGGTGCTCTGTTGTTTCCCCTCCTCTCCCTGCCTTCCTCCATACCCACAGGTGGGAAGGCCACTGATGGTGGACATTGCTGGCTCTTCCCACCGCCGCCGAGGGGGGCCACCCTGCTGGGGAGCAGGCAGTGTTGTTGCCTATGTGCACATGCGCTTCCTCTGCCCTCCCCTCCCGGGCCACAGGGCAGCTCTGTGGTTTGGCCACTCTCAGTTACCACTTAGTCAGTTTAGAGAGCACTGTCCCTACCGTGTTGGTCCTCATTCTCCTGTCCTCAGTAAACTGGGAAGTTCAGGGCGCTGAGTGCCCCAGGGCCCCTTCAGTGAGTGAAGCTGGCCCCAGAGCCAACTCTGAGCCTCTGTCAGAAGCCCTTTTCTCCATATCATGCTGATGCACAAGGTGTGTAAGCCAAGCTGAAGGCACCTTTCCCAGAAACATTCAGAGGGTTTAGGAAGCACTTTTTTTTTTCTCCTCTTATTTTTTCCTCTCTATTTTTTTTTTTGAGGAATATTAGCCCTGAGCTAACTACTGCCAGTCCTCCTCTTTTTGCTGAGGAAGCCTGGCCCTGAGCTAACATCCATGCCCATCTTCCTCTACTTTATATGTGGGACGCCTACCATAGTGTGGCGTGCCAAGCGGTGCCATGTCCACACCTGAGATCCGAACCGGCGAACCCCAGGCCACTGAGATCCAGAACGTGCGAACTTAACCACGGGGCCAGCCCCAGGAAGCACTTTTGACTAAAAGAAACTACTGGTTAATTGTCTGCTAATGGTTAGTTAACCACCCCTGGAGGGCTGGTTAAACTCAGGTAACTGTGGGTCTGGGATGGGCCTGAATGTATGCATTTCTAACAAGTTCTCAGGCCTGCTGTGCAGCCCAGTAGGTGTTAGAGGTCACCGTGATAGTTGCATTTAGTTAAAACCGCTTTTCCTGAATAGGTCAGTTATCACAAATAAAGCAATTTAAACCCCTGGAACATCAGTTCTGAGGTTGCATGGTCATCATTTCATGGTTTATGGAATAGAGTTTCTCTAATCTGAGTCTTGACTCAGAGACAGAGCATTTGATAGAAAAGGGGACAGGGTGCCTGTGGTGTGCAGAGACCTAACTTGTTTTCTCATCTGGGACATGGCAGCACACGAGCTGTTGTGTCACCATGATCCCGGATCATCTGGTGAACGGGTATTTCTTCAGAGAAAGGATTCAAGGTTACAGGCCATTGCTACACTCCTCTTTGAGTCCCTGTGAGGTGCTAGTGGTATCTTTAAAAGCACTGCCTCTGCGGTAAGATATTCGAGGAATCCAAGCTGCAACAAAGACATGCTCACGTTTTCTACATGCCGCTGGCCTGGGAGCCTTGGTATGGATTCCTGCCCTGGGAGCGGGCAGAAGCGGCTGCTGTCCCGTCCGCTCCACACTGGCCTCCCTGCTTTCTGAACACATAGGCTTTGAAGTCCGAGGGAACTGTAAAAAGAGCAGCTGTGCCAGAGTGTTAGCACTGTTTATTTTTGGAATGCTGTTTGAAGGAAAAGAAAGACAACATAGAAATAAAGGATTTGGTTGTGTCTCCTGTTGGCTGATAGTTTGTGTATTATATGAACAAATAATAGTGTAGCCTTCTAAAGAAAAAGTACACGTTTACACTGTAAATAAATGAAAAAGTGTATTCGTAAGACTCCTGACAAAGTAGGCTTTTAATATGGGTAGTCATTATTATACTTTTAAAATTGGCAAAAATTACATTATAGCTCTTTAGATAAGTGAAAATGTAAACTACATTTTTTGGACTGAGGATTTTAATATTAAAACATCCTAAAAGAAAGTATTAATTTTATAACTTTTTATTTCTTAAAATGTGTTCCAATTTTGAAAAAGACTTTTTTTTTCCGATGTGGATTAGAATCTGCTCCCTTTCCCCATCATAAACTTCCAGAGCATCAGAATGCGAGTCTTCATATGCAGTAGTGAGAGGCCATCTGCCAAACAGGAGCCCGGAGGAAAGTCCAGTAAGGTATATTTAAAATGAGATCAACAGCAACAAGTCAAGGACACAGCTCTTCTCCTATATGAGTGTTCTGTTTTCCTGGATGTGTTGTAAGGAGTCATCAATAATTTCTGTCTTCATTCAGTTTCAGCACTATTTTTATTAAGCTATCAGGCTATTAAATACTTCTGAACAGTGTGCCAAGTTGGAGAGCATGTGATTCACGTGTTTAAGTTTTCTTTGCTGCTGTTGGTCAGTTTACACTACTGTGTTTATAACTGTGCTTCTGTCTTAGGTTTTGAATGCCTCCAGGAGCTTAAAATTTGAGTGCATTTGATGATATGTTGTTAGAAACTAAACTTGCATGTAGCAAGTGGAAAAAGCGCAGTTTATATCTTACTACTTTAGCACATGTGAATTCTGTGGTTTTAAATTCCAGGTGTAATTGGGGTATTGGTCTGTGGGAAATACCTTCTTTTAAAATTGGAAAACCTGATTAATCTTCATATGCAGCATTTAAAAAGCAGAACCAAGATGAAAAAGAAGTCTTCTGGGCTGATTCTAGTTGAAGACGATTTCACTTCATGTGAAATACATATTTTTTTTTTTTAAAAGATTTTATTTTTTCCTTTTTCTCCCCAAAGCCCGCCGGTACATAGTTGTGTATTCTTCGTTGTGGGTTCTTCTAGTTGTGGCATGTGGGACGCTGCCTCAGCGTGGTCTGATGAGCAGTGCCATGTCCGCGCCCAGGATTCGAACTAACGAAACACTGGGCCGCCTGCAGCGGAGCGCGCGAACTTAACCGCTTGGCCATGGGGCCAGCCCCGAAATACATATTTTTTGAAAGTCTGAATGGTGACTTTGCTTTACCGTGTGTGTGTGTGTGTGTGTATGTTTGTGTTTATTGTCTGTAACCCTCTTTTGAACTCGAATACTGTTTTGTATTTTTAGGAGACACAGGTTATTTCCTCAAGTGAATCAAAACTTAGGGAAGGCGGTACTCTTTTGTTCCTTAAAGTTGTATAGATCCTGCTCTGCACAGAGGAGCTGTTCGTGGCCATTTGTGCTTGGTCTGTTGACAGAACGCACGTTTTTTTCCACTTGCTCTGGGCACTTGGGGCCTTGACGCTGACCAGAGGCTGGTCCAGGCTTGAGCGGGCTCAGCTGCCCACGAACAAGGGTGTCCTTCAGGGCTCCCTACTTGAAGCTCCCCCTGGGGATTGATCATCAAGGCCTGTCCCTGCAGCGTGTGGCAGCTTGGTGCCTTCTTTCAGCAGCAAAACAGAAATTTGTGGCAGGTAAGAGGACAAAACAGTTTTTTCCTCTATGGTTTATCCTTGAAAAGGCATTGTGTGGCCTTGCTAGGTTTCTCAGTAGAAAATTGAACTCACTGAGTTGTAATGCAGTTTTGCTTGCATACCATAAAGGAGAAGGTCCAGAAAACAAAAGAATGACTTCTGCTGTTGTCTGGTTGTTTGAGTCTTCCAGCAAACCAAGTGGGAAAAATATTTGTTGTTTTCTCGTTTCTATCCATATGTTTGTGAAATGTCAAAAGCAAATGGGTGGATGTAGCCAAAGTGTTTGGTCCAAATTATAGCTGTTTTTTATGTAACATCTGCTGTATGTCATGCACTGTTCTAAGTGATTTACATACATTGACTCAGTTAATCCTCCTAGGAACTGTTTTACCCAATATGCTATATTACCCAAATGCTATTATTGCCCTCAGTTTACAGGTGAAGAAACTGATGCTAAAAGGGTACTTGCAAAAGATGACAAAGCTAAGTGACAGAGCAGAGGTTTTTACAGGTGCCTGGCTTCTGAGTTAGTGCCCTTGGCTGCTGTGTGATACTGCTACTTCATCTGTTACCTTGGACTTCAGCGTCTAGCCAAGACGGAGTGACAGGGACCACATTCACGTTTGTGCCTCAGATACAAGCCTGGACAAAGTAGTTGGACAATCAGACAGTGTCCAAAGCAGGCCTGTGATCTGAGAGGTGGGAAACAAACGTGGTGAGTCCCATAGAGGCTTCCTTGCTGCCTTGAGAAAGGCGCCTAGACCATGGTGCAGGAAGGGAGACCCAGGCAGAGCCCAGCAGAATCTGTGGTCGAGGAGATAAAGCCGATTAGTCCAAGGAGACAGAGGAACTGAACATGGTTCAGTCCACAAGAGCCAGTGCTGTTCACCACTCCTTCAGAAAAACAGGAGAGATTAAAACAGTCACTACAAAATACCTGCTAGTAAATAATGCAATGAATACCATAGAACCTTAAACACCTTGTATTTTCACAAGCTTTGTAAGTTTGTCCACCTAAGTCTTTTTCTCTTCCATGCATATTTTTACCATGATCAGTTATAACACATTTTAGTTGATTCTACTTCAGGTTGTATTGAATTAGTGTTTTCTCAGCTTTGAAAATATTCTCCCCTATAGTTGGTTGACCTAGATATTTTCATGGAGGCTAATTCTTCGGTTATTTCAAACTCATCATTGGTTCCTTGAATAAACAACAACTGAACAGTGTTGGAACTATCTGCTCATCAAGAGCCAAGGAAAACTCCTTATAATTTGCCTTGTTTCTTAATTGACTCTTGATGTTGCTCAGTGTGCTCAACTCTTCAAGCAGCTGTTCTCACTGGAAGGCTAATACTCTTTAAAAGTTTATTTTTTCTTTGGACACATGTCTTTAATTGCTGCAATCAGAACAATTTAATTACCTCAACATGAGTGAATATCTTTCCTTGCTTGGCTCACAAATGTACCTCAGAAACTTTGGCACTTTATTTAAAACTTTGCTGTTTCATTTTCATTTTTATTTTTGTGAAATTCTGCTGTGATATAATATTAGATTTTAAATTTTCTAGTTTTTCTGTCTTGCTTTCCTCTGAGTTGGAAATATTGTGATGAATACTTCCTTTGCTTATGTTGATATAATTTGTATTCTTTTAGTTTGGCTATCATGTCATTGCATAATGAGCACGATGCTTTCCCCTCTAATTCAGTAACTAAATAATCCACACTGTACTGTGCTTAAAAGGGGGGCATTTGAAATCCACTTTTCTCTTCATTTTGTTTTGACATGATAAAATTAAATATTGCACTATAGGGATTTTATGTGGGGCTCCATATGCTGTTGAGAGAGAATTGCATCACTGTCTCTGTAGTATCCCAGGCAGCCCTGGGAAATCCTGAGGCACATACAGTTTCCCTCACAGCTGGTCGCCGCTGCCATTGTCCAGTGAAAGTGGGCATTGCAATATATAAATGAAAGAGTGTGGCTGTGTTCCAATAAAACTTTATTATGGACACAAATTTGAATTTCATATAATTTTAGCATGTCACAAGATATTATTATTTTGATTCTAAATAATAAATTTAGAATCTAAATTTAAAAACTGTTCTTAGCTTGTGGACTATACAAAAACAGGAAATAGACTAGATTTGGCCCACAGGCTATAGTTTGCTGACCCTTGATTTAAATTAATTTTGAGAAAGTCAGTTTTAACCTACTTATATTGTCATTTTCTCCTGGAGATTATCTGACTCAGTTTGGTAAATTCTATTATTATATATATATTTTTTGCAGGGAGTGAAATACAACTGTTATTGGCAGAATTTTTTAGGATTAAGAAAATTTGAAAAGTATTTCTATTATTTCCATTAATGAACAAATATAAAAATAGGTACTGCTTTCAGTCTTTATGAATACTTAAGCATTTATCTGTGATGGGGAAAAAGAAAAAAAAACAAAAAGCAAAGCAGCACTTAAAATAGTACGCATGCACACAGCTGGCCTGCAGGATGCTACAGGAAAAGCAGCATGCGTTGTTTGTCATTGGCCTGTGAGCCCTGAGTGGTATGTGTGCTGAATTAAAGTAAGGCATTTGACTCGGAATTTCAGTGCAGTAAACAGACATCTGAATCCTGGAGTGATTTCCTAAACATCGTTACAGGCGGCATGGAGCTGGTACTGTGTGTGATTGTTCGAGTGGGGCCAGAAAGCCTGGTGGTGCCACAGGCAGTGTAGGTGAGAAGAGTCTCTGCTGAAGACTCTTGCATGTCAGCTAGGGGAGCTCTGCCAGGTGGGAGACTTGCTAAGGCCATGTGCAAATCCACATTCATTTATGAATCTTGAGCTATATCTATTCCTTTTAAGCAGTTGAGCTTTTTAAAAATTTCCTGAATGGTGTCTTCTTTCTCTATCACTGCTAATTCTGCCCTGTTGAAAAGCTTCTGGTCTGTCATGCTTATATTCACTCTTCAAGCTTATTTCTCAGTTTCTAGAATATTCCAGAGTGCATTGTTTATCGATGAAAATATGAAAAGCTGGTTGAATCAAGAGAAAATGGTTTGGAATACATTTGTTTTCAGTAAGGAAGAAATCTGCAAAACTGTTTATACAAACCCTGTTAGAAATGTTTAACAATGGGACATTTAATGTTTAAACAATGTTTAAAATGGAGACATTTTAATTTAGAAATCCTCTGGGAAGGTCAATTTAAAATTACGGCCATAAATATACATACACACATATATATGGAGTGAAAAGAGTGAGTGGTACTATCTGTTAAAAAATGGAATTTTGTCTATTTGGTAGTGTTGACCTGAATAAATAGATAAAATGAAGTGAGCTCAAAATTGTTAAAAAGATGAATTTATTCGGGAATAGCAGAGAAATTGCAGTTTTGGACATGCAAACCGTAGCAAGCTACAGGTGAGTCTGTTGAGGGTTTGGGGTAGGCTGTACTTAGGGGAAGGGAATGTAAAGAGGGGAAAGTTCAATTAGTGTCAGAACAGATGGAGTCCAGCTCTAGTCATTCCCTGAGCAGACCAAACCAGTCCAGTCCTACAAAGCTCAACTCAGCTCACCTCACAAGACCAGCCCACCCTGGGTCACTTTCTGCTCATGCCTCTGGAAACCACAAGCAAATTTGCAAGGTTGATATGAGTCAACCGCTGACCAACTCCTTGTTATTTAAGAAAATTCCAATATTTTCACTTTTCTCTAAATCAGGCATTTACAGGAAACCAGTCTCTCAGTCCTTAAGTTTTGTCTTCCTGAGGGCACGTGCGTGAGATTTTCCATTTTATATCCTCCAGTTCCATTTTAGATTGAAATTCTTTCACCGTAGAGATTTTATAATTTATCAGGTAGGACCCTTGCTTAATGTTTCAGATATATGAAACTGAAATTATAAAAAGTGATAAATCACATGTTTTTTTTAAATAATGAGTCTTGTTCTTCTTAAAATAATGATTCCTTTAATTCCTTTACAAACATATCCATATGTAACTTTGTCAAGAGTATGTTGCATTAGTTCTTGAGTTCAATTTTCTGGACAGGAAAATTATTACTTTTTGAAGATTATCTTGATGATATTGGTGAACAGGTAAAATTCTTTAATATGAAATTAAGTATGGAACCTTAAATATGGAGCCTTGGGAAAGCGTAAAAAGGCTTTTGAGTAACAGAAGATATACCAGATTTCATGCAGTAAAATTTATGCGTTTTTGTTAGAGAAATGTCGTTCTTAACCATACTTTCAATTTACTATTTTAGAATTATAATGATCTTGATTATCTGATTTCACTGCCTGCAGTCCACTAAAAGCAGCAATTAGAAAAAGCTCATGACGTAGCAGGTGAGCAGGTATGC
This sequence comes from Equus asinus, assembly GCF_041296235.1. NCBI lineage: Eukaryota > Metazoa > Chordata > Mammalia > Perissodactyla > Equidae > Equus > Equus asinus. The sequence goes on from NC_091818.1 coordinate 45,722,807, forward strand.
AGACAGCAAGCAGCGAGAAGTACTTGCTGACAGCTAAGGGGGCATGGGAGACCGTGAGGAGATACTTCCATAAACGTAGAAGTGGCTGTGGCTGCCGAGCCCGGGGGCATGGTTTCCAGGTTGATGGTGATATACACATGGTCTTAATAACTTCTCTAGACGAGAACGAATTAGATAGTCTCCAAGGAGGAAGTGTGTTCATTAATTTCAGAAGTATTTGCTTTCACAATGGTTAAAACTGTTTTCGTGGAGCCTCTCCTCATCTCTGGAATGAAGTGTCTTCCCTTCCCAGCAGACAAGCTATAGAAGGGACCAATCTCACACGGTTGAAGAGATTCTCGCCTTGAGGAGATGGCATTAAAGTCTAGCGTGAGTCCAAGGAAACTGTTGGGAACTGAGCCAAGGCTCAGAGTGCAAGACCTAGGGAGATTTAAAGTAGATGCTAGACCACAACTCCTCATCACTGTGTCTGAGTGCTCCCATTGCAATTGTTAGAGGAATAAACTCCAGGAGAAGCAAAAGAAAAGAGAAAAAAAAGGCCTTGGCAAATATTCTGTGATGTTGATCAAATTTGGGAGCTTTATTATTGAGATTTTGGAATGAGAAGCCCTACCAAGTACAGATCTACCAGCAGACTGCTGGGGGTGTTGTGGTGTAGGGTTGTGTATATATGTAAGAGCATCTCGTTGAGGGGGTTCAGAGTCCTTCTGGCCAGAGGCTGATCATCAATCCTATTTTGCGAGACATCTGTCCAGCAAGATAATTGCCTCCTTCTGTCAATTGTGAGCCTTCCCGACCTGCAAGAAAATGAACACACACATATGAAAAAATACCAAAAAGTGATCTGTTGTTGTTGACAGTACCTTGTGGTAATATTTTCCTAAATTAGGAAATCAGTGGGTTTCGAGTGTGTTAATTATTGAGTTTACAGCAAAGGGAAAAAGTTTACTTTGCAGCCAACCTGAGAACCAGTGTCATTTCAAAGAAAACAACGGGACCTCTTCAGTAAGATTGATTCAAGGGCTTCTTGCCAGGAGTGGAAAGACATTTGAGCAGCCTGCATGCTGATATGTCAAGTGGTTTGAGAACTTAACTCTTGATTGACTCTTAATTAACAGTGAGGTATTCTCCTTGAGAAGATCAGTGTTTGTAGGACTCACATGTGGCTGTGGGTTTACGTTTCTATTTGTTTCCATTTCCACCACTGAATGCTTGTCTCTCTGTCCTCCAATCTCTCCCCCTTCCCTGAATTCTTGCTCCGTCTTGGGGCATTCCCTCTATGGCTGTCCTTCCTTTGTGCACGTATGTCCTTTTCCCCACAGATGTTAGTCTCAAGGAAGCCCATGGCTGTGCCGTGTATACAGTAGATGCTCAGTAACCACTTGCTTTGTATGGTTCTTTTTATTTGTAACTCCCAGTGAAACTTTTCATCAAGCCATAGTCAGGCACAGTGGCAGACATGGATGCTGGTGGGATGGAGAGAGACTGAGAATGGGGGGCGGGTGTTAGTCAAGGGCAGAAAAAATACTCTCAGGTTAACAGACTAATTGGTTGAATGAGTAGATATTCCCCCTGGTGTGGCCAGACTTCCACGTGGCATATCCGGATACTGACTCCTGCAGGGACTGTGGCCACACTTGCTCCTCTGTCTCCTTCCTTTTGCTGGGTTGTAAAGGAATCCTATAAGGTGTGAGCTGAACCCACAGTGGCACAGGGACGTGGAGAGGAAGGCCAGTGTGAGTCTGCACAGGCTGAGTTGAGAGCTCATCTTGGCTGGAGGCCGCTGGCTTTCACCTGCTGGAACTTTTCCCAAGCTGCAAAGAGGAATCTCGGGTTTCACCTGCTGCCGGAACACTGTCAGAACTATGTATAGGATATGTTGTTGTTAATATGAAGTATGATGCCTGGTAACCCAGCTATGTTGCAGGCTTTGGGAATTTGAGGCTCTGGGACAGTAGTGCTTATTTTGGGCTATGTTCCTTCCTGAATTAAAAAAAAAATTCCTACATGATGTAATCTACACAGAATTTGAAATATATTACGATGTACATCTGAAAGCTATATATTGTTATAACCCAATGTTACTGCAATTAAAAAAATAAAAAATTAAAAAAAATAAAATTGTGGAAAAAACAAAAAGAATTCCTGTGACTGATGCTGGGAGGGGAGGAAAAGTAATTTTCCCTCCACCCTTCTGAGTTCTTAGCTGAGACCCCTGTAATAAATGACAAGTTGACAAGAGACAACAGAAGTTTAATGTGTGTATCTCGTATATACTTTGGAGATGCCCAGGGAAAGATGAGTAACTCCTGAGGTGGGTTAGAACATAGGCTTAAATACCATCCTAGTAGGGGAAGGGAGGCCTCTCAGGGGAGAGTACCTGTTTTTAGGGAAGGTGACTGGGCCCTTAGCAGAGCAGATGGCAGGTGTGAGAGTTTGTGACAGAGTCTGCCTGGGTGTGGTGTCGGCTTCTAGTCTCCTCTCCTGTGACAAGAGTCCATCTTCCTGGTTGGTGAAACTCTGGGGAGGGGACCTATGACACTTGAGTTCCCTTTGGAGGATCTCTCTTTAGGCATATGTAGAGTTCAGAGAAAGCCCCTCCCTACATCTGCTGCCCTTCAAGTGTCTTCAACTCAAAATAATCAACATACTAAAGTGACACATTTTGTGGTGGCGTGTCCTGAACCCCTGCAGTCATACTTGGGGTGCCATGTCCTGAACTCATGCAGTTCTACTTGGGCTGCTGTGTCCTGAACTCTTGCAGTCATACTTGGGGTGTCATGTCCTGAACTCGTGCAGTCATACTTGGGCTGGTGTGCCCTGAACTCTTGCAGTCATACTTGGAGTGGCATGTCCTAAACTCCTACAGTCATACTTGGGGGTGGCGTGTCCTGAACCCCAGCAATCATACTTAGGGTGGCATGTCCTGAACTCCTACAGTTGTACTTGGGGGTGGCGTATCCTGAACTCTTGCAGTCATACTTAGGGTGGCGTGTCCTGAACTCTTGCACTCATACTTGGGGTGGTGTGTCCTGAACTTCTACAGACATACTTGAGGGTGGTGTGTCCTGAGCCCCTGCAGTCATACTTTGGGGTGGCGTGTCCTGCACTCCTGCAGTCATACTTGGGGTGGTGTGTCCTGACTCCTTCAGTCATACTTGGGGTGGCGTGTACTGAACTCCTGCAGTCATACTTGGGGTGGCATGTCCTTCACTCCTGCAGTCATACTTGGGGTGATGTGTCTTGCACTCCTGCAATCATACTTGGGGTGGCGTGTCTCACTGCCCTCCAAGCTGATTACCTGTTAGTAGGAGGTGCAGTGCTTGCTTTGGATCACTGCTGCCCTCCTCTGGTTCTTTCCTCCCAGGTTCCTCCATAAAGACCAGACCTTCTAGGCCCAGCTGTCTGCCTATTCACGTGCCATCTCTGGTGTCTGGTGGTCTAGGACCAGGTCCCCAGGAACTTCTTTCATCATAAAATTGTTCATCTAAGACACATAACTGCCTTAGAACTTCTGATCAGCATGAAATAGAGCCAGTGCTACCACAGCAAGTTGCTTATGATTCTAGAGAAAAGGAGAAATTTCACTTTTCGTTAGCTTGTATGATCTCATAGATGCAAATACCCAGTTCCCATTAAACTTTGAAAATCTTGGAAGTCTCTTTTCAGACTTTTGGTTGGAAATCACTGGTGTGGTCCCACTTCTTCCCTCCCCTTGTACTGAGGAGGAACTTGAAGACAGAGATAAGTGACTTCTTCAAGGTCACAGCAAGGGCTCCTGCCAGAGCTGGGGTTCTGTCCCTTTTCTGGGATTCTTCCTGTTACATCATTAATGCGGCAGCGTTAGGAGGAGCTTCACTACGCAGCCTGAACTGTTCATTGGCTAAGTGCATTAACTGACGTTTTTCATTTTGTTCCAATGTTGCCTCAGTTAACTTAGAGAAATATTATTTACCACAGACAGATAAATTTAGGGCCCTGCCTTTGCTTTCCAATGGAATTCTTTGTTCTGAAATGCTTTCTGTAAAGAGCACCCTTTGTTGGTAGAGAAATATCTGAGAAAGTTTCAGAGCTGAAAAAGACTTAACAGTCTTCTTGTCATACAGATGAGTATCTGACAAAACATCTGATTTCTGAAATGGTAATTTATACACATCCTATTAGAGATGCACCTGGAGGTATTAGATTCATATTGAGGAAGGGCAGCTTTTTCTTAACCAGTGGTGGAAGAGTCCCATGATGGTCATTGACAGGCTGAGTACTGTGTGCTGGCCCCATGCCCTGGCTGGCTGGTGCCAGCCTCACACCTTGGCATCTGCCGTCGCCTTTGCCCTGCGTCTGAATCTCGGGGTGTTGTTTTAAAATTTCTACAATGCAGAGAGTCTCTTGATTGCTTGATCTGAGGTAGTCACTCCAGAGTACCACCCATTTTAACTCCTGGCATTATTGGCATTGATCTTTTATTGTTTTCTCCCGGTTCTGGCTCCTTCCTTTCTGTACAGTGGTGGCTCCCTGAGAGCTTGCCTCTCTACTCTATAAACAGTAATGGATTCACAGGGTGTGTCTGATAAATATTTACAAATGAATAAGTGACATGGTTATTTTAAAGTGAAGAAAAAATTGTTTTGGTTATCCAGAACTCTCTGTGTGAGCTCAGGCTTTATTTGTATTAAGGCTGTCCTTTTTCTGCTGGCTGTGATCATAACCAAATTACGAATTGAGGATTTCTAAATGCACTTGTGTGTCTTTGTGTGTGTTATGTGAGTGAGTGTACATAAAAAAAAATACTTTTGGAGAAATGTAATTGATGGAAAGATGGGGAAAAACTATGTTTCATAGGAAAAAAACTGCGTTATGCACACTTTGCAAAGGATATCTAGAGGAAACAGTCAAAACAAATGCTTTCTTAAAAAGCCAGACCAAACACTGAGAGCTCATTGGAATTAAGAGTAAATAAAAAGCAGTACCAAGAACCTTTGTATAAGAGGTCATTTCACAAACAATAATAGTTTGCCCCAATTTTCAAAATAGCTGGACAATAGATTCTCTTGAAAACAACACTGGAAAACTAGTTTATTTCATGAAATTAGTGTTTGTTGCTTCCCATTGTCATTCATCCAGCAGTGACAAATGGTTTAATTTACATGCAGGCATTCATTATATTTTTAGATCTTACTTTAAATTGGTTAGAATATGCTAATAGTGCCAAACTTTCTGGTAGGTCCAGGTCAATATTTTACATTTGGCTGAACATCTTTATAGTTTGGGGTGGAATATCTCATGCCCATTGATCAGGCCCAGGTGAGTGGCTACAGACAGAACGGATGATGTATGGTTGAGCAGGAGATCAGTAGTGAAGATGTCTAACTTCAAGAGAGGGCAAAAAGATTCCCTTATCTAATTTACAGCTTCCCTTTACTACCATGCTATGTGTGCTGAAAGACATGCATCCAGCATTCCCTCATCTCCTGCTGTCATGTTTGCTGCGTGGGTCCAGTCTGGGCCCAGCCTCCCTCACCCCTCCACAGCCTGCTCATGGCCATGTGGCTCTTCGTGAAGGGCCTATAGTCTTCTTGGACAAACTTGGATATCCTACTGCTAAGAAAGCTGCACCAATTCAGCTCTTTGAAATTAAGTATAGCCAAGAATAATACAAAACTCATGCAAATCAGTACTGTATTTAATATGGTAGTTTATATTCATATAACTATCTTTTACATATTTCTGAATCATCATATATTTTTAAATTTGGGATTGAATATCTGAAATTCTGAGAAGCATTAGCTTGTTAAATTACTGATGCAGATGGCTCAGGTCTTCCATTGCAAGTCAGAATAAGGAGAGAGTGTGGGCTTTACAGTTGGCTGTGCACCCTTGGGATTGACTCTCTGAACCTGCTTCTTTATTGAGAAAATGAGGGCATGTTTTCCTACCTGGATGGGCTGTTGTTAGGAAGGTGCAATGACTGCCACAGTGTCTGGCACCGCACTCTCAATGTCATCTAGTTTTTATTATGTTTAATACTTTGGTAAATGTGTCTGGCAACAAATGCATTGTCTTTACAATTCGTAGAAAATTATATGAGGAAAAAGTAAACCAGGACACTACCCAAATCTAAAAGATACTAGGCACTTTAGCTCCTCTCTTGAAGCATTTTTATTACTTTAATTCTGGTGTGTATCAACATGTAATACAGCTGTGCTGGCTATGCCCCCAACTTTGTTATCATAACAGAGCAGAGACATCAGTGTCAGTAGGAGGTGCACCCACTCTGCCCCCATGCCTCAGACTTCTCTCCCTCTCTCCCTCTCTCCCTCTCTCCCTCTCTCCCTCTCTCCCTCTCTCCCTCTCTCCCTCCCCCTCCCCCCCCTCTTTTTGTCTCTGTCTGTCTCTTTCTGTCTCCCTCTCTCTCTTTCTGTCTCCATCTCCCTCACACTATATAAGAGAGGCCCAGACTTTGACACTTTCCAGCTGGCCCTTTTTAACACTTGGCTGGGAAAGCAGAGGGAAAGGGGCCTGGTTACTACAGAAATACAGGGAATTGAAATAGAATGTGAGCTACTTTTGCATCTTGTTTTTTATTTTGATCTAAGTACAAAAGGCAAGTGTCACAACAAAATCACTGTTAATTACTCCACATAGTCTGTGTCTGGTGCCTTCTGTCAGAGCTCCAGTAGTTTCAAGTATCTTGGCTTGAGCCCACTGGTATTTTTGGCAACTCTTCTACCAAACGTTTAGAAGTTCTACAGGATGAATAAAGGAAACATTTAATTATAACCTCCCTGATAAAAGTTCCAGAATTTGTTTAGTAAAAGTTTTCACATTTATCCATAGGCAAGTGTTGGTTTAATAAGTATCTTTTGCCCCTCTCTGCTGGAGCTGGAAACGTCATTGAGAGAAGGCACAGGCTCTGTTCTGAGAGCAGCTGGTGTCCCAAAGGCCGGTGGCGAAGGGCCTGGCGTGTGTAACAGTGTGGGGCGCAGAAGAAGACCCCACCCAGTGTTGGTAGAGTGGGCACCCAAATATAATTGTTCGCATTTTGGTAAATTCATTTGAACACAGGCACATGCACCTATGCATACCTCCCCATATTGGATCATATGAGGTACTTTGCATACTGGTTTTTTTCACTTAACATTATTGTGAACATTTTCTCATTGTTAAAAATATTCTGTTAAAAAAACAGGGAATCTGGCAACGTTTGAGGTACTGAGAGGAATGCAGTGTTGCTGGTGTGCAGAGAGCTCCCTGAGTGGTTCTGGATGAGAGGTGGGTAGAGGCAGATCATGCAAGGCCTGGTGTGTGTTTGTTATCCATTGCTATGTGACAAATTACCCCAAAACTTAGTGGCCTAAACCAGTGAACATTTATTATTAGACAGCTTGTATAAGTCACAGGTTCGGGGGCAGCTTTCCTGGACGGTTCTGGCTCAGGATCTCTCATTGTGGTCAAGATACCAGCCAGGGCTGCACTCACCTGAAGGCTTGACTAGGGCTGGAGGTTCCACTTCCAGGGTGGCACCCTCACATGGCTGTTGGCAGGAAGCTGGTGCTGCTTGCCACTGGGGCCTATCCATAGGGTGGCTGGGCATGTCCTTAACCACATGGCAGCTGGCTTTCCTCAGAGCTGGAGATGTAAGAGAGAGCTAGTCTTTTACAACCTAGTCTGGAAGGTCACACTCCATCACTCCATCATATTCTACTGGTCACACCAGCCCTGGGTCAATATGGAAGAGAACTATGCAAGACTGTGAATACCAGGAGGTGGAATCGTTGGGGCCATCTTGGAGCTGGCTCTCAGGCCATGTAGGATTTTGGATGTTATCTTCAAATTGAGTTAAGTCCAAAAGGGTTTTAAATAGAGTTTGACATAATCTGAATGTGATAGGGAGAATGAGGAGGAGAGAGTGGACATGCATTGCATGATAGCTATAAAAATCAGGATATTTACTGGGTGAGGGAGGGTGCTATGACTGGGATGGGTACGTGGACGGGCTTCTGGGTTGGGTCACAGAGTTCTGTTTCTTGACTTGGTGTTGGTTAAAAGGGTGTTCACCTTAAAATAATTCTCTAAGGCATGCATTTATTTTGGGTGGTCTTCTGTATTTTGTTTGATGTTACAATAAAAAAATTGTTTTGGGGGCCGGCCTGGGTGGCACAGTGGTTAAGTGCGCACGTTCTGCTTTGGCGGCCCGAGGTTCGCTCGTTCAGATCCAGGGTGTAGACATGGCACCGCTCATCAAGCCATGCTGTGGCAGGCGTCCCACATATAAAAAGTAGACAAAGATGGGCACGGATGTTAGCTCAGGGCCAGTCTTCCTCAGCAAAAAGAGGAGGATTGGTAGCAAATGTTAGCTAAGAGCTGATCTTCCTGAAAAAAAAAAATTTGTTTTTGATAGAGTGAGGGTGGAGGATTAGTGGGGGCAGTGCTCGTGGCAGGAGGGGTGATGTCCTGAAGTGGAGCAGCAGCCATGGAAAGGCGGGAGGTGGCACATCTGAGTGAAACGTGGGCTGTAGGAGGGTCAGGTTTGATGTCTTATCTGATGGAGGGAGAGTAGGGAACTGGGGAGACTCCCAGGTTTGCTTTGAGCACCAGGTGGATGGTGCTGTCGTTTCCTGAGGTAGCTTTGTGGGGGATGAGGTTGAGGTCAGCCTGGGCAGGCCGAATGTGTTGAAGCTCCTTGGAAATCTCCCAGTGGAGATATCCAGTGGCTGTTTGGTTGTAGGGACCTTCTTCTCAGGGAGGGTCTGGACTGGGGATGAGGGCCTTGGCGGGTACTCAAGACGGTAGAGAGGGAAGCTGGAGGGCCCAGGACAGAGCCTGAGAAACAGTCACAAGTAGAGACTGGGGGAGGGAGAAGCTGACTGGAAAACTGGGACCCTGTTTCTGTTCAGAGTCTCAATGTTTTCCTCTGTACCCTGAGTGTGTTCTGGGTGAGGGGAGTGTGACTTGCAAGGATTTTTAGGAAGGGTGGGGAGGTCATGAAAGCGACTTCAAAGACCCATTGCATTTATCAGTATTTTGCTTTTATGTTTGTTTCTTTAATTATTTTGTATATCTGATAAAAATAGTTGGATATTGAAAACAAATATAACTGAAAAAAATAAGAATGGGAAAGAATATGGAGTGGGTGCATAGAAAGGATGATAAAATTGGTCTTTAGAGGGAAGTTAAAGATTCCTAGTGGATTTGTTAGAGGTCGGCGTGTGGCAGGGACGCTCCAGGCACCGGCATCAAGAGCAAACAGGTCCTCAGCTTCATTCCTGTGTGCTCAGACAGTGAGTACCGATGCCCTCTGGGGCCTCCCCCAGGCTGTTCTCGGGGGATATCCCACTTCCTACATGTCTTTATGCATATTGACTTCCAGGAACGGCTTAGAGGGAGAGTTTGCTGTGTTGCCAAATGGCTTTTTCTGCTCCTGGCCTTCTTCCACCCCAAGGTCTCCTGAGGGTGTGTCTTGGTTGTTGCTTCCTATGCTTGAGCTTCCTTTAGCTTGTTCTCTCTCCAGGCTCACTCAGGTGGGCCAGCTGTAAGCAGAATTAACTAGCTCTGGGTATAAAACTTTCCAGAATCTTAATGAAAAACATCATTAGGACAATAAGCGTGTTGTGATGCTGACTGGGAAAAGTGCTTTCAAGTGCAGTTTGTGGGGGAAGGAATAGCAGTGGAATTGGTGAACAATAAAGAGAATGTTGAATTGGAGGATAATTGGTCTCCAGTCAAACCTGTGAAAGTAGTGTGAAGAGCATTTGAGAAAAAAGGGTCTAATGATAAGAGGGGACATGAGGGGGAGCAGCTGCTAGTCACCCCATCTCCCACCGTCTCTCTGGCAGATTCGCCGCATTTCATCCGCGGAAGAAGCCAAGGCTGTCATCTGCAGGCTGCGCACAGTGGGTTGGAGGCTGCTTGTGTTGTTGTGGGTGTGTACTGACCGCCTTGCTTGTCCCTGGAGCCCCCGAGAGGCTCGTGGGGTGCTGTCCTGGGCTGGTGGCACTCACAGTGCCCGCGTGTCCCTGTCATGCAGGCTGCACTCTTGGGCCAGGAGGGGTGGTTGTGGCTGGCATGGGCAGTGACAGCCCGAGGTTCTGGTGTCCTGCCAGGTCAGGTGTGGGTGGTGCTGGGATCCTCCTCTGAGTTCCCTCCTAATCAGATCTGAAAGGCAGGAGAAGATGCAGTAGAAGGCCTCAGTGATTAGTACATCTGGTTTGGGTTTGTACCAGTGCAGCCTTTGGCTTCCAGGAGGGATTTGCTCCTGATGGTAAAGGAACCAGAACTCGGGGCACAGCGGCAGCAAGAGGGAGGTGGGGTGCGGGGCCATGGGCTGTGTGTGGACATGGTTTCTTAGCTGAGTTTATCACGGTTTTGAAGTGCATCATCCACGCTCACCTTTAGTGTCCACAGCTTGGAGTGGGAGGGCCAGGCCTCACCTTGCTGGAAGACTGGAAGCTGAAAGACTCGCTGATGGAGCAAGAAACCTGCACAAGCTCCACCCCCAGTTATTTTGCTCAACTGGACGGTGAAACCAGGAAGTGACCAGTGGTGGAAAATGCCAGCCCATTCAATCACTGTTTGACTGGATCGTTTCACCAGTGACAGGCGACAACATCTCAAAGATGTGATTCTCGCCAGCCGCCCAGAGCACATGGCGGGGAGCCAGCCACAGCCAGTACCAGATTCCTCTCTGTCAGCCGTGACCTGGGCAGCCCACTGAGCCTCTCTGGGTCTGGCTTTCCTTGTGTGTAAAATGAGTTTTGACTGTAGGAGTGGTTCACACTCTTCTAGAACGACATGCTCTATTAAAGCACCTCTGCCAGCAACACCAGGAACAGCAATATTCCTTTTTTTCCTTTCTGATACACATTTTATACAGACTCATACATTTTCCACCTGACTAGTTTTGTGTCAGGTACTCTGCTAGACACTGGGACTTACAGAGATGAGTAAGATAAGATCCCATTTCTTCTGGGCTGTCATGGAGTAGTTTCTGGGAAGTTGTCCTGGGGAGGGAAGGTGTGCTCTGAGCACTTTGGTTGGGGACAGTGCTGGGGTGTGAATGTGGTCTCTCCACAAGCAACAGCGATGTAGATGCTGCAGGTGAGGGAGTCACAGCGCTGTGGGGATGGTTATGTGGGAGCCTTGCTGTTTCACAGGAGACACTTGGAAAGTCGCCCTGGTGATATTTGAGCACAGAGCTGAAGGAAGTCTGGGAACAAGTTATGCAGGCATCTGGGGAGACATGCAAAGACCGAGGGGACACCTAGTTGGATGTTCAAGGAAGACAGTGGCCCAGGGATTGAGTGAGTTGGAGAGCACTAAGGGGGCGGTGAGGAGCTGGGGAGATTTGTGGTGGCTTTCGCTGGGTGAAATGCAAGACCTTGAGGGGGACACCTGGATCAAGAGAGTCCAGGTCCATCTGTGCCATGCACCCCTTGCATGGAGGCAGGCTTGCTCACATTTCTTCAGCCCCATCCAGACTTCCTTCCCAGTCTTGGCCCCTAGCACCCATCCAGAAGTTTCACTGTTGACCATTTTGCCTTTCCTCCATGTGTCTCGTGTCCTCCCCCACCACTTGGGGGGACTTCCCCTTTTCCAAGCCTGGCTCCCCTCCTTTTCCTAGCAGACAGCTATAGGACCACCATTGGGGCTGCTGCTACCCCAGCACCTTCTCCCTCACCTGGGGACTCTCAGCCCCAGGCCTTCTGAATCAGAACCCTCGTTTCACCAAGACCTCTCAGCATCTTGGGAGATGCTCTCCCTGGTTTCTTGTGCCCTAAGTGTCTTGCTGGGTTCACTGAGACCTTGACAGCTCTTTCCCTATTTCTTGGGTTGTCTTTGCAGTGAGTGACCTTGAACAATGAAGTAGTGTCTCCCTCTTGGATTATATTGCTTGCTCCAACCTGTAGGACCCGCATGTTCAGTGCTCCTCAGCTTGGTGCAAATCTGCTGTGTGTGCAGCCCGTGGGCATCACCCTGTGGGACTTGAGGGGCATGGGCACTGACTCAAACAAATGCGAAGCTGTGCTGCCTGCCTGCCCCCAGTAATGATGCCCTTTGTCTCTGACTTGGGAGTCATATCCGCGAAACAATGACAGGCAGACTGATGAGCTCGTCCGCAGGGAGAGACTGGCCCCCTTGAGTTCTGTGTGCATGTTAGTTTGTGCAGCGCTGCTGTGGGAGGACCTGGCACTGTCAGTTCTCTCCATGGCCTATTCTTTGGGCCTTCCCTTCTGCTGCCTCCTCTCCTGGAGCCTGTAGGACGCCAGGTCCCCTCATTCTCACAGCAAATGTCCATACTTCCGTTAAAGCACGGGCACATTGCAAGGTGTTTTTGGGGGAATGTCAAGCAAGTAGTAGTCCTTTTCAGACTTAATTTTTAGAGGCGAAGGCCCTTGTCATTTTGCCTTTGAGTCCTAAAGCCTCGCAGAGATGCCCCCCACACAGAAGGTGGTCAGAATGTGATTGTCAAATGAAGGAATCCATCAAGGAGTTATTCCTTTCAAAGAAGCAATATTTTAGATATTTTCTCATGGTACCAGCTAAAAACTTTATTTCATGTCCATTTTGCATAGCATTGACCCTCGTGTGAGTGCAAAGCAATATAGTAATAGCTCTCTGAGGGAAAGAATTTCCTCTTAAATTTGGGGGGCAGCCATCAATGTGTGATAAATTACAAGAAGCGCATCATGATCCTGAGGCAGAGGCAGTGTTACTGGACTTGATGTGGTCGATGGGATGTAGTATGGAACTGTGGGTCCAGGCCAGGTTCTTAGAGTTACCCAGACTACTTTGGAAAATTAGCAGTTACTTGGGCCCCAAGACCTGTCAAATGAGAATCTTTGGAGCTGCAGCCTGGAAATCTCCATTCAAGACAAAGTGGGGAAAACAGAAGGAAACCCTCTTCAAGTGGTTTTGATCTGCCAGTCTGGGCAGCACAGATGCAAAGGATCTATGAATAAATACAGAAACAGGGGCCAAAGGGGCGGAAAAGACAGGGACTGTGAAAATGCACTGCTGCTCTGAGGGACGTCTGATTCTAGTTCTTGTTAATTATTTAGGGCCTCCTGGATTTGAGGTTACTGGTTTGTTTTAGTTGAAATTGGCAGCTTATTTTCAAGGAGGATCAGAGAGATTTCTCTCTAAACTGCATCAATATGTGGCACAAACAAGGCCCCAGTGAGCGTTAGGAAGTCAGCGGCAAGCTTCCTGCTTTAAATGTGCTCTGCTGTCTCTATTCCCTGTTTTATTTCCATTATTAGAGAATCTTAGTCATGTATGACTGCATTCAGGGAGAATATAAATCGCAGAGAGGTTAATAAACATGCTTTAATAAGGCAGTTTGGTGTGCATGGACCTTCTCAGAGGGGGCGACCTTGCTCCTCTCTGGGCACAGGACAGGAATCGTTCTCTTGGGGACAAGTCTCATGTGTGGAAAGGGAGCAGCTCTGTCCCCTGGCCTCTAGGAGCTGGCTGAGGGCATGAATGAAGCTTGGATTCAGCGTGCTTCCAGCCTTGGGGACACAAGGAGCTGGGAGATGATGTCTGAGCACTGTTGGCCCAGGGTTCCCACATTGAGCTGGAGACAGCTGTGAGCTGAACCTCCTTTTAGGCCCTTCCTGCAAGCAGGTTCTTTTTACAATGCCTGGGGGTGGTCACCTCCAGCCCCACTCCTGGGACTCCCACTTGCTCCGTCCGCTCGGCCATGACTCCCTGCCTGTGGCTGCTGCTTCTCTCTGGAGTGAAGACACCTTCTCGGTGACATGTCCCCCGACAGACCCTGTCTGAGATCACTCCCTGCTCTTCTTTGTACACTGACCACCACCTCCTCCCTTTGGTTAATGCTGTCTTGCCCAGCTAGATAGTTTCCACGAAAACAGACTTTTCTCTTGTCACTGTGCCTCCCAGCACCCCAAGCAGCACTTGTACATAGCAGGTACTCAACAAACCATCGGTGCTTGGGTGGATGAGAGGATGGCTCTGGGATGGTCCCACCTCCCTTGGTTCCCGGGTAGTCTGTTTCTGTCCATCATGAATCAAGGAAGTTTTATTTTAGTATATGTGCTGCCGAAACGAGCACTAGGAAGTTTTATTTTAAACTTAAACTGGTCTGCTCCCTTCTAAGATGTAACAGTCCGAGACACTGGATGTGCAACGGGTCTGAAGATGAATGAAAAGAGGCTGAGGGAAACCCGACGCATCTGGGTTGCACAGCAAGAAGGCTGGCAGGCCGAGGCTACCAGCCCCTCTTCATCCCTCCGGGCATTCCCACAGCCTGAGTCCATCCTGCGCTCTTCCCGAATGAGCTTATCCAGAGAAAGCAGAGCAGGACACTCCTCTTGTCCTGCCTCCCCAGACCTTGAGATACACCAAAGCAAACACGTTTCACAGGTGAGTCGCCTCCCTGTGGCTAATCCCAGCATGCTCGCTACAGAGAGGTCTCAGGTTTGGGATGAAGAAAGGCTTCCCCCGAGACTGCTCACAGAGCCAATGCCTGAAGAGTGGGGTCTGCCTCCCACCCTGCCTGCGTCCTGTGGCCTTGAGCTGCGTTTCTCGCTCCAGTTGCTTTATCTGAAAGAGACAGATGCCCATCTTCTGGTTTATTTGTGGATCAATTGATTAATAAAATACAAGGAAATGCAGTACTTATGTTACAACTGAATAAAAGTAGTGGGACTGTTGGGTAAGATTTGGTGAAAGGAAAGACTTTGTGACTCAGCTGCTTGTCCTGTGTCCTGCGCTAGTTTGGTAAGACGGTATAAATGTGTCTTCTCCAAGTTCCTTTTGGGAGGAGGGAGCCAAGCAGTCAGTCTTCCACGGTGTTCACCGATGACGCATGGGCCCCCTCCTCACCCGTTACTTCTGCTGAGCTGCTCCTGTCGATCCCTCCTTTGTCCTCTGGACACTCACATAGTTTCTTGGTCACGTAAAGTATATGAGGGGCTGAGGCTTTGAAACACCGATTTGCTGAATGTATTCACTTAAAAATGTGGGTTCTGACTCTGGGTCTGAGGCGGGCCTGGCTTTTCTAGGTGTTCCCGGAGTGGTCTGTCCTGCACCAAACTTCTGGTGAAGAGGGTAGGAGAAAGCTTGAGGTTTGGGAAGGCCTTTAGTACAGATGTGGGTTGGGCAGATCACTCAACCTGGTGACCCTATGAGCTGGTCTGTAAACAAGCACAGACATGCTTACCTTGCGAAGTTATTGTAAGAATGAAAAACCTGCCTAAGTGAGAATGCACTGCAGGGCCTGACACCTGTGGAATTGGGTGTGCAGGTGGACCTGGCACTCAGGGTGCACGCTGTCCCTGGTCAGCCGCTTTTCACTGGTCACCCTTTCAGCTGTAACTGGGAATTGAAGAGGAACCATGTTCAGGTTTTATCCCAGACCATTTGATCCGAATCTCTGAGGCTGTAGCTTACACATCAGAACTTTTTTAAGCTTCTGAGGCGATTCTTACGAGCAGCCGAGATGAGGCACCAGTGTCTTAAAAGTTTTACATGCATTCATCTCACTCTTGCTTTATCAGTGGGTGATGGAGACCCCCAACTGAGAGCAGCTTGCACTGGTGAGACTCATTTCTCTCTCTAGCTCCCTGACCACCAGCCGTCTGCTCTGCAGCTATCAATGTGACGACCACTTGTGGTCAGGCTGCTTCAAGCCAGCCGTACAGTCGACATTCTGGCCACAGGTTGGGGAGTGAGGAAGGCTCACAAATGGGCCCCTCTAGGCCCAGTGGTCCCCGGAAGTGGTAGGTGTCCTGTCTGCTTCATCTCTCACAGGAAGCCTAACTCAGGGAGTTGGGGAAGTGCCACTTCCTTCTGGGGCTGGTCCCTGGGCGATTGGGGTTCTGTGACGGGACACGAATGCCCCTCTTTAGTCAGCAGGCGTCTCTACTTAACATAGCTGTAGCTCCTGAGCCAGGAGCAAGAGGGGGCAAATGCATAGGGAGTCACTGTTTTCAGTCTGTCTCTTGAATGATATTCCCAGCAGAATTTGACCTTCACTATCTGCTGTGGTGCTGAAGACCGTGCAGGAAATATTTGGGGGTCCTGATACTACATAGGAATCCTGTCAGGCCTGTAATTAAATCAGCCCCATGAATTTCGCATTCCTTTTCCCTTGTGGACACCCCTAGTCGTGTCTCTGTGCATCTGTCTCGCTGTCCTGGCAGCAACTTGAGAAGGCCTGGGCAAGGACTGGTGAGGCCACCAGGCCAGGAAAAGGTGCGGCGTCCCCTCCAGGACTTCAAGGAAGGAAGTGGCCTGGTGACCCGGGGTGTGCTGGGTGCTTGGGCCTGGCTTTGTGGGGAGAGTGTCTTGGGGTTCTTCTGGCATCTCTAAGTTGTATGTGTCCTACAATGCATTGGTTATGAAACACCTTTCCTGTGTTTCCTCTCTTGTTACACAGAGAGCCTCCTCTTTCCCCTGAGGAGGTTGGAAACGGGCGAGGGAAGGAGCGTCAGAATTGAAAGAAAAAGATGAACAACTAAGATACTAGCAGAATTAGTTGAGATGGATTATCAAGGAATTTTCTAGATTGGTCTGGGGTGATTTACTGGGAAGCCTGCATGGCTGAAACTGTGTAGAATCTTAGAATAAGCATAATTAAAAATGTTTAATTACAACTTTTCTGAAATGGAAACTCCCGAGGAATGGTGCAGACGGCCTTTATAACTTGGTGCCACCAGGTGCTCCCTGCCTGCAGACTGGACCTGGACCTGGGGCAGTCTGTGGTGCCCTGGGCTGATGCCCATCTCACTTAGGTCAGCTGAGGCCACTCGGGATCGGCCAGAGCTGTGCCCACGGGTCACCACCTCCAGCCTCTGGATGTTGCCATTCTTGGTTTCCCTCTGAGTTAGAGTCCAGGGGTTGAAGAGAAGCCAGCCTTCAGCCCATGCGGGGGTGTGCTACTGACAGTGCTCCTCCCACTGTGTCAGGCTTGCATTCTCACAGGGTTCTGCCTTGTGCCCCACCTCCACTGGCTCCTTGGAACTTCTCTGCTTTGCCTTCTGCAACAGCCCAGAACATGGTCCCTCTTTCTTCCTCAACAGCACTTCAGATACTGGGGACAGCGTCACATCTCTCCAGTCTTCCCCTCTCCAGCTGACTGGAGACTTCCTTCAGGCTTTAGCATGTGACACTAGTTCCCCACACTGAGCTGTGTTCGTCCTTTAGGTAGAATTCCTGTAAAATACCTCATGTTCAAAGTCCATTTTCTTTTTTGTTGGAAGGCCATTTAATTGCACTGATTGGAGAGTGGCAAAGAGCGTGGACTGAGCCTACTGCCTGGGGGCACACCTCAGCTCTGCATCCATGTGCTGTGTGCCTTCTGGCCAGTGATTTAGTCCCTCTGGGCCTCAGTGTCCCCATCTGTACAGTGGATCCCTAACGAGACTGCCTTGTAGGGCTATCGTGAGGATGGAATGCTGTGCTTAGGATGAGAGCCCCGGGCACACATCATGTTACCTGAAAGTCTGTGTGCTGCGATTGTTAAATTCCGTAGCTTCCAAATCCAGAGACCTCCGTATTCATCAATGCTATGCAAAGAAGGAAGTTTCTTCTCATTCTGTCTCCCTTCTCATCACCGTAAACCTTTGCTATTTGCCAGTGTAAGTACAGAGAGATTAGCTCCCAGCTGGGCTGTGGCTGAGAGAGCAGAGATTTCTGGACTGTTTTTAAGGGCAGAGCACACAGCCGCACAGGGAAAATCCTAGGATAGAACAGACATCTGAAGTAGAAAAGAAACCACAACTGTTAGAGAATATCTAGCTTTTTAAAAAGCTGGATGTGTTCAGATAAACCACGTTCATCTGGGAGTTTTGAAGCAGCCCTCTCTGGACACTGTTGTTACTGAGAATTCAGAGAGGATAGAGAATTGTGAAAAACAGGCAAACACAGTGGCCATCCTTAAAACAGTGCAAGGGACTGACCACGGTAAATTATAGTACAGTTACCTTATCTTTGAGGCCTGGGAAGATGCTATAAAGTTGCCGACAATCTGTACTCACTGATTAGGGCACAAGATAGTGAGTGAGGAACACTCAGTTTTGTGAAAAGGAAATCAAGCTGGATCAGTTTATGTTCCTTCTGGGATTAAGTGGCTGTCCTGTACAGGGAGAAAGCACAGAGAGAAAATCCACCCAAACTTCAGGAAGCATTAGGGTGGTGTCCCATGTGACATGCTTGCGGCAAGGCATATTGTGTGTGTCTGTCACCTCCTCCACAGGGACAGGAGTGGGCTTCTTGTGTGGGTCACAGAGTGGAGACCGTGGGACATGGGTGCCACCCATGTGCAAGCCGTGCAACTCTAGACGCCTGTCTTGTCTTCTAGAAGTGCATTTTTAGTTAAAGAAATTCGTTAATGATATTCCTCTTAAAGCTTACCCAGTAGTGAATTCTGCCTTATAACTCTCGCTCGGGGGTGGGATTGAGTCTCTTTGTTAACTACAGGCTGACTTAAACCTGTGACTTGTTTAAATATCAGTGACAGGAGGCACCTGCCCATGGGTCCTTTCACCACATGCCCCGAGCCCCTCAGTTGTCACTAAGTGTCCTCAGCTGGGAGGCCAGAAGGAAGGGCCATTGGGAGACTTGATCAAGTTCGTATACATGAGGTATTTGATTCAAGCCTGGCGTGGAGTCAGAGCTGCTAGCTGCTGTGTCACTCGGTCTCCTTGGCAAAATCGTGCATAACTTACTCAGATACAGTTCACAAGTGACTTTAAACACAGATGACGTCCTAAGATATCACAGGACTCAATGACCTGTAGCCCTGGGCCAGAAGAAGGTGAAATCATGTCTGACTGGGACAGAAGGAAGGGCATAGGGATTTCCATAGAAACGGAGGTGGCGAGAGTGAGCCCCATGGTTCAGAGTGGGGACGGGACTCGTGTTTCCTTGCTCCTGGGCTGTTTCAGTAGGGTTTGAGGGGAGTGCTTGGCAGTCATGCAGGAAGGTTGTGCAGCAAACGCCATATTCCAGGCTGTTCTCCCTCCTTAAACAGCAGGTTGAAGACTGAGTGCGGATGACTTGTTCAGAGCACGCTGAGATGTCTGACTCCACGTGCAGTTGGTCCACTGCAGAGGGGTCTTTGTAACTTTGAGTACAAAGTGATTACCGTGGGAGCTTGTGAAGGCCCACTTCACACACTCAGATGGCAGGTCTGAGGTAGCCCAGGGGTCTGCGTCCTAACAAGCTTTCTGGTGGTTCCACCAGGTGGGCAGCCCCCGGACCGCTTGTTAGAGGCATGGCTCTTCAGGGCCACCTGAATTTCTTGCGTCTCCTAAATGTAAATCATCCACCTTCTCTTTCTTGTTTTTGTAACTGCCCCCAGGGTGAGGTCAGCCTGCCTGCCAACATCATTTCTCAGTGCTGGGATTGGACACTTGGGAAGATCTGGTGCTGAGGATTTTTCTGTCCTAAGTATCCAGCATTTCCTTATTCTCGCTTTTAGCAAAACTCTGTAATTTGGGGTTTTTTGATGCGCAACAATGTCCTTACCCTCTTTCCTCATGTTCTGACAGGACCTGCAAGGAGCAGCGGACACGTCTTGGGTGGGAAGAGGGGATTATGAAAACAGTGTGAGTGGGATGAAATACTGATGAAAACGTAAATAAGGTGTGAGTGTCGTGTAAAGAGGTCCTGGTTCACATTCTGTAGGCAGGCATTTTTACATTTTATTTTTATTTTCGTGTTGAATTTGCATTGATTGATTGCAATTCACATCGTTTTGAAAAATATGCAAACATACTAACCAGAGTAAATATATTAAGTAAGATCGTGGAGGTATTTGTGTCCAATCCCCTTGTGATATTTCTGTACTTTGAAGCTCCATGTTTAATGGGAAACCCAGAAAGTGTGTCTTTAATGAACAAGAAAGACCTCAGTGCCTGTGTGATAAGAAAACGGGCCATGTGTAGGCATTATTCTCAGTTACTGTTGAGTGTGGACATAATTCCCAGTTACCGTCGTGTGTGGACATCATTCCCGGTTACCATCGTGTGTGGACGTCATTCCTGGTTACTGTTGAGTGTGGACATCATTCCCGGTTACTGTCGTGTGTGGACATCATTCCCGGTTACTGTTGAGTGTGGACATCATTCCCGGTTACTGTCGTTTGTGGACATCATTCCCGGTTACTGTCGTGTGTGGAAGTCATTCCTGGTGACCGTGGTGTCTGGGCATCATTCCCAGTTACTGCTGAGTGTGGACATCATTCCTGGTTACTGTCATGTGTGGACATTATTCCCGGTTACTGTTGAGTGTGGACATCATTCCTGGTTACCGTCATCTGTGGCCTATCATTGCCAGTTACTGTTGTGTGTGGACATCATTCTCAGTTACTGTTGTGTGTGGACATCATTCCCTGCTACCATCATGTGTGGACATCATTCCCTGTTATTGTTGTGTGTAGACATCAATTCCCTTTTGCCATCGTGGGGTAAGCTGTCCAGGTACAGCAATCAAAGCTGTAATCCATGTGCCCCGTAGGTACTAGTCTGTTTGTTGCTATCACAACCCTGCTGGGAGGTTGTGTCCTGGTTTTAAAGACTGAAGTAGTCTGTCGCAGTTGTCCAATTGGCAAGGGGTGAAGCTGTGACCTCCAGCCTGTCCACCTGACCCCCCAGCATGCCTGTCTCACCATCATGGTACTGATCGGGCTCCGGGAGGCTCTCGCAGGGTCTGTGCTTCCCCCGTCTATTACCCAGTTTTGAGGAATCACCTAGGACAGGTTTCCTAATGGTTCCTGCTTTGTCCTGCCTTCTAAAGGTGCGGGCCCTTTAGTGAAGGGCTCTCTACCCACTGCCAGTCAGCTGGGGATCTCTTCCACTGTGGAGTGGAAGGAGTCGGGCCTGGGCACTGGGGATCCTGGTTCTAGCACTGTCGCTGAGACAGCACAGTGACATTTTCTCTGTGCTCTCACCTGGCACTAGGGGAATGGGAAGGAGCAGGATGCACAGGTGCCTCCACCTTTCCTGTTTCTCAGGAACTCAGGGGAAACAGCCATGGAAACCCAGGTCCCTGCTTCCCGCCCCGCAGGGAGCTACTCGCTGCTCGCAGTTGTAGGTTGCATGAAGTATGTAAATTATTTTATGATAACTTAACAGTCTCTCCTAACAATGATGTATTTTATGTAAATAGCATGTAGAATGTGGTATTTCAATATCTGATCAAACCAAAATATAAACAGCAAAGATGTTACTTTCCTAGAAACACTTCTCTGTGGGAACAATCACTTTCTCTTCATCTTAGAGCTCGTCATCAGTAACCCTTAGGAAATTCTCTTGCGTTCTACACTGTATTATAGTTAGAAGTGTGTGTGTATATATCTCTCTTTTCCTGTACTGTATATTTCTTGAAGCTATGGACTAAATCTTACTCATCGGTTCCACAGTATTCAATGCAAATAGTCAAGAGATGCTTGCAAATGGACGCTGAACAAATGGACAAATGAAAAATACAAGCAGTGACTTGAAATTTTATGTGTTATGAGTGCATTATGCCAGAATTTAAATCTTTGAACTTTTGCAGTCCTTTGGATGAGGTGGACTTTTGCACGGGGTGGGTAAAGAATTGCACAACTGTGGTGAGGGGCTCTGTGGTTTTGAGTTCACTAAATAAATACTTGAGGAAATTTAGTAGTAGCACCTGCATTGTTAAGTTCCCACAAATCCATGCGCGTTAGATTCTTGTCCTGAACACGTAAAGCACTGCTTCATAGACTGTTCCTACATTGGGCCTCATGTGCACTGACCCTGTGTCCACCTGGCATTGTTCAGCTCCCACGAGGAATCAGCAGCAGGGACGGGAGGGAGAGGAAAGTAGCAGTTCACAGCTCCTGATGCCCAGCCCGTAGCCCCTCCAAGGGCTTTGAGAGCCTGGGCCCTGGCTAGGCTCTTCATGTGCCCCTGACTCAAGGGTTTGGTGCCAAGGAAATCTGGTGGGAACATGGTGGGAGGGCTTTTGATAGCGCCGAGCCCCCTGCTTGAAAATGGTCCTAGCTTGGTGTTGGAGGCAAAACATAATGTCCTCTGAACACCACTGAAGAAGTAGCAAACATGGGTGTCCTCTATGATGGCAACATGCATGGCAGCTGTGGCTTGTCTGCGGAACAAAGGCCAGACCTGCGGAGGCTTCTGCGGTGACGTTCCCCAGACCTCTGTGCACTTCACACAACCAGCTGGAGCCCAGCTGGTGCAGGACACTCGTCACCTTTTCAAAGTTATATTTAAGGAATGAAGTAGACGAATGTAATAATTTATTTTTGAATACTTAATACACTTAGTATCAGAATACTTAAATACTTAATATATCAAAATAATAAAGAAGGACTTTTCCTTCTCCATTTGCAAAAGCAAAAGTATAAACAACCGTTTTACTTGGCAGGGGCTTTACTATGTTTCTAAAAAGCCAGCCAGCACTATTCCTAAAATAGTCCCATCTGTTCCTCTTCATAGATCCTATTAAAATCCAAGCTAAATTTCTACTGTCTCAATGTGACAGATTGTAGAAAAATTTTTTCTACTAAAATTTCATTATGCTTTTTTTCTAAATACTGAATAGAAGGTGCTTGGAGAGTAAATCTCAGAGGTCGGGTTTACTTCTTAGTCTTTAAAGAGCTGCTGTCGACAGCCTCCATCACTTACAACCGAGGGCGCGTCGCCATAGCAGTTGTCATCAGATTGCACAGATGAACCAGGATCCCCAAGGATGCAGCGCAACCTTTCCCAGAATTGAGGAAGCAGCAGCCATTCTCTGAAGAGATGAGAGAGCCTTCCCTCTCATTCCCGAGTGTGGCAGTTCTCGGATAGAAGCAGGTGCAGCAGCATTTTTGAGGGTCTGGAGGTATACCAAGGGTGGGTGTTCAGCGTGTTGTCATCACGTCTGCAGTAGGGGCAGTGATGTGGAAACCTGGAAGACTACAGCCTGCACCTGGGTCAGGTGGTCTCCTGCGTGAACTCCACACCTGGGACTGAAGAAATTGGAGTTGACTTGTCATTGCTCCTTTGAGAGATCTTTGCGCTTATTAATTCTGCTCCTGTATAGTTGAACTGTGGTTATGAGTTTATATGTGACCCTTTCACAGGATGGGGAGAGGATGGATGTCTGGACAGCTGTCAGGATCCCGAGTCTGTTCATATTCGTTGCTGAGTATTGTGTTGGATAATGAATATACACTGACTTTTCTCGGTGGCCCATGGAAAACAGGCTTGCGTAAATGTTACCGTAAGATGCTCCTCATCAGTTGAGACTGAACTTTAGTCTGCCAACATTTGGAATGTTCTAGAGAAGTTTGAAAGTTGTGCAGTGAGTGCTCTGTAGGAGTTTGGATTCCCTTTATAACATGATGTGGGCTCAACAAATGGTATTGGATGGATGTCTGGACTCGTTACTTTCTGTGGATCTGTGCTGTTCTGAAAGTTTTCTCCTTGGGAGGCTGGAGAGTTTCCTTAAAGTGACGTGCATCAGTGCTTGACCCAATGCAACCCAACAGGAGGCAGGAGAACCTGGTGTGGGGTCCTGAACCAAGGCCTCCTTCCCTTTAAGAACTCCACAAAGGAATTCAGGATCTGCTCTTGGAGAGCCACGCTTGCTCTAGGGGCGTGGCTGGCAAAAGCCTGATGTGGTTCTTTCTGTGTGTGAAGAGAAAACACAAGAGCATCGTGGTGCTGCAGCTGGAGGCACGAGCAAGCACTCGTGTCTGGTGTTCCTTGTTGGTTTCCAGAGCCTGGCCATCCTTCAGCTGTGTCTGGGGCACCTTCCCTGTGCTGGGCTTTGGGGCAGGGAAGGGCAGTGAGCCCCACAGTGATGGTGGCAGCAGCAGCAGTAGGTCTTCGAGAAGATGAAAGGAGAAGAAGGGCTGAGTTTGTGGGTCTGTGGGGCAGAAGAAAGCTGGTACCTGAGCCGTAACTGTCCCTGAGGTGGCACTGGCGGAGGAGGAGCTTACTGCTGACTGTGGGAGCCACAGTTAGGATTTGAGTTGGGGACATGAGTTGTCCTCCTTTCCCGTCCCCAGGTGTCCTATGGATGTTTGTTTATTGCTATCTGGTGATTATTCTGAATTTTAAGGGGATTTTTAAAAAATTGTAGGTGGAGGGGGCTGGGGATTTGATTTTGTTTCTGATTTTCTAGAACTTTACATTTTTACCATCTCTTAGCCTGGGAGTGGAATGGGAATTCTCTGCAGATGTTTGTTATAAAGAAAGGAAAGACTTTCAAGAGACGAAGTCAGTACAGATCCGATTGCTGTAATAGCGCTGATTATTTTAAATGGGAAGAATGCTAACATCTGCAGGGGAAAAAATATTAGCTTCAGTATATAAATCTATTGAGGGGGTCCAGAACAGTGCCGTCCAATGGAACTCTGCACTGAAGGAAGTATAACTGTGAGCCGTCCCCCGCGACTGCTGCACACTCGAAATGCTGTTAGTGCAGATGAGGAACTGAACTTTGTCTTACTTAAGTAAGTTTGAATAGCATGTGTCACTAGTCGCTACCATATGGGACAGCACAGTTCTGGAAGATAAACCTTTTGCGTGGATAATGTCACAGTGTGAAGTTTGATGACGTGGACTCCTTTCATTAAGTGACATGTTGTCCTGTTGGTGTCTGCCCACCTGTAGCATGTATTAGTGATCTGTTACTGATAGTTAGTTTGATGGGTAAATATCTGCACTTGTTGTGAGCCTCAGGGCAAGAGAGAGGCACTGAGTGGAGGTGAAGCCCGCTGAGCACAGGGCAGGGCTCCCCACAGCGTTTCCTGGGAGAGACTCTGGCGTCTGATCGCAGGCCACATGCACTCCCTCCTCTTTGGTGATGTTGGGTGTTGTTTGAGCTTTGCAGTTTAATTTTCCTTTTCATTTGCCACATCTTGCCTCTCTCCTAGCACAGACAGTTCATTTTCCAAATAGGGTCTTTATCCATATGTGCATTCTCAGCAGGGCAACTTGTCCTTAGGGAGAAATCTGAGATCTAGCAGTGGCTTGTGCCCTCCCAAGGGCCTCAGTACGTAAAGCACACACAGTTTATCTGGTGTTAGATTTCCTGGCTGTGGGGGTGATTAGGGAAAAAAGGCCAAGAAGGGCTGTAATGAAAAAAGACAAAAACCTTCACACATGCATACATACGATGACTTAATTTGACAAAGTTGGACTTTTAATTTGGCGATTGCTAATGCCATTGCTTGTAGGCATTTCTTGATGAGTTTCTTGTTTTCTATCAAGTAAAAAGTAAAATTGAATAGTTTTTGTTTTTAACTCTATTGACAGAGTAGAATTTACATTCTTTTTTTTCCCATTCACATCTGGGTGGGGATTGGACAAAAGAACTGGTAAGGACCTCTCTTTCTAGTCTTAAATGATTTTTTCTTGACTCTCATTTTTTGGAGATGAGTCGAGCTGCTCTATATTTTCCCCTGCCAGTGCCCTGTTCTCTGGCCTCGAAAGTGTGCTGTGTTTTTACTGTGCTTTAAATGTACACAGTGGTCTAAATTGCTACTTTTCTTTAAAGTTAGGTATAACATTTTAATTAAAATGTCATCTATAAATCACACTCAGACAGTCCCTGAGTCGGCAATGCAGCAGATCCACAGTCTGGGGGATTTTGGAGGATGGCCACCCATTTCCCTCCCTGAAAGTTGCCTTCAAACACTTGCTTAAGTGCTCTTTTTCCCCATGTGCTCTGGAAACTCGGTGTCTTCCAGGCTTATGCTCAGGAATGGTGCTTGGAGCCTGGATGTTTCACAGGATGTGGCCCACCTGGAAGCAGAGCACGACTTCCTCTTCCTGGCACCCCGTTCTCTGGGGGTTCCCTCTGGTCCTGTCCTCTGGGAGCTCTCCTTGTGGGCAGCACGGAATCCTGGGCATGGATTGGAGTGAAGTGGTGACTGAAGCACCCCGGGGTGGACTCAGAGGAAGACACTGCACTCCTCGCTTTGCTGTGAAGTCCTGGGCACGGTTCCAGGAGGCAGCATGTGTGCAAGCACTTTGTAATTTACAGTCACAAGCAGACTTCACTGTTCAGTGAGTTCTGATTGCGAAATAGGCTTCAGACAGTGAGTGGTTTTTAGCTGTGTATGAGGGGAGAAGGAGCTCTCTGTGGGTGGAAGTACAAGGGTGTTCCAGGCAGGCCATGGGAGCTGCACGAACAAAGCAGGGAGGTGTGGGACTCCTTAGGGAAAGGGGATGTGGTTGGAAGTGAAAGGAGGGGAACAAGGGGAGTGGGGTGGGGGGAGGGTGGAGGAGCACTGAGATCCCTGCCAAAGAGAGGGGCCTGGGTAAGTTATGATTTCACTTATGTCCTATATATGTATTTTATATATGTCATATATAGACACATAGATGCATATATATGTGATTGAGATACAGTCTTGGAAAAGCATTTCTAGGAACCTGTTGGAAGAGCATATGGTCATCTTTAAGGCTGTGGATCTCAGTTTTCTCATTTATAAAAAGGTGAATATACTAATGCCTCTTTATCTCATGAATTATTATAAAGATCAGATTAGATAATCGTGTGGGAGTGCTGGTAAATGCTGAAGTGCTATGCGATGTCAGTTGTGGCTGGGACTACTCGCTGCCTCCCCACACCCACTCCCTCTCTCCCCCTCTCCCCTTCAGTAACAAGAACCTCAGGGTTTGTTGGGCACCTGCTGTCCAGCCACAAAGTAAGTCTGTTTCCCTGTCCCACCGCATGATGGCCATGTGACAAAGATTTGGCTGATGAGTAAGAAGTGTTGTTTGCTGGTTCTACGAGGCTTTTAAAGGGTGGCCACATGCTTACCCTTGCTGGCTGGGCTCTAGTACCATCTGGGACCAGAAGACTAAGGGCACCACCTGGGGCTGTGGGCTGGGAGGAGCCTCCCTAGTTTTCTCTGTGTGAGCAAGACATGTACTGGAGTATTGTTTAAGACACGGATTTTCTATTCTGATCAGTTGAACCTAGACTTAATGGGTCTGGGTCATATGATGTAGTAATAGGAATTTGAAGTCACTGCTGGTCTGATTTAATGAAAGCTTGTTAATAAAATTAAAAATAATTTCAAGAATGAATTTGAAAGTTAAGCTAATGAGTGTTGGTGGAAGAGATCTTCAGCACCATGCTCAGGAATGATGAACAGGTTTTGTATATTTGTGACTAACTAGTTCAACTTATGTGGAGCTTCAGTCCATAAACAGTCTGCTCTACAAGTAGGTAATTCTCTATGAACTCTTGATTGTAGTAATTTTACTTATAGATTAAATTACATCTTATTGATAAGTCATGAGTCATTCTCTGTTGTTCCAGTGGCCATAAATTGGAGGAGACTACATTGAGCCTTTTCTCTGGTTTAGTTTCTGAGTTCTTGATGGTTTACGATTTTGAGTAAGTCTGGATATAAAGTAAAAAAAAAATAGTTCTCAACATTGTAACCCTTTCTTACCCACCACGCATTACTGAGCTGACAGGGGCAATGCTGGGATGTGCAGGGCTGGCGGTTGTGCTGTTTCCACTTTCCTGGTCCTGTGGCATTATGGTCGAACTACTTCCTTGTGTTTAGACAGCAGTTCTCAAAGTGTGGTCTGTGGGCATCCCAGACGCTTTCAGAGGATCCATGAGGTCAGAAAAAATCATGTAATTGTAAGCTGTTGTTTGACTTCCTCCACGTGTGGATGTGACACTGATGATGTGTAAGCAGTGGTGGGCGCACTGCTGGCATCTTGGCCTGAGTCACTAACTGTATCGGTTGACTACATTCTTCACCGTCACATACTTGGAGGAAGAAAAAGCCAGTTTCACTTGGAAATACACTTGATGAAATAGTAAAAGTTTTTGTTTTATTAACTCTTTTTTCTTTTTGAGGAAGATTAGCCCTGAGCTAACTACTGCCAGTCCTCCTCTTTTTGCTGTGGAAGACTGGCCCTGAGCTAACATCCATGCTCATCTTCCTCTACTTTATATGTGGGACGCCTACCACAGCATGGCATGCCAAGCAGTGCCATGTCCGCACCCGGGATCCAAACCGGCAAACCCCTGGCCGCCGAGAAGCAGAATGTGTGCACTTAACCGCTGGGCCACTGGGCTGGCCCCTATGTTTTATTAAATCTTAACATCCAGGTATACTTTAATGTTCTGAGTGATGACATGGGAAGTATGCATAAGGTACTTGTGCCACATCCTGAAGTATGGGGTTATCTCAAGGCAAAGCCCCTTGATGAGCTGAACCAGCCACTTTGTGCATGGGACTGCCTTTTTCATTTAAAAGAATGCCTTATAACTGTGGCTATTGGGACTTAGGTAGTTGCAGGCTTTTTCTCAAAAATTAACAACTTTACTTTCACTTCAATGAAAATAACGATATTGTTTGTCCCCAGTGATAAAATTCCAGCTTTCAAGTGAATATTAAAATTTTGGAAATCTTATATCTATCACCATTTCTGATGTGGTGTCAGTGCTGATTTTAATATATGTGGTTTTTTTGATGTTATATGATGAATTGTGTCAACATTTGGAAGCCATGCATAACTCAGTGAACCCAGGTTTTCTAAATGACCAATGTTTGGTTACAAAATCAGGTTAGTAAAAGAGCCACTCAAAGTGCAAGATGACCAATTAGTTTAAGAGGAATTGAGCATGAAAGGCTCACTGATAAGATTTCAGATTCCAAATTCCAAATACCCTTTAAGGAAGTGCCACTTATTAAATTTGATGTAGTATCAAAGAAGAATATCAAAAATTATCTGAAAAAACCTGTTAAATACTTCTTTTTCCAACCCTATTTCAGCATGAGGCTGGATTTTCTTCGTACACTTCAACCAAAATTACATATTGCAACAGACTGATACAGAAGCAGATATGACAATCCTGCTGTCTTGGATTAAGCCAGCTATTAGAAATTTGCAACAAAGCAGCTCATTACCATGCTTATCTTTTCTTTAATTCTGGAAAATGTTTTTTCTTTATGAATGTGTTTAACATGTAATGAGTTTATTTTTAAATGAATACAAAAACATGTAAAATTTTTCTATTTCTAGTGTAAATATTGATAGATAATATAACCTACATAAAAGCTTTTTGTGATCTTCAATAATTTTTAAGAGTGCAAACAGAGTTCCTGGGACCCAAAGTTTGAAAACCACTGGCTTAGACAGATATCAAGTTTCCACTACTCTACTATCCATCTTCTAATCTGCTGCTGGAGAAATGGTTGAAGGGATTACTTTTTTCCTTTCACAACTTGGAATATTGCATAGTCTGGACACATTTTGAAAAATAGTGCTAGTTTTGTAAAAGTCCTTTGTGGAGAAAAGTTTTCTATTGAATATGGTTTGGAAAATACTAGATGATGCCCAAACCGTTTAAAGGTTCATGTTCATGCAGATTACTCTGTAAAACAGTGGCTCACAGAGAACCCAGCAATTACCCAGAATGGGGCTTTTAGATATGAAAAATGGAACTTTTCAATATAAGTTTATCTGTACCTGGAGAGCTTTCTTTGCTTTTAAATTTATGCACATCAGGAAGTCTCCAAGACCACTCTCAGTTTCAATAATTTTCTATAACTCTTAGAAACTCAGCAAAGCTGTTATGTTCTTCACATTTATGATTTATTGCAGTGAAAGGAAACAGATTAAAACCATCAAAGAGACATGGACATAAGGCAGAGTCTGGGAGAGTCTCAGTCGTGGAGCTCCCAGCTCCCGGCTCACCCAGTAGAGTCTGCGTACAGCACTTACCTCTTCTGGCGACAGGCAGGAAGTGTGGCCAACCAGAGGGGCTCACCTGACCTTGGTGTCCAGAGTATTTGTTATACTAGGGTCAGCCGCGTATGCTTGACCTCTGTCTCCAGCCTTTCTGGGGGCCAAAGATGGACCAAGGCCCCCACCATAAGCCACACTGTTGGCATAGGTACCTGGCTCACCCAAGGCCCCAGGTAAAGCAGGACACTTTCATCAAGTGAGACCTTCCAGGGGCCCAGCACTTACTTCCCAGGAGCCCTGGACAAGGGCCAGACCTTTCACTGGGCAAGGTTAATCCTTGACTGCACAGTCTTTTAAACTATCTAAAGGATAAAAATGAAGACAAGACCCAAAACAAGCTTGAAAAAGAAGAATAAAATTGGAGGACTCACACTTTCCAATTTCAAAACTTGCTACAAAGCTATAGTAATGTAGACAGTGTGGTATTGGCATAAAGACAGACATAAACCAGTGGAACAGAACTGAGACTCCAGAAGAACCCTTATTACATCTTTGGTCAGCTGGTTTTTGACTAAGGTGTCAAGATTGTTCAATGGAGAAACATGGTCTTTCAGCAAGTGGTTCTGGCATATTTGGATATCCACATGCAAAAGAATGAGGTTGGACCCTATCACACCTTACCAAAAATTACTCAAAAATGGATCAAATATAAGAGCAAAAACTATAAAAACCGTGTGTATTAGTTCCGTAGGGTAGCCTGAAGGCTCAGACAACAGGAGTTATTTTCTCTCAGTTCTGGAGGCTGGAGGTCCCAGATCCAGGTGTCGGCAGGGCTGGTTTCTCCCGAGGCCTTTCTCCTTCCTGGGTAGGCAGCTGTCTCCTCCCTGTGTCCTCATATAGTCCCTGGTGTCACTTTGTCCAAATCTCCTCTTTTTATAAGGACACTAATCAGATTGGATTCAGGGCCACTCATATGACCTCATTTAACCGTACTTATTTAAAGCCGCTATCTCCACATCCAGTCACATTCTGAGGTACTGTGGGTTAGGACTTCCATATTGGAATTTTAGGGGAACACATTTCAGTCCATAACACCCTTAGAAGAGAACACAGGTGAAAATCTTTGTGACTTTAGGTTAGGCAATGGCTTCTCAGATATGACACCAAAAGCACAAGCAACCAAAGGAAAAAAGATAAATTGTACTTTATCAAAATTAAAAACGTTTGTGTTTCAAATGACATTATCAAGAAATTAAAAAGACAGTTTACAGAATGGGAAGAACTGTTTGCAGATTACGTATCTGAAAAGGGTCTAATGTACATAAAGAACTCTTACAACTCCAAAAATAAAACTAACCCAATTTAAAAATAGGCAAAAGATTGGAATAGACATTCTCCAAAGAAGATATACAAATGCCTTAAAAGTGCCTATGAAAAGATGTTCAGCATAATTTGTTATTATAGAAACACAAAGCCACAATTTGATATAGTACTTCATCCCCACTAGGATATCCATAATCAAAGTATCAGACAATGACAAATGTTGGAAAGGATGGGAATAAATTGGAATCCTCATACACTCGTAGTGGAAATGTGAAATTGTGCAGCTGTTTTGGAAAAGTTTGGCACTGCCTTAAAAAGTTAAACAGAATTACCATATGACCCAGCAATTCCACTCCTAGGCATATGCCCAAGAAAATTGAAAACATATATTCGCACAAAAACTTATGCAAGAATGTTCATAGCACCATTATTCACAATAGCCAGAAGGTAGAATCAACCCAAATATCCATCAGCCGATGAATGGATAAATAAAATGTGTATATATAGAATGAAATATGATTCAGCCTTAAAAAAGGAATGAAGGAATACATGCTACAACATGGATAAACCTTGGAAACATGCTAAGTGAAAGAAGCCAGACAGAAAAGATCACATTTTATCCCATTTATATGAAATATTCAGAATAGGTAAATCTGTGGAGACAGAAAGTAGATGAGTGTTTGCCAGGGGATGTGGGAGGGAGGAATGAGACGTGACTAATGGGTGTGGTGTTTTTTTGGTGAAAATGTTCTAGAATTAGATAGTGGTGATGGTTGCACGACCTTGAGAATATACTAAAAACCACCGTACACTTTGAAAAGAAAGATTTCGTGGTTTGTAAATTGTATTTCAATAAAAGAGAAATGAAAGAACTTCTTTGCTGGTGTTGATATTTTAGAATGTGAAAGATACTGCATCTAAAACTTGTTACCATGTAACACATGTCCTAAAAGTCATTAGACTTGCTCCATCTACGTAGTATCTTAAGCTGTATATTTGACCATATTAGATACAGTGAGCCATACTGTGTTACAGCTGATATTATTAATTTCCAACTTACACAACAACTTCCTGCTCTTCTTTGTACAGAGAGAAAATGGACATGTAAATGTGAGCTGAATACTATGCAGAAGAAAATTTATTTTACCCAGATGGTTTAGTAGTGTGGCAAGAAATGCAGTCATAGTACATTGGCTGCATCTCCATGGCAATGAGAGTCTGGCACATATAATCATTTAGATCTTTGCTGTGAAGTTCCTAACAGGGTTGCCCATCTCCCTGTACAGTTGTGTACCTCCCCACTGAAATAAGTAACAAGACCCGCGCAGTTACTCTCTCAGAAAGGAGCCTATATCTGGGGAAGGCAGGTGTGCTGAGCATGTGGGAAGCCCGACTCCAGAGAACCTCCTTGAGGAGATTGTTATTTGTAACAGCTTGAGCTGTGGGCAGGACATTCAGGAAGGACCACTGGTGCTCAGAACCTTGACAGGTGTTACTTGTATCTGTGCAGTTAGTTACCGTTGCTGCTGGACATTGATGCCATTATTGGCAGTTGGCGTTTACTGAGCATGAGAAAAACAGCCCCTGTTGTTGCCCTGTGTTTGATGGGTTCCTTGCTGATTGGGGCTAGCAGGCAGGCAGCATCTGATTTTCGGTGGCTAGGAGGGTTCCTCTGGTGATAGTTGCACTCATTCCTTATTGCTCTGAGCTTTTGCACGCTGGCCAGGGTGGCTAGTGATGAGGGCGACCACGTGGCCTCTGAACGCTCTGCTGGACCAGAGCTTGGCTTGTGCAGGGCACATGAACCCTTGTAGAAATACATGTCTAAACATCCCCTGATGCCCACCCACCTGCCTGCAGCTGGAGCCTGAGGAGGCTCCAGAGGAAGATGGCATGTCAGATGTCATGGAGCGGGAGCTACCTTCTAGTAGTTTCCAAACCTGGCTGTGATCAG
This sequence comes from Equus asinus, assembly GCF_041296235.1. NCBI lineage: Eukaryota > Metazoa > Chordata > Mammalia > Perissodactyla > Equidae > Equus > Equus asinus. The sequence goes on from NC_091818.1 coordinate 45,755,756, forward strand.
AAACACCTGGAGGCTTTCGGTGAAGCCATCTTTATGGGCCTCCCCCATGGGCTTCATCTCCAGGGACACCTATGCTCTCTACAGAACACTCTCCAGTTTCTCCTGATAGTGTGGGATCCAGTGAACTCAATGACTGATTTTCTGAGGCAGACACCATGTTGCGCAGACATGTTGGGTGAGAAAACCCAGGCTGAGCTGGACCCGGCAGTTGGAGGAAGATGATTTTTTCAGGAGAACGGTGTTCGCTTGGTTTCCTGCCTGTCTCCTGGAAAGGTCCTCTTCTGTTGGTGAGGAAGCCATGGTTGGTTTTGAAAATTCATGTATTGGTACAAACTTACTTCTTCGCTTCCTCCTCTACACACATCCACTTCAAATCTGTCACCATACTATTCATGTAAATGAGGATGTAAGTGAATTATAGTCAGCTGTAGCTTAACTAGGCAGATTCTTGGTGAAGCCTTGCTTATTAAATGGGCTCGTCCTGTAAAACATTTTAATGTCAGCATAGGTTTTTTCCTGAGGATTTTGTGGGACTGAGAATTTTTTTTTTCAGAAATAAGGACTGTAATTAACCATGAAAATCAACCATTTTTAAAATGCTAATTTTAAAAATCAGTATTTGTGCTATTGACAGGGACAGAATTAGAACACTCCACACCTTCAGTTAGATTGTTTTAAAAATGTCATCTATTTGGCTTTCGAACATTTTTTTTAATTAAAATAGTAAAATTACTTTGCCTTTCCAGATCCTGGTTCATCAGCAGTGGGTGGTTTGAGAATGGCATGTGTGATTACCAAAACTCGAAAGGTGATCCAGGTGGTCAGTTGTGTGATTAGCTGCACCTGATGATCTGGTCCGCTTTTGAAGTGTGTTTTTCCCCAGCGTTGCAAGCAGGAACCCTGAAGAATTAACCTTCTTTCTACACCATGCAGCTCTAGGAAAAAGGAGAAAGAAGCAATGTTTGAGGGATGCAGTGTTCTATGCACTGCTTTGTGCATTATGATTCCAAAACTATGCCTCCAAGTTGCTGTTGTTGCAATCTGGTATAGTCAAGAGGTTAAGGAATTTGCCTGATGTTACACAGATAAGTGGAATTTGAATCCAGGGGCCAGTTGTGGCTCTGGAGCTTATAAACAAGGTCTGACCTGGAAAGGTGAAATCAAGCATGGTCATGTGGACAGAGAGTGGGTGAGCCTTTGTGGAGACGGCATGGAGCGAGAGTGAAAGAGCATCCAGGCAGAACTTGCCAAGTGCTTTTACGATGACATTTTATGATGCCAGAAGACAAGGTCATGAGGGAGCAGAGGGACCAGGGGAGGAGTTGTAGGTGCCTACCAGGGTTGCCCGGAAGTATTCCTCTTCTCTGAGAGCAGCATCACTGGAGCAGTAGGCGGGCGCTGGCTCACACAGATGGAAGAACGGGCATGTCTTGTAGGAAGTTAACATGCTGCGCTAGTGGTCTCCAAGCATCCTTCCAGGCCAGCTGTCCTGTCCCTGAGGTCATGGAACCGGAAGGCTCACAGACTAGACTCATTCGCCAGCTACACAGTTTATTAAATCAGTGTAGAGCAGTGAGGAAGCAAGAGCAAAGAGTGAGGTAAGTTCATACAACCAGGGTAGGGTATAGTCGGGTGAGGTCTGCTCCACTTGGATCCTGGGGTGCACATTGTTTCTTGTCCTGTGTCTCTGAGAAGTTGGGGTTCCAGCGGGGCCCCAGCACATCTGCCAAAGCTGTTGTTTGCCAGTTAGTCTAATGAACACCCATGGGTTTTATCGGTGCTTCTTGGGGCAGAGAACACCTGGGACCAGAATGCGTATCAGTGATTGTGGCCCAGTTGAGGGTTCATGGACATTAGAAGATCGTGTGTATTCAGTGCATCCTTAATAGTTCACATCCAGGTGCCTCAGGAGTGTTAGCATCTTGTGATCCTTCCTGTCTGTGTGGAGCAGTCTCATTCTGCTTACCACATGTTTGTCCTATGACTTCTATGTCTAATAAATGCTTTACTTTCTAGATATACCTAAAACACCTTCACAGCATATTTATTTTCATAATAGAACCGAATATTTTCCAAAACAAATGCACCTTACAGGATGCAAGAAATTGGAGACAGTTGTTATAGATTACTTTTTATTTAAAAATTTTATTTTTTTATTGTAAAATTTATATAACTTAAAATTTACCATCAACCATTTTTTTTTTTTTTTTAAGATTTTATTTTTTCCTTTTTCTCCCCAAAGCCCCCCGGTACATAGTTGTGTATTCTTCGTTGTGGGTTCCTCTAGTTGTGGCATGTGGGACGCTGCCTCAGCGTGGTCTGACGAGCAGTGCCATGTCCGCGCCCAGGATTCGAACCGACGAAACACTGGGCCGCCTGCAGCAGAGCGCGCGAACTTAACCACTCGGCCACGGGGCCAGCCCCAACCATCAACCATTTTTAAGTGTACAGTTCAGTGGCATTAAGCACATTCACATTGTTGTACAACCTCATCTCCAGAACTTTCTCATCTTCCCAAACTGAAGCTGTGTCCCCATTAAACACTTAAGTCCCTACCACAGCCCCTGGCAACCACCATAGATTACTTATTAATAAGCTTTTCAGTAAAAGAAGGGCAGGAGAGAGGACCCAGGCAAGACTGTCTTTAGGTCTGAAGAAGTATTTTAGGTTTTGACAGAAGGTGGAAGCAGTAGTCATATGATGTTAAGCCCCCGGGGGCCTCAGAGTTTATTTTCCTGACGTGAACAAGGCATGTGTCCTCAAACCCGGGTCCAAGATGATCACACTGGGATGGCACTGTCATTGTGAAAATTCTAAACTTGCTCTCTTTGCAAGTCACCTTTCCAAGCACATGAGGTTTATTGACTAAGGTCTACTGTTTAAGGGAGACTGAGAATCTGAACTTTCATTTGTTGATTTTAAAACACGCACATCACTTTTGTGACTCTCCATCTGTCCTCATAAATGTGAAGTGTTTTTCCTCCTAAGTTTGTTTCATGCATGTTCTGTGTTGCAGCAGTTGCAGTGGGTGCTACTTCTTTTTGATTCATGGTTATTGCCGAAACGCAAGCTCCTAGAAACACAGAAATGGAGAGGAGGGTGATGTGCAAGAGGCTCTGGAACATCTTGTTTTTTCTGAGGTAGCTGTCATGGTGTCACGTGTTTTAGTATTCACAGCTTTTGTAATATGTTTTATGCCATGTTAGCTTTAAAGTCACTTATTTTTGCATATTACAGCTTTATCCTTTGGACCTGTAATATTGCTTTTCAAAACTGTTGGCTATTTTTTTTTTAAGATTTTATTTTTCCTTTTTTTCCCCAAAGTCCCCCTCCCAGTACATAGTTGTGTATTTTTAGTTGTGGGTCCTTCTAGTTGTGGCATGTGGGATGCCACCTCAGCATGGCTTGATAGAGCAGTGCCATGTCGGCGCCCAGGATTCGAACCGGTGAAACCCTGAGCTGCCGAAGCAGAGCGCGCGAACTTAACCACTTGGCCACGGGGCCAGCCCCCCTTTTTTTAAAAAAACCAAAACAGATCTTACAGTGTGAATGTGATTTCTGTAAGAATTTAGTTTTAAAAATTGATGTGTATTCAGTAAATTTATTGGGATTATTTGTTCAGTAATTGAACAAAATTAAATTCTTTACATTATATTTTACATCAAAATAAATACAAAACACTTAGAGGAAAGATAAGCACACATAAAATCTATGGACCAGGAAGGACTTCCAAATAATATAAGTGATGGAAAGTAATTTCTTAACAAAGAATAGCTAAATTTGTTACACAGAAACTTTTTCAAAACCTCTATATTTCCAAATACAGACAAAATAATTTAAAAAATAACCGTGCATACTTTCTACATTGTAAACTTTGTGTAACTGTAATGCATGCAGCCAGTTAAAGTTGATTTCATGTTTTCCTTTTATAAGTTCCTTGCCTTTGTGTAATTTTGTTAGAGGAATAAAATTGTATAAAATCTGAAAAAATCAAATACAATAAGGGATTAAAGGGTTAATATGATTACTATATGGAAAGTGTATTCCAGTTGATAAGAAAAGCCATAAGACTCTAATAGATCAATGTGCAAGGATATTATGAACAAATCCTTCACAATTGAGGTAATTAATATAGAAGAGTAACAAACATATAGGAAAAGGTTTTGTCTTACTAGTAATCGCATAGGTTTAAATTAACAGCAATATGCTACTTTTTGCACCTCTAATTAGCAAAGTTTTCAGAATTACAATACTCCGTACTTGTATTGATACAGTTGTTGGTAGAAGTATTAATAGGCACAGTTCTTTCTGTGTGAGTTTTTTTTTTTTTTTATTACAGTCAGAGCCTTTCAATGTTTATATCCCTTTCTGGGTGTTCTGCAGTTTGAGACGTAGTTGAGGTTCTTAAGTTAGGGTAGAAAACAAAAGCAGGCTGACTTATGCCCCCTTAGATCTGAGAATGCAGGCTGGGAGTCCTGATCACCTCAACTGTGACATTGCTTAGCTTTGAACCTCCTCAGTAATCGCCCTTTACTCACTGTGAAGGGGCTTTAGCTGGAAGAGAACCCATGACTGTGGTGCTCACCCACACGCCAGAGGACCATAGACAGGGACGTGCAGAGCTTAGACCGTGGAAATGCTTCGTGCCTGGGAGGCCTGCCCGGTGTTCAGCGAGGCTCCTGTGTGGAACAGTGCTGCGCTAGGCCTGTTGAATTGCTCAGCCTGTCTGTGTCGTCTCGGAGTGTTCCTCACACCCTGGCTCACTCTGTCATATTTGAGAGCAAAACAAGAAACCTGGTTACATGGGGATCATGCCATGAGCACTGAGTGAGCTGATGTTCACAGACTTAGGCTGCCTGCCACCCCTGAGCCAAGTAGGGGAACCTGTGGTTACTCGCTGATGCTCCCTTGGGCTTCAGGTGGAGAACATGTACAAAGTGCAGGAGCTGAAGTCTGTGCCAGGGTGATAATGCTCGTTTGTTAATGATGGGATTTTACAAACGGTTTCACAGGGTCCTTTAAATGGAGGGTATGTACCTGTGAGAATTTGGACATAAATACTCCAGAGCAGTAAGAGATTCTGCTCCAAAGCAGGCCCAGAGTGTCCTGTGTGTCTTGTCTCCCTTTTACATCCTCTTTACAAATAGTATTATTGAGAATTTCAGGCTCCACTGCGTCTGCCTCCCCGACCTCTGGAGGTCAATCAAGTTATGACAAGAGAGGGTAAGTTTTTCCAGGCCACCTGGCAGGTGTTTAACAAGGACTACCTAAGCCCGTCATGCTTGGTGCCCAAGATGAAAGGCTGATTAAGACACAGTGTTGATACCCAGATACTGAAAATGCTCTCCCATTATTACAAAATGAGTGTTGTGATGGCATGTGAGATACAGTCTGGGAAAAACAAAGAATGAAAGTTCCATATCTGTTAAGTAAAGATTTTTAAATGGTGTCTTTGAGATACTTCAGAATTGAAAGGACCTGGTAACTCAAGGAAAAGGAAGTGGTTTCAGATCCTCACCTTCCTCTTCCAATTTCACACTCTTTCTGGTTTCTGTCCATGTAGAAGCTTCATGCTGGGAGGAAGGTTCAGTCAGTAAGCACTGAGTCATAGATCAGACTTCCAGAAATAAAACACCTCTCTGTCTCAGGCTTACCATCTAGGGGCTTTTACATGCACAGCTTGCTAGGGTGAGAATCAGAATTCCTGATGCCCCTGGCTGTTTCAGCATCTGTTGTAGGTTGAAATGTGTCCTCCCCAAAGATATGTCCAAGTCCTGGTACCTGTGAATGTTACCTTACTGGGGAGGAGGGTCATTGCAGATGTAAGGGTCTCAAATGAGGTTATCTTGGTGTACAAAGAGAAAGGAGGGAGGGGTTTGAGAGACAGAAACACAGAGGAAAAGCCAGTGAAGACGGAGGCAGAGGTTGGAATGATGTGGCCACAAGCCAAGGAACACCAGGGGCCACCAGAAGCTGGGAGAGGTAGGGGGCCTGCCGACACCTTGATTTTGGGCTTCTTCCCTCCAGAGCTGCAAGAATGAATTTCTGTTGTTTAAGCCACTCAGTTTGTGGTACTTGTTATGGTGGCCTTAGGAAATTAATGTAGCATCCATCTGAAAATATTCTTAGCATACAATCAGTGCCTCAGGATGAAAGTTTACATGAGGAATGGGAGATAAATGTTGGAAATACGGCACAAATATATATACACACAAACGTTCATACGTATATGTATGCTCTTTGTATTTTGACTAAGGCTTTAATTCTGAGAACATACCCCTCCAGCAAGTGTCACACTTCCTGAGTTTACACCAGTAGTTCCTTGAGCAAACCCACGTGCTCTCATCAGATTAGATGTGGACAGCTTGAGTGAGGACGTCTGATTCAGGTGGCCACAGCCCACACAGGCCAGTGTTTCTGTTACCAGACTGAACTATTTTATCTTGAGGCCCTTCTCACTCAGCATTAGCACAGTGACCGTTTCACTCAAGGTGAAATACGTGAGAGAAACAGGGGTGTACTGGGACTTATAGGAAGGCACCATCTGTACAGTATCACCTCCAAGTGTTAGCGTCCTGTGTCTGTTCTATGAAGAATCCTAGACATTGATGATTTCAGTATTTAATAACTTAAGCACCCACAAGGAATTTAGGTCCAAATGACCAGTCAGAAATTTGGGTTTGGCAGTGCCCATCGGTGTAGAGGATGGTTCATGTCAGCATCAACTCATCAGCTCCTTTCTCATCACTGTTTCCGTTTCCTTTCTCTCCTCACCTCTAGTCCTGCCTCTGCTCAGGAAAGATGAGTCTGGAGGAAAAACCCTTTATTGCTGGGGCCAGGTGGCTCTTGATGAGCACTGCCCTCAGGCAGAAGGTCTCTTTGGGCCATCCTGAGTTGTTCTCAGGAACCCGCTGCAATCAAAGGGTAGCCTGGCCTTACTGGAGGCTTGAAAGATGCTCTGATCCAGTAGCCTGTGAATCTTGCTCTGCAGACCCTTGAGATGCTGAGGCAGCTTCAGATTGTCCTGGGAAGTGGGCGTGGAATAGCAGGCGTGGCTCCCATCTCCCCACAGCCAGAAACTGATTCCTTACCTGTTTTACAAGAAAGATTGTAATTTTAAATCATTGATTATCCAGGTAAGGAATACTGTGAGATGAAATAGCTGAGGCTATGTGGCACATTAGTGTTAGATATGGGATGGAATTCAGTCTCCTAAATAGCAAGGTTCCAGTTCCTTCTGTTAGAGCATTGTTTGCTCCAGTCCCCAAATAATTGAGAGACTGTCAGTCATCAAAACACACATGATACGGGCCAGCCTGGTGGTGCAGTGGTTAAGTTCGCACGCGCCACTTTGGCGGCCTGGGTTCGCCAGTTCGGATCCCGAGCGCAGACCTACGTACCCACTTATCAAGCCATGCTTTGGCAGGCATCCCACATGTACAGTGGAGGGAGATGGGCATGGATGTTAGCTCAGGGCCAGTATTCTTCTGCAAAAAGAGGAGGGTTGGCAGCAGATGTTAGCTCAGGGCTAATCTTCTTCAAATAAATAAATAAATAAATTTTAAAAGACCTGACAGAGTCAAGACTCATAAAAGTCTCTAAGCTATGAGTGGGCTGAGATCTATATCATAAAATTTACTTGACCAAATTCAGTAATCTTGGTTTTAAATTAAGAAATATCAGTTGTAAATAGACCCAGATAGGGAGGTCTTTTAAGTGGGAAAAATCTGACTGTTTTGGTTGCTCTAGCTAAGATAGCTATTTTGGCTAGTTTTCTGATAAGAAGATGCAATGCCAGCTTACTCTAATAGAAACAAAGTTTCCAGATTTAGCAGTTTCTCTGCTGGGGCCTCCTGTGGAGGTGGGTTGTTCTGGGCTTCCTACTTTGAGAGAGATCCTGCCCAGCAGACAATGATCGGTGAAGGCTGCCGGGCTCTCCATGAGAGAAATGGATGAAGGTTCCAGGAGGTAGCTCTCACGACTTTTTTGGACTTTCATCTGTCTAACAGTGAAATCAGCAGGCTCTTGATCTGAGAGCGTCCTGCCAGGGTTAGTGGACTGTCCCTTGGACAAAAATGTTTGAAAGAGACTCCTGTTTCTGGAGGAAGATGTACTAGATAGCCTCTAGTTTCCTTCTAGCTTAAAAAGTGCATTTAGTCATTTAGATCAAGAATTACTTCCAGCACTGAGAATGACTAATGATGCTCAGAGTGGCGCTGTCTGCCTTCTGCATTGTAGGTCCCAGGCTGAGCCTCTTGGAATCTATGGGAACCGTGTACTCACCCAAATTGTCTGTAAAGTGAGTTACGGAATTATAACCAGTTACAGCCCATTCTTCAAATTCTGTCGCAGAATTTGGCCCTTGTGGTTCAGCATGGCCAGGAGCCCACACAAAGACGCCTCATAGTTTCAGGAGTCATCACATGATTGGCTGCTTCCTCCTAAAAAGTCCGTTTTCCTGACTTTGGAGCACAGCTCGAGGCTTTGCCATTGAGGCTTCTGGAGCCTTTCCTTCCACTCTCTCTCTGTGCCTCTGAAGTTTACACGGGTCGTGGTCCTTGCAGAAGATGCAGTACCTGGTATATCCTGATTTCCCCAAATCTGCACATCCAAGAATTCCTTACACACGACTGTCAAGTTTCCTTTGGCCTAGACCTGCTGGGTGGAAACAGCCTCTCTGCTGCTGGCTGGTGCTCTCAGCCTCTGCCTGCCTCCATTCACCACCCGAGCATGCTCATGGGGACGGCAGCTTCCCTGGGCCAGGGAGCTGTGGAAGCACTGGGCTGTTACCCGATGTCCAGCATGTACAACACCCTGGTTCTGTGGAGTTGTAGCAATAGCTGTTCATTTTATTAATGAATTTACTTATTTGTTACCATTTCAGTAATAGCATGATTTTGAACCCAGCGACCCCCTGCCTTCCACCCCTCAACACTCCGGTCAGCCTTATGCAAGTCACTCCCTGCCTCCCTGTTGTTTTCCCTTTTCTTTGGCCTCAGGTTCTGATAAGAACAGCGGTTGTGAAATGGGTGTTTGGTGACTCTTCTCTAAATCCAGAATCCCAACCAGTTAGAGATGTTTATCCCCAGGAGTCCAGAAAGCTACTTTGAATCAAGCCACAGCAAATAACCAAGGAACCTAAAAAGCCCTTCTCACGCTGCACTTGATATCTGAGCAATGCATTAGATTCTCACACCTTTTAACCATTGTGGCATGTCGTATCTGCTCACAGACGGCAGAGTTACACTGTGGAATGAAATACCGCTCACAGTGGCAGGTCAGGAGGTTTCTGGGCTGTCAGTCAGGTGCGGCTGTGCTCGGCCTGGCAGATACAGGGGCTCCCTCAAGGTAGGAACTGGTCATGTGGCACTGTTTGCAAAGCTTGGCAATGCTAAAGTGTTACTCCTCTCTCAGGAGACAAAACAGTGAGGGGAGGCCTAACCTGCCAGCCCTGCAGTGGTAAATGAGAATTTGTTAGCATGGGAATGATGCTAACCCTTAGTAAGGAGAGCTTATCAATCTAAAATAACAGCAACAAAAAATCTTAAAAGATATAACTTAGGAGGTCAACTAGTGTGCCCCAGGCTACAAGACTGGTGAATGGAAGACATACCTACCATAGCCAGTTGTTGCCTCTATGGTGCTTGTCCCAACCAGTACCCTTGTTGGCATTTCCTCTTCAATCAGCACTCATGATCTTTCTCATGTCTTTTCCCGTTATGTCCCTTCTGGAGTCCATAGTCAGCTACTTCATACCTAAACATGACTATAATAGGCCATCTCTGTTGAGAAATCACTTCTGTGTTTTTTTAAGGACAAAAAACAAAAATGAAACAAGTGGGTAGACATATAATGAGGATGCTGATATCTTTTGACAGTGACTAGACTTTTGGATATACACTAAGGACTAGTAGGATTTCCTCCCTTCCCCTTAGTTACTACCTCTTTCTCCTAGGATAAAACTTTCTCAAGCTTTGTAAATTGGAGTTAAAAATAAAAAGAAATGAAAAGTTTTAAGCAGCATTGTATGTAGATACCTGCTCCATAAATGCTCACCAGACCTGAGGGCATGCTGTCCAGAGAAGGGAGTTGGGGCCTAGGAGTGGGGAAGTCTGGTAGGGTCTGCTCTGCTCCTGTGAAATGGGGTGGTAGCAAACAGAGCAGTAAAGAGAAGGGAGTTCCTGGCCTGTGAAGATGTTCATAGGCAACAGAGAGATTTGTGGAATTGAATTGGCCTCCTCGGCTCCTAGAGAGTTTAGAATCTAATTGGACTTACAGATTTTAGGGTGGTACTCAGTCTTCACAAAGGTGTATGTGTGATAAGTGAAGTTTGCACACCTCAGAAGCTGTCGATGGTGTTTTCATTCCTGTTGTTTCCAGTGTTTTAGTAAGGTTTCCTGTTCATTTGGAAACATAGGAAGATGTGCAGCGAGATGAGCAGAGCTGAGTTGTTCTGTCCTGGACACAGGCACAGCCTGTGGGAGAGGGGACCCTAGCAGGGAGTTTCATAGTTTCATATCTGAGACCAGCAGGAAGCGTTGTAGTTGTCGTCCCCCCCAGCCCCACCATGGGAGGGGTCAGTGCAGTGCTTCCTGGGCTGCACGTGTGGTCTTGCTTCTGTGGGTCTGTGAGCAGGGAGTGGAGGCAAACGCATGCACTTCTAGACAGAGAGGACTATGGGGCTGAGCTTGGATGTTGGCTGGGTGAGAGGAATGGGCAGTGTGACAGAGAACTCTCCTGTCCCCCAAAGGTGGCCCCATGCCATAGCTGTGATATGTTGCTGATATCCAGTCTCCATCTCTGCAGCACCTACCAACACAGGTGGTTGTGCAGTAAATGTGCAACATATATCTCCAGTAAAAACATGTGTCATGAACCCAAAATGTTAACTGCAGTGGGTTTTTATGTGAATAAAATTAATGTGAACAATGGATTTTTTCCTTTTAGTTTTTGTGATGAAATATACATAACATAGGGGCTGGCACGGTGGTGCAGCAGTTAAGTGTGCATGTTCCGCTTTTCGGTGGCCCAGGGTTCGCCGGTTCAGATCCCGGGTGCAGACATGGCACTGATTGACATGCCATGCTGTGGTCGGCGTCCCACATATAAAGTAGAGGAAGATGGGCATGGATGTTAACTCAGGGCCAGTCTTCCACAGCAAAAAGAGGAGGATTGGCAGTAGTTAGCTCAGGGCTAATCTTCCTCAAAAAAAAAATAATACATAACAAATTTACCATCTTAACCATTTTTAAGTGTATAGTCCAGTGGCGTTAATATTAGGCACATTCACATTGTTGTGTAACTGTCACCACCATCCATTTCTATAACTCATTTCATCTTGTAAAACAGGAACTCCATACCTATTAAACAGTAACTCCCCATTCTCCCCTCCCCCCAGTCCCTGACAACCACCATTCTACTTTCTGTCTCCGATTTTTATTATAAGTACCTCATATAAGTAGAATCTTGCCAGTACGTGTCTTTTTTGTGACTGGCTGATTTCTTTTAGCATAATATCTTCACAGTTCATCCATGTTGTAGCGTATTGTAGAATTTCCTTCCTTTTTAAGGCTGAATAATATTCCATTGTATGTTTATACCACATTTTGCTTATCCATTCACCCATCAATGAACGCTTGGGTTGCTTCCGTGTTTTAGCTATTGTGAATAATGCTGCCGTGAACGTGGGTGTACAGATATCTCTTTGAGACCCTGCTTTGAATTCTTTTGATATGTCCCCAGAAGTGGAATTGCTAGATCATGTACAATGGATTTTTATATGGGTAAATTCATAGTGTGCGTGAACGTTTTAATATTTAATTATGATACCTTTAAATAAAGGTGCAAGTAGCTGGTATTTTAGGGTAAAGGAAGGCTGCTGTGGCAGAGAAGCCCCATGAAAAACAAAGTGTTTCTCACATAAGACTGGTGACTCTGCTCCATGAGGTTGTCATGGGAACTGATTCCTTCCAAATCGCTGCTCCGCATCTTTCCCATGATGGAAGCTGGGCAGCTGCCACGCCTGTGGTGCTGAGGCGTGGGGCCAGTGTGGCACACAGCACCCAGTCCCACTGCACAAGCTCATTCTCGTGGCCCTCGTTTGCTCAATTTACTTGAGCGGTGCAAGGAATGAAGTGCAGCCATAGGCATTGGAAGAGCAGCCACCACAGCTGGCATAGTCAACAGGAGTAAGGAGGGAAGGATTGAGTACACTGCTAAAGTTTGCCTTTTTCTTTTAGGGTAGACTTAATTATTGACTTCCTACTGTGAAGGTGAGAGAAACTGTGGTTCTAGACTGACCATCTTATTGATCTCATAATAACATTTTATATCCTTCAGCTAACATATATGCCAGTTTTAGAAATGCCACAAATTGGCCTGTGCTTCTCAGTCTGGTGTTAACCATTGCATTTTATATCTGTGTCTACATTGGTATTTATACCTGTGTAGTTATTTGCTGTTCTGTAAAACGTTATCACAGGATTCTATTCTGTGGAAGTTATTTCTAACAAACCCTTGCTGTGCATAAAAAGAGTAAAATCCATATTTTTTTGGTCTCATTTTTAAATGTATTGCCCCCAAAGTCACACCAGAAGTACAAAGATCAATAATTTTTAAAAAAGCAATGGCAAGACTGAAGATTAGGAGATTTCTGGATGATTCTAGCCAGTTGGCACTGCTTGCTGACATGACATGCCAGGAACCCGGGATCAGAAAGGTTATGAGGCCAGGGCCATCTCAGGAGCTCACCGTCGGTTAGGAGGAAAAATAGATCCATCAGAAATAAATGGCCACAGGAGGTCTGCCATTCTTGCTAGGACACAGAGGTCATTAGGAACTGAGCTAGGAGCTGGGTAAAGGTCAGGAACGTTTTAGAGGATTCAGGACAAACGGGGATCACTGAAAGCTACCCTAGGCCAGAAGGCCTAGAAGTAGGGTGAGAAAGACCAGGGAAGCGCCAGCAAGTGGCTTGCTGTGGCGGCTACTGCCCGGAGCACCTGCTCTGCGTTACCTTGATGGACGTGACTCTTATCCTAAATCGCTGCAAGAGAGCTCTGTACCGTTTACTTCTGCTGCTGAGGTTTGTAGACATCCTGAGTGCACAGCATTTTTTTTAAAGAGATTTAGATTGAGTTATTGACCTAAACCACCCGGCTGGGAAGGGTTGGAGCCAGGACTGAGGCTGCCTCTCTGATTCTGAGGCTGCCCTTCCCTCACCACGAGGTCACCCAGTGATTTGGGGATAGGGGCAGATGAATCCCCGCCTGAGAGCTGTGACTCACCTGGAGAAAATGGTGCTCCAACAGAATGGAGAAATGAAGAGGCATGACACTTCAAAGCATATCTGTCAGCTTGCTTTTAGAGTTTAGATTTTGGTATTTTGATGTAACTCACAAGTGAAATGCACTTTTGGAAGTTATCCATGTAGAAGTAATCAAAGCCATGAGTGTAGATGCATTCTTGAAAGTAAAGAATTCAGAGAGAATGTATTTCCTGCGAAATCCATTACATTAGGCAATATTTGAGGGAAAAAAAACAACTTCATCCTTAAAAATGTTGTAAAGCTAATTTTATTAAAACTAATTTGAATTAAACTCCATGGCTTTTTGGTTTTTTAGAGGGGTAGGGCTGAGTGTGTGATGGAAAAATAAGGGATTTGCGGATACAGCTGTCGCGTTGGTTCTGGGCTATAGGTGGCCAGGCGCAGGAAGGGAAAGGAAAACCATTTCACAGTGGTATAAGTATAAATACCTGGATTATTAATGTTGCATAAAAACAGTTGCACGGTGCCTCCATCCCTGAACTTTCCAGATAGGAACCAAACTGCTTTGGGTTGTTGGCGACCACTTGTGGCTGCTGGTTCACCTCCTTTCACGAAAGGTACGTTGTATGTATTCCAAGTTCTCCTGCATTTTCTAGTTGACGACTCAAACCCCAGTTAATTCTCTTTCAGGTAAACTCTCCTACAGACTTGGCTAAGCTCTGCGATCCCCTTGTTCTCCTTTTCATTCTAAGTTTGATAAAAGCAAGACGACTGGTGTTGGCAATTAAGGAAAGTCAGCACCACATGTCAGAGAGCAGGTACGTCCTCCCTCAGCCACAGGGGTTACGTGACCTGCAGCGGCTCACCTGCAGCCTCTTGGAAAAGCAGGTTCCTGGGACTGGCCCTACCAGATCACAATCTGGGTTCATCCAGCCCAAGTTTGAGAATCACTGATACAGACAGCTCACATCAACCCTTGAGTCTGTATTCCTTGTCTAAATACCTGAAACCAGGCAATTGAGAGGATTGAATATGTAAACAGCCTAGTTTATAATAAATAGGTGATCACTGTTAGTTCCAATTTCCTTGTGCAAAGATTTTTAAGATCTGCTGTCCTGATATTATTTACCTCATAAGTAGGCAAGTGAGATGTCCTTTTGCATTTGCAGAAGAAAGTTGTGAAGCCCTATAAAGATGCCATGACCCTCTTCACAATGTTCAGTCCCATTCTGTCAGCTCACCTTCTTTTGGTGGGAAGGCTTTTCTGAAAGCACTTGCACTTGTGTGTGATAAACACTGTAGACCTCTTCCTGTTTTGTTTTGTTGAGTAATATTTCAAAAACAATACTGTTTTCTACCAAAATGCACTTCTTTTCAGTATATTATAGGTCAAATCAGCCTTTGTAGTTCCCAGAGGATTTCATCTCTGTTTATAAAAATTTCCATCAAAAAGTGAATTTTGAGGGGCTGGCCCCGTGGCCGAGTGGTTAAGTTCGTGTGCTCCGCTGCAGGTGGCCCAGTGTTTCGTTGGTTCGAATCCTGGGCACAGACATGGCACTGCTCATTAAACCACGCTGAGGCAGCATCCCACATGCCACAACTAGAAGGACCCACAACGAAGAATATACAACTATGTACTGGGGGGCTTTGGGGAGAAAAAGGAAAAAAAATAGAATCTTAAAGAAAAATGAATTTTGAATAGCTTTTGACACACAAGCTGTTTGTGACTTGGCGATTGCCTGCCTAAGTCAAATTCTATTTCAATTTGAGGATTTAGGAGCTTTAGAAATTCTGAAAATATAAAATGAAAACATGACAAAATTCAATTAAATGGGTATTTTAAATTTGATATAAAACAATTTATCACTGAGATATTCTATGATTTTAAGGGCCATGCCCTGTTAAGAATGCTTTTCTGTATTTTAGACTTGGTTGTCTTTGAGGAGGATGACTTATTTATTCCACTCAGATCACAGATATATGAACTATTTTAAATATAAGTTATTGCAAAGTGACCTTATTCATAATATCCTGGATTCATTCTTGATCTTCCAATCTTGGAAATGTGATCCTGTGTTAAGCTTTATGTGTAGACCATCTGGATTGCTTTGAACACATCTGCAAGCCCACCTTCTTATTCCTGAGTGAAGGGAAATAAACACTATTCTTTAAAACATTGAAGGTCCTTAAAGCAGTTTTTCCTAATGTTTCCATTTTAAAAAATGAACTCAGTAATGCTTGAACTAATTAGCTATTAATGTTGGATATCCAGTTAGCACATTATAGAATTTCTAAGTAAAAGTGATTATTTAAAATGGAAATTTAGTGAGGGAAGACTATAATGCATTCTTATTTCTAAAAAGTAAAATGACACTTCAGAGAACTATATTTTGTTTGCTAGGACTTAAAACTTTAATCTGCATGTAGAATTGGAGGATAGTAACCTGCATCAGAGACCTCTTCTATCAGCGAGATTAGTGTGACTGTCAGATTTGGAAACTTACTTGTTTACTGTTTATTTTCTATGTGATATGTTTTTTGAAATCTCCTCTACTTTTAGTCAGATACGCCTAAGTTACTGTGATTTTACTTTGTGAGCACGACAGTCATTTCATTCTTGACTTTTCAACCCCTCTTTCAAATCTGAGCAGCGACTGTCTTGAATTGTCCCCTCCCACATTCTTGGTTTACACAGCACATTTCAGCTTTTGGAAACACGAGTTTGTCTGCAGCCACTTCTGGAAGCAGCTGGTTGCCCAGAATAGAACCAGATCGGTCCCAGGGGTTCTGCGGTCCAGCATCCTTGAGGTAGAAGCTGGTCCTTGAAGAGCCTCAAAATGAAAATTAAGGTTTAAGGCCAGCGGGTCACACTGCAGGAGGTGGGTGTCCAGACTATCCCAGAGTTGCAGCTTGGTGTGAGAAATGGGAGAGGAGACAAGACCAGCCAAGGCTGCCCTTAGCTGACCCACACTGACCCCCTCCTTGAGCTCCTACAGGATCTCGTTGGCCCTATGCCTCAGGTTCCTAAAATTGTTAGGCTTCCCTGGGCAGGAATTTTTAGGTCTAGGCAAGAAGTCCTGGTGTATTTGCACAGGGTTCCTTACATGTTCTATGAACAAACAGAAAACCAACAACCATCAACAATGTGAATCGTTCAGAGCAGTCATTATTTCCTCAACCAAGCCATTGCTCTTTTGTTTCTTAATTAAAAGCCTCTGATGATGAGAGGTGTTTGCCCCAGTCAGTGGAGTGTTGGGTTACTGAGGCTCTCCTGTAAATGCTTTGCCTGGTGCAAGTAGGGAGCTCCCTTTTGGACACAGGCCGGCCTTGCTCAGGCCTAAGGAGGCACTTTGCTCCTTAGGGGCATCTGAAAAGCCTGCCTGTCCCAATGTGGCTGTCTCCAGCCTTCTCACCCACCCTCCTGCCTCCATCAGCCCCTTCCAGGCTACAAGGCAGCTTCGTTAGAAAGTTCTTAGGGACTTGAGATGGATGGAAGACTCAAATGCTTGTGTGGTCAGGCAAAGCATGAAAAATTATGAAAAAGGGTGAATCACGGTCTGAAGGGAGCCTGGGAAGGGAGGTCAATGACAGTAGGGAATGGTGAAAATTGTAGTGAGCTGGAAAGCCCATATTCCATATAAAGATTTTTTTAAAAATTAGGAGCATAGTGCTTCAGGAGAACGAGAAGACAAGCCACAGACTGGGAGAAAATTATTTCTAAAAGACATATCCACAAAGGACTCTTATCCAAAACAGACGAAGAACTCCTAAAATTCAACAATAAGAAAGCAACCCAAATAAAAAATGGGCAAAAGACCCTAACAGACACCTCACCCAGAGAAAATAAACAGATTGAAAATTAGCATATGGGAAGATGCTGCACAATCTGTGTCATCAGGGAAGGGCAAATTAGAACAACAACAAGAGGTATCACCAAACGCCTGTTAGATTGACAGAACTCCTGAACACTGACACCACCCGATGCTGGCGAGGATGTGGAACTCTCATCATGGAGCTCTCTCAGGAGCTCTCAGTCACTGCTGACGGGAATGGAAAATGGTACAGCCGCTTTGGAAGACGGTTGGGTGGTTTTTCACAAAACTAACCATATACCATACAATCCAGCAGTCTTGGTCCTTGGTATTTACCCAAAGAAGTTGAAAGCTTATGCTCACACAGAAATCTGCGGATAGATATTTGTAGCAGCTTTATTCATAATTGCCAAAACTTGGAAGCAACCAAGATGTCCTTCAGAAGGTGAATGGGTAAATAAACTGTGGTTCATCCAGACAATGGGTTGTTATTCAGCACTAAAAAGACATGAGCCATCAAGTTGTGAAGACACATGGCGGAAACGTAAATGCATATTACTAGGTGAAATAAGCCAATCTGAAAAGGCTATATCCTGTATGATTCCAAGCATGTGACATTCTGAAAGAGGCGAAACTACGGAGACTATAAAAAGATCAGTGGTTGCCAGGGGTTTTGGGGGATGGATGAACAGACAAAACACAGAGGATTTATAGGGTAGTGAAAATACTCTGTACGATATTATAATGGTGGATACACGTTGTCATATATTTGCTCAAACCCACAGAATGAACAAGAGTGAGCCCTAATGTAAACTATGGACTCTAGGTGATATTTCCACGTAGGCCCATCAGTTGTAACAAATGTAGCATTTGGTGGGAGATGTTGACAGTGGGGCTGTGCATATGTGGAGCCAAGGGGGATATGGGAAATATCTGTACCTTCCTCCAATTTTGCTGTGAAACTAAAACTCTAAAACTAAAGTCTACTTAAGGAAAAAAAAAACCCATAATACTGATCTAATACAGTCTTTATGAGGGGATGTGGCCTGTGGTGTTGTGTGTCCAGGACTTCCCTCTTAATATGTACATATCCAAATTATACAAAATCTAAGCCTTAGCATTAGTAATTCACTAAGAAGTGAATCACAGAATTGGTGAGCTCCAGAGCTGGCAGGGTACAGACATCATCTTACCCTGACTTCTCATCTTACAGGTAGTGACTTCCAGGGTCACACTGCTGGAGTGTGACCAAGAATGAGGCCGAGTGGCAGAGATGGAATTAGACCTGAAACAGTTAAGCTCAGTGTTGGCAAGGTTAAGTTTTTAACCCTCTTTTCTTCAGTTGAATAACCTGATCCATTCTTTGGCACCAGGGGGTCCTGCCACCAGGAGCAGCACAGCCTGCTTCGTGGGGCCATCTTTGATGCAGGGAGTCAGAACAAAAGCCTATTATGTGCAGTCTTCCCCCCAAACAAGAATCACAGTAAAGAATCCTCGTGTCCAACATGGCCTTGCTTAAATAGGAGATTGTTTGCTTCATGAGTGCAGTGTCATCACTGTGTGCACCAATTAAACCTCATTTTGCAATGCCTGGGATTAGACTCACTGGCTTTAAAGAGCTGATCCTTTAACTTTACAATCATGAATATTTATTTGCCTGTAGTTGTGAAAACTGGGGAATTTGTGTTCAAAGTTTTGTGAAAATGCTGAAGTTTAAGCATTTATGTCATAGTATACAGATGGAATCATTTAAAGCTCTAGGACTCATATTAAATGCTTTTCTTGATTTTGTAATATTCATGTGTAGTATTCTCAATTAGCAAGTGTCAGAGGGCTTAAATTTTGAGTGATGTCTAAATTCACTGAATTTCAAGCGTTTCACTTAAAATGTTATCACAACTAAGTGGAGCCAACAGTTTATGCCCTATAAATATATGTTGATTAAATGACACTTATGTTACACACATAAACTTTAGTACACAGATGTAGGCAATGTGTTAACAAACCTTAGGAGAAGAATCAATGCTTGTAATCTGCTCATTATCAATAAACATCATCTATGTTATCTGAAAAGACAAAAATTTAAAAAGCTAAAGGTTTTGTAATTTTCCGGTTTTCTACTTATTTGCCCAAATGTGAAAGTTTGACAGCTAATAGTTGATGGCATCAGAACAGAAAGATCATCACGTTTCAGAGTGTTGATGGCCCCAGCCCGGGTGCACAGGGAGAGAGCTCGGGGAGGGAGTAGGGATCATGGCAGAGAGCTGACAGCACCATGTGCTGGTGCTCAAGAAAGCACATGATCCAGTCAGGCTGGAAGAGTTCATCTATTTCCTGAAAGAAGTTGTCTCTTCCCATGGAAGACCTGAACTGTTTAAGTTGGGATATGCATCTTTATGTAAGAGTTCTTACTCGGAAAGCCACTGTGGCCCTGGAAACATTTTTTTTGTAATGCAGAAAGCATTTTAAATTCATATTTAACTTTTTCCTTGTCCATCTTAATCTCTAATAATTCTCTCTGCATATGTACAAGTCTTTAAAAATTATAATGCATGTTACAGTTGTTTTAAGCTCTATATTTAAAAATCATATTTGATGTTTCAGTTTTACTTCTGATAATTTTGTCAATGTATCTCTGTGTTTTAAATTTCGCAGTGGAATTTCCAACATGATCGCCCCAAAAAGTGGTGTTATGTGCAGTTAAGTTTTGCTTGTTGAAGTTCCTGTATAAAAACCGTCCACCATCTTACCTTATTAACTCTAGCAATCTTGGTTCAAAAATCTTTGGATCCACTGAAATTTCACACAGACTTCTAAATTTGTTGCATGACCTTTTCATTTTAGTGCTATTTGTTAATTCAGATATTTTCTAGGGTGTTAGTAAACTGTGGAATTGTGGAGGTGGCAGCGAGCGTGCCCTAGTTTATTCATGAGCTTCTGTTCTGGGGAGAAGTGTCATTTTTCATGGTTGAGCTTCACATTTTCTCTGTCATACTCTGAGACCGGAGCAAGGTTTTTTGGGAAGAAGCAACCATTAAATGTACCTTGTCACCCTCAGTGTTTGGGTAGCTGAAGGTCCGTTTCCCTGAAGTCAGCATCCAACCCTTCACTCTGAAACAGCATGAAGCAGCAGCAGCAAGGTGTGGAATCTATCCTCCCAGTCAGTTGTGCGTGCTTAAGCACGTCATATGTCCGTACCTGGATTCGCACAAAGAAAAGAACATTAAAGGCACTGAGAGACCATTCCTGTTTCTGATGCAGTCGCGTATGTAGGTGGGTTGGGTTTCTATTGGTAACGAGTCTTGATCAGACCGGCTTTGACAGTGAGGGTGATGTGTTGGGCCCCTGAGAGAGGCCGTGCTGCTGTCCTGCCCTGATGGTACCCCTTCTGAGATGTGCAATGTGAGTGGAGGTCAGAGTGTCTTGTCCATCGGTACTTCTTCCTGCAGGAATGGAGGCTGTGTGCAGGAAGGGAGTCCCCTCTTGTTTATTGCCATAGCTGGGCAGGGGCTACGCTCGGGAGACACTTGCTGGGTGAAATGATGATTGAATGAGTGGGTTCATGAGCCTGGAAACTTCAGAAGTAGTACGGGCTTTGGGTTTGACTGTTTATTGGCTTAACACCACTGTCCAGCCCTGGGCTCTTTTTCTAGTTTGTCTTCCATGGTGCCGCCTCACCCACGGTGTGTTCCCATGTGGTCACCACGTAACTGTCGCAGCCCCAGAACATCCTCCACCACATTGCCCCCAGGCCTTGGGGGTGGGTTGGGGGAGAGCCGTGCCAGCCAGAGAACCAGCCCAGACCCTGCAGTCACAAGAATACCGGGCACTGGTTAGTTCAGGCCTGGGTCACCTGGGCCAGTTGCTCAGGCAGGGGCTGGGTCAGATTTGTGCTGCAGGGGAGGGTGAATATCGATGAAAAATATGCATATTATTAGCACAGCAGATGAGGAAGTGGGTACTAGATGGGCAACTTGAAAAGTCCACAGCAAGTTCCACATGCAGACCTGGGCTTACAGATCCGTTCTAGGTATTCCAGTCAAATGATGACTGTTGAAGTGGGCAAAATAATGAAATGGTCTTTGGACTAACTTAGAGTGGGTTGATCTAAAACAATCCTTCTTACTTTCTTTTAATAGTAATAATGACTTGCTTAAAGGATAATGGAGTTAGGAACAGGTTGTTGGAATCCAAAATTTTATTGTCCTAGGGGAGGATATCTATTATTGCAACCCACAAGAATTTTGATCAAACCAAAAGAGACAGTCTGGAGGCCTCTTCCTGGAGGAGGGGTGTAGCCATCACTGTCTATAGGACACTGAAAGTCGTCCTATTTGTGGATTGCTCCGTTAGTTATTGGACATACAGTTTTCCGCCAAACTATGTCCAGAGCTGCTTCTGGACATAAGCATGAAGTGCCGCTGGACACCGGTAAAATGGGTGCTGCAAACTGGCACACCTTTGCCTATGAATAGAGGGTGGTGCCGTTGGTGAGTCAGAACACTGGGTGTCAGTGTCAAATGGAAATTGCTGTTCGGATAAGCATAGCCGTTAGGTTCCTGACGACCTTTGCTGCTCGGAGACTTTCTCAGGAAGTGAGGGGTAGACCCACGCAGCATTGGTGGGAGCTTGAAACTGAGGGGTGACAGAGGACCACTGTTTATGTTCACTTAGGGCCCAGAGCCCGTCCTAGTGCTGCAGCCCATTTAGGATCACAGACGGTTATAAGGATGACCCTGATTTGGGAGCGGGATCTTGCTTCTAAGTTAGACAGGAAGGTGGATGTTAGTGTTTTCCTTTATCCGTAAAATTCTCTCACAGCCCCCCGCCATACACACACACCACCAAACTATGCTTAGTGAAGATCTTGCAGGGTCTCAGTGTTGTGCTTGAAATGTAAATTTCATATGGAGATGTAGCATGATTCCACTCATGTCATAATATTTCTTTTCAGCGAACTGCACTGAAGAGGTTTCTAGGTTTCCTTCCAACTTTTAGATGGCACCTAAGTGTTGCAAGACTTTCTGTTGACAAGCATGGTGAGATGGCTACTGATCAGTAATAGATGACCTCTTATGTCAGCACAAGTAGGGGTGCCTTGAGATAAATGCAGGGTAATGTAGATGTGTTTGTAAACTGTCAGTCAAAAGAAAGGGGGCATCTCTCTACTAGTGACAAATTTGCTTGGAGTATTGATTTTGTTTCAGCTCAGATGGAAAATGGTGAATGGCATTCAGTATAATCTTTCAAAAATCCATTTAGAAGGCATCCATATTTTGCTGTTTTCTTCCCCTTGCTATCTGGGTATAATGAGGAATTCTTTTTGTCATCATCACCAACCAGAAACTTGTATTGAGCACCTGTTCTTCTTGGGCACTATGGTGTGAACAGGTGGAATTGTCTCCTGTCCTCGTGGCCTCTCAGACCAGGTGTGAAGAGAAAGAAGATAGATTGTGGGAGGGCCGTGGGGAAGGAACATGGAGTTGGTATAGTGGGAAGGAAGCTTTACGGAGAAAAAAATTCATAGATACTAGGACTCCTCTCAACCCCTCTTCCTTTTGTTTGTTTTTTCGTTTAGCATTTCTGAAATGGGGATGCATTTTATGATCGAAGGGGTGTCATAGTTTAATTAGTGTATTTTTTTATCTTGCTGCTAGGTAGATTAATTAAAGGTGGGTAAATGTAATTAATACATTTGCCTTGAGTGGTAAGATTAGATTTGATGAATACAGTGATGCATGGAGAGGGAGAGAAAGGTATTCCAGGGAAAGAGAATGGACATTGCAGATGGGGACTTGTTTGTGGAATACAGAGCCATGGAGATGAGAATGGGAAGGGAGTGTAGTGCCCAGCTGTAGCGCAGAGTGGGACTGGTGGGATGGCTGAGTCCAGCACTGGACTGTTTCCATGGAGTCAGTCTCCACAGGGACTGGACTGACTGCCAGACCTGAATTTCTGCCTGCTTCTTTCTTCACAATCCCCAAGATGAGGAAAACGCCTCTACTGTGGGTGAATTATCGTCTAACAACCATCTCTGGAAACTGTTCTTGATAACTCTCTTTCAGGTTGGTGATCGCCTTGGACCTGGGAATTGGATCCACCTTGAGCCTTGCTTCAGGCTGTAGGTGCCATGCAGAATGGGATTGGATGTAGGATTGGTTTGGATGAAGGATTCGGGAGCTCACTTCAGGAGGTCACCTGACATCCAGGCCTTGTCAGGGACATGGTCCATGTGGCATCACCCTGTGATGCCCTCAGGAGGTCCTTTGTGAGTCTGTGAACTTGGACGTCATCCACTCAGACTCCTAAAACATGGGAGTAACACTGTGATTCTGTATCATGCTCAGAGTGCATTGAAGACCTGTACATCTGCTTATTCAAGACCTACAGTGCTTGCTGCCTGGGGTGCTTTCCAGGAAAAGGTTTGTCTCCATAGGCCAGTGGGTATATTTTCTATTGACAGAAAATAACTGGTGGCCTGTGTTTCCTTTTTTTGTTTAAGTTGCCAAGAAAACCCCTAAAGCATAATCGCCACCCTGTTGGAACTACACCATCTCAGGTCCGTCTATTCCTTCTGCTTCTTGTGTTTCTATTCTGTTGAGATGCTGAGTTAATATAATTCCTCTTAACTTCAGAATTGAATTTGTTTCCTATTTTTTTTTTTTAGAAAAAGTACATTGATAAGCTTGTGTTGCTGTTTAACCGGAAAGCCAGGGGTGTGCTCATAGATCTGGGAGAATATAGAACACACAGGGGCATGCAGAGTGACCGAGGCCCAGTGTCTTCTCTGTTGCTCAAGAATATGTCTGCTTTCCCATTCCACAGGCCTGGGGTGAGGTGACTCTGTGCTCCTTGAACAAGGTGCAGTTTAAGCCGAAGTGTGACTAGTAATCAACTTGAGGACGTGCAAGCTGATTTTAAGTAGGGACAAGGGACAGCTATTGAGTTCCTTGCACTTTGACACGCAGGAAACAGAGTCTGATGTTTAAAAATTCCTCCCTCCACTGGATTGTCGCCAAATTGGGCAGAATAAATGATGTCTTCACTGCTTTTCCAGGGAAGTGGGTTATAGGCCCATTATTAAACTTGGAAGACTTTCTTGAATCCCCCTCTTAGACTTGTTGACAAGCCTGACGTAACCAGGAGGACTCGCGGAAACCAACGTTCACCTTCATGTTACTCCTCACACTGTCGTCTTTGGATGGGCAGGCCCCAGAGAGCACTAGGGGATAGGACCCCAAGCCCACCAGTGGTTGAGAATAACCTTCCAGTGTCCTTTGACCTTAGAAGTGGAAGCTCTTCCTGTGGGTTAGGTATTCCCTGTGATGCATCCCCTCAACCCAAATCAGAGGAATCTAGTTTTGAGCATAAATATGTTCTTAATGTCATAGCTTTTATGGCTGATCTCTACATATGGGGCTCATTAATTTTGTGTTGGTTCATCGTTGGTAGATCCAGGAGTTTCTTGTATTGATGGTGAATATTTACCATCACGTATAGAGAAGGGAGTGACCTTTATCTTTGTACTGAAGTCAGATGAGAAACTATTGCTGTGGGATCCCTGGGAGGTGCTTAACAGCTCTTTTTAGGGTTGAGTTCTTTTTTTAGATATCCTAACATCTTTTAAAGCTGCTTCACTTACAGACTACACATGAAAATCATTCTTGGAGTAGAAAAGGATATACTTCAGCAGAGTAACTAATAACTATGTATATGTTAAAAATATCAGCCAAAAGTTACCCCAAGTGTTAACCCTTCTGTTTTGTCTTTTATATTCACTTATGATTATTTCAGTATCAAAATTTTTTTTTTTTTATGATTCCAGGATTTATTAAGTCTTACATGCAAAACATACTGCTAATTGCATTAGCAAAAGATCAATGTAAAAACACTCCACAATTCTGCAACGGTCAATTTAAAAAATTTTGTTCTAGTGGTTGAAAGGTCCGACCTCGTATTCTTGCCAGTGGGTAAGTTGTACAGAATTCATTAGCACGAGCGTGGGGTTTACAGAACCTCACAGACCCAAAGGAACATCGTTAGGCAGGGCAACACCGGGAAGCATGTGTCCACGGGGCGAGGCGAAGAGGGCCAGCGTTAGTCAAGGTGCAGTGGGGGGGATCTGGCAAGACAGCGATGTTAAGAAGGTTCATAGTTTAAGAATATCTAAAATATCTTAAAAACCGGAAAGCTGCAACACATGATTTTTACACCTAGTTACTAGAAAACTAAGGAAAGCACTTATTAGCTTTGAATAAAGTAAAATGAAAACAGGAATGCACTTTTTACTAATCTACAAAAGAAGTTTCTAGTGCGTTATCAGAAAGATTTTATAATACAAGGAGGCATATTGCTCATGAAGAAGGGTGCTATAAGAAAACCACGCACTAAGTTAGCGACTATGGGAATGACCAGTTCAAAGTGGAATTAAATGCCCGATTTCGGGCAGGGTGGCAGGCTTAGGAACGAGGAACGCTTCAGAGGACAGTTATGGATCATACCGACCGACCTTCATCGTCTGCTGCATTTGGCAGAAATTAACCTTTTAAAATGTTTACCCGTGACACTTTCATTCGGTTTAATTATTACGTGTACAATGTAGTGTAAATTAACCTCCACTTCATCATTTTGTCAAAATGCTGTCTTCATCCTTTGATCACATCCAATGTCCCGCACACTCCACCCCCGGGCACCCAGGGCTGGAGCAGAACGCTTCATGGGACAGACACGTGAGGCAGAGTTCTGTTCAGAATCTCAGCAAAGCTAACACTAATTTTTTTTTAAAAAGCTTGATCCAAAGAGCTGAGTTGTTACCCTCATCCCATCATGAGCTACAGTACAAGGTTGGGTCAGGAACGCAGGAACTCGTCAGGGGTCTGCGCTAACCCCGAGCCGAGGGCTCCAGAAAGGCGAAGGCCTCACGCGGTTTACTGCTTAGTGTTCTCAGCACAACGCGACTTAGTTCACAAGGTATTTTGGCAACTCTCAAGCAAGAACAGGGGCTTTCGAAAAATAAGGCTTTAAGAAAGCTGGTCATTTTAGGGCTAAATTTTAATAGAACGTGAAAGTTTGAACTCTTACACTTTAAACAAACAAAACCTAGAAATTACTGATTGGTTCAAAATGGTTTTATGGAAAAACTAATCTGTAACAAAAACTTGGCATTGAGTGCGAAGGCTCCACTGTTTCTGAGCAAAGCGTACAAAGGTTCCGAGGGGCGGGCGGGCGGGCGAGGGCGCGGCCGTTCACAGCAGCAGGCATTTCCTCTTCCTCTTCTTGACGGGAGGCGGGCAGAGAACCTCTCGATTAGCTTCATGGAACAGTCTTGAGGCCTCGCTGTGTGAGCGCCGAGCACTCCAGGTATTTGACAGCACCGATCTCCTTGGCCATGGTAGGCCCTGCGGGTAGGTGATGGGAGTCAGCTTCTTCTCCTTCAGTTTCTCGATCGTGTCCTTGTCATCCCTAAGATCAAGTTTAGTCCCCACCAGGATGATGGGAGTGTTGGGACAATGGTGTCGCACTTCAGGATACCACTTTGCACGGACATTTTCAAATGATGCAGGACTCACAAGAGAAAAGCAAATTAAGAAGACGTCTGTTTGCGGGTAGGAGAGGGGACGCAATCTGTCGTAATCTTCTTGTCCAGCTGTATCCCACAAGCCCAGATTCACCGGTTTTCCATCTACCATAACATTGGCAGAATAGTTGTCAAAGACGGTGGGGATGTACTCTCCGGGAAACGCATTGGTCGTGTAACTGATCAGCAGGCACGTCTTACCTACAGCTCCGTCTCCCACCACCGCACACTTGATGGCCTGCATCTCGGCCGCTCGCGGGGCCGCGGAGGCGAGGAGCTGCGGGCGCCAGGGTGCGGGGGGCCGGGGCCGCTGAGCACGCCGCCTCGCCCTCCGCCGACTCTCAGTATCAAAATTTTTAAAGGTTTTTGTGATAATTTTAATTATGGAAAAATTACTCTTAAAACTCAACTGCATTTATAACACTTTAAAGAACTAATTGGATTACATTATTTGTTAACTTTTCCTGGGGCATTTTGCATAGTTACATAATTAATCTTTATCTCTTTGCCAGAAATCAATTTGTGTGTGTGTGTGTGTGTGTGTGTGTGTGAGAGAGAGAGGAAGATTGGCCCTGAGCTAACATCTGTTTCTTTTTGCTCGAGGAAGATTGTTGCAGAGCTAACATCTGTGCCAGTCTTCCTCTAGTTTGTATGTGGCATGCTGCCACAGCATGGCTTCATGAGCGGTGTGTGGGTCTGCACCCAGGATCCAAACCTGTGAACCCCAGGCCGCCGAAGCAAAGCACACAAACTTAACCACTGCACCACCAGGCTGGCCCTCAATTCATTTTTTTTTTAGATCAGAAACCTGAAATGAAACATTCCTTTCCATTAAGTGGTATTTAACTATGTGGCTATCAATTTGTGAGTGTGAGAACAAGATTATCTTGTATCTTTTGGGATAATTTTTACTTAACAGTGATACTGCTAAATGTTAAAATTATGGAACAGTTCGTTTCTTTGGAAATTAGTATTTGTATATTCACCAGGTGGGAGCTGTTGGAAATGTGGACATGAAAAAATTAAGTCGCATTCATTTCGTACAGAAAGAAGATGTTAAAAAACCACTTTTACTTTTTGCCACCCTGTGGTTGCTTAGCTACAGAAATGAGGTCATCACGGGTACTAGACTCTTGTCTCTTTCACTTCCACAATCAGAAGAAATACTCCTTAGCAAGCACAGGCGTCTACAGTTCCGACATTTAGACTCCTGAAGATCAGTCTAGTGGAGTAGATGATGACATTGGTGAGTGCTGGCATTTATCATGTGGGATTGCTACCCCAGATTGGGCTGCTGGAGCGAGAGCCACCAGGCCCAGAGGGCCTGAGACCTGCATCCTCTGGAGCGATGAGGACAGAGAAGAAAATGCAACAAAGAAGCAGCAGTGCCTATGAGGGTTAGAGCCTGGGAACGAATAGTAGGGGCAGGTAGACACCTTCGAGCTAATCTGTGGAAGAAGCCAAGGCCTAGAAGGACTGGGACAGTGAGTGATGTGGCCCCTAGAGCTTGAGAACTCTTGTAGTAAACAGACATTAGCAGAAACTGCCCACAGGGAGGTTGTGAAGCTTTACTGGACAGAGATGGGAAAGATGCTCTGAGAGCTGTGCTGGCTGCCTGCAAGTGGGGAACACTTGACCTGCTCAGTTTCCTCGATTGGCTGGGGGTCTGTGTCCTGAAACACAATGAGCACATCCGCGGACATCCGCTTTAGTAAGCATCTGGAGTGAGGTGGCTTCAGCGAGGGTAATACACTCTCCCGGCTGGAATATGTGAAGAGAAGATGTGAGGAGACTAAGTACAGCCGCCCTTCCGGATCTGTGGGCCCTGTAGCTGCAGGGCGAAACGATGGTTGTGTCTGTACTGAAGATATACAGACTGTTTTTTCCTTGTCATTATTCCCTAAGCAATGGGGTATAATGACTGTTTATGTAGTATTTACATTGTATTAGGTATTATAAGTAGTCTAGAGATGATTTAAAGTATATGGGAGGATGTGTGCATGTTACATGCAAATACCAGGCGATTTTATATAACGGACTTGAGCATCCTTGGGTTTTGGTATGGAATCTCCCGTGGATATGGACAGATGACTGAGGTTCATCAGCATTGGCAGGTTTCTGTGATGAAATTGAGCATGTGTCACCCAGTGAATGGGACAAAGTGACTTTTCTTCCCTCTGATGTGTCCAGTGTTCACATTATTCCTGCCCATATGTGGAAAAGAGAAGGCGTGACTGGGCAACTGGGTCCTTTTCATGTTTTCCAGTTATGTATTTAGAAATTTATGGGTTATGTACATCCTACATCCGAATTTTTGTATTATTAAGCTTGTAAACTTTTCAAACACTTATTTTCCCCATGGGGGGAAATACAGAGCCACAGAGCATGGCTTCCACATAGCTTAGCTTCCTTCCATGACGGGTGCATGGGGAGTGAAATCCTGTTTTCACCATCAGTGTTTGCAAATGCATGTCTCTGTATAAAATTTTGTTTTTCTTGAAAGTTCCAGTTAGATCCTTTTACTTAACTAGATATTTAAAAGTGTTGTGCAAATGGACCTGCCAGCTGCTATCATGAGTGAACATGGGTTTTGGGTTTGTTTTCCTGTGATAGATATTCTATTAGTGTAAATATTTGTATGAATGCTGAACACTGGGGGTGGTGTCATTTTTCTGCTTTTCATTTTCCTCTAGGTTCTATTTAATGACTTGCTTACTGTCAGAGTGTAACAGGCACAGTGCAGAGTGAGGATGACAGGCCACAGTGGGTACAGGCTTCGTGAAGATCAGCCTTTGGTTGAAACCCTGCGTAGGTGTCTGTTGCTTTTGAATAAAATTAAGTGACATTTCCATTCTCAAGGGAGACATATGCACACAACAAAACAACTGTCAAAAAACAAACCTTTTTTTTTTTTGAGGAAGATTAGCCCTGAGCTAACATCAGTGCCCATCTTCCTCTACTTTATGTGTGGGACACCTACCACAGCATGGCATGCCAAGCGGTGCCATGTCCGCACCCAGGATCTGAACCGTCAAACCCCGGGCCACCAAGAAGCGGAACGTGCGAACTTAACTGCTGCGCCACCGGGCCGGCCCCCCAAAATGAACCTTTTAGCTTACCGAGGTCCAGCAAATTTAGTTTGCAAAGTTGAACTTTTTTCTTGGAAGTCATTTATCAATAACTTTTTTTCCTAGAAGTCATTAATTCAGTAGTATAAGTTTAAATATATTTGCCTAAAACTCAGCACAAATTATAAAACCAATAGAATATTGATTTAGGTGTATGGCCCCTGAAGGAATAATACCCAGTATGCATAACATATTGGATACATGTGCTTAGAAAGCACAGAGTAGGACCACTCTTAAAATACACGTTTTTAACATACACTTTGGTTAGTAGATTTGCTCTACATTTGTAAAAACTCACAGTAGTTCTTAAGTAGTTTAGGGCACATATGAGTACATGTGTATGTGTAAACATCAGTGTTTTTCTCCCTCTCTTTAAACAAGACATCAGCACTCTTCTATACCAGTGTTAATAGTAAAAAACTGGTTTGTTTCATGATTAGAGGTCAATTTTCAGAAAATCCTTTTAATCTTTGTAAATTTAATTTACCTTAATAACATGCTTCTGGGACAAAACAAAACAAACAAACCAAGAAACACAAATGTTTGTGGACTGTATTGTAAATTTTCAATGCCACGTGCCTTAGGAAGGTAACGTTCACAAACAGAAAATGTAAAAGGGCCGTTTAGGGGCAGCTGATAAGAAAGCACTGGGGAAGAGCAGGGTGTGGGTCACCCGCACCTGGCCCATGCTTCATGGACATTGTAAGTGGCGGCTGCACTCTGCCTGCAAGATTGGGGGGAGCCCAGGAACAATGGGCAGGGATGTCACTGCTCCTTACTGGGTGGCAGGACAGAACACAGCCACAATTGTAGGTAGAAACTCTAAAAGACATAGACCCTGTTTGTTGTGGCACAGAGGTTAAAACCAAGTTTAACTTGTCCTTAGAATGAATGATATATATGTCCTGAAATATGTTACATTTGATAATTTTTAAAGCGATTGTGTGTGTGCGTGTGTTCAGTTGACATTCCCTGCAGGGAGATGAAGCAGTGTCTTCACACCTACATTGACTGACCAGGTAATCAGCCCGGAGAGGTCTAATGCCTAGTGCAAGAGAACTTCACTGTGGGAGCTGGGCAAGCCTCACAGTCCTCTTTCCACCCTACACATTTCTCTAAAGAATACACAGTTGTAAGTCTTTTTAAAAATTTTTTGATGAGGAAGATTGGCCTAAGCTAACATCTGTTGCCAATCTTTCTCTCTTTTTTTTTTCTCCCCAAAGCCCCAGTACAGAGTTGTGTATCCTAGTTGTAAGTCCTTCTATGTGAGATGCCACCACAGCATGGCTTGATGAGCGGTGTGCAGGTCCATGCCCAGGATCTGAACCAGGGAACCCTGGGTTGCCAAAGCAGAGCGTGTGAACTTAACCACTACACCACTGGGCCAGCCCCCACAGTTCTAAGTCTTTATGAAATCATAAAAATTAGGAATCCAGAAGAAGTTTTCTTAAAAAAAAAAAGTAAATGGCATGCTTTTTCTCTTTCTACTTTCCTGTGTAGGGTAAGCAATAGAAGCATATTGGTTTGGAATCAATATTGTTGGTTATTTCACATTGAATCTAAGATTCTTTGGTAACAGAATTTTTCCTTACAAAACAAGGACACAAAATCTTTCTCAGGTATAACTGTTCAGTCTGCCAGCCCCCCATTAGCTAAGCCATTGGAAGTGCGGTCTGTAGGGGCTGAAGAGGTTCTAACTGTGAGGGGTTTGCAGATAGGGCTGCACTCATGTGTATACAAGAGCACTCTAGAAGCAGACCCTACGACTCCATGGCACCCTGTGACCACTTAGAAAACCTCTCCCAGCAATTTCTTTACTGATAAGGCTTGCTTTTTACCACCCCCTGGCGGCTGGCTGAACAACAGCCTCCTGCAGGATGGCTGCCTGCTCTTAGGATGTTTGTGGGGCCAGCAGATGCTGTTGTTCAGGACATTGGATTCGAGGAACAGCTGTGCATGTGTATGTGTTGAGTATCTATAAAGATTTACGTGCATCTTAAACTTCTCGGACGAGTGAGTTGATATTGAAAATATATCTAGAAGAATAATAGATTTGACTATGTTACGCTTAATATCCAGGAGAAAATACTAGGTTTTGATGAAGTAGCTCTAAAGAAAACAGGAATGGAAAGAGTGGTGTGTTTTTTGCGTCAACATGACTAAGAAACATCCTGGTCATTCTGCGCCACCATCCCAGAATTACTAGAATGTCGACATTGGGCCAATGTAAACACTATTGATCTTTACAAAAGGTTTGATCCGGCAGCCTCACAGCAGATGAATAACTGTGCTGGGTTTAAATCCGCACGTACATGGAGGCATCTGAAACATTCAGCTATTATTCATACTGAGCTATTCATATTCAGCTCTTAGGGTGTAACTGCTTGCTTTCTCCTTGTCCTTCTAGACTTTTGTCTGCATTTCAATGGAAGAGTTTTTGTTTAGTTTGTCTTTATTGCTCAGTAGGCTCTAATGTTTAAAATACCAGCTACTGTTTCAGTAGTGCTGTCTCCACACCTGTCCTGCACCATGGGAGAGCAGAGTAGAGCGTTACGGAAAACAGGAGAATCTGAAAGAGGGAAATGTCATTGTTGACTGGCACATGGCAGTGCACCTTCTTGAGTAGTACCTGTGTATTCAGGGTAAATGGGAAGTTTAGGAAAGAGAAAAGTTGAGTAAAATAATGGTTTTAAAAAGCATAGCAAACAAAACCAGAGCTCGATACTCTAGAACACAGAGCAGGGGTCTTGGAGATGACAGATGTGGGCCTCAGTCTGGTTTTCTCACTTTGCATCTCCAAAGCCTGCTCTCCTCATCTCTAAGTCGGGATGATCACATGAAGCTTCCGTTGCCCAGTTTGCTGCTGTTGAATGGAGCCAGTGCATGTAAATACAGTGTAGTGCCTTGGAACCTAAGGAATTCAGTAAATATTGATTTTCATTAATGTTTTAAAGATGCCGAAGAAAATGGTTGCTACAGATAAATCTATTAGATAGTTACACTACTGCATGTGAAAGTGGTAATTTGGCTTTTAATTTGCCTGGTACATTGCAAACTCACACTTAATCCCAGGGTTCCTCAGTGCTAGGCACACACGTGTGTTGTGTTTGTTGTTCCCTTCTCTTCTGTTCCTGTAGAATCAAGAACTCTGGCCCTGGAAGCATCTTTCCTCTAGACACTCACCATGAGGAAAGTGAACTGCCACAGTGGATGCCCAACACGGATGGGAGAGCATCTCCATTTGAGTTCACTCCGGGCTGTTGTCTGAACTTGGAGTAAAACCATGGAGCTTGCAGGAATCCCATCTTACCAGCTGGCCATTCTTCAGACTCTCCTCCCGAAAATGTGCCCCATCCCACCCCCAGTTTATCTTAGGACTGCCTTCCAGTTTTCTCCTCATATGTCTGCTCACCTATTGCGTTATCTCAAGTTACTGATCACTCATTAACCAGATGATCTGCTATGCTGATGGCCACTGAGATGAATCTGACTCCTTTTGGTAGTAAATGTTTTACTGCTTCTAGGTCATGCCTTTATTCAGAGAAGGGAACCTGCAGTGAGCCCTGGAGTAGGGGGTCCTTCAGGATTTCCCACAGCTCCTGCCATGGTGATTGCATCCAGTTGGTGCACACTAAATGACATTTGAATTGAACTGAATTGACTAGTGGTCGACCTTGTGTAGCCCCTGTCTTGATTGGCCATATCTATCCTGGGGAACGCCCTCTCTCCATTACTTTGTGGATGAGGATGTGAACAGCATGAGCAGAGACTGTCCTGTGGTGGAGCCAGTACAGGAGAGGAGGGGAGCAGTGCCATGTCCACTGGCGTACCTGCTCACCAGAGGATGTGGAGATAGAGTTTTGGAGTCCTTCCTGAGGCCCCAGGAGGGAATCCAGAGAGAGTTAAATGGAGAATGGCCAGGCCTGGCTCTTCCACCTGAGAGAAGGAGTGTAACAGTGTCTTCCTGTCGCCCAGATTTCTGAGCACAAAGTAAGGATCATGTCTGCAAACTTGAATGCATGTGGTCATTGAGTCATTCAGCAAGTGGGGAACAGGCTATGTTTGGCTGAGTTCCCACCTTTAGGAGCTGACTTTTCCCCATCATGTGTGTTTGTGGTGATAGATACCATCGTGCAGTTCTGTCAGGAGCCATTGCAGTGTGGTCAGGAACGTGGACTTGAAGTCCTGGGAAAGGCCTGGGTTGAGTCCTAGCTGCACCTGGGAAAGGCCTGGGTTGAGTCCTAGCTGCACCACTTACCCATTGATCTTGGAACAGCTCCTTAATTTCTCTGAACATCAGTTTTCTCATCTGTGGG
The DNA here is from genome assembly GCF_041296235.1 of Equus asinus. Classification (NCBI taxonomy): domain Eukaryota; kingdom Metazoa; phylum Chordata; class Mammalia; order Perissodactyla; family Equidae; genus Equus; species Equus asinus. The sequence goes on from NC_091818.1 coordinate 45,789,853, forward strand.
ACAAGGTAATCACTTACGTCTGAAGGTATTGATGCATATGAAGACTCCTGGCTCAATGAGAGCACTCCATAGTTGAGTTTTCCACCTCCTTCCTCTTTCCCACCTGCCTGGCTAGTCAGTATTAGTGGGTTTGAATAGTAGGTTTACGGAATCAGGAGAAACTAACGTGGAAAGAGGTCCCTGAAATAGGGCAATGAGGGGGGAGGAATGGAGCCCCTGTGTGGTGATCTATGGGGTGGCCAGTTGGCACCTGCACCATAGGTTGTCTGCCCTATTTGAGAATGAACCCTGGTTTTATATTCAAGCATCATGACCGTCCTTGCCAAGAAATACCATGAGTTGTCTTTCTCCTGTTTATCAAATGTGGATTTTCACAGGGATCCCTGGTGCGAGTTGGTTCAGAGTATGGGAGGCTGGATGTCGGGCTTCTGGCTGGGAGAAGTTGAAGTAAAAGGGCGGAAAGGTGGTACCCAGGCCTGCACAGACTGGACGTGTAGGAGGGAGTTCCCCTTTGTGTCCTACCCTGCTAACTGGGCTCTGGGACTGGGAAGTTGACCCTCATGTGGGATGGTTGGGGTGGAACAGTGTTCTCCAAGTCAAGCAGCTTAGGTAAGTAGCCTGGGATCTTCTGTCTCTGGCTCACCTCCTCATGGCTTTTCTCTCTGCCACTATGGCTCGTGCAGCAGAAACTACGGTCCTGGACTAAACCGTACAGAATCTCGAATCTATAACCCTTGAGCCTCCGCATATGTTGCATGTCTTGGTCCTTATAAACTGTAAGAATTTCTGGAATAATCTAAGATATGTAGGATGTGCGTGAATGGCTCTTCCCGGGCAGTTTGATGTTCGGATAGCAACGAAACAAGCATCTGTAGCATCCTTCTTACTATTGGCAAAGCAAATGGTCTTCTAACTGTGAGTATAACCTTACTATGTGTAGCACATTACCATCCACCATTTGCCCGAGGACCTGCCCCCTGACGACGTAAGAGACAAGCCCATGGGACTGGCCCTCTGCTGGACCCTGTGGAGATTTTTTCTGTCAAGAGCTTGAAGGCTCATTGGGAACTGGAAAGAACTTGCCCTAACGGTAACAACACAGAGCAGCTATCGCTGGTGAGCGCCTGTTCTCCGCCAGGTGCCGTCCTCTGCAGTTTTGGTGTGTCACCTTATTTAATCCCCACAGTGCCCTGTTAGGTAAATGTTCCTAAGTCTATCCCCTTTATGTACCAGGAGATTGAAGTTTAGGGACATTGGCTGTAGGAGAGGAGGAACAAAGTGACAAGAGAAGGGAGCACAAGGACACACGTGGAGGAGGGACAGGAGCCCTGACCCCCAGCCCAGGTGCATCACACACAGACTTTGGGGTCTGGACGTGATGAAAGGGTTTTGGGGAGAGGGTGGAACCTGACAGAAATGGATAGGATTTGGATATCCTCAGAAAAAAAAAAAGCAAGATTTCCAGTTGAGAATAACAGCTCAGTGTGGCTGAGTCAGGGCAGTGAGCAGGCTGGGCCTGGACCAGAGAGTCCAAGCCCATGGGGCAAGGTGTGCGGCAGGCCTCCCTGGTGAGGAGATGGGAAAGAAGTGGTGCTGATGGTGGGATGAATGAAATCTGCCTGGAAATTTGCTTTCAGTTTGTTTTCATTCTGTTTCTTTTAAAATGTAAGCCAGTCCTTGGTTTGTTCTGTTTCTTTTAAATGTGGGCCAGTCCTTGAATTTGGTTGCCTCAGGCTGCTGGTGACGGAACAGTTTTCTGATGGGGAAATTGAGGCTGGAGATCAGGGAGGTTTCCCTGGGCGCCTGAGGCAAGTAGAGAAGATAGCTGATTCAGTCTCCTTGGGAACAGTGTGGCTAGTTCTTGTGTCCACCCTGGAGAAGCAATGATATAAAGAGTTAGAATGTTGCACAACCCACCACTGTTGCTTGTTATTAACGATTGTCCAGGAGACCTGTAGAAGTGTGAAGATGCGGTTGGCAATGTTAAGGTTTGCCGCTTCTCCTCCGTGACCGGGATGGTGGGCCACCTTCACACACAGCTGAATCAGAGTCAAGCTTCTCAGCATCTGCTGGGATCATTCAGGTCAAGATGAGTCAGTCTCTGATTTCCTTCTTAAAATACTTGCCATAAAACATTTCACAGCTTGTGCTTTGGGAAGGTGTACATATGGCTTATAGACGTCATGGATGGAGGGCACTTGGTTGGTGTCCAGGTTAAACACAGACACATCTGGAGCCAGCATGGTGTCACTGAACAGAACCCTGGGTCTGGGGGTCAGGTCCTGGCCTGCCGTGAGCTTGCAGTGGCCTCGGACACCTGAACGCACTGTCTCCGATTCAATTTATGGAACAAGACACGATGGGCTCTAATCTCTAATCTTGGATCCTCTGTAATAGAGTGAATCTGTATGTGTGAATACCATATATACACGTGTAGTTTTTCAAAGGAAGAAGGGCTTTTGAGAAATACCCGAAAGATTTTTAAAGTTTTTGAGGGAAGCCAAAGTAAGACTGAAAATGTCAGCAGTTAGTCCTGGCACGGTGCACACGGGCACACAGCCGTGATCGTTTCTGATTTTGTGTAACCGAGTGGGTGTGGGGTGAATCTGGAGCTAGAAACTCATTTCCTGGCCATGAAGTGAGAACTCTGAGCAGCTCACCAACAACTTTGAGCTTCTGGGGCTCGCAGCTGAGCTGGCAGGTGAAAATGCGTGCTAGGAGGCACCTCGTGTGGGGTGGGCATCCTCAGACATGGGTGCGGAGCACTTTAGAAGGTTTGTGGTGTTGATGCGTGCAAGCCCAAGCCCCTCATGAGGACTGTGTTGTGGCTTGTGTTTATGCCCATTTAGTGCAGCTCAGCTCTTTCCAGGGAAGAGCAGAAAACCACTGACTTGTAAGCAGGAAGAATGCTGCTGACAAGTGCTTTTCTGGGAGCTGATTAGAACCCATAGGCCTGATGTCCCCTACCAAGATGCAGCTGAGGCTGGGGCCCGTCGAGCAGTAGAGGCAGACATTCCTGGAGGCAGAGAGGGCTGGGCAGTGGCTGGGCCTGCAAAGGCCTGTCCCAGGGAGCTCCTCCCCCTCTTTCAATGGTCCCTGATCCGTACCTTCTCCCCCAGAAATTCCTAGGCAATTCTCTTCTGGTTCGTTTTCAGCATATCGCCCAACGCCCTCCATCCAATTTAAGATGAAATACACTCTGCGACTGTGTTTTTGGGTGAGTCTTGTGGTTGGTAGAGCCAGCAGTGCCTGTCGGCTCCACTAGGGCCATGACCATGCTAGACTTCAGCCATGGGAACCACATGCATGTGGGGCCACCAGACCCTGGGGACCCAACCCAGGGACAGTCCTGATTGTCACGGCATGCTCTGAAGTGTAAACCAAGGAGGGCACATCTGCAGGGCCTCGTCCTGCCCAGGAAAACGGAGCAAGAATCCCGAGAGGAAGCCCATAGATGTAGGTGCTCTTTAACCACCCCACAGGACATTCATCAGGGTGGGAGGCTTTAGCTGGGACAGGCAAGCATGGAGTCACCTCAGTAGCCCCCAAATAACACAAGCCTACGTGGCCTGAAGGTCGTTTCTCTCCATCAGTCATCTTGTTAAGGCAGAAGGACTGGATCTTAGCCCTAACTTTCCGTTATCTGTGACCATCAACAAGGCTCTGAATTTCCCTTGACCTGCCTCATCTTTCCAGTAGATGGTATGTGACAGCATGAGGCTAGTGATTTTCAAAGGTCCTCTTTCTGGGCCTCATGGAGTAGACACTGCACCTTTCTAGCTTTTCATTATCTTTATGGGTAAATCTAGGCTCAATCTTGTTAGATCAAAAACATAAAGAATTCATGGTAATAGTTTCATTTTCAAATGAAATGCATTTCCATATTTAAAAAATTTAATTTTGTAACAGTTTAGAAAAGTGGCGGCAGTAGTAGAGAGTTCCCATAGACTCCATGCCCAGTTCCTCCTGCTGACATCTTACCTGAGTACAGCTCACGTGTCGCACTCAGCAAAACTGATGCATTATCATTACTCAGCAAGTAATGATGCATTAAAGACTCAGCAAAACTGATGCCTTATTATTATTTTTTTTTTTTAAAGATTTTATTTTTTCCTTTTTCTCCCCAAAGCCCCCCAGTACATAGTTGTATATTCTTCGTTGTGGGTCCTTCTAGTTGTGGCATGCGGGACGCTGCCTCAGCGTGGTCTGACGAGCAGTGCCATGTCCACGCCCAGGATTCGAACCAACGAAACACTGGGCCGCCTACAGCGGAGCGCGCGAACTTAACCACTCGGCCACGGGGCCAGCCCCAACTGATGCCTTATTATTGAATAAGACGGTACTTTTTCTGATTTCCCAGAAGCCCTTCCAGAACACCACATGCCATTTAGTCATCACATCTCCTTAGCGCCTGTGGGCTGCGACAGCATCTCAGTCTTTTCTTCTTTTTGGTGACCTTGACGGTTTTGAAGAGAATTGGTCATGTGTTTTCTAGAATGTCCCACAGCTGGATTTGTCTGATATTTTGCTCACAATTAGACTGGGGTTTGGGTTTGGGGAGGAAGACCACAGAAGTGAATACCCTCTGTGAGGTCATGTTAGGGCATGGCTTAGTACCCTTGACTTACGACTCTTTAGGTTGACCTTGATCACCTGCCTGAGGTTGTCTGCCCGATTTCTGCACTCAGAGCTACTCCTTCCTCCCCTCCTCACTTTTCTCTTTCTTACGAAGTTGGAAGCAATTTTACCATAGGATCCAGCAGTTGGGCACTGAGGTATTTACCGAGCTGATCTGCAAACTTTTACCCACACAAAACCTGCATGCGAATGTTTATAGCAGCTTTATTCATAAACACCAAAAACTGGCTGAGATACCCTCAGTAAGTGAACGGATGAATAAACTGCCATGCCCACACAGTAGGAGAGTGTCCAGCAGTAAAAGGGAATGAGCATCTAACCAGAAACAGGGATGGGTCATAAGTGCATGTTGCTAAGTAGAAGAGGGCAGTCTGAAAAGGCCACATACTGTGTGATTACAGTTACGTGACATTGTAGAAAGGCAAAACTATAGAGGCTATAAGTAGACCAGTGCATTTTCATTTTTTAAAATGGCCTTTCCTTTGACTTTTAAGTCATTGTATTGTGAGCCTTAAGTCTGTGCATGAGGAAATCTGTTGAGGATTAGAAGAAACTAGAGTTAAATTATCAAAAATGATACAAGTTAATGCAATTTTGTATGTAATAATGGCTTCTGGAATATGAGGTAACATTAAGCTCAGAGTAAAAATAAAATCTTCCTTTTCCCAAAGAATCGTGTTGTCCCTTGTAGAACCGTGGATTGCTCTGACAATCTGTGTTAGCCCTCTTTCTTACTCCCGTAAGCTTTCATCTTTGCTTGAATTTCTAGTAGCTAACATTACATTTAAAAAAAACACTGAACTCATTATCTCCTCCCTAAATGTCACTTCTTTACGAACATGGGTGTCTCATGTCCCAGCCCCTCAGTCTGCCCACTTGGGTCAAGTCAGATGATTTGGTGAAGGCGTGTGCATAGGAGCCTAGCTCTGATCTACCATCTGACTTTTGAAAGAAGTCTTCTCTCAGGCTGGGACTGCTTTCCGTGGGCCAATATCCTGCTGACTTGAGGTCTGAGATGTAGTTCTGGGGCTGGTGCGGGATAAGTGCAGCTGCTGCCCGAAGAGCGTATCTGGGATGTCTGGGCCATGTGTACGCGCCACCATGTGCAGGGCTGGCAGGGGGAAATTTGTTTTTTCTATAAAGAGGAATGCAGGACTCACGAAGGTGTTACTCAGGAATCAGTTTTCCTGATAAAATCGCAATGGCAGAACGTGAGTGAGTCTGTGGGCACTGTATGAATGCTCAGAGCTCTGGGGGCCGTTCTGGGACCTGACAGTGAGGTGATTGAGCACGGAAGTCAACACAGTGTTAATGCTGACGAGGTCAGCGTGACCTGAGTGTGGAGTTTGGTGTTGGGAGAGCCGGTGATCAGCTTGTTGATGAGGAGAAAGGCCAGTCCCCGCATTATGTGGTCATGCAGCCCAGCCAGCTGGGGACGTAGGCTCAGGTTCCAACTCCCAGTGTCTGTCTTCTTGATCACAGCGCACTGTCAATCCAGAGGCCACAGATGCCATTCACAGCAGGTTTTGAGAGGTTACAGTTTTAAGCAATAATTTAAAGAAAAGGATGGGTATAAACTTAGTGGGAGAATATGTAAGACCTTCCGAGTGGCAAACTGGCCAGCTGGGCTGGGACAGTCGGATGTGCAGGCAGAAGCTCACTGAGGTCTGGGGGGAGACGGGGCATCAGGGAAAGTGAGGGGATGGGACCTTGCATGTCCGGGAGCTTTCAGTCCACTTCTGAGATCGCTTCCATCTGGAGAGTTGGAGAAAAGAGTAACGTTCTGTTAATGCTGTGCTAGGATGATGCTTTATTTCAAAGTATTGCTCTTGCTGTTTTATGGGCCATTTCATGGTAAGTGCAGCTTGCAGCCCATGTGTAAATAGCCAAGTGGGTGACCCTCTCTGCACCTCTGTGGAGCTAAGCTCTTGGGAGGAGAACTTCTCAATAAGCCTGGATCAGACCCTCACTGATTTGTGATTATGGGCAGATCACTGCTCTGAGCCTCAGTTTCCCAGGAGCTGGTCAACAACACTGACCTTGCATGGTGGTGTTGGATTAGTGGAAGCACTTGCAGGATGATGCCTGCCGTCAATCAATGGGAATGATCATCATCAACGTGCTCAATGAATGTTTAAGTTAATCGGCATCCGGCACCCATTCGTTTATTCAGTATGTATCGAGGGTTTATTACAGGAACATGTTGGTGAATAAGATTTCCACCCTTAACCTCTCTGGGTCTCAGTTTTCTTAACTCTAAAATGGGGATGGTAGTACCTTCCACAGTGTTGCTGGGAAGATGAAGTAAGTCAAAAGATATAAAGTGCCTGTGAAAGCCCTTGCAATACGTAGATGGTGGTGACCTCATCATTAATGCGGCCTTTAGTGTGTCAGAAACTTGGTAGCATGCTCACACTTTTTTTTAAGTTAATGTATTTCCTTGACTTAGTGTTCCTTTCCTTTGCAAATGATTAAAACAGAAAACTTGAGGTTGATCAAGCACTTCAGGGGAAGTTCTACTTTGTGGAGGCTAGGACTGCTGAGTTTGGGTTCAGACTGGCTGGACTGGAACCCCCGCCCCCACCGAGCGGTTCTGCAGCCTTCCTCTGAGCTCCAGCCCTCTCTCCTATAAGGAGAGTTCTGACAAGCACCGCTGGGATTGCTGTGAGGCTCAGAGAAAACAACACACAGGAGGCGCCCACAGCTGCAGTCCTCGTTTTGTGTAGGGGGTCTGTCAGGGAAGGAGAGTGGTGGAGCCCAAGGTCCTGACTTGTGACTATAAGGTGCTCACAGGTATGTTTCGATCTCAGGTCCCAGGGCATCTGAAGTAATCTGAGATGATCAGGATCCAGTTAAAGATAATTACTTTTGAATTAATTTTCATAACTCCAGCTGCTATAGCCAATCCTAAGATTTTACTGGCCTAATTTGAATTCATGTGGAATTCCTGGCCGGTGGGTGGCCTTAGGCATGCATGCAGGACCAGGTGCTGATGGCCTGTGGTTCTGCCTGCCATCCTCTGATGGTCTCTGCATTCAGCCAATGTGGGGAGGGACCAGGTGGAGCTGGCACAGCAACCATCGTGACGTGACCACCTGTCCCATGATGATGACTGGTCTCATGGCCACACCTGATGCACCTGACTGAAGGAAGCTGGACCACAGTCCAATTGCATAGGAAGAAGAGAGACTAGGTTTGTGACTGGCCGGTCACCAAGTAGAGGGGAGATTTGACGACTCTGTCAATTGTTCCGCAAAACCCAAAGACAGTGAAGGCACTTTGTGCTTCTCTGCTGCCTTAACTGTGGCGGTTGTTGGGGTTGGGTGGGGAGACGAGGTTCATCTCCTTTCTGAGTCCACATCTGCTTTAAGCAGCACTGACCTTCTTGTCTGTTGGGCCAATGTGTGACTCCTTTTTGGAGTAGGTAGCCCTTTCTTCTGTCGGTTCTTAGTGCCACTGTCCATTTCCCAGGAGAGGAGAACAAGGACTCGGTGACATTTCCCTAAAGTCAGCAGGGATGAGAAACATGAGTCCACAACTGCCCTTCCTCATCCACAGCTGCTTTTCCTCTTTTGCATCTCTCTGGTCTCTTTGCTATTTCATGCCTTTTGCCTTCTCAATTGCTTACCTCAGTTTTTTGGACATTTTTAATATTTTTACAGACTTTTTTTTATAGGTACTTTCCTTTCCTCTGCTTGTTTTCTTTTCCCAGTTCTCACCACTTACAATTTTATAATGATCCATTGTGCATTCATGTCGCTTTCCCCTCAAAACCACAAATTACTGTAATTGGAGCTTGATATTAGAGATGCAAGGTAGAGCCCTTGTGCAGAGGAGTACCGAGCTCTCGAGTACGCTTCACGATGTACTCGAGTCAGTGTCTCCGTGTTCTTCCTGAACTTTTTGTTGAATTTACTTCTTCATGTGGTGCTTTCATAAGTGTGTTTTTAAATAGTGTGTGTATTTATATGTGTGTTTGTGAGTGCTGCAGGGGCTTGGCCAGCTGAGTCCCTGCCACGGCAAGGTAGCGTGTCTTCAGCATCGCTGCTCCAGTGACCAGGCACGTGTGTGGGCACGTGGAACAGCATCAGGAGTCGAGTGCTCCTCTTCTGTCCCGGAACACCATGTTTCCCAGTGTTCTGTGGTTTACACAATAATTACTGTGGGGCTCGCCTAATGAGATGTAGTACTTTTAAAGGCTTGAATTAAAATCTTCACTGTTTTATCCACTTTCCTCGTGGAGTTACTGGCTCCTGCTCACTGTAGCCAGACTGCCAAAGTGTCAGTCAACCTGGTCTTTCCATGAGAGCGAATTTCTAATATATGTTTCATTAGAGGGTTTTAAAAATGGTGACTACATTTCATTAGCTGTCTTTTCCTGTAAAATGTCAGGAGTTCATAAATATACTTGATCCAAAGAAAATCGCTTTTTTTAAAGGTTTTTAATTTAACCACATACATACTCATGTGCACATGCACACACGCAGATGCACAGACACTTTTTCTCCCCGGGACTTTAAACTTTTTAAAATTTTAGTAGCACCCTTTATAAGGCTCTGCTTTGTTCAAAGATGGGGTGGGAAAACAGTTTCTGCCGTGGTTTCTTTGAGCCTCACTGAGCTTGTCTGCTTTTTGTAAGTCTTACACACCGTTAGTTGTGTTGACTTAGTGCTGAAATCCTCCTTTCAGGGGTAAAGGAGGTTTGAATACTGGCTAGTGTTTGTCCGTAAGTTTCTCTCCACCTTGTTTCCTCAGGAGTCTGGAGTCATGGACTGTGTTTCATGAGTTTACGTAAATATATCTTCCAAGGCAGCACGCATGGAAAATGCACTGAAACGTGCACAGTGGTAACTCCACGGATATTAACGACCTGGTTCTGCCCACCATGCACGGCAGCGTCCAGCTCCCACGCCCCTGTCGGTTTTCTCACCTGTGCTCCCACTGTCCTGGTGCTGACACATCGGCTGTTGCAGATGCTGCTTCAGATCTCACTGGTTCTGCTAGCTCCTTTTTTCTCGAGAAAAAGAATTGCCCGTTGGTACTGATTACTCCTTACAGAGATTTTTACGGGTGGATGCAGGGTGGGCAGAGGGGAGGACAAGGCCTAGGTTCTCTGGTGGGCCAGGTGTCATTCAAGAAGACAAATGCAATACACTCACTGATGTCACTAAATTATTTAGCTGCAAAGTGAGATAACACAAAATATTGGGGGAAAAAAATCTCACTCCGTAATTTAGATTACAGAGTTTTCAGGGTGTTTTCCTCTGAATTGGCATCCTATAGCTTTAGGATCCTGTTTTTATTCATCTTTTACTAACTTGGTCATAAAGCGGATGCTAGAGATGAAATTGTTGCAGTCTGACATAGGATCATGTGCTGTATTTTTACCTGAGACGTTCAAGGTGGTTCATGCGGTAACAAGAGGCTGCATTGTGCCTGAGGACAATTAGCCAATCGCCCTCCTCACTGGAGGCATCTGGAAGCAGTTCCAACCTCAAAGGACATGCCACCTCAGGTGTGGGGACAGAGACCCTCTTCCCGATGATTGCTTTCCTTGTGTGTCTGTTCAAGCTGGCCTTGATTTTACACAGAGCTTTTGAGCATATTTCTGCCCAATGGTGATTTGACAATGATTTATACATTGTGGGGGCCTGGGGATAAATATTCTCTGTTGCCTAGACAGGTAGGCACTGGGGTGGGGCTGTCTGCATACTTCCAGGAGATGAAGGGTGAGGTCTTCCCATGTAATTGTCTCTCAGTTCACACAGTCAGACCAATTTCATCTGTTAGTGAAAGTGAAAGGAGTTTCAGTTAACTTTTTCAGTTAAGTGCCATCAGGAAGCTGGAGTTTAATTCTTGGGTGAAATAATCACGATGGGAATGTGCCTTTTGACTTGCAGTGATATCAGAATGACTGGGAAAGTCCCAGTGATGGGCTTAGCAAGTCTGTTTTGGGCTGTGGACTTTATCAGGTGTGTAGAGAATCTTTATTAAAAATGTAGGAAAAGGAACAGACAGAAAGATTCCACTTGAAGGGAATGAAAAAGTACATTAAAAATGCAGCCTAATTTTCTCTAAGAGAGGCCCATCAAAATGTGACCCAATTTTCAGTTGAACAGTAGGTTCAGAACTAGAGAAATGTTTCTGAATGTTGTTGGAATTGTTTTTCCTTTCGTCTGTGCATCATCTCCCCAGGCGCTCACCAAGGGCAGTGTCTCCTCCTGGACCGTCAGTTCTGAGCCAAGGATCAAAGATCTTCCTGTGGTTTCTGCTGACTTGCAAAATACGTACCTTGTAGCCTGTGGTGCCATTTCTGTTTCTCCTGAATGGTAGTTTTATTTTGTTTTAAAATTAAGATATAGTAAAATTGATTCTTTTTCGTGTCTGGTTGTATGAATTCTGTTGTGCTCATTTGCAAGCTGTTTATCCACTTTTTTGAAGTTTCTGTTCAAGTCTTTGCCAGTTTTAATCGGGATGTTTGTCCTTTGTTAGATATATGGTTTGAAAATATTTTCTCCCAGTCATAGCTTAGTTTTCATCCTCTTAAAAGTGCCTTTTTGGGAACAAATTTTTAATTTAATTTAATTTTTTTTTTCTTTTGGTGAGGAAGATTTACCCTGAGCTAACATCCATGCCAACCCTCTTCCAATTTGCATGTGGGTTGCCTCCACAGCATGGCTGCCTGGTGGAGCAGGTCTGCGCTGCATCCAAACTGGTGAACCCAGGCTGCCAAAGCAAAGTGTGTGGAACTTTAACCACTCGACCATGGAGCCGGCCCCCCAAATTTTAAAATTTTGATAAAGTCTACTTTATTATTTTTTCCTCTTACGGCTCTTGCTTTTAGTTTTATGTCTAAGAATTCGTCTAACCCAAAGTCATGAGGATTTTTCCCCTGTGTTTTCTTCTAGAAGTTTTATAGTTTTATGTTTTACATTTAGATCTGTCATCCATTTTTAGTTCATTTTTATAGAAGGTGCAAGAGTTAAGTTGAGGTTCTTTTTTTTTCTTTGAATAAGGATTTCCAGTTGTTATTCCAGCACATGACAACAAGACTGTCTTTTCTCTATTTAATTCATTTTGCACCTTTGTCAAAAAACAATTAGCCATAATTATGTGGGCCTGTTTCTGTACTCTACTCATCTGGACCTTCACCAATATCACATTGTTTTAATTATTGTAACTTTCTGGTAAGTCTTAAAATCAGGCAGTGTGATTCCTCCAACTTTATTCTCTTATCAAAAATTTTTTGTTATTCCAGTTCCTTTGACTTTTCATATAACTTTTAGAAATAGCTTGTCCTGCTAGGATTTTAATTGGAATTATGTTAAATCTATACATTAATTTGGAGAGAATTGACATCTTTTTATTATGTTGAGTTTTCCATTCCATGTGCACAGCATGTCTCTTGATTTATATGGATCATCTTTGATTTCTTTCGTCAGCATTTTGTAGTTTTCAGCATACAGATTCTGTGTTATGCTACAGATCCCATACATTTTTTAGATTTATACCCAAGTATTTCTTTTTTTATAGCTACTGTAAGTGATAAAATTTTTAAAATTTTAGTTCCAAATATTCATGACTAATTTTCTCTTTTCTGTTTTCAATTTCTTTGATTTCTGCTCTGTTTCTTTCCTTTCACTTGCTTTGCGTTTATTTTACTTTTTTTCTATTTTCTTAAGGTAGAAGCTTAGATAATTGAGATCTTTCTTGTTTTCAGATATAAACCTTTAATGCTATAAGTATTCTTCTAGTCACTATTTTGGCTACATTCCACAAATTTTGGTTTTCATTTTGGTTCCGTTGAAAATATTTTTTACTTTCTTTTCAAAACTCAAAGTAGTTTTATGTAGTTCATCCAAATGTCATTTTAGCTAGTGATCAAGATGAAAATTCATGCAAGTGTAATTCCTGCATTTGCTTCATAATATTTTCACGTTCTGTGCCTTCACCAGTAAAGAGCGGTAGGTGAGCCTATCAGGGAGACGGTTGGTACGTAGTCTATTGATGACGTAAAATTAAGTGCCATGAGGACAGGGGTTTTGTGTTTTGTATTCCGATACTACCAGGTACCTAGAACAGTGCCTGGCATGCAGTAGGCGTGTGAGAGAGATTGTTGAATGAATGAATACTGTGTGTATCTGCTAAGGCAGTGTGCCTTTGCATCGAGTTAAATGTAATTTCACTTTGATTTGTGCCTTTCCATCCAGGTCCCTTGGCTTATCTGAACTCCTTTGCTATGCAGGCTAGTTTGCAACATGACCACGTTTTCAAGCTGTCTTTGCACATTGATTTAAGCTTTGTTTACTGATTATTTTTTCTTATTTTAAATGAAAGAACTTTTCTTACTCTCTGATCATATGCACTCATCTTCCATCTATTATTGGGATATATGGTGCCAATGCATGTTACTTTGTAAAGATTAAAAAATTACTTTAAACACACCTGTACTTGAATATCCAGCAGAGATTCGTTGATTCCAACAATAAAGCAGAGCTTTATTTACAGCTCCTTCTTCCTCTATTAATACATCAATGGGTATAGGATTGTATACATTATGCTTTATTATTTGCCTCTTGACTAAAATATATTATTAACAATTAATTGCTGCTTGATCAAAGTTGGGCAGAATGTTCAGAAAGCATAATGTTTCCATAAGTTAAAAGTTTGACTGTCCTGTTATGGTTATTACTGTTTAATTAGGTAGTGGATTCATCAAAATTTTATCACACATCCATTATGTGCCAGGATTATCCACATGTTTTATTCCCATCAGTTCAGGGTATTTTTTACCTTGCAAGTGAATTTGTGCACAGGAAGCCTCAGTGTTTGCAGGAGGAATTCCTGCAGCTCATTGGGCTCAGAAAAAGAGGTAATGATTGGACAAACTTACCCCAAAGAACTGGCCTGTTATATGTCTTCTGTATGTTATTTGCCTGCCTTCTCCAGCCCCCACTCCCCCAAATCCAAAAACCTTTTAAATTAAATTCAAAACTGAGCCATTATTTTAGAAAGTAGGATTTTTAAAAGAAAATATGTAATTGGAAGATGATAGAAATATCGTAGCATAGTCTATATATCTCTTAATGCCTATAAGAGGGAGATAACATCATTCCTATCTTTGTAATAATATCTTTGTCTGTTTCCATTTTTATTTCCCATTACTTGTCCAGATAGGGCAATTTAAGAAAGACATTGGAATCATTAACTTATGTACCACTTTATTTCCACCTTTAAAAAAGTTTTAAAAGTGAAAATGTAACTCTTATTCTTTCATTCAGCAAACATTTAGTGATAGTGGCTGTCTCTCTGTCTCTGGCACATAGTAGGTATTAATAATATTTGTTGGATGAATGAATGAGAAAATATAATTCGGGGTCATTTCCATGGTATTTGGAAAAACGGGAGGTAAAATTTCAGCACGACGGTGAAGGGTGTTCAACAGGGGCTGAGTGGAAGCTGCAGTGTCACTTTGTAGTCATTCTAGATTTGGTTCAGTGTGGAGCAGCAGCAGTGTGCTCTTCAGAGTCTGGATTTCCAGGAGTTCAGAGTGAGCCAGGGACGCAGTGTTTTATTCCATCTGATAGAAGAAGTAGAGAGCTGTGGTGGCTCCTCGTTTCAAGGGAGGACAACTAGGCTTACATCTCCATGCCTAACAGGTTGGGTGCTCACCAGGGTCTTGGGCTTCCTACAGCTCCTCCGGGGCCCTGCTGGAGGGTCAGGCAGGGCAGGCTGCAGGGAGTTGAGTGTGAACCCACCTTTGACCCTGGCCACTGACCCCCAGGGAGGTGTCCCGTGAGGGGAAGTTAGTACGTGCTACCCAGGGTGTTACCAGTGTGCAGAGATGTGGAGATGCAGAAGAGGGCCCAATCCAGCCAAATCTCCGTTAAAGATTTGTAGGCGGTCTGCTCTTGCTGAGGAGTCCCCAGTTTTATTCCCTGGGTCTAAACTTACTCTCAGTGATCCTGTTTGCCCCAGGAACCCACCTGAGCGAGAGCTGGCAACTGGGAGTTGGGCTCCATCCATCCTCTCCAAACATGGCGGTGTTAGGACCCCCAGCCAGCACCTGGGTTATTATAAAGTTTGAGGAGTTACTGGGTCAATGATTTCTTTAGTATAACAATAACAACTTGATGGGTGACAACTGGACATCCAAGGTGTCCTTTAGAAAGGTCATTGGTAAAGCCCAGCAGTTCAAAAAGGGACATGGACAATCGATGTACAAGCTTTGGTTCATAGTATCAGCACGGCAACAGCGGGTCAGCACCCTCCATCCACCTGTCAAGGGGTTAGGTGGCATCGTTTGCACTGAGCAGGGCATTCTCAGTCCATTCAAAAATCGTCAGAGTTGAGAAGGATCTGCTTAGAAGAAAAAATCACTCAGACTAAATTTTTCAGAATTGGTGCCTTCCATGAAAACAGGTAGTTAAGAATAATAAAAAATGAAAGCAAGTCATTCTCAATACAGTTAGCAGTTCTTTGTGATCTAAAGTAATGTTGGTAAGAAACAGTTTTGCACATAAATAATACAGTAGAGAGAAACTTAATAAGCATTTATAGAGTTTTTAAAAAATTTTGCTAATTTTTAGGTGATAAGATTCAACAAATGCTCGTAGTTTCCTTAACTCAGTTGCACAGGAGAAATATTTTTTCAGCTTAGGCTGTCACTGGGGTAAATCATGAGTTGGTGCTGAGGTGTCTGTAGCTGATGGAAGATGAAACAGTCAGGTGGAGATGGAGGCATGGTCCATGCTGTGAGTCTTGAGGTGAGCTAATGTCTTCCTTGAAGAATTTTAGTTAGCTGAGAAGGAATGGGTGGAAATTGAATTTCAGTAAATAAAACGTAAGTCAAACAGTCATCCATGGACAGAAAGTGCTTTCCTAACTTGCCAGCTGCCTGTAGTCCAGTGGAAGCGGGAATGGCAGTGCTGACACTGTTTGCCTGTGGCAGACGCAGAACCCGCCGCTTGGTGCTGTGCTGGTGCAGTAAGAGCCGGCTGGCTCCCAGGAGTGAGAAGCGAGGGGGGCCTGCAAAGCCCAGGTGGCTGAGTGTAATAGATGCCTGGTCTACCCCAGAGTTGCCTGCACACTGCACAAGTGCAGGCGTGCCCTCCACTGAGGTGCAGAGGGCTGCAAGCATCCTCCTTCAGTTGAGTACCTCATGGTAAGACCAAGAATCATTTCTTGGACAATTTGTATGCGGTATTTCTTTCCCTGCCCTTAGTGAGGTAAGAAGGGACCACAGGCCAGAGGAGCAGAAGCAACAAGACCATTGTCGCTGCAGAGAAGGTTGCTAGGAGTAAGTTGGCTGCATTGTGGAATGTCGGAAAAAAGTTTTTTTTAAAACTCTTCACGTGTGTCTTCCCTGTCCCAACCTATTCCAAAATAACTAATTTCATGGCACTTATGTTTTGAGATGCCCTCTCCCAATGTATGTGATAGTTTTCTCAAGCAATTCCACCTCCACCTTCCTCCATGTTCCTTGGATTCTCTAGCAGGTAAGGTACCTCTGGAGGATTGTCACAGTGAAGCATGTCTTATCATTGTCACTCTTAGAGGAACATTGGGCATCTAGCTGCTCACAAATTAAGTTTCTCTAGATCTGAGTAATTGACGTGTATTATAGGATTGAACTTTACTCAATCAAGTTTAAGTTCATAATGGATAAGCATTTGGGAGAAGACAGGGTGTTCAGCTAATTGCAGCACCAAATGCATTTTACAAGTGGAGTCTAACTGCTCTTCCCTGTCTCCCTATCGTCAGTTAAGTGTAGTCGTCCCTTGGTATATCGTCAGTTAAGTGTAGTCGTCCCTTGGTATCCGCAGGGGATTCATTCCAGGACCCCCCTCC
Organism: Equus asinus; assembly: GCF_041296235.1. Classification (NCBI taxonomy): domain Eukaryota; kingdom Metazoa; phylum Chordata; class Mammalia; order Perissodactyla; family Equidae; genus Equus; species Equus asinus. The sequence continues at coordinate 45,806,341 of NC_091818.1, forward strand.
CACATACCAAAGTCCGCAGATGCTTGATCCCCTTACTCTGCCCCTCATATCCGTGAGTTCCACATCCGCAGCTTTAAACAACTGCAGATTGTGTACTATGTTTACCATCCGCGGTTGGTTGAATCCAAGGATGTGGAACCTGTGGATTCAGAGGGCCAACTGCATTTATTCTGAAGTTGGTGAAAAGAAAACAGCTGCTACAGTGTACCGACTAGCAAGTAATGGAGGAGATAAAATGTGTGTTCTTTCTCCCTGCCTGCTGAATTTCCTAAAGTCTTCAAGATATACTTGAGCATCTTTTTTCTCTTCAGTATAAGATTCATTTACTTGAAAAAAACACGGAATTCTTTCTACACAGACCAATATTCAAAATCTGTAGATAGTTTCTGGGGGTGAGGAGGGAAAGATTCACAGGGTTTCTTTTCTTTCTTTTTTCCATTCACTTCAACTTAAGCTCATTGTGTCAGAAATGACTTTTTAAATTTAACAGTGAAGAAAATATGAGTGTGCGTGAGTATGTATTGAAATATTTTCTCACAAATAAATGTGATTGTTCAGATTCATCCAGCTGACGTGATGAGTTAATTTTTCTCTTAAATTTAGTCCCTGCAAGTTCATGTGAAATCTAGTGTACGTGCTCTTTAAATCTTGTGGTAAAAGGTCCTTTTTGCTGTTCAGAAGAAACAGGAGTTTTGTCCTTGTTCTGCCTCTAAGTCAAGAGTCGTCTGATTTTCGAGAGGTCAAAAGCCGCTTGTGCTGGTGGGCCCTGGTCAGCCCACCAGACAGGAGTCGTCAGGGCTTGAGGCTGAGGTGAGTGCGCTCACTTGGTGCACTCTCCACCTCACGAGGTGGAAGATGTTCCTTCTGATAAGGAGATTAACTGTGACTGGGGAATGCTGGCAGGACAGAACGTGGACGAAGCCCTGGACCTGGATTTACATGTGATGTGTTCATCTGGTGTGACCTCACCTCGTGGGACTGTGAGGCTCCCAGGGGGTCAGATGGACCCTGGGGGACCCTGAAACCCACCCTCAGGGTGCCCAGTATTGGTCTGCGAGACCACGTGGGTGGGCACAGAGGAGGAGGAAAGCGGGCTCCTGATTAAGAGGCGACCTTGTTGTCAGGCCCTGTGAGGTCTGTTTGGGGGGGCCTGGGCAGCTACCGTGTCCCAGAGGACTCAGCCCTCCCGAAGGCTGGAAAGCACAGCGGCCTTCAGTGTGGGCTGTCCGCCTACTGGAGAATGCCATCCTCCTCCGTCACCAACGCACCACTTCACATTCAGAAAGAAAAATCTCAAACCATGCTTTGCTCCTATACTATATTTTTAGGCTTGATTACAGTTACCTGATTTCCATAAGCCCTGTTTGCGTGTCTTTATTCGTCCCCATTCTCTCAAGATCCCACATGAACCCCCTGCAGTTTTGCCACCTGGGGGTTCTTGTACACCTTCAGCTGTTTGTCAGCACTGCCCTTGCCATTTCCAGAACCAAACCTTCTGGGCATCTGGCCGGTGCTTGCCTCTGTCCCTTGGCATGTGATTCTTTCATGTCATCTCTCTGTCGTCTCATCTCCCCAAAGCCCTTTTAGTCAGTTCTTGCCCCCTGTCTGCTGTGCACCCTGATTCACTGCCGGATGTAGGGGTAGATCCTGGTCTGGCTCCTCATTGTATAGATGGGAAAACTGAGGGCCGGGGAGGTTGTGATCTGAGCATCACAGACTGGAAAGTGGCCCTGAGGACCCAGTCCCCAACTCCAAGTCTGATGTCTTTCCCGCTGCACCACATTGTGGTTTCTTGTTGTCACTGTCAGGTTACATGTCAGGGATGAGATCATCCCTTCATCCTTCCAGGCATGTGGCTCAGAGGCTGTCGTCTGAATTGGCTTGGTGAGCTGAACAAGGCCACAAGAGGGTGAGCCATACACAGACACTCTAGAATGGACTTGGTACCTGCAGATGGAGGTCCAATATGGACTCGCACTTTATTGAAGACAGCCCTGACTGTTTACACTTGCTCAAAAAAAATGAAATACTTACATGTGACTCTAACAAAACACGCAGAGGATCAGTATGAAGAAAATTACAAATTTCTGATGAAAGAAATCAAAGACTTAAATACCATGTTTATGGATTAGAAGACTCAATGTAGTAAAGATGTTAGTTCTTCCTAAATTGATCTATAGATTTAAGACAATTCCCATAAAGTTCTCAGCAAAGTTTTTAGTAGACATAACAAACTTTTCCTAAAATTTATATGGAAAGGGAAAGGCCCTAGAATAGCCTAAACAACTCTGCCAAAGAAGAATCAAGTGGAGAAATGGCTCTTCCCAATGCTAAGGCTTACTGTCTACCCCCAGTAGTCTAGAGTGTCCCTCTGGTGGAGGGACAGACCCATAGTTCAACGGAATGGAGTAGGGAACTCAGAAATAGGCCTACACAAATGTGCCCAATTAATTTTTTGACCAAGAAGCAAAAGCAGTTCAATGGAAGAGGGATAACTTTTTCCATAAATTGTGTTGGAGAAATTAGACATCCATAGGCCAAAAAAAAAAAAAATCAAGACCTAAATTTCTAGTAAGAAAGATAGAAAATCTTCCAGACTTAGGAGCAGGCAGAGTTCTTAGATTTGAAACTAAAAGTATGATCCATAAGAAGAAAAATTGATAAATTGGACTTCATCAAAATTAAAAACTTGCTCTATGAAGGACCCTGTAAGAGGATGAAAAGACAAACTATAGAGTGAGAGAATGTATTTGCAACCCACATTTCCAACAAAGGATTTGCATCCACAATTTATAAAGAACTCCCAGAACATAAGAATATTGCTAAAAAATCAATTCAAAAATAGGCTAAGGACATGTACAAACTTTTCACTAAAGAGGATATGCAGATAGAAAGTAAGCCTATGAAAATAGGTTCAACATTGTTAGGTATTAGAGAAAAGCAAATTAAAACCATTTTGAGATATCACTACATACCTGTCAGACTGGCTAAAGTAGGAAATAGTAATAACACAAAATGCTGGCAAGGATGCAGAGAAACTATCCTTGGGGACTTTGCTTGGAATTGATGTTTCTACCTCACCCTGGGATTCTTTGGCATGGGCACAGATGACCAGATGGCTCATGTCCGTCTCTTTGAGCTTGCCTTTCTGATGTTTCATTCGCTGCAGATGAGGCAGCCTCTTGACTGGGTTTGACTTGTGGTGGTGCTGGAATAGAAACAGCCAAACAGGGGCCATAGCTACTAACAGCCCTCAGTGCAGCTACTTAAACAATTCTGAAAACACTTAAAATCAAGCTCTGGGTGAGCGAGAGTGTGCTTCTGAAACAGGAAGATAACACTTTAGGTATTTGTGGGAAATCAGGGCTTTTTGGCTTTGGATCTTTACACGTTTGCACTTCCCTAACTGACTTGTATAAACAGTAACTCTTGAGTTCTGCTTACAGGGACATGCTTTGTCCGTGCTGAGGTTTCTGCATGGGAATGAACTTTGGTACTTGCTGCTGCTAGCCCATTTCCTCCTGCTATCAGCGATTAAGCCTTTGGTAAACTCAGCCGTTTTCTCGTTTTTCTTTTGGTCCCATGTACGGCCCTCTCAGCAGAGCACTGGTGCAGAAGTGGCTTCTGTGGGACCTGGTTCATAACCATCACCAGTGGCTGGCCCCCACACCTCCTCTCCCTGTACCTGTGAAGACCAGCCTGTGTGCTTACTGCAGGCTGCCCCAGAAGACTGTCCAGACCCTAGAAGTGACATGGGCCTTTTTTGTTTCTTCAATTTGTCCTCCTTCAACTTCTGCAAAGGGCTTTGACCTTCTCCCCAGTGTGACATTTAGACATTTCCCATTGTGGGATGGTGGGAAAGCTGTAGTGCTTGTACCTCCCTGGTCCAGATGATGCCTTTAGCTGGGCTCATGGGCAAGTGTCCTAGCCTTGCTGGGACAGTCACCTTTTCTGGAAAATGAGGATGCTGATGATGATAGGATCTCTAAAATTTAAATGACATGTTGATTTGTAAGGTTCCCAGTAAGATCCCTGACTCACTGTAGGTAATCAATACTCCTTCTTTCCCCTTGTCTTCCATTCTGTGCGTCTGCCCCCTCCCCATCCAAAGTACCAACTCTGATGGTCCATCTTCATAGGAGAGCCTTTGGGAAGGGGGTCAAGGGGCTCATTCAGAAGATTCGTGAGGTTTGAATGAGAAAGGGCTGGGCCAGCCGGGACCCTGGTCCCATCTCAGCTTCTGAATTTCTAGCTATAAATAATGAAAGATGGTGTCCATCACCCTCCACTCCAACCCCTTCCCACTTGCCTCCACCAAAGAAAAGGCACAGCATCCAGGAAAGCCCACTAACTGGTGAGATTTGGGATCTGCAAAAGTGAAACTCACCATCTGGGAAATGTAAGTAGCTTTATTTCATGTTTACGTGGTCTTCTCAAGAGCTAACTTCCTAGAGAGTAGGATTTTTTTTTTCCTTTTTCTCTAAAGAAGGGATATCTGAATGCCAGAAGATACCAAAAAAAGTGACACTGGTTTGTTTAAAGAGTTTTCAGCAAGTGATTGTAGCAGTTTTGCCTGAAACTGACCTGTTGAGATTTTCTGGACTGATGATCGAGGATGACCATGGGTGGCATCTCTGGGGGGCTGTGAGGGGAGTTCCCTGGGCAGGCACTGCCTACTTGTGTCGCACCTGGGCAGGAGGTCTTGCAGCAGGAGAGCAAATCAGCCTCAAACGTACAAAAACCTCTGTCGCCTACCCAGCGGACTTCTGCAGCGCTTTGAAATTTTGAAAAGGGCTGTTGGAGTTCTGTAAGATCTTTGGGGCAGTTCAGGCCCCAGGACGGCTGGTGCTGGGAGTGGTTTTCCTTCACTATCAGAGCTTGCTTTCGAAAGTCTGCTGCAGGACTGGTGGACATCAGCTGACTCTTTCTATTCATGTGGTTTAGAGTAGAAGGGACACTAAATGGGTTATTTTCTTTAATCCCTCCTATAATTGGAGTTCTTTACATACCAAAGAGAAAAGCTACGGAGCACATATAATATTTTGAAAAACAAAACAAAAGTAAAACTGTGAGTGATAACATCTGAGACCTTATTGGCTTGAGTTAAGATTTTAACACAGTGGGACATTTAAAATATATTTTTTTCTTTCTTGTCATGCCATTAACTAAGTGTTTTAAGGAACTTTATGGTCATTCACATGAACATAAAAATCCCAGTCGTGTTAATCTGTAGTTCTTAAGAGTTTTTTTCCCATTGTAATGAGTATTTTAATAAGTCTGGGTTATTTTATAATCCTAGGGAAGATTTTAAATTTCTCCTGATTACATTACTTAAAATATCCTTATGGAATTCAAATTTCTAAGTTTTGCATTGGAAATATGGCATAAACCTGAGAAAAATTAAGGAGTGATAATACAGCAGTGCAGATAGTAACTAAGGAAAACATAATTGTGAAGTGATGTGGACGTGGTGAGACGTGGGGCCAGGCTCTGGAAGGACCAGGCCTTGCTGCTGAGTTTGCTGTCAGTCCTGAGGTGGTGAGCAGCCTGCAACAGGCTCACCATAGTGAGGTCACCCAACCCCGGTTCCCTTCTAGTGAGAGATCGGGGGGCTGCATGTGGAGAGGACGGGGTGATGAGGACTCGAGATCGAGGGCTGTGAGCAACTGTTTGGGCCATGCAGGGAGAACCGATGGCAGCTGGCATTGGGTAGTGGTGGCAGCAATAAAAGAAAAGAGATGGATGCTTGAGAGGTCAGGGTTGAGTCTCCTCAGAATTTCTGACACTTCTGTAACCTGTCTTTGTCCTCACCTGTCATGCAGTGGCCATCACTCTAGTCCTTGCATCTTCCTACTGCGTACTAGTTGTACCACACTGAGGAAGGCAGTTTTCATGAGTCTTCCCACCCAACTCAGAGAACTTCTGGAGCAGGAGCTGCATGGGTGCCTCTTAGTGTCTGTCACAAGTTTGAACATGTGATAGATGCTGGATGAGTACTTGTTAGGTTTTTTTAAATATGTTTTCTTACCTACTTCATGCTTACTAAGACGTTTTACATTCTGCGTATTTTGTCTTTTCAACTATGTCACAAGGTAATAGGTGTTATTACCAACATTTTATTAATGAGAAAAATGAGACCCAGAGACATGAGCTGACCTTGCTGAGTCCCCCAGCTGTGTTCAGTGTGTGTTCGGGGCAAAGAGAGGTCCCTGGTCTGCCTGCTTCTCCCCCGAACAGGTAGGTACTTGCCACAGATGTCACAGTCTGTTTCTGCAGAAATGAAAAGCTTAGCGCGGAGCTGACGAACACGCCTCCAGCAGTGGGGCGAGCAGGAGGAAGCCTTCCAGGGTGCTCCCTCAGCCTTATAAAGCCATCGGCTGAGGAGAACAGCATTGTGAAACCTCCAGACAGCCATAAAACCCCAAACATGGAAATGATTGCTTTGTTATATAAAGCATTCGTTCCAGCTTTAAATAATGAAATAAACTCCTGACACCAAGAATGGAAACCATCACCGTTAAGCTGATCTGTTTACTCTGAACTGATCCCAGCCGTGGAGATGGCTTGGTGGCACAAACGTTACTCGTGGGGAGCACTCAGTCACCTGGAGACCACGTGGCTCTCTGGGCTTTCCCATCCTGATGAGACATCCACGGGGCTGGTGGCTCTGCACACATTCCCCTTGGGTCTGAGTTTGCCAGAATGAGGCCAAGATGGACAGACAGAGGAGCTGAGGTGTCCCCTTCACGCTTGCATTTGCTGGGCCGACTTTTCCTTCACTTTTCTAAGACTGAGAGTTTACCCTGAAACTCTGGACTACAATATAAGTAAGACAAAGAATTCTTCCTTTTGGGGAGGGAAAGAATTATCTATCTCAGAGTGTTGCTAAGCTGTGTATTGTTGGTTTCACTTTGCTTGTATTTTCATTTTAAGTTTATGACTTGTCAGTAAATCTCCCTTTTCTTTGTAACAGAACACTTGACAACTTTAAGTCTTACAGAACTTCTTTGAGAATAATATAAATAACATTTTTGATAAAGTGGAAAGTGTTTCAAAAGATCACTTTCATTTTCTCCTCAGTGAGGTTACAAATAATTTCTGTATTTACTTTTCTGTCATATATTCTTATTCCTAAAATGAAAAGAGAGTTAAATAAATGGGTATCTTGAGTATAAAAGCATGGAAAATATGCTATTTGGAATTTTATGTGGGAAATTCTCAAGCAAGCGATCCTCTGGTTCGTGTCTTTTAACATTAACATTTTCAATGAGCAAAATTCTGTAGACAGCACCAGGGGGAAGTGAGCTACACATTTCCTTGAATGGTGTACTTTTAGCTTCCAGGTTGAAAAAAATACTAATTAACCTGCTGTAAACCATGGAATAGTCCCTGTGGAATGATAGATATTAAAGAAAACCTTGCTTAGAAATGTGACATGGAGGAGTGGCTCCTCTCTTTTGTAGCCTTTCTGCCTTGAATTTACAGTTTCACCCTGAAGACCAGTGCTCATTACAGATCCAAGGTGAGGAGGAGCTGCCAGGTGATCCTTCAGCCTGAACTGGTGTAAAGTGGGGGAGAAACACTGTGTGTGTCTGTGGTGATGTCAAGGTGTTGATTGCAGGTCCATCTGGACAGAAAGAGGGTGGCATTCTGGGTGGACGGAGTTGTGTAAAGCCAGCCAGCTAGCCGGCATCTGTCTGTCCTGTCTATCTTTCATTCATCTGTCTTTTTTCATCTATCGATCATCTATCTATCCCTTCTTTCCACGTCTGTCTTATCTATCTATCTTTATTATTCTGTTAGCACAAAAACCAACATTGGATGCTTCAAATCAAAGGACAGAACATAAGACCCCCTGCTAGAAAGTTTGCTTATATAAATTTGCAGTGAGAGTGTGTCAGAGATAATCTGTTGGACCTCTGTCTACCAGATGCTAAAGTAGTTTCAGAATTAAAAATAACTGGACTTTCTCCGTGGAAAAGAAAATGTAGCAAAGGCATTTTTAGCCCTGGTGCTTGGAGCGCAGCTTGCCACAGATGCTGGGTCCTTTTGGGTAACACACCAAGTCAGGCTGTTGTCTTATACACTTTAATAATGGACTTGTTATCAGTTTTCCCCTCTGCCCTTTACCCACGCAGTTGCTAAACAGTTAAATGATAACCCTGTGTTTATGAATGCAGCTGCTGTCCAGCCATTTACATGAAGTCGCTTCGTGACCTTGTATCTGGTGCTCTGTGTGTGCCTAACTCCATCAGCACGCAGTCCTGGTTTTTAGAATAGCAAGGTTGGAACTTGGTTCTGGAGGATGCTGACCCATGAGAGCATCTCCGTAAGCAGCTATCCGGGGCCTCAGGAGGAAGACACCACTGTGGCTTGTGCAGGATTCTGTGCGGTGGGAGCCCAAAGGCTGGGCTGTCACTGAGGCTGAGATGGGCAGGGTCTGGTGGAGTGAAAGGCAGTGGGAGGCCAGGGTGTCCCTGAGGCAGGTGGAGAGCTGGGTGGGATGTCCAGGTGGCAGAATGCTGACCATATCACTGTCGGCTAGAGCAGAAGATTCCAGATGTGGCTTCAATGGGAAATAGTTTCAGACTTGGAAAGAGTTTGTTTCCGTCTTGGATCTGAGGCCCTGGGTGAGAAACATAAATAGTGTTTGTGCCTCAGTTTCTTACCTGTAAACGCAGTTGTTGGAAGGATTTAAAAGAGATAATTTAGGACATGTGGAACAGGGACCAGTAAATGTTTCTGTAAGGGGCCAGGTAGGAAATGCTTTTGGCTTTTGCCAGTTCCATCTGTGTGTTGTGCTTAGAGGAGTGCAGCTTGTGCCAGTAAAACTTTATTAGAAAATAGCCTGCAGGCTGGATCTGTTGTTCGCCAACCCAGATTTAGATAAAGTGCGTGGAAGTTATTCAGTTAGTAGTGCCTCCCTTTCCCTTCTTCCAGGTTTCCAGAGTGATGGTCACCTGGGATTTCTGGAAGTTCTATCTGGAAGTTGTCTAAATGAGCTGATTGCTTAGTGAGTACGATTTAGTAGTGGAGCTAAAATAAAACACCTAACTGTTCTTTGACTTAGCCCTTTGAGTCTGGGGGTCAGGAACCTGAGTGGGGCCTGTGAGGTCAACACTCACTTCTTTCTCCTTAAGAAGAGTCATGATTTCTTGGGGGGAAGTGCTTATTTTCCTTCAAGCCTAAGGTCTTAGCAGTTCGAGCTTTCCAAAGTAAGACAGAGTTAAAAGTGAGTTTCCTTTGAAGTTGGCTTACACTGAATATTAGAGGAGGGACTCCCCCACTGCGTACTTAAGTGTTCATCTGAGAAATTTTTAAAACGAACTGAATTTTGGGTGTAGAACAAACTGTGAAAGGGGGCTAGTTTTCCAGGGCTGAGACTCGATTGTAGAATTGTGCAAAGCAGCTGTGAGGCCCACAAGCGTGGATCAGCCAGTGCAGGACTGGGGAGGGCATGGGCACCGGAGGTAAACAGTAGGTGTCTGCCTTGTGCTCAGGTGGCCTCTCAGGAAGCCAGTGTGTGCTCGTTGATTGTGATCCCACCAGTGCGCCTCACTCCTGTGTTCCTGTTCCCTGCTTTCATTTTCCTGTGTTCCTGTTCCCTGCTTTCATTTTCGTCTGGGTGTCCCCTCAGTTGCAGGGAGCAGGCTGGTTCTAAATTGGTAAAATGCTGAGCGTGAGCCAAATGGATTAAGCAGCAGTACAGTTGGCATGAACACTAGCTTCCTCAATAGTTTTTTTATTTTCAGAGTGGTCGAGGGAGGAATGTGGTAAAGGATGGTGAGTCTCTTCTCGGGAGCCTGGTGGCAGCTATCTTCTCGGGGTCCCTGAGGGGCTGAGAGGAAGGGCTGGGAGGTGGTTTCTTCTTTGCTGTCTAAGAGCAGAAAGCTGCTCCTTTTTTCTATAAGCAGGAGTGGGGAGCTTAGGCCATCCCCCTGGGGCCTCCTTCTTTCATTCCACTCTCAGGCAGATTGGCATCCACTCACTGACCACCCCCTTGCCCTCGTCAGTGGGTGTAGCCTCACTCGCCGCTGGCACATTCCAGGCTTCAACTGTGTTTGTTCTGCAGATTGTTTTTATCATGTGTTCTCACAGCCAGATGTTTTGCTCTTTCTTGTAATGTTAGAAGGTGCGTAGTAGTCTGTAGAAAGAAATCAGAAGGAGTAAGGCCTGAAAATCACTGCTCAGCCAATGTCCTAACATTTTCCTGATAAATCACAATGATACTACAGAGTACATATATGCAGTTGGAATTTCTCGGTTGTTGAGATTTTGGACATCCTCTTAAAACGAGGGATTTATAGAGCATTTCCAAAAGCGACTGCACAGCCTCAGTGCTGAGGAGGGGAATTGGTATGGCTGTGTTGCAGGCAGACCTGAGGGTGGGTGCTGTGTTTCACATTCACGGATCTGCTCTTTGACTGTGGCCCACTGACATACCTTTGGCATCAAAATGCTCATCAGTCAATAGTGGGACTCATTTTCGATCTGTTTTTGTTATGTACAGCTCTGTGTTTAAAAACTAGTCATGCGTTTTATGGGGGTGGACAAGACTCTGTGCAGTGAGCTGTGAGTTCGCCGGGTCAGTCATCAAACACTCAGTATGCCTTCTGGTTTGATCAAATTTAGTGAGCATACGTCACTAGAAAAAGAAAATTTACCAATTTATGTATGATTTATAGTAACTTTTCATTTGTTTGCTATATTTTTATTAAAACTTGAGTTTTTAGCTCTTCTGGGAATGATGGTTTGATCAGAATATTGGGGAAAAAATTTAACAGATTCCAAAAAATTCAAGGGCAAAATCAGCGTTTTATGTGCATTAGCACTTGTAATTGGAAACAGCTGTTGCATGTCCTAAAGGTTATTTTGTCCCGGGTCCTTAGCATTTAGGAAAAATGTCAGCATGGTGCCGACCGTAGCTCTTCTGTATGTGAATCTCTTGCTTTAACATTTTAACTCTTCTTTCAACGATAAGCGCCTTTCTCACATATTTTGATTTCTGTAGGTCCCATGTTATCTTGCTTGCTTTTATTGACTGTTTCATTTGGTCTTAGTCACTTATTTTCAAAAATACCCTAGCAGTTTAAAGTCCTTGGGACCAACACACCTGATTAGAAAAAAATCTCATTAATGGAGGAAGATGCTAATCAGTAATGGTTTGGGCCAGCTGTCACCGGGTAGATGCCTGTACAATTTGTTGTTGATTAAGTTAATGAGAGCCATGCAGACTGGGGAGGTTTCCTGCTCCGGCAGATGTGAATAAGGTTGCAAGAATCTAATTCTGGACCCCACGAGAGCCGAAACCTCTTGAGGAGGGGCTGGGACAAGCATGTGCACAGCAAAGGATTTAAATACTATTTGCGGGCAGGGAAAAGTCACGGTAAGCGAGGTGAAGTGGTTTCTTCTTAAATGATAAGGCAAACAGAAGACACACAGAGATGTAACTGTGTATCTTCTTGGGTTCCGTTGAGTCATCAGCTCTACCTACTGAAACCATTCTGAGATTTTCTTTCCCTCTCTTCCAGGTGACATCACACAAAAAGGATATGAAAAGAAGAGGTCGAAACTGATTGGAGCCTACCTGCCCCAGCCTCCGAGTACGTAACCCTTGCTGAGGAGCATGAAACGTTTGGTGTTGAGTTAACTGCATCGTGCAAGAGAAACACCTGAGCGCACATCCTTCCTTGGTCCCTGATCTGCGTGAAGACCACACATCTGACGTGGCACAGCCACTACTGACACCCTTGTATGAGTGCACCTGTAATTTGTGAATATGGAAGGCATACGAGATTGTTCTATAAGTGTGCCTAATAAATTTAATAGGTAGTTCATCTATAGAGGGCAATCATGTGTTTGACTACTTTAAGATGCTATAATCATAAAAGTATGAGTGTTTACTATTTAAAATGACTTTTGGTTTAATGAGATAAGTTATTGCTGCTGATTATGGCTTAAATTAATCCTAGGTTTTTATTGATTTCATGGGGCAGAGGGTGCAAACCTAGAAATCTGGAAAATGATATAATATCCTGCCTGGGATTATGAAATCATGACTGCTGGTCGTGTTTTGAAATGTGATTGTAAAATGTTATGGATTCTTCCCAAAAGTACAAAGTCTGTTTCATTCCAGCATTTCCACATGTGCAGTTTGTAGAATCTCTTTGCACTTGAACTAGGGTTCTGTACATTTCAGGAAGAAGAAAATGATACCAGGCTGGATTCTGATGAGAGCTCAGTTCAGTTTGAGGGTGACCTTGAAGATTGCTAGGCTTTGGGAATGGCTTAAAGTATCTAAGTCCTCAAGGAAAAAGGACAGCAACCTAAATTTTAAAGGTGCTCTTTGAACTCTCTTGTTTTCACTGTTGAAACACAGTTTTAAAGCCCTGCCCAGATGCCTCTGCTGGAAGAGGTTTGAGCTCACACGGACCCAGTCTGTCCCTCCTGTCCAGGCTGTGACATACCATGTAGGGTTCTCTTAGCACAGCAAGGAGCCTTCCCTGGAGCTCACATTCCAGGAGACTTAATTTGTGGGTTTAGTTTCTGCCATGTGTGTAGTTTTGTTTTGCTTTTGTGTTTTTCTTCTTTCCTTGATATTTGAGAACATTACCATAAAGATGGACCTGATGCATAAGCCTTAACGAGCTGATGGGCTGGATTTTCCTGTTGTCTGGATTATAAAAGGAAGCAGCACAGTTCTATCCAAGTGCATTAACAATAAATCAGTGTTTGGTTGGCTGACATCCATGAGTGGAAGGCTTTCAAAACAGATGTGGGGAGATGATTAGACGTAGTTCACCTTCTTTGTCCTCTAACAACTGCGTGGTGGTGGCCTCTTTGTGGCCTGTCACTGTGGCCTCCTCTGCAGGAGGCCCCCCATATCCTGGAGGAGGCTGGCTGTAGGCTCCTGACGTTGCTGGATTTGGTTTCTGTGCTTTACCAAACAAAAGCGAGCCAGACGCAGTCCTGTGCATTCCCAGGAGAGATTTCCCAGCGGTGGCCACGCGGAGACTGCGGTTGACCTATGTTAGCTGGGTGCTCAGGGTGGCCCTGTGTTGCTGGTCCCTTTGGTGTTTCTTGTGCTGTTCTGCATGGGGTCGGCAGCTCTGCTCAGCGCTGTAACAAATTTAAAAAAAACTAAAGTTTGAATTAATTAGTTTTTTTTCAACTTGTTACAGCAGCGAATGGAGCTGCCGTGGTCCGGTGTAGACTGCAGCACAGTGAAGGAGCCCCGAGAAGAATGCTGCACTCTGGCAACATCGGGGTGTGTGACATCCGAGAAGCCGCGGTCCGAGAGCGGGCCGCCAGCACTGCAGGAAACCGGCCGCTGTTTTACTTTCGTTTCGGTGAGCGCAATTTACTGAGAGCGAGAAACCCATGGCAGGGACATGTTTGAAATGGACCCTCCACCTAATGCCATTTTAAACAGAAGTCTAGGCCTAGCCTTGGGGGAACCTAGGAGGGTCCTGTTCTTGAGGCCCCCACCCTCCAGATGAGCTCATGCAACTTATCCATGGAGGGCAGAGAGCCCTGATCACACGGCTTGTGGCAGACCCCGGAACGATGATCGTCTTGCTGATCAGGGCCCAGTTCTGAGTGTTTTATATTAAGATATAATGGGCTGCTTTTATAGCCCTGTTTTCGCAGTAGGAGCACCACTTACAAAACACTTGAGGAAGAAGAATGCATGACAAATTATAAAATTCTTCTTAAAATTGTTGGTCCTCCAGTAACCCTTGCCTCATAGTCAGAGACGTGGGTGAAGGTTGAGTGAATATGCCCTAGCCTCTGACACCTGCTGAAGGAGCGAGAGCTATAGCTCTGCCATATTCCTGTCCCCAGAGGGCACAGTTTGGGGAGTTTTGAAAAAGAAAAATCGAACCAATTAATTAGAGTATATTCTTAGAGGTAATGATCCTATGTAGAGGTCACAATTACTTTAGTGGACAATATTTGGTATGTAAGAAGCCCAAAAAGATGAGTTCAGTGTACCTTTTAGTAGCATAAGAAAATAAGCATTTGTAAGCTTTTGGCTTATCTTCAGGGTTTTACCTCCAATATTATGTACAAATAATAGAGAAACTTTAATGTTACCGTTGGCCGCCAGGATCTCGGAAGAGGGCAGCCCAGCCTGGTTGCTCTGCTGCAGCTGCTGTTCGTCCTCTGCAGGCCAGCTTGCTGATGGATATAAGCAGTGTCCTTGTGCAAGGATGAATGGAGGGTTGTCGAGTGGGTGGTGGAGGTGAGCATTAGCTGTGGGGTCCATTTTGTGATTTACGTAAGCCTCAGGCACCTGATTGAAACATGAGGAGGCGAGAGCTGCTTGATGACCCTGTGGGCCACCCCCGTTCCCACTGGGAAGGGGAAGGCAGGTTCCCCCATGATTCTAGGGTCGGGGGCCAGGTGCCTGGCTAGTTTTGCAGCTTTTACTGCTAATATTTATTTCTGAGAAGCTGCCCTGGTGAATGATCAGTCACTGTATAGAACTTTGTCCCTGGGAAGCGGTGAGGACAGCAGGTGGCTCTAGATCAGAGAAGTCTTTCTTGACTAGCTCAGTCTTGGAAATAACTCTTTGTTTAGAATCTTCATGAAAAACATCTTATTTTCTTCTTCAGTCACACTTACCCTACCACATACTTTTCTCTAAAGGCGATTATGTTTTGATGAACTTTACTTCTTTTTTTTAGCATTATTTTTATTTATCGGAGAACATATTAAGTCTTCTGTAGAAAGTATTCTAAAAGTATTTCTAAGACGTTGTTTGAATTAGGACACACGGTTATGAGTTAAAACACTTGTAGAGGCATTTAGCAAAAACTGCTAGCTTGAGTCGGAGCTGCCGAGCATCAGCCATCCCAGGGAAAGCACGGAAAAAGCAGGCTGTTTCCTGGTTTTCTTCTCTGCACGGGGGACGTGAGTGACTGTCACAGAATGTCTGCTAGTGACTCAGGTGCCCCTGGAAGACACGCTGTCTTCAATGAGCACGATGCTGAACGCTTACCTAAATCTAGATGAGGAAAAGTGGGCCAGAAGCTAGAAAGAAAAATGAAAATTGTGTATTTAATGAAGGAGGGGGTCAGAAAGAATATATTTGAAAATCATTTGAAGAGAGAAAACAATACTTAGGAGAACTTACTCATTTGGTACTAGTCCTCTTACAGTTTTTTGGCTCTGTAGTGGCTCATTATCTCTAAATGTGATAAAACTTGTAAAAATAGAAAAAAGTTCACTCTCTACCACTCTCTTCAGGGATGTCATAATAACATAGTGTCAGCTTCTATAATTGCGTCTTCACTGCTTCATGACAGGCTATGTGAAGTAACGTCCTAAAATTCCACTGTCACCACACACAGTGACACGTTCCTTGACCAGATACAGTCCAGGTACAAGGATTTACTGTGACTGCGTAGTTGAGAAAATCTTGGTGAATTTGGCCAACATGACCAGAGGGCAATGTGTCTGTGTCCTTCCTGCTCCCTGGGAATGGGCTGTGGGACCCACATGAACAGCCTCCTCAGAGAAGGGGCCTCTCCTGTTGGGGTGCACTTATCAGTCCATGTGTGCTCCCACTGGATTTGGCGGATGGCCCTGCGTGGGAGCGTAGACTTGTTTGTATCAGAAGGACCTCGAACACAGCAGCCTGGCCCTTCTTCAGCTCCTCCAGCCTTCATGTGCTGAGCTTCATCCAACGTTCACCTGAGGCATTCTGCACACACTTGTGTCTTCTGTGTGCACCTGTGCATCGCTTAAAGCTCAGGTTCAGTGTCACTTCTGGATTGATTCCCTGATCCCTGGGGTTAGGGCAGGCCCTCCTGTCCCCATCTTCACCACATCCCACTTCTGAAATACTTACAAAGTTGTAGATGTATGTTGGTTGTGGAATAGGTGATTCTGCCCTGACCCACAGTCAGACCTTGCTCTCCTTCCACAGCAAGTAAGCATTCCCAGATGTTTGTTGAAGGACGAACTGGGTGAATGAACCCAGAACTGTATTGGTACATCACAGACCTCCTGCTGGAATGCAGGCCATCTGCACCTGGTAGGGGCAGAGCCCAGCAGCTCTCCTGAGTTAGAGAACCACCGCTTGGCCTCCCGCCCCGTGGTCCCCACATGAGCAGCGAGACAAGTGTGTCTGGCCAGGTGCCAGCGTTCGCTCATTCTGAGAGAGCACTGGGGCGTTCAGATAGCTGGCACAGCTGAGGGCAGATGCCAGAGCACCAGCCTGGGACTCAGACCGGTGATGCTTCAGACGTGCAGGGGAACAGACCTTGTACTGCCTCAGGCTGCTTCTGTCCGCAGCCAGTTTTGTTTAGATTTCTGATTTGGATAAATTTAAATGGCAAAGGAGAACATAGAAGTGGTGACTATTGTTTCCATATCCAAAAGGTCAAAGGATAACGTGATTTTAGATCTCAGTGCATTCCAGTCAGTTGAATTTTATTATTAAGTTTAGAGTTCAGCTTGAAAATCCTGGTATTCATTGCTACAAAGAAGATATAGTCCTGACATAATTCTGTTCCTGGGAGTGGCCCATGCACAGGGGCCTGGACTGAAACCCAGGTCTTCCTGCTGGGTTTTCAGGATCGTGAGGGAGCAAGTTGCCCATAGTTAGCAGAGTCTAGTGCTTGTGAACTTGATGCCTTGGTCTCAATCAAGATGAACTTTCTCATCTTGATTTTAAGGGTATAAACCTGAATCAAATGCTACTGTGTCCTATGTTCTTTGTGAGTAAAGCTGGCGCTCTGCCTACTTGAGGCTGTGGCTGATCTGGTTCTTCACGTTAACAACCACTGCGCTTCTCTGGTGCCAAGCACACAATTTGGTCCCTATTTTCCTCCTGCCACAAGAGGTGCAGTCTCCCAAAGCGCCGCTCTCCCTTCCCTGGGCGTGGAAGCTGTGCTTGCCCATCCTGACCCAGGCTTAGGGACACATGACCTCTGCTGGGGACTTCCTCAGCTAAGGAGCCCTGCCCGCCGTTTGTTCACAATGGATGGTGTGTGAGATGCAGGGTTGACTCCCAGAGAAGGAGGAATACGAGTATTTCAGTCATCATTTCCTGTCTGTGACTTAGCATGAATTCTTCCCAGATTGAACTGCTACAGAAAATGAACTTTCATCAGCTAAATTGCCTATATCCTAGGTAAGCCACGGTCATGATCTTGATGCACAATTGGTTGCTCCCAGTTTTCTAAGAAATACTCTTATTTTATCACACATAGCTGTTGGTTCGATCAGATGAATTTCCTGTTATTTTTAGTAACATTTAACCAGTCAGGTTCCTCCTCCTAGCTATCAGTGGTTAAAAGGGAGCACAGCTAAGCTACTGCCATGTAAGGCTTCTGGAGTTGGAGCAGAGTTGGACATGGGATCTCTGAGCATCCAGCTGGACAGTGAGAATGGTGTCTCCTTTGGAACTGGCTTGTGTGGGTTTTTGTGAAAAATCTATATGAGGTATAAGAAAAATACAGTAATTTGAAGCCCCAATCCTACCACGTACACTCATTGCCTTCTGAGTTTATCTCACCTGATGAGTGAAGACTAAGTGTTGGTATGCAGGAATCACATGCAAGTGCACACGCAACATATAAAGGGCTCTTGTCAAATCCTGAAGTTCCAGATCTTTTACATTTTTCCAAGTTGTAAGTCCCTAGTCAAATTAACATCTTTTAATAGGAAATGGTCAGCAAATTTATACAGATTTATGTTATTGAGAGACAGGGTAGAAATGATATTGACGGGAATGTAAAAATTAGGCTAGAATGGCTGGGGTAGATGTTAAGGTGCTTATGACGAAATTTCTGTCTATTTTGTAGTGCTCTCCTCTGAGTCCATACACAGCAAGTGTAGTAAATTTCTTATCTGTATGTACAACAGTTGTACTATTTATTTTCTGGCAGAGTCCTTGATTGCACTTATTTTAGAAAGAGTGTAATTAGGTACTAGAAGAGCATGGGATGCTTCAGAAATTGTTTTTGTTCAGACTTGAAACAGGGAAAGAGTCTCAGCAATCTTACCAAGTGCCTAAAGCATGGTCTCACCTGTGTGAGTGCCCCGTGGCTGCTGGGGAGCATTGCAGGACCCTGAGAGGGGCAGAGGAGGGGCCAGGGGACACCTGGGTCACAGCAAGGTCCTGGGAGCAGAAGTCACTCACATCTGATCCCCAGTGTACATGGAAACATAGGCTTAGAAACTGAGTGATGGGTCTAATTCCACAATTCGTAAGAATAAGAACAGAATTTGGACCAAGTTCTTCTAGTGTTAAATCCCATATATATTTTCTTTCAAGTTATCTTCTACACATCCTTTATGATTTATTTTAAATAGATGTTGAAAACCAAGGTTTTTCAGTATATTTCTCTTACTGTCTGAATTTAGAAATTTTGACTTTTTCTAGAACATTGAACATCCTGAATAACCAAATGTTGTCTCCGCTGCAGGTCTCCTGGCCTGTAGTGCACCGATGTGTCAGAGCAAAGGGTGACTGCCCTCGTGGGCCTTCTTCTTAGGTTAATATGAAGATTATTGTGATTTCTAGTGTCTGGTTCACCATAGTATTGATGAAATTACTGCATTTATTTAATAATAGGAAATTGATGGATTGTTTAGGTGACAGATCTCTATTGTTAGGAATTTTCTTTGGAGAATCCTTTCTTAAGGAATTAATTGAAATAATTAATTGAAGTTCTTGTAAAGATGGCTTACTTCTCTGCTTTCTCTCCATCTGGGCTTAAACGAGGTTTTCACCTCTGGAGGAGTGAGTAGTGATAGAGTGGGGCACGAGCTTGGGAACAGTGGGTCTTCTGTTTGATGGGGACCTGGAGGCACGAGTGGGAGGTGTGGCTGAAAAAGGGCTGTGATGTTGGAGGGAGACTGAAGTGCAGGTGGAGGAGTCTGGGCTCTGTCCTCAGGTCGACAGGATGCAGAGAGATGGACTTGGCAGAGCCCTGCTTGGATTGAAGCAGGGAGAGATTGAAACTTGGGGCTGTGGGAGCCACAGGTGGCAACTGACTGGAGGGAGCAGGTCTGGCGAGCACTAAGCTTGCTGGCTTTTCTCTCCTTCAGGATAAAGTGTAGGGTGGGGAAGAGAGGACTTACATGGGATGTAGGTGTTTGAGGATGTGGAGAGAGGGTGGAGGCCACGTGTGGAGGACTAGGAAGTCCTGGGAAGGTGCGAACTCAGTGGAGAAGTAGGGTGTATGTTTTACTCTCCTCCTGAACTCTCTCTCTGTTTCCTCTTCCTTCTTTTTTTTTTTAAAGATTTTTTATTTTTTCTCCCCAAAGGCCCCCAGTACATAGTGGTATATTCTTCATTGTGGGTCCTTCTAGTTGTGGCGTGTGGGACGCTGCCTCAGCATGGCTTGATGAGCAATGTCATGTCCGCACCCAGGATTCGAACCAATGAAACACTGGGCCACCTGCAGCAGAGCACGCAAACTTAACTACTCGGCCACAGGGCCAGCCCCCTCCTCTTCCCTCTTAAGCATCTTGGGTCTCCTTCGTCCTTTCTGGAGTTTCAGTTCTAGTCCCACTGCAATTCTAGAGGAAAAACAAAACCTCACTGACATTGTGTTTACATTGAAGTGTTGCAGAAATACCTCCTGAGACCTCCTGTGGGTCAGGGACAGCACAGCAGGGTAGGAGATAACCAGACGCACTTGCCTTATCTTGCTGTCTCCCAAGTACGGATCTGATGAACACACTCTTGTGTCACATGATGTTGACAACTTTCAGCTGCTCTGAGTTCATTCCTGGGCAGCAGTCTGAAATTGTAGCAGGTTCCCTCTTTCTCTGGAAGTTTGCTGTTGAGCAAATAGTTTTGTGATAAGATCACAAAAATGCTTCTTGGCTTCAAGGTACCAGCTAGATTTTGTCCATGTGGCAATTACTGCACCAGGAGTGCAGCACTGAACAGCACACAGACTCTGCCTCAAGGACAAGGCCTCTCTGGGGATGGGACAAGGAGGCCCCCAGGGCTCTCTCAGTGCCATGGGGTGCCTTTGAACACCAGGAGGGGACCCATCCCCAAAGAAGGGGCAGTTAGGAGCAAATGTTTAAATACTAGTTGAGAGTGGCAGAGACGCTTGAGTTCAAATGCAAGTTCTGGGCTAGCATTTTCTCATCAATAAAATGGCAGAAACAGCATCTCATGTGGTTATCTTAATTAAATGAATTAATAAAATGCTTAGATTAGTGCTGTAAAGTGTCAGCTGTTCTGACAAGTTCTGTGTAAAGATGAGAAACTGGGCCCAGTGTCACAGATCGTGACGGCAGCCGGTGGGGATGCTGTCTCCAACTCCAGAGCACAACCACGTCCCTCAGTTCACATGGGATCTGAAGCTAAGCTCGTGCCTGGCACGTGGTGCTTAATAAATGTCTGTGAGTGACAATTTTTGGTCTCTGTCCCGTTTTTGTCTGATGAGAATTGGCTTTTGTCTTCCTGGTTTTGCATGTTTTGGACAGTTACCTCACCTTCCCAGTGACCTGTTCTAAACTGACCCACATATTCTGTTGTAGAGCCTCTGGTCATTTTGTGGCTTTCCTGACAGCTAGTTTTCCATCATGGTAAGAATGTGTGACCTCAAGGCTGAACACTGAGCTGTAATTGTGTGTTTTACTCATTATTTGTGTGTTAGGGTTACCAAGAAGGCACCTATTCCAGCAACAGCATTTGGTCAAATCCCCTTACAAATGATTACGAGAAGGACCCCTCAGTTGTGACCCTTGGGTCCTCCTGTGGTGGCAAGTTGAATTCTAATTTGGAGTTGCACATTTGACGGCGTTTTCTTGTCAGAACATACCTTTAAGCTCCTCAAATTTCATTCACAATGAAGTCAGATAAAAATTAATGATTGAAATATGCACACTAAGATTTTAGTTTCTTTTGATGTCCTGTTACTAGTGACCTGTTGAAGCTATCCTCCTTTTATCGAATTTGTTCATTCTTTTTAAAACTTGTGTTGTAAACTCTATATTTCAGCCTATGTGAGTAAATGTTCACAACGTTTATATGCAAAATTAGCTTTCTGAGGACAGGCGTGCAGGGCCCATGAACAGATGAGCACCAGCCTGCAGCTCTGTAAAGCTGGTCTGCGTGTGTAAGCATGATGATGGTATATGGCCAGAGGAAGTATATGGCCACCTAGGGACCCAGAGAGGTTAAGATTGAAAGTCGTTCCAGGAAGCATATCTGCATGACCTAGGTAGGTAGCAGTGCAGAGAGTGAAAGCTGAACATCAAGTGCTCGTATAAATCAGGCACTGTTTAACTTTGGTAGCTTGAAAGTGTACATTAGCTCTGCTTCTTCCCAGAACTGCACTAAGATGTCAGTGAACGGATAAAGTATAAATCCCTAGGACAGGAGGATGGCAGAAACAGCGACCAGTTGCTACAATGCGTGAGGTAGATGATTAGTGGCACCTTGTTTAGCCAAGGGAAGAAGGCAGCAGAGAAGGTGCTGATGAAACCATGGGCAGCACGGGAGAGGAGGAGGCAGGGCGTCAGGGAGACCCATGAACCACATCTTCCCCACTCCCCTGGAGGTGTTTGTTCTCTGGAGAATGGAGCTGAGAGCCTCCAGATCTGGGGTGCCGGGCAGTGCGGAGCCCACAGGCACTGAATCAGAGCCTGCATGCTGGAGACTGAGAACAGCTCCAGCCTCGAATGACGAACACACCTGTGCTTAGTCACAGGACAGGACACCAGAGGTCTCTTCTTGGGCAAATGGAACAGCCCAGATAAAAGGCTATTGGAGATAGATCAGTGATGCCCCCGCCACAGGAAGAAACCCTGGCGTGCAGCTCCTTTGATGGGAAAGTTGACAGAAGAGAAAAGGAAAAAATAAACAGATTTCACATACGGATTATAGCATCAGAATAACATTTAACTTCTCGACAACAATAATTGACATGAAAAGCAATGAATACAAATAATTTTCAAATATATTTATACACATAAATTTTCAAATTTACAAATAATTTTGCTTAGAATTCTAAGTGAAAGCAAGTCTGAGATGAAGGGATGCTCCATGGCAGTGATGCAGCAAGTCTGGACCAACCAGCACGACTGGAGCAGGAGGGGCTCCAAGAGGGAGGTCTTCAAGGGGGAAAGACAGGGGCCGGCTCCGTGGCTGAGTGGTTCAGTTCGTGTGCTCCGCTGCGGCGGCCCAGGGTTCGGATCCTGGGCGCGGACATGGTGCCGCTCGTCAGGCTACGTTGAGGTGGCATCCCACATCCCACAACTAGAAGGACCTGCAAGTAAGATATACAACTGTGTACGGGGGTGTTTGGGGAGATAAAGCAGGAAAAAAAAAAAAAAACGGGAAAGACAGTTGAACTAAAAACTGTTACTGGGTTTTCAGTGTTTGACTATGGAGGAGAAAAGTATTGGGAAGAGTTTTGCAGTTCTGTTGGAGTATTTTGAAAGGATTAGCCATAGGTACACTGAAAAGCCAGATAGTGGAACAAAAAGATACAAATATTAGCTTGAGGATAATAAAAAAGTCTAAGATAGAAAGGTATTCGTGACCTACTACTGACTCATAATCTAATAATGGTGTAGAGAAGGCTGCAGTTGGTGTAAGGGAGAAGTCCATATGTTACCTAAAATGAACATTTAGGAAGAAGGATGGTAAGCCCATATTAATATGAATTTAAATACCATGTAACTACTATTTTTCATTATAAGAATAGTACTCTGATTTCATAAACCCTGTGCATCTTTTATAACTATACAAAGTAATTTTTTAAGAGAATGTTTTTAAAAGCTCATTTGTAGACAATAGCTGGAAGAGGTTTGGTAGCTGTGAACTCCTCCATCATCAAGAAACGTTAATGAGTGTTGTTAATATGCTTGCTGGATAAACAGCTCACAGAACCTAACAAAATGGCTTACAGCATAGGTTTCTTTTTAACAACTCTAATATAGTTAACTTAGTGCTTGGGACCCACAAACATGTCATCAAAAACAGAGGCGCAGAAAGCTCCAGCATAGAGGAACATTGAATCCCAGGGATAGATAGATAACTCTCACCGAGCCATCACAGGAAACCAGGGACAAAACGGTTTTTGTTAAAATTGGTGTCTCTGATTTACTTTCTATAAAGTATTACTGGTCCTTTTCTGAAGAAGCAATATTGAATATTCAATGCTCAGTGCTCAGAATTTCTTTATTTCTGAACTGTGATGATTAAGTCTCTCCCTTGGTACTTAGTTTTATCTAGACTGTGCTTCTTGCCACTCGAGTTCTAAAATAATAACAGGTATCATCATGGCCAGATTTAGGTCAGCTCTTGACCAATACCCATTGGATAATTTTTATCTGACCATGTTAACATTTTTGGTAATTCATCAAAGCCATTTTGAAATACAGTTTGTTCAATTATTTAATATCAAATGGAGTAAGATTCCAGAGAGTTAGAAATTTTGAATGAACAAGGATGGAAGTTTACACTCAATCCTGGTTACTTCAATTATATTGTTAAAATATCCTGTAAGATTTATTTTAAAGTTAACTTTAACGATAAATGTAATTTTAAGTTTTCTCAAGAATGTTTATAACTTTTTATGTATGTTTATTATATAAAGATCATAATGTGATTCTGTGCTTTGGGCTCCATTTTTATAATCCAAACTCTGAAGATTTCAGTTGTTGCTTGTGGTATAATTTTTGTCTCTTCACATGATGTAAGAGATTTTTGTGATGTGACGGAGCCTGTGCTGGTGTTTCTAAAGGCTGTAGTGTCAGGGCTTGAGTCTCCCCTGCCCAGGATGCTTCTCCCTTTCCTATTTATCAGCCATGATGTCCCTGGCCTCCCATGCCCGCTCTGGGTGTGCTCTGCTTGCCTGTGGGAATGCAGTGAGTCAGGGCTTTATTCTACTGAATGATTTGCTCCACAAAGTCAGTTAACTCCAGCTGCCAAGTAAAGCCTCACCTTACTTTGCTCTTTTCCTTAACCCAGGGGTGGATCAAGCTTTGCCTCCAGAGCGCCGGGCTCCAGTTACTCCTTCCTCTTCCTCGCGCTATCACCGCCGAAGGTCCTCAGGGTCACGAGATGAGCGCTATCGGTCGGGTAAGGCACCAAATGTGGACGTGAGGTGCTAATACTCTAGTCTGTAACATTGGTGATGGAGAAATGGATGTGCAGGCACATGTGCAGCAGCTTTGTAAATATGAGGCCAAAGTAGAGTAAGTTTGAGTGTTCTTGTGGTTGGTTGTGTGATCCACAGGTGATGACATCCTACCTCATACCCAAATATACTCTCTAGGGTACACATTAAAATTCAGTAAATTGCAACTCTTTTCACGTTTTTAAAGTTAACGTTGTCCACTATGTAGAGTTTCGTAATAATTTTTAAAATAGTAATCTCTCATAAGCCAGATTTTGCTCATTTTTTTAGGTGTCACTGATCAACAGTTTGGTTTTACTATTTGTAATCTTGGTTGCTAGTATAATTTTTCCTTCTCTTTTAACCTTAGTGACTTCTGTTTTTCAAGCACAGTTTTCAAAAGGAAACAAAATCCTTAAATATTTGTATGTTCTTTGTTTATCATTTCCTTTGTGTTTTATGAAGCTGTGTACAAGAATGCTGTCTTGGTAATTTCGTTTTATTGCAATCATCACCTGGGCTTGACTGGCTTAAATTTCTTTTGTTAATTTAACATCAGAAAACTTGTACTATGGTTAATATTTTAATTACTTTTTGAGAGATTTTTCTCAACATCTAGGTTAAAGTTGCGTTTTTCTACTACCCTAACTACCATTTTTAAAAGAAAATTGTCAATAAGTGTTGTCGCTGGGACACCAGAGCACATGTGGATTGCTGCTGCTGATGATCTGAATTATAACATTTGTATATCAATTTATATTTTGCAGAGTACTTTCACAGAGGTTATCTCCTTTAGTTTTCAAGACAAGCAGGTGAAGAACTGTTCCATGTTGCAGAAGAGAAAGCTGAGGCTACGAGAGATAAAGTAGCTCAGCTAGTCACACCAGGGCTGGGCAGGTCAACCCTGTGAACCTCTAGTACCATGTCTTGTGATTCTTTCCATTAATGAGACTTTATGAGATAAACTACCACTATATTCTCTAATGAGCTGTCTGACTTCCTGGCCCCACTCTCCTTTCTAGAAGAGAAGAAAAGGGTAAGACAGAGATTTTATAGCATCAGGAGGCCTTATCTGCACAAGCAAGAAGAATGGACTTGAGAAACTAGGAAAATTTTGGCCAACGACAGCCTCATTGCTGCTCCTCCTGTAGTATCGGCCGCTCACAGGAGGCCTGGATGCCTGGGAAAATATGTGGGGATGGACTGAGGACAGGAGTTTGTTCCCAAGTCCACCTTCTGTGTTTCAAATGTATTTTAACACCTAGCACATATCAACAGCCCATCTTACTCATTCAGGCATCTCAAAGGCCCCTTTCAAATAATTTAGGAGGGTAGAGGCACGCACATATGTGCTGTCAACTTATTATGAGATGCTTCCATTAACTCCCTTGTCTTGATACTACTATGCTAGTATTTTATATGTGCACACACGTAGACACACACATACAGTAGACACATACACAGACATACGTCTAGATGCATGTTGACTGTCATCTGTATCTTCAGTTCTCTCAGAAACTAGTCAAGTGTTCTTATTTCCATTTTATAGATGAGGAATTGAAGTTCAAGGTAGTGTGTGATTGTTAATGATAACATAGTGAGAACTCATCAAATAGGATGCAAATCTGGCTTCATCTGGCCCTGTAACCCAACTTCTTTCCACATAGATTATATCTTGTGTCCATTTCTAAGCTCCAGCTTTCTATATTAACTACTTTTTAAAAATTTAGATGGAAATTAAATCATAGCACAGTCTATTTCCTACATTATATATCTTTCCTAATGCTGAGGTGTAGGGGATGATAAGCTCTTATGTTTACATGACCCTTGATAAGGTGTATTGTCTTTTCCAGATCCTCCTGGTTATTTTAGGGGACAGGTGGTGGTTGTCTCACTATTTTTCAAGTAAAGTCTGAGAGAGGTTAACACAGTAGGAAGTGGTGATTGGTCTCTTGGCCTCAGATACATCTCCCTTCACCTGTGCACATTACCTTCTGTCTTCAAGGGCCGAAAAGAAGATGTGGGAGAAAAGCACACAGTGGAAGGTGGGTGGTGGCCAAGGAGAAGAATGAAGGATGCCTTCAGGGGATTGATTTCCCCTAGTCAATGGAGACACTGCCAGCACAGCCCTTTGAAGAGGAAACTAGACCCATCTTGGTACAGCCCACCTAAAACCGACTTTAGACTCACTGTTAATTTCTCATTAGCATTATTGTGAGGTGAGGGAGAGCTGTGAGCAAATGCTCCAGTTAGTGTTAGTCCTTTCCAATTAGAACTCCCACCCCTGAGATGAGCTCTCAGAACTCTCCCCCCTTTGAGTGAGGCTGCAGAGAGTGCTTTTCATCCTGGGGGCATCTCTCCTGGCACTCTCCTCTCACTTGCTCTACTTCTTTCTGGTTTTCTCTCACTTGGTTGCCCTTTCTGCCCAGTTGTTGAGAATCAGGGCTTCACTGTGGCTGAATTTTGGGCTCCAGGCCTAAGCTCAGAGACCAGTTAAGGCCCTCCAGTGTCCAGCGCAGTCCTGGAGCTCCATCTGAGCATGCAGCACCTAAGGAGTTTGATGAATCATTTTTCCCAGTCTGCTCGGTGCTCCAGAGCTATAGAGAAAGTAAAACACAGCCACCCCGCAAGGAGCTCACAGTCTAAAGGAGGAGCCAGACCCGTGAACCCAAGGTTATAACATGTACAGGGTGAAAGTTACTGGATGGAGTGGCCTCTGAGGACGCTGCTTTCAACACAATAGCACACTGAGCTTCTAAACACGTGTTAGCTGGTGACACTCCTCAAGTATTCCAGTAGCTCCCGTTGCTCTCAAATCCCACTAATGACCTACTGTGTGCATGATCTGGCTTCCCATTACTCCATGACCTCGTCTTTCACCTCATTCCTCGTCTGCAGCCACATTGGCTTCCTAGGTGTTTCTCGAGTACACAAGGCACCTAACCGCTGTGGGGCCTTTATACTGTTCCTTTTGCCTAGAATGTTCTTCCCTCAATACATACACATTGCCTGTTTCCTTATGTACATCAGGTCTTTGCTCAAGTGTTACTGTTTTTGTGAGGCATTCTCTGACCACCCAATCAAGATGTTAAAACACCGTGTCACCTCATACACAATCCCTACCCTTCCCCATCCTCATTCATTTGTATCCATTGCAGTTATCAGCCCCTCACTCTATCCATCATCTGTCTTCCTACTTACCTATCAGTCATCTGTCTGTCCATCTACCTGTCTATCAGTCATCTAGCTACCTGTATCAATAATCTACCTATCTTATCCATTTATCATCTGCCTACCTACCTACTTGTCTATCAATCAGTCATCTATCAATCATCTATCTTTCTATTCATCTCTCTCTCATCTGCCTATCTACTCATCTAGCCATCTATCAATCTATAGTTTCCTGTCCATCTGTCCTCTTTCTACATATTCATCTATCCATCTATCAGTCATCTATCTATGTATGTATATCATCTTTCTATCCATCTGTCATCTCTCTGTTGTCTGTCTACCTACTCATCTATCCATCTATCAGTCATCTGTCTACCTACCATAAGAATGTAAGGTCCAAAAAGAAAAAGATCTTTGTTTTGTTTATTCATGTATGCCAAGCATGTAAAATATTGCCTAGTTAATAGTTTTTGAAGGAAGAAGGAAGATAAGAGAGCATAGCACATTTGGGGAAAAGTAAGAAATTAGGTACAAGAGTCCAGATTTTAATGTATCTCATGTACTGTGCTTAGGAATTTGGGCTTTATCCTGAAGATGATAGGATACCCCTTGAAGATTTTGGGCAAAGCCATGACAGGAGTAGATTTTGGGTTTGAACATTATGTTGGTAGCAGTGTGGAGTATGGATTAGAAGTAGATGGATTGGAAAGACCCTGAATGCCTGAGGTTGATACATGTTTAGGAGATGAGTCAGTGCCAATGGGATTTGAGATATGTTTAGAAGATAATAGCAGTAGAACCTTACGGCTGAGCTAATGTTGGGGGCTGTGAGAGAGGGAATTAGGGGTGACTCCTAGATGTCTAGGTTGTATAGCTGCAGAGATGATGGCCTCTGGTTCTGCCTTTAGAGAATTTAGATTTCCTTTCATAGGTTAAAGATGGTGGAATTTGCCTCAGCTATTCACTTACTATGTAGAGAATACTATGAAAAATTGTGTGGACATTCCTCGAAGTGTCCTGTAAGACATGGAAAATGTTCTTCCATATATACTATTTTAATTTTTAAAAATTGGCACTCCTCTCAATTTTGAATAAATAATGACTGCTTAATTTACATATGGAACTGACATATCTAGAGGATCTTTCCATATGCTCATGAACTCTCAGTTGGGGTTCTCATTTTCTATAACCAACACTGAGCGCGCCCACTACCCCCATGTATCATGGCAGCCACCCTAAAGGAAAAGTAAAGAGGGCCTGTGGACATTATTAGGGCTCATTTGGTAGTCTCACTTACCACCTTATTCTCTCCTATTTCCTATTATTAAAATAATCTAGTCATCAGTTTTCTTAATTTAGACATTTCACTGATAGACTGTAAGTTACTTTATCTTAGAGTATATGCTCATATATCATTTTTTAAAATGTAGTATTGGTAAGAGCTTATTTCAGTCTATTGCCAGTGTACACGTTTCAGGATTTTCTGGTTTATTTTCTCCTGAGCCAGAATGGAAGATCAAAGACGCTCAGAAGAAAAAGTTTTGTGGCCCTCAGGAGACTTAGCTTTCTAAAATTCTTTGACCACTTAACTTGTAGTAGTTAAGTGGTCACTCAATACCAAAATTATATCAGCCAAGAGGTAATTCTGTTATCTCGTAGATAATTGACCTAATCAACAATCAATCTAGTCAACCATGTAGCCTCAAATTTAGTCTCTCCTGGCTATATTTTTTCCATTTCATTTCTAAACCCATGACCTTACACTGCAATGAACTCCTACTAGAATTCTTTATAATAATGTGCACTGCTCTTCTTTTTAAATAACATTCTTTGGAAACTTAAATTTGATTTGGAAAGTGAATGAATAAATGAACAGGCATTTACTGAATACCTAGAAAATGTCACACTCTGCATTAGGCATTTTGTTACTTTTACTTGATGAAGTCTAAATTAGAGCCTAAAACATTCCTAGCTATTTTTTAGCACTCTTTGTCCCCCAACCAAAAACCCTAAAAAAGAAAACTTTGAGATTTGTGTTGTTGCCATTCCAACCAAGAGCGACTATGACAAGGAAGAATATTAAAACTAAAATGTAGCATATGATTTCCTAATATGTTTTAAATGATTATTTTGTCTTTAAGTGAGCTTAGAAAGAGTTTTAAAAACCACGTCTTATACTTTATGTGCAAGCCTGGACAAGAGCAGCTGCTTTCTCCATTGTCAGGCACCCTGATCCACCTGCACTCGTCTCAGGAGGAATGTCACGGAGCCCTGTCTGCCTCTAGGACAGCAAACTCAAATAGAGTGCAGGGACCCCTGGGGGATCCCGAGACCCTTTCCAGAATGTCTGTGAGGTCGAACTATTTTCAGAATAACACTAACACATTATTTGCCTTTTTCATTCTCATTCTTTCGTGAATGTCCAAGGGATTTTTCCAGAGGCTGTCTGACATATGGTGATGTTATCATTCTGACAGCCAGTGGAATCTGTGATTGTGAAGTCTTGTTGTTTGAAAAAGTTTTTCAGTTTACTTTTTTCTTTCTTTCTTTTTTTTGCTGAGGAAGATTAGCCCTGAGCTTACATCTTTGCCACTCTTCCTCTATTTTGTATGTGGGTTGTCACCACAGCATGGCTGACGAGTGGTGTAGGTCCTTATCTGGAATCCAAACACACGAACCTAGGCCTCCAAAGCAGAGCATGCTGAACTTAACCACTAGGCCGCAGGGCCAGCCCCCTCAGTTTACTTTCTAATACAGTAAATATCAAAGTATTAATCTCAAAAGCAAAGGCTTTTAAAGGTTTTCAGCAACTTTTAATAGTTTAAAGCATTCTTTGGGTTAAAGAGTTTGAGAAACATTGCTGTGAGATTTGTAAAAATGAATTCTTTTTTAAAAAATTGAGAGAATATGAACTAGAAACTTCGACACCTGAACCCACTCTGAGGCTGATTTTATACTGATGACAGTTTAAAGTCTGATTCATAGCAATGTTGAGTTTCTGGGAATAAGGATTTGTGTCCTAGTATTTATTCATTTGACAAATGTGAAAATAATTTTGTGTACTGAGCACTCTGCTGTGCACTCTAGGTGAGACAAAAATACAGGAAGTGTGGTGTTTGCTTCCAAAGAGTTTATTTACCCTGCAGTAAGTTCTTGACACTAAAGTTTTATTTTCTAGATTGAAAAAGTTTGTCTTTCTCTAGTCAATTTGAATATACTGATTTTAATGTGGTTTCCTAACTCTTTGTTTTCTCTAAACTCAGTTTTTTCTTTTGTTTATCTATTCTAGTATAAATCAGGAAATACCATGTTCTCTTACTTACATTAGAGTAACAGAGAATAAGGCATTAAGTCAGATTGCACACTCAATATTTCCAGTGAAGGCTGGCCTCCATCTGTGTAGAGCTGCACTGTCCAACATGGTGGCCAGTATCCACATGGGACCTCTTACGTTTAAATTAATTAAAATTAAATAAAATTTAAAATTCTGTTTTTGTGCTTCATTAGCCACATTTTAAGACAAGTGGCTACTATGCTGGGCAGTGCAGATATGGAAAACATCCCCCGACAGCGAAAAATTCTCTTTCACAGTGCTGTTCTAGGCCAGAGCAAGGGAAGATTATTCAGTGCTAAAAAGAAATGAGCTATTAAACCTTGAAAATGTGGAGAAACCTTAAACACATATTACAAAGTATAAGAAGCCAGTCTGAAAAGTCTACATCCTGTATGATTCCACCTATCTGACATTCTGGAAAAGACAAAACCATGGAGACAGTAAAAAGATCAGTGGTTGCCAGGTGCTCAGGGGAAGGAGGGATGAATAGGCTAAGCACAGAGGGTTTTTAGGGCAGTGAATCTGTTCACTATAATACTTTAATGGTGGATACATGTCATCATACATTTGTCAAAACCCTTAGAATGTACAACACTTAAGATTGAACCCTAATGTAAATTATGGGCTTTAGTTAACAATGTATTAATATTGCCTCATCAGTTGTAACAAATGTACCTGACTAATGTAAGATGTTAATAATAGGGGAACTCTGTGTGTGTGTGTGTGTGTGTGTGTGTGTGTGTGTGACATGAAGGTGGTATATGGGAGCATACTGTACTTTCCACTCAATTTTTCTGTAAACTTAAATTTGCTCTATAAAATACTCTACTAATTTAAAAAATGAAATGAAAGACAATGATACAATTTAGAGGATCAACAAAGAGGAGTAAGATTCTTAGGACGTTCCAATAACATTGAGAAACCTCCAATGAGAATGGTGAAGCAGAGAGAAGACAGAAGTAAATAAGGAATTAAAAACGGGACATCACTACAGATATACACCAGAGGAAAAAAGATAATCAGAGGACTATGAGGAACCCTGTGGCTATAAATTTGAAAACTTCACTAAATGGACAAATTCCTAATTTAAATATTTAAGAAGAAATGGAAACTGTGAGTAATCCTATGGCCATTAAATAAATGGAAACAGTAGCTGAAAGCCTTGTCACAAAAAACATCCCAGGCTCTCAGAGGTTTCATGTTTAAGTCATACCCAACTTTCAAGAACTTAACAGTCTGATTCAACACAAACAATTTCAGAGAATGGAAAGAGAGAAAAGACGTCCTTCCTGCTTTGTGCTAGCACAGAGGCCTGTGTCAGTAATAGACAAGGACAGTAATGAGAAAGGAAAATTATCTACATAGAAACCCCCAAATAATCTATAGATAATTATTAGAAATAAGGAGGGTTTAGCATAATGGTTCAATATAATCTGAACAAACAGAAATTAATCATATTTCTATACACTAGCAACAAATGTAAAAGCATAATTAAAAAAAGTTCTGTACAGTAGCAACAAAAACTTTATAAGGAACCTAATGAAAATTCAAACAAAAGATTTGCAAGACTTTTATGGTGAAAATTATAGAATTTTATACAAAAGATATTAAAGAGGCCCAAATGAATGGCTACACTGTGATAATGGCCAGGAAATCACAATTCTGTGATTTCCCCTAATCTACATTCAATTCTAATAAAAGTCCCCCCAGGGTCCTTTAGGGGGCTTGAGCTGATAGTAGAATTTACATGGAACAGCAGAGGGCTGAGAGCATGCAAGATGCAATAAAGAACAAGGAGCCAGTGCAGACGTCCGTGACTAAACCTCAAAGCATCATGCTACTAGAAAGAAGCCAGACACAAAAGACTGATCTCACACAATTCATTTGTATGAAATTCTTGACAGCACAGAACAGTAGCAGCAGCTAGCACATTGGTACTTAACCGTGACCTCCTAAACACAGCAAAACCTGATGTTTGTTCTAAACAGTCATCTTCCTAGGGCAGCCAACGTTTGTTGAGCACTCGCTTCATACCGGGCACTGTTCTACATGCTTTTTATGTAACTCATGTAAAGTCTCTGTCACATGAGTCAAGTGTCTCAACACCTTGTTCATGGGTGAACAAAGCTATTGGCCTTTGTGTTTGTAATTGACTTTTGGTGTGTTTCCTGTGTACTTAGGTTGTAGCTGTTATAAAATTGTATCCCCCATTTCATTCATTAAGGACAAAAGCATTAGTCACAAGTGTTAAACATGGAGTGAGCTTATAATGGAAAAGAAAGTACAGATAATTTATGTCTAGAGCAGAGCCTGGCACAGCAAAGGCATTCGATACATATTCGTTTGGTGGTTGAATAGGGATATTATTCATTCTTCATTGGAAACAGTTCTAAAGGCCAAAAACCAAGTAGGGACCCTGTGAGAGTTTTTGTGTCTGTACAGCTATCTGTGATATAAAACAAAAGAGAGAGAGAGAGAGAGGAGGTGGGAGAAAACTGATTGAGAAGCTGGAAAAAAAAAGCGTGTGCGTGTGTCTGGAAGTTCATCCTTGATTTCTGATGTCAGCTGGCCTGACATGACTTTAGCGAGGCCAAGAACTTATGAAAGGATTTAAAGAATAAGAAAGTCAGCTGCTCTGCAGGTAAAGCTCTGTTATACATCCTCAATAATCGGACAAGTTTGGAGCACCCACTGTTCTCCCAGGTCCAGTCTGCGTGGCACTTCTTGTCCTGCCAACTCTGTCTCAAACTCACCCAGGGCCAGATGCCCATCTTCTGTACTTGCTGGTCACAAATTCTTTACTCATTATACTTGTCACATCCTGTCATCTTGGTTTACTGGTCTACATCTCCAAACAGTTCTGTGAGAGGAGGGACTAGTGCACAGCAGGAGCTCAGAGAGTAATTGTTGAATGAATGAGCACAGTCCTCAGACCAGAGCCCCCTTCCATGCACGGTCCCTCCCCTATCCCTGCGGTCACATAACTACATGTTTTTCTTGGAGATTGAGAGATGAGGGGGATGGCACTGAAGCTGCGAGTAGATGAAAACCAGGTGGTTGGCGGTGGCTCTCAATGCCCTTACATGCTCCGCCTCTGATCAAGATGGTGCTCCTTGGAAGCACACAGTCCTAACCTTCCTCCTCCTCTTGCCTTCCCTCTATCTTCAGCATTTTTACACAGCTCCCTATACCTCTGCTTCTCTGTGCATAATGTACGCAAAGAACAGAAAAGAGTTCAACTACAAACCCTCATGGAATGGAGCATGGGTGGCCCTGATTGTGAGGCTAGAGGGTAGCAGTGGCAGTAGTCAGAACGCAAGGAGCTCATCCTGGTTTAGCCTTTCGGCAAAGTCTTGGTTTCTCCCACACTTGGGTTGCTTCTCTTTTTTTTTCTCTCTCAGGCTTGGAGCTTACATTAATAAGGCACAGTGTCATATTAAGAGCTCACAGTGCAGTACAGTGTTGACACCATCACATGTCAGACTCTGCCCTGAGCCCTTTCATGGATTGACTCATTTAATCCTTGTAGCCACCCCAATGGCAGGTACTTTCATCGTTCCTTTTTTGCACATAAGGAAACAGGCACAGATGAGTTAAGAAACCTGCGCAAAGTCATGTGGAAGAACTGGGATTGGAACCCAGGCAGTCTGGCTCTAGAACCGTGGCCTTCACTGCTCTGCTACTAAGAAATAAAGTAAGCTTCCTTGAAGAAAGCATTCTCTGCATTCATGCTTGTCTTTGAGGCTGTCCACTCGCTGTCCACGTCTGTAGTATTAGTTAATTGTGTGATGTTGTGAGCTCTGTGAGAGGAGCAGGAGCTCCAGGAATTGGACTGTGGTCTTGATTTCATGAGGGAGACGAGAAGGGGCAACAATCAGTTTTTCTCAAGATCTAAACCCCTGGATAGACACAGATAGACTCATTCTCTGAGGGGCTGACGGTGTAAAGATTATCTGCTTATCTGATTTATGCTCCAAATATCCCATTGCTTGTGGTATTGCAGGATACTAGTTTTTTCCAGAGTGAATGAAAGTGCAATTTATATGAAGAAACAAAAAGGGAAGTGGAATGTTCTGTTCAGTATATTAAGAATTTATATCTGTTCAAGGACCTTATTGAGACTTCTGAAACTAGAGTCTTGTGGAGAGGAGGGACCTCTGACTGAGTACTGCCCTTTGGGATTTACCTTCAGGTATAGACCAGAGGCTGTGGTGGCCTGGCCTGCCCTGAGATAGGCAGCGTTGGTGCCTTCTTTCTCGCTGTTGCAGAGCACCGTTCATAGGTTTACCCGTGCTATGCGATGTCTGCCTCCAGGAGCACCAGGTCATGGTAGTGTCGCTCAGAGAATCAGGCTATCAGTGCGAGAGGACAAGGTGGGAGCCACCAACCATCTGAGTCCTTTTGGCCGTTTCACTTTATCAAACCCACATATCACACCCAGTGCTTCAAAATACTAGTAAAAGAAACTGTCATTGATGAGTGCCTGCCCTGTGACAGGAAGCTAGTGGCTTGCTTTGTATATTTCATCTTACGTAATTCTCACAGTAACTGATTTTGTTCCCATTTTACAGATGATCAGAGTGAGGCTTAGAAGGATTAAAAAATTATTACTCAGTGTTTTACAGCTAGTAGGTGGTAGACCAGGATTCCGACTCCAAAGCCTGGACTCTTACTTCAGCATTCTGTCATTTCCCCAGAACTATGGGAACATTTTGTATTGCTGCATCCCTCTCAGCTCATGGAACTAAAGAGGAAGAAAAACTGTGGAAGTTTCTCTGAGGAAACAGTAGGTGGAGAAATCATCAGAAGTCAAAGAGTGGGGTCAAGTCCATCTTTCAGTCCAGTTGGAGGAGAGGAGACCAAGTGGATTGATAAACTCGTCACCCACAGTGGTTATTTTAGGAAGAGGTGTTTGCAGAAAATGGATACATACAAAGAATAGCCACATAATGCTGGTGCTGTGTTGCTAGGCTTTTAATACATTCTTCTTCGAGGAGATAATCTTTTCTGTTTGTCCAGCACTCTATGACCTAGTAGGTGGTTTATTATCATTTTTGGTACCTTTTGAAGTTCTGCTGAAGAAGTATCTGTTAGTGTGCCAGTTTATCTAACACTGTAAATATAGGAAGTACCCAATAGATTCTTTAGGAGGAAGAATGATCTGTTTATTCAGTGCTACATGAAGCAGACCTTAAATATCTCCTGTCTCTTAATAGATGGATGCTTTTGAGGTGTTAGAATGACAGACCCAAAGTGAATAAACCATAAACTACTACGGTAGAGACAGGAAGGAGACAGATGAGAGATGTGCTTAGTTTTGCTTAATATCTCCAAATGTCCCATTATTGGTTTGTTGCCTCCCAGCTCTGAGTTCACCCTTCATTGCCTTCTCAGAGAAGAGTGGATCGGGCCCTGACGTGTTTTTCCTTGATCAGCTGGCACATGTTCAGCTGCGTCAGTAGAGGATGTGGAGGCATTTCAGCAGTAGTGGTTTTACTTCTTGCTTCCCGTACATTTGCACAGCCTATTATCCAGTGCCCGGCCCCTGTGTCGTGTGCCAGCACAGCTCACCCTGACACCCCCTTGGATGGTTTTGTAGGAATGTCTGTGGTGAGCCACCCACTGTGCCCCCGAGGGCAGAGGTGAACACATTCAGCTTCAGAGCACCCAGTGTCTTGTCTTGTGCTATGAAAGCTTTCAGATTTCTTCTCTTCCTACCACATCCTTGCCATGTTTACCCTCAAATGGCCTTCACCCCTGTCTAATTCAGTGCTTCCTGGTTATATTTGTTTGTTTCTTCTTTGCTTTGGTAAGATATTAATGCCACCTTGGAATCCCTAAATTCGTGTTCAGTTTACATGAAATTGCAGACCACCACTTCCCAGCCTCTTCATGGGCAGCCTGGAATATCTTTGACCACTTTTTGGTACTTGTCTCCAATGATACCTAGAAATTGTAGAAAATAACAGTTCTCTTTCCTGTAAAACTAAATGTCCAGCTCTAGAGCCAGATTGTTTCCTCCTGCTGTGTAGTTTTCTCATTTTAAGTCCACTTGTGTTTCAGACCATCCTAGGAATTTAGGACACTCAGTGTGACCAGCAGATCTCTGTGTTCTGTATGCTCATTGCGGTGGCTCTGCCACTTGCATGTGCCTCCACTCTTCCCTCCCTCTGCCCAGCCCCGTACAAGTGGGAGATTTCCACTTCTCCCTCCCTCCCCTTCACAGCCTCTCATCTAGCTCCTGATTAATGTGGGTAGAAACTGCACCCAGGACGTTTGTAACTAAGGTTTTTGTGACACTTAATCAAATGCCTCAGTGGATTTCCTGTGCATCACAGCTGCTGACCTTCATTCATAGACTTTTGTAGGATTGATCCGGGTTTTAGGATAAGAAGTATAAACTTATTTTCAGCTAAGACCTCTTTTCCAATCTTCTTATCGGTTCATCCAGTACGCTCCTCTTCCTTGCATCCAGGTCACTCAGAGCTCTCCAGGGGCTTCCCTGTGGCCCCCCATTGGTGTTGGCTCTTGCAGAAGATAGGTTTTATCATATCCTTTTTCCCTCATGTTCAGCTTCATTCCTCTCCTCTCTCCTCACTTGCCTGCAGGCAGTCAGACACGTAGAAGTCTCAACTGGTGTCAAAGTTGGCTGTTTTCTTTCTGGTAGGGAGCTAGGAGAGCACCCAGCCTTGTTGAGAAGAAAAGAGAAAAGCAAAGTTAGAAGAACCAGGGGAGTCACACAGGGATGTGGGTTTATATTCCCCCCACTAATCGTAATATTTGAAAACATCTTTCCAAAAAAGATCCATCCATCTTATCACAGTTCTAAGGTGTTGGTAGTCTAACGTTCCTCTTTGGTTTGGATATTTGGGTTAGGGTCGGGATTATTAAGCACTGCAAGAGCTTAACATGTAGAAGTAAATTCTGATCCAAGCATTTTATTCAGTGGTATAGTGACTGCCTTTTGCCATAAGTGTGCTGCCCACTCCAGAGGCAGATCTTCAGTACTGGAGTCAATCTCTTTCTACATCTCGGCCTTGTTTTGATTGGATTAGCATGTTCTCCAAGGATCTTCAGTGATAACACCATAGGTGCCATTTGCCTCTAGAGGGTCATCCTCTTAGTTTACTTAACGTTAGTATTCAACATGTAGTCCAAGGGGATCTTTGGGGTACTATTTACAGATATTTTTAAATGTTTATGATGCCATTGTTTTGTGGTTAAAATAGGACATAGAGTTGCCTTTTTGAAAATAATTAGTTTGAAGTTTAGTTACTTCATTAGTTTATGTATTGTTCAGTTTTGCTGTACAATAAGCAGTCCAACATCTTAGTGACTTACGACAACAAACATTTATTTCTTGCTCATGGCCAACTGGAGGTAAACTGTCTTTTCATTCTGGGGCATGCTGGTCTCTTTGTGGTTGAAAATATTCTTCTTTTACTATTTTGTCTCAATTTTGTGGGAAAAAATTTAGCAGACTTGTGTGTGGTGCTAGCAATTTTAAAATGTCTTTTATCTTTGTGGAAAAAATCCACATTTCTTTAAAATGTCCCTTGCCTATTTATCCATCTTTTCTAAAATTATTATTTTGTGTTAATATGATTTTTATGTGATTGCAAAAGTTGTCCTGAAAGCAAAAAAACTTAGCAAATATCAAAAAGAATGAACGAAAAATATACATTGCAATTTCATCATCCTTAAATGACTACTCTTAATATTTTGGTATAGTCTATTCAGTTTTTGAAATGAAATTACTTGTAACACAAGCATTATAATTATATTGACCAAATCATGATCAGATAGGAAATTTGAAGGAAATGAAAAGAATATCAATTTGAGGGCAAAAAGACCATGTGTAAAGAGGATGCAAACCTTGTTTTTAAGAACTTTGAGAAAGGACTAAGGACAAAGGTTAATCCACTGTGTGTGGGTGTTTGTTGT
The DNA here is from genome assembly GCF_041296235.1 of Equus asinus. Taxonomy (NCBI): domain Eukaryota; kingdom Metazoa; phylum Chordata; class Mammalia; order Perissodactyla; family Equidae; genus Equus; species Equus asinus. The sequence goes on from NC_091818.1 coordinate 45,844,897, forward strand.
GTCTGTCGTTGTGTTTTTTTGCGTGCCATGTAAACCCCAAGTGCACATCCTCCCTCTTAGTAGACCAAGCACAGGTTTCAGGGTTGTCATTGTTATTTTGGTTACTTTCCTAAAAATTGGTCTTTTGGAGGAATAAGCTGAAGAGAGATTGGGAGGTAAATCTGAAGTAGATTGAAATGATCAGTTCGGGCCTGGAATGAAGTTTCTCTGCTCTGGGTGTGTGTCCCTGTTCCTAACATGATACAAAAGGAACAGGAGAGGGGAAGTTGGTTGCTTTCGTTAGCCACGATCCATGGGCAGAGGGGAGAACAAATGCCTGTCAGTGCTGCAGAGACTCAGGGGCAGGACTCCTGGCCATCATCTGAGCACTTCACTCGCTCTGTTTAGCAGATGCAGTTTGTTGTGTCTACCCAAATTTGGTTGCATTTTCATGGAAATTTTAGGAATACCCTGCCAATTTCTACAAAAAACTTGCATGGTTAGAATAGAACAGAGTTACCTTTCTGAAAAGAATTAGTTTGATAAATCATTAAATATAACTCCTGTATCTTATAGATGAAAGATGTACAGAAGTTTAATGATTTGCCCAATGTTAGTATGTATGCTGACTTTTTTTTCCAAGTGGAAATTGCTGGTATACCAGAAGGTGTCAGAAAGTAAAAGTAACGTGGCTACATCTTACCTCTCTCATTGCATCACTGATGCCTCATTTCATTTTTGAGTCAGGTGAACATATCTTGGATACATGTAAGAAATCAATTGAATAGCTGTTGATTGATTTTCATCTCATTGGCTATTTACTAAACAGAGGAAGAAATTTTGTGTAAAAACACTGTATCAATCAAATGAAATCTTACATTAATTTTTTTCCATTGTTTAACTTGTAATTAGAAAACTTGTAAGTGAAAATACTTTTCATAGAGTAACTGAGTTGAGACGTGGAGTCACAGTGAAATTCTGTAGGTAGACTTCAGTTTTAACAAATTCTTCAACAGTGTAACTTAAAATTGTTGTACTAAGACAAAAAAATGAATCCCCTAATTTGTGCCTTTGATTTCAAATTTTAGAAGTCAGTTGTTATTTTAAAATAATTTTATTTTGGGGAGCATGGTCAAGTGATGGTTTGAGTTATTTTTCCCTCTTAGCTTCAGATATTTTTTTAGTAGATCCTAGCATGTTTCTTTTTTCTGAATGGCACAAATAAAAAAATTCATTTTGTGAAGGATTTAATTTAGGTGAGAGTCTTCCATTAAGATAATTATAAATCACTCTAAACCAAGTAGGGTTGGAAGTTATATTTTACTTGACTTGGATAATCTTATTAAATTCTTTAATTTAACACAAAAGCTAGAGGGGGTGGAATGTTAGGTTTGGTTCTGGAGTTGGTATCAGACCACTTCTCCCACAGAGCAACTCCCAAACACAGGCCAAAAATGGAGGGGCCACTTGAAAAAAGAGTGCAGCAGCATGTGAGATTCATGCTGATTTGGCTTTTTGCCTTGAATATACTCCCTGATTGCCATAGTGTGGGACTCCTAAAACCCAAACTGAAAGCCATAGACTGGCTTAATGTGTCAGAGGAAAGAATTTGGGACTGTCAGAACAGCTGGAAATTAAGGGGAAAATTTGGGAAAGAATGAACCACAAAGCAGGGAGTCCCCAAATCTGGTTATAAACTCCATTCAGATTCTTGGCAAACCCTGGAACTGTGCATGCATTTGGGAGCCCAACAGAGAGAGCAGCTGGATGGTTGAGCTAGCTGCTAGCACAGGGAGGACAGTCGGGGACAGTCTAGAGCTTGAGTCCAACCAAGTTAACTGGCTACTAGAACAAAAATCAACACTCAGAAGATAACAGGACCCAATCTTCGTAAAGTCTCGTCCGCAGGCTCCATTACACTATCAAAAACCTCTAGACATGTAAAGAAGCAGGAAAATGTGACCCATGGTCAAGAGAAAACAGTTAATAAAGCCAACTGCAGACAAGGACTTTAAAGCAGCTGTTGTAACTCCTTTAAGGACTGGAAGGAAATATGCTCAAAATGAAGGAACAGTAGGGAACTCAGAACAGTAATGGAAACTATTAAAGGAGCCAAATGGGAATTGTAGCAGTGCGATGCACAACATCAGCACTGAAACCTCAGGCGGACAGGCCTGATAGCAGATCCAAGACAGCAAATACTTAATAAACCTGAAGATAGAGCAATAGAAATGACTCATTCTGAAGAACAGCCTTAGTGATCTGTGAGGCAGTAGTGAGCTGTCTGATACACATGTAATTGGAGTCCCAGGAGGAGAGGAGAGAATGGACACACAAAAGATTTGAAAAAATAATGGCTAAAATTTCCCCAGATTTGATGTAAACAAACTTCAGATCCAAGAAGTTCAATGAACCTCAAGCAGGATGAAGATAAAGAAAAGCACTCCTGGGTGCATTGTGGTCAAACCAAAGAAAACCAAAGATAAAAAGAAAATCTTGAAATCAGACAGAACAGAATAGATTATATTAAAGGGAAACAACAAGGCAATTTACAGCTGACTTCTCTTTAGAAACACTGAATAGCATCATTAAAAGACCGAATAAAAAAGTCAACACAGAATTCTGTGACTATCAAAAAGTATCTTTTAATAAATTAGAAGTGCTTCCAGCTCCAGTAATGGGTTAGTAGATTGGTCAGACTGATCTTACAGACGTGATAAAATCTGTGCTATCCCCTGAAAACAGTTTTGTTTTTGGAAGGCACCGGTGAATGATTGAAAGCGGGCAGAAATGAAGAGGAGTCTACCTTTGAAATTAGGAACTGAAACTGGTAAGAATTGCAGCGTTTTTCCTGTGGGCACTCTCCAGTATATGCATGACTCGCAGCCACTGAAATCCAGTCTTACTGGCTTACAGTGTCAGAAGAGACAGCTGGGGCCAGCAGAGAATTCAGTGCTGGCAGACCTGATCTATGAGATATGTGAAGGACATACTTAAGGCTAAAAGGAAAGAACAGATAGAATTCATATAAAAGAAAGAATGAAGATACCGATTTTTTTCCTTAATATCATTAAAAATAACTGTTTAAATTAAAGCTAAAATTATAACATTGTGTAGTGGTAGTTATAAATTTAGTTGTGAAATATATGACAACAATAACACAAAGAAATGGAGATAAATGGAATTCTATTGCAAAGGTTTTTTTCTTTCAAAGTGGGACAATATTAACACTAAGTAGAGTGTGTTAAGGATACATGTTGTAATTCCTACATCAACCATTAAAAATAATACATACAGATATGGCTACCAATCCAATAAGGGAACTAAGATGGAATACTAAAGAAAAAAAACTTGATTAAACCAAAAGTAGAAAAGAAAAGAGAAACAGAAGAATAAAAGTCCAATGCAACAAATAGACAATAAATAGCAAAATATCAGACTTATATGCAACCGTTAAGCATAAATGGACAAAAGGCAGGGATTCTCAAAGTGGATTAAAAACAAAACTCAACTATATATTGTTTATAAAAGGTGTACTTTAGGGGCTGGCCCAGTGGTGCAGCGGTTAGGTTCATGCATTCCACTTTGGTGGCCTGGGGTTCGCTGGTTCAGATCCCAGGTGCAGACCTATGCACCGCTTGTCAAGCCATGCTGTGGTAGGCATCCCATATAAAGTAGAGGAAGACGGGCAGTGATGTTAGCTCAGGGTCAGTCTTCCTCGGCAAAAAAGAGGAGGATTGGCGGCAGATGTTAGCACAGGGCTAATCTTCCTCCAAAAAAAAAAAGTGTACTTTAAAAAAAAGGGAAATAGGTTGAAATTAAAAGGAGGTAAAAAATATATACTATGCAAACAGCATAAGGAAGTTGAAGTGACTATAGTAATCAGGCAAAGTTTATTTCAAGGCAAAGAATATGACCATGGAAATGAAAATACAACTTATCAAAGTTTGCGGAAAGAAACTAAAGGAGTGCAAGGGGGAAATACACAGCTTTAAATGCTTATCTCAGAAAAGAAGAAAAGTTAAAATCAGTGATACAATTTTCTACTTCAATGACTAGAAATAGAAAATTAAGCCAAAATAAGTAGAAGGAAAGAAATAATAAAGTTAATAGCAGAAAGCAATGAAATGAAGAAAAAGAGAAATAGAAAATCTGGCAAGATGGATCAAGGAGAAAAGAAAACATATATAACCAATGTCACAAATAAATAGGTTTATGCTACAGTTCCTATAGATATTAAAAGGAAGATAAGAATATAAAAAATTTTGTGCTGATGAATTTTACAATGATGAAATGACAAAATGGACAAATTCCTTAGAAAACACAATTTAGTAAAACCAAAATGTAGAAAATTTGACTATCTGCTCATGGTAAGAGGTTTGGGTACTCTAAGATCAGGGTTTGTTTCCTGTAATCTACCCCACTGCATGTGCAGATGTCACCTAGCTCTCTTCATTTTACCCTGGGGGAACTTGTGCTCAGGAACTGATGCAAATGCTGATACCTTAGCTACTGCTCTTGCTGTATGTAGTAAAGTTCTTTGTTTCTGACATAGGAGTCTTGTGTCTTCTGCCAGCATCCATGGAACTGTGGCAGGCTCGCTCGTTAGCTTGTGTGTCAGGTAAAATCTCAGACCCTTTATACTTCTTGACATACAGATGCAAAACCTCTTACTTATTAGTAAATCAAACCAGAAATATATAAAAGTATAAAATATATATATATATACTTTTATATATATATACATAATGACCACTTAGGGTTTATCCCTGTCGTGTAGTATAGTTTTGTGTTGCAAACTTGGTTCAGACAGTCACTCAATTGATGTCATTCACCGTGTTAACAAAATAAAGGAGAAAACTCATTTGATCACCTTGCTAGATGCTAAAAACATTTGGCAAAATTCAGTCGTCTTTCCTTACAGAAATTCTTTAATTGTTCCTTACAGATATTCTTTAAAAATTAGGAGCAGGAGGGAACTTACTTTATTTGTTAAAGACCAGCTGGGGAAAAAACCCTATAGCTAACATCATCCTTAATGGTAGAAGACTGAATGCTTTCCTCCTGCAATCAGGAACAAGGTAAGGATAGCCATTCTCACCAGTTCTATTCCATGTTGTACTTACTGGGAGTCCTAACCAATGAAATAAGGCAAGAAAAATAAGTAAACAACAAAGACTGGAAAGGAAGGGGTAAAACTATCTTGATTTACAGACAGATGGTTTATTTAGAAAATTTTAAGAAATTTGAAAAACTGCTAGAAATAATGTGAATTTTGTAAAGGTGCAAGATACAAGTTCAATATAAAAACCTAATTGTATTTGTATATGCTAGCAACAAAAATTGAAAGTGAAATAAAAAAACAATTCTTTTTACAATAACGCCAGTGACATCCAACACTTATGAAGAACTCTTCAGTGAAAAGTTAGAAAACCTTGTTAATAGAAATTAAAGGAGAAATAAATGGAGAGATACACCACACTCATGGATTGGAAGACTCAGTATTAAGATATTGACTCTCTCTCCATTGATTTATAGACTTAATATGAATCCAGTCAAAATCCCAACAGGATTTTTGTAGAAATTGCAGGATATTTCTAAAATTTCCTTGAAAATGGGATCAAATTTGGATAGCCAAAACAAATTTGAAAAGGACAAATTTGGAGGACTCACACTACCTAATTTCAAAACTTATTACAAAACTACAATAACCATCCCTATCAAAATCCCAATAGCATTGTTTGCAGAAATAGAGGAAACAATCCTAAAATTCATATGGAATCTCAAATGACACTGAAAAGCCAAAACAATCCTGAAAAAGAAGAGCAAAGCTGGAGGCCTCACACTTCCTGATTTCAAAACATTGCAAAGCTACAGTAATCAAAACAGTGTGGTATGGCATAAAGACAGACATATAGACTAATGGAACAGAATAGAGAGCCCACAAATAAACTCTTTGCACAGGTAAGGAAATGATGTGTAGAGTGCAAAAACCCACAGAATGGGAGAAAATATTTGCAAATCATATATCTATCACATATAATAAAAACTCATACGACTCCTTAACAACAAATAAGCTAATTAAAAAAATGGTCAAATGTCTTAAAAAGACACTTTTCCAAAGATTTACAAATAACCAGTGGATGTCTGAAAAGATGCTCAATGTCACTAATCATCAGGGAAATGCAAATCAAACCACGAGATATCACCTCACACCTGTTAGGATGGCCACTATTAAAAGAGCAGCTGTTGTTTGGTGCTTTTGGTGAAGCACCACACTATTATTTTGATGAAGCACCAGCTGTTGGCTCTGTTGGTGGGAAGATGTGGAGAAATCAGAACTCTTGTGCACTGTTGATAGGAATGTGAAATGGTACAGCTGCCGTGGAAAACAATATGGAGCTTCCTCAAAAAGTTAAAAATAGAATTACCGTATGATCCAGCAATCCTACTTCTGGGGATGTATCTGAAAGAATTGAAAGCAGGGACTTGAATAGTTGTTTCTATGCCTGTGATCATAACAGCATTATTCACAATAGCTAGGAGGTGGATGCAACTTAAATATCCATCAATGGATAAATGAAGAAAATGTGGTATATAAATACAAGGGAATATTATTCAGCCTTAAGAAGAAAGGAAATTCTGACACAGCTACAGCGTGAATGAACCTTGAGGACATTATGCTGTGTGAAATAAGCCAGTCAGAAAAAGACAAAAACTGCATGATCCCACTTATATGAGGTACCTAGAGTAGTGAAACTCATAGAAACAGAAAATAGAATGGGGGTGCCACTGCTTTGGTGGAGGAGTTGCTGTCAGGTGAGTGTAGAGTTTCAGTTATGCAGGATGGGGGGTTCTGGGAATCTGTTACGCAACCATGTGCATGTGATTGACAGTGTAGTACTGACTACACGGAAGTTGTTGGGAGGGTGAATTTTAGGTTACCTGTTTTTTGCCACAGTAAAAAACATTGGTAAAATATAAATTTCTCTTAGATGTGGCTTCAATAAATGATATTCTAACAAAAAAAACCTACAAAAATCAAAATAGTGTAGAACTATTAGAAGGTTAGACACATAGGTTAACTATACCAGATAGAGAGTCCAAGATCAGACCCATACCTATAGAGTCAGGTGGTACTTGACAGAGGAGCCAAGATAATTTAATGAGAAAAGGAAAATCTTTAGAACAAATGGTACTTGAAAAATTAGGTAAACATATGGGGAAAGAGTGAATTCCAACATCAACTTCCACTACTTAGAAAAATGAACCTGAGATGGCTTCTAGACCTAGACGTAAAAGGTAAAACTATAGCACTTCTGGAAGAAAACAAAGGAGAGTAACTTTTGGACCTTCAGATAGGCAAAGGTTTCATAGCATTCAAAAAACACTAACTAGAAAGGAAAAAATAAGTGAATCTCATGAAAATTAAAAATTTCTCATCAGGTACTCTGTTAAGGGTATGAAAGGTGAACCACAGGCTCAGGGTAAATAATTTCAAAACATGTATCTAAAAGATAACTTGTACCCATAATATATCAAGAACTACTATAAATCAGCACTAAAAAGGCACCTCAAAAATCGACAAAAACTTGAACAGATGCTTCACAGCAGGTGATATACAAATGTGCAATAAGCCCATGAAAGGTGCTCAACAGAAGCTGTCAGGTAAATGCGAACTTAAATCCATGATGAGTTAGTACTTCACTACCATGAGAATGGCTACCAGGGAAAAGACTGACGGTACCAAGTGTTGGTAAAGATATAGCGAGACGAATTTTGTACCTTACTGATGCAGATGTAAAATATTATAACCACTTGGCAAACAGTTTGATGATTTCTTTAAAATTTAAACATGCACTTACCATACAGCCCATCAATGACACTTTTAGACGTTTACCCAAGAGAAATGAAAATGGCTGTCCATATAAATGCATGTGTATAAATCTTCACAATAGATTTTCATAATAGGCCAAAACTAGACAACATTAATTTCACACTGGTATTAGCTAGCAGTTCTAAAATTACTTTCTGTATCTCCCAAGCTTAAGCAAATTAGTGAATATATTGAGGATAATAGGAGCTAATTTTCTTGGATAAAAGAGTTAGAATTATGGAAAAGTTAAAGGCTAGAATGAATCATATAATGTTGGATTGAAATGGGAGATATTAGTTTGAACCTGTGGCTTTCAAAGCTATAGATGTGGGTAGAAGTATTATCGAGATATGTGTGTATAAATTGGTATGTGTGTGTGTGTGTGTGTGTGTGTGTGTGAAGGGCACAAGTGTGTATGTTCTGTCTGCTGAGAGGGCCTGGAGACACTCCTGGTAGCAATGAACATACCTAGTGCCCAAATCTTAGTTTCTAAATACCATTGTTTACTAAAAGGAGCTAGGTCTCTGATTCCAGGGCTGCAGTAGGGAAAGTAGAACATGAGTCTGGGGCATGTGCTGTAACAGAAAGTAAGAAAGTGTTTAAAAAATGATGAAGACCTGCCAACAGGACATAGAGGCCAGCTTGAAGGGATTTTCCTGGTCCAAACTGGGGCCATGTGAGCCTCAAAATAAAAAATGATAACTATAAATTATAACCCATTAAATAGATTCCATGAGTGTATAGTGATATACATAAGTAAATGAGAAGGGAAAGCTAATAACTTATTTTTTTAATACATGTAGAAGGATCTAATGGTTTACAAGGAGTGATGGAGTTAAGAAATCATCAGTGGATGCTAAAACTAGTACGTGAACAATTGATGAAGAACAGAATATGTTCATAGTGGGAAAAGTAGCATCTTTACTTTGGAAGAACTTGGTGGACACCACCTTAACCAAGGATCAAAGTTAACACCGCCAGGAAAAGACAGACTTCTGCAGTTCCTGCTAAAATGTATCGTCTGAGTCTAATCATGAGGAAATGTCAGAAAATCCAATCTACAAAATAACTGGCCTGAATTCTTTAAAATTGCCAAGTTCAAGAAGTGCAAAAGCTAAGAAACTGTTCCAGATCCAAGGAATGTAAAGATAATGTGACAAGTGGATGCATCCACGGTCCTGGCTTGGATCATAGACTAGGAAGATGGAATAACCAAAAGGAAATTACTGGGACAGTTGGCACCATTTGAACATGGACTTTGGATAACGTGGTAGTTTTGTATCATTGTTAAATGTCCTGGTTTTGAGAATTTATGTCACATAAGGGAATGTCTGTTCTTAGGAAATACTTTGAAATATTTAGAGATACAGGAGCATGGTATCTGCAGTTTATTTTTAAATGATTAGCAAGAAAAAAAGCACTGGGATCAAATGTAAACAATCGGTGAATTTGTGTAAATATATGGGAGTTCTTTGTATTATTTTTGCAAATTTTCTATAAATTTGAAATGATATCTAAAAAGTTTAAAAGGGGAAATATGTAAAAGTGAAAGTGTTTAATAGGTGAAGAATTGATGTACTCTCCAGCTCATTGATGAGCCCGTTAGTTTCAGGCCATGAAACCAAGTCATTCAAGCACCAGGTTTTACTCTGGGAGTTTAAGAAAAAGAGTGACAATAAACTATGTTTTTGTGTTAAAGTACTTTGAGTCCAGCTGAGGAGAAAAGAGCAGTGCACATGACAGCTAAACAAAATAAAGCAATAAATAAGTTTGTTGTATTTGGTGTGTGATACACTCTAAAACAGGGTTGGCAAATGCTTTCTGTAAAGGGCCAGCCAGCAAGTATTTTCAGCTTTCTGGACCATTATGATCTCTGTCACAACTACTTGACTCTACTTTAACAGTGTGAAAGCAGCCATGGTCTACACATACATGAAGGCGTGCGCTTTGTCCCAAAGAAACTTATTTACAGATTTCACAGGAACGGCTGGACTGTAGTGCGCTTAGTTGTGAAGGGTGTGGCCCTGGAGGTGTTCACACCTGGGTGCCAACCCTAGGATGCCACTCACCAGGTTCATGACTCTGGGAGAGCTTCATGCCTCTGCTTCCTCCTCTGTGAAATGGGACTACTGAGGGCCGCCTCCACAGAATTGTGCAGAGTATGTGGGTGAAATTGTCTCTCGCCTGACTGCTGCCTTCTAACTGGGTTCCTGGCTTCCACTCTCGATCTCCTGCAGTCTTCTTCACAGCAGCCAGAGCAGTCTACCAAAGTGGAGTCAGATTATGTCATCCCTCCCAAATCCCCCAGTGCTTTCCTGTCAGACTTAGTGTAGGAACCAGACTACTGACCACACCCATGAAGCCTTCATCCAACTCCCCGTGTTGGGTTCAGTCAGCCAACTCTGTTCTCATTCAGTCTAGGGCTGTCGAGCTGGTTTTTCTCTGTGTCCTGGGGAGTCTCATCTTGACAAAATGGCTGGTCATTCTTCCTGGTCAGATTTCACATTGAGAGAACTCTTTCCTGGCCTTACAATTAAGTAGCGACTGAGTCAGTCTGTTTATCCTGTTTTAATTCCTTCCCTACTTGACTACCTTAGTGTCTCTTACCCATTAGAAAGTAAGCTGCCTGAGACACATTACCTTGTCTACCTGATTCTCTGCTGTACTCCCAGCCCTGAGGATGCTGCCTTACAAAGTAGCGTTCAATAAATATTTCTGGGGTTAATAACTCAAAAGGCCTAACACTGAGCCCGGTAAGTGTTACCTAAAATCATTGCTAATGACCTCTGAGGTGTACATATCTCCCTTAACAGAACATTGCAATGAATTATGAGGTTGGAAATGGGACCTATGAAGAAATATCTGAAGATTGAAGTTTACTCACCCTAAGAAAAGAAAAAATCACACAGTAGTTTGTAGCCAGTATTTGATTATTTATACAGATTTTAGGGTAATAAAATGAATAATAAAAGACTGCAAATGAATTTTAACATCGTCTTTCTGCACCTTTCAAGCTAGCAGGTTTATACTGCTTTTCCTTCCTTCCCCACCCATCCATTTGTGAGTTTCTGTAGGAAGATAAACTATTTTACAGGACCAGAGAGAAAGGAGAAAAAGCATGAGGCCTTTGGGATGTTCCTGAACAATGGAGTAATTGAGCTCTCTTTTTGTTTTAGATGTCCATACAGAAGCTGTTCAGGCAGCGCTTGCTAAACACAAAGAAAGGAAGATGGCAGTGCCTATGCCTTCCAAACGCAGGTCCTTGGTTGTGCAGACCTCGATGGATGCCTACACACCTCCAGGTGAGCGCAGGCCCACTGCCTGCTTCGTAAAGTGACGAGCATGCCTTAGAATTAATTTACTACTGACCCAGCAATCACGGTCTTTTTAGCTTTCAAAATAATGATACTATAATTCAGACTTTGTTAACCAGAAGTCCAGAAACAGTATATATGCTCTAAATTAAACTTGGAAGGAAAATTAGGTTATTATCTATATAATCTGTATAAATGTGTATTTTAAACTTTTCATTGAGACTCATAAATATTATACAGATTTTTAAAGTCTTATAAAATTTTATTTAATTCTTCATATAACAAAAGAGTTTGTACCTCCACAGTTCCAACTGAAGTTGGACTTTTAGTCTGCTTAAACTAGTGTATGCCTATTCTCAAGTCTTTAAAATATAAATCTGTTGTAATGTTATATTAAGAAACCAAATGAATTGAAAAATTTAGTCAATTACCTAAATCTGGTATCATCAAACTTTTCCTATAAAATGCAGATAGTATTTTGGTCTCTGTGGGCCATGTGGTGTCTGTCACAGCTTTTTACTCTGCTGTTATAGTGGGAAAGAAGCCACAGGCAACGTGTCAGTGATTGAGTGTGGCTGCGTGCCATTAAAACTTTATTTACAGAAGAAGGCAGAGGGCTGATTTAGTCCATAGGCCTGCCCACCCCTGACCTAAATGGTTAAACGTAATATCCCATTTATATTTCTGCTTTTATTTAATCTTGAATTTTATATAACTACCTAAGTTCTCTACTTTGCCCAAATAATTATGATCTATATCTCTTGATCTTCAAAAAGTTAAATTATCCAGGTATCTATTAGAAACATGAAGGATTGAGCCTAATTTGCTCAATATTTTCTCTGTGATTTTGGTTCCAACATTATTTGTGTCATTGTTGCCATTCTATCTTCTGTACAGATCTAAGTTACCTTGCAGGCCACTTTGAATAGTTTTAAAAATGCCACCATTTTTTCTTTTAAAGATTGGCACCTGAGCTAATGTCTGTTGCCAATCTTCTTTTTTTTCTTCTTCTTCCTCTCCCCAGAGCCCCCCAGCATATAGTTGTATATTCTAGTTGTGAGTGCCTCTGATTGTGATATATGGGACGGTGCCTCCGCATGGCCTGATGAGCAGTGCCATGTCCATGACCAGGATCCAAACCCGCGGAACCCTGGGCCGCTGAAGTGGAGCACTCAAACTTAACCACTCGGCCATGGAGCTGGCCCCTAAAGGCCACCATTTCTGTTCACGAGAGAAACTGAGGGCACAATAAGAATAGTTGAACATATACAACACTTTTTGGAGTATTTCGAAGTTGAGTCCTAAGAATGTTTGAAAGCAGTGAGCATAATAGAAGCACACACTTGAGCTCAGAGATGTGGTCATGTGTATCCAATATTACTTCAGACAACTCTTAAGTATTCAGCTTTACATGCCTTTAAAAGTGAAAGTCCTGAGCTTTATAAGACAAAACTTAAATAGTGTATACCTTAGTCATTTCGTTTTTTTATTTACGGATAATCCAGTAAACATTCTTCATCTCAAGAATATAATATCCTAATAAGAAAGGAGTCCTTTTTGCTGATTTGCTTACTTACTCTCCTTCCTTATGCTGAGCCACAAAATGTAATTTGGGACTATTTTTAAATCAGCATAATTAATATACTTAATCCTGTTTATTTATTTAGTTTATGGATATAGTTTGCCAAAATTTATAACCTGGTGAAAAATTTTATTTTGTATGTGTTTGTGTAACAAATAGAATGGACTTACTAAGGGGCTGACCTCGTGGCCGAGTGGTTAAGTTCACGCGCTCCGCTGCTGGCGGCCCAGTGTTTCGTTGGTTCGAATCCTGGGCGCAGACATGGCACTGCTCATCAAGCCACGTTGAGGCGGCGTCCCACATGCCACAACTAGAAGGACCCACAACGAAGAATATACAACTATGTACTGGGCGGCTTTGGGGGAGAAAAAGGAAAAAAATAAAATCTTTAAAAAAAAAAAAAACAATGGACTTACAAGAATAACACACCCATTTAAAATATTTTAACCAAATCTTTGGAACTAGACAGTATTCAGGGAGATGACCCTTTTTCTCAGCCACTTTTTATGAGAGATATTGAATTTAAAATGCAGGAAGCAATGTGATTATTCGTGTATGTGCTTTTTCACATGTTGACTCTATCCTCAGAAATGTTATTGTGTCATATGTGGTGAAAGGCAAAACTTTCAGAAAAGCAAACCTTGTACAGATGTCTTTGCAAAATATAAAAGAACAATATTGGAAATGTTATTTCAGTGAAACATATGCATTTAATTATTTGACCAGCATTTTCATTTACACCACATAATACATTTTGTTGCTGTCTTTCAGGATCCCTAGTGAGACTATCACATGGGATAGCTTTGTACAATCATAAACACCAGCACTATCATCCTGAAAATTTTTATTCACATTCTATTTTGTCCTTATGCAGTAGTTCATTTTCTCTCGTTCTCTTTTCCTTGGTTGCTGATAACATTTGTTAGGACTCATCTCGTGTCCTCTGTTCTTCAGAGAATGTTCTTGAAGTTTATAGTCTGTGCATGAAATGACTGGTTGCTGACGAATATTATAGTTTCTGGAAAAGATCTAAATAGGATTGTTGCACTGCCAGTCTTCCGTAGGTGAAACTTTCCTTTAGTTTTTACATATAAAAATGTAAGGCTAATTTGCCAGCATTTCTGCTTCTAGCCATAATGAAACAAGTGGTACCAGACTAATGCATGCACTGTAAACAACTGCAAAGCTGCACAAAATAAATGATACACTACTTTAAGGCTGCAGGCCACAAGCCCTACAAGACTGAACCTGAAAGTGGAAAAGCTCACCCTGTGAGGTGAGCCCCACAGTTGCCAGTTCTCTTCCTGGAGAAAATTTTCAGACCTTGGCACAGAGATTGGGATCTCAGTGAGCCTGGCTGCCCTGCTAAGTTGAGGCACAGAGATCTGAGTTCAGGGAAGATGAAGGGGCTGGAGCTTTCCACAGATCCACACTAGCAAAGAATAAGTCTTCTCAAGGTCAGGATGATCACCAACAATTGAGCTGCCTGCTAAAACAAGAATCACAAGCCTTCAGAGAAAGATCATACCATCCACAATGTCTAGTTCTCAATAAACAATCACTAGATATGCAGAAAAACAGGAAATATAGCCTGGTGCTGCAGCAAAAAGCAGTCAATAGAAAATGAACACAAGATGGCCTCCACCATGCTCACAGTAGCCACTAACCACGTGTGGCTGTTGAGCACATGGGATGTGGCTGGTCTCGATTGTGTTTGCTGTAAGCATGGAGTACACACCAAATTTTGAGGAGTTGATGTAAAAAAATAACTGAAAAATATTTCATTAATTCTTATGTGTTGAAAGAATAATATTTTGGATACCTTGAGTTATGTAAAAATACATTATTAAAATGTACCTGTTCATATGTTTTTGATGTGGCTACTAGAAGGTTTAAAATTAGATACAAAGCTCTCATTATGTTTCTGTTGGAAAGCACTGGTGTAGGTGTTTGATATAGCAGAGGACAGTTTTTAAATATGCGATTATAAATACTTAGGGAATCAAATGAGAATATGTCCAAGAGCTAAAGGAAAAAAATATTATCTTCATACTTGAGCAGAGAAAGGGAAAAATATTTTAAAAATTAATGGAAACTCTAGAACTGAAAAGTATAATACTGAGATGAAATTTCACTGCATCAGCTTATATCAGAGTGGAGAAGAAAGATGAAGGAGTCTGTGAACTTGAAGAGATAGGCTGAGAAATTAACCAAACTGAAGAACAGGGAGACAAAAGATTAAAGAAAGATTACCAGAACCTAAAGCATTCGTGGTACAATGTTCAGATACTTGTAATTGGAATCCAAGAAGAAAAAAGAGTGAGTAAAGGGCAGAAAAACTGTTCGAAGAAATAAGAGTCAAAACTTCTCAGATTGGTGTAAAACACCACCTTACAGATCCCAGAAGTTCAGTGAACTCCCAAGCAGGATAAGTATAAAAAGAATAATACTTAGGGACTGAGCCGGTGGCATAGTGATTAAGTTTGCACACTCCACTTCTGTGGCTTGGGGTTCACTGGTTCGAATCTTGTGTGTGGACCTACACACCACTCATCAAGCCATGCTGTGGCAGCATCCCACAGAGAAGAACTAGAGGGACTCACAACTAGGATACACAACTATGTACTGGGGCTTTGGGAAGAAAAAAAATGAGGAAAATTGGAAACAGATGTTAGGTCAGGGCCAGTCTTCCACACCAAAAGAATCATACCTAAGTTAATAATAGTCAAAGTGCTGAAATCCAAAGATTAAGGGGAAATCTTGAAAGTAATCAGAGGAAAATAGATATGTTACATACAGGAGAGCAATCTTATGAATTATGAATGACTTATATGAAGATAAACAGAAGCCAGAAGACAATGGAAAGACATCTTTAAAGTCCTGAAAAGGAAAAAAAGATTGTCAGCTCATGTCCAGTGAAAATATCCTTCATATACAAGGGTGAAGTAAAGGCATAATGAGACACCTGAAAGCTGAGAAAAGATGATGCCAGCAGAACTGCACTGAAAACATGCTAATGGGTATCATTTAGTCTGATGGGAAATGATACTAGATGAAAACTTACATCTGTAAAATGGAAAGAACAACACTGGAAACAATAAATAGCTGTGTAAGCATAAAATACTATGTTTTTCCTTTGTAATATGCTTTAAAACAATTGTACAAAAGACAAGGATCGGTGAATGTTGTATGGTTATTACATTTGTGAAGTAAGAAGGAGAAAGTGGAAAGTAGGAAGTGAGTAGTGGGAGAGAAAGTTTGCAGTGTCAGATTTGAAGAGCAAACAGTTACAATATTGACACCATGTAGACCCATTAAGGATGCATATTGTTAGCCCTAGAGGTACCACTGAATAATGAGGAGAGGTAAGAATTTAATAGAGGACATAAAATGAAACTCTTAAAAATATTTGGTTACTAGAAAAGAAGGCAAGAAAAATCAACAGAGATAAAAAATAAGAGGAATGGGGCCGGCCCCATGACCGAGTGGTTAAGTTTGCATGCTCCACTTTGGCGGCCTAGGGTTTCACTGGTTCAGATCCTGGGCATGGACATGGCACCACTCATCGGGGCATGCTGAGGCAGTGTCCCACAAGCCACAACTAGAAGGACCCACAACTAAAAGAAATATACAACTATGTACCAGGGGGCTTTGGTGAGAAAAAGGAATAAAATAAAATCTTTTAAAAATCTTTTAAGTAAGATAAAATCTTTTAAAAAAAATAAATAAAAAAAAATAAGAGGAAAGGAAAGAAAACAAATAGCAAAGAGTTAGATTTAAACCCATTCATATCAATTATTACAATAAATGTAAATGGACCAAACACCCAATTAAAAGATATAGGTGGTCAGACTGGGTAAAAAAGGAAGATACATCTATATGTTGTCTACAAGAGACACATTTAAATAGAAAAACAAGGATAGTTAAAGTCATGAAAAAATATACAATGCAAACATTAAGCATAAGAAGGTGAACAAGTCTAGTTAATATCAAAGTAGACAACAGGACAAAGTAGTACAAGATATAAAGAGGGATATTGTGTAGTGGAAAATGAGGACTTCACCAGGAAGACATAACAATGAATATGTATATACCGAAAAGCAGAACATCGTAATTTAGAAAGCAGAAACTGGCATAGTGAAGGGGAAAATAGAAAAATCAAGAATAATAATTGGAGGGCCAGCCCGGTGGCCTACTGGTTAAATTCGCACTCCACTTCAGCACCCAGCTTCAGTTCCTGGGCACAGACCTACACCACTCGTCAGTGGCAATGGTGTGGTAGTGGCTCACAAACAAAAAGAGGAAGATTGGCAACAGATACTAGCTCAGGGCAACTCTTACTCTGCAAAAAAATAAAAAAAGAAGAAGAAGAAGAACTGAAGATTTCTAAAATAGCCTTCTGAAATAATCATAAGAAAGATATTAAGACAACAGTATCAACCAACTTGATGCAGTTGATATTCACACAATATTACACCAAACTATTCCAGAATACACATTTGCTTTTTAATACCTTTCTTTAGGTATAATTTAATCCCATAAAATTAACCTATTTTAAGTATACAATTCAATGATTTTTAGTAACTATATAGATTGTGCAAGCATTGCCACAATCCAGTTTTAGAACATCTCCATCACCCCCAGAATTTTCCTCATGCCCATTTACAGTTAATTCCCATTCTCACACCCAACCCTAGGGAGCCACTGACCTGATTTATATGCCTCTATAAATATTCTAGACATTTCATGAATGAAATTATAAAATATATTCTTTTGTATCTTGTTTAGGGTAATTTTTTGAGTGTTGTCCATGTTGCAGCATTCATCAATAGTTCTTTCCTTCTTATTGCTGAACTGTTTCCTGTTAGATAGATGTATACCAGATTTTGTTTATCCATTCACTGGGGTGTGGATATTTAGCTTGTTTCCAGTTTTTGGCTATTATGAATAATGCTGCTGTCAACGTTTATGTGTATGTCTTTGTGTGTGTGTATATATATATATATTTATCTTGGGGAGATTCCTAGGAGTGGAGTTAATGAGTCTTATGGTAAGTTTAACATTTAACTTTTAAGAAACTGCCGAATTGTTTCCAAAATAGCTGTACCATTTTACATTCTCACCAGCAATGTATGAGGATTTCAGTTTGTCAACATCCTCACCAACACTTGGTATTGTCTGTATTTTTTATTATAGTCATTGTAGTGGATGTGAAGTGGTATCTCACTGTGGTTTTAATATGCATTTCCCTGATGAGTAATGATGGTAAAGCGTCTTCTTGTGTGCTTATTAGCCATTTGTATATATTTCTTAGTGAAATGTCTGTTCAGTTTTCTTACCCATTGTTTAAATGAGTTGTCTGTCTTCTCACTGGTTAAGAGTTCTTTATGTAATCTGAATACTAGTCCTGTATCAGATATACAATTTGCAAACTGTGACTTTTCTTTTCTTAATGGTGTCTTAATGGAGGACAGAATTATGGCCCCTCCAAAGATATCCATGTCCTAATTCCTAGAACTTGTGAATATATTAGCTTACATTGTAAAAGGGACGTTGTGCATATGATTAAATTAAGGATCTTGAGATGGGGCAATTATCTTGGATTAACCATATGGGGCCGCTGTAATCAAAAAGCTCTTTATTCAGACAGAGAAAGACAGATACTGTAGGATGTCACTTATATGTGGAACCAAAAAAACAAAAAACTTATAGAAAAAGATATCAGATTTGTGGTTACCAGAGGCATGGGGTAGGGGTGGGAGAATTGGAGGAAGGTGGTCAAAAGGTGCGAACATCCAGTTATAAGATACTTAAGTACTAGGCATGGAATGTACACTGTGATGACTATAGTTAACACTGCCATATGATATATATGAAAGTCATTAGGAGAGTAAATCCTAAGAGTTCTTATCAAAAGGAAAAAAATGTTTTGCCTTTTTTTGTATCTATATGAGATGATGGCTGCTAAGTTTATATAGCAGTAATCTCACAATATATGTGAGTCAAACTTGTGACGGTACACCTTAAGCTTATACAATGATGTATGTCAATTATCTCTCAATAAAGCTGGGGGAAGAAGCTTCTTATAAGAGAGAGGGAAGAGTGTCAAAATCAGCGAAAAAGACAATGGAACCAGAGGTTGGAGGGCTATGCTTTAAAGATAGATGAAGGGGCTGTGAGCCAAGGATGCAGGTTGCCTCTAGCAGACAGAAAAGGTAGAAGGAACATAGCCCTGCCGACACCTTGATTTCCAGCTTCTGGCCCCAGAACTGTAAGGGGATAGGTACATGTGTTGTTGTACACTATCAAGTGTGTGGTGATTTGTTACGTTACTCAGAGGAAAATGATAGCATCTTTTGAAGCTTAAGAGTTTTTTATTTTAATAAAGATCAGTTCGTCAATTATTAGTTTATGTATTGTGCTTTTGGAAGTTTTATAAGTTTCATAGTTTTAGCTCTTTCATTTAGGTCTGTGATCCATTTTGAGTTAATTTTTTGGTGTGAGGTAGGGATCTATATTTTGTTTCTTTTTTTGGTAGATGAATATCCAGTTGCCCAACAATATTTGTTGAAAAGATGACCTTTTTCTCATTGAGTTATATTGGAACTTTTGTCAAAAATAAATTGACCGTAAATGTAAAACTTTATTCTGGATTCAGTTCTCTTCCACTGACATATATGCCTATTCTTGTGCTAATATCACCATCTTGATTACTGTAATTTCATAGTAAGTTTTGTTATCAGGTAGTGAAATCCTCCATCTTTCTGAAAATTATTTTGGCTGTTCTAGGTCCTTTGTATTTCCAAATAGGTTTTAGAATAAGCTTCCAATTTCTCAAAAAAAAAACCACCTAGGATTTTATTAGGTATTGCCTTGAATTTTTGTTAGATGTATTGCTAAGTGTTTTATCCTTTTTGATGCTGTTGTGAGTGGGATTGTTTTCTTAATTTCATTTCCAGATTGTGTAGTGTTAGTATAACGATATTTTGTAAAGATATATGTTTTATAAGGATATAATTTAAAGATATTTTATCTCTTTATCTTATATCCTGTGACCATGCTAAACTCATTTATTAATTCAAGAATTTTTTGGTGTGTTCCTTGGGATTTTCCAATACACGATCATGTCATCTGTGAATAAAGAGTTTTACTGCTTCCTTCCAATCTTGATGCCTTTAATTTATTCTTTTTGCTGTATTTCACTGGCTAGAACCTTCCAGATAATGTTGAAGAGAAGTGGCAAGAAGGGACATCCTTGTGTTGTTCCTGATCTTAGAGGAAATATATTCAGTCTTCTACCGTTAAATACAATGTTAGCTGTGGGTTTCCATGGATGCCCTGTATCAGATTGAGGAAGTTCCCTTCTTCCTGCTTTGTTGGGAGGTGTTATCAAAGAGCTATTGAGATAGCTGGTGGTAATGGTTGCACAACATTATGAATGTATTTAATACCACTGAAGTGTACACTTAAAAATGGTTAAGATGGTAAGTTTTATGTTGTGTATGTTCTACCACAGTAAAAAGAAAAAAAGCTGAAAAAAGCCTTATGTCTGAATACAAAAAAAATATGTAAATTATAATTCTAAGTTGTTTTAAAAAGCACAACAGGGAGACAGAATTTGTCAGGCTCCTACTATTATTGTTGCTTTTGTAACAAATAAACTTAAAAATTTTCCAAAAAACATAGGTCATGTCACAGTGATAATAAAATGTTAGGGAAAATATCCTTTATAAATATTGTTGTGTTTTTTTAAAAAAAATCCTCCATCTTGATTTAAGGCAAATTATTTTTCTTATTCTCATTAAATGTTCTGGAACTACTCACATCCTTAGTTCCCTCCTAGCATCTCACATATCTCTCCTATAGGTAGGCTCCCAAATGTCATTCTTACGTTGAAGTTTAAATAAGAAGTACATCAATAATTCATTCTTGAAAACTTTGCTGCTAGGTGAAAAGCTATTAAATGAAAAATATTTCCATTAATTTTAATGAAAAAAGTAACGTGTTTTATCTCAATTCAAGATAAACAATTTTTACAGATAGAAAAATAAATCAAGGGGCCAGCTCTGTAGGCGGTGGTTAAGTTCATGTGCTCAGCTTTGGCGGCCTGGGGTTTCACTGGTTTGGAGCCTGGGCGTGGATCCGAACCACTTGTCGGGCCACGCTGAGGCAGTGTCCCACATGCCACAACTAGAAGAACCCACATCTGAAAAAATATACAACTATGTACTTGGGGGATTTGGGGAGGAAAAGCAGGAAAAAAAATAAAATCGAGTACATAATGAAAAAAATTGATAAGAAATGAATGTAAGAGTAAACACCTTTAGGTTGACTGTGAAATGTAATGTTTATTGTCCTCACCAAAGGAGGAGGCATAGTCTCGAGCATGTAGGTTGGTGGAGAAGAGGTGGGAGCCTTTCACCATGGTGCATTTTTCCTTATACATTTTCTTCACTGATAGCTCACTCTTGGGGAGGCGCATGGGTATCTTGCACTCATAATAAACTTAAGAATAAATTAAGTTTATACTCAGAGAAACGTCTTGGGACTAAACAAGGGCTACAAGCAGTCACACCTTGAAACACATGAAAGTTCAACATCTCTTAGAAAATGCTGCCCTTGGCCCTATTGCTTGGTCTTTGCATGCAAAGAAAACATTTGGTTTCTTCCCAAACTGTTGAGTGGAGGAAATTGGTGAGTATGTCTTTCTCTGGCATTGTAATGTCAAAAAAGACTTTTTGTAGCTTATTTAAGGCATTTTGGATAAAAAATTCATTATACTAAAAAATAATTCATTATCTGAGAAGTGGTATAACTTTTCAAGAATGTTCCACATAAAAGTCATTGAACAGTTAGTATGTGAGGTAGGTCTGTTTGCTTGTTTGATTGGGATGTTCTTCTTTGCTGTGATGCGTAGCAAATTGTTTCTCTTTCACACAGATACCTCCTCTGGCTCGGAAGACGAAGGCTCAGTGCAGGGGGACTCCCAGGGGACCCCCACCTCCAGCCAGGGCAGCATTAACATGGAGCACTGGATCAGCCAGGCCATCCATGGCTCTACCACCTCCACCACCTCTTCCTCTTCCACCCAAAGTGGGGGAAGCGGTGCCGCCCACAGACTAGCCGACGTCATGGCCCAGACGCACATAGGTGAGTGCCTTGTCTGCGTTTTTCTTATTGTTGGTAACTAGGCCCCACTAAGTAGCTGTGGTCTTCTTGTTTACGTATTCGGCTACCTGTGCCTTGCGGTCATGGAATCCCTCAGAGGGACAACGCAAACCCTGCCCCGACTCCTGGGCTGCTCTGTCCTTCGGTTTTACTATTTTTTGCCATCCCAATGGCTTCTACAGCTAGACTCTCAGGAGCTCTCTGCTCCTAACGGAATGCATTCTTGAGCCATCCCTGCTCACATTTCCTCTCCTCACTTACGCTAAAATATGCTCCTAAATGAAATCTAATAGTGCTGGTGAACAAGGCAGGGAAGTTTAAGGTGTTTGACATTACTTTGGAAATCATTTAAGGAAGCAGAGGTCTTTAATCAATACTGCTCTATACTTTCTGCTGTGAGTGTTTAGATTTCTTGGGTGATGAAAGTATTTTGTATATAGGTTCTGTAATGAGTGAGATCCTCTATGTTGGGAAAAAAACACAAGGTTAGGAAGCATTGCCTGAGATGTTTGAAATTAGTGTAAGAAAGGAGATTAAGTAAGAATTATTAGAGGAAAAGAGAGTATATTGGCTGAGCAGTGTGGCTGTATGAAATGTGGGTGAATAAGGTACTTTTCTGCCTCCACTTACCCCTGTCACTCATTATGCTGGGGAAATGAGGCCTTGTCTGGTATGCAGGGGACAAGTATGATGTCCAAATCTGTTCTGATCCATTTTCAGCTGTGGATTAAGATTTTTAAAGTTTTAGTAATAAAAATTTTCATAAAGTAATTCTGTATGCTCTCCATTAAAATAGCAGTGTGGACATGAGTTCACCACCCCCAAAGGAGAAAACCCAGTATAAGACACAGGTGCACATTCTCCTCACCACTTCAAACCTCAACTCTGAAAAATTCCCAACTTAGAAAACAGATAAATGTAATGAATGAATTAAATACTCTATGAACATCTCAGACTCACACAGTGTTTATTTCTAGATTATTAGTTACTAGACAGAGTCAAGGAATTTCAAACTGCCTCCTTAGGACTCAGCCCCAACAGCACTCACTCAGAATGAAGTTGAAGTTAAAGGTGTCAGCCTTTTCGATATCAGAAATGAGACTGTTTTTCCACTGGTGGGACACAGGAGAGCTGGGTCTGATCTCAGTTGTGACGTTAATGGCTGCTGACGTCTTCAGAAAACATATCTCCCTGCTTTGCTTTTTAAGTAGGAGAAAAAAAAAGAATTATAGTTTGTTTCCTTTGTACCTCTCAGAAGTGTTTTGAGTAAAAGGAGAAAATAGGAGTATTCTTCAAAGATTTTTAAAGTAACACTCAAATGCAATGTAACATTATTAAATTTCAGTTTAACATGTTTTCAATAACATGTACTGAGAATCTCTATTTGAAATCATAGTAAGTTAAAAATTAAACAGAAATGTGTGACCTTTAAATATTTTTAGATAATAAAGTTTCTTCTCATGTGTGTTTTGGAATCCGCAGTAGTGGCTGAGGTTCTGTCGTTGTGCTCCATCCAGCAGGTATGCCGATAGGTTAGACATGGAATTCCCTCCACCTCTGCCACTCACTCCAACCTTGGAAATACACATTATTCTGATTTGGTTCACTTTTAAGGAAGTATCAGAATCTCACCAAGAGAAACGCTTAATTTTGAACAAATTAATCACTGCATTTGGCTCTCCCTTTGTGAATTTACATGTGGAATAATACTGGAGGAAATTATAGCATGGTGACTTAAATTTATCCAGACTATAAAAGGGTGCATTACTCGTGTACCTCAAGTCTCACTGTAACCTAAATATAGCTTTTGTGTGACCTTTCAGTAATTTCTAATTTGGCACAAAGGTAAGTTACTAGAATATCTGGGAATTTTCTGTAAAGATGAAAAAAACTTTTTTAAAGAAAACAGTGGCAAAATAATAAAACAACGAAAAAAGAAGAATTAAAATACTTTATTCCTGTGGCAAAGAAAAGAAGTCAGAGAATTGGCAGCATTTGGACCTTTTGTTGAGATCATGGAAAGCCTACAGATAAGAAAATTATGTGTGTTTTAGGAATTTAGGGTAAAATAAACCACCAACTTGACCTCTAATCCTGCAGTGAAGTACTTGGGTAGAGTCTATAGGCACTTTTGCCCCATGACAGGAGTAGGAGACCATAAAGGCGGTGAAGAGTATGTCACAAAGTGGGCTGTTCTTCCTCTTTGTCCTTAGTGGACTGAAATCCCAATCCTTGTAGGTTTCCATCAGGAGGACATAAATAGGGACACCACATGTGTATCTCCATAGTTGAGCTGGTTTAGCACACAATGCAAAGTCCCCTACCAGGTTGTTTTTTCTTCCTCTGGCTCTGCTTGTTGTTGTCTCTTTAGTGATGTGCTGCTACCTTCATGCTTAAGACTCTGACAGTGAGGCCTCCAAGACATTCCCCATCCTGAGATGCTAAGGACTGAGAATATGCACATTTGTAATGCAAGAAATGAGACCTACTGTCAGGTCTCCCCACAACCTCAGATGGAATGATATCATCACCTCGTAGGCCCTCACTCCGTTGTGAGAACCTGAAGGCTTCTGGATCGTTATCACAAAGTATTTACGTTATTCAGAACCTCTGTGCATGCCACATTATAAAGACAGTTGGATAAGAAAGGATTAGTACCTCTAGAATATTCTATCAGTATCAAAATTGAGGAACGTAACTTACAGTAACCAGAGGAATTAATGGAACATTTTTAAACCTCAAGAGGCATATTTGCAAAAAGCCTGAGAGTAAATTATAGGAGTTAGTTATCTACATAGAAATGGAGAAACTGAAGAGAAAATATTTATTAATGCATGTCCAGACTGAGATAAAAACAAAGCAGAATAACTTTGTTGTACATTCAGAATCAAATTTTGTGTATTCAGAAACTTAAAGAGACTTCTGCATGAGTTATTCTCTCATTTTGTAGCTACAGATAAATTGATAAGGTCTCTGTCACCCTTTGTTAACTGACACATCTGAGGCATTGTCACATATAGGCTCCATCAGCATGTGTCGGGGTTGCATTGTCATTACCAGATATTCATAGAAGTAATTGACATTTCCAGAATATTTTAGAATTCCTTGACTTGAGTGCTGCTTTTGATGTGTGCTACCTGTACTAGCAAGCAAATTCTCATCAGATTTCTTGCATTTAATCTTGCTAAGAAGATAGAAGTCAAAAGGCGAATATATGCACCCCACATACCTGTTGCATAATTAGCATGAGTCTAGATAGTGCATTTTTTTTAGTCTAGATTCTAGTTTACTAGGGAATTTATTCAGAGGCTTGAATAGCTACTGTTGACATAAATTACCCTAATTTGTTTATGTATAATCATCCACAATATCAGAGAATTCTTTTATAATTGCTCTGTTGATACTTTTCAAACATTTACAAACAGTCTTAAAATGTCAAATACATATGGAGGATGGTGATGTTGGCAAAGCCCACACACCTGGCGTTGGGGGTCTCCCTCCTAGCTACCCCCACCCCACCCCCCCAGCTAGGGTATCCTCACAGCTAGAGCTTCATAATTCTACAGCAGGGTCAGCAAGTTTTTCCTGTAAAGGGCCAGAGAATAAATATTTTAGGCTTTGTGGGCTGTACGGTCTCAGTTGCAACTATTCAACTCTGCTCTCTAGCACAAGAGCAACAATAAATGGTATGTAAACATGGCTGTGTGCCAATAAAACTTTATTTATAAAAACAGGAGGCAGACCTCACTGTAATCCATAGTTGTTTTAGAGAGTTTTAAGCCACTATTGAAAAAGCAAGCAGGAAAAAAAAGATTTTTCAGTAGATAACACAGGCAGATATTCTATTAATTACGTATTTCTTGTGGCTCATTGGGTAATATGGTACTAAAAGAAACTTGGCTTGAGAGGTGGACCTCTCATCAGCTGAGATGACAGTAGGAATTTTTAGTTAAGTCCTAATGCTGGCTTCTAATCCTTGTCATCATGTTTCGTTGGTAATAGATAAAGCTGAGATCTGCACAAATACATTCACTGAATTGAGCAAATATCACCATATACCTTTTTCCATCTCCTTGTGGAAAGTCTTTAACTGCTGATCCAGCTCAAATGTCTCCATATCTTTCTCCATTCTTTTGCTGTTTCCTTTTCTGGGAAAGAATACTCCCCCTTCCCAAGGTTCATCCTTCATCCCTCTGGATCCAGCTCCTCCTGAATTTGCTAGCTCATTTCTTTTCTCTTTTGCATCTTACCCTGCCTGCCTCATCAGTGAACCCTAGCTTTGGATGTTATTCACCCATGGTTTCCTCCTCTTCTGGCCACATCACTCTCTGGCTCTCCTTCCCTGTTCTGGTCCTTTCCTCTCCTTCTTGTGGCTCCTCTCCCGACCCTGTCTCTACATTCTTACTGATTTCAGACTTCATCCACTTCCACAGTTTTCAAGGCCACCTGCTCTTTCAGGACTCACACATCTGTATTTGCCACCCTGAAATCCTTTACCAGCCCACATTTCAAAGTGCCTTTCGACACTGTATATGGCCCTGCCCAGTACCCTGAGATCAGTCCATCAAAAAAGGCCTCAAACTCCCATGAGCAGGCCCCAAACCAGCCATGCTTTGCTCCTAGTTCCCACATGTCATCAGTGTCCACGTGCTGCGCATTTGGCTGCCCGTGTGTCTTGCAAACCTTCTTCCTCTGAATTACTGCTCCCAGGACCGTGGGTCCAGGCGCCTCCCCTTCCCTCTGGACTGTTGCAGCCCTCTCTGGCCCTCATGTCCCTTCCTTTCCACACTATCCTGTAGCTCGCTGCTCTATCAGTATTGTCAGGGCACAGGTCTGAGCCTTTTATCCCCAAAAATGCTTTTGGGGTTTTCACCTCTGACAACTGATTTTGTTTATTTGGATTTTAAACTTAGAATCAAAGTAATGATTTTTGGGCCCATGGGTATCCTAACCTGTCATCCACTGTGTGCTCCACTCTGCAGAAAGGCCTCACAGACCTGCTTACACACACCTTGGAATATGTAAGAGAAATTCGTCTATTTAGTTCTGCTGTTTTTTTTCAATATCTAAATGCTTTTAATTCAGAAAGTGGTAACACAATCATTTACACATTTATGCACATGAGTTTCACAGATTCTTTCTTGGACCTCTTGAGAGGAAAGGGTCCCCAAACAAGGGAGAAAAGGCAGAGAGGGAAACCTTCGGGCCTGTGTGAATGGGGCCCGAACACAAGGATGGCAGGGTATGACGTCCTTTAGCTCCCCCAGCCACAGTAAGGAGTGAGTAGCAGCATTCTTGTCCTGCAGTTGAGAAGACTGAGGCTTAGAAAAGTTGATATGATGCCCCAGGGCACCCAGCTAATGAGTGGTGGGCAGGAATCAGGCTCAGATCTGCTAGATGGAGGAGCACCCACTCATGACAGTCAGCAGTCATGCTCTCTCCTCAATATCTCTATTCTACCTTGGCCTTGCTTGTTAAAAATGGTTAAAAACGCTTTCTAGACAAAGGTACAATTACACTTTGCATAAACAAAGAAGATTTCAGTGTCCCTATCACAACCTCACTGGGTCTGTGGTCTGTGCAGGCTTTGTGACAGTTGGAGTCTTTCATTGTGAATTTGAATTTGGTGGTATAAAAATCAGGAAACTGTTGTCTGAAATTAAAGATTCTTGTTCTGATATTAGAACAGACTTCCTAAGCTTTGTCTAACAGTCACTATCATGACTTCTAGGGATTTTCATGGCATAAATGTGTGGGGGAGGCAGTTCCAGTCTGAGAACCTGTATAGTCCCCCTAAAGTCAACCTGACCCTTCAAACTTTGCCAAGAGAAATGTTTCAGTATGGAACCACTGAGCCCTTTTCTCACCTTCTCTAGGTTTAGTCTGTGGGTGATTTATTTGCCTGCAAATTTGAAAAGGAACTATGAATCCCCATTAGCAGTATCTCATACTCACACACACAGGAAAAGTTAATCTGCAGCAGAGGACAGGTAAACAAAGTATATTATTCTGTCCCTGAGTGATTATGAAAAGAATAAGAAGATAAACCCTTACTTACATTGTCATGTCTCACCTTTGGTTGAGACACAAGTTACAGCTTTCCCGTTAGGTGCATTCCAATCAAGCCAGTGAAAGTAGACTGCTGGTGAAACCAAAGAGGAAAGTCTCTCCTTCTGAGTAGCTGCATATGGAAGAAGGATGGATGCAGTAAGCAATCAAGCTGAGGCCTCCAGCAGGAAAGCTGGATGTTCTGACTTGGTCGAGGGCCGGCTCCTTCCCTCAACGTCATTGCAGATTCCTTTTGCCATGTGTCTTCGCTCATTGAGATTATGTCTGGTGCAGTTGAACTTTTGCTCTGTTCACCTCCACATGTTCATTGAGGAACCTGGTTTTCCCCCACCATGTGGAGGGCATAGTTGTGTCCTCTTAGGAAGCTGGAGCAGCTTGACAGACAGGTGGCCTGAGGGTCTGTATCACAGGGACCTCATTCCTTCCTTTCTGCTCAATGACAGTAGTGGTTGAGTTGACCATAGGAAGCTCGGGATGGAGCATTCTTGATACGTGGAAGATTGGGTTCCTTTAAATGCATTATTCATTACCCATCATCAGTTAGTGGACCACGAGCACATGGCTCTCTACACATGAAAACCAGATTTCCTATTTTTCTTTTCTTCATTTAGAAGTTATTTGGAGACTGAAAAATAATTAACATGGCGTAAAAGTAGGATCCATCACCACTGGCCCCTGGGGATTCCCAGTGAGACAGTTAGAATTAAAGAATGCTTCTTTTCAGCTGGTGTTAGAACCAGAGGCATTTTATCTGAATTGTCAAGTGTTCTTTAATTTATTCATTCTTATGCTCATTCATTCTTTGAACTATTCCTCCAACATTTGCTGAGCGTAGACAGCATGGGCTGAGTGCCATGTAGTGTCAGCATCTGAGTAGGACACAGGAAGCCAGATTGAGCAGGTGAGTAGGAAGGAGTTAGGTCAAGAAAGCAGGGAATTTTCAAGGCAGAGCTGAGCAGGGAGACCAGCCGGTATCCTGAAATGGTCATCCTGGAAACAGCTGTCCAGATGGGGTGGATGTTGGTAAGAGTAACAGACCGAACCCCAGAATGGGAGGGGGGAGATTCAGGAAGTGAGATGGCAGCCCTGGTGCTGATGGAGCCAAAAGAGATTGCAGGTGCATCACGAACGATGGCTGAGTTATACTTCCTCCTCCTTTCCTCTTGCGCCTGTCTCAAATTGCAGATTCTTAAGGAACCCATGTCGGCTGCGGAGAGTGAAAGCGATGCAGGGGCAGATGAGACAGAACCCCCCGTGGGGAGCAGATGTGAAGGTCCCGGGGCTCACAGTGGAGGTGACACTTGACAGGTGCCTGGAAGCGTGGCCGCCATTTTTCTTTTGATTTTAAAAGTGCTGGGAAATTGATCCAAGGAATAGTGGGCCATCTTGCTCAGGAGATACAAACCTGCTCTGACAAGAGTTCTTAATCTTCAGAATGCTCCTGATGTACATGGACTTCATTGGCCTTATGCCTGGAGCCAATGAACATTTCAGACCTTTGAACCTGCACCTTCAACTTGGCTCCACTTCTTACCCATCAACAAGTGTGTCTTGAGCATCTGTTATGTACAATGTTCTTTTAAATAGTCCTCAAAAGATAGGTAACCTAATGAAATACTGGAGGCCCGATCTTTATCAAAATACAATGGGGAACAGTGCGTCACTATAGCAGCAGAACATTCTCTGGCTCCCTAACTGAAGCCAGCCTCTGGGTTTGTGACCTACAGTGACAGCATATTCAAGGAGTTTGAAAGGGAGTGGCAGGGGAGATGACATGTAAATAAATTTGGAAAACACTTTGAATTCACCCAGCTGTCACTCTTCCTATTTTTTTAACCACCAGATGAATTGGAATCATTATTTTTCCCTACTTCAAAGTGGAAACATTGCAGTATTCCTGCCACCCAACACAAAGATTGATTGGCTTTCACCAGTGATGTGGCTATAGGGTAACTTAAACACAAGTAAATCTGAATAGAATCAGAATGCAGTGAACTCACATTTTAGCTGCTTTTGTTTTAGGTGGCTAATTTGAAAACTTGCTCATCATACATTAGTGTCTGTTGTATTTTCATCTGAAGTATGAGGCCCCAGTAAGTACTACTTAGATCATTTTGAAACATGAAATAGTCTATTTGGCCAAAGCACAGGTGGAGGTGGTGAAAACGATGAACACGGTGTCTGAAACATTAAAGAGGCCCTTGGAGCGATCCTCTCCCTCACTCTCAACCTTCCCCTCCCTCTCAACCTTCCCCTCCATGACCTGATAAAGCATCGTGACCTTGCTCACCTCCCTCTCACAGGCCCCCCTTTTCTGGGCTAAGATCCAAGAAGCTGCGCTTAAGGATATATTGTAGTTTGCTGGGCTGCCAGTACAAAATACCACAGGCTGGGGGCTTAAACAATAGGCGTTCGTTGCCCCTCAGTCCTGGAGGCTGGAATCTGAGAGCCAGTTGTGGGCAGGGCTGGTTCCTCCTGAGGCCTCTCTCCTCAGCATGTAGACAGACATCTTCTCCTGTGTCCTCACATGACCGTCCTTCTGTGTGTGTCTGTGTCCTAATGTCCTCCTCCCATAAGGAACCAGTCCTATTGGATTTGGCCCACCCAATGATTTCATTTTACCTTAATCACCTCTTTAAAGGCCCTTCTCCAAACAGTCACATTCTGAGGTCCTGGGGGTTAGGGCCCCAGCATGTGAATTTTGATGAGACACAGTTCAGTCCACAACAGGATGAATACTCTTGGAAAGGGAGACAAGAAATGGGGCACTCAGCTCTCTGCTGATGGCCTGTGTTTAGGGCTTTGGTACCACTTATCACGCTTTACAGAGATTCCAAGGGTTCAGACCCTGGATGAATAGTGGCTTATTGGGGCTGCCACTCGTGCCAGTGTTTATCTCACAGCACGCTGGCATCTAAAACCTCCCTTCAGCACATGTCTGTGCACCTAACAATAACAGTGCTTGAATGCTTGTGTGTATGTATCGACTTAATTCCCACTATAACCTTACAAGGTCAGTATTGTCATTATCACCTCCATTTTACAGAGAAGGAGACTAAAGCTTGGAAAGGTCCGTCACTGGTCCCAGGTGATCAACAATGAGCAGTGGACCTGGGAACCAAATTGGGGACTGTTGGTGGCCCCAGCCCTCAACCCCCGCTCCCCACGTACGTTTCCACACACGTGCTGAATCAGTGTGCCTGGACAAAAGGTCTCCCGAGAGTCTGGGCACATTGGGGTGAGTGGTCACCCTGGGTTGCTACACTTGAAACTTTCCCAGAATACAGGTTAATCTTCCTCAGCTGCAAGTCTCATTTCTTGTAGTGTCCCTTAATCTATGCAAGCTCTTCTGTATACGTACTGTGTACACACATATGCACTCACACATAAACCTCTGTATGCAGTCAAGCCTCACAATTGGCTGATTCCGTGCTTGTGAATCCACCTACTTGTTAAAATAACTTGTAACCCCAAATCAGTCCTATGACCTTCTCACAGTCATGTGAGGACATTCTCATGTTCCCAGCTGAGGTGGAACAGGGCTGCGCTCAGCCTTTGTGCTCCAGCTCAGGCTGTAAACAGTGTCCCTTATGTAATCTGCTCGGTGTCCTGTTTTTCCTCATTCTTGTGCTTTTGTTGGTGATTTCAGTGTTTAAGACGGCCCCATGTGTAGTGCTGAAGTCAGCAGCATCTGGAGGAGAGAGGCCTTCCGGAACCTGCTCTCCTTTCAACAGCACAAAGTAATGTGCTTGTGTCACATGGAACTATAGGATCTTGACAAGTTTCTATCTAATAAGGATTAACGAATCAAAGTTAATAGTATAAAACCCTTATCAGAACTTAGGATGTATAAAATGTCATTGATGCTTTCATTTGACATGCTGTCCTTAATGCCTTATTTAATAAATGCAGAAGTTGTGTTTTCCCATGTAACCATTTAAGTGCTTAACTGTATCATTAATGAAAGCCGTGGGCAAGGACTGCTGCAGGTCTCACTGTGCATGACATGGCACCCGGTACACACTAGATTGTAAACAGATGTATTTTGAATGACTGTTCAGTATTATTCATGCTAAAACAAATAATATACTAATACTTCTTGAATGCTCACCCTCTATCAAAAAATGTCCCAAGAACTTTATACATGTTAATTCATTTAACCTACCCTACAAGGAGGTAGCCATTATTATTCCCATTTGATAGATGAGGAGCCTGAGGCACAAAGAGGTTAAGACACTTCCCAAGACTTGAGGAATTTGCAGAGCTGAGATTCAAACCCCAGGCTCTCTGCCTCCAAAGCTTGAGCTCTTAACTGCCTTTCCTATGACAGACAGGAAAATTACTCTGATATGAACAGACACATAACTTACAATATCTCTTTTTCCATTGGCTGCTTGAAAATTACTTTAGTTAAAATGTCACAGTGCTTCATCAATGTGGCTCCTGTTATGATATTACGTCTGAAGTTTTATCTACCTTTGTTCCATTTTGAGCTGTATAAAGTATCTTAAAGACCATCTTTATGCTGAGATTTCTGTAGTAGACTTGGATTCAGGGTCATGGTCTCTTCTTAGGATGTGCAGTTTTTGAAACCCCATTGGTTACTTAGCCTTCAGAATAACTGTCATGATAACCAGAAAACTTGTAATTGGCTTCTTTACAGAAAATCACTCTGCACCTCCTGATGTAACCACTTACACCTCAGAACACTCAATACAAGTAGAAAGGCCGCAAGGCTCAACGACGTCACGGACAGCACCCAAGTATGGCAATGCTGAGCTCATGGAGACTGGTGATGGTATGTCTTCAGCAACTTCTTTCCTTCTTTGTAAATTCTAATTTCTACTAACTTGCCTTTCTGTGCCCATGATGGGATGTGTTTCTTCTAGATGCACAGTCAGCTCATTGAATCTCATATATCATGTTCTTCAGGAGCCACCCATAGAAGGTGGTATAGTCACAAGAATTGCAAATTATCTCCAAGTTGGCCAAGAGTTACTCCTTGTAGGAAAAAATGTCACGTTGTAGGAATTTAGTCATGAGAAGAAAAAGAAATTTTATAAGACTTGTGTTTTTACTAATGAATAATGAGTGTTGGTTCAGCAGTTAAGAAATTAGTGTCAAGTGTTTAGACCATCAGTGATTATTTAGAAGGGCAAGACGAAGTTCAATGTAAAACAAAATAATTGACAGATATGGGCTAGTGTGGTGCTTTAGACTTTGGAAGAAAGAGGGTCTTTTTTTTCTCCATATTGGAAAAAGTATTAGCGATTTGAAAAAATACAGCAGTAGGGGGTTATCTTTTATTCCTCGTATCTCCCATCTTGGTATGTTCTGATTACGGTGGCCATTTCTGTTACCCAATCTGAAGTAGCAGACTTGAACATGAACTTCATGCTTTATTCTGCTGTCTTTAAGTCTCAGTCCTTCGTTGGGTCATGAAAGTTAGAATAGAACCCGATGATGATATAAAATGTTATTTTCGTTGAAGATAGCCAGAGTAGCTTTGGTGTGCCATCCATCCCACTGTGCTCATGTCCCATTGTACCGTGTGATTTGGAGGCAGTGAGGAAGACCTAGACCCAGCCTCTAACAGGCAGCATGCACTTCATTATGGTCAGAGCCCAAAGTCACCGGGTTTCATGAGCTCTCCATTGGTACATTTGAGGTCACTCCAGTTTTAATAACTTTATTGTCTTTGAAGTCCATCATCTTCTCCTACTCCCCCAGTTAAGTAAGTATGTTGTCCATATGACTCCATATGAGTCACGTGTTGTCCAGGCCAGTGTTTCTCAGTGTGATAACCTCTCATATCAGAACCACCTGGGCTGCATCCCTGACCTAACACATCAGAAGCTCTGATCTGGGTCCTAGGATGATTCTTATAGGTTCTAAACTAAGCTGGAGAACCAGTAATCCTGTGGAATGATCTCCATCTGAACTAAATTAAGTGGAACTATTTGATGGGGAAATACTATGTTAAGATATTCTGAATTCTCGGTTGTATATTTTTACATGTTTTCAAAACTTTAAAATATTTAATATCTCAATTCTGAAAGTGCTTATAGACTATTGTAAAACTACCTACTAAAATGTTTTTTTATTTGATAGAAAAATTTCCTTGAATTCTGTCATTCCAAAAGCCGAGGTCTGTTTTTGTGATACCACACAATGGAAAAGGAGGACTCTGCCTCAGCCATTATGGGAAAGACCTGCCTCCAGGCCGTAGTTCTTCAGACTGAGAGCTGTAAACTTTCCAAACCCATAGTTACCAGGTGCCAGTTCTGAGCTCCTTTCAGCGACAATGAAGTTTGCCTGCAGGGGATATATTTGATCCTGTTAAGGATGTCAGCATGTTGGCACTCCTTTTGTTCATTAATTTGGGCTATTTATTTATTTTATTTGTGTGTGTATGAGGAAGATTACCCCTGAGCTAACATCTGTGGCAATCTTTCCCTGTTTTATGTGGGATGCTGCCACAGAATGGGTTGTGAGCGGTGCTATGTCTACGCGTGGGGTCCAAACCTGCAAACCCTGGGCTGCTGAAGCAGAGCGCATGAACTTAACCATTAGGCCACCAGGCAGGCCCCATGGTCTATTTATTTTAAAATTTTAAAACTTCATGCCTGGGGCTGGCCCAGTGGCACAGCTGTTAAGTTTGCACGTTCCACTTCTTGGCGGCCTGGGGTTTGCTGGTTCAGATCCCAGGTGCGGACATGGCACCACTTGGCACGCCATGCTGTGGTTGGCGTCCCACATATTAAAAAAAAGTAGAGGAAGATGGGCACGGATGTTAGCTCAGGGCCAGGCTTCCTCAGCAAAAAAGAGGAGGACTGGCAGTAGTTAGCTCAGGGCTAATCTACCTCAAAAAAATAAAAAATAAAAAAATAAAACTGATGTGGATTAAGGCTGCCCCAGCTAGAGAAGCTCGAGGTGACCTGGCCTACATGCCAAACTATATGACCCAGTGGACTTTTGTTATGGTATGAATTAGGACTGCCCCAGGGAGAGAAGCCCAGGGCATCCTCACCTACATGCCGATCTCTATGGCCAGATTCGTATCTAAAGTTACATGACCGCACAATAACCAGACCCCATCTGCACTGAAATCATTTAATGACTTTTTACATCCTCTTTTCTTTTCTCCAGTGAAAATAAGTCACGTACCCATGCCTTATAAAATTAGCCCTAACCCTCAACTCGGGGCAGCAGCAGGAGCTCTGACCGCCCGTGGGTCCTGTCCCCACGCACCAGCTCTGCCTGCCCATGGGTCCTGTCCCCATGCCAGCGGGGGCAGCAGCAGCTGCTCTGCCTGCCCATGGGCCCTGTCCCCATGCCAGCCGGGGCAGGAGAAGCGGCGGCAGCAGAAGCTCTGACTGCCCATGGGTCCTGTCCCCATGCTATTCCACACTATTCTCTAAATAAAAGAGCACTACTGCCACATCTTGAGAGTCTAAGAAATCTTTCTTTCGACTCCTCAGCTCACCGATCCCGCATCAAAACTTTATGCCTTTTTCAGTGATCAGTTAACTTAATCAGTTTTCAAAATGCTGTCGCATTCATTGTTGTAAGTAATAAATATATTATCATTAAATCGGATTTATTTTTCTCGACACGTGAAGTATATTCTAGTACTCTATGTTATATGAAAAAATGAATTTAGAGACTTGAAATTGCTGTGCTTCTAGATTGCATTGCCTGAGAGTTTACTCAAAGACAGGTAGGAAGGACCGGTGGTCCCCTGTGAGAGGGCAGGGCCTGCCACAGAGCTTGTGGAACCTGAGTCCTGCTTGCTTTCATCAGGAAGTGCGGGGCGGCAGCGCCAGACAATCACCTAGAGCCCAGACGCTACAGAGCAGCCAAATTCACTTCTCCAGCAGAATGTTGTTTTGGCCCCTGCAAGGCCAAGCACCAGTGGTCTCTGGGACTCAGGGAGGGTCTCGCTGCTTTGTCAGCTCTCTGACTCCTGTTGAGAGTGGAGAACCTGAGACAGTGTGACTGTTTTAGGAATTAGAGATGGGACCAAGCCTTCTCTGTGGTCCAGAGTCTTCCCGACATCACCAAACCAGGAGGACTCGTGAAGTGAAGGAGAATGATTTCTGCCGCTTCTTTACCCTCCTGTGGTTCCCTGCAGGGTCCCTGCACTGTGGCAGTCCACCCAGTGGAATATCTTCACTCTGCACATCGTCTCAGGTGACACTTTGAGGGATACTCAGTCTCAAGCGCATTCGCCTGCTTCTCACAGCCCTCACAATGGAGCCAGAGCGTCACAGCCGTGTTATGTGGCTGCTCATTCAGCTGTGATGTCCTGCAATCAGCTCATCTGTGCTTCTGTTTTTCAGGAGTGCCAGTAAGTAGCCGGGTATCAGCAAAAATTCAGCAGCTCGTCAACACCCTCAAGCGACCTAAACGACCGCCATTAAGGGAGTTCTTTGTTGATGACTTTGAAGAATTGTTAGAAGGTAAAAGAACCCTTTCCCATCCCCATTTGTTTCATTGTCCCTATGGTACCATAAACTACAATGATATTTTTTCTACAAAGGTATTTTACTTCTTAAGAGCAGTAATCTCTCCGCATTCAGTGGAAGACAGGAGTCTTATCTAGAGACTGTAGTTACTGCTCCCCAAGGTCCTTAAAGGTGCGCTGAGCACTGCGTGGTTGGATAGATTTCCAAACTGATTATTTGTTTATCGTCCTCAGCAGAATATGATTTTGGATTTTGTCCCATGAGCCAGGCCTCTTTCTAAGGGCTCCATCAAGTTTCAGAAATGCAAGTAAATTATAGAAAACCTTAGCTCATGGTGAGGCATTGCTCTCTGCATAAGCTTGTTGAGAGGAACGCAGAGGGCTCGTATAGAAGGCCTCGTTTTCCTCCACTCTCTACAAATTCAGGCACAGTGTCTTATCCTCTGAATGCTTGTGAGCCTTTTAACACAAACTACCTAAAAAAAAAATACTGCTTATTGTGTCAAACCCAAACTCTTTATTTCTGTTCTTTATACCACAAGTAAGATATAGCTGATTTTCTGGCCAGGAGGTAGAAATTGTCAACTATGAGAGAGAAACATTTCTAAAGAGTTGGGCAAATTGTATTTTATTATGAGGCATTTGTTTTTCTTTTGTTTTACTCAAGGAAATACGCTCTGTGCTAGTTATTCATAGTAGTTGTAGCAAATTTAAATTTGCATCTCACTATTTAAGGGCAAAATATAATTTAGCAAGATTCGAGCTCTTTGGAATCTGGAATTGCTAGTGTATGTCAGTAATTGATATTTTAAACAAAGACTCTAGGTGTGTTAAAATATATGGTTTTACTTGTCCTCAGTTTATAATGCACTCAGGTCGCCCTAAGTTACCCATCCCTATTACTGCCTTGGAAATTATAAGAATTCAGTGCTTCCATTCCATCCATGAGGCCAGTATGTAGGTCATGGCCCTGATTCCAGAAGAGCGTGTGTGCATGTTTTCTGTCTGTTAATAAATTTATACCTTAAGTCTAAGTCTCCTGGCTTCTATAAGAAGAAAAAAGTGATCGTACTAACATGGATGTATTTTTCTTGAAAACTTTTGTATTCAAATGTACTTAGTTCAACAACCAGATCCAAACCAGCCAAAGCCAGAGGGAGCCCAGATGTTGGCAATGCGAGGGGAGCAGCTGGGTGTGGTTACGAACTGGCCGCCGTCTCTAGAAGCCGCGTTACAGAGATGGGGGACCATCTCCCCAAAGGCCCCATGCTTGACCACAATGGACACGAACGGGAAGCCCCTGTACATCCTCACTTATGGTAATCCTAGAAGGGTACTCGCCTTTCATTTGCTTACGCACGCACTGCCCCTTTCAGGGTGGCTGATTTACACTTGTGCTGCCTTATGTTCTGGGTATGGAAATAACTAGAATCTGAAAAGAAATATTTTAGGAAAATTATTTGTTTTGAATATGAAAAGTTATTAATGTTTTTTGAGTAAAGTCCAGAAATGGATACCAAAATTAGTGATCATAACTCTAATAAGATGTTGGATTTTACCTCTTGGAATGTATGTCTGATACTCTTGTTGCTTTCAGGAAAGATTGGTAGTTAAAGAATGTATATCCAAACTCTTTGACATATATCACTCAGAAGAAACAAAGTCTGTTTCCAAAGTGCTTTTTCAGAAAGTAAGAGAAACAAGCTTTTCTCTAATTCTTCATTCAGTACAGTTAATGCAGTCTGTAAACTTTTGGAAATAGTTAACTGTACCAGAGAGATTCCTCTCTCTTTGTTCCATGGGTAAGGGGCTGTGGAGAAACCAGATTGTCGGTTATTTTCATACTATCTGCTGCAGCTTTGTGAAGAAACCAGCTTAATGACTAAAAGACCAGAATGGCTCATATTATATCTGGACATGTGTGGTTAGATTACCTTTTTTTCCTTTCAGTTTTGCATTTTATGCCAATAACTCTCCTCTGAATGCAGGTAGGAAAGAAATTGGTTTCTACATTAGCAATCGAGGTCAAAGGCCAGATGTTGTGTTAAATAATGTAGAGTCCAGCCCTATGGGGATGTGGGGCCCCAGGAGGCACCAGCCATAGACTCAGTTATTCTATGCATCTCATGGACAGAAATGGGATTTGAGTTTAGGAGCATATGATTTATAGCCTCGTTGTTTTTATGCCTTCGTTGGCTAATTCTAAGTGGATAAAGAGTATTTCACCTAAGATAAGGCATAAACTTGAATTTTTAAAAAAATTATGCTCTTGGAAATAGGTTGTATTCAGTCAAAAAGATAGAGACTTTCCTGTGTGACCCTCATCTCTTGCCAGATTCAGCCATGGAGCTGATTGTGTACTTGGAACTGCTGTTCCTAAGCTAATTCTTCCAGGGCTTACATGCCCACATGCAGGGAATTCTAGGACCCACCTGCATGCACAGGTGAGCGAAGCACTCGTCTGTCAGCCAACAAGCATTTGTTCTGGTGTCTGAAGCACCGACTGTGCACTGGCTCATTGCTGAGGCTTGGGCAATCAGAGAAGAGTGAGTCACGGTTCTCAGGGGCTGCTGATCTAGATTGGAAGTACAGCCCCCCTTCTGCTGTTGGAACGCAGGACAGAGTAGTGCTGACTTTCCCTTCTTGCAAGGTTAAGGTGAATTTGACGTGTAAGATACAGACCAAATGTTATCTATGAAAATGTAGAACGCACATGTCTGCACCAATGCATCTCAACTCCTGCTTTTAAATCATCTGTATTCTGTTGCATTTTAGTCATCTCTAGTTGGTATATGCTATGGGTCAAGCTTGGTTTTTACTTATTAAAGGAATAGAAAAAAGCAGTACATTTCCAAATGAAGGATTACAACTTATCAGGATGCAAAATCAAAATGTTGGCTAATGCGATGAAAACTATAGAAAAGTGCGTTCTATGTAGAAACACTAAAATAGGTGAACATGTTGCTAAGAAGATGCAGAGAAAAGTTCATTGAATGAGAATTGTTGTAATACGAAACAACTTGGTAAATTGAAGTACTAGACTATTACGGTATTGTAGTATACCTTCAACTCTAAAATTCAGCTTCCTGCAAAGTGCTAAGGTAGGAGAATTTCCCAGCTGAGAAATTTGGGATCTTTAATAGGAAGTACAGATGGCAAATGAAAGTTGTGAACAAACTTAGAAAAAAAGGTGGTTTTCCATTTACCAATACAAATAAAAAAGTATACTGAAGAGAACCCATGGCATTTCATAATCTTAAATTAATAAAAATAAATCATGCTATGCAGCTAATTTCCTTCTGTCATGTCTTACTTGCGGAAACCTCAGTCTCTTCCTCCTCCCCTCCCTCCCTGTCTTAGTGAGATTATCTGAAAGTTCATTTTGCCTTGTTGCAGTGTGCTTTTTCTACGAAGCAAATGCTCATCTTTTTCTTCTTTTTTTAGTGAGCTCTGATAGCCCTTCTTACCCACCTGCTTCCCTCCCTCCTCAGAGTTACACTCTGTACAAGTTGCTTATTCCTCACTCAAATCCAAGTAAAATTAAAATTAATATGTAATAAGGTAGTACTTACATCATTTATACACCTTTTTTCCTTCTACATGCACATGGCTGATTCAGAGTCTAAATATCTGTTTTCCCAGTTAAACTGTCTGTTTAACTTGCCTTAAATCTGGGGGAATTTCATGTCAAATATGCAATGCAGTCTTTTTAACTATTATTAACTATAGTTGCCATGCTGTACGTTACATCCCCATGTCTTATTTTATAGCTAGGAATTTGTACCTTTTGAGCCCTTCACCCACTCACCACCCCCGCCTCTGGCAACCACCAGTCTCTTCTGTATCTGTGAGCTTGGTTTTGGGGTTTTATTTAGATTCCACATATAAGTAAGATCATATGGAATTTGTCTTTCTTTGTCTGACTTGTTTCACTTAGCATAATGCCCTCAACGTCCATCCATGTTGTCACAGATGGCAAGATTTCATTCTTTTTTATGGCTGAATAGTGTTCCATTGTATATGTATATATACACCACATTTTCTTTATCCATTTGTCCGTCAATGGACGTTTAGGTTGCTTCCATATCTTGGCTATTGTAAATAATGTTGCAGTGTACATATATTTTTTTGAGTTAGTGTTTTCCTTTTATTCAGATAAATACCCAGAAGTAGAATTGCTGGATCATATGCCAGTTCTATTCTTAAATTTTTGAAGACCCTCCATACTGTTTTCCATAGTGGCTGCACCAATTTACATTCCCACCAGCAGTGCACAAGGGTCCCCTTTTCTCCGCATCCTCACCAGCATTTTATTTCTTGTCTTTCTGATAATAGCCATTCTAACAAGTGTGAGGCAATCTCTCTATGGTTTTGATTTGAATTTCCCTGATGATTAGTGATGTTGAGCATCTTTTCATATACCTATTGGCCATCCATATGTCTTTGGAAAAATGTTTATTCAGATCTGCCCATTATTTAATTGGATTGTTTGGTTTTTTGCTGTTGAGTCGTATGAGTTCTTTATATATTTTGGATATTAAGCCCTTATCAGATAGATGATTTGCAAATATTTTCTCCCATTCAGTAGGTTGCCATTTCATTTTGTTGATGGTTTCCTTTGCTGTGCAGAAGATTTTTAGTTTGATGTAGTCCCACTTGTTTATTTTTTCTTTTGTTGCTTTTGCTTTTGGTGTCAAATTCCAAAAGTCATTGCTAAGATCTATGTCAAAGAGCTTCTGGCCTATATTTTCTTCTAGAAGTTTTATGGTTTCAGGTGTTACATTCAAGTCTTTAATCCATTTTGAGTTAATTTTTGTGTATGGTGTAAGGTAGTGTGCATTGTTATTCTTCATGTGGCTGTCCAGTTTTCCCAGCACCATTTATTGACGAGACTGTCCTTTCCCCATTGTGTATTCTTGGCTCCTTTGTCATAAGATAATTGACTGTATATGCGTGGGTTTATTTCTGGGCTCTCTATTCTGCTCCATTAATTTATATGTCTGTTTTTATGCCAATACCATGCTATTTGTATTACTATAGCTTTGTTATATAGTTTGAAATGAGGATATATGATGCCTCCAGCTTTGTTTTTCTTTCTCAAGATCACTTTGGCTATTCACAGTCTTTGTGCTTCCATATAAATTTTAGGACCATTTGTTCTATTTCTGTGAAAAATGCCAGTGGAATTTTGGTAGGGATTGCATTGAATCTGTGGATGGATTTGGGTAATAGGGACATTTTAACAATATTAATTCTTTCAATTCCTGAGCACGGAATGTCTTTCCATTTGTTTGTGTCACCTTCAATTTCTTTCATCAATGTCTTATATTTTTCAGTGTAGAGGTTTTTCACCTCTTTGGTTAAATTTATTCTTAGGTATTTTATTCTTTATAACGCAGTTGTAAATGGAATTGTTTTCTTAATTTCTCTTTCTGTTAGTTCAATATTAGTGTATAGAAATGCAACAAATTTCTGTGTATTAATTTTATACCCTGCAACTTTACTGAACTCATTTATTAGTTCTAACAGTTTTTTGGTAGAGCCCTTAGGGTTTTCTATGTATGGTATCATGTCATCTACAAATAGTGACAGTTTTACTTTTTTCTTTCTGATTTGGATGCCTTTTATTTCCTTTTCTTGCCTAATCACTGTGGCTAGGACTTCCAAAACTATGTTGAATTATAGTAGCAAGAGTGGGCATTGTTGTCTTGTTTCTGATCTTAAAGGAAAAGCTTTCAGCTTTTCACCATTGAGTATGATGATAGCTGTGAGTCTGTCATGTATGGCCTTTATTATGTTGAGGTACATTCCCTCTGTACTCACTTTGTTGAGTTTTTTAATCATAAATGGATGTTAAATTTTGTCAACTGCTTTATCTGCATCTATTGAGATGATCATATGAATTTTACCCTTCATTTTGTTAATGGGGTGTATCGCATTGATTGATTGGCAGATGTTGAACCACTCTTGCATCTCTAGGATAAATCCTACTTGATCATGGTGTATGATTCTTTTAATGTATTGAATTCAGTTTACTAATATTTTTTTAAAGATTTTTACATCTATGTTCATCAGGGATTTGGCCTGTAATTTTCTTAT
Organism: Equus asinus; assembly: GCF_041296235.1. Classification (NCBI taxonomy): domain Eukaryota; kingdom Metazoa; phylum Chordata; class Mammalia; order Perissodactyla; family Equidae; genus Equus; species Equus asinus. Next base: position 45,887,451 of record NC_091818.1, read on the forward strand.
CTTATGGTGCCCTTGTCTGTTTTTGGTATCAGGATAATGCTGTCCTTGTAAAATGAGTTTGGAAATGTTGCTTCCTCTTCTGTTTTTTGGAAGAGTTTGAGAAGGATTGGTATTAATTCTTCTTTGAATGTTTGGTACAATTCACCAGTGAAGCCATTTTGGTCCCAGACTTTTTTTTGTTGGGAGATTTTAAATTACTGATTCAATCTCCTTACTAGTAATTGGCCTATTTAGATTTTTTTTCATGATTCGGTTTTGGAAGGTTGTATGTTTCTAGGAATTTCTCCATTTCTTATAGGTTGTCCAATTTGTTGGTGTAAATTTTTCATAGTAGTCTCTTATGATCTTTTGTATTTCTGTGATCAGTTGTAATGTCTCTTTCATTTCTGATTTTATTTGATCCTTCTCTCTTTTTTTCTTGGTGAGTTAGCTAAAGGTTTGTCAATTCTGTTTATCTTTTTGAAGAACCAGCTCTTGGTTTCATTGATCATTTCTATTGTCTTTTTAGTCTCTATTTCATTTATTTCTGCTCTGATCTTTATTATTTCTTTCCTTCTACTAACTTTGGTCCTCATTTATTCTTTTACTACTTCCTTGAGGTGTAAAGTTAGGTTGTTCATTTGAGATTTTTCTTGTTTCTTGAGATAGGCGTTTATTGCTATGAACTTCCCTCTTAGAACTGCTTTTGCTGCATCCCATGCATTTTGGTATTTTGTAGTTCCATTTTCATTTGTCTCAAGATGTGTTTTTTACGTCTCTTTTGATTTTTAATTGACCCATTGGTTGTTCAGTAGCATGTTGTTTAGTCTGTGTATATTTGTGAATTTTCCAGTTTACTTATTGTAATTAATTTATAGTTTCGTAGCATTGTGGTCAGAAAAAATGCTTGATATGATTTCAGTCTTCTTAAATTTGTAAAGACTTGTTTTGTGGCCTAATTCTCCAGGACATCCTGGAGAATGTCTCTTGTGCACTTGAGAAGAATGTGTATTTTATTGCTTTTGGATAGAATGTTCTGTATGTATCTTAAGTCCGTCTATTCTAATGTGTCATTTAAGACTGGTATTTCCTTATTGATTTTCTGCAGGGAAAATCTATCCATTGATGTAGGTGGGCTATTAAATTCCCCTGCTTATATTGTATTGCTTCCTATTTCTCCTTTTAGGTCTGTTAATATTCGCATTATATATTTAGGTGCTCCCTTGTTGGGTGCATAAATATTTACAAATGTTATATCCTCTTGTTGAATTGATCTCTTTATCATTAGATAAGGCCCTTCTTTGTCTCTTATTGCATTCTTTGTTTTAAAGTCAATTTTGTCTAAGTATAGCTACCCCAAAAGAAACCTGGGGCATGCTTTTGGTGTTACATTTTACATCTTTTTATCTTGTGTATCCCTTAACTAATTATTGTAGTTACAATTATTTTTACTACTTTTGTCTTTTAGCCTTCATACTAGCTTTACAAGTGATTGACCTAGTACCTTTACTATATATTTGCTGTTTCCAGTGAGATTTATACTTTCTTATGTTTTCCTGTTAATAATTAGTACTCTTTCTTTTCAGCTTAAAGAAATCTGTTTAGCATTTCTTGTAAGGCCAGTTTAGATTTGCTTGTCTGGAAAACTTTTTCTTTCCTTCAATTTTGAATGGTGTCTTTGCTGGGTAGAGTATTCTTGTTGGGAAGTTTTTTTCTTCCTCCTCTATAAACTGGTCAAGAACTATTGTATCTCCTTTAGTTTAAATCAGCAACCTATTCTTTCTTTTTCTCTTTGAAAAATATCAAGTATAATTCTGGAATTTTGCCCAAAATGTGTTGCCCTTTTCAAACACTCTATTGTAAGCTGACTTTTATATGAATTTATGATGATATCAACTTTAATATTCCAAGGTGAAAATGAAGTTGAAACTTTAAAAAAATATAATGGTGCTAATTTTTATTGTAATTGATTTGTCTATTTACAACACATTGATTTTTTTCAATTACGATAAACTGATTGTAATTGTTTATTCAACTATAATAATTCCCTAATATTCACATTAAAAAGATCTAAAGGCACAACATATTTGTATTTTTTCTTTTTTTTTTTCTTTTTTTAGATTTTTTTATTTTTTTCCTTTTTCTCCCCAAAGCCCCCTGGTACATAGTTGTATATTCTCTGTTGTGGGTCCTTCTAGTTGCGGCATGTGAGACGCTGCCTCAGCATGGCTTGAGGAGCAGTGCCATGTCCGCACCCAGGATTTGAACCAACGAAACACCGGGCTGCCTGCAGTGGAGTGTGCGAACTTAACCACTTGGCCACGGGGCCAGCCCCTGTATTTTTTCTTTTTTTAGGAAAAAAATTTACTCACTGAGTTATTTCTAATGGCTACTGACTATTTTTTTTTGGGGGGGGGGGATGTAATCATCAAATAAAATACCAAATAATTGTAAGGGAGCCAGTCTTGAGGAGGAGTGAGCATGAATAAAATTTCATACCTAGTAATTACTCTAAATGCTCAAGAAGTATGCTAAACTGCATACTGTCCTAGGAATTAGAGGAATCACAGATAACAAAAACATTGTCTTCGTCCCCTAATCACTAAGAGGGAGATAAATTGATAAACCCTGTGGTGGGTAAACAGTAGTGACCCTATTTTGGGTTACTGCAAAGTCCAATATAAAATAAAACAAATTCAGATTTTTTTCATTCAAAATATGTGTTGTAAACAAAAAATTTTTTAATTTAGCTTTTACATTTAAAATACAAAAATGATTAAAACAGTGATTGCACTTATGGGAAACAGTTAAAATTGCTCAACTTTATTATACTACTGTTATATTAATATAACTTCTAACATCTTGACCACTCTGAGAGCTCATAGAAGATGAATTTGTAAGAGGCCCTTTATTTGCCCAAGAACTCATATTAGATTTAACAGTCGTTTTTATTCCATCTCAGACTATTTACTGTTGCCTGGGTAATGCTGAGGAAATGTTTGGCCCTGGGATGGAGGCTGGGACTTGAAATCTGCAAGCTCTTCAAAGCTGGTCATTTTTTTTCTAAAGTGTTTTGGGTTTTTTTAATCCTGTTTTTGATCATTTTTTCTGGCCTTTTAAACTTTAAAATAATTCAAAATTTTACCATAATCTTTATGTAAGTTCAAGGATTCCTCTCCAAAACCCTAAAACCCTGAGGTTAGGAAAATTTTAAGTTGAGAAACTTAGGACTTGGAGAGGGAGAAGGACCAGGCCCTGTAGAGACTGTCTGAGCTCTTTGTGTCCATGACAGTCACACAGAAAGACCTGTTCATAGAGTCGTATGACAGTCACGCAGAAAGACCTGTTCATAGAGTCGTATGACAGTCACGCAGAAAGACCTGTTCATAGAGTCGTATTGCAGGATGTCTGCAACACAAATCAGCAGTAATGCACTATTGCTGTGGTCCCTTGCTGCACTCCCTAGAAATCTTCGCCCACAACTTCTGTGATGATAGTTAAAACCTTCTATGGCTTTGCTGTAGGTACTTTGCACACTAAGAGTATTGGTATTAGTACCTTATTTCAGTATTCAGGCTTCTCAGATTTTATGAGTCAGGGTTGCTGGCTTTTCTCATCTTGATTCCAGGGACTCAGAATAACTTGAAGGCTTAAAATGAAAAAGTAAATACTGTCTCTGTAGTTTTGTGTGCACATATATACATAACTGAAAATGCATATGTCCAATTACTTGTGTCTTTATAATTTGTATTGTTAGGCAAACTGTGGACAAGAAGTATGAAGGTTGCTTACAACATTCTGCATAAATTAGGTACAAAGCAAGAGCCTATGGTGCGACCTGGAGATAGGGTAAGTGCAGTTTAAATTATTACGTATGCAAAACACATCGTCTTATGTGGAAAGATACCTACTGTCTTAAAGTTTCAGAGTTCAGTGTCTCCTATCACTATATTACTAAATAAGGCTTTCTTAACATCTACTGTGAACCAGGAGCAATTACGCAATGTCATTTAATCATCACAACAATTCAGTGAGCTAAACTATGGTATTTCTCCATCTTATCCATAAGGACACTTGAACTTGAGAGGTTAACTATCATATCAGATGAAGGCACATAGCTAGTAAGTAGTGTAACCAGCACTCATATCCATTTCTGTCAGACCCCAAAGCCTGTGTTTCTAACTGCTGTCATATATTGTCTCCTGGCTTGAAACATATTTGTGTCATCTACCTGAGCAGGCAGGACAATTATATTTAAAACTCTTTTCACATTTGTCAGTGAGACTGACAATCTTGGCAGCAAACTCCTGGTGTTACTCCTTTTCCAGTATTAAATTGCTTGATACAGATTGCTGTCTTTCATTAGAAAGCAAATTGTTATTCTTACTGCAATCTGGTAAGTCACAGAGGACAGATAGTAGTATTTCCATTTTAATGTTACACCCAGAGCAATTAACAGTCTTGTCCAGGCTTTACACTCTGATTTAGCCATGGGACTGGGTATAGAACCCAGTTTTCTTGCCTTCAGTGTAGTGCCTTTTTTCCATACACTTCCAATGCCTCAGATGCCCTAAGACTGGTTTATCCTACTGCACCCAAAGGACCCCCAATGAATTTTATAAAAACATCATTGTAGAGCACCATAAATCAACAAGAACACAAGCTGTGATTCCACTGAGCAAGATTATAAAGACCTGGGCCCATTACAGGGAATTTTTTAAAAGATTGCTGCAGCCCCAGGATTCTGTGGTAGTCTGGGATTCTTTCCCATTTTTTATTGAACGAGTTTGACTTCTAGCTTTTAAAAGTCAAGTGTAGGTCTCATACTTCCTGATTATAAAACGTGCTACAAAGCTGCAATAATCAGAACAGTGTGGTCTGACATAAAGAGAGACATAGACCAGTGGAATAGAGTAAGAGCCAAGAAATAAATCCTCACATATACAGTCAAATGACTTTCAGTAAGGGTGCTAAGACAGTAAATGGGGAAGGACACTTTATTCAACAAATGATGCTAGGAAAACTGGGTATCCACAAGCAAAAGAATGAAGTTGGACCTTCATCTAATACCATATACAAAAACTAACTAAAAATGAATCAAAAACCTTAACGTAAGAGCTGAAATTATAAAACTCTTAGAATAAAATATAGGGGAAAAGCTTCATGACATTGGATTTGGCAGTGACTTCTTGGATATGATGCCAGAAGCACAGACAACAAAAAAATTGATAAATTGGATTTCATCAAAATTAAAAACTTTTGTATACCAAAGAACACTATCGAGAGTGAAAAGACAACATACAGAATAGGAGAAAATATAGGCAAATCATACATCTGATAAGAGATTAGTATCCAGAATATATAGAGAATTACTGCAACTCAACAGCAACAACCAAAAAAATTTTTTTTTTAATTTTAAAAATTAAAGTTTAAAAAATGGGCAAAGTACTTGAATAGATACTTCTCCAGAGAGGATTTACAAATGACTGATCAGCACATGAAAAGATGCTTGACATCACTAATCTTAGGGGAGCATACTTCAAAACCACAATGAGATACCACTTCACACCCATTAGGATGGCTATTGTCAAAAAACGGAAAATAATAAGTGTTGACAAGAATCTGAAGAAATTGGAACCCTTGTGCACTGCTGGCAGGAATATACAATGGTGTAGCCACTTTGGAAAACAGTATGATGGTTCCTACAAAAATTAAACATAAAATTACCGTTTGATCCAGTAAATTTTACTTCAGTTTCAAAATAATTGAAAGCAGGGACTTGAACAGGTATTTCTATACCAATGTTCATGGCAGCGTTATTCACCAAAACCAAAAGGTGGATGCAACCCAAGTATCCATGGACAGATGAATGGATAAACAGAATGTGATATAAACACACAGTGGAATATTATTCAGCCTTAAAAAGGAAGGAAATTCTGACACATTGTAAAATATGGATGGACCTTGGGGACATTATGCTAAGTAAAATAAACCAGTCACAAAAGGACAAATATTGTATGGTTCCACTGTATTAGGTACTTGAGTAGTTAAATTCATAGAGACAGAAGAATGATGGTTACCAGGGGCTGGGAAAAGGGGATGAGGAGTTAGTGTTTAATGGAGATGGAATTTCAGTTTAGGAAGATGAAAAAGTTCTGGAGATGGATGGTGGTTATGGTTGTACAACAATGTGAATGTACTTAATGCCACAGAGCTGTACACTTGAAAATAGTTGAGATGGTAAACTTTGTTATGTATATTTTATCACAATAAAAAAAGTCAGTTGTAGTCTATCTCCCTTATCTATAATTTAATAGTCTTAATAGTTACTTAAAAAATTCTTTCATAGTATGGCCTCCAGATTCTTGAAGTTCCCCTACAATACCAATTACAAAGTAAACCACCTGTCTTCAGCTGAGATATCAGTAGGAATGTGGGGGGCACAGCTTTCATAGAATAAAATATGTAAAGAGATGGTTTTGGCAGGGGCTGGTTTGAATTGTGTGAGGCGACTACTTTTCTATATTATTCCGTGAAAAAATTATTCATGCGGCTAGCATCTGGCATGTGTGTATAAATACTTATTAAATAAGCATACGTGACTGTAGTATTCAGTTGATAGTAACCTCCTGTTGCAATAAACAGGATTCATTACCTCTTTGAAAACTGTGTTTCAATAAAACGTAATTTTCCATAGAATAATGAACATTCAGTCCTTAGCATAAAAATTATAGACAATTTTCATGTGGGTAACCCTATTAATGCCCTTTGGGGGAGTACCTTCTTGGGCTTTGAAAAAGGCATTTATGTGCCTAAGCTGAATAGGGTTTCCTGATGGTGTAGGAGCTGTGGAAGATACACAGGTGCATCACATGTGAAGCCTGCCTTCAGGGAGCTTGCAGTATTAAAAAAATAAAGACACATTGATCATTAGCTTTTCTATAAATTAGAAAGTGATACAGGTCCCCAGAGTAGGTGGCGAGAGATATAGCTGACTGTTTGGGAAGGAGCTAGAGAGCTTTTTCATTTTGGGAGCATCTGGGATCTGAGAAGCCCTCTCAAGGAGAAAAAGTAAGCTGGTGAGCCCTTGGTCAGGTTCTAGGAAGATGTGGAAAGAGGCTCGGGGGGAAGTCTGTGGGGTGCAGAGGATGAATAAGCCAGGCCTGGCCAGTAGGGCTGGGTATAGGAAGAGCCATGGAGGAAGAAGACGGAGTCAGTTTAACAAGATTAAATCTGAGCAAAGGCTCAGGATGGGCTCTCGCCTCTTATTTGGTTGTGCTCTGTGGATAATGAGGGACAGTGAAATACAAAAGGAATACATAGAGAAATGAAGGAGACATTTGGGTTTATGGAAATGAAGCATCTGCATGCTTGTACAGTATTGCACTGGAATCACTATGGAGTCACTAGGAAATAGGACTTGTGACTGGTTCTGATCTAAAAGGAAAACCTAATGAGGACGAAGTAAGTATAGACTTCCTTCCTTAAAACAAATTGGAAAAGAAAATTTTTTCCAGCTTTGATTCTAAAAGAGGCTTAGATATTTGAATTTTTCTATCCATTACTTTTATACCGTTGACAGCATACTATAATGTACAATTTTATATTCTGCTTTTATTCACTTTACATTAATATAACATTGCATCCTGTTTTAACACAACTCTGCAAAGTGATATAAGATGGCATTATCAGCATGAACTTCAGTGAATTTTAAATCCTGGGTCCAGTTGATCTTCCTTTGAACAGAGCTGGGATGAGAACCAGACCCCAATCTCAGAAACAGGATTGACCATGTCTGGCTCTGGGAAACCACCTTCTTTCTCTCTGTTCTCTTGATGAGGATTTCTGCCTCAGAACATGTATTCCAGGAAGAATAACAAGTCAGCATTTAACTGGTCTTTCATGAATGGGCGTGACCATGAGTTTTGGATGGAACTTCAATGTCTTCTGCATTTTTACTGCTGTTTGATCGCTTACTCAAATGTCTTGGTCTACTTCAGGGAAAGAAGTTGTGTGGCAGTGGTACCCTTGCAAATACTACATTGAATATCGTTGCTTTGCCAGATCCAGATCTAAAAACAGAAGCTGTCAACTTTTAGCCCACCACTTAAAGGTGAAACACTGAGGATGCTGCAAACCTCAAATAGTTTTTTTTTTTTTTTTTGAGGAAGATTAGCCCTGAGCTAACTGCTGCCAATCCTCCTCTTTTTTCTGAGGAAGACTGGCCCTGAGCTAACATCCATGCCCATCTTCCTCTACTTTTTATGTGGGACGCCTACCACAGCATGGCTTGCCAAGCGGTGCCATGTCTGCACCCGGGATCCGAACCGGCGAACCCCAGGCTGCTGAAGCAGAACGTGTGCTCTTAACTGCTGCACCACCAGGCTGGCCCCTCAAATAGTTTTTTAAAATAATTGGTTGTGGTTCAGATGTGTAGACATACAAATAAATCCTTTTATTCCTCCTTGAAAGTCCTACTAATGTGGTAGCCTGGCATCTGACTGAGTGCTGCTGGGACAAAATAAAGACTAATATAATCAACAGTTATTTCACAGGGTTTCTCAAATAAAATTGCTCAGTAGTGCAGAATGGCTTTAACTGGCCTTACAGTGTCATTTCTCTCTCATGTAGCTGATTTTAGTAAACTGCAGGAATGCTGCATAGAAAGAAAATCTTCATATAATCTCAAATTTAATTTTGTTTCCACCAACTATCTTGTATTGCTAAATTGCCAACATAGCCAAATTTAAGATACAACCTGCTCCATTCTCAGCTGCCATCTGAATACTTGGATGCCAATCTGCTTATTTAGATATTGAGAGGGAGTGTCTTATCCAGCTGTTCATGACAAAATTTAATACCTTCTAGTTAGGACATTTTAAAGAAAAAATTGGTTAAATTCCTGAATGAGATACTGCACAAATGATATGTATATGGTCAGTCATGGGATTTATGTGCCTATGAATACACAACAAATTTAATTGTCTACCAGAAGGCGTAGCGCCAATGCCACAGCACACGTGAGAGGGGCTCATCCTAAGAGAGAAGCAGAGTTCTGCGGTGCACCGCGGAGAATCCAGAAGTAGGACTGTCTGTTACAGCTGCATGTCCTGAAGGAGGCTCTCCAAACCAAGGGAACAGCAAGGGTTACTCCAGGAGGAGCGTGGGCTAGCGGGAAAGCCAGCTGGATCCACGATAAATTAGCTACACTGCAGACACTGAAGTGAGCTCCAGTGAATTCAAATTGGATGAAATATTGGTTAAATAATAGGTGATAACGTAAAGGAAAGGTTTGATAAATTTACATAAAACATTAAATGTGCAAATAAAACATAAAATATTAGATCAAGAAGTGTTTGCATCAAATGTAAGTTAATATTATCAAATATATTTAAAATTCATCCAGATTTTAGGGGAGATGTCAAAACACCAACAGATAAATAGGCAACAAATGAAAACAGTTCATATGAGGAAGAATAACTATAAGCCATCTTGTGGAAAATTGTTCGTCATTAAGGTACCCTAAGGAATATCAGAAAACATATTTTTAAAATAATACTATCCATTATTTGGTTACTTGATGGTAATTTAAATTAACCTGACTTTTAGAACTCCATGATTATTCTACTCTTAGTTCCTCAGAACCTGTGCTGGGAGCTGGTGGACAGGGGAGCATGTGTCAATAGAAGTTCTTTGAAGCTCACCTGTGAGGACAGAAAGCCAAGACCCTGCAGGTGCACTGCCAACTGCCCTCCCCCACCCCCAGTGCTGAAAGTTAGTGCATCTCGGGTGGCTCACATTCACGGCTGCGTCCCCTGTGCCAGGTGTCACACTGAGCTCTTATCTGCCTTCTCCCATTTCATCTGTACCACATGCTAAGAAATAGGTTCTATGAGTATTCTTGTTTTTCAGATAAGAAAACTAAGGCTAGAGGGACAAGACTGTGCCCGAGATCCTGGAGCTAACAGTCACCCAGGATCTGAATAAGTCCTATGTGGTCCAGCTCCCAGCTGCCAGCCCTCATGGAGAAAGGAAGCACATAGCATTCAGTCCCAGTTGTGAAGACCACATGGAAAGACGAGGAAGTGTCTATGAAGCCATAAGAATAGTGAAAACCAGAACAGTGTGTACACTGTAGTTTTATCCATGTAAAAATACATGTCAATATGGAAGATAACGTGGGAAAAACAAGGATAGTTGTATTCTGTACAGTGTTACAGATGACTGGGTGATATGTGTGCCTTCCACATAAAATAGAGGAAAAGTACATGATGCTTATTAAAATGCATCTTACTAAAATGCATTTTTAAACAGGGCACCTGATTTTTGTCTGAGCGTCTGTTCTTTCTTAGAATGTGACCTGCTGTCTGTGGCAGGTTGCGTCCTCCCGTGGTATTTTAAAAGCTGACAGTGTCCTGTTAACAGCTGATCCCTCCCCCTGTGTCGGTCCAGGTGGCGCTGGTGTTCCCCAACAATGACCCTGCTGCCTCCATGGTGGCCTTCTACGGCTGCCTGCTTGCCGAAGTCGTTCCTGTGCCCATCGAAGTGCCACTCACGAGAAAGGTAAACAGCATGCCACCCACTCTGAATGTGCTGGAACCTTTCTGAGCGTGAGAGTGAGGTTACAGCAGCCGTAATTGGCAGAAGGGGATGTGTTCTTTCGTTGACTGTGCTTTATCCTGACAGGAGCCCTGAGTGGTGACCTGGCTGGTTCAGAGAGGGTCACTGTAGGCATGGGACACTGAAGGTCCGGGGCAGAGCAGAAGGAGAGCTGTGAGTCTCTGTAGCGGGGCCGGGGTTTCTCACCTGCACTTTGTCGGTCCTTCTGGGACCTGCCTGCCCACCATCTTAGGCATCCCAGGCTGTGACCTGCCAGTCGGCTCTGTCTTCCTCACTTCCTGGGCCCACTCAGACCCTTGTGTTATCACCCTGAACCTCAGGACCAGAAAGCCCTTCTCAGAAGAAAGGGCTGAGGTTCCCTTCTGGCCATCTCTCCATCAGAACATCTTCTGAGGAGAAACAGCACCAGGAGATGACTTTGCTTACATCTGTCTCAAGCCAGAAGCTGTGCATCGGGCCTCAGGCGCTGTGACTTTAGAGCATGACATTCGATGTCTTAGAAAACTTTGCTTATTTTTAGATAAAAGAATCCATTGGCTCAGGTGCAGTGGGAATGGGGTGAGATGTGCGCATAAGCATAGGTGATGAAGTGTGTGAATATTTCTTCTGTCTACAAGTTTTATGCCCACCAGACTTGTCCTAAAATAAAGGGCCTCACGAGACCCACATTTTCCAAATCCTGATTGTTGCTTAATGACCCTAACTAAACACTTGAGTCTCACATACATTTATTTATTCTCTGTTTTAACTCGTGAGGTGACAGGAGCAAGCTCATTTTTCCCTTGAGGAGTTCGTAGTAGGAGAAATGGTGTTCCTGCAGCAGTTTGGCCGGGGAGTGCAAAGGGGCACGAAAGGGACATCCACACAACAGTGCCAGAAAGGGCTGGAGCAGCCACAGAAGATCTGCAAAATGCATGTTGCCATCACCCTCGTGAGGTGGCTGAGCTGGTCTGTTGAGGCCAGCTCTCAGCAGAGCAGATCTGTGAGCCAGCAAAAGTTGGCTGAGCCAGAATTTCCCCTCCACCGATAGAGGCTCTGCCGTGGCACGAGTCTGATGGAGAAATAGCAAGGCCTTAGGACGAGGGGTCGAATTGTGCGTGTTCTGAATGTAACAGGACCAGAGCCAAACGTGCCCCATAGGCCATGGGAGTTGACCCAGCCAGGACGTGGCCCATCAGCACTCACATCCATGCCTGCTCCAGGAACAGCCCGACATCAAGGCTTAGAGGAGTCCCTCCTGCGAGAAGCATCATCTCGGGAGGCTTTCTCTCCTGTACCGATAGAATTGTCCTTTGCTTAGAATTCTAACACACAATCCATTTGTTTGCTTTAATCAAGATTTTTCAAATGTTGTGTTCAAGTGAAATATCTCTGGAAGGAGTAATATCAATGTCTTGTCACATTTTTACAACCTCATATGAATGGTCACAGCCCTTCCTCAGCAGCATGTTTTGCTGGAGGAAATCAGAGGGAGCAAGGAGACCCTGGGACCAGGAGTTGTGGGGAGGGAAACGGGGCTGCCCAAGGGTGAAAATCCACCCTGCTGAAGTATGTATGGGTGGAAGGTTGTGCCCATGTCTGGGATTCATTTTAAATCCAGTCTGTGTGCGTGTGTGTGTTTGGGGTAAGATATGAGACCAGATTTTTCAAACATTGATAATTCTTGAAGCTCAATGACGGTACATGGCATTTCTGTCTCCTTTTCTCTGTATGTTTGTGTATGCTTGGAAATTTTCATTACAAATAAAAAGTTAAAAATTAATTGGCAAAAAAATATGTATTAATGACAAGTTTGTCTTAGTATTGATAAGGAAAATTTCTTGTGTCAAATTTCTTTGATCCACCTGGTTACATGACCATAATAATCTTTAAACTTAGCAATCTGCAGCGTATTTTGTATTGACTCTGCAGAGTAATGCATCTGAAGTCCTTATCTCCATTATGTCTTTGCATTATTGTCTTACTCTGCCTCCTGAGAGCTAACAAACTATTAAGGCAGTGATTTGAGTAGGCAAGGAACAAAACTGGATAAATACCAGCTAGAAGTTGTGTGGCCACAAATCCAAAATGAGTTCATGAGAGGGACTTTCCATGAACTTACCTCACGTTTGTTAGAGAATCATTTTTATGGCTATGATTGACCCTTTCTGACAGAGAGCCTGGGATGGATGATGGTTGAGTGGCAGTCCATACTGGCCTGTTAAATGCAGTCAGAGACTGTGGGTGAGGAGAGGCTTCCTAGGAAGTGACGTGATTAGTCACTGTCTGCGTGGTGGAGGAGGATTGAGAGTCAGAGAAGGGTTTGAACTCAGGTGTGATCCAGCTTTTCTTGAACAGCAAAAGAGAATCAGCGAGATTTTGTGACAGGGAGTTGATCATTACAGTCCTTGGTGGCATAGCTCCTCAGAGGAATGGCGCCCCAAGCGAGCTGCCTGCCTTTATCTGAGAAAGAACCTGCAGGCCAGAAACTGCTCCTTCTGGGGAAGGCACGTAGAAAACATCGTCAGGGCCAGAGTGTGCATGCCGCGAGGACTGTCTTCCTCATGTTCTTCCTGAGTGGGGGCTGCTTACCTGAGTTGCTTCCTGTCAGGACAGTTAAAGGCAGATATTCCAAAGGGTATGTGAGAGCTCCATGTAGATCGTGGCATGGGTATGTCCAAATGTCCTTGTCCTCGGGGTCCATAGAGAGACAGGCCCATGGAGGACCGTGGCTTCGATGTTGTGTGTTGAGAGTGGGTCTACGTGCAGGCTCCAGGTTCGAGCATGTGTTTAATTTGAAGGGTCTCAGTGCGTGGAGGAGATGCACAGAGTGCTCTGAGAGTGGGTGGTGGGCTGTCATCTCAACCCGATGGTGGCAGGGTGGGCAGAGCTGTTTCTGGGAAGTTGATGTTTGACTGGAGCTCTGAGAAGGAATTTTCCAGATGAGGAGGAGGAGAAGCTGCTTCCGGCTGAGGGAGGAGCAGGCACGAAGGCTGAATTTCATGTAAATGTGGTGCCTTGTTCCCAGTTACTCTCCTTCCCACGCAGTCTCTCATCTCTTCCTCATATTTTAGGTGTCTTTAGGCGCAGTTATTAGAAAGAGAGGGTTCAGAGACAGTAGGTCTCTGCCAGGAGGGCCACAGTCAGAGTGAGAGCCCTCAGCAGGCCACTGGTGCTCCCTCTCCTAAGCCATCCTGCGCAGCCTTACTGTGGACATTCCGGCACATTCACACTCACAAAGCAACTGCCACTTCCTGCCACTGACTTGATTTCAGAACCTGTCTCCACTCCCCTTTGTGTGGTCTCAACATTTGGTGATGTGATATCCAAGGTCACATCAAAGTGACTGGTTGTAACTACTTGAAAGACTGTTGCTTGAAGGAAAGGAACCATGCGAGTCCCAGCACTGGGAACGTCTTGTTGCCAAGTGCCAGACCCCCTGTCCCCTCGCAGCGTCTCCCCTCTCCAGCAATGGGAGATTGGCTGTGTACAGTTCCACAGAGAGAGACTTGGTTTCCAATGTAGGTTTAAATCTGCAATAAGAAAAGTGTGAACTAGTCACGTGACAGCTACAGCCTTGAGATGTCAGTGCTGCTGATCTTACCTGGGTGAGAACTGGCATCATCTCACGTTTTCCGTTAGCGAGGTACAGATGGGCAGAGCAACAGGAAACCGCATCGGGTCCAGTGACAGGCCTGCTGGGTTGTCCGAAGGTTCAGGTAGAGCCATGTGGGAGCAAATAGCAGAGACAGGTTCACAGTGGTCATGACGTTTTGGGGATGCTGGCTCCTTCACAGCTTCCATCTTATTCTCTGAATCGTAGCCAGTGTGACTGGTGGGAGTAAAGAAATTGAATTGGACTGACTTGCTGCTTGTCCATTTTCCTGCAAGGCAGCTGGACACAGTAAACGACAGAACTCACAGGGTTGGGTGGTCCTGTGCTGTCCCAACCCACGTGTCTGCTCACATACCATGTCCCTGAATCAGTGTAGTCATTCAGAGGCAGCCCTCTGTGCCATCAACACATGTACACTAAATACACATCCTTGTTTCCTGAGACAGGGCATGTTCAATAGGGAAAGGTGACAGGTCTTCATTTCTTTGGTTCAGAATGGATGCCTAATCCGCCCACGCCCGATGTGATCAAATACATCAGAGCCCTTTGCTTTGAGTATTTTTTAAACCAGGCCCTCGGTGTTAGTTAATTATTAAGTATGAAGATGTTTTCTTGGACCCTTCCTGTTCTCCACAATAATTATGTCCTACAGTGACAATCTTACAGAAGTGGAGGGAAACCTAACAGCAGCGTTTTAGTGAGAACCACTGTGTGCCAGCCATGCGCTAAGCACTTTATATGCGCTCTTCTGGTTCATCCCTCACAACAGACCTATGACATGGCTCTGCTTTTTATGCCAGTGGTACAGATGTGGGAACTGAAGCCAAGCAAGCAAGCTACCCTGTTCAAGGTCATGCAGCTAGCTAGCGGCAGCCTGGGATGTGATCCTGGTTCTGCAGACTCCAGTCCATGCCCCGAATTGCCTCTTGTTCAGGGAGGTTTGTTCCATCCCAGAACTTGGGGGTGAGGCCGTGTTTTGCCAGGAATGCAGCCATCAGCCAGCTTTGTGACTCTTCTCTCTTTGCTGCCCTCTCTCAGGATGCAGGAAGCCAGCAGATCGGGTTCTTGCTTGGAAGCTGTGGAGTGACAGTAGCCTTGACGAGCGATGCTTGCCACAAAGGCTTGCCAAAAAGCCCAACAGGGGAGATCCCACAGTTCAAAGGTAGGCCACAGCCCCGCATGCCAAGTCTAAGGCTGGCTCTTCACTTGGGAACAGTGTACCACTTCATGTCAGTTCCAGGACACATGCTTCTCCACACGTGAACATCGCAGATAACACGTCTTGTGTTATCAGCCTGCGATGTGGTGTGATTTAACTGGGTACAGCTTACAGCACTGTTGATGTTGTCTTAGACTTACTGGAAACATCAGAGTCCATCTAGCTTGTGGTGGTGTAAAGCATGCCACATGAATAGGGAAAGTTATTTTACACACCTCTTTTCTGAGTAATGCTTACCTAAAAGAAATTTGTCGTTTATTTCGAAGGTTGGCCAAAGCTATTATGGTTTGTCACAGAGTCAAAACATCTCTCTAAACCTCCTCGAGATTGGTTCCCACATATTAAAGATGCAAATAATGACACCGCCTATATTGAGGTAAGTCCCTGGGTCTGGACACAAGCTTTGGGAACTTAGTCTCATGCATTTCTGATAGTTACACATGTCCAGGATGAGGGAACTCGCAGCCTCTTGATTAACTGGAAGAGCTGAGGGACGTGGGTCTCATGCTTTATTCTCTTGGTACCACTTGTCCACACGTTGTCTCATTTCAGTATAAGACGTGCAAGGATGGAAGTGTGCTTGGGGTGACCGTGACAAGAATTGCACTGCTGACACACTGCCAGGCCCTCACACAGGCGTGTGGCTACACAGAAGGTATGGGCGGGACCCTGATCCAGACCTTGGCCCTGGAGATGCACGTTGACAGTGGAGGGATTGTGTTGTTCCCACTCTTAGCCATGAGAGTAGTGTTACGTTTGCACCCAGCTCAACTCAAGCTTCACTTGTTGGATTGTTTAGTGTCTTGGTCAGCTTGGGCTGCCATAACAAATACTAAAGACTAGGGGCTTAAGCAATAGACATTTATTTCTCACAGCTCTGGAGGCTGGAAGTCTGGGATCTAGGTGCTCTCAGAGTTGGCTCCTGGTGGTGAGGACTCTTCCTGGCTTGTAGACAGTGCCTTCTTGCTGTGTCCTGACCCAACCTTTCCTCCGTGTGTGTGGAGAGAGAGCTCTCATGTCTCTTCCTCTTCTTATAAGGACACCCATCCTATTGGATCAGGTCCCCACCCTTATGACCTCCTTTAACCTTAGTTACCTTCTTAGAATTCCCATCTCCAAGTACAGTCACACTGGGGCTTAGGGCTCAGGCTATAGCAGATAATTAATATCACAGGTGTTCATCCCTGGCTGCTCATTAGAATCTCTCTGAGAGCTTTAAAAATTACCCACTCTTCAGCCCACCCCTACCGATTGGATCCGAGTCTCTGGGGTGGATTCTATAAGCTCCCCAGGCTGGGCTGCTGCAATGGAGAACAGTGGTTTTCACGTGTTTTCTCTCCCCTGGGTGAGAGTCATGGAGGCAGAGAGGTCACGTGGCTGGAGGGAACCATGGTAACAGCATGGACTGGGCTTATAAGAGGAAGAGTCAGCCTAGATGACCAGTTAACCTTCTGGCCGGAGCTTCTGTGACCAAGTCCCTGCATTGGAGACATCACAGGCCCCCAGGGGCTGGTTCCCAAGGAATCACTTCCTGGCATCCATGGAAGCTGGTGGTGGTGTCTGTCGCACACTTGAGGATGAATGGTTTCCTTTTTTACTGTTCTTGTTCTCCCTCCCTCCCCATCCTTCTGGTAGGAACAGTTCACAGGGCCAGCCCCATGGCCGAGTGGTTAAAAGTTCAGAGCACTCCTCTTCTGCCACCCAGGTTCAGGGGTTCAGATCCTGGGCGTGGACCTATTCTACTCATCAGCCATGCGTGGTGGCACCCCACATATAAAAAAATAGAGGGAGGTTGGCATGAATGTTAGCTCCAGGCAGTCTTCCTCGCAAAAGGAAGAAAAGCAACAAACAAAACAGTTCACTTGTCTCTGATGTTCGGTCCCTAGACCAGCTTCCCAAACATTTTCGCACATCAAGACACATGCCTCCAATCATCACCACCCTATTGGTTAGCATTTTCAGCTTTAATTCCAGCCTTTCTTACAACCTCATGACCATATTCCTTGCCCTAATTTCTTGAAGGTTCCAGGCTGTCAATTTTGAGGGAGTTGGGGAGAGAATACATATATATTTGCTCCTTGTGTCTCAACCTAAGAAAAATACTTGTATAAAATGGAATATAGGCTGTTTCCTTTGAGCTTGTTTATTTTGAAAGTCCCTCTGCCTGCCTACCCTGAAAGGGATGAGGCACAGGATACTGAACCTCTGGCAAGCATAACAAGAACCAAGTGAGAATGTAAGGTGAGACATCAACAAATGCCCAGGGCTCAGTGATGGGTAGTGTTGGGCAGATGTGTGGGCAGTTGGACCACCTGCCAAGGCCATTTGACCAGTATGACTTAAAAAGCACTGTTGGTGGCCTTGGTGGTGGCTGGCTCTCCAGCGTGGTCTCTACATGCCAGCGTAGTAGTTCTTTTCCACCATTTATTCTTAGCCTCTGTTCTTGCTCCCCATTTAGGAGCTGCCCCCATAGCCCTTGAACACTCTTCCCTCCCCGTCCCTCCAAATCCTTGCCTCCTTTATTATTCCAGCCCCATCCTGGAGGCTTATGGGGTGCAGGAAAGCGATTTTGCTGGAAATCGCCCCTCTCCTCCAAATTCACCAGCAGCGTTTTCCCTTTCCTGGGAGACCACGTGATGGAAATGAAGCAAAACTAAAAACAGGAAAAAAGGCAGACAGGAGGAAAATAAGTATATAAAAAGAGAAGACATAAGGAGTTTTAAGTGATGGTGTGAGGAGCCATTGCTGTTAATGTACGTGTCAGAATATCCATCTAGAAACACTTTCCAGGCAGGCCAGCATTTTTAAAGGGGTTGGGAGGCTACAGAATTTCTGCAAAGATAAAGTGAATGATACTTTTCCAAGATCTGTTACCACCCCTGACACAATGTTTGGTTTTCTTGGCCTTTTGGCCCATGCCTGTCTTTCATAAGTCAAAATCTTTTGACTCTTTTTATTTGTGCAGCTGAAACAATTGTGAATGTGTTGGATTTCAAGAAAGACGTTGGACTCTGGCACGGAATCCTAACAGTAAGTGTGGCCCGACCCCCCCAACTCCCGCCCTGCAGTGTCCTGTTTACATTTAAATTGATTGATGTTAGAATTAGAATCACAATCTGTACGCATAGCCCTTGGCTAAGCCTCTTCCTCCTACATTACAGAGAAGGGTCAGGTTGTTAGAAGTCTTAAATTGTCAGCTAATGTAACTTCCAGAAGCATGGTAAACCCAGGGGGTTTCAGCAGCTTCTTGCTTGAGTCATCCAACCACGTGTTGAGGTTAAATTACAGCAGCCTTACTCGGTCTCTTTCCTCCCTACTTTTGGCATTTAAGATGGCACAGTAATGTTATTGACTCTTGTGTTTGGGTCACCTTCTCATATATCTGATTTGCCTACCACATTCTTGTTGCTTTTTCTCTCTATGCGTCAGTGTTTATGAATATTTAGGCAATCTGCTGTTCCACATGCTACAGAGGGAAAAGCCCTTTGCAGATTTCCCCTTGAAAATTCAGCACACATTATAGAGAATGCATATCTCATAATTGTTAGTGCCACTTGATAAGTGACAACAGTTCCAAGCTGTGGGCACTTTGAATAGAGAAATAACCTTATTCTTGAAGATATGTTTGGTGCTTAAAAAAATACATATAGCATAACTGCTTAGAATCTCACCTTTTCTGTTTCATATGTGGTTATTTTCACTCACCCATTTTCCTTTCTTAGGCTGAAACTTTGTATCTTTTCTGAAGTAGAAAATTTTAGTCATTTTTGCATAAGTTGTAAGAACATAAACACAGAAAATGGGATTTGTTGTTTCTTGATAAACCAGGACTTATTAGAACAAGAGTGTGCAGGCATCACACAGACCCAAGGTTTTTGGCTCCAGACCAACAGCCTCTTTCTGTGATCAGTACAGTTCATTTCCATCATCTGGATACTAGCACATGATTGATGAAATGCAGAACATGCGTGCTCACTAGCAGATGATAAGATGCAGAAGGTGCATGCTTACGGATGTGCTGGCCTAGTGGGAAGAGATAGGGTCGGAGGACACAGCCTGCGTCTCAGCCCTGCTTCTGTAGCTCTTTGACTCCAGGCACGTCGCCTGCACCTGTGCCCGAGCCTCTCTGAACCTCAGTTTTCCTGTCTGTCCAGTGGAATGGTGGTCCTATGTGAGAATCATGTGGCCTGATGTGTAATGGGCTCCTAAGCCATCTACTTGCTTGACCCTTGTGACAGAAGCTTCTGTTGTTGCTGCCTTCGTAGTTGCTCTTAGTGAGAATGTTGCTTTCAAGAGCTCTGTGGTGGAACTCCCACAGATCTTGTTGATATTCCACCCACCTGCTTACTCTTGCTCTGGATTCCTACCAGCCCCAGGAATCGGCACTGTCTGAGTCTCTCTTTTGCTGCCACCTTCTAGAGCAAGGAAGGTCTCTGGGGGGACAGCCATATGTGCTCTTCTGTGGTGTCTTCTGTATGATGAAAGATGCTTTCACCCCCAGCATGGAGTGGGGAACAACTGAGGCGAGTGAGCACGTACTGGCAGTACGCAAGCTCATACCCACCAGAGAGGGTGTAGGTGGTCACTGCCCCGAGCTTCCTGCCTCAGAGCAGCGCTCTCCAGAGTGTCTGCACCTGCTCACTCCACCTCCACCCAAGGCAGCAGAGAATTCCACTGTGGGCAGAACCGACCAGCAAGGATTTTGTCCAATGCTCCCCATTCTGTCGTCCCTCAACTGCCAGGTCTGTAGGTGCAGCTGCACCGAACGACAGGCAAGCGGGTATGAGTCCTACCTGGAGCGTGTAGGGACTAGCCATTTATTTTAAGTTTATTTTGGTCATCTATTTTAAAGGAGTGAACCCTTTAGGGGTCCCAGCCTACATTAGCAAGGCTACATGGAGCTGAGGGTAATTAAGGCAAGCTACTCACTACTCCATGAGATCTCAGTGCAACATTTAATAAATAAAGCTGGTATAATACACTAGCAAGAATTAAGCTTCCAGACTATGAAAGGCCATTAAAAAATGATCATTCAACTAAAGGTTTTATAAAAAAGGATTTGGAGATGTTAGCTCTGGGCCACTCTTCCTCATCAAAATGAGGAGGATTGGTGGCAGATGTTAGTCAGGGCTGATCTTCCTCAAAAAAATGATTTGGACAGAAAAAAGGAGCCAAGATGACTAGATAACCTTTGGGAATTCACTTGCACGCTGAAGTCTCTTCCAAGATTCTTCCAGGATGCACTTGCCCTGAGGCCCCCTGACGTGGGATGAGCCCACTCCTGTCCTGTCCCCACGTGGAGCCTGGTGTGGCAGGGACGATGCCTCATGCGCTGGGTTCACCTCTGTGTATCATTGCTTTCAGAGTGTCATGAACATGATGCACGTGATCAGCATCCCATACTCACTGATGAAGGTGAACCCGCTCTCCTGGATTCAGAAGGTCTGCCAGTACAAAGGTGCGTCTCAGGGTGGCCCTCCAGTGGGTGTTCTGTCACTAATGACAATGGCTTCTTGTTTAATATTACATGGTCTGACAGTGCACATGTTAACTCACTTCCCTTCTACTTCTCCCTCAGCAAAAGTGGCTTGTGTGAAGTCCAGGGACATGCACTGGGCGTTAGTGGCACACAGGGATCAAAGAGACATCAACCTCTCCTCCCTCCGGATGCTGATAGTGGCTGATGGCGCAAACCCCTGTGAGTGGCAAGTCTGCTGCTCAGGCGGCAGGCCGGCAGGAGAGCCCTTGCTCTCCAGGTCTCGTGATGTGCAGTCTGGTTTTTCTTTTTCTAGTCTTTACCTTAGTTAAGAAGTTGCCTTAAAATAGTAACCAAACATATTGCTCACTGGCCTAAGGTCGTGATGGTCGAGAACGTGGACTTGCAGACACTGGGCCTGAGTCCTGGATGTTCTGCTTCCTGATTATGTAGAGAACCTGACTTACTTTTTTAAATCTTTCTCTTTCTTTAGCTGCAAAATAGTACATAAATCATAAGATTGTATGAGGATTAAATGAAGTAATCCCTATATACAGTTCTTTGGATGTAATAAGTGCTCAAGAAATAGTAACTACTTTTATTTTATGGTCTATAGTAGTTTTATTGGTCAGGAAATTAATTTGTCATTTTTAATGGAATTTCATTATCAAATCGTATAGCAAAAATTACCCAGGAAAAGGAAATTAGCGCTTCCACAGAATACTATTAATATACCTTGAGAAATATTTCAGTTAGTTGGAAAAAAACCCAGCTAACTTGTCTTTTTATGAGAAGAGTATATAAGCCGGAAGCAGAGTGGATGAGTGAAAGAACGTTTGTTTCTGACCACATTTGTAAACTGTGCAACATAAATATGTGTAAATTAAAACAGCATATACTTTCTCAAAGAACATCTGATATGCAAAAGTGGACTTGCAAACAGATAATTCAGTATTAGTTTTATAAATGATTCTTCCATTTACAAAATAACTCTATAAATTGTGGGGTGTTTTAATACACAGTTGGTTTTAACCCTAAGTCTACAGAGTGATGTGTCTTGCATGAAGCAAGGTGTGCTTGTACTGGGAAATAACTCATCTGAGAGGTCCCTGGTCATTACCCCTGGATCTCATCATTCAAGTTAATGTGGAGGCATGTTCATTTAGTTAGGGTTAGATATGCCCATCTCTTGGAACATGCATACTGGAAATAGTAGAATAAATCTCAGAAAACTTAAGTTCATCAGTCAGCAAAAATGTTTTGATTGAGTATAGAAGTTACAGTTTTGAAATTCTTGAGTTCTATGAGTGTGAGAATAATATCATCTTTCGTTGTAGCATAAATATAAATTGTATTAAATGAAATATTTTTTCCATGCTGCCTAACTCCAATTGTGCCTAAGTCCTAAATCCGAAAGCATTTTATGTTATGGGATATTTTTAATCAATCACATTGCTTCCACTGTCTGATTACCGTCCCCTTTGTCACTCTAGGGTCTATTTCTTCCTGCGATGCGTTTCTGAATGTCTTCCAAAGTAAAGGCTTGCGCCAGGAGGTCATCTGTCCCTGTGCCAGCTCACCAGAGGCACTCACAGTGGCCATCCGGAGGTACTGGCTGAGTTAATTGAAGTGGACAGCCCAGGGAGCTGTCATGATTAAGCAGCTGATGGAGATCTGGGAACCAGAGCAATTAATTTTAGTGTGGGAATAAAAACAGGCCCCAGCCTTTTCAAGATGAGTTTATGCTAGAATGGATTCTTTTAGATAGTCTTGTCAACAAAAATAATCCATAACCAATCTATAAATGAAAATTTGGGTGAGTTTATTCTGAGCTAAAATGTGAGGACCAGGGCCTGGGGCCTTTCTTCTCAAAGGAAGAAAGGGCACCAAAGAAGTAGGGTGTACAGAGTGGTTATATACCCCCAAACAGGGTGTTTCACATATGATTGAAATGTCCCTTTTACAATAGTCGCGAGACTGCTCTGTTGGCACAGCAATTGATGGATGATACAGTAGGTAGGGCTGCTATCTTGGTGGACACAGCAGGGTGGCAGGTCTGTTGTCTGAAGCTGGGTGGTCACAGGTGAGCTGGGTGGTCAAAGGTGAGTTCAGCAATCAGTTCCTGCCTAAGGAAAGATGCTTATCCCTAAGGAAATGCCAATGTGGGGGAAGTTGCACCTTTATCTTAAGGGCATTTGTTCTTGCCATAGTAAATGTGTAAAGCAGATATACAGTGCATGCTCAAGGCCACGTCAGGCCCTTTTGGAAAAAACAAAGTCAGGCCGAATTAGGTTTACACCAAATGGCTTTCTCATATACTCCAATATATCCTATTGTTTGCCATTTCTAATTGTCAGTCTCGATTTATCAGCTAGAGGAACATTTCTCACTCTAGATTTTCATGCAGTTCCTGCAGGCTCTCTTCAGTTTTCATTGAGCAGTGACGTCCTGTCTTTGCAGGTCTCACATTTTCGCTTGCTTCTATCAGGCTCAGGTTTATTTGGGGGTGGAATATAGTAACTGTTGGATGAATCAAAATTTTTGTAGCCACGCCTGTGCCCTGTGATACTCGGTTTTTATGTCATCTTCATTTTCCACCTCTGCAACACTGCATATTCTGCACTTTAAAAACGCTGGTTTTTCTGAGCTCTGGAGCTGCTTGATGGCACATCAGAAGGCTGTCAGGTCTATGAAGAGCAGCTGTCCACAGCGTTAGCATGGGGCCTCCTGGGTGCTCTTGCTGAGGTTCTTGCTCAGTGGCCCTGGTCATAGGTCACTCTAGCATCCCTGTTTGCTTCAGAGCCATGCAGCACTTAGGGGATGTGGTTAGGCTGGTAATAGCTTATCTACCCAGGATGAGAGTACTACAAGGGGCCATTTGATCATCATCAGTTCTCAGTTATGCACATTGAGGTGAGAAAGGAGTGTTTGTGTCATCTAGCTATTTGCAACTCGTAACATGATTTGCTTTTCAATATCTTTGGTCTCTAATTAGGTTTTATTTCATGTCACATAAATGTGCTCCATTGTAAGAGTGGATGACAGCTTTCAATGCACAAAGCCTGTGAGTTCTGCTCTTTATTACTAAAAGATTTGGCTTCCCAGAAATAGTCACTGAAAGATTATCCTTAAATAAGACACCTTCTGATGCTTTTAGATGTTTGTTAATGTAAAATTAACCAGACTGCCTAACAGGTTGAGAAATTGAAAATCTTTAAATTATCAGAAGCAATTTTTAATTTTGTTGAACCAGAAATTAAAATTCTATAACATAATTTAAATTGATGAGTAAATATGGCACCATCAGCCAGAATTCAGTCTTCATTTTTGTAAAGGATGGCAGTGTCATCCTAACAACAGGATCATCTTCTGATGTTTATGTCTGACCTGGAGCACAGACCACCCTGGAGTTGCAGTAGCAGGTTTACCATCAATGTTCTTCAGAAGTTACTGTTAAAATCTGTGTCTTATTTGAACCTAGGAGTCCATACCAAGGAGCCCAAGCCTTGAGGAGCTGGGCGGGGCCAGGCGTCAAGCTGGGAGCTGGCCTGGCTGGTGTCTGCCTGTGTGATCCTGGGAAGTCTCTTCTCTCCAGGGCCTCAGTTTCCTCCACCAAAAAATGAGGGGCTTGGACTCAGTGATCTCTCAATTTCCTTTCACCTAAAAATTTTTAAAATTCCACAGTTCTGTGAAATAGTGCCATTGCCACAGATAATTGATAAAACAAATGATTCATACGTGTAGAAAATCCAAAGTTGTTATGATCAAATGATTTGCT
Organism: Equus asinus; assembly: GCF_041296235.1. Classification (NCBI taxonomy): domain Eukaryota; kingdom Metazoa; phylum Chordata; class Mammalia; order Perissodactyla; family Equidae; genus Equus; species Equus asinus. The sequence goes on from NC_091818.1 coordinate 45,912,118, forward strand.
TACTTGCTTTTCCTAAAAGTGTGCTTTCTGTGCCATTAAGATAAGTAGCATAATTATGCCGGACTTGATTGGCAGAGGGAGAAGGGGTAAACAAAGGGTTTTTAACTGTTTCTCTAAACAAATCTTTAAATCCTCCTAAAAAAGTCTTTCCTGGGCCAGCCCCGGTGGCCTAGTGGTTAAGCTCAGCACGCTCAGCTTCAGTGGCCTGGGTTCAGTTCCAGGGCCCAGACTTACACCACCCATCTGTCAGTGGTCGTGCTGTGGCAGCAGCTCAAACACAAAATAGAGGAAGATTAGCAACAGATGTTAGCTCAGGGCAAATCTTCCTCAGCAAAAAAAATTCTTTCTTAAAAAAAAAATTCAGTACCAAAAATGGGCAAATTAAGTGGCTGCTGTTTTCTGAGCATGCCTCACATGGTCTGTGAGGCATTTCCCAGGTTGTCAGCAGGGCTCGAACCTCCTCTGGATAGGCCTGCTAGTCCAAGCCCGCATCATCGTCAGTGGGCTGGGAGCAGTGTTTCAGATGTGCTTCATCCTCCAGGAACCTGCAGCCAGACCTGGTCCTCCGGTGTGTGGCTGTGACTCCACTCCTTCAGAGACAGGGACTGCACACGAGTCAGCAGCCTTGCTTTGGAGCGGAGTACTTCTCTTTGGAGTGCACAATCACTCATCCTCTCGCTTCTCTCACAAACTCACCATGACCCTGGCTGCCATGCTCACTCCGCAGAGCTGTCTTTTGTTGTTTCCCAAATAATGGGTGGGAAAACACAGAACTAGGATGAGTCCGTGGATGCAAATAACCAAACTCCTTGCAAGTCCTCCAGTTTGTAAGGCGTCGTGGCTGGTGACGTGGTCGCAGCATGGGCTGTGGTCAGGGTGGCAGGTTTTCATCACAGGTCTTAAGTGTGAGAGATTGTCACCTGAAAGGCTCAAGACCCATCCACCTCCGGTGCACCGCTTGTCTTCATTACCAGGCATTCTGAGTTGTGCTGACCAGGCAGAAAACAAAACACGGTGTCATTGCCTTGGCTGAATTTTTGCCCAGTTACCTCATTGGCAAAATCTCATATAGAATGTGTAAATTCAGCTTATTTTTTTTTTTTAAAGATTTTATTTTTTTCTTTTTTCTCCCCAAAGCCCCCCAGTACATAGTTGTATATTCTTCGTTGTGAGTCCTTCTAGTTGTGGCATGTGGGACGCTGCCTCAGCGTGGTTTGATGAGCAGTGCCATGTCCGTGCCCAGGATTCGAACCAACGAAACACTGGGTCGCCTGCAGTGGAGTGCGTGAACTTAACCACTCGGCCACGGGGCCAGCCCCAAATTCAGCTTATTTTTCTGAAGTTGAACTATCGTTAGTAGTTCAGCAGGTTGAAATAGAAAGGGTTTGTGATTAGAAGCATCAAAGTCTCAGTTTTTAATCCCAAACTGGTTTTCCTGCCAACATGTCATAATCATCAAGAATGATGTTTACTCACTTCATTTGCATGTAAGCGTTCAGCCCTTCTGCTTGACGACGCTGGCAAGGCCTGCTGAGTCCTTCTTAGACTCTGTCACTGAGCATGCCTGGCCCTGGAGACCCTTTGCCAGCCCGTGTCTTCTCTCCTGCTCTGAGACCATTGCCACAGGGAGCTACAGCAGCCACAAGCAGTAGACCATCATAATTTCTTTAGATTTAAAATATCCATGGGAAGAAGACAATGATGAGAAAGTGACATAAAAATGTAATACAACTAAATAGATACTGTAACAGGTATAACTTCCTGCCAGATAGCTACTGAGATCCCACAAGGTACGTGCCCCACATTCTCAGGAAATGAGTAAAGATTATACAGAATCCTGTATTCAGCAAGCACATGATGTGACTATGAGGTAACAGTCCAGCTTTCCTGTGTGGGTTTTAGAATATGTATTTCTGACTTGATTGTCTCAACTGATAGGAAATGATATAAATCGTTTTAAAAAATCAGTCCCTGCCTGCAACTAAATTGCTGGTATGAAAATTCCGATTGATGTAATCTCTGTGACTGACTTGGCTTTGCATTTTTCTCAAAGTTGCATGGAATTTTCTTCGATGACTACAAAGTGAGAACAGTGAAATGGCATCTTTTGAGCTTCTGCAGTATGGAGGCCCCTTGTGTGTTCGTTCTCGTGGGGATTCTTCCCTCTCCCTTCTCAGGAGAGCAGAGCTGCCTCATGACTGCTCACCCGTGGGGGACATCCCTCCTCTCCGTGCTCCAGGCCTGGACAGGGCGCCTCAGTCCACGAGCCCTTCCCAAAGGCTCTGCTGTTCATTTGCCCAAAGTTCTGTGTTTTCCCCAAGAGGGTGAGGCATCTCTAGTTGCTGGGATTCCGATGCTGGCTCTGACTCCAAACGTGTGCCTACTCTATGCCCTTTGTGATATTTCCTTCACCATCCACAAAACAGGAACAAAGGAGGACACATTACACTGGGAAGACCCTGTTTCAAAAGCGTTTGATTAAAATATATATACATAGCTGGGACCCAGTAGGAAACCACAGAATATTGCAGCAGCTCTTACCTCCTTGTCCCCAGGCCTCTGCATGCATTCCAAGTGGTGTCCTGCCTCGATGGTGCGTGTTTCCACTTTCACATGGATGTGGGCACACAGGTGCAGAAGGTCTTCGCTGTGGGTTTGTGGGCCTTTAGAGAGAGTGCTGTGAGCACTCTTGGTCTTTGGTTTTCCCCTTCTTCCTGTGCTTTCCAGCCCATCTCTGATTCCATGTTGTTTTTCATTCATTTGGCAAATATCTTTGAATGCCTCTTGTTTGCCAGGCACAGTTCTGGTGCCAGAGATAAAATCGTAAGCAAAGTCAGAGAGTGGGACATGGTGAGGGAAGACCGATAATCTGCCAGGTAAATGGAGAGATCATTTTAGTTAGCAATAAAATTTACCCTGTTGCTTTTCCTGGAGAAGGGAGTAGAGTGAATTTCCTTGAGTCACGGGCTGGCAAACGACCTACTGCCCCTTTCTGTGATGGTTTCCTTGGCACACAGCCACAGCCACTTGTTCAGGTGCTGCCTGCAGGACAGAGTCAGTAGTTGACAGAAATAGATGGGCCTGGGGCTAAGACACCTGCTGTCTGGCCCCTCACTGAGAGTGTGCCGAGTGCTGCCGCAGTGGTGAGTGAACTGTGTCAGCGCACAGCTCCCGCCGTGTGGTCTAGCAGGTGTGGGTTCTGCATGCACAGAAAGGCTCGTTTCTTTCCTCTCCTCAAATACCATTGATTGACAGCAAAATGATTTCATGGTAGGTGGCTCCTTCAGTGAAAAATGAACACCATACCATCAAAAGGTGTGTCAGTAACATGAAGAAACTCTCTTTCGATTTTCCAAACCTGCACTCTGTAATCCTCGCTCCATATGCTGGTTTTCAGACTTTGATAAAATGGGCTTCACCTGGGTGACTCACCTCGAGACCTTCTTTCTAAATCAAGACACTGCTTTCCTCCCAGAGAAATCAAGGCCTGCCATGCTGTCTTCTGCCTTGGTCTTCCTCCTCAGCCGCCACACCATGATTTTTTAAGTCTTGTGAAAATGAGAAGGAGGGCACATTAACCATTCATTAACACAAATCTAGAATGTAGACATGAGGTGCAGGCACTGCTGAGACCGCTCTGACCTGCTCATCTCAAGAACAGCTCTTCATGTCTCACGTGGTGGTGGTGGCACACGTGGCCACACCCGTGTTTGCCTCTGGCAGCAGCAGTGAAACTGCTCCTGAAGGACCTGCCTCCTGCAGGAGGGGCTGCTGAGCCTGACACTCTCTGGCCATCTTCTGTATTGTCCTGTGCTCGCTGAAACCAGGAAGGTTTAAGATGTTTCTGCGTGTTTTGCTGAGGCCTCCAGGTTGCCAGTTTGAGAGTAAGGAACATAGCTCTGTGCAAGCTTGCACAGTCTTTCACCATTTGAAGGAGGCAGGGTGGTCTAGTGGGTCCTTGGCCTTGAGCCTCTCACGGTCAGTCTGGCGACAATTGGTGGAGCGTGACCCCTTCCATTCTGCTCTGCATAAAACAAGAAGAGGTCATAAAAATACAGGAAAAAAGTGTAGTGTTAATTCTAAGATGTTTGCACTACCTTATGAACTTCATGGTTTTATCCAAATAAAGATAATTTTGGAAAATGTCCTTGTAATATATTTGAAAGCACAGGGTTTTAAAAATTATTGTTTTCTTCATTTAAAGCATTCACAAGTACTATAAATGCCACTCCACTCTTAACCATCTTCCTTGGATTTCAAAATTATAAATGCTTGTGGCCAACTTTGAAACAGAAGGATATTTTCGAAATTTAGACTAAAATCCTCTCAAAGACAAATGAAATGCAGAAGCTGGCCATAGGTAATGTTAAAATTATACTGCAGTTTTTAAAACCGACAGTTTCTTTCTCTGTCACACCTGCCGTGGTTTTGACTGACTGATTTCACATCCTGGAGGTGCCCCAAGGTTCTAGAGGAACACGTGCTCCACGCAGCGCATGTCTGCTTGGACCGGTTCCCAGAGACCCACTTCCCTGGGTTGCGATGAACGTGAGCAGACGCGCCCATGACTGGCTGTCAGCCCGTGAGCTTCCATGCGCTGAGAGTGCTGGGCATTAATACTCCGTGTGCTGCCTTGTGAGGCATTTTGGGCTCTGAAGTGACCTGAAATCACAGCCTTCATCCCCACCATATCTGTGGGTCTTGTGGACAGAATTCAAGCCGCACTCAAGAATGGCGGCTGGCAGATCGTCACCAAGTATTTGCCGTGGTGTCACTGACCTTGAGCTTGTCCAGAGCTTTATAGATTAAAAGAGTGCTTTTAAGTCTTCTGATCTTGATTGTCACAACTACTTTATGCAACAGAAAAGACAAATTTTTAGACGTATTTACTTTGTAATTGTATCTCCATGGACCAGCTGGCCTAAGACACTCAATTCCCTCACCTATAAGGGAGGGTACCAATACCTCTGCCACCTGCTTGTGTCTACTAACACGCCTGCCCTCGTTCCTGTGCACCCCCAGCCCAAGGCAGTTGTGTGCTGTGATCATCAGCCCACAGCCTGGCAGCTTGCAGTCTCTGAGCCATACGCACCTTCCCCTCCCGCAACCCCACCCCCAGGATTCATAGCTTTTCAGTGCCCATGAAAAGTCAGCATTAGATCCTGGAGGACAGGAAGACCGGATGCTGGTTTTTGTCTCTTAGACCTTGGCTACTGTATTGGCGACTGTTCTCTTTTCTTGTGGGCAGAAGAGTGGGAGGCAGAGTGGAAATGAGTTTCAGTTTAAGCGTCTACCACCACCACCATCTTCTGCTTTCGTATACCATCCAATGGAAACCACGTGCAAACACACTCCAAACGTCCTACTCCCTCCCAGTCTGCCCCCTTCCCTGGCCAGCCTCATCCTTCTTGTTCTCATGCCTGCATGCAATGTGCCAGGAAATGTCCAAACCCAGCTACTTCCCCCACCTTCCCCACGGCTCCCCCGACCTGGGTCTCCTCCTTTCTGCCCTGCCCCCCATGTACCCAGAACCCTCTGGGTCCCACTCTGTGCCAGCCAGTCTGCATGAGGCCGTGTGGTCTGGCCACGCTCCTCTCTTGGCCTCCTCCTGCCTCCATGCAGCCCAGCCGTACTGGCTCCTTGCTTTCCTCCGTGTGCAAGCGCAGTCCCGCTAAGGCCTTGTCTGCTCCCCGTCCACCTGGAGTAACTGCAGAGCGGCGTGGCTAGCACTCCCGGTCTTTGCTCGCCTCGTCAGAGGTCTGCCCTGACCCTGAGCCTGAACTGTCGTCCCGTACTCATCTGATTCATTGCCCCCTTCTCATTAGTATTTGCTATGTTCTCATGTACTAGGTGATTTACTGGTATGTTTATTATTTATTCTCTGCCTGGTAAATAGTTGGTGCCCAATATATATTTTTGAATAAATGAATGAAATAAAAATTCAAAATACGTAAAGTGAGAAGTGGAAGTCCAGTCCCATGCCTACCCTCTGACAGCCTATGTCATTCACCAGGAGCAAGTGCTGTGAAGACTCAGGTCTCCCGTGTGTCTGTGTCCCTGCCCCTGCTCTTCAGTAAGCGAGTGTCCAGTCTGTGTTCCACCCAAGTAGAGTTGGTCTGGTTTTTTGTTTGCTTGTTTTAATTTCACTTGACGATCTGGGAGCACCTGACAGCCTGGAGTGTGGTGTAACGTGGTCTACTGAGGACGCAGCACCGTCAGAAAGGCTGTGGTCCTTACTCTCCACTGTCGATGGCCCCACGAGGCTGGTCTGGAGAAAGACTGAGCCAAGAGGGAGGACCATATGTGCACAGTTGGAGGTCTCAGATGGTGGCCTGAGGCGCGTCCAGGGTGGTGCTCCAGGGGCAGGGGAGGAAAGGCTGGTCCATTCCACAGGAGCAAGATCAGGACCCCAGAGTGCGTGTGTGGGAAGCCTTCCCACCAGAACTCCTGAGGCAGCCCGTGGGCTTTGAAGGTAACATGGAGGCTGCGGAGGTCAGCAATTAACTAGCAGTGTCTGCCACCACCACACTTCTGCACTGTGCATTTGCATTAAAATGACCCTCGCCTGCATGCACAGCTCTCAGAAGACTGGGATCATTCCAGCCACTGCATCGCCCTCCGCAGAGCCCCCACCCCGGGTTGGCCTGACATGTTCTCAGAGACCTCCAGTTCTGTGACTGGCTTCATCTCTCAGGTTCATGAATAAGTCGAGGGACAAGAATGATAGGATAGGGAAGGTACAATTTTAGTATTCTAAGTAGAATTAGGAACAATAGTATAATCAAACTAAAAATATCCCTCTGGTTACTCTGCTTATTTCACACTGTGCTTGCTGGCCTTGAGCACATTCCTCAGTCTTATCAAGACAGTTGTCATCTTTCTGTTTGATTACTCTGCACATGATGCATATTTAAGATATTGAATGCTAGAGATTATACAAAGAATGATCTTTATAATTAGCTATTGCCCTTAGACTCTGTATGGAGGTGAATTTAGGTGGTAAGGACTCATTTTTAGTGTTGGATATTTTTAGGAGAGAAACGAATGCTAGGGTCTCATTTAGAATCTGTTTCTTTCATTGTCCTTGTTTCTTACATGTTTATATTTAAGTCGTTTTCAGACAAATTTGATGAAAACAGCACTGACGCTTGCATTTTCATTGGCATAATCCTCTTTGGGCTGTTATCGTAACCTGTGACTAGAGGGAGACAGTCCGCGTTCCTGGTACTTCACTGAACTACTCTGTCCGCAGAAAGGTTGAGACAGATTCCTGCTTTTGGAAACGAGCTAGTGCGTTTAAACTCCTATTTTGTACTTTGTGCTAAGTCCTTATTTTCTTCCCTGAAATACATTGATGACTTGAAGGAAATTTCCCATGTATAACAGGTCAGAGGCCAGGATTAAGTAAAAATGGTTTTGATCCATTCTATTCAAGCCATTTGAATGAGGATCGAGGAAGGCTAGTTACCCCTTATGGGTTTCAGTGTGAGGACTGTCAACGCAAATAATCTATAAACAATCTATAAATCAAATTGAGGTGAGTTTATTATGAGCCAACTCAGAGGACCATAGCCTGGGAGAGTCCTTTCACAAAGGAAGGGAACACTCCAAAGAAGTGGGTGTACAGGGTGGTATACACCATCAGATAACAAGCATCACATATGATAGGAATGTCCCTTTTACAGTAGTCACGGGATTGCTCTGCCAGCACAGCAATTCAGTGAACACAGTGGGTCAGTGGTCCCAAGGTGGGTGGTCACAAGATGAGTGCAGCAGGTCAGTGGTCAATCCTTAGTTTAGGAAGAAATGGTTATCCTTAAAGAAATGCCGACGTGGGGGAGGTTACATCCTTATCTTTAAGGGCATTGTTCTTGTCTTTGGAACATAGTAAATACTTAAACCGATATACAATTCATGCTCCATAGGCCATGTCAGGCCATTTTGGAAAAACTAGTTCAAGCTGAATTAGTTTTATACCAAATGGCTTCCTCATATCCTCCAGTATATCCTATTGCTTGTCATTTATTTATCAGGATAAAGTGATGCTTTCTTAAATGTCACGTAAGTCTAGTGTGGGAGGCATTACAATCCTAACATTTTATTTGCTACTTATAGGATAATATTGTGTGTGTGTGTGTGTGTGAGGAAGACTGACCCTGAGCTAACATCTGTTGCCAATCTTCCTCTTTTTGCTTGAGGAAGATGGTCCCTGAGCTAACATCTGTACCAGTCTTTCTCTTCTTTGTATATGGGACACTGCCACAGCATGGCTTGATGAGTGCTGTGCAGGTCCATGCCCGGGATCCAAATCAGCAAACCCCAGGCTCCTGAAGCAAAGCGCTCGAACTTAACCACTATGCCACTTGGCCGGCCCCCATAGATTAATTTTTAAAGGAAGAAAAATGAATGTCTGGCTGGTCCATCACCCTATTTTGTTGCAAAGATAGGCCCCATCCATAGAGGACTAATTCCCCCTCATTCAAATGGTTTGAGGACTGACATTTTCCTTTATGCTGTTGTCTAAGCGATTGTGTCCTGTGCTTTAATAATCTTCCCAGGACAGCTTGCTCTGCCCTGGTGATGAGGAAGAGGTTGAACTTCCAGTAAATAGCTCAGAACAGCTGATTGCTCACTTGGCTTTTAGTCCACTTAATTAGAAAACGATGCTGAGTTATTGTCTGTGGTTGTCAATGAAGATGAAATTGCAGACGCATTTCCATTGCTCAACTTGTAGGACCTTGGGCCCGTTCTGGAACTTGTATCACTCTGCAATTCTCTTCTGTAAAAAACATATGTAAGTCAGCAAGCCAAGTAGTTACAGGAAAGCTGCTCAGGCGGCCCATGGGTTTGGGCCATGGGAGGCAGCAGGGCCATGCAGGGACAGCTGTGTACACATCCAGCTTCTCGGGCTGCTCCAAGCAGGTCCTTCCAGAGCGGATGGCTAGGCCTGATGGGTTGGTGCCCATGGCCACAGCCATTAAGTATCTTGATGTCACTCCTCTTATAAGCAACAGATTGCCTCTCACCTACACAAAAGGAAGCAAATTGGAAGGTTCCAGGGCTCACAAGTTTCGGTGGAAACCTCAGGTATATCTCTTGAAAAATAGGTGGGATGAGGAGGTGCTCCAGAGAGCCAGCTACAGGACCCTGGCCATCATCCAGTGGGGGCAGCTGACTGACGCCACAGCTTCCAGGTCAGTGTGCTGCCCAGGTTTCATCTGACCACCAGGACTAGCCCATAACAGCGTTCCCTTCAGGGAAAGGCCACTCTCCAGAAGGAAATGAAGGTCAGCCGAGAAGATGACTGGTGTTCATTGTAGGATGTTTGGGTATTTTTAAGAACATGAGTCAGAGAACTTGAAGGAACAAGGGCAGGAAATGTGCTTGTCTTCATGCATGTTTGTCTTCACACATGTCTGTCTTCACACATGTCAGCCAGATGGTGGCAAGAAACCACACTGCTCTCTAGTGAAGTCTGCCCTGGCTTCCTGTGTGATCCATATTTTTACCAAGGTATTTAATCTGTTTCCTTCTTTTTAAAACTATCATCTAAGTATACATTTTGTGTTTCATATTTCTCTGAAGATTGATTGTAGAATAAAAAATACTGGAGAAATACAGATTCGTAATGCCTAAATTCATCAGTAGATTTATTGGAAAATGAAAACCAGCAAATCATTTTCTAGCCCCATGTATCTCCTAGATTGCTGTCTGATTCTGTTTCCATCTCTAGAATACATATGATAGAATCGATTTTTTTTTCTGCTTTTTCTTCCCAGATCCCCCCAGTACATAGTTGTATATTTTAGTTGTGGGTCCTTCTAGTTGTGGCATGTGGGACGCTGCCTCAGCATGGCCTTACAAGTGGTGCCGTGTCGACGTCCAGGATTCGAACTGGTGAAACCCTGGGCTGCCAAAGCGGAGCTTGCAAACTTAACCACTCAGTCACGGGGCTGGCCCCAGAATCGATTTTTTTAAAGCTACATTGTGATAATGTTGATTGAACTAAAAAGAAATTATGGGCTTTTTACCTACAAGGTATTACAATTCCTTGATGCTTCAGCAATGAAAAAGTAATAATTATAGAAAACAGTGATTAAAACAGCAATCGTAGAGAATAATAAAGATACCCCCTTCCCACCATAATTATTTTCCATGTTGAAAATGTCTAACCTAGAACTTAGAAAGCTGGGAGAAAACCAAGAGAAGAGTTGCCCAAAGGGTGGCCCAGCCTGAGCTGTGTGATACCCATCTGGTCCTGAAATTCAGCAGTTATACCTGAAGCATGCCAACCAGGGATCCAGAGAGAAAGAAAGTTACACAGACCTATGAATTGAAGAGGGATCGTTTGTGTGTATGTGTGAGGAAGATTGGCCCTGAGCTAACATCTGTTGCCAATTTCTCCTTTTTGCTTGAGCTAACATTTCTACCAATCTTCCTCTGTTTTATGTGGGATGCCACCACAACGTGGCTTGATGAGCAGTGCTAGGTCTGCACCCAGAATCTGAACCTGCAAACTCCAGGCCCCCAAAGCAGAGCACACAAACTTAACCACTATGCCACTGGGCTAGCCCTGAAGTGGAATTTTTGAGAATGTTTTTGACTGCCGAAAAAAGTCAGACTTGGAGATCAGTAATCTTATTTTTAAAGCACAAGGTAAAATGTATTGTTTGTAGTTTTAATCTAAAAATATTTAATTTAGATAACACTTCTCTAACAACAAAATAGTTTTAAGATAATCACTTTATCTGAATAAAAGCACAACTTCAGTAAGTAGCATTGAGGAGCAAGGTAACTCTTACTTGTTTAAGTGAATTGTCCTGGCCTCTTGCATTGAAGAGTGAGTTCTGCTTTGTTTTGTGTTTGATTGACCTGTGCACACAAGTTTCCTCTGGTGAGACGTGCGATGCGCAGAGAGCAGGCAGCTCAGGAAGCAGCCCCACCCTTGAGTTTCAGGCTGACATTTGCCCACTGGCTCCCACCAGGAGCTTACCCTTAAACAAGGAAAAGTAGTCAGAAAAATGGAAAGTCAAAAACAATTTATTTGGTATGATCCATTTTCTAGGTTAAAAAAATTGAGTAGCTCTAAATCATATATTTAGCAAGAAAAAAATCTGAAAACTATGTACTACTCTGGGTAGGTGAGGAGGTAATGTAGGGAAAATCTTCCCCTTCTATATTTTGTAGTTGTCGAAGCAGGTTGATTTTTTTTAAATGGGTATGTATTGCCCTCATCAGAGGAAAAGGAGGTAATTATGTTAAAATAACTCATAAATTAGAGGATATTGTTTTACCCTTGTATCTTTCCCTATTAAAAATCATGAATTTGGAAAGTGACATCAGCATCATGTGGCAGAGTGAGCTGTTTTCTTAGGCTCTCCCCTAAAATACAATGAAAAGGACCTTCATTTAACCAACGGAGGATAACCACACAACACAATAGACATCTGAGACATCCATGCCGCCATACATGTGAAGGTGAGGGTACTGGATCCCCGGAAGCAGTGGAAGGAGGTGAGTAGATCTCCACACTTTCTCCTGTGGCAGTGATCCAGGGCATGGGACCACACACAGTGGCTGGTGCGTGATTCTGAGAGGAGATGGGAGAAAGTCAGCCCTCCACGGGAATGCTTTTGCTGTAGGGGTTGCTTCCCAGCCCACAGGAACACTCCACACCGAGGCAGCCAAGTCACTGTGGGGGTGCCCCCACCAAGCCAAGCAGCTCAGGTGGGCTACCTGTGACTGCAGAGCAGGAGCTCGGTGGGAAAGAAAGTGCCCTGACCCTCCCATTCTGCCTGGCACACCAGCTCAGCTGGTCAGCCAGGGCAGGAGATCCCTGCTAGAGCACCTATGCCTGTGTGTGTGATGCAACAGCGGCCAGACACAGAGAGCCCTATCAGCACAATTTCCAGTGGACAGGCACAACTGCCAGGGGATGTGGCGGGCTCCAAACACACAGCTCCTTGCTCCCCACAGTGGTGGCAGGTGGAATTTGTGACCAGGTACTACCACTATGTGCTGGCAAAGGTCCACCCCATCAAGCAGCGTGAAGAAATACATTAACACTCCAGACCAGAAGGAAAAGGACAGGTGTCCAGAAGCCAATCCTGAAGTCACAGAAGTTTGCAATCTAAATGACAGAGAATTCAAAATAGTTATGGTAAATAAACTCAGTGAATTACAAGAAAACTCAATGAACTCAAGAATAAAATTAATTAGCAGAGGGAATTCTTCACAAAAGAGATTGCAACTCTGAAAGAAAATGAAACAGAAATGCTGGAAATGAAGAATGCAATGAATGAGATTTTAAAAATCTAGAATACTTAAAAAACAGAGCTGACATTATAGGGGAGAGAATTAGTAATTTAGAGGACAGAAATATAGAATTGCTTCAAGTGGAGGAGGAGAGAGAACTAAGGCTAAAAAGAAATGAAGAAATTCTCCAAGAAATAACCAACTCAATTAGGAAACGCAAGATAAAGATTATAGGTATTCCAGAGGGAAAAGAGAGGGAGAAAGATGCAGAGAGCTTGTTCAAAGAAATAATAACTAAGAACTTCCCACACCTGGGAAAGGAGCTGGAATTACATGTAAATGAAGCTGATAGAAGTCCTAATTACATCAGTGTAAAAAGACCTTCTCCAAGGCATGTATTAGTAAAACTGGCAAAAGTCAATAAGGAAAAACTATTAAGGGCAACAAGGCAGAAGAAAATAACCTACAAAGGAACCCCAATCAGGCTTTCAGTGGATTTCTCAGCAGAAACCTTACAGGCTAGGAGAGAGTGGAATGATATATTCAAACTAGTAAAAGACAAAAACTTTCAGCCAAGAATATCAAGCGAAACTATCCTTCAGATAAAGGGAGAAATAAAAACTTTCCCAGATAAACAAAAGCTGAGGGAGTTCATTGCCACAAGACACCCCCCCTTCAAGAAATGATCATGAAAGCACTTATACCTGAAAAAAAACCAAAGAGTTTACAGAGCCTTGAGCAAGAAGATAAATAGACAAAATCAGAAAATTGCATCTCTCTATCAGAACAGGTTATCAAACAATTATAACATTAAAGATAAAGGGAGGGAAAGCATCAAAAATAACTGTAGTCACTCCATTTTATCACAAACTCACAAGACAAAACAGAATAAGTTGTGACAACAATAACTTAGATGAGGAAAGGGATGGAACCTGCCTGCTAAGGAGTAAGAGGCCATCAGAAAATGGACTCTCTCATCTATGAGATCTTTTATACAAACTTCATGGTAACCACTAAACAAAAAATCAGAACAGAGACACAATGACAAATAATGAGAAAACCATCATAGAAAATCACCAAACTGAAATGGTAGTTGGAAGTACATGGGATGAGAAACAGGGAAATACAGAACAACTGGAAAACGAGATAAAATGGCAATATTAAGCCCTCATAAATCAATAATCAGTCTAAATGTAAATAGATTGAATTCTCCAATCAAAAGACATAAAGTGGCTGGATGGATTAAAAAATAAGACCCAACAATATGCTGCCTCCAGGAAACACAGCTCTAAGGACAAACACAGGCTTGTAGGGAAGGGATAGAAGACGATACTCCAAGCAAATGGCAAGCAAAAGAAAGCAGGTGTTGCCATACTTATATCAGACAAAGTAGACTTCGAGATAAAAAAGACAGACACAAAGAGTAGCAGTATATAATGACAAAAGGGACACTCCACCAAGAAGATATAATGCTTGTAAACATATATGTACTTAACACAGGAGCACCAAAGTACATAAAGCAACTATTAACAGACCTAAAAGGAGAAATGAACAGCAACACAATAATGTTAGGGGACCTCAACACTCCACTTACATCAATGGATAGATCATGCAGACAGAAAGTCAACAAGGAAATAGTAGAATTAAATGAAAAACTAGACCAGATGGACTTAATAGATAGATACATATCACTCCGTCCAAGAACAGCAGAATTCACATTCTTCTCAAGTGCACAAGGAATGTTCTCAAAGATAGACCATATGTAGGGAAACAAGGCAAGCTTCAATAAATTTAAGAAGATTGAAATCATATCAAGCATCTTTTCTGATCATAATGTTATGAAACTAGAAATCAACTACAGGAAAACTGGGAAAGTGACAAATATGTGGAGACTAAACAATATGCTACTGAACAACTATTGGATCAATGAATAAATTAAAGGAGAAATCAAAAGATATCTAGAGACAAATGAAAATGAAAATACTTCATAGTAACTCATGTGGGATGAAGCAAAAGTGGGCTTAATTGGGAAATTCATAGAAATACAGGCCCACCTTAATTTAAAAAAATCTCAATAATCTTAAACTACACCTAACAGAACTAGAAAAAGAAGAACAAAGCCAAAAGTCAGCAGAAGGAGGGGAATAATAAAAATTAGAGCAGAAATAAATAGAAACAAACAAACAAACAAAAAACAGTAGAAAGGATCAATGAAACAAAGAGCTGGTTCTTTGAGAAGATAAACAAAATTGACACACCCTTAGCCAGACTCACTAACTAAAAAAGAAAGAAGGCTCAAATAAACAAGAAATGAAAGACAAGAAATTACAGTGGGTACCACAGAAATACAAAGGATTATGGGAGAATACTATGAAAAACTAAATGCCGGGCCTGCCCCGGAGCTGAGTGGTTAAGTTCCCGCACTCTGCTTTGGCGGTCCATGGTTTTGCTGGTTTGGATCCTGGGCACAGACATAGCACTGCTCATCAAGCCATGCTGAGATGGCATCCCACATAACACAACCAGAAGAACCTACAACTAGAATATACAACTATGTATTGGGGGACTTTGGAGAAAAGAAGAAGAAGGAAAAAAACAGAGTGGCAACAGATGTTAGCTCAAGTGCCAATCTTTAGGAAAAAAATACTAAATGCCAACAAATTGGACAATCTAGAAGAAATGGATAAATTCTGAGACTCATACAACCTCCCAAAACCGAATCGAGAAAAAATACAAAATCTGAATAGGCAAATCACAAGTAAAGAGATTGAAATAGTAATCAAAAACCTCCCCAAAAATAAAACTCCAGGACCAGATGGCTTCTCTGGAGAATTATACCAAAGATTCAATGAACATTTAATACCTATCCTTCTAAAACTGTTCCAAAAAATTGAAGAAGAGGGAACACTTCCTTACTCATTCTATGAGGCCAACATCACCCTGATCCCAAAGCCAGACAAGGAGAACAGCAGGAAGGAAATTTCTAGGCCAATATCGCTGATGAACATAGATGCAAAAATCCACAACAAAATATTGGCAACCTGAATATAGTAATACCTTAAAAGGACCATACACCATGATCAAGTAGGATTTATACCAGGAATGCAGGGATGGTTCAGCATCCGTAAATCAATCAATGTGACACACCATATTAACAAAATGAGGTATAAAAATCACATGATCATCTCAATAGATGTAGAGAAAGCATTTGACAAGATCCAATAGAAATTTACGGTAAAAACTCTTAAGAAAATGGGGATAGAAGGAAATTACCTCAACATAATAAAGGCCATATATGACAAACTCACAGCCAACGTCATACTCAATGGGAAAAAACTGAATGCCATCCCTCTGAGAACACGAATAAGACAAGGATGCCCACTATCAACACTGTTATTCAACATAATACTGGAGGTTTTGGCCAGAGCAATTAGGCAAGAGAAAGGAATAAAAGGAATTCAAATAGGACATGAAGAAGTGAAAGTCTCGCTATTTGCAGGTGACATGATCTTATATATAGAAAACCCTAAAGAACCCTTGGAAAACTATTAGAAATAATCAACAACTACAGAAAAGTTGCAGGATACAAAGTCAACTTACAAAAATCAGTTGCATTTCTATACTCTAATAACAAACTTACAGAAAGAGAACTCAAGAGTATAATCCCATTTACAATCTCAATAAAAAGAATAAAATATCTAGGAATAAATTTAGCAAAGGAGGTGAAGGACTTATACAATGAAAACTATAAAACATTATTGAAAGAAATAAATGATGACATAAAGAAATGGAAAGATATTCCATGTACATGGATCTGAAGAATAAACACAGTTAAAATGTCCATACTACCCAAAGAAATCTACAGATTCCATGCAATCCCATTCAGAATCCCAATGACATTCTTCCCTGAAAAAGAACAAAGAATCCTAAAATTCTTATGGGGCAACCAAAGACCCCGAATAGCTAAAGCAATCGGAGAAACAAGAACAAAGCTGGAGGCATCACAATTGCTGACTTCAAAATATACACAAAGGTATAGTGATCAAAACAGCATGGTACTGGTACAAAAACAGACACACAGAACAATGGCACAGAATTGAAAGCCAAGAAATAAAACCACACGTCTACGGACAGCTAATCTTCAACAAAGGAGCCAAGAACATACAGTGGAGAAGGAAAGTTTCTCTAGTAAATGGTGTTGGGAAAACTGGACAGCTCCATGCAAAAGAATGAAAGTATTCTTTTCTACACCATACAGAAAAATTAACTCAAAATGGATTAAAGACGTGAAAGTAAGATGGGAAACTATAAAACTCCTGGAAGAAAATATAAGCAGTACACTCTTTGACATTGGTCTTAGAAGCATCTTTTTGAATACCATGTCTACTCAGGCAAGGGAAGAAGAAGAAAAAATAAACAAATGGGGCTACATCAGACTTAAGAGCTTCTGCATGGCAAAGGAAACCAGGAACAGAATGAAAAGACAATCCACCAACTTGGAGAAAATATTTTCAAATCGTATGTCCAACAAGGGGTTAATCTCCAAAATAGATAAGGAACTCATACAACTCAACAACAAAAAACCTGGTCAAAAAATGGGCAGAGGATATGAACATTTTTCCAAAGAAGATATACAGATGGCCAACAGGTCCATGAATAGATGTTCCACATCACTAAACATTAGGGAAATGTAAATGAAAACTACAATGAGGGGCCTGGCCCCATGGCTGAGTGGTTGGGTTTGCGTGCTCCACTTCAGTGGCCCAGGGTTTCACTGGAACCTGGACATGGACATGGCACCACTCATTCGGCCATGCTGAGGCAGCATCCCACTTCGCACAACCACAGGCCCTCACAACTAGAATATACAACTATGTACTGGGAGGCTTTGGGGAGAAGAAGAAGAAGAAAAAAGATTGGCAGCAAATGTTAGCTCAGGTGCCAATCTTAAAAAAAAAAAAAAAATACAAGGAGACCTCACCTTACACCAGTCAGAATGGCTATAATCACCAAGACAAAAAAGGAACAAATGTTGGGGCCAGCCCAGTGGCGCAGCAGTTAAGTTCACGCGTTCCACTTTGGCGGCCTGGGGTTCACCGGTTCGGATCCTGGGTGCGGACATGGCACCACTTGGCAAGCCATGCCGTGGCAGGCATCTCACATATAAAATAGAGGAGGATGGGCACGGATATTAGCTCAGGGCCAGTCTTCCTCAGCAAAAGAAGAGGAGGATTGGCAGCAGATGTTAGCTCAGGGCTCATCTTCCTCAGAAACAAAAAACAAACAAAAAGTAACAAATGTTGGAGAGGATGTGGAGAAAATGGAGCCCGCATACACGGCTGCTGGGAATGCCAGCTGGTGTAGCCACTATGGAAAACAGTATGGAGATTTCTCAAAAAAACAAAAATAGAACTATCATATGACCCAGCTATCCCACTACTGGGTATTTATCCAAAGAACTTGAAATCAACAATCCAAAGAGATTTATGCGCCCCTTTGTTCATTGCAGCATTATTCATGATAGCAAAGACATGGAAGCAACCCAAGTGCCCATCAACTGATGAATGGATGAAGATGTGGTATATACATACAATGGAATACTACTCAGCCATAAAAAAGACAAAATTGTCCTGTTTGCAGCAACATGGATGGACCTTGAGGGTATTATGTTAAGTGAAATAAGCCAGACTGAGAAAGATAAACACCACATGATTTCACTCATATGTGGAAGATAAACATATGGACGAAGAGAACAGGTTAGTTGTTAACAGAGAGAAGGGCATTTGGGGGTGGGCAAAAGGGGTAAAGGGGCACATCTGTATGGTGACTGGCAAATAATAATGTACAACTGAAATTTCACAATGTTATAAACATGAGCTCAGTAAAATTTTTTTAAAAATCACACATTTAACTGAGATTTTAATGTAGGAGTGTGTTGCGTTTTTGAAAGTCTGTGTCACACTGAACACTGAAGAAGTGTATTTTCATGGATTTGACTGGGTTTCTCCTGAAATTTGCATTGCAGGAGTGTTCCCTGAAAGTACTGTTCCCTTTAAAACAAGTACACAACCCAGCTGCTCCCCATCCTTGAAAGGGCATTTTAACCTGGTGCTGTTAATTTCTTAGTGGCCGTCCTGCTGCAGTAAAAAAAAGATTAGCCTAGAGAAGGAAACACATGGAGCTACTCACTCTCCATTCCACGTTTGTGCATCGGCCACCCAGGCACCTTCCTCGGGCTCACACGCATCTGTGAGAAAGATTTCAGTCACAGATGGCAGCTCGCCATTCAGAAGGCAGAAAGGCAGTCCTCCTCAGTTGGATTGATGGCCCTGTGGCTTCTAAGAGGCGTATTAGGACCTCGGCTGTGTTTCCTAGGGAGGCCGTGTCACAGGAGGCACTCTGATGCCCTGTGGAAGAGCTTTTGGGTCCTGAGCATGCCCTTCCCCCTTCTTGGTCTCCATGTTCAGTGAGCCTGGTACTCCGCCCGCCTGTGCGTCTTGGAGTCCATCCCTCGGTCACTGTTCTGGCTCTTCATCTGCTTTCATTTTCCACTTGCCAACTTTGTAACTTGGGCCAGTGCTTGCCTTCAGCTCTCAGAGTCCTCATCTGTAAAGGAGGGTGACAGCAGTGCCCATGTCACACAGGGCCACGTGAGCATCAGGTGGTCAGTATGTCCAGAGCAGGGAAGATGTGCCTGGTATGCTATTCTTAATGTTAGTATTACTCTGATAAAATTATCTATGTACCGTTACGTATGTAACATGTGTATGTGTGTGTAATGTTGTGCGACGATCTATTATATAGAAATGCTGCAATAAGCATTGTTGTTAAGGAAAGTGCAATTACTGAGACTTAAGTCCTCTGCTCTCCACATGTTCCTGAGTTGAGAGTTACTGAATTGGAGATTGTCTCTACAAGATGAGGAAGGAGGCACCTTTGTTGTCCCACTTCAGAAGGGCTCTGTGAAGGACAGTGGCTTTAGAGCTGTGCCTATGTGGTTGCAGTTACTCTGTTAAATCCTGGGCATGGAAGTCGTCATAACTGCTCGTTGTTTACTTGACTCTTTTTATTTCACTTTAATGCCTATTTGGGCCGGGCCGGGCCGGGCCGTTGCTGTCAGTGATAGCAACCTGTGGATGTGCTCACTGAGATTTAGTGTGGCTATTTCTTCACGTGTTACATGGGCATAATTAACTAAAGGGTTAGTTAGGTACCATTTTACAGAGGCTGGAAATGGCTTTACAGGTAAACAGCGGGTCAAACTCTGTCTGATGGAAGCACGCGTCTCATCAGGCCAATGCTGAGGCTGACGTGCCCTTCCTCTCTTGTCGTCTCTAATTTCCGTCTTTTCTCTTTCGTCCGTCAGTGCAGTCTTGGCCCTACGTAGCTGCATGCCCTCTTCCTTCTGTCTCTAAGACCACCTCTTTATGATTCCTCCTATATTCATAGTCTGTATGAGGGACTCACGGCCGAGTAGTCATGAGTACACCGTTTCATCTTGGAATTCAACCTGGAAGGGGACAAATGGATCCATAGCTCTCTTAGCTGTTATTTAATTTACCGTTTTTGATTATGACAATAAATGGTTTTGAAATCCCTGGGAATTCTGCTTATTGGGGTTATTTTTCACTTCCATATCTAGTTTATCTACTTGGACTTTTTATTTCCTAGTAAGATGTTAATGGAGATAAAGATAATATGACGTGGTTAATAACAAGAGAATACCAACTGGAGCAACATGAGGACTGGCATTCTACTCATCGGGTTGGGAACAGTGCTAAAAGGCTGACGATATGTATCTGCACGAGTGTGTGGACTCAGGCACTGCTGGGAGTCAAAGCACAGGTCCTGAAGCTGGCTGAGCCTTGGCCTGGGTCTGCCCCACAGCGGTGACCTTGGGCGGGGCCCCACTGCTCCTCACTGCGTGTCCCACCTGCAAATGAGAGAACAGTCGTGCCTGTCTCACAAGGCTGCTGTAAGAATAGTTACTGTACATAGAACATGTAGAACAGCACACTGCATGAAACAGTGCAATGCAAGTCTGGTAAATCCAAAGATAATACCCATATGCTGTTGGTGGGAATGCAAAATGATTGTCTTTTTGGAAATTATTTAGGCTTTGTTAAAATTTTAAGTGTATATGCTTTTGGATTTCTCTCTTCACTTTCTATATACGTATCTTACAGTAATATTTCTAACTGTAGAAAAATTAAATGATCATATATTCATATTACTGAATACCATCCAGCAGTTAAACCAGGACAATTCATTGGTTTGTGCAGTACACATACTATACATGTTCATCTGCACGCGCACACGCAGGAAGATCTGCAAGATGTATTAGGTGAAAAGGTGCAGAAGAAGATGCATATTGTGGTTCTGCTTTTCTTTGATTATAAATGTATTTGGGTGTGCACACACTTTATATGTAAATGCACATTAAAGAGGCTGGGACTTCACATATGACAGTGTTGGTAGTAGCTACCTGTGGACTGGAGGGGTCGAGAACAGGCAAGACTTTCCCTGTTGCTCTGTGTTCCCGTGTGGTGGTTGACTTGTCCACACGAAGGATGTGCTCATGTGTTAGTCATGTTGTATGTGCTCACGTGTTACTCATGTTGTTTGTTTTAAAGTTTCATGAAAAGAAGACTGTGCAGTGACCTAAGAGATCAGTCTTCAGGCCAGAGGCGGAGAAGCTGTCGGTAAAGGCGACAGGCTGCTGTCTGGGTCTGGGGACGGTCTCTGCTCTGGCTCCAAGCCCCACCAGCCCCAGTACTTACTCAGGCAGCTCAGTTACCGCTCTGTGCCTTAGTTACTAGTCTGTAAAGTGGGGGAGCAGTGGTGACTGCGTAGGTTTGTATGTTAAGTGCTTCAGTGTATATGAAGGGCTCAGGATGGTGCCAGCACACAGCAGCATCAGGAAGCCAGGGCTGTCGCACTACAGGTTTTTCAGGGAAATTGAGTGACGGAACCAGGAGTGCCGTCATCTGTGGTGAGCTGGGGTAACAAGGCCGAGTACTGTGTCTAGGAATTCATGTGCTTCTGTTCTGCCTTAACGCATGTACTTTGCAAATCTGCAAAGAAAAGAACCTAGGGGCCTCAGTTTTCTCTAACTAGCAAGGGAGTCTGTTAGATATGAATACATAGCAGTAAATTAAAGTAATACAGGGTTAGTCTTGTTGGTTTACCTTTTGCGTATACTCAGTCTTCCATAACTATCGTTTTGTAAACTTAATTGAAAATTTCCTGTGACAAAGTTCGTAATTTTAAGGTCTTTAATTATCACATGTATGAGTCTTTCATCTCATTCACTATTATTAAATGTAGGAGAGCGGATCTCACAACTAAGACAACAGATTGTACGTTGTCGAATCCTAGAAGAACCTTTCCCTCCTGGCTTCTCCTGTACAGTACTGGTCTGCCACCACATGCCCATGTTCTTGAAACTTCCTATACTTGGGCTGTGTCATGGCTAGTCCAGCATTTTGCTTTCATGTGGCTTTTTAAAATAAAAATGTGTAACTTTATATTACTCAGTGTATTAGTTTCCTAGGGATCTCATGACAACACACCTCAAACTGGGCGTGTTAAACAGCAGAAGCTTCTCCCACAGTTCTAGAGTCTAGACGCCTGGAATCAAGGTGTCGGCAGAGCTGGTTCCTCTGAGGCCTTGAGGGAGAGTCTGCTCAAGGCCTCTCTCTCCAGCTCCTGGGTGCCGGCAGTCCTTGGCGTTCCTTCCCTTGTAGACACATCCCCCTGGTCTGCCTCTGTCGTCACGTGGCCTTCTCCCTGTGTCCGTGTCTCTGTCCCTTTTTTCTCTTCATTTAAGGACACTGGTCACTGGATTTAGGCCCTCCGCCTTCCAGTGTGACTTCATCTTCACTGATTCTAGCTGCGAAGACCCTATTTCCCCATAAGGTCACATTCAAGACAGTGGGGATTAGGACAGCGGGATATCTTTTGGGGGACACAGTTCAACCCACAACAGATACTAAGGCTTCTGATCTCTGACTCACGTGAGGTTTTTGCTGAGAACAGCAGCAGGGTAAGGGCATCGTGGCAGCAGAGGGTTATCAAGGGCTCTCCTCTCATTTCAGAGCGTTGATTTATTAGCGTCTTTGGGAAAGAAAAAGCCAGGAGAACAATATAGATTCCAGGGTTTGGGGCTTATTTTCAGGTGCTTTCACAAGAGTCTTATAAATATTGGGCAGACTTTTCTTTTGTGTCTGGTTAGCTCTGCCCTTCGTGATTTTTACAGAATAATTCTATTTCCAGACTCTTTTATGCTTCTTTTTTATTTTTATTTTCTTACTGAGATATAATTACGTAACATACTTCTTTTTTTAAATACACCAGTTACTTGATTCAAACGAGATCTCCTCTTGCAAATTTTAACTTTTATGCTTCCCCACTTGTATTTTTAGGTTCCTTATAAGTCTTTACAATATTTTAAAGCCAAACAGAAAACTTCTATTTATATTTCAACCTTTAGATCCTAAAATTACACTAAACATTTGCATATTGAAAATTACAGAAACGAATGTGATGTTTACCTAAATTGTACTTTCTCACTTAGCTCACACTGAAGAATCTTCAGTTTGCAGGGATAAAATTCGTGATCTTGGAATATTTTAATGTATTTGTTCATTAATTCAGTCTGCAGACATTTATTGCTTGACATTACTCAGGGGTGGGACCCAGCAGTGAAAAAGAAAAACTGCATTCCACAAGGAGCATAGACTGATGGAGGAGGCAGGGCAGGCCATCAGATAGCACCTGCTGTGGAGACAGGAGCCGAGGGTGCTATTTTTATGGGGCGATGGGCAGTTGCATATTTGAGCCATCCTGGAAGACAATGAGGGTAAAAGCCATGTGGAATTCTGCTGGTAGAACATTGGGGTAGAGGCTAGAACAAGCCCCCAGGGGGAGTGGGCTGGGCACTGGAGGAGGAGGAGGTGGGGACGTCCCCGAGGGAGTAGGCTGGGCACGGGAGGAAGAAGGGGTCAGGATGCTGGTGTAGAATCAGCCAGAGCAAGAGTAGAGGTGAGGCAGGAGGTGGGGCTAGAGTCCAGCCATAGAGCCCATGGGCAGTGGGGACACCAGACTGTGGATGTGGTGAAACTGTACTTCATCCTCTGACCGTAAAGCATTTTACAGCATGTCTCTGATCCAGATAATCTCCCTAAGAGTTGTCATCCAGAAGGGCACAGCATAAATCTTGTTCCAGCTTCTCACACACAGTTGAGCAGCAGCCCACACAGTGCACATCTGAACCTGAGGCTGGGCAGGCGGAGGCTCTGTCACTTCTGTTCCCTGCTGCCATCTGTGTTCCTGGAGTTGTTGCTCGCCCTTTCAGCCATTTTCAAATCTGACCTTGCAGGGAGAGGGAGTTGGGGTGAGAGAGTGAATCAACCGGCCAGTCTGTGGTGGACGTAGACAAGAGGAGGGTAGGGTGTTTAAGGAGCCGCAGGGCAATGTCTTCACACTTCTGAGGTGTTTGTAAAATGTTCTGAAACCCAGAGGGAGAATTAGGAGACACCAACGTCTCATAAATGAGAGGCAAGCCCTCCTTGATGTGCCGGGAGCACAGAATATGCGGGCAGGTCTGCCCTCAGGAGGCCCAGGGTGTGCACTCGTGCGTGTGTCTGTGGTGAGGACGCTGGTTTGCTTCTGCTATTCAGACAAAACTGCTGTTGCAGGCCCACAGACGACAGCAACCAGCCCCCGGGCCGGGGCGTCCTCTCCATGCACGGGCTGACCTACGGCGTCATCCGGGTGGACTCGGAAGAAAAGCTGTCTGTGCTCACTGTGCAGGACGTTGGCCTCGTGATGCCTGGAGGTGAGCATGGGGCCCCAGGGCAGATGATGCCTGAGTGCGACGGATCCCACCCATGGCCGGTGCACTAACCTCAAGTTATGAGATGCTTTCCCCACTGCATCACCGTGCCCCTGTGGCGGGGGCTCTGACTGAGGACCGGGCCCCCTGTACCAGGGGCTTTTGACTGAATGCTAAGCTCAGTCTTCTCAGGTCCCGTCAGAGAAAACCCAGCATGCTCAAGAAGCTGAGGAGGAGCATTTGTGCTGCCTTGTACACAGAGACCCAGGGTCCGTCCCTGTGGGGGCACTGTGGGTCTCTCTGTACCCACTGCAGCCCCTGAGCGGCTTCTCCCTTCCATGGTCAGGTTCCTGCTGGTTATCCGGTGGTCAGGCAAAGTTGGGCTTTGAGGCTTGTAGCAGACAGTTTCCTGTGAAAACTGAGGAACAACGGTCTGGATAGTCAGTGAAGCTTGTTTTTATCAGCAGAGTCCATTTTTGAAAGTCACAGAGACTGCTTTGCAGTCCTCACCTGCCCTCCCTCTGCCCCTCATGCCACCTCATGCAGGGCTCCACCAAGTGCAGCGGGAGAGGCGAGCCCCTTTCTGATTTGCGAGATGCCCTTACCTGGTCCTGCCTCTCCTGGGTGCAGGGTACTGGCGTCCCGTCTTTCAGGACCCGCGCCACATTTAGGCTTCTCCCATCCGGCACCCTCAGCTCCCTCTCCTGGTGCAGGTTCCACCTGGAATCTGGACCGTCTCCTCCTGAACAGCTCTCCAGGTTCAGGTGGGTGGCCTCGCCTGGTGAGAGGACACTTGAGTCCACACACAACACTGGCTGATGGGAACGTGCCTTCCTCACAACCAACAGTGCGACCAGCTGGAGGGTTCAGGCACCATCCCTGGAGGGGGAAGGCGGGGTCTACCACATGGATCTCCCCACGTCCTCGTGGCCATCTGCACAGGGGTGGAGATGGCCCGGCTTCCTTGGAGGCCCCTCGCCGGCTGCTCATATTCTGAGGGCACAGAAGAGACAAAGCAGACCTTGGCAGTCCCTGTCCTCGACACCCCTCTGATTCTGGCATCGCCATGGTGTCATTCTTTTCTGCCTCTCAGCCCCGGAAACACTCTCTTCAGTCACAGAAACTTCACTTAAACTTCGCACCCCGACATTCTGTATGTCTCCTGCCCACTGCATGCTTCCTGCCTTAGCCAGGCCTCCTGGCTCCATTTCATTCTTTCTCTAAAAAAATATGTAACAGATCCCCATGGTTCCAGCCTCAAAGGATTCAGGGTTGTACAGTGAAAAACCTTCTTTCTGACCACTTAGAGACAACTGCAAGGATCCCACGCTTCCCGTCAGATACTCAGACTGTACACACATGTGCGTGCACACATATGCACATATTCGTTCTTCCTATTTCTTTAAATTTCACTGTATGCCTCTGCATGTCTTGTATTATAAGGCTCATTTGTAAGCAGTGCATCAAGAGCTCACTCATTTCTTTCCAGACTGCGTAGTGTTAATTTAGATACATAATAATTTATTGGGTGATTGTCCATCTTTTGCTGCTGCAGTGTGATGCAGCTGCAGTGAATAACTCACTGTGCTTCAGTCTGTGCAGGTGTGAGGAATGTGGAATAAATTCTAGAAATGGGATTTCTGTTTCAAGGGCATGTGCTTCCTGCCACTGGTGGAGGACAGCCTCGCTCTCCACTCCCTTGTCCCCAGTGTATTATCAGACTTTTAAATTTTTACCAATCCGATGGGTGAAGAATATTTCAGTGTAGTTGTATCTTGAACTGTTCTTATCATGAGTGAGCTGGACATCTTGTCCTGTGTTTTGGCCGGCTCCGTTTCTTAGACTCAGCTCTTCCTGTCATCTCCACTACAACCTGCAGGTGACTGGAAATCTTAGGCTCAGCCATCACTAACTGCACACACACCACTCGCTGAGAGGCCAGCTCCCGCTCCCGAATCAGACTCACGGTGCATGGGGCACGTATGCTGTGAAAGTGTCAAAGCGCTCATGCCACACTTGTGAGAATTTACTGTCACTGAATTACTTGCCGAAAATGCTCAGTTATGAAGCTCTTGCCAGTGTTCTCTGAAGGACTCCCCTTAACAGGGAATCTGAGAGCAGAGACGAAGAGTTCCTAGGACGGTGAGGCTTCAATTCTCCTTTCTACTTAGGGAGCCAGAGGCCTGTGGGGCGCTGTGTGCTCCTCCCTCTGCATAGTCGCATTGTCCTGGACGCCAAGTGTGTGCTTCTGCTGACATGCATGTGGCAGACACATTCAAAGTGTCACCCTCCCATCCAAATGCACAAAAGGTTGCTCTCCTTAAATACGATTTACACATGAAAATTAAGGCAATTGTAATTATTTACTGATGTCACAACTATGAAATTTGACATTTTGCCTCAACATGAAAAATCATGACTCGCTTTGGGGAAAATGAGTCCCTGGTTCACTTTTTTACTGGCAGTTTTGTTCCATATACTATTTCTATTCATTTGTGTTTTCATTCATTATTATTCTCTCTCCCTGCTCTGTCCTACCCTCCAACCCCCTCTCTCCTCCCCCCCTCCTCCTTTCTCTTTCTCCATCTCTCACTTTCTTCCCACCTCTCTCTCTCTCTGTCGCTCCCTCTCTCTTTCTGTGTCTTTCTCTCTGTGTCTCCCTCTCGCTCTCTAATATTACCTGTGCTTCCTATTTGCTCTCAGCCATCATGTGTTCAGTGAAGCCGGATGGGATTCCTCAGCTGTGTAGAACAGATGAAATTGGGGAGCTCTGTGTGTGTGCGATTGCCACAGGCACATCCTATTACGGCCTCTCAGGCATGACCAAGAACACCTTCGAGGTAGGTTCATGGAGGTGAGCTCCACCCACATTTCCTCTTCAGGCAGCATTGCCAGGTGCGTAGAAATGGATGTGAAAGAGAAGATGGTGATTTCTCAATAAAACGTATTCATCATAATTTAAATGGTTGCACTTTCTTCTGCCATTTTTTAAATAGTTTTCAATAAATTTGGCTTATCAGTGCTGTTTTCACTTCGTAACCAGTGTCAAAAAAGGACAAGTACAGTTTCTTAAAAAAGGGCCTTTTTTATATTTGGCTGTTCTCATCTTTGCCTATTTAGTAAGAGTGCCAGCTGACAGGTGGGTGGGAGGAGGAGCATGGCACGTGTGCACAGCCTCACCAAGGTGAGGGAGCCAAGGCTCTCCCTCGTGGCCTCTCAGCCCAGGCCAGACTTAGCCAGGTGTGAGCAAATGTACACGCTACGTAACTATCTCCCTGGTGTGAGCAGGCATGTGTGGTCTGTGTGCACACGTGTGTCATGTGTGCACACATGTGAGGTACTGTGTACACACGTGTGTGGTGGGTACATGTGTGTGGTGGTTGTATGGATGTGATGGGTACACGTGTTTGGTGTGTACATGTTGTATACCCACACGTGTGATGTTCATGGTGTGGCATTAGCATGCACATGCATACACATTCTGGCCTCGTGACTGAGAGGTTAAGGGCAGGCTCGGGAGCTCAGGGCCAGCCTCTGTCCTTGGAATTCCTGTCAACATCTGCCCATAGGAGGAGGACACATTCTGGTTAAGTTTTGCACGAGGAGATGGGGCTGTTTGAATATACATTTCTTAATGTGCAGACTTTTTTGAACATGTGTTCAGTCTTTAGAATGTCCCTGACACTGGGCTCAACACAGTCTGAAAGACCCATCTCTTTCTGTGTCACATATCTGCAAGGTTTGAGGAAAACAGATGTACAGTTTGAATGCATGTGATTTGCTTCCTTTATATTTTTCTTTTCAGTGTTGTTCCAATAAGGAAAAATATTTTAATGAAAGCAGATCATTTTACAAGTAATATATGTTATTTAAAATGCACCTCAATTCCCCATTTATCACTTTGATGCTATGTTTTTATAAGCCTGAGAATTAATTAGTGTTGATTGGATTATTGCCATTATCTCTGTGATCATCCCTTAGGACACTCAGAAGCCAGGGAAGGAAATGCACGAGGCCTTGCGTGTGGCTCCGGGGGAGCAAGTGGGAGGCACTGGGGTGGGAGGGGAGGTGCCTTCTGGGTTGCAGGCTGTCTGCTAACAGCAGCTGCCTGGCCCTGGGCTTCTCCAGCACCATCAGGTAGGAGACGCAGCAAGAGAAAAGCAGGCCCAGTTGGCTCCGAGGGGAGGGTGGACAATGGGCATTACTGGGGCTGGGCTCTCAACGCTCCTGTGTCCCCAGGTGTTCCCTGTGATGAGCTCAGGGGCCCCAGTCAGCGAGTACCCCTTCGTGAGGACCGGCCTGCTGGGCTTCGTCGGCCCTGGGGGGCTGGTGTTTGTGGTGGGCAAGATGGATGGGCTCATGGTGGTCAGCGGCCGCAGACACAACGCTGATGACATTGTGGCCACAGCGCTGGCCGTGGAGCCCATGAAGTTTGTCTACCGGGGAAGGTGAGTGCGCCCTCTCTGAGTTAAGCACACAGTCTTCTGTGGAACATACTGTTTATACAAAGTTGTATAAATTCCTTAAATGGATGGGACTCAGTTTCCTATTCTGTAAAACGAAGTAACTGGACTCTGACCTCTGAGGTTCCATCTAGTTCTGAATGGCAGTTTTATAGAAATTTTCTGAGCCCCATAAATATATTCTCATTAACTTCCCCTGTAAATTAAGTAAAAATACCCATTTGAAAAACTTACTTTTTGTTTTGTTTTTTTGGCCGAGGAAGATTCTTCCTGAGCTAACATCCATTGCCAGTCTTCCTCTTTTTTTCTTATGTGAGCCACTGCTACAGCATGGCTGCTGACAGACGAGTGGTGTAGGTTCACACCTGGGAACTGAACCTGGGCTGCCAAAGCACATCGTGCCAAACTTAACCACTAGGCCACCAGGGCCAGCCCAAAATTTATTTTTAATAACTTCACAAAGAGCCAAATATTCATCTTGGTGCAGGTCATTTGGAAAGACCCAAAGAGAACAGTTGAGTGACAAATTTGCGTGGGAAACCAGCTCCTCTGGCTCCTCTCTGTGATGGCCCCCCCACCCCCCGGCTTGGCACACAGGAAACACTGAATCAGGACCACAGTTCCTGAGTTCTCTGCTAATTTGAAGGAGGTCATAAACTAATTTAGAATGTACTTCAGTTTGCAAACTAATGGGAGTCGCAGAAGTGGATGTGGCATTGCCATCTTAGGATTGTCCTTAAGCCATAAGCTCTTTCTGAAAATGTCTGAGTCGCCACTCTCCTGGGCTTACCCTGAGAGGCAGACATATCTAGCAAAAAACCGCTAGTTCCAAAACAGAAAGTTCTGCTGATTTAGAGAATTACTACTTCACAGGTGTGAACTCAAGATGTGAATTTTATGGCTTTCCAAATTCAGCAGTTCTAATAATCGCACATCTACTCCGTCTGTCTATACTGAGAGGCAGGAAGCCTGCCACCAGAGCTGCAGGCGGCCTCAGCGGGAAGTGGGCTGTTCTGCCCTCGCAGCATCCTCAGGTTTCTCCCCCAAAGCCCAGCTTATGTTACTGAGCGCATGGGAGTCTGAGACTGCAGTTTGCCTTTCTGGGGTCGTGGTTGGCACTGTGACCTCCTGAGCTCTGTACTTGGTAGTGGCCGTAAAGCCCCTTATTACAGAACTGGTCCTCACACCAGCATCTCCAGCGCGTGCTAACTGCGCTTCCTTTCTGTCCCCACAGGATAGCCGTGTTCTCAGTGACTGTCCTCCATGACGAGAGGATAGTTATTGTGGCCGAGCAGAGGCCAGACTCCACGGAGGAGGACAGCTTCCAGTGGATGAGCAGGGTGCTCCAGGTAGCTCTTCGCCTGCCCGGGGTCTGTCTCCTGGTCACATGACAGCTTCGCTTGGCGTCCGTTAGGCTGTGGCCGACTTTCATTGACTGTGCTCCCTGACTGTCACTTCATTTGACCAGATATTGCATCAACCCTGAATCTCGTATCTGCATTCTAGGAAAGTAGCTAACAGATGGAGGTTAGGGGTCAGGAATTGGCAGGACTGGCTTCCACCATTCACTTGGTGAGATCACAAGTAAACTTTTTTGTTACGATCTTGAGAATATATTTTCTTTCCTCCAAATTCCCTGTCTTGGTGTATCGTATTCCACAAGTCCAACGTAAAACTTTTCGGCGTGGTGAGGTTTGGTGACACAGCCCTCCTCTTGTCCCAGTGTCTTTGCACCAGCAGCCCTACTCATGCTGCGCGAGCTTCTGTGTGTTGCAAACAATATTTTGCACAGCCTGAATATCTGCTAGGTGTCTGTTCATGACACCTATTCTAACACAGCTCCCTCTCTTGTGACTTTCCAGGCAATCGACAGCATACATCAAGTTGGCGTTTATTGTCTGGCCTTGGTTCCGGCAAACACCCTCCCCAAAACCCCACTCGGTGGGATCCATTTGTCAGAAACAAAGCAGCTTTTCCTGGAGGGCTCCCTTCATCCCTGCAACGTCCTCATGTGCCCCCACACTTGTGTCACAAACTTGCCTAAACCTCGACAGAAGCAACCAGGTACGTCTAATGGGCCTGGAGGGTTGCATGGTCTCAGATTGCTCTCTGGAGCTGTGAATGCCATGCTCTCCAGGCCTTATGAACATCGGTGATTCCCAGCCTTTCTCCCCTGGTCTCCACAGTCACTCACTCTCCGGGGAGGAAACCACCTCCTCACAGCGGTGCTTTTCTACCCGTGGAGGGGTGGAGTGCAGCACTGTGCTAGGACAGCAAAACCCACTCAGAGCAGAGCATGTGGAGAACATTTGAACAGAAAGAGGCCCCAGTTTCCTGAGCCCAGTTTTCTCAGGGGATGTCAGACCCTCAATCCAGCTGGGTGGCCTTTGGGAAGGTAAGGACCTCTCAGGGTCACAGTTTCCTCAGGCACACATGAGAATAATGTTCCTTGCATGTTTCATTGGCTACTTTAGAAGTCAAAGTAGCTAACACATGGGAGAGCACTTTGAAGCATATGAAGAGTTCTCCAAGTTTGTTTGTGATGTTGTTATGATAGTAAACATTTGCTGCTTTGCAATTTGGGGAGTACATAATTATCCATGATACTTACCCTCCCTGCAGCTAACCAATCGTGCTCTTTAGGGTTGCACACAATTCAGTGAGAGGGAACTTACTGCAAGAAGGTGGATTGAGGAAGCAACTCTTCTGCCAGTGTAGTAACGGAAGGTCCTGGGCCTCCAGGCTGCACCATGAAGACAACCTCCCAGAGGCCAGGGCAAGAGCTGCCTGGGGCCACAGAAGAACAGCATGTAGGACTTGCACAGGCCGCGTTTCAGCACATGATGCACACTAACTCATTTCCTCCTCATGGAGCCCTGGGAGGTGGGCGCTCTCTTTTCTGCACTCCACAAATGAGGAAAATGTGCCACAGAGAGGTTTGGAAGTTGGCCTAAGGCTACAGGGCCAGAGGGTGGTAGAGACAGACGCAAACTCGATGGCCATTTGCTCCATCTGGTAATGTGGCAGGGAACAGAGTTTGTGGCAAGTCAGCTGGAGGTGGTTGGGTCATCGCTGGGCACAGCTGACTTGGTGGTAAATGCAGGAGTTATCTGGCCCCGTGGCTGACCCCCTGTAAGTGAGACTGGATGAGGTGGGGGGTGAGTGGTCCACTCTAGTCAGGGTGAGAATGCTGAGGCTGCAGGGAAAAAGTGGTTGCCCCACGTGTAGAGCAGGGCAGAACTTGAACGCAGGTCTCTGGCTCTGTGTCCTTTGCTGCTGTTGTCTCTGCAGCGCAGAGATGTTTGTAAGGTGGTCACAAAGTCCCCTGCACACTGGAATGCTTTATTCTCTCCTGGGATAAGCTAATTCTCCTAAAGGGCACAGGAAGTCAGTTTCTGCTCTCTGGGCACCTTGGGTTTGCACTTAACACTGCTCTTTTGTTTCTGTCCTGTTAATTATTTTCATGTATTCTATAACTACTGTTCCTCCTCCATTTCATTCTCCTCTCATCTTCATTTTATTCTCTCAATCCCTGGTTTATACGACTGCTGTAGTAAAATGCAGAGTTACGGCCAACTGAAGTCCTCGTTTCTTTGAATTCTGGGGCACACTGGCCTCGTGTGGCGTTCTGTGGTGAACTGCTGAAAAACAGCATTGCCCTTCTGTGAGCATAACGAGAGGATGAAAAGTAGCCTCTTTTGTCTGCTAGTATCTCAAACATCAGCTGCTCCAGAGTGATGTGGCAGTGCTCTACCTGGGCATGTTGGCTCTGCGTCAGGGCTCCCAGGGTGTCCCCATGCGCAGTCAGAGGGAACTGGAATCTCCCTCTCCCTCTTCGCCTCAGTTCATCATCAGCCACCCTCAGCCCAGTGTCTCAGGTGCGGGGAAGCCCATGTGAACCCCACTGGTCAGCAGTTGGTGACCGCAGAATTTAGGACAGATATTTACGGTGGGGGATCATTTGCAAATGCATGATATGATTCCAGAGCTGCAGGGCTCGGCTCACCTGGCAGATGTCAGAGAGCCCACAACAAGAAAAACATGGCCAAGGAAAAGGCCAAGGCCCCCTGCTCCAAGGTTGGGCTGACAGAGCATCTGAAGACAACCTTCTTCCTTAGGGGGTGAGCACACGCAGAAAGAGTGATCCCGGAGATCTGGGCCCACTTGAATTCTGCAACACAAGAAGTGAAGATTTATGCGATTGGTAATTGTAAGGAAAGAATTTTTTTTAATGATATTTGGTGTCGCTTCTGTTCTTGTTAAATACTGAGAGATTATGTAATTCTCTGTCTTCAAAAAGCTGTTTTTTAACAAACACTATGTGGCAGCTATGAGGTGAAAGTCAATTTCCCTACCTTAGTGATGATCTGCAGCAGCTTGCAGGTGACATCAGACAGGTGACATTTCTTCAAGGCCCAGTTTCCAAAAATGCAGTGAGGGAATTGGACTAGATGATTTCTAAGGCCCCCTGGAGTAAACATTTATGACACTGAGCAAGTGCTTATTGGCGGCCAAAGCAGACATCTAGTGAGGCCATTTATGTGTACGAATGTTGCTGGATGCTTGAAACGGCCCGTAAATTTAGATAATTTGTAGACAACCTAATTCCCTTCTTTACTGGATGAATTCATATTTACTCAGCTAACAACACTGTCCTGTGAGAGTATCTTAACTGAGCACAAAAGAGTTAAAAGAACTGTAGCTCATCAGCTGGGCTGGCAACAATATTATAAAAATGAAAACTACTCCCCCGCATTAACATTCCCTGGGGTATATTTCCTCAGAGCAGCTGGAGGGAACCAGTGGGAGTAGCCACAGCCACAGCACCTCTAGGGCTCCACAGCTTGCTGCTCTCAGGTGAAACTGGGTGTGTCCCTGCATGAACTAGTCAAGTGTTGGCTGGTAGGAATTCGACAGCACTGAGATGAAGTTGCCAACTTGTGGGTTTGTAAATCTGCAAGCGTGCACGTGGGAAGAGAGCAAATGTGAATTTCAATGCACATTTCGGAGGTCCATTGCTACATTACATTTTCAAATCATGAGGGGGTGAAGTACTACAGGAGGGTTTCGCATGCACCTACCTCATTCAACAAGGGGAAGAGCGTCTCAGTTCTTGGTGAAGGACAGACTTTGTAAACAGATGCAGCAGGAAAGCTGCCTGTCTCCCGGCAACATTCAGAAAAAATAAATTCTTAAGTCCATGTAGGGATAGAGACACATAAGGCCCAAGCTTCGTGCCTGGAGAACGCCGGCAGAAGTCACCTTTTAGTAAGGAGAAACCTGACTCAGCGACAGAGAAGGGCACTGTGTACATAAACACATGTAAAAATATATAAAGTAGGGCACTGAAAATCCAGTGTCTCCTCAAATAATGCTTTCCCTACCCTAGTTTGAATTCTTACAAAAAATTATAGAGAAACCTTCAAACCAGTTCGGTCCAGTTTCCAAGTTGACATCTTAGCATAACCGTCCTGCCCAGCCTAAATCATCCAGAGTAACGTCAGAATACTTTATTGATGACACTAAAGACAGGAAGTGAGTGACTAACAAGCCAGGCTGCAGGCTCCCAGGGCTTTTTTCTCTGTGGTGAAGGCTGTCCACGTGCTCCAGCCCCACAGCAGCTCCACCCATTTCAGCATGAACCTCGTGGCCTAATTTTCTTTTTGTTTTGTTAAATATGAAAAGACCTTTCTCTCTCATAATTACTTTACTAATAGCTAAGAAAAGAAATGTCGTCGGTGTCAAACTACCACACGTGAAGATTCAAACACGATTGGATTAGTACATAAGGCATATTCTGATTATGTGGAAACCAGCATCAGGGCTTCTATAAATTCCCTAACACCAAGGACACCAGGAGGCCGGAGCCCAGTGATCTGTGTTGCAGGCTGCTCTCCACATTCAGTCCTGCCTTGAAGCACCCTGCCTTCTCCCGCACAGCTGGGCTTAAGTTGGATATTTTACAGCAAACCAAATTGCGGTCAGCCACACATCTGCAGAAAAGAATGGGCCTGTTCCCACTTGGACAACCCCCAGGGGGCTTACACTCAACCCCTCGAACTGCCCATGGTTCCAGTGTATTTCTGCTCAGAAGCCAGAGCGACTGTCAGCGTGGTTGTCACAGCAGCTGTGCACATTGTAGGCCTTGGTCGATGCCACCACACCCCTCCACTCAAATCTTAAAACTTCTGTCTTAAGTGCAGACATACAGCTCTTTGTGTGTAGTAAATAGTGCAACATATGCCCTGGTTTATACACCTGTAATTTGACTTCATCAACAGTTTATAAGAATTTGATGGGGGCCCACCCAGTGGCACAGCGGTTAAGTATGCACGTTCCGCTTCTCAGCAGCCCGGGGTTTGCCGGTTTGGATCCCGGGTGCGGACATGGCACTGCTTGGCAGGCCATGCTGTGGTAGGCGTCCCACATATAAAGTAGAGGAAGATGGGCACGGATGTTAACTCAGGGCCAGTCTTCCTCAGCAAAAAGAGGAGGACTGGCAGTAGTTAGCTCAGGGCTAATCTTCCTCAAAAAAAAAAAAGAATTTGATGCAATGGCCTTTGACTTGTATTTTATCAAACCAAGGGTTAAACACAAGTTGTTAATGTTGTCTTTGTTATTTTATATTGCAGTTCTTTTAGTAAACATCTTTCACTCTTGCGCACTTCCTGCCCTCCTTCCTCCATCTGCCCTACTCTCCCACATGCACAGTCACATGTGCACTCACACACGTGCACACTCTCACAGTGGTGTGTTCTCCGGGAACGTCTAATCTTTTCCTAGTAAATGTGTGTATAATGTGTGTATCTTGGTTCATATGTATGAATTTAATGAAACAAAAGTGTGAATGATGGTATTTTGAGAAACTGGAGGGCACCTAGGGTTTCTTGCAGTCAGAAATTTTGAAAGAGTTTCTATAGTTCTTTAAGAAATTCCTTTCTTAAAGAAAGAAAGCTATGAGAATAGGTGGTGTCTGCTTTTCTCTTTTGAAATGTTTCATAAACTGGAATGAGCACTGGTAACAGAGTCAGGAATGGTAGTGTAAAAGGCACTTAAAAGGCACTTTGTACAGGAGCCTTTTGGTTTATTCTTCCACGTTCCTGTGGGCCTGACAGAAAACCTAAAACCTTTCAGTCAATGAAACATAGAGGTAAGTGATTCTGTGTCCTGTCCCTTCAACAGTAACATTCCCTAAATCCATCCCAAGAGGTATTTATTAAAAACGTACAATGTTTCATTTATATTGGTGGTTGACTGTCAGTGACGTGTGGTAACACCAGGGCGCAAGCACACAATCCAGGAGTCTGTAACTACTCAGTGGCGAAATACATCCTGTTTTAAATTCTGCCTTTGTCTTCTGCCTTATTTTTTATAATCACTAACATGCATTGATCTCAGCACCCCCCTAACTGGAAGATAAAGGCAGCGGGCTTGGGAGAACTCTAGGGAATTCAGTGAAAGCATGATTTCTTTATACCCTTAATCGAGACCGTTTATATTTGCCATCATTACCGTTGTGGTGACTTCTCTGAAACCCTGTTCTAACAAGATTTTTTCAAAGCCAGGTCTTTGAAAGGATTTCCAGAGCCAACTCTTTCCCAGGCAGGAATTGTGTGGTAAGGATTTCCTCACGTGTGCTTCTTTCCAGAAATCGGCCCCGCCTCTGTGATGGTGGGGAACCTGGTGTCTGGGAAGAGGATTGCGCAGGCCAGCGGTAGAGACCTGGGGCAGATTGAAGACAACGACCAGGCCCGGAAGGTGAGAGCAAGGGCCAGGCCCAAAGGCTGCGTTGCAGATACACGGATACCATCTTCCTGCCCTGCATATCCAGCATCCACCACTGATCTTTGGTGTCTTTGGTGACCTCTTCTTCCTACCTGCCCTCTTGGTTCTGCATGAGACATCCATATAATTTTATAAGGGTGCAGTGTTGCAGAACATTTCACGGTGGCCCAGAACAGGTGGATGATACAGCCCCCAACCAGCAGGCCTGAGGCTGGTGTCTAGGAATCCCTGTGCTGTCCTTGTAGCCCCTAAGCACTTTTCTCTGTTATCCCACCAGTGCTGATTTGACTCTTAGACTGCCTCACAGCGACCTTGTCGAAAGGCATCACTCCTTTGGTTGTTGGAATTCGAGAAGACATCAGTTCAAAACCCAGATTTGGGAGCCAGACCTCCTTAAAGCAGTCGTAGGAGCAGTAGGAGAAATCCTGGGGCCCCACTCCACCATAAACATCATACAATTTGTCTCATGTAGCTATGCATCCCCATTATAACCATTCAGCCTTGAGAACTCTTACAATTCACCAAAAGGTTGTCACACTCTGTATGGCACCAGGAAATGTGACAAAATCAACCATTTAAAATATTGCCAATTTGGTAACAAATAGTAATATGTTCATTGAAAGCACTTGATCACCATGTTCCCCACATCAGAGTATGTTTCTGTTAATAAAACCCATTAAGGGGTCACATGGGTGTCCTATATCCTGGCATGAGGCAGGGCTGACCTTTTCACCACGGGCTGAGTCAGTGTGTGCATAGATCTGTGTGATTTGCAAAGCCGTTGAATGACCTCAGGGGATGATCATTCTAAAACCAATGAATTTAAAAGAGCCCGTTTTTAAAACAGGATAGGTCTGATTCTGCCATTGCAGCCCCAGAAATCACTAGTGCATCTTCTGGAAACCCCAAGAGAAGGGATTTTCTGTTTCAGCTGCTCTGTCTACAAGGGGAATGTGGTTCTCCATCCTTGGGCAGATTTCAGAAACTTCCCTAACCAGGGGCTCAGCACCCGCTGTCTGACTTGTGAGTCTAAATGAGGTGCAGAGAATCCAGTCACTGCAGGAGGAACATTATAAGCACTTGCTTATTCTGTCCATTATGTTTGTCCGGGGATGTCTCGTTCCTCTGTGGAGGAGAGCGCTGTTTTAAACAGGCACCCTAAAAGCACTCAGACTATGCCAATTTAAATGTTGAGACTACCCCAATCTAAACAAGGATGGTCTGAACTTAATGGCTGTGCTTTGTTCCAGTTCCTGTTTCTCTCGGAGGTCCTGCAGTGGAGGGCTCAGACCACCCCCGACCACGTCCTGTACACGCTGCTCAACTGTAGGGTGAGGCATGCTCAACTCGCACCTCATGATTGCTCACCTGTGGGGTCCATGCTTTCATGATTCTTTATCATAATCCTTTCACTTCAGACTTACTTGAATTCCTTTTAATTATTTGTTGCTATGTTAACTGAGATCTTTTCACTTGCTTTTAAATATAAGGGTTTGCACATCTGTCTATCTATACATATATTATGTACGTGTATATTTGAGCAATATTTCCCCCAAAAAATGAGTCATGAATGATCTCTACAACAGAGAAAAATTGCAGATCTCTGAGATATTTTTATCTTTATTACTAAACTGCTTTTTTTTAATAAGTAAGAGGTTATGTTTTAATTTAGACTTTCATTCTTAGGAATGAAAATCATTTGTATTTTATAAGTATAATTAAACAGTAATTCACATTTCACATCAGAAAAGCAAACTCATCAGATATTGTTCCATAATCGTACTTAAGAATAAAGCCTTAAATATGTAAGCAAATAGTATCAGCAATAAAAATTAAATGCGAGTCTTAATATGTTTTTTAACTTTTCTTGTGCTGTGGAAATAAAGCCTGAAAAGTGGGTTTTAAATCTGGGTCATCTTGACAAGTTATGGGTACTCGCAACTTTAAGAAGTGATGGCTTTTCAGATTTGCAAAATAGCAAGCTCTCAGGTGCGAAGGCCTCTTGCTGGTTAAAGCTATAGATAAAAGACAAGTAAACAGAAATGCCCGTGCTGTAACTGCGTCTCTGATATCCAGTTCTCAGACCAGTTTTCCATATGCTTTAGCTCGTCCTCTATCCTAGAGGCTCTTGTTATCTTGGATTGCCGTGTGCTGAGTTGACCCTAGTAGTTTGTGTGTTCACTGTGTCTGTTCAAAACTGTCTCCCAGGAAGAGTCAGAAAGTGTTCCTGTGACCCTGGCCCCTTCCTGCCTCTCCTGCACTCATGCCTCTCTCGGGCCCCCGTGCTCACTGGTGCCCAGCAGGGACATGCACGGCCTCTGAGCTCCTGAGCTTTGGTGTAGTCACCCTGAGGCCTGTATCCAAAACATGCCAGCCCAGTTTCCTACCTCCTTCCTCCACTGGCTCCTTCCTCAGCCTATAAATACAGATAAGACTCTCCTTTCCTAACACCGTCACCCAGTTCGCTGTCCTCAGCTCTGTGGCACTATCCTGATTTCTCTTTAATCGCTTCTTGTGACTTTTCTCATCCTCCACAAGTAGCATTTCTCCTAGGGACTGTTCATGACTTTTTCTTCTGTTTCTCCATTCTCTCGTGACTCTCTAGAGATTTGCAGCATCACCTCCAGAGGGATAAGTGTCATCCCACTGGATAAAAGCCACAGTGTTAGTTCCAGCCCATCCCCCACGCCCCAGGGAGGACACCTGCTCAGATCCCTTTGCCAGAGTACTTATGCCCTTCACTTAGCTTCCTAAACATGGCAGTGATGCTAACATGCCAGGATAGGACGACGTGATGTGACATGATATGACATCCTCCATAAACTGGAGGCAGCGAGAGAGCAAGAGACAGATCAGCATCACTTTTTAAACCCTTTCTTCACCATGACCTCGTCCATTACTCTCATGTTTGTAGGAAGGGAGAGAGAAGGATAAATATCTGTGCCCAGACACTCAGGAGGTATAAATGGGTAGCTTAAGAAAAATAGCAGACCTCCCACACATATACAGAGCTTCAAAAATGATTCAGGTGTGTTCATAGACAGTATGTCCCATCAGAGGGAGGAAAATAAGCTATTCTACCTACCTCTAACTTTGGGAGTGGCAACATGCAGATCAGACCCCTCAGACTGTCAACTGGAGTTACGCCTCAACACTGGGCTCGTCAAAAATTGTCTGACCTGTTGACATGCGTTCCCATCCCGACCCTGTGCTATGGTTGGAGATGCTGGATCAGTTGGGAAAATGCGTTCACAGGAAATGACTCCACTCTAAAAAGAGCTTCGTTAGAAACAACAGAAAATCAGATGGGGCAAGTTGTACAGATCAAAGCCATGAGTAAATTTACTTCAGGTCAGCATGAAGAAAGTGCAGTCCACAGATACCTTCCCTTCTAGTGGTAGGCTGCTCTTTCCTGAGGCTCTCGATGTGGAGGCACCCAAATCCTGAACCATTCAAAGGGTCAGATCTGACCCAAGCATCTGTGCTCATTCCCACCTTCTCTGACCCCATATGCAAACTTAGAACAAATGCTCAACCTGGACCGAAGGTCAGAAACATCATTTTTATGGTTGTTATATGTAATTTCCACTTAAATCAACCTTCTAGTTCAGCACTGTCTAGTAGAAATATAACACAAACTACACATATAATTTTACATTTTCTGAAAGCAACATTTAAAAAACGTAAAAAGAAACTATTGAAATTCATCCTAATAATGTTTTACATAACTCAATATGTCCAAAATACCATCATTCCAACATGTGGCCCCACCGCATTTACAGGCTGGCCTCTATCCTGGATGGTGTACTCTGTTGATTGTGAATTCGCCTCCTTGATCATGGCTCATTTAAAACAGTGAACCATTTAGTTCCTGGCTATGGGTGAGGCTTCCTGTCAGTTGAAAACAATGTTCATTCTTCTGCTTTCCTCCACCGCAGTCCAGTCAATAGAGTAAGAGTTGTTGTGCGGGATTTATAATAGGAAGTGAGGATATAATTCATTGCAAATCAGGGAAAACTTACATTCTTGGAACGTGTTTACATACAAAAGAGCATCTGTTAATTTTCTTTACAGAAACACCAACCAGCTCTTTTAACCTTTTTTTTACTTATAGAAACTTCTTTAGAGTATTAAAATATGCATCCTATTTGACTTCATTCCTCAATATTTTTTCAGTTGTCATTATTTAAATGTAAAACTTTAAAATGGTGCCAAATTTACAGTCACTGACACTGAAATTTGTTGTCTTTGGAGTGGGGATTGGATGGTGGATTAGCGTGCATTGCCATTCTGTCATGATACCACCCGTGACTTCTTTTAGAAAAAGTCAGCCCTGATTTCTCTGGTGATAGTTTTTACTAGAGCCTTCTTCTTAGGCAGTGGGTTTCTATATGGAAACCTCAGCTTTTGCCATGAGTGCAGATGAGGATGCCAGGTAACCACTGACCCGAGGATAAATGGCTACTACTTCATGGACCCCTCACCTGTAACATTTCATGTTTTTCTTAACAGCGAGCACTTTGGCAAATGAAATGTGTAACTGAAAATCAGTGGTATTTCTCCGGAAATGAAAGTTTGTGTTGAGACTCCCACAGAATGAGTGGTGATGAACAGATCTGGGGCCAGGTGTGACCTGTGTCCCGTGTGGGCTCACTAGATGGTGGAGTCATGTCGTATTCAACCTTGCAAGCTGGGGAAGAGAGAAGAGAACATTGTGTTGGACTTACCGTGAACTAACACACTTCTTTCCAACATCACACTTCTTAGGGTATTTTTGAGGATAACTTTAATTGATTCCCCATTACCCTATATGCTGACTCTAGGGCCCAACTCCCAAGAGAGGTGTCCCTCTCCTGGGCAGTTGCTGCAGCATGTGAGGGGGGCTTCCTGTTCATTATTGTAAATGCCATAAAATGGCAAGCGGTATTGTGAAAACTGTTTCAGACATTACTAGAGGTAAAGGACCGCATGCCAATTAAATTTCACCATTTTAAGTAGCTATAGCTGGGAATTTTCACGAATCAGAGTGAAAACATGTTTTCAGATACACCCTTGGCTGCTGCTCTTGAGTCACAGGCACCTCTCAAATCTCATAGGCTTTGTCATATGTCAGAAAAGCTGGTCGTTGGTGGGGAATTGGCGTCAGTGCTCCAGAAAATGGGGAAAAGGTCAGTTCCAGAAGTTGAACAGCCCAGACCAAGAATGCTACTGTTTAAGATAGGATGACATAAGACAGCAGCAGACAGCAGGGTGGTGATGGGATCCTATGTCCCAGGAAGGTCTGCCTCACTGGGAACAGAAAGATGAGCCCCTTCTGCCAGCCCTACCCCTGTGGCAGCCTGCCACCCACCAGCAATGCGTCTGATACCTGTTCATCAGTCAGGGATGCAGTGCTGGCATTCCTCCAAGACAGCTGAGAGGGGGAGCGTCTGCAGGCACTGGCGTGGTCCCCACCACCACCAGTTTGGGAACTGAGTGGGTCCTGGGCCTCTCCATTAGCTGTGTGGGGGCCGGTCTATGCACCAT
This sequence comes from Equus asinus, assembly GCF_041296235.1. Taxonomy (NCBI): domain Eukaryota; kingdom Metazoa; phylum Chordata; class Mammalia; order Perissodactyla; family Equidae; genus Equus; species Equus asinus. The sequence continues at coordinate 45,953,983 of NC_091818.1, forward strand.
CTTCACTCTGAAGAGCTCACGGGACATTTGGGTCGAGGGGTGTGTGTGTGTTGGTTCATGTCAACAGGTGTGGTCTCCGGCAGTGAATGCTCAGAGGAACAGTCTGGTTTTGAAGGCACCAAGTTCTAACATTTGGGCTAGTTTTCTTAGACTCCAGTCTCGTTGATCTTTTTGTGTTCACCCAGTTTTACCACATTCTACTCTTTGGCTCTTCCACTTTATGTATCTGTTTCTATTTTCTTATGTTGTAACCTTCCTCGGAAGGAAAATAATTAAGGAAGATGTGTGCAGTGAGAAACCTGTCCTCCGTAGGAGGAACCAGTCCCAGCATGGTGAGAAAGAGGCCAGAGCCTGGCTGGCAATTCCTTTCTAGGCGGGGCTCTGTGGCCCTGCACACTACCTGAAGGTCATCAAAGAGAATGTGTTGCTTCCCCGAGCTAGATACAACAATCAGTTACTTTGTGAATGTTTTTGGCAAATGACAGGTACTGATATTTATGTCCTGATGTCTTATGAAAAGTTCTACACTCCACTGGGTCCCTCCCCCCTCACCCCTCCAGATATTTCCAACAGACGGGTCATTTGGGGTGGGAAGTCTAATGTCCAGTCACCAGATCACCACTGTCCTTTAATGTCCCCAAAGGTTCTGATCACTTCTGTGTCCATTACAGCATTCTCCTCCTCCTGCGATTGGTGCTCGTGCCACTTCCCTTTGGATTTCTTTCTCCACACATGGCATTCGGGTCTGGAACGCCTACCAGGGTCCGTGTCCAGTCCCCGACAGTCTTCTCCTGTTACCTTGCTCGCTTGCTCGCCTTCCTTTCAAGTTCCCTACCTCAGAAAACACATTTGGCCCAGGTGTCCAGGATGTTTCTCACCTTCTGGAGTCTTCCTGACCTGGAAACTGCTGGCCAGTTTGTCTATTGCTTCAGGAAAGCTCCTTCCCCCTATTAATCACTTTAAAATAGGATTTGATCATAAAGAAGTAATTTTTAAATAGCTGTAGACAGTGATCTCTTCACAGCTGGGAACTTGTGTATATGAACCATAATTGTAAAATGTATCCTCAGGAAAAACTTTTTTGAGTTATTTGTATGTCTATAATTTGCAGTTTCTGCATGCTTTTCTTTACAATTTACACAGTAAATCCCATATTTTTTAATATTTCTTTGTTCCTATTTTGGTACTGATCTTCCCTAACAACCTTTTTTAAGGTATTTTTCAATCCAAATGTATTTTCCGTTTATGACCACACGTTTAAAAAGTCTACATAAAGTGAATTTGACAATTCGTTTTTTCCTTAGGGTTTTTCTGACTATTGCTTTTGCTTGTTTGTTTGTTTGTTTTTTGACCTCCTTGACTTTTGGTGTGATCTTTCTCAAAAAAACTTTCAATCAGGGGCCAACCCAATGGTCTAGTGGTTAAGTTTGGCATGCTCCACTTCAGTGACCTGGGTTCAGTTCCCAGGCGTGGACCTACACCACTTGGCGGGGGCTGTGTAGTGGCAGCGACCCACATACAAAACAGAGGAAGATTGGCAGATGTTAGTTCAGGGACGATCTTCCTCAAGCAAAAAAAAAAAAAGCTTTCATCAGTCTTGTTTTTCATAGGACAAGTCCTGCAGGTTTACTGCCCATGGCAATTACACTTAAGTCCCAGAATTACTAGATTGATTTTTTTGGTAAGTTTAGCTGTTTTTTAGGTCAAGTAATTATTTTCTAAAATGTTTCTTGTTAATACGAAAATATCTAGATGCCTCTTTGGTGCTGTACTTCTTAGCTGGTGGGAAGGAAGGACAGTGACTGCTGATGGTACAGGGTCTCCTGAGGGGTGATGAAAACGACTGGTGGGTAGTGGTTGGTGACTGTACCAATGTCCATGGGACTGTACATTTTAACTAAGTGAACTATGCAGTATATGAACTATATCTCAATAAAGCTGTTGGGTTAGAAAAGCTCACCCCCTTGTTCTTGTGACACAGGGTACAATAGCAAACTCACTGACGTGTGTCCAGCTGCACAAGCGAGCCGAGAAGATAGCTGTGATGCTGATGGAGAGAGGGCGCCTGCAAGACGGGGACCACGTGGCTCTTGTCTACCCACCAGGTGAAAGACAGATGGGGGTTTGCATCTGAGATGGCAGGGCCAGTGAGTAGTCTACCCGCCGGGTGAAAGGTAGATTGGGGTTTGCTCCAGAAAGGGACCATGTGGCTCTCATCTACCTGCCAGGTGAAGGGCACGCCTGGGTTTGCCCCCAAGGTGGCAGGGCCAGCCACTGTGTGAGAGGTGCTTTAGTGCACATGTCATTGCTGATGACCAAGTTGCTGTGTTATCACCAAAAATTAACACAGTTCTACCTGGCTCACTGTGTTTAGTCACCACCACTTTTAGGGACTGTGCTGCATACTATACCCCTTTAGGGGCATAAATAAAGCGATCTTTCATGAAGACTTTTGTATCTAAATTTATTTTATTAGGTATCTGAGGTAGTTCATTTAAGCAATGGTAGTTAATCGCTGACTACTAAATTGATAATCATAGAGTTGAGTAATTCCTTCAACAAATGACAGAAATTAAATTTCTGGCTGCTTTGTCATCTTGTACCTAAGTGGGAGCTATTGCAGAAGTTTAACAAAACTCACAGGGATGAGAAGAGAGTCTGCTAAAGGTCTTAGTTGCTCACTTAACCTTGGGACTTTTTCCAGGCTAGTGTTTCTGTGGACAGGGATGACAGCCATTAAACAGTTTGATTTGTTTCAATGAGAGCTTTTGCGTTTCTCCCTGTGTAGGAATAGACCTCATTGCAGCATTTTATGGTTGCCTGTATGCAGGCTGTGTGCCAATCACCGTCCGTCCTCCACACCCACAGAACATTGCAACAACGCTGCCAACTGTGAAGATGATCGTGGAGGTAACCCTGCCTGAAGTGTCTGGACACGTTCTCTGGCCCAGACCTGAGTGTTGGGCTTGTGGAGTGCAGAGCCTAGGCCTTGAGGGGGAGGGCTGGTAGTGGGAACATGTGGGAGTGTGAGTCCTGCGGTGGCACAGGACATGGCCTCTACCCCCAAGGAGCTTACCTTCTGGTTCTGGAAGCAAGATTCCAAACTGTGCTTGGAATTAGGGGCTAAAGGGAATTGAATGCACCCTAGAGAAAGCAGCTTGCCAGAGAGGAAGTCCCACAGACAATGGGAACTTCCCCACCAAACCCAACTGAGTGAACCTAACCAAGTGAGAAAGTCATGTATTTTTTAAAGTTCTTTCCTCAAGATTTAGAAGTATCCTGTTTCTTTTAAAAAGTATAGATTTGTTTTGATCTTTTTAATGCCTGGGGAAGTTTCAGAGGATTAGGATATGTTTTCCCCCTGGAGGAGGAACCATGAGGCACAAGTAAGTTTGGGGACTCCACAAGCGAATACTTTCTATAGTTATGTTGGAATACTTTCATGGTAATTACTCCTGTTAGAACACACTGATGGTGTGTGTGGACATTCATGGCATTTTTCAGAGGACAGAGCTAATGGCAAAAGCAGTTAGTCTGGATGTTTCTCCATCCTGTGATCATAGCACTGTGGATACTACTCAACTCTAGAAATTTCCAGAGGCCTCAGTTCCCACAATCTCTGCATGTGTGCTTCCATGGTCTGATTCCTGGCTCTCTTGTCCCTCTGCTGGCCAGGACTGGCTCCTCTGAGGCAGCAGTGTCTCTGGTAGTCTAACCTGCTCTGAAATCCATGCAACCTCAACGTGCCTCCTGAGCAGCAGGCACGTGTGCAGGGTGTGTTTCCTCCGAGGTTTACCTTCCTTCATCCATCCTTTGTTCTCCGACCCTCAGGTGAGTCGCTCTGCCTGTTTGATGACAACACAACTGATCTGTAAGTTGTTACGGTCCAGGGAGGCAGCTGCAGCTGTGGATGTCAGGGCGTGGCCCCCCATACTAGACACAGGTCAGTCCTCTAACCAGCTGTATACCTTTGTTTGCTTGTCTCCTTTTTCATCAGGTCAGATAGGCTAATAGCTTTATTTTGCTCTCCAGATGATTTGCCAAAGAAGCGGCCTGCCCAGATCTACAAACCTTCCAACCCAGACACGCTAGCTTATCTTGATTTTAGTGTGTCCACGACTGGGATGCTAGCTGGAGTAAAGGTGAGAAGTGCGTCTGCGTGGTGTATTCGCAAGCCACTCAGTGATTGACAGGTTACATCTGTATGTATAGTAGGAGTGTGGTGGGAACTTGAGTGAAACATGGAGAGAGGTATATATACACATTTCCTTCAAGTTATAAAATGCATGAACATTTCAGTAGTTAACTTGGCCAACTGATTCTTTCCAGTGTCCCAGCTGTTTCTTTATATAAACAGCCTCACTGGCCCTAATAAAAAACTGCATATATTTTTATTTCTTGCCTGTTCTCAAATCCCAATATTCTGTCTACTGCAAAACTCTGTGCACTGGAGTTTCTTGATCTTTTAGCCTGGGCTCTGTTAGAACTTGCCAGATTGGTGCTTGTTGCAGTGACAGTGATCCTTTTTCCTATCAAAGGATGGAACTACTATGTATGTCTCAGAAGTAGGACCATCCTGCTCAGGCGATGTCCTTGTTAAATTCTCTTGTAGCCTCTGGAAGCCCTTTCTCTATTATTTGGCTCTGGGGTCTGACTGCTGAGTTTGCAGAATTTACCTCATTTAGGTCTCTTATGCTATCAACATTTTTTTTTCATATGGTAAAAGACATCTAACTTAAGCTTACCGTCTTGACCAATTTAAGTGTACAGGTCAGCGGTATTAAATACGTTCAAAATGTTATGCTGCCATCACCACCATCCATCTCCATAGTTCCTTTCATCTTGTAAAACTGAAACTCCCCGTTAAACACTAACTCCTCATTCCCACCTCCCGCAATCCTGGCAACCACGATTCTAGTTTCTGTCTCTGAAAATTTGACTACTCTAGGTACCGCATATAAGTGGAATGCTACAGTATTTGTCTTCTTGTGTCTGGCCTGTTTCACTAGGATAATGTCTTTAAGGTTCATCCATGTTGAAACAGGGGTCAGAATTCCTTTTTAAGGCTGAGTTAATGTTCCATTATATGTATATACCACATTTTCTTTATCCATTCACCTGTCAATGGACACCTAGGTTGCTTCCATGTTTTATCTATTCTGAATAGTGCTGCTGTGAACACAGGTGTACAAATATCTCTTCAAGATACTACTTTCACTTCTTTTGAGTATAACACCAGAAGTGTAATTCTTGGATCATGTGATGATTCTATTTTTAATTTTTTGAAGAACTACCATGTTGTTTTCCACAGCAGCTGTACCATTTTATCTTCTCACCAACAGTGCACGAAGGTTCCAAATTCTACACATTCTCACCAACACTTGTAGTTTTCTGGGGATTTTTTAATAATAGCCATGCCCATGGGTATGAGATGGTATCTTACTGTAGTTTGATTTGCATTTCCCTAATGATTAGTGATTTGAGCATCTTTTCATGCGGTTATTGGCCCTTTGTATATCTTCTTTGGAGAAATATCTATGCAAGTCTTTTGCCCATTGTGGAATCAGTTATTCTTTTGTTGTTGAGTTTTAGAAGTTCTCTATATATTCTGGATATTAATCCCTTATTAGATATATGATTTGAAAATATTTTCTCCCATTCTTTGGGTTGCCTTTTTAGTCTGTGGATGGTGTCTTTTGATGCACAAAATTTTTTGACTTTCATGAAGTCCAATTTTGCCCTTTTTTTCTTTTTTTGCCTCTGCTTTTGGTATCATATCCAAGAAATCATTGCCAAATTCAATGAAGTAAAGCTTTTGTCATATGTTTTCTTCTAAAAGTTTTATTGTTTTAGATCTTACATTTAGGTTTTTGATCTATTTTGAGTTAATTTTTGTTTATGGCATTAGCTAAGGGTCCAACTTCATTCTTTTGCATGTGGCTGTCCAGTTTTCCCAGCACCATTTGTTTAAAAGACTTGTCCTTTCTCCATGAAATGGTTTTGGCACCCTTGTCAAAAATCATTTGACCTTGTATGTGAGGGTTTATTTCTGGATTCTCTATTCCCTTGATCCATATGTCTATCTTTGTGCCATAACTTTGTAGTAGGTTTTGAAATCAGGAAGTTGAGTCCTCTGGCTTTGTTCTCTTTTTCAAGATTATTTTGGTTGTTTAGGTTTCCTTGAGATTCTATATGAATTTTATCATGAGTTTTTATAGTTCTGCAAAAAGATCATTGAGATTTTGATAGAGATTACATTGTATTTTTATTGTTTTGGGTAGTATTGACATTATGAATATGGGATATGTTTTTATTTATTTATATCTTCTTTAATTTCTTTCAGCAATGTTTATGGTTTTCATTGTACAAGCCTTTCACCTCCTTGGTTAAGTTAATTCCTAAGTGTTTTGTTCTTTTTTATGCTATTGTAAATGGAATTGTTTTAATTTCCTTTTCAGATTTTTCATTTGGTTTATAGAAATGCAACCAGTTTTTGTGTTTTGACTTCTTATCCTACTACCGAATTCATTTATGATTTCTAAAAATTTTTTTGTGGAATCTTTAAGGTTTTCTACATGTAAGATCATATCATCTGTGAACAGAGATTATTTTACTTCGTTCTTTCCAATCTGGATGGCTTTTATTTATTTTTCTTACCTAATTGCTCTGGTAGAACTTCCAGTATTATATTTAATAGAACTGATGAAAGCAGGCATCCTTGCCTTTTTCCTGATCTTGGAGGAAAAGCTTTCAGTTTTTCACCATTGAGTATGATGTTTGCTGTGTGTTTTTCATATGTGGCCTTTTTTATTTATTATGTTGAGGTATTTTCCTTATATTCCTAGTCTGTTGAGTGTTTTTTTAATCATGAAAGGATGTTGAATTTTGTCAGATGCTTTTTCTGCATCAGTCGAGGTGATCATGTGGGTTTTTTCCTTCATTCTCTTAATATGATGTATTACATTGATTGATTTTCATATGTTGAGCCATCCTTCCATTCCAGGAATAAATCCCACTTGGTTGTGGTCTTATAAGCCTTTTAATATACCACTGAATTCAGTTTGCTAGTATTTTGTTGAGGATTTTTGCATCAGTGTGGGATATGGTTTGTAGTTGTCTGTTCTTGTAGTGTCTTTGTCTGGCTTTGGTATCAGGGTTATGCTGACATCATAGAATGAGTTGGGAAGTGTCATCTCCTCTTCAATTTTTGGAAAAAATTTGAGAAGGATTGGTGTTAGTACATCTTTAAATGTCTGGAGGCATTCAACAGTGAAGCCATCAGGTCCAGGACTTTTCTTTGTCAGGACTTTTTTTTTTGACTTATTTGATCTTCTTACTAGTTATAGGTTTATTCAGAGTTTCTGTTCTTCATGATTTAGTCTTGGTAGGTTTTATGTTTCTTCTTGATAGTTTGTCTTTCAAATTCCATGAAATAGAATTTCTCTGTTTCATGTAGGTTGTGCAGTTTGTTGGTGTACAGTTGTTCATAGTATTCTCCTATAATTCTTTTCATTTTTGTAGAATCAGTAGTAAATTTCCCCATTATCATTTCTGATTTTCATAATTAGAGTCCTCTCTCTTTTTTTCTTAATTCATCTAGCTAGAGGTTTGTTAATTTTGTTGATCTTTTCAAATAAGCAACTTTGGGTTTGCTTGATTATCTTTACTATTTTCTATTCTCTGTGAGTATTTGTTTATCTCTGCTCTAATCTTTATTATTTTCTTCCTGCTGCTAGTTTGGGTTTAGTCTGTTCTTCTTTTTCTTGTCCCTTAAGTTGTAAAGTTAGATTGTTGATGTGAGATCTTTCTTGGTTTTTTAATGTAACTATTTATAGCTATATATTTTTGCCTTGACACTGCTTTTGCTGTGTCCCATAAGTTTGATACGTTCAGTTTTCATTTTCATTTGTGTCTAAGTATTTTCTGATTTTCCTTGTGATTTCTTCTTTGATTCATTGGTTGTTTAAGAGTGCTTTGTTTAATTACACAAATTTATGGGCACTGTAGAATGTCTGATTTAGTATAAAACCCATGAGTATATGTTTATATGTTCAATTTAAGTTTTATAATACTATCTGTTTAAAAGTATAATTCGAACTCTGAAGGTCCCTAATAGATTCTAGATATACATTTGCTCAACATCAACAAGGAAGTCCTATAGAGGACCCATATAGCATCTACAGTTTACTTTAGATTAATCACCTTGCAGGTTTCCCCATGGGGTATTTTAGAACTTGTGGTGGCTCTCCCTTCCATGGAGTATGATTCTGGAAACACTTTCCTGCCCACTTTCAGCTGATGTGTGCAGCTGATGTTGGCCCAGGGAATATACACTTTTTTTAACATTAGCCAAAGCAGAACTGTCCTGGAAGGTAGACCTGCCCAAGATAAGTCACAAGGTGCATGCTGAAAATAAATACAGTTGACCTCATCCCTAATTCCTCGCATTGATATACCTACTCTCAATGTCTCTTTTAAAGTAGAGCATTAGAGTTTGTTGTTTGGGGCTTTTGGAAAACCAGTTCTTTAGCCAAGTATGAGTTTGTCTTCATAAGAATTAGGAGTTTTTCTTACTAAGAGGTTCTAAAAAAACATTCCAACTTGGGCTCTTAGTTTGTCATGTTGGCAGGGTCCAAGGTTGGAATAAGCTTAGAGATTGGATATTCAACTTTCCTACCTGCTTTTTTTCTTAACCTGTTGCCTCCTTGTCACTATGGTGAAATCTGTTATTGCTTACTCATCCTCAAGAGCCCAGAACCCTCTGACCCCCAGGGTGACGTAAAGATCCTTTCTCTGATCTCTTCACACTCTGCACACTTTGTCAAAGCGCTCACAGATCCTGCAGTTATCAGTGTAAGTCTCTGAACCTCCCTCTAGATTGTAAGCTCCTGAGAGCAGAGACTGTTTTATTCCTTTTATATCCCGAGCAACTAATACAGTGCCTGATACATAATGAGTTCTCAATTACTATATTCATATTTGCCGAGCTGGGCTAAAGAACTCAGTTCTTAAGCTATAAACATTGCTTCTACAGAGCACGGGGTCAGTAAAGGTTTGTTTTAGTTACTGCTTTGAGCAGGTAAGTAATTTTGGTAGTTAGGGTTTTACTAACTCCTGACCCAGGAGCAGGAGGGTGAAGGAATGTTTCATAAATCCAGCCTCATTTCTTCTTTAAACAAATATTGTGGTTTTAAAAGCAAGCTAAAAAGAACCCCTTATGTGTTAGAACCTAGAGTAATTCTGCATTACCTTGTATGAATTCAGTAGAATATCCACGATGAAACTTTCTTCCAGGGAGAGCTTCAAACAGTGATCCTATGTGTCACCAAGGGAAGGATCCCCCACTGATGGTTTCTCTCACATCCTTCACTCAGATGACTAATGAACAAAAATAGGGAGCTCTTCACTGTAGTGTTGATGATGGGGGGTGAGATTGGGTTTTGGCTGCCATCAAATGACTAGTATATCTCACTGCACCAGCCTCTGATTCTGGCTCAACTGTGTGTGACCTTCAACAAACTCTTTACCTCCTCTGAGCCTCATTTCCTAATCATTGAGACGGAGGTTGTTCATCCAGCATGCCCTGCTAACCTCCTGTTACAAAAGATTCAATGTTGGGCCTGGAGACAGGACATGAGTGGTAATATCTCCCCACCTACTTCACAGGCTGCAGTGAGGATTACAATAAACCCCTGTTTGGACTAACCTGCTATTCAAATGCAGGATATCATTACTTCAGTTGCTGAAGTTATTAGGTCCTGGGGGACCAGGAAGTTTTCAGTGTGGTTTACTCATTGAAAATGGGGAGGCTAGTGGACGGCCTGGTGGCGCAGCAGTCAAGTTCGCACATTCTACTTCTCGGCGGCCCGGAGTTCACTGGTTCGGATCCCGGGTGCGGACGTGGCACCGCTTGGCAAAAACCCATGCTGTGGTAGGTGTCCCACGTATAAAGTAGAGGAAGATGGGCATGGATGTTAGCTCAGGGCCAGTCTTCCTCAGCAAAAAGAGGAGGATTGTCAGTAGTTAGCTCAGGGCTAATCTTCCTCAAAAAAAAAAGAAAAAGAAAATGGGAAGACTAATGAGAACATCAGCAGCCCACTCTCTCCTAAGTCACAAAACCAGAGCTTGGCTAAAATTGTCCCTGTCCTGAAATCACCTCTGGGCACTGATTGTCAGGTCTCATGCATTTAATGCAGCCTTGTTCTGTTACAGATGTCTTTAGGATAAGTGTCAAGCTCCATGCATTTAATGCGGCCTTGCTGTCTTGCAGATGTCTTTAGGATGGGTGTCAGGCTCCATGCATTTAATGCAGCCTTGTTCTGTTACAGATGTCTTTAGGATGGGTGTCAGGCTCCAAGCATTTAATGTGGCCTTGCTATCTTGCAGATGTCTCATGCAGCCACCAGTGCCTTTTGCCGTTCTATTAAGCTGCAGTGTGAGCTCTATCCCTCAAGAGAAGTGGCCATCTGCTTGGACCCTTACTGTGGACTTGGGTTTGTCCTATGGTGCCTCTGCAGGTGAGTTTCCTCCTGAATATCTTTAAAATAACAAGTAAATCATACACCCTCTTTCTAGAACACCATGGAGGGCCACCTCTGGAGGAGGCCCAGCCACAGCAGAATCGCACAATGACCTCAGCCTGGCTCTCGAGGTGAAGCAGGTACACCTGCAGTGGTATTCCGTGTTCTTTACAGCATCTGAAAAAATTAGTGTCCCTGAAGTTTGCTGAAACCAACAGAGAAGATGAGAGGTCTGCTGGAGGACTCCCGGGGCTTAGGCTTGGTTCTTTTGCCTTTCAGTCCTGGCATTTGTCTCTGGGCTGGAATATGTGTTAAATCAGTGGGCGTTACAGGTTCTCTCCTCCTTCAGGCTTCTCCCTGATTTAGGTGGGGAGGCACTTCAGCTGAGGGGAGGTCAGGACCAAGCTCCATGAGGGTCCCCCTCCTGCCCCCCATGGTCCACTGCCCACAGTCAGCAGCCCCGTGCCCAGCTCATAGCAGATGTTAGCAAGTATTTATGGAATGAATGAGGGAGGAACACATGGATATTTATTGGCGTTTTTTTCTGATTATATGTATATGTTCGTTGTAGAAAATTTAGAAAATACAAAATAATATAAAGAAGAAAATAAAACCATCAATAATCGTACCACCTAGTAATACCAATAAATGTTCACTATTAGCATTTTGGCATGTAGTCTTGCAGAGTTAATTTTCTAATGTAGCATATTATTTTTTATTATTAACATGTTTAAACATATGTTAGTGTATAAAGAATGCTGTAATAAACACCACTGCCCTCTTTCTAGCTTCACGTGGATCAACAGTTTGCTGATTTTGTTTCATCTATCCTTACAATTTTTTTCTGTCCCTTTTTCAAATAGGACATTTTAAAGCAAACATCAAACATATATAATTTCACCCATAAACCCTTATGTCCACATACAGTTTGTAAATGTACATTAATATATTTATAAAACTGAGATGCTACAGTATGAAATTGGTTATTTTTTTCTTAATAGTCTATAGTAGACTTTCTCATGTCTTCAAACACTCTTCTAAAACAATTATTTAATAGTACTAAATTGGATTAAAATCTAATTCTGTATTTTTGAACAACACTGACATTCCAATTAAGACAATTAAACTTCTTGAGAAAGCAAATAGAATTGAACAATTGAAATATTTTAATGATTTTTGCCTCAATCCAAAGTGCAATAGCATTATGGGTAGTTTTTTTGCTTGGGGAGTAGTTCAGAGTGTACTATTCCAAGAGTAGGGCCAAAGTGACCTTAGACATATTTAGCCAACTGAGAAGGAAGCCACTTCTGAGCTACTGACTTTATAGGACAGTTGTCTGTATGTTGCTTGCAAAGGTACCGGTGATGCTGAGGCCAGTAAGTGGAGTACTTCGTGGTTCTGCAGGCTCACCGAGCCTGACCCCACAAAATCAGCAGAGAAGGTGCTTGGTGAAGGGAAAGTAAGTTCTTAATGTGCATCACTACTAGCCATGGGGACTCTTTAAAGGGAGTGTGCAGAGAGGGTTACAGCAAACCTTTACTTAGTGAACGTCTGTCCTACAAATTCATTCAGAAGTCAGGAGATCGCAGTGTTGTTGATTACAACACTACAAATAAACATATAAGATAATACAAATAAATACATAAATACGAAAACCTCTTTGTTCTGAAAGCCTCTATAGAAACAGATCCCAATGGACTTCTTAAGAAAAAAGAAAAACTGGACCTGGGAGCAGCCACCCCAGCATCCATAAATACTGTGAATACTATTTTCCTTTCAAATGAGCTAGGGCTTCTTCAAGAAATGGACAGTTTCAGGGCTGGACAGGAAATGTCCAAGATGACCCTGGAATATCTTTGTTATGCAGGAAAGCAAGGAAGTGCTCAAAGAATGATGGGGACATGTCAAAAGAACAGAAGAGCCAGCTTAAAGGGACTCTCACTGGCCAAATCAGGGATAATTCAAGTGTCAAAATATATAAAGACCACAACAGATTATAACTCTTTGAATGAAAAACAGGAAATTATCTGACTATTCAGATATAAATAGAAGAACACATTGAAAGCCTGGTGAGGAACAGGGATTTACATGATAGCCATCCACAAAACAGTTGTTAATATAAAGGGGAGAAGAGAACCTTCATGATGGCAAAGCCTAAATCAAGATCAAAGTGAACCTCATAGACCTGAAACCATAAGCCTTCTGGAAGAAAACGTAGGCAGTACACTCTTTGACATCAGTATTAAAAGGATCTTTTCGGACACCATGCCTTCTCAGAGAAGGGAAACAATAGAAAGAATAAACAAATGGAACTTCATCAGATTAAAGAGCTTCTTCAAGGCAAATGAAAACAGGATTGAAACAAAAAAACAACCCACTAACTGGGAAAAAATATTTGCAAGTCATATATCTGACAAAGGCTTAATATCCATAATATATAAAGAGCTCTCGCATCTCAACCACAAAACATCAAACAACCCAATCAAAAAATGGGCTGGAGACATGAACAGACATTTCTCCAAAGAAGATATACTGATGGCCAATAGGCACATGAAAAGATGCTCATCATCGCTGATCATCAGGGAAATGCAAATCAAAACTACACTAAGATATCACCTTACACCCGTTAGAATGACAAAAATATCTAAAACTAATAGTAACAAATGTTGGAGAGGTTGCGGAGAAAAAGGAACCCTCATACACTGCTGGTGGGAATGCAAACTGGTGCAGCCACTATGGAAAACAGTATGGAGATTCCTCAAAAAACTAAAAATAGAACTACCATACGATCCAGCCATCCCACTACTGGGTATTTATCCAAAGAGCTTGAAGTCAGCAATCCCAAAAGTCCTATGCACCCCAATGTTTATTGCAGCACTGTTTACAATAGCCAAGACGTGGAAGCAACCTAAGTGTCCATCAACAGACGAATGGGTAAAGAAGATGTGGTACATATATACAATGGAATACTACTCAGCTGCAAAACAGAACAAAATCATTCCATTTGCAACAACATGGATGGACCTTGAGAGAATTATGTTAAGTGAAATAAGCCAGCGAGAGAAGGACAATCTGTGTATGACTCCACTCATATGAGGAATTTAAAATTATGGACTAAGAACAGTTTAGTGGATACCAGGGGAAAGGTGGGGTGGGGGGTGGGCACAAAGGGTGAAGTGGTGCACCTACAACATGACTGACAAACATTAATGTACAACTGAAATTTCACAAGATTGTAACCTATCAATAACTCAATTAAAAAAAAAAGATCAAAGTGAACCTCATGGACGATGGGACACAGGGCACTTGTGCATCACTCAGAGGGCTGCAGTGAGGAAAACAGCAGCACGTCTGGAAAATTCCTGCCAAAGATGCTTCACCTGAATCTAATCGTGGGAACATAACGTGACAGCGTAATTACACACAATGTGTAATCTTCACAAACGCCAGGGTCATGGAGCCAAAGAAACACTGAGGAACCAGCTGGACGGGGCTGACAGCTTAAACGCAGGGTGCGACACTGATCTGGATCCTTTCACTATAGAAGATATCCTTACGACAACTGGGAAACTTGAATAGGGTCTGAGGCTCAGATGGGAGAAATGTATCAACTCATTTCCTGATTTTGATGTCTTACTTAGCTTATGGAGGAAATATACTTGTTCGTTGGAAATACCCCCTAAAGTATTTGGAGTTGATGGGGCATCAGGTCAGTGACTCACCATCAAATGATTTGGGGGAAGAAGCTATTTTTACTGTACTTGTAACGTTCTGTAACTTTGTGTTTATTTCAAAGTTAGAAAATATTCAAGGGCCCTGGTGGCCTAGTGATTAAATTTGGTGCACTCCATTTCAGCAGCCTGGGTTCAGTTCCTGGGTGTGGACCTACACCACTCATCTGCCAGTGGCTGTGTTGTGGTAGCAGCTCACATGCAATAAGAGGAAGATTGGCAGTGGATGTTAGCTCAGGGCGAATCATCCTCAGCAAAAAAAAAATGTTTAATACAAATAGTTTTTTTCTATATCTTCATCCTAAAGTTCCCTTCAATCATAAAATAGAAGACTGAGAATCATTAATGTAATAGAATTGTTCATCTGGGAATCATTAATAGAATTGTTTCAAAATATTTTCTAAGATCATACATGTTTTAAAAAACCTATCAGATAGTTCATATTCATGGATTAGAAGATTCGATATTGTTAAGATGGAAATTCTCCACAAATTGGTATATAAGTTCAATATAATCCCTGTCAAAATCACTATAGGTTTTTTTTGCAGAAATTAACAAGATAATCCTAAAATATATATATAAAGGACCCACAATATCCAAAACAGTTTCGGAATAGAATGACAAAATTGGAGAACTCAGACTTCCTGCTCTCGAGAATTACAATAGTAACCAAGACAGTGCGGTCCTGGCAAAGAGATAAACATATATATAAAACAACCAATGAAACAGAATTGAGAATCCAGAAATAAACCCTTATACTTATGATCATTTGATTTTTCAACAAAGGAACCAAAGCAATTCAACAGGGAAAGGATAGTCTTTTTCAACAAATGACACTGGGAAATTTGGACATCCATGCAAAAGATTAATTTAAATCTTTACTTTACATCATATACATAAATTAACTTGAAGTGGATCATAGACCTTAATGCAAGAGCTAAAACTATAAAACTTCTAGAAGAAAACATAGGAGTAAATCTTCATAACCTTGGGTTAGACAAAGACTTCTTAGATATTACACCAAAGGTTCAGTACATAAAAAAAATTGATAAATTGGACTTCAACAAAACTAAAAGCTTTTGAACATTAAGAAGGCACCATTAAGAAAGTAAAAAGACCAGCCAGCCACAGATTGGGAAAAAATATTTGCAAATCATATATTGATAAAGTTGATTCCAACCAGATATAATACAAATTCTTAAAACTCAGTAAGGAGGGGCCGGTGTGGTGGCACAGCAGTTGAGTTCACACATTCCACTTCAGCAGCCCAGGGTTCGCCGGTTCAGATCCCGGGTGCAGACCTACACACTGCTTGTCAAGCCATGCTGTGGCAGGCAACCCACATATAAAGTAGAGGAAGATAGGCATGGATATTAGCTCAGGGCCAATCTTCCTCAGCAAAAAGAGGAGGATTGGCAGCAGATGTTAGCTCAGGGCTAATCTTCCTCAAAGAAAACCCCAAAAACCAAAAAACAAACGAACGAAAAAAACTCAATAAGAAGACAAGCAACACAATTTAAAAATGGGCAACAGATTTGAGCAGATGTTTCACCAAAGATGTACAAGTGACCGGTAAGCACATGAAAAGATGTTCAACATTCATTAGGGAAATGCAAATTAAAACTATAGTGAGATACCACTTTACACCCACTAGGACAGTTATAACCAAAATGACAGAAAATGACAAAGTTGGAAAACTCATATTTTCTGATTTCAAAACTCACTATAAAGCAAGAATAACCAAGAATGTACAGAAACTGGAGTTCTCATACACTGTTGACTGGAAGGTAAAATGGTGAAACCACAGTTTGGCAAGTTCTTAAAAATTAAACAAAAATTTACCCTATGACCCAGCAATTCCATGCCTAGGCATCTATCCAAAAGAAAGGAAAACATGTGTCCATGCAAAGACTTGATGCTTGAAATGTTCACAGCAGCCTTCGTCAAAAAAAGAATAAACAATCCGAATGTCTGCCAACTGGTGAATGGGTAGACACTTGTCATATCCATTCAATGAACTACTGGACAACATGGGGAAGCTTCAGAAACTTGTGTTGAGTGAAGGAAACCAAACTCAAAAGATCACATATTATATGATTGTATCACATGATGCCATTTATATGAAATGTTTGGAAAAGGCAAGTCTATAGAGATAGAAAGTAGGATTGAAAACAGGATTGACTTCAAATGGACATGAGGCATGCCTTTAGGGTGATAGAAGTGTTCTAGAACTGCATTGTGATGATGATTGTACAACTCTACAAATTTACTAAAATTCATTTAATTGTAGTATGCAAATTATAGTTAAAACTATTTTTTAAAAGAGAAAAAAGCCTGTCATTGGAATAGCTGAAGTGTATAGTCTGTAGCTGGGCTGTAGACACTAGACTGCCAGTGAAGGAGGCTCACCCATGCCACCCCGCAGCGCCATGTGTAGCATGATGACCGCACAGCTGCCCTGCTCAGATGCCCAGGTTGTGATAGTTTTCAATTGTTTGAATGTTTGTCAGGTTAATAGTCTGAAATTATTGAATTACAAATGTACAAATTTGTTTTCCTCTCTCCTGGTCAGTAACGTTATTTTTTTTTTTTTACGTATTTATTTTTCAGAGTAGTTTTATGTTCACAGCAAATTGAGCAGAAGGTACAGAGCTTTCCCATACATGCCCTGCCCCAACACATGCACAGTCTCCCCTGTTATCGACATCTCCCACCAGATGGGACATTTGTTACAATGTAGGAAGCCAGGTTGACACCTCATCATCACCCAGAGTCTGTAGTTTACATCAGGGTTCATTCTTGGTTTTGTAGACAATCTAGACACAGACCTTACACCCTTCAAAAAAAATAACTCAGGATGGATCATAGACCTAAAGGTAAACTATAGAACTCTCAGAAGGTAACACAGGAGAAAACCCAGATCACTTTTGGCCGTGACTTTTTAGATATGACACCAAAGGCACAATCCATGAAAGAAAGAAGTGATAAACTGGACTTCATTAAAAGTTTCTGTTCTGCAAAGGATACTGTGAAGAGAATGAAAAGACAGGCCACAGACTGGGAAAGAATATTCCCAAAATGTCCTTTTTAATCAGTTTGTTCTTTTTGAAGTTATGATCTAAGCTAGAATTCTAAGAAAAAAGTCTTCAGTATGAGTAACCTGCTGTTAAGTAGGTTTGTTTTGTCCATGGAAGTATTTACAGCCAGTGCCAAGAAACCAACGTTAGTTAATAAATGGAACAGTTAAGCAGCATTTGTTGGACCAAGCAAGGAAATGGCAAGTAGGAAATTCATGAGTCAGATTTTCTGTTTGTCCTCTGTTATCAGAATTTCTTCGTTTTTTCCTTAATGTTGACTTTCAACCTATTCATGGGAGTGAGGAGAGAGGTGAAAGGTATTTAATGTTCACAAGTGTGCTTGCAATTCTCCAGCCTTGAATTCCACACTGTGGACCCCAGCCCTTGCATGTGCAAATAATCATTTATGCTGACTTATATCTTGGAAGGCTAATGGTAAGGTTACTCGTATTTAATTTTCTTCATTTTGAATCTCCTTGTGATAGCATTTACACAGTAAAATGCTGGGAACAATATGGAAATGATAGATTGTCCTAATTATGAGGAAAATCATCTTAAGCTTTTATATGCATTTGATTCCCTGAGACATGAGGCTTCAGTGTCATTAAACATGTTTGGTACCTGGCCCTGACAATGTGGAAGTCATCGGTGTGAAAGAGTAGTGTGTAAATTTAAGCTGCAGTAAAAATCATACAGGAAAATCTAATTAAGGTGGTATTAACCCTGATTCATGAATGGGCTGAATAACAGTTGGTATTAACAGAAAACTGTGCCCCATCACTTCTCAAAGCGGTAAGACGTGAGTTTCCCAGTGGATAATTATGATTTCTAAGATGTGTAATGTGCAGGCTTGTTAGCTCTTAGGCTGTTACCTGGTGTATGATCCCATTTTGGGCCCTGAGATTGTTAAATATCCATTCAATAGAGGTAAATTTTCCATTATTTTTATTTCTTCCTGCTTAATGCTGCCTTGAAGCTTCTAGTTGGAGTTGACACAGCCACAAAGAAAGGCTGTAATTCAGAGTCACACCAGACATAGTGTGTAGGCTGATTGTGGAGCCCGGTGTTGCAAGTGACAAAGTAAGACTGGAAGACGGTGCTGGCGGCAGCAGAGCAGAACTACATCAGCTCCAGCCATGTCAGTCCGTGTGGGAACGCCCTCTGCTGTGTGAGCACTCCCAGAGGCTGCCGTCGTCTGGGAAAAGGGTCTCCACAGGAGAGAGGAGAGTGTTGTGTCTCCAGCTCTTACAGCCCTGGAGAAAGGTCTGCAGGTCTTTACAACTGGCCCGCGGCCCTCTGCACGTATGAGGGCCGGCCCCTAGACGCATCGCTGGAGCTAAGGAGGAGTCTGGCTATTTTCAGGCCCCCAGGGTATTGCTCTCAGAAGGTTATTTTGAGAGTAATGTGGTCTGCCTCAAAATGTGGTCTGCGTAAGCCAGACAGAAATGCTGACCTTAAAGAACCTCAGTTCTGCATGCAGGAACTTCTGGGTGGAAGTTTGTTTTCACAAACTGCAAGGGCAAGGCTAAGTTTGTGTAGAAATGCTGTTTGACAGTCTGTTACCTGCAGTAAGTAGTAGTTTGAGCAGGTGTCAGTATTTTGTAATGCAGATATATTTGTTGTAATGTTATTTGATCTCTTGAATAAGCTTAATATAAAGTGATCCTTAATGATCTAAATGAATTTCTGAAGACAAATCTTAGAAAAAAATTGACAGAATTTCGAGTGTTCTAGTTATTGGAATGTGATCTTACTGATTTTGATATGTCAGCTGTAAAAATAACTTCTTATACTTTTCCATAGGGCTCTGTTGGAATGTGCAGTTTTGTGAAATTATGTGCATAATGAAATTTTCATATCAGCAAAATTTCAGAGGAAATATGAAAGTTTTAGGAGCAATAATCCTTTCTTGTGGTCACTGAAAGCAGTGAGTCCATCCTCAGAGCCCTTTAAAGTTCCTCTAAGGTCAACTTGGA
This sequence comes from Equus asinus, assembly GCF_041296235.1. Taxonomy (NCBI): domain Eukaryota; kingdom Metazoa; phylum Chordata; class Mammalia; order Perissodactyla; family Equidae; genus Equus; species Equus asinus. The sequence goes on from NC_091818.1 coordinate 45,973,287, forward strand.
ACCAATTCTTATTTCATTTTACTCTTTAAATACAGGGTGCCCTATTCATTATCAGACTTCTTACTCAGAAGGATTGTTTAAATAAAATCCAAAAATTCTCATTAATAAGCTCCCCACTGATAAATGTGGTTGCCACTTGATTATCAAACATCCTTTCTAAAATAACACTTAAATTTTATCCCGGCACATTAGTTGTTGATTGTCTGATGTTTTGATCTGTTATACTCTGTTAGCAGAACCTAAAGTAATCACCAACTTCTAGCATTTTGTTATCCTGATAGGAAATGTATGACTGGATGTTTCAAGGTTAAGAATTTTGTGTTAGTGTGTTTGTATGTGTATTATATTCTATAGAAATGAATAAGAATGTCATAAAAGTGATAAGACAGAAAACACCCATAACCCCGACCCTAGCCCAGCCTGTGCCTGTAGTTTGGTGTGTTTCTCCCCATGCATCTGCTTTTCTTCAAAGCTGTAGTCACAGTTTGTATGTGATTCCATATCTTGCTTTCTTCTAATATTAAAACCAGAAATTGTTTTTTTAAAGGCATGCTTTTTGGTGAGGAAGATTGGCCCTGAGCTAACATCTGTTGCCAGTCTTCCTTTCTTTCCCCCCCCCCAAAGCCCAAGTACATAGTTGTATATTTTAGTTGTAAGTCGTTCTAGTTCTTCTATGTGGGATGCCAGCACAGCATTGCTTAATGAGCAGTGTGTAGGTCCACACCCAGAATCCAAACCAGCAAACCCCGGGCCGCTGAAGCAGCGTGTGCGAACTTAACCACTCAGCCACAGGGCTGGCCCCCGGAGGTTTTTTAAACATGTATCTTGGATGTAAGTTTTGTGGAATCTGTCTTTAGAACCCAAGTTAGAACACATCTGCCAATAAATCCCTTTCATTAGTCTGAAAAGATAGTGTGTCAGTGTGTTCTTCACAAACTGTTGCAAATTGGGAGTGGGTGATCCCTGGAAAGCAAATGGTTTTCATTTTAAAAACAAGAAAGGGTCCTCTGAGAGCTGTTCGTGAGCTGGAGTCAGCAGTAGGAGGCATTTGATGGGGGTCACACCTGTGAAAGGTGTAAGGGCTGGAAGCAGATCAGGCAGGGAGAGCCTCAGCCCAGTGTGGAAGCTTGCAGCCAGCAAGCAAAGGTTGCAGGCCACGGTCAGGGAAGTCTCACTCGTGTGCCTGAAGCCCTGACAGCAGGCTGGCAGCCCCTGGAACACTCACATCACATCACCGGGTTCCTTCCTGAAAGGACATCTAAGGGGCACACCCAGCCCACAGCAAGGGGCAAAGGCATTTTCCTGAAGCAAAGCAGGCTCTTTAAATGGTGTTTATTCTGGTGCCTCCAAAGAGCATGTCAGTTTTGTGTGTGTGATTGACGTTGTGTAAGCACCTTTTTTTTAAAAGTTCACTGTGATTTCACTGGCTCAGCCAGCGTCCCCGGGAGTGGTGCAGGGACCTCAGAGGGCCTTCCACTCGGGTGTGGTTTCTCTCCAAACATTGAGTTTCATCTTGGGGTTTATTCCCCCTTGAAGAAGCGCACTCATTTAGAAGGGAAACTTGGTTTCAATGGGACTTTGTTACTCTCTAAAGTAACAGTGGCATTTGAGTGTGCTATGAGATGCTTGCATAAATACTGACTGGCATAGAATCGTTAAAATAAAATGGTAATGTTTACTTTTACTTATTTTTGATATTCCTTCAAAAGAGATCAGAATAATTCACATTCCTGGTTTATACAATAACTTTAAGTAATAAAGCAAAAGAAAAACCAATGCAGCACTGCAAGGTCATATATAACAACATTGTGTCTGTTTGTGTGCACATGCAGTTCTAATGGTGAATTATTAACTACTGAGTGACTTTCACACTTTTTGAATTTTGTTTTTCAACAAACAGGGGCCTTAAGATTCTTCAGTCAGTAATGTAATAAAAGCCAATTGCATAAAAAATGGCCAAGGACTCAATTAGACATTATTCCAAAGAAAACATATAAATGGCCAATAAGCACATGAGAAGATGCTCAATGTCCTTAGTCAGTAGGGAAGTGCAAATCAAAAGCACAGTGAGATACAACTTCACATCCACTAGGATGGCTATAATCCAAAAAAAAGAAAAAAAGGATATGACAAATATTAGGGAGTATATGGAGAAACTGGGATCCTCATATTGCCAGCAGGAATGTAAATGGTGCAGCTGCTTTGAGAAACAGTTTGGCAGTTCCTCAAAAGATTTACAGAATTACTGTATGATCTAACAATTGGGTATATACCCAAAAGAATTGAAAACAGGGACTCAAATAGATTTTTTTTTTTTTTTGAGGAAGATTAACCCTGAGCTGACATGCGTGCCCATCTTCCTCTATTTTATATGTGGGACACCTGCCACAGCATGGCTTGACAAGTGGCGCCTGGGTCTGCTGCACCCAGGAACTGAACTGGTGAACCCTGTGCCACCGAAGCAGAACACGCAAACTTAACCACTGCGCCACCAGGCCAGCCCCATCAAATAGATATTTATCCTTTCATGTTCATAGAAGCATTATTCACAATAACCAGAAGGTGGAAACTACCCAAACATCTATCAAAATGTGGTATATGTACAATGGAATATTATTCAGTCTTAAAAAGGAAATAATTCTAACACATACTACAACATGGGTGAACCTTGAAGACATTATGCTAAGAGAAATAAGCCAGACAGAAAATGACAAATATTGTGTGATTCCACGTACGTGAAATATCTAGAATAGGCAAATTCAGAGACAGAAAGTAGGTAAGAGGCTACCAGGAGCTGTGGTGGGGAAGATGGAGACTTATTTTTTAATGCATACTGAGCTTCTGTTTGGGATGATGGAAAGTTTTGGAAATTGATGATGGTGATGGTTGTGCAATAGTGTGAATGTCGTTAATGCCATAAAGTGTACATTTAAAAATGGTAAATCTTATGTATATTTTGCCACAATAAAATTTTAAAATTTAAGACCAAAAACAGCCATTTGTACAGCAGGATGATAACTTGAGGACTGATACCCCTCTTTAGTGCTTAATCTGGTGGTTCTCAAATGATTAAACCCTTTGAAAAGATCACAGAAAAGGTCAACATGTACTGTCTCTCCTTCTGACAAAAATAAATGACTTTAGAGGAATAAATAAAATTGGAGACTTGCCCAAAACACCTTTGTCACATTCTCTGAAGAAGTTTTCCTTCTAAGGGCCCTGTTTAAAGGAGATTTTGTGAGCCAACTTAATTTCCTTGCATTTTTTAACCAATTGGATTCTCTTGTAAATAAAAATTTTGAAAATTTTAAAATGAGATTGGCCGCATTAAAGAAGAATTGGCTTTGGTATCGTAACATAGCAGTTTAGAGGCTTATGTGCTATTTCATCTATGAGATTTTTTTCTAGCTAGAAAATGTCTTTTACTTAAATCTTAGAAGGTCATTTAACTAGGATCTTTTATTGTAATGCGTGACATCTATTGTTGATTTATAGTAATAAACAAAAAAAAATTAGAACTATTAAAAATGTGGTTTTGGCAAATGCTTCATTATTTTAAAACCACACTTGCCCTTTCAATTGATGATGAATCAAAATATTTAACCTACCATTTTTCTCTTATCTCTAAATATCCCCTCAATTGTAAAGGTAGAATTATAGAATGATTGTGTTCTCCTTAGTTTTCTTATTTGGTGATTTGTTTGCATTATTTTGAAGTAAAATTCCAAATTTTAAAAAATCGAATGACAAACTTTCTCTAATTGTTTTAATTTTCTTTCATTTACTCCAGACATCAGTTTTCTAAACCAGGGGTAGCCACGCTTTTTCTCAAATGGCAATTTACTAAATACTTTAGCCCCTACAGTCTCTGTTGCAAAAACTCAGTTCTGCCTATTGATGCAAAAGCCACCGTAGGTGGTATTTAAAGGAACGAGTGGCCATGTCCCAGTAAAACGTTATCTACAAAAAAAGGCAGCATCTGGAGTTTGCTAACTCCTGTGCTAAACTTCCAGACATTTTACAAATGTTTACCATGAAAGAGAATCCAGTTTGTTAATGTAGCTCCTTTGAGAGAAAAAGCGTCACAGCTTTTAGATGTTTCAAATGAGTGTTCAAAGTAGTAATAACTGGGGGGCCGGCCCTGTGGCCGAGTGGTTAAGTTCACGTGCTCCACTGCGGCAGCCCAGGGTTTCGCCAGTTAGGATCCTGGTCACGGATATGGCACCACACATCAAGCCATGCTGAGGCGGCATCCCACATGCCACAACTAGAAGGACCCACAACTATGTACTGGGGGGGGAGCTTTGGGGAGAAAAAGGAAAAATAAAATGTTTTTTAAAAAATGGTAATAACTGAATCATAATTCCTATAGCTCTTTTGTGCTTTTCAGAATGTTTTCATAAACATGCTTTCATTTCATATTCACAGACACCTCATAGTAGAGTTGGGATGACCATCCGCCTCTTGCAAATGGGCGGGGTGGTCCCTGCCTCTCCACCCTTACTGAGCCCCCTTTCTCTCTGCAGTGTGTACTCTGGGCACCAGTCCATTCTCATCCCACCTTCAGAGTTGGAAACCAATCCTGCCTTGTGGCTTCTTGCCGTGAGTCAGTACAAAGTCCGGGATACATTTTGCTCCTATTCGGTGATGGAACTTTGTACCAAGGGGCTGGGCTCGCAGACAGAATCCCTCAAGGTAAGCAGCCCCCTCCCCCAGCCTCACCGTGCCTTGGGACACACTTTACAGTCTCCCAGGAAAGCACCGTAGCACATGTCCGAGGGCATGGAAGGGGCTTGGTGAAGTTAAAATAATCCTTCACAAAAGCCGAGATATAATTTGCGGTCGCCTGAAGCTTACAGAATTGTTTTCATGTGAAAACTTCTTTTTATAACATGAATATTTTCCCACTGCCAAAAGAGTTGTAGATCAGAGAGTTTGTTACTGATGTCTTTAATTCCATTAGGTCTACTTAATGGGTCTTAAGTTGCTTTTTTATTTCTTGGTGAATTCAATTCTTCAGTGAAGTTAATTTTATTCTAATGGTGGTATTCAAGTCATAGGTTTGAATTTAGCCACTCATTTTGGTTTTCCCTGAACACCACTGTTTTGTAGGTCTGGATCCTAACCAAAATTCGTTTTTACAACTAAGCAAACAGTGGGGTTTTTCAGTATAATTACTCTTATGTGACAATAATAGAATTTCCCTACATTTACCAAGGACATTTTGATAGACATATTTTCATGGTAAGTTAAGTAATCCTTATCCAAGTAACTAGGAGGGAATGACCACACAACCTGTTTTGATTTATGTTTCAACCACTGTTCAGTTTGTATTCCCAGATATGTGTATGTCTTTGTATGTAGAGATTATGTTTGTGTGTGTATGCACACACAAATTATCTGTACACATTCAAATAGTAAAGAATACATTTATCTCTCTAAATTTTGTTTTCCTATTGAGACCTAATGTATTAAGCTTAAACCAGAAAACAACATGCAAGATAACTTTGATATTAAGCTACATAAATAAATGTATAGTTACTTGAAATTATGTACTTATACAGGAAAATAAACTCATAAAACATAATTGTTACTCATGTCCATCTATATTACATTATAAAATGATTGAGTACATTTCACAAACTTTCCCTGTAGGTGCATATATAAATAACCAAATGAAATAACAACATAATTGAGTGATTTTTAAGCACTTTACGTATGATTCATTTAACCTTTACAACAGCTCTCTGAAATAGAAACCATTATTGTCTCCATTTCAAAGGTGGGGAAACAAAGAGAAATTAAGCACCCTTTCCAAGTTCTTATATTTAATAAACTTTAGAGCAAGTTTTGAATCTCTGGCTCTAGGTTCACCATCTCAAACCTCAGGCTGCATTGCTTCTCAAAATATACACGTGTAAATAGATCCTTTGTGTTACCCAGGTTTCAATTTTTCCTGTGTAACTGTACGTGCATAAAATCAAATCTGTGTACTAAATTTCAGTGTCAGAGTTGTCTTGAATTGTGTGTCCCTCCTCAGTTTAGGAGTCCTTCCAGCTATCCAAGTGCCAAGACCACCTTGCAGGATGCTTGAAGGACTAAATGGTTCTGCTTGTGGTGATGGTCCTCTCAGGGCTCTCTTTTCCACTGGACATGCCACCTCTCGTCACCTGCCTCATGTCTAAATGCAACTGCTACCACTCTTTGCCTCCCTCAGCTCAGCCCAGGAAGCCCCGCTCTTACCACACAGTGTTGTGCTTAACTCTCTTGAATTCCTCCTCCTCTGTTTTGCTCAGTTGACGGAATTTGGTGCAGAATTGAGATGTGCTTGATCATGTGTAGACCCTAGAAACTGAGATGCACTTGATCATGAGGATTTCTCTGTGACCTTTTGAGGAGAACTGTCTTTAAGAAGTTGTCCAAACATTTTAGTTTTCCATTCCTGTATTAAAAATAGGTTTTCTCATTTCTCTCCACGTGTGTCCTGTGTTCTGTGTTCATAGGCGTGTGTACAAATGCTTCCTTTCTTCCCCAAACCCTTTCCTTTAAATTTTTTTTTTTTCCAGGACCTTGCTTCTGCCCCATCTTTCCCCTCGTCATGCTTCTTGCCGTTACTTCTTGCTATTAAGATATGTTTGTAATGGCATTGATAATCTGATATCTGTGTGTTTTTGTTTTGTTTGTTTACACAGACATCCTAAAACAGTTTAATTGATGGTGTGGACACAGAAAGCCCTTGAAATGATATCTGTGTGGAGTTTCTGTTGTTTTATGGGGTCTGCTTAAAGGGCCTGCAGGTCACACACCTAAGCACTTGGAAGGCTGACTTCTCACCGCTCTGGTTATTTCTAGGCACGAGGACTGGACTTGTCTCGTGTGCGGACGTGTGTGGTTGTGGCAGAAGAACGGCCTCGAATAGCACTCACCCAGTCCTTCTCAAAACTGTTTAAAGACCTGGGCCTCCATCCTCGGGCCGTTAGCACCTCGTTTGGCTGTAGAGTGAACCTGGCAATTTGCTTGCAGGTAAGTTTTGCTGATGTCAGTAAGAGCTTGAGTCAGGCACTCAGCATAGACTGCTCGACATGGGTTCCTGGCTGATGCTTAGCTACATTCAGAAGACACCTTTTCATCAAATGCATGAGATTGGTGCACACTTGTTTCTTTTTCCTTTTTTTTTTTTTTTTGTCCTGCATTTGTCGGTAACCATTATTCATAAATAGCTTTCATGGTGCTTATTCTATCTTGGAACATTTTAACTTTTGTAGCATGAATAGCAGTTTGCCCAGACCCCTGAAGTTGGGCTTTTTAAAGATTGGATACTAGACAAATGTTTCATTGTGGCAGGAAATCCTGTCTCTTGAAGTACTTGGTCTCCCATGTGTAGGCAGAAATTTTTGTAGGCATAATTTCAGGACATGAAGGAGGTCTGGGAATTTGCTGTGGTGATGGTAATGTAGAAATAACAGTTACAATTATGTGCTGCATTTCTATGGCATAGGTGTAAGCGAGGCCACCTTCATAAGACATCCTTGCACTAACCATGGCTTGAAAACCCTTGTTTTCTTTCTTTCTCTTCATAAGCCCACTTCTGGCCACCTTCACTATTCCTTTCCTTTTCTAACTCTTACCATGAGGTGCATGTCCATGGAGATCACTCTGCCAGGTTGGGATGGCCAGGAAGGACAGGAAAGCCATGTAGGCATGCTCTCCCCCAGTGCAGCCTCATACAGCCTCACCTGGACGAGCCGGTCCGGGCACAGCTGCAGACTTTGTTCCTCGAATGTATTAAAAGGATGAAAACTTCACTCACAACAGTTGCTGGAACGGAGGACGGTTGACACAAGCACCTCCTGATTTCCCCTCCCTGCCCTGCTGTCTTCCGCTTACGGCCCCAGAGGTGGTTGTTTGCAGTTACCCTCTGGGTGACCTCTGAGAGCCCTCAGTCTGCCTGCTCTTTGCCGGGACTCCAGGTTTTTGGACTTGGCCATGGACTTGGGCTGAGGAAGGACGCTTCCCATGTGACCAGTCCGATGAGATCACTTCAGAAAAGTTAGGTACAGAAAGCTTCTTGTGATTTTCCATTGGGGTTCCTTGCCTCTATCCTCCCTCTCTTTGAATTAGCTCCATTTTTTCAAAAATTACCAGCTACCAAATTCCTCTCAAGAGTCAGTTATACCTTGTTCTGTGATTGAAGTTAATTCCCTACTCTAAGAGGTAATCTAAAGAATTGGATTTATCTTGCCAAACTAGTTCTTTAAATATTGAAATTTTCTTTCTCTATTCACTTTTATCTGCTCTGTTTAAATGTTTCCAGCTGCCTATTCCATGAGGAGGAATAGGAAATGCAGAAATCTACTTCTTAAATAAGTTCAACCATAGGATGATCTAACACTTCCCTTCTGCACAGGTGGTGGGGAACAAATCAGGAATTCATGAGACAGGTGCTTGGCCACAAGGGTATTTCTTCTTCTTCTTTGTTTCTCTCTCAAAATGTTGATGGATGAAGGGAGAAGAGCATAGCATAGATGCCACAACAGCATAATAACGCTTACTGCTTGTTCACATTCAACATGTTGCTGAGGGAGGTGTTGATACCGTGTTTGTGGGGAACAAACCACGAACAAGGTTGTGGCGACTCAGTGCTGCAGGTCCCTCCGTGATGCCTGCTTTCATGTGCTGTCATGTGAAACACATATGAAAGTCATGAAAATTGACAAATATGTCATTGTTAAGTACACACATGGGAAATATAAAGATTTAAATATTAGACAATCATAGAAAAATAGAAAATTGAGACATAATTTCTGTGATGCTCTTGTTTCAGCTCTTATATCTTAGAAACTGAGGGATTTGTTTACCCATTTATCTTTTTGAGGCAGGAATTGCCACATTAATTATTTTGACATTGTCCCTTTGAGTTCCATGTCTTAGCTCTATGACAAAGGAAGGACTCACAACATCAAGTGTGGATGACTTTGATTTTACAAGAAATACTGGTATATTTTATATTCTGCAGAAGCAAGAAATTTAAGTATGAGCTATTTGTTATACTTAGGAATGACATTTCCTAGAATCTTTAGATGTCAAAATGACTTTAAAACAATTTCAATTTGTTGAATTTATGACAAAAGCGGACATTAGATCAAATTATAACTTCTGGGCTTAATTAACTTTAACATAAATTTCCCTTAGTACTATTAAGAAGTGTCACTTGTTTATTAACACACAGTATCTGTTGAAAAAGATACTGCCTACAGCCACAGTTACTCTTTTCAAAAGTATAAGCTGAAAGGTCTTTGGTTTTATTTGCTTTAGAAATTCAGTTCACTGTAACTGAAAAATTAGCATCCTCCTTGCCAGCAGAAGAAGGGAGGGGAAAATGAGGTCTTCTATTTTCCAGAACTTTTAAGCTACCTTAAGCAGAAACTTTGATCTTTATTATATAGAAAAACAATGATTAGTTTATCTGAGAGGAAAGCTTTATTGTAAATAGCTATGTGAAATTCAGTCAATAGTAATAGTTATAGTCAAGCTTAAATCTTGATGCTCACATAATGAAAGAGAAATATAGCCACCCTGATGATGAGAAGTAGAGTAATTGATTGTGAAAGAAAAAAAGTGGAAGGCTCTGAGGATGACATAAATCTTAAGTAATTCTCAAAATAAAATTAATAGTTATGGTAAGACTTTCATTAATTTGAGCTCTCAATTCATTTTTCCCCCGCACTGCTTTTGGATGAGGAAATTAAAAATAAATAAAGGCACTCTTGAAGGTTTTGCATGCTCCAGGGAATTAGTCGCATTCAGCTGAAAATTTTACGTCCTCTCGGGCTGATATATGTTGTCCCAGATAATGAAAATTAACATTTGAGATCATGGGATCTGTATTCTCAGTTACGCAGTATATCAGTCAGCATTCTAATTTGTAAGTAGCAGAGACCACCTTTTGCAACTTAAATGAAAAGGAATTTATTAAGATGTCAGTGGTTCACTCTTAGAAGCTCCAAGGAGCCAGAGGACCGGATTTAGGACTGTGCTGCAGGAACAGCTCTGTTCTGGTGAGGACATCAGTGTCTGTAAGTTTGCACTGAGCAACTGGCCCTCGACACCAGGCTCCACCACCGGCATACCTCCAGGGCTGAGGCCATGCTGCAGACGCTCCACTACCAAGGGCAAGAGCCTGCATGCATCCTTATGCCACGAATGGATGCAGCTAATTGGCAGACCTGCCTACCTACCTGCATGCTGGCTTCCAGGAATGCTAGGGAGGAGAGCATCAGGAATTTTTAGTTACTGCAAAGGGACGGAGCCCGGTATCAACCAGGCTCCAAAAGTGGAGGAGTTCCCCAAATACAGATTGTTGAGATGCTTGGTAACCAAAAAGGAACAATCAATGGCTGCCTCAGCCCATGCCTTTGGCTGCCCGACGTCAACACATACTCTTTGTCTCATTCTTATACATCATCCCTCGGCCCCTCAGTAAAACTGCTATAATGTAGCTTTCACTCTTAAACCAGTAACGCACCCACCCTCTGTCCAAAAGAGAGACAAGCTGATGCCCCAGCAGTTACTATGATCAGTCCTAGGTCCAGGGTTTTTGGGTGATGACCATTCTATCACTGACATTCTGTAAGCTGTAGACTAGATTGTGAAGTTCATTGCCATGGGCAGACGGACTCTGAAAAACTGTGGGGCAAAGCAAGGGAAAAAGAAGAGGCACATTCACTCCTTCCTCTGTACAGTGTTTTTGGATGTCTAATGTGTGCTGGGCACAGGGGATCACCACATTGAACAAATAATCAGTGTTGGATCTGCCAGTTCCTGGGTATGTCTAGCCATCTGAACATTCAGGAACTTTGAAAATAACCACAGGAAGAGTTTAGGGTCCTAATAGACCATGATGAGGTGTCCAACTGATGTTAAACTCCACAAGTTTCACAATCAGATATTCACTTTGGTTTGGGTTATCTCTTGTCTCAATGAGCAAGTGATTGTCAGTTGTAGAAAGCTCCTGGGTTTTAGTCCATGCCTTGAACCAAAAATATAAACACAAGCACCTGAGCTTCTCATTTGTTCTTTAACTTCCACAGCACCCACAGAAACAGTACGTGGCCTGCAGCCACAGTCCAACCCAGCAAATGAGCTGGATTTTCCCTGCCCTTGGCTCCCGCCAAATGAACTAATCAATTTCAGATTCCCCTATTGCCCTAACAATCTGTTACCTGCAGCCACTCCTGATATCAGTTTCTAAATCAATTGAGGTGTTTAATACCAACCACAGAAAACAGTTCTGTTTGATTTTAGAAAAAATACATTTATTACAAAGGATTCTGGACTTCCATTTTTGATTAGGATATGTAAGTCACACGAGATTTGTTCCAACCCTAACAGTTAAAACAATCTGGTTAATTACAAAGTCATAGTTTTTAAGATCCATCAGAGAGCTGAAGAGTCAAAGAAATCTCAATGGACTAAATTCTTCTTTGGAGAGAAGAGACCTGCAATTGTTTTCATCCCTGGTAGAGGAGCAGGAGGAGGAATTTACCGTAGAAACCAAGGAGGCTTTTTTGAGAACGTTAGCAGTGGCACAGAGCTTGGCAAGGTGGATGAGAGTCCCAAGGGGCCCAGCTCAGTCCTGTGTGCCTACACCAGCTCTTCCCACAGGCCTCCACCTGTCCAAAGGGGAGTATACAGAAGCTGAGAGAGGGCAGAAGTGCTGAGAGAATCCATCTGAGGTTCTCTAGGCCTCCAGTGAATGCAAAGCAACAGACCTGTGAACTCTGAGGAGGGGGCCCTGGAAGAGAAGACATTTCCTCTGAGGAACTGGGCCTTCAGTGAAGGGAAGGCGGAGGTACTGAGAGCTGAAAGAAGAGCAGGGAAGCTGACAGCCCCTCTCCAGCAGTCCCGGATCACCAAGTGCTACCATCACACTCAAAAGACAGGAGGACGGGAATGCTGAGCACCTCTCTCTCAGGCCTCTTGGGGGGCAGTATGTTTGCCTTCGAAAGGATGGGAATTGGGCAGCAGAATGGAGAAAGCTGAGGTGAGACTGGAGAGAAGAGAGCACCAACTAGTCACGCAAAAGCTGGCAGCCAAGTCATGAAGCAGAAAAAGATCTCCCATGGTTTGGAAAGTGAGTCTCCAGGCTGTAACGCATTAAGAGAGATCCAGAGTTTCAGATCCAAAGTCCTGGTCCTGCCCACAGCTGTGTGAAGCCAGCGTTGAATGGAATCTAACTAAGCTCAACAGAGCCCAGACCAAGCTCCCTACCATACAGATTCACTCAGACACCCGAGCTAGTGGCCTGACAGCACCTTTTTCAGGGGGTGGGGAAGGCAGTAAATGTTTTTTACTTCAATCTCCACTGTTCTTTTAAACACAAGGTTTGCTTTAAAATTAAAAACTAAAAGATGTGCGAAGAGGAAAGAAAATATGATACATGGCCACAAGAAGAAATGGTCAATAGAGCAGAATGGACATGTTGGAATCATCAAAGACTTTAAAATAACTCTGAAAGACATGCCAGAGGACCTAGGTGAAAAGGTATACACCTTGCAGGAGGAGATGGGGGATATCACCAAAAGATATAAACTATCAAAAGAACCAAATGGAAATGCTAGAAATGAAAACTGCGGTGTTAGAAACAAAATATTCCTCATGGTTTAGTAACAGACTAGATACAGCAGGGGAAAGGGTCGGTGAGTGAACTTGACGTTCAATCAGTAGAAATTATCCAGACTCTAAACACAAAGCAAAAACAATGACTATAAAATGGAACAGTCTCTGAGATCTATGGGACAACCCCAGGTGGTCTAACATACGTGTGGTAGGAGTCCCAGAAGGAGAGGTGAGAGAGGATGGGACGGGGGAGCAATTTGAAGACGTAATGGCCAAGACTGAAGAGATATCAACCCACAGATTTGAGAATCTCAGTGAGCTCCAAGAGTAAATAGATACATCATCATCAAAATGCTGGAACAAACGATAGAGACAAGCTTAAAGCAGCTACAAAAATAAGAATAAGTTACACAGGGGAATAATAATAAAAATAACACTGAACTCTTGTCAGAAACAACACAAGTCAGAATATAGTGGAATGATGAACAGGCGGACTTCGGAGATACTACAGGTTTGATTCCAGACCACTGCAATAAAGTAAATATAGCAGTAAAGTGAATCACACAAATTTTTTGGTTTCCCAGTGCATACAAAAGTTATGTGTGCGCTATAGTGTATGCAGTAGTATTACATCTAAAAAAACAATTACACACTTTAATTAAAAAATACTTTATTGCTAAAAAATGCTAACCATCATCTGAGCCTTCAGCGAGTCATACTCTTTTTGCTGGTGGATGGTCTTGTCCCAGTGCTGATGGTGCTGACTGATCAAGGTAGTGGTTGCTGAAGGTTGGGGTGGCTTTGGCAATTTTATTAAAATAATGATGACTCTTCCTTTCACAGACAATTTCTCTAAAGCATGCAGTGCTGTTTGATAGCATTTTACCCACAGCAGAACTTCTTTCAAAAAAAATTGGAATCAATTCTCAGAAACCCTACCGTGCTCTGTCAACTACGTTTATGTGATACTCCAGATCCTTTGTTGTCATTTCAACAATCTTCACAGCATCTTCACCAGAGTAAATTCCGTCTCGAGAAACCACATTCTTTGCTTATCCATAAGAAGCAACTCCTCATCCGTTAAAGTTTTATCATTCAGTCACATCTTGAGGCTCCACTTCTAATTCTAATTCTCTTACTGTTTCCACCACATCTACAGTTACTTCCTCCACTGAAGTCTTGAACCCTCAAAGTCATCCATGAGGGCTGGAATCAACTTCTCCCAAACTCCTGTTTATGCTGATATTTTGACCTCTTCCCATGAATTACAAATGTTCTTAATGGTATCTAAATGGTGAATTCTTTCAACAGAAGGTTTTCAATTTGCTTTGCCCAGATCCATCAGAGGAATCACTATGTATGGCAGCTGTAGCCTTAATGAAATGTATTTATTAAATAATCAGACTTGAAAGTCGAAATGACTCCTTCATCCATGGGCTGCAGAATGGATGTTGTGTTAGCAGGCATTAAACAACATTAATCTCGTCGTACTCTCCATCAGAGCTCTTGGATGACCAGGTGCATTGTCAACGAGCAGCAATATTTTGAAAGGAATCTTTTTTTCTGAGCAGTAAGTCTTAACAGAGAGCCTGGAATGTTCAGTAAGCCATGTTGTAAAGAGATGTGCTGTAACCTAGGCTTTGCTGTTCTATTTACAGAGCACAGGAAGAGTCACTTAGCATAATTCTTAAGGGCCCTGGGATTTTCAGAATAGTAAATGAGCATTGGCTTCAATTGAAAGTCACCAAATGCATTAGCCCCTGAAAAAGAGAATCAGCCTGTCCTTTGAAGCCTGACATTGACTTCTCCTCTCTAGCTATGAGAGTCCTAGATGGCATCTTCTTCCAATATAAGGCTGTTTCATCTACATTGAAAATCTGCTGTTTACTGTCACCACCTTCACTGGTTATCTCAGCTAGACCTTCTGGAGAACTTGCTGCAGCTTCTCCGTCAGCACTTGCTGCTTCACCTGCACTTTTATGTTATGGAGATGGCTTCTTTCCTTAAACCTCATGAACGAGCTTCTGCTAGCTTCAGACTTTTCTTCTGCAGCTTCCTCACCTCCCTCAGCCTTCACAGAATTGAAGAGAGTTAGGGCCTTGCTCTGGATTAGGCTGTGGCTTGAGAGAGTGCTGTGGCTTAAGGGAATGTTTGATCTTCTATCCAAACCACTAAAACTTTCTCCATATCAGCAATAAGCTGCTTCACTTCCTTATCATTAGTGTGTTCACTGGAGTAACACTTTTAATTTTCTTCAAGAACTTTGACTTTGCATTCACAACTTGGCTCATTGTTTGGCGTAAAAGGCCTAGCTTTCAGCCTATCTCAGCTTTCAATAAGCCCCCATCACTAAGCTTCATCATTTCTAGCTTTTGATTTAAAGTAAGAGATGTGCAACTCTTTCTTTCAGTTGAATATTTAGAGGTCATTGTAGAGTTATTAATTGGCCTAATGTCAATGTTATTGTGTCTCAGGATATAGAGAGGCCTAAGGAGAGGGAGAGAGACAGGCAAATGGCCAATCAGTGGAGCAGTCAGAACACATTTATCGATTAAGGACTTATCAATTAAGTTCTCCATCTGAGGTGGGTGCAATTTATGGCACCCCAGAACAATTTCAGTAGTAACATCAAAGGTCACTGATCACAGATCACCATAGCAAATATAATAATAATGAAGAAATTTTTAAATAATGCAAGAATTACCAAAATATGATCAGAAACATGAAGCAAGCAAATACTGTTGGAAAAATGGTGCCAATAGACTTGCTTGGTGCAGAATCGCCACAAACCTTTTCTTGTAAAAAATTCAGTGTCTGCAAAGTGCAATAAAGCAAACCAAAACCAAACAAAGTAGCCTGTGTTCAAGGTGCTAAAGCAGTTGTTTATCCAGCAAAACTGTCCTTCGAAAAGGAAGACAGGGGGCTGGCCTGGTGGCGTAGTGGTTAAGTTCGCACGCTCCACTTTGGTAGCCTGGGGTTTGGGTGTTCAGATCCCGGGTCCAGACTGGCACACCACTCATCAAGACATGCTATGGTGGCATACCACATACAAAAGAGAGGAAGATTGGCACAGATGTTAGCTCAGGGCCAATCTCCCTCACTGAAAAAAAAGGAAGACAAAGACAGGTATTTGTAGACAGAGCAAACTGAGAGAATTCACCATTAGCAAATATGCTCTACAAGAAATGCTAACTTCCTCAGGATGAAAAGAAATGGCAGCACAATGAAGCTCATATTTGTAGGAATAAATGAAGAATACTAGAAAAGGTAAATACAAGGAAACTTTTAAAAATCTTTCTATCAATATGTAGGTATGTAAATATTCTTAAATGTCTTTAAAGATTTAATTACTCAAAGCAAAAATGATGACAGCTGAGGCCTTTATAGCTTAAGTAGAAGTAACATATGAGATGACAAAGTGTCAAAGGGCAGGACTGGGGAGGTAAATGGAAATATTTTGTTACAAGATTCTTAAGCTGTTCGTAAAGTATGTGAAGGTAGACTGTGATAAATGATGCAAATTTTGATCTCTACATCAACCACTAAAAAGTTAATACAAAGGTCAACAGAGGAGATAAAGTGCTCTACCAAAAATATTCTGTTCATTAAAAAGAAGAATGTAGAAGGGAAGCACAAAAACAAAAGGGGCCAATAAAAAACAGCCAATTGTATCAATAATTACGTTAAAGGTAAATTAACTAAACATGCCAATTAAAAGGCAGAGATTGTCAGACTGATTAAAAAGACTAAACTATATGCAGTGACAAGAAACACAGCTTAGATATAAAGATACTGACAGATTGAAAGTAAATACAGTCAGCAAAAGAAGATGGTGTAGTTGTATTAATAAAAGATATATTAGACCTAAAGATGAAGATGTACATTTTGTAATGATTAAATGGTCAATTCATCATTCATAAAACTTAAAAATCCTAAATGCACATGCACCTAAAAACTGAGCTTCAAAATACGTGGAGCAAAACTGACAGACCTCAAAGAGGAAAGTGACAAATTCACACTCATAGTTGGAGATGTTAAGACTTCTCTCTCAATAATTGATAAAATAAGTAGGAAAAAAAATCATTGAGCATATAGAAGATTTGAACAACACAATGGCCTAACTTGATGTAATTGACACTTGAGAATACTATACTCAACTGCTAGGACTGAATTGTGTCCCCCACCAAATTCATATGTTAAAGCCTTAACCCCAGTGTGACTTTATTTGAACATATGGCCTATAAAGAGGTAATAAAGGTTATACGAGGTCATAAAGCTGAGGCTCTAAGCTGATATGATTGGTGTCCTTATAAGAAGAGAAAGAGAGATCAGGGCTTCTCTCTCTCCATGCACAAATGCCACGGTAAATTCACGTGAGGACACAACAAGAAGGCAGCCATATGCAATCCAGGAGGAGAGCTCCTACCAGAACCCGACCATGCTGGCGCTGTGAGAAAATTGATGTCTATGGTTTAAGACACACAGTCTGTGGTATTTTGTTATGGCAACCCAAGCAGACTAAGACGCCAACGTCTGTAGAACTGGCATGTCTCTCAAATATACGTGAAAAATTCCCCAAGAAAGACTATAAAACATTTCTCAATGAATGTTAAGTGACTACAATCACATAGAGTATATTCTCTTATCATAATGGAATTAAATGAGAAATCAATAACAAGATGGCCAGAAAAATCTCCAAATGTTTGGAAATGAAACACACTTCTTAATAAGCCATGAATAAAAAAAGAAATCACAAGAAAAATTAGAAAATATTTTAAATGGATTGTTAATGAAAGCACAGCATATCAAATTTTGTTGGTTGCAACTAAAGCAGTACTCAGCAATAACGTTTATATTAGAAAAGAATGGACTATAAAATCTATTATTTAAGCTTCCACATCAAAAGTCTAGGAAAAATTTAAGCCCAAGGTTAAAGAAAGAAAATAAAAATAAATATGGAAGTGAATGAAATAGAAAGTAGATAAACAAAAAGTCAACAAAGTTAAAAGTTGATTCTTCACAAAATTAATTAATTTTATAAACTGCTAGCAACACTAACCACTAAAAAAAGAAGAGATAGATAGACTAATGATACCAACTGCCCCTGAAACAGAGGAAATGTTTGAAGGCTCAGGCTTTGCTGTGGGGCACATGGAATGGTGCAACAACTTTAGAGAACAGTTTGTCAGTTTCTTGTACAGTCAAACATGGACTTACCATGTGACCCAGCAATTCCTCTCCTGAGTATTTACCCAAGAGAGATGAAAACATATGTTCTCCCAGGGCCTGCACACAAATGTTTGCAGCAGCTTTGTTCGTAATCGGAAACAACTCAGGTGTCAATTAACTGAGAATGGAGGGGCAGGTTGTAGTTTATCCATGCAGTGGAATGCTGTTTGGTAATGGAAAGGACTAATCTGCTTCTGCACAGAACAGCATGTATGGATCTCAGGAATAATTTGCTGAGTGAAGGAAGCCAGACACAGAGGTCTGCATACCATATGAATTTGTTTACAATCATCTGCCACGTAACAATGTTTCAGTCAATCCCAAACCACATATAAAACAGTGGTCCCATAAAATTAGTACCACATAGCCTAGGTGTGTAGTAGGCTATACCATCTAGGTTTGTGTAAGTACTGTAGGGGAGGAAGAAACTTTCCTCTACCTTTCTAGGTTCTTCTGGCTAGTCTAAGAATTAAATTGAATGAGACAGATTCACAGGAGAAAAAGAAAAGTTTAATAACACATATACATAGGAGAAACCCAGAAAAACAGAATAACTCACCATAAGGACCAAAGCTCTCACCTTAAATGCCATCCTCAGCTGAAGACAAAAGATGTTGGGGGTAGGGAGAGTCAGGGACTTCAAAGAGAAGGAAAGCAATTCACAGGAAGGAGAAAAGGAGCAAATGTTTGGAAAACAAGTGTCTGGTCACAGAAACAGAAGAACACAGACGGGAGCCCAGCAAACAGGCCTTTCTAGGTTCCTCCCTGTCTACCACCCAGTTCATGTTGTGCTAAGGTGATAGCTTGCTTCCTGAGAAAGGATTTCTAATCTGAATTCTTTTAGGCTGTTAAGGAGGAGGTAACAAGGAAAACTTTCTGAGTCTTTTGTTTCTTAAAAATGATCACCTTAGGGGCCGGCCCAGTGGTGCAGCAGTTAAGTGCACACGTTCTGCTTCATCGGCCCGGGGTTCGCCAGTTCGGATCCCAGGTGCGGACATGGCACCACTTGGCAAGCCATGCTGTGGTAGGCATCCCACATATAAAAGAGAGGAAGATGGTCATAAATGTTAGCTCAGGGCCGGTCTTCCTCAGCAGAAAGAGGGGGATTGGTGGCAGATGTTAGCTCAGGGCTAATCTGCCTCAAAAGAAAAAAAGATCACTCTAAAATAATCCTCATGTTAAAGAGATGTATTTTGGGGTGGCAAATTTTATTCCCCTTCAGTACATTCTGTGATCACACAACAACAAAATTGCCTGATGACACATTTCTCAGAACATATTCCTGTCAGTAAGTGATTCATGACTGTATATGATACCCTGGATAAGGCAGAATTCTAGGCCCAAAAATCAGATTACTGTTGTCGGGTGCTGAGGGTTGGGGGAGGGAATTGACTGCAGTAGGGCAGGACAGGACTTTGGGGATGATGAAAATTTTCTGTTGATTGTGGTGGTGGTTACATGACTGTATACATTTGTCAAAATCAACCTTTACACTTAAGGATGAATTTTATTGCGTGCAAATTATACCTAAGTACATCTGACAGATAAGGATACAAGGAATAAATTACAAGTGTTAGGAATAAGGACTTCCTCTGTTAGCCAAGTTGGAGTAGCAGGGACCAGATTTACCCTCTCTCTTGAAACAAGCAAAGAAAGGACAGATACATGAAGCAAGACACTGGACATCAGGCAACGAAGAACAGAGATCCCTGAGAGAAACCAGGTTAACCCTATGATTTCCCATATATTACTGCCTTGAGAGAGTTTTCAGACCATGGCTGAGGGAGGGGAACTAAGGTAGAGCCCGGTGAGCTCCTTGAGTGGAGATGGAGCTAAGAGTCTGAGGAGAGAAAGGTGGCTAGACCTCCCAGGACAGGGTGCTGCAGAGGAAAGGGGCGTACACAGAAAACTCTGGGGATCCACAGAGGAACCTCCCCAAATATCTACAGAGGACCCTCCTCAGTTGTTCACACAGGACCCTCCCCAAATATCCACAGAGGACCCTCCCCAAATATCCCCAGAGGATCCTCCTCAGGTGTTCACAGAGGACCCTCCCCAAGTATTCAGCTGAACACCAATCAGCATATCCTGATTAAAGTATCCATTCATGTAAGGAAACTACTCAAAGCCAGAAAAAGAACCAGCCAGGAGGATTCAAGGGAACAGTGCTTGTTCACAGCAGACTGGAAACCTCCATAATTCATGAGAATACTGCCCTGGTCCCACCTAACAAATCTTAAAAGCAAGAACGAAGAGGATCAAGCACTTTCCAAGTAATTTGACTTGGAACAAAGCTGAAGAATATTTACAGGAATAGAAAAATATCCAGCACCCAGCAAGGTCGAATTTACAATGTCTGACATCATATCAAAAATTACCAGGTATACCAAGAAGCAGGTAAATATGATCCACAATGAGGAGAAGTATCAGTCAATTAAAACTGAATCAAACTGACACAGATGTTGAATTTATAGACAAGGACACAAAAGAGTTATTTTGACTGTATTCCAGATGCTCAAAAAGTTAAGAAGAGACATGGAATGTTGGAAAAAAAAAAAACAAAACTTGTAGAAATTCTAGAATTTCTAGAAATAACTACAGTATGTGAGATGAAAAATACATTGGATGGAATCAATGGCAGAAGAAAAGATTAGTGAACTTGAACACATAGCAATAGGAACTTCCCAGAATGAAACATAGAAAAAAATAATTTTACAGAAAGAAAAGACAGCCAGTCCTGATGGCCTAGTGGTTAAAGTGTGGTATGCTCGGCTTTGGCAGCCTGGGTTTGGTTCTCAGTCGTGGAACCACACCACTTGACTCTCAGTAGCCATGTTGTGGTGGCGGCTCACATAGAAGAACTAGAGGAACTTACAAGGAGAATCTATAACCATGTAGTGGGGCTTCGGGGAGACCAAAAAGGGGGCAAGATTAGCAACAGATGTTAGCTCAGGGCAAATATTTCCCAGCAAAAAAAAAAAGATCATCAGTGAACTGTTGGAAAACTTTAAGGGACTTAATATACATGTAATTGGAGTCCTCAAAAAAGAAGAAAGAGAGGGAGGTCCAGAAAAAACATGTGAAGAAATATTTCAAATTTGATGAAACTATAAACCCAAAGCTCAGCTACCTCCAACATAACATGAAGGAAACTGCTTAATTGCTCAAAACCAGTGATACAGGGAAAAGCTTTAAAGCAGCCAGATGAAAAAATCAAGTCATATGCAAAAGAATGACAAGGATGACATCAGATTTCTTGTCAGAAATAATGTAAGCAAAGAAGACGGTGGAGAACATCTTTAAGTACTGGAAGAAAAGTACCCTCAACCTAGAATTTTATGCTCAGTGGAAATATCTTCCAAAGAGCAAAGGCTTAAACAAAAAAACCTTTTTAGTCATACAAAAGCTGAGAATTTGTTACCAGCAGGCCCACACAGCAAGAAATATTAAAGGAAATCCTTTAGACAGAAGGGGAATGATACCAGATTGAAGTCTGGATCTATACAAAGGAACAAAGAAGTGGTGGAAATGGCAACTGCATAGGTAAACATATGAAATTTTGTCTTATTATTTACATCTCTTTAGAATGTAATTGATTGCCTTTACAAAACTGGTCGTATATTGTGGGGTTTATAACATGTGTAAAGTCAACTGTATGACAACAACTGCTCAGAGTTTGGGAGGGGAGAAATGGAAGATTCCTATCATAAGGTTCTTACACCACATGTAAAGCAGTATAATATCACTTGGAGGTAGACTGTGATTAATTAAAGATGGATGCTGAACCCTGAAGTGACCACTAAATTTAAAAAAGCAGTTATAGCTAATAAGTCAACAGAGAAGATAAAATGGGTCTATAAAAAAATACTCAATATGAAAGGCAGAGAAAATGGGGAGGGGGAGATAGATGAGATGAATTAAAAACAAATAACAAAAGATAGATATAAACATAATCACATCAATAAATATAAAGGATCTAAACATCCCATTTAAGATGTAGAGATTGTGAGGCTGGATTTTTAAAAAGCAAGACCTAACTATATATAGCCTACTACAAACACAGTTTAAAAATACACACCAAATAGGGCAGCCCAGAGGCGCAGTGGTTAAGTTCACGCGTTCTGCCTTGGTGGCCCAGAGTTTGTTGGTTCAGACCTATGCACCACCTGTCAAGCCATGCTGTGGCAGGCATCCCACATATAAAGTAGAGGAAGATGGGCATGGATATTAGCTCAGGGCCAGTCTTCCTCAGCAAAAAAGAGAAGGATTGGTGGCAGATGTCAGCTCAGGGCTAATCTTCCTCAAAAAAAAAAAGACACACCAAAAAAAAAATTAAAATTAAAAAATAAAAATAGTTAATTTACTTATCAACTCCTAAAAAAGTAAAGTAAAATAAATAGGCACAAATAAATTAAAAGAATAAGATGGAAAAGTTGTACCATACTAATGCTAATAAAAAGGAAAATGAAGTCACTGTATTAATATCAACAATGTGAATTTCATAGCAAAGAATACCACCAGAGACAAAGAGGTCATTTTATAATGATAAAGGTGTCAATTCATCACGAGAACACAATCCTAAAAGTTTGTGCACTTCATAACAGGGCTCCAAATACAAAACACAAGTATTAGGACTGAAAGAAGTGATGTCACTACAGATCCAATAGAAATTTCAAGAAAAGTAAGGGGATATTGTCAGCAATTTTATGCCCCCAAAATTGACAGCTCAAGTGAAGCAAATTCCTTAAAAGACAAAAATTATCAAAACACAAGAGGAAATGGGAAATATAATAGTCACATATATATGAAATTGAATCTATAATTTAAAACCTTCATAGGAAAAAATAACCTCTGGAAAATAAACAAAATTGACTAACCCTTAGTCAGGCTCACTAAGAATAAAAGAAGATTCAAATAGATAAAATTAGGAATGAAAGAGGAGAAGTCACAATGGATACCACAGAAATACAAAAGATTATAAGAGAATACTATGAAAAACTATATGCCAACAAATTGGATAACTTAGAAGAAATGGATAAATTCTTAGACTCCTACAACCTCCCAAAACTGAAGCAGGAAGAAATAGAGTCTGAATAGACCAATCACAAGTAAAGAAAGTGAAACAGTAATCAAAAACCTTCTCAAAAATAAAAGTCCAGGACCAGACGGCTTCTCTGGAGAATTCCACCAAACATTCAAAGAAGATTTAATACCTATCCTTCTCAAACTATTCCAGAAAATTGAGGAAGATGGAGTACTTCCTAACACATTGTATGAAGCCAGCATCACCCTGATCCCAAAACCAGACAAGGACAACACCAAGAAGGAAAACTACAGGCCAATATCACTGATGAACATAGATGCAAAAATCCTCAACAAAATTCTGGCAAAGTGAATACAGCAATACTTTAAAAAGATCATACACCATGGTCAAGTGGGATTTATACCAGGTACACAGGAATGGTTCAACATCCGCAAGTCAATCAATGTGATACACTACATTAACAAAATGAGAAACAAAAACCACATGATCATCTCAATAGATGCAGAGAAAGCGTTCGACAAGATTCAACATCCATTTATGGTAAAAACTCAATAAAATGGGTATAGAAGGAAAGTACCTCAACATAATAAAGGTCATGTATGACAAATACACAGCCAACATCATACTCAATGGGCAAAAACTGAAAGCCATCCCTCTGAGAACAGGAACAAGACAAGGGTGTCCACTCTCAACACTCTTATTCAACATTGTACTGGAGGTTTGGGCCAGAGCAGTTAAGCAGGAAAAAGAAACAAAAGGAATCCAAATAGGCAATGAAGAAGTGAAACTCTCGCTGTTTGCAGACAGCATGATCTTATATATAGAAAACCCCAAAGAATCCATTGGAAAACTATTAGAAATAATCAACAACTACAGCAAAGTTGCAGGGTATAAAATCAACATACATAAATCAGTAGCATTTCTATACTCTAACAACAAACTAACAGAAGAAGAACTCAAGAACATGATCCCATTCACAATTGCAACAAAAAGAATAAAATACCTTGGGGTAAATTTAACCAAGGAAGTGAAAGACCTATACAAGGAAAACTACAAGACTTTCCTGAAAGAAATTGATGACAACATAAGAGATGGAAAGATATTCCATGCACATAGATTGAAAGAATAAACATAGTTAAAATGTACATACTACCTAAAGCAATCTACAGATTCAATGCTATCCCAATCAGAATCCCAATGACATTCTTTACAGAGATAGAACAAAGAATCCTAAAATTCATATGGGGCAACAAAAGACCCCAAATCACTAAAGCAATCCTGAGAAAAAAGAACAACTGCTGACTTCAAAATATACACAAAGCCATAGTGATCAAAACAGCATGATACTGGTACAAAAACAGACACACAAATCAATGACACAGAATTGAAAGCCCAGAAATAAAACCACACATCTATGGACAGCTGATCTTCAACAAAGGAGCTGAATATAATGGAGAAAAGAAAGTCTCTTCAACAAATGGTGCTGGGAAAACTGGAAAGCCACATGTAAAAGAATGAAAATTGACCATTCTTTTTCACCATTCACAAAAATAAACTCAAAATGGGTCAAAGACCTAAACGTAAGACCTGAAGCCATAAGGCTTCTAGAAGAAAATATAGGCAGCACACTCTTTGACAGCAGTATCTAAAGGATCTTTTCAGACACCATGTCTTCTCAGACAAGGGAAACAATAGAAAGAAAAAACAAATGGGACTTCATCAGACTAAAGAGCTTCTTCAAGGCAAGGGAAAACAGGATTGAAACAAACAACCCACCAATTGGGAAAAAATATTTTCAAGTCATGTATCTGACAAAGGGTTAATCTCCATATTATATAAAGAACTCACACAACTCAACACCAAAAATCAAATAACCCAATCAAAAATGGGCAGAGGACATGAACAGACATTTCTCCAAAGAAGATATACGGATGGTCAAAAGGCACATGAAAAGATGCTCATCATCATTGATCATCAGGGAAATGCAAATCAAAACTACACTAAGATATCACCTTATACCCGTTAGAATGGCAAAAATAACCAAAACAAAAAGTGACAAATGTTGGAGAGGTTGAGGAGAAAAAGGAACCCTCATACACTGCTGGTGGGAATGCAAACTGGTGCAGCCACTGTGGAAAACAGTATGGAGATTTCTCAAAAAATTAGAAATACCATATGACCCAGCCATCCCACTACTGGGTATCTATCCAGAGAACTTGAAATCAGCAATTCCAAAAGTCCCATGCACCCCTATGTTCATTGCAGCATTATTTACAATAGCCAAGATGTGGAAGCAACCTAAGTGCCCATCAACTGATGATTGGATAAAGAAGATATGGTATATACATACAATGGAATACTACTCAGCCATAAAAAAGGATAAACTCATCCCGTTCACAACAACATGGATGGACCTTGAGGGTATTGTGTTCAGTGAAATAAGCCAGATAGAGAAAGACAATCTCCATGTGACTACACTTATATGTGGAAGTTAAACATGTAGACAAAGAGAACTGATTAGTGGTTACCAGGGGAAAGGAAGGGTAGGGGGTGGGCACAAAGGGTGAAGTGGTACATGTACAACATGACTGACAAACAGTAATGTACAACTGAAATTTCACAAGGTTGTAAACTATCATAATTTCAATAAAAAGTAAAAATAAAAATAACCTCTAGACCCAGATGGTTTCACTGGGAAAATACCAATGTTACAAAAACTTTTTCAGAAAATAGGAGAAGGAGGAACACTTTCCAACATGTCTTATGATGTGAGCATAAGCTAGATACCAAAATCTGACAAAAATATTCCCAGGAAAGAAAATTCCAGACCAAATCCCACGTGAAAAAACTCTCAACAAAATATTTGCGTTTTTGAGTCCAGCAATATATAAAAGGGTAATGCATCATAACCAAGCAGGTTTTATCTCTGGAATGCAAAGTTGCTTTATCATTGAAAAACCAATCACTGATTCATCACATTAACTGAATGAAGGAGAAAAATCGTAAGACTGTATCAATAGATGCAGGAAATGCATTTGATAGAATTCAGCACCCATTTATGGGTTAATGAGGAGGACAACGGAACTTCCTTAGTCTGAGAACAAGCATATACAGAAAGCTTGTTGCTAACCTCATACATAATGATCCGCTTTGGGAGCTTTTTCCCTAAAATTCCTAAAATCCACTTTGAGAGCTTTTTACCTGATGTTCCCTAAAATCAGGAACAACAGAACAATATCAAAGTCCTAGCCAATGCAATAAGACAAAGGGGAAAAAAGAATAAAAAGTACACTATTGGAAATGAAGAAGTAAAACTTGTCATTATTTGCAGACAGCCCAATTGTGTGTGTAGAAACCCCTGTGGAACTACAAAAGCTACAAACGCTAATATATGAGGTTAGCAAGAGCATGAGAGAAAGGTTAATACATAAGAATTAGTTGTATTCCTAGAGAGTAGCAATGAACAACCAGAAAATGAAATTTGAAAAATCAGTGCCATTTACAGTAATATCAAAATGCCACAAGTAATTAAGAATAAATATAATGAAAGGTATTACACTAAAAATCACAAAGCGTTGCTGAGAGAAATTAAAGAAATCCTAGGGAAGGAATTTGCCATATTGATGGAGTGGAAGAGTCAGTATTTTTAAGATGACTTTTTTCCTCCAAATTGATCCATAGATACAATGCAATCTCAATCAAAATCACAGCAGGCCTTCCTGAAGAAATTGACAAGATGATTCTGAAGTTGTTTGGAATTGCAAAGGAAGTAGAATAACCAGTCTTGTAAAAGAACAATGTTGAAGGGCTTAGGCTACCTCATTTCCAGACTCGCTATAAAGCTACAGTAATCAAGACAATGTGATATTGGCATGAAGAGAGAGCAATAGAGGGGGAAAAAAAAAAGGAAAAGAATCCGGAAATTGATCCACCATGGCACCAAGACCATTCAATAGGGAAAGATAAAGTTTTTTGACCAATAGTTTTGGAACAACTGAAGATTAAATGGAAATTAACCTCTATCCCTTCTCGTACGATAGGCAAAAGTGATTTCTAGATGGATCATAGACCTAAATGTCTATGATAAAACTTCTACAATAAAGCTCCCAGCTGAAACTATAACATCTTCATGACTTCAGGATATGTGAAGATTTCTTAGGACACAAAAAGCACTAACCATAAAAAAATATTATAAACTGGACTTCAACAAAGTTAAGTTTAATTAATATGTTTAAGAAGATTAATAGAAAAATTACACACCAGGAAAACATGTTTGTAATAATATATCTGACAAAGGAGTTCTAGCCAGAATATAACAAACCATAAACCAACAATAGAAAGAAAACCTCATGAAAAAATATGGACAAAAGACTTGAATGGGCGCTTCACAAAAGAAGATATACAAGTGACCAATAAGTGCATGAAATGATACTCAACATCGTTAATCATCAGGAAAATGCTAATTAAAATGACTTGGTGTGCTTGCTTCAGCAGCATATATACTAAAATTAGAACGATGCAGAGAAAATCAGCATGGCCCCTGCACAAGGATGATGTGCAAATTCGTGAAGTGTTCCATGTTTTGCACGGTTCCCAAAGGTCCTTCCACCCTTTGCTCATTAGCTCCAAGGAAATGATATGAGTGAAAGCACAGCATGTGGTACCCAATGTTGAAATTGTGGTTTTCGCTACAAAAAAAATTACATGGTGATTCAATTTCTCACCTTCTAGAATAGCTACAATCAAAAAGGCTGACAATACTAAACGTCAACAAGAATTTGGAGCCCTAAACCCCTAATTCATTACTGGTTTAGAGAGCGATTAAAGTTTCTTATAAAGTTAAATGCATTTCAGCTCTATGAACCAGCGTGTCTAGATATGTACTCAAAAGAAATTTAAACGTCTACAAACATATTTGTATTAAGAATGTTTATAGCAACATTTTCATGATAGCCCCAAACTAGAAATAACCCAAATGTTCAACAACAGCAGGATGGATAGATAGATTATGGTATATACATACAATATAATACTTCTCAGAATTTAAAGGAACAAGCTACTGATACAAACAACATGGATGGATTCCAAAAGCATTATGTTTAGTGAAAGGAGCCAGACACAAAAGAATTCCATTTACATGAAGCCCAAGAATAGGTTAAACTAATCTATGGTGTTAAAAAGTTGTAGCCTTTTGGCGGTTATGGGGATTCATTGACCCAGTACCTGGGGTAAAAGAATTTTTATATGCTGTTTGGGGTGTTAGTTACATGGGTGTATACAATTGTCAAAATTCACCTCACTGACACTTAAAACCTGTGCATTTCATTGTATGTAAATTATACCTCAATTAAAATGTTGAAAAGATTGTCGTTAATGCACAGATCTGCTAGGTGGGCAAAGAACATGGCTTGGGGTCATGCAGGCAGTAACACTGCTTAAAGTTCACCTACTGAAATGGCCCAGTGACGACCCCTGTGCCACGGCCAAACACTGCAGCGTAGATGCCGGGAATCCACTCCTGCGGAAACTGGCTCCCACGATCTTCCTTGACTCCTCAGACACCCAGCACGGTAGATGTACCCAACATCAGTACTTTGAAATTGTCTTTATTTTGTACATTTCTACTTAGAATTCGTCACTTACGCTTAAGGAGCCATGTGCTAACATTAGACGGTACTGATACTGTACTATGTGAATCACTGGCTAGTAACAGCGCCACTTGGCTCAAGTGTTAGAGTAAGTGCTGTGCTGGATTTTCTGTGCTGTGTTTGGGATGTGAGTCTGTGTATCCACAGCTGAGATTTAGATATAACTCACTTGTTCGATAAGGACTTATGACCTAACTGATATGGTACTTTTATACCAATAAGGAAACATGATTTCTTAGTATAAGCATGTCCATATATAACTTATTATTATACAATGGAACTTTAAAGTTCATCCTCTTTTCAGATTTATATAACTTGCGATTGCAAACGTGTTTTGTCTTCATTTCTGATAAGCAGTGGTTGGAATGGGTAACTTTGCTTTCCTACTGGTCCTTTCTGCAAGTATTTGATGATCCTTAAATACTTGGGAGCATTTCCATGCACTAGGGATGTCTTTAGTTAAAGGAACTCCAGTTTGCATTCTTTGGCAAAGTGAAGATTTTGTTAGATAGGCACTCCCTATATGTATCTTGAAATCTCATATTTTTGTACCTGAGAGTTTTTGAAATTTGAGAACACCTATGTGTTAACTCTTTATTTCCTCCTTCATGTCCCTATGAACACAGCAGACCAGTCTTGCTCCAGATGCTGTGTGTTGTCTCCTCCAAGCATCTGCAAGATAGGAAATGTAGCTCCCAGTCATACATATTTCTTTTTCTGAGATGCTACTTTGAGCCATTATAACAAAATTTATGAATTAGAATAATTTAGAACATTGGCTTATTTTTGTTCCTGTTAATATTTGGGATTCAAGGAATCATGAAGGAAATTATTCAAATCATTGCATTCAGCTTGAATGGATCCATTAAAAGTCCTGTGTGCCTTCAGAGTGCACACACTGTTACTAAGCCTATTCTTCCCTTTCTTCAAGTCCTGCCTCAGTTTTCTAAAGATACAGATACTGAGAGAAAGCAGTAGCCATGATTACCATCATAAAGGAAGTAACAGAGACAAGGGTGGAATAATAACGTTACAATCTGGAACCTTAGCTTTTTGATAGACTCACCTCCAAGTTGAGTGGTGGTAGTTTTTCAGTCTGGTTTCGTTTATTACCAAATTGCAGCCCCAGGAAACCCAGTTAAGAACTCTCTTTTTATTGCTGCCATGGTCATCTCTGGAGTCCACCTACTAATGTGATCGTAGGGAGTGGGGCTGGCAGTAGGCCATACACACACAGCAGCTGTGCATCACTCCAGGTGCCCATAAGATTTTTTTTTGTACATTTCTGGGAATATTTGGACAAGATACCTCAGCCACCTAGGGAAAATACGTTGCATCAAGGGAGCTTGCCCGAGTTGCTTTCTAGAGTCTTTCTGCGATTCCAGGTAGATAATTTAACAGGGGTGGAAGTGGGTAGCAGAACCATGGGAGATGAGACGAAAACAGGAGGGAGTGTCTTTGGGGACAGCAGCTGTGAGGATTGACATAGGATGCTCACTAGAGTGGAAATCCCTCACCAGAATGCTGAGCTAGACCATATTTGAGCCCCATGTTTGGCTCCTTCATGCTTCGGACGTACTTTGGCCCCTTTCTTGTGTCTCATCTTGTAGATGAGTAGGGTCAGGCACCCAGATTTTAGATGTGGAAGCTTCCAGGCTCCCCTCCCTTATCATACTAGGAGACTTGGAGCTACTTCAGTGAGAAACACTTGATAGATTTGCCAATAAAATTCATACTCCCCAATTCCCTCAGAAAAGAAACTTTAAAAAACAGTACCATAAAATTGAACTATCCGGTAATACCATTGACCTCACATATTAAAATAATTGCTCAGGTCTGTGTGTCCAGGCCTGGTCATCTATTACTCTCTTCTGTTGCTCTATGGAAATGTTGACATCTTTTTAAGATTTTTTTAGCCTTTAATGGTACAGTGATTGATTTTAACAATTTCCATATTTGACATTGTTTTTGATCTTCTTTTTACTTTGTTTCCTGCTTTTTGCATTCTCCTCCCTGCCCCTCCTTTTCTTCATCCCATTTTTAATTGTTGGGTTGTTTTGTTTATGTGTCTGTGTGTCATTTATTTTTGGTTTCTTTTGGTCTGGTGTCTTCTCCTTTCTTCTGTTCCCTACCTCCTGCTGCTGTAGCCCCACAGGCTGTGGAAGCTGGCCGAGCAGGTAGGGGATTTTCCTCTTCATCCTCACTGGTGCCTCCCTACTACCTCTGTCTTGACAGCTTCCAGCAGTGGACAGACTAGAAGTTGAGTGCAGAGATTGACTAGGGGTTTATAGACCCTGTGGTCAAGAGGACTGAGGGCCAGCGGAATGTCTTTTCTGAGATCTCTTCAAACGTTTCACACTTATGACAGACGCTGGACTTCCATTGTACATGATCAGTGGTTTCTTGGCCAGTTTGGGGTCATCTTGTTTTACTTCATTTTCCACTTTTAGTGACCTGTTTACTGATTTATTTTTTAATTGGCCTTCTATGGTTATGTGTTTGCATTACTCAGCACATCAAACCACTTCTCCACTCAGCGCTGGTCTGTAACACAGCTCCACGCAAGTCATAGGTTAGAAAGAATGTTCTTTGCATTATACATAGCATAAGCTCCCACCTGGAGGCTGATTGCATGTGCTTCCTCTGTCTTGGTGGTGAGATACCAATGACCAGAGCTGTTGAGTAGGATATTATGTTTTAATGAGGTGTCTTTATTTTTATCTTTTTCTTACATTTAAACATGCCTTTGGTACAAGATAAAGATTCTCTCCTGAAGAGTTTTAGTGTAGTTCTTCAAATAAATTCTGAGGGGCTCCCTTGTTTTTTGGCAAATTTGTTTTTAGGTTCCATCTTTTCCTACACAAGGTATTGCATTGCCTTCCCAAGAAATGTATGTAGAATTTTGGTTTGTAAGGTGGCTTTAATGATGTTGTTCTTACATGGACAGAGATCACTGGTCAGAAGTCAACTCAGCATATGTTGTGAAGAGATCTATGGTGCCAAAATCAGATTTCTGGACCCCCATGTTACACAAATAGTCAGATAGCTCAGACCGCAAAGTGCTGCCCTCTGACCTGAGACACACACAAAGCCTCCGTGACCTGCGTCACAGCAAGGACATCCTCCCTCGGCCAGCGGAAGCCAGGCCAAGTAGGACTAAAAGGACAAGATAATTGTCTTTTTTCTCTTCCTCCTCAATCTGTCAGCTCAGGTCACATGTTCTGCTTCAGTATCTTGAGTCTAAAAATAGACCTTTTTGGATAGATGGAATAAAATTTCTCAGCAAATGATGCTTGATCCTTGACAGCCTGCTTTTGCCAGCCAGACGTAGTCGCAGCAGCTCCAGCCTTCTTTTATTTGGCAAGACGTGTCGCATGCCTCTTTTCTTTTTATCAGTGGGATTGACAGTCAAGCCATGTGCAAGTCCAGGATTATCCTAATAAGATGCTCCTGTTGGGATTTAGGTTATCAAATTGAAAGTTAACCAGAATCATGGAGAGGGTGGTTTAGTGCTTTTAGTTTTTGTTTAGTTTCATATTTTTACCAAAGAAATGCTTACCAGCTGGTGGGAGGCACAGACCTGCATTCCTGCCCTGCAGACATGGGTTAACCGCACTGTGTCCTTGCTTGCAGGGGACCTCGGGACCTGACCCCACCACTGTCTACGTTGACATGAGAGCTCTAAGACACGACAGGTACGGTACTTGTGGTTCTGTTCTCTGGGCTCCTGGGCACACAGGTACCCTCCAGCAAAGGAGGAGCCGTGCTTATCTGCTCCAGGCGGTTATCTTGCAAATAAGTGTGGAGTTGGGCATGTTGGTGGACCTGTAGCATCTCTCCACCTTCTGTTTTGTTAACATGCCCAATAGAGCAATCAAGGCTGTGTTTTGAGAGGCAGTGAAAACTGTTGTGACATAGCGGTGTGTTGCTGTTTCTAATAGTCTGACCAGAAGCACCTGGTTGTTTTCCTTGGCCATTTTAGTCAGGCACACTTTGCACCTCGTAAAATATCAACACTCTGCCCACATTTCTTTACATGAATTGAAATTTTGTCAAGGCATTTCCATGAAAAACTAAAATAATAGTGAGGTTGCCTTTTTTGTGCAGCTTCCTTGAGCAAGATTGAAAAGTGGTATTATTGGTGAGTGTTTGTAATTTCGTGTCAGGGGAGAGAAGGGGCAGAGGTGGAAGCAAGATGAGAAGCCTTTAGAGGAATTTCTGCCCCAATGAGGAGGACCTATTAAAATGCCTAAGTGGGAGAGAATTTTATTGTTTTTCTATAGACTTTCCCCATTGAATAGATTACTCCTGTTCAGTAACTATGGAGACACCCTTTCATTGTTGTTTATAGGATGTGACTAGTAATAAAGCGAGGTGTCTCCTTTCCTAAATTACTAGCAGATGCTCAATGAATGTGTTGCGATGGCCAGTTACTGTGGTACTCACTTTGCATTTTCTCAGTCGCTTACCTGCCGACATGTGTCATTGTGCCCTACAAAGCGTGGACAAATGGAACAAGAGGGTTGTAGAGCTAGTAGGGGGAGTAAAATGCAGAGACCCAACCCCGGCCCGGCTGAGCCGATGGCCTGAGTGTCTTCTTCAGTGACACTGAATCCATGTGTGAATGTGTTGGGGGGCAGGGTTGTGAAGGCTGAGGAGGGGTCCAGGTGGGCTATGCACTCTCCTGCCAGCCTGGGGAATACCATCTACATGCACACGAAGGTTCCCAACATGGCACTTGTGCCCCAGCGGCCATCTGGCCATGTCTGGTTAGCATGATTTGGGAGTAATACTGCTGGCCTCGGGGCTGGAGGCCAGGGATGCAGCTCAGCATCAGACAGGGCACAGGACACCCTCCCCCCCAACAATGACCAAAATGCCAATAGTGCTGAGATTGAGAAACCCTGCATACACCTAGTCCTCTCTCACTTGGAGGTCGTCTGCCTGGCCCCTGCAGCCCTCATTTTAGACTCTACTGTTCAAAGAGAATCACAGAAGGTTAGAGCCCATCTGGTGGGAGCCCCTCCTGGGAGGCTGAGGGCAGAGAGCATGGCTGGCCCACCAAGAACGCACCAGCTGCACAGTAGCAAAGTCCCATGGAGAACATTTCCAGAAGTCAAAAACTTAGTTCGAAGATGTTAAGTAACTTGTTCTAAGGGCAGACGTAGTTCCAAGTATAACTTATGGGCTTAAACAAATCTACTTTACACCCTATAAAAGTTATTTGAAAATGTTAATTTTATAACTTCAAAAACTGAACAGTAGCTCATCAAAGAATCTCTGTTTGAGTAACATTTATGCAGTTCTGTCTATGCCCTGCGCTTGACACACATGAAGAAACAGGACAGTTTATCTCATTTTGTGTTACCAGTGTCCTGGATATCAGACATGGCAGAGAGTGGAGACATGGGGGTGTACTGGACTATTGGGAATGGCAGAGTGTGGGGACATGGGGACGTCCCAGTTTGTTGGGGACGGCAGAGAGTGGGCAAGTGGGGATGTCCTGGACTGTCAGAGATGGCGGAGAGCAGAGACTTGGGGATTTTCTTTCCTGGAAAAGGACAGAAATCTCAAGAACTCATTTCTAACAAGTTTGTGACCTACTTTTTCACTGTCTTCTCTGTGGCAAATCTTCCTATTGAGAAAATCTATGATTTAGGAAAAGTGTAATGAAATTGGAACCAGTACAGTGTATGATGGTAATAAAGGTTCAATAAGAGATCAATATCATTGTTCAAGAAAGAGCCCAGAGGGGCTGACCTGGTGACATAGCAGTTGGGTTCATGTGCTCTGCTTCAGCAGGGCCCAGGGTTTGCCACTTCAGGTCCTGGGCACAGATCTACACACCGTTTGTCAAGCCATGCTGTGGTAGGCACCCACACATAAAATAGAGGAAGGTGGGCACAGATATTAGCTCAGGGCCAATCTTCCCCAACAAAAAGAGGAGGATTGGCAGTGGATGTTAGCTCAGGGCTAATCTTCCTCCAAAAAAAAAAAAAAAATGCCCAGAAGCCTGAGTCCTAGTAAAAGTTTCTTGATGATTTACTAATTCTTTGACCTTGGCAAGTTCATAATCCTTTTAAGTCACACTTTGTCCTAATCTGCAAAATAATCTCTAATACATACTTTTCCCTGACTAGGTTGTCCAAAATGGAAGTAAAAGTGCTTTGTGACCTGGAAATTGCTGTGCAGTTATGTGTTATTAAAGATAGCCATTGGGGGGCCAGCCCTGTGGCACAGTGGTTAAGTTCGTGTGCTCTGCTTTGGTGGCCTGGGATTCACAGGTTTGGATCCTGGGCACAAACCTACACACCACTCATCAAGCCATGCTGACGTGGCATCCCACAAAGAAGAACCAGAAGGACTTACAACTAGGATATACAACTATGTACTGGGGCTTTGGGGAGAAAAAAAGAAAAAAGAGGAAGATTGACAACAGATGTTAGCTCAGGACCAATTCTCCTCGCAAAAAAAAAAAAAAAACCTAGCCATGGGTAATATCATTGATCTTTCCAATTAATGGTGATGTTGATTAGTGTCAGAGTGATCAGGACACATCAGACCACCCCCCTTCCTCTGTCCCCCCATCCCAGCCACTCAGAGAAAGCCTTCAGAATCGTGTCTGTACCCTTGTCGACCCCCTGGTTCGGTCACCCCCCTCCACCCCAGGAGCGCTCTCCCAGACTCGAACCTCATATTCCCAGTTCTCTCTCCTGTGTCAGAGGACAGATGTGCCTGGGAGCTGAGGGGAGCACATCAGACACCGGAATGTTTGTACTGGACTTACCTCCTCTTCATCTTCTTCAGCGTTTGACTTACAAAAGGCACAGCAGAACCCTGCCTGGAACATGATGTGGCAATTCCTTCAACATGGTTCCTGTCCAGAACTTCCCAGTCACCAACCGGGAGCCTCCTCTTCCCCTGGATGCTCTCCCTCTTTCTGTGTTCAGGACCATCATTAGAGGCTTGGTCCTTTCACCTGGCTGGCTGGGTCGCTGGCTGTGGTGCAGCTCAGGCTGAGGTCCTGCCCAGGGCTGGGTCGTCATCCCTTCTGTCCTGCTGGGCTGCCCTCTGAAGGTGACAGAGCCTCAAGGAACCTCCATCTTTGCCTTACCTGTTAGTTGCTCCTCCTTACCTTCCTGCCCACACCCAGCTAAGCTCTTCCTGCCCTGTGAGCCTTGCCCCTGTGCCTCTCCTGTTTCTGCATCTTCCCTCCTATCTGTTGAAATTATCCTCGTGCTCAAGCCCAGCTCAAATACCATCTTCTCTGAATATTCCCTGGTGGAAATATCTAGCTTGAAGTCTCCAGCATCACTTCTGACCTTGGTGAACACGTCAAATGTACCTTATGCTGCAGCTGATGTGGCATAGAGGCTCTGGGGTCTGACCGATCAGGGTTCAAATCTCCTTCCTCCTCTGTCCTTGGACAAGCTCCATGACCTCGGTTTCCTGTGCTCAGAATGGGTGCAGTAAACCAGCCTCCCAGGGGACCCATGAGGACTAAATAAGAGGTGCCATGAGGTGCCAGCAGGGGTGGAAGCTGATGCTGAGAGTGAGTTGGGCAGAGGGCTATCATTCCCTCAGGGAGGTGATGGTCTTCCCCACAGAGAACTCACCTCTTCTGTCCCACGGCACCAGGTGCTTCCCCCAGAGAGAGCGACCCAGGGGACAGAAGGAAAGCCCCAGCTGAGAGGCCGGCGAAACAGGAGAGCCTTTAAAAACGTTGACTTGTCTCTTTCTTGTCACTATGTCCATTAAAAACGTGGGGCTGTTGTCCTTCTCACTTCAGCTGTGTTGAGTCAGTCACAGGATTAATGACTCCCTGTTGCTTTAGGACATTCACCGGGGAGCCCCAAGGCACCTGCCTAGTTATCACTTAATTAACCTTGAGGTTAACTTGTCAGTAGGTGTGTGCAGTTTCCCTGAGAAAGAGAGCCTCTGTGTGTGTGTGTGCGTGCACGCATTGGTGTGAGAGAGACAGACAGATGACAGAGAAGAATGGCTTGGTGGAGGCCTGTGGTCAAATAGGTTTCCCAAATTGTTTTGAGTATTTCTTGATTTTCTCCCTCTGTTTAATACCCATTTTTCCTCAGAACCACAGTGTTTGGGTTTGGTTGTCTGCTGTAGCAGGCCTCCGTGGAGAACGTTCCTGCCTCAGCCAAGGAAGGTGCTTATTCTCCTGCCCTTAGAATAAATTTACTTCCTACATGCCCTCAGGGGAAATGATGAAGTTGTTCTGAGACTGTTTGGAAGTGACTGTCAGTTTTTAAAACGTTCTTTATAATGTATTCATTTAAGATGAATTCACAGTCTGTCATTGACTTCT
This sequence comes from Equus asinus, assembly GCF_041296235.1. Taxonomy (NCBI): domain Eukaryota; kingdom Metazoa; phylum Chordata; class Mammalia; order Perissodactyla; family Equidae; genus Equus; species Equus asinus. Next base: position 46,010,152 of record NC_091818.1, read on the forward strand.
AATTTGATCATTCCTGAAGCTCTTGAATTTTCCAGACTTGACCTAGGAAAGAAAAAAATTTTCTTCTGCATTTAAAGAAATCGTTTTAGGAGTTAAAACTTATGAGTGCGACGTTAGCGTGAAGGCCTGGAGGGACAGCTTTCTTAGCTTCCTTGCTCCTTCTGACCTGGAGTCATCATTAAAGTCTCAGACAAACCTGGATAGAGAATTAATTCCTGCTCAGTGGTTAGCGGAGTATAAAGATCCCGAGAGAGTCGTGGGCGTAGGAGGAAAGCTCATCTGTGGACTTGTGATTTACTCAGGGGGGCAGGAGAATGAGATGACGGCAAAGCAGCTAAAACAGGGCCCTGCTCTTGATCAGTTCCTGGTGCACGTGTGTGCAAGTGTTTGCAAGTGTTTGCGTTGGCACGAGTGTGAGTGTGTCATTCATGTATTTGTGGGTGCATGTGAAAGGATTCCCTGGGAGGGTGCTTGAGTCTCCATCTCATCTTTGGTCGGTTCATGGTGGCCCCTTGTCTTAGTGGACCTGAGGCAGGACCTTCAGGGGAGTTTGCACTAGTTATTATTATTACTTGTACTTATCACTGAATCTTTCTACCGTCAACTTCTAATTCCCTATAATATGGTCCTTAGAGGACTGTCCCCCAAGTACGTGGGGCAGCCTCACTGCTCTGATGGGCAGCAGCCTCGCCAGCCTTCTGGGGCTCTATCAGACGGTGCTCCACTGTTAGTCATGGCCAGTTTTTTCGCAAGTGGGTGGTCAGGTCCATCTTCCTCGTCTGTCTCGTCTAGAAGCTCTGCTGAAAGCTGTCCAACATGGGGGACCCTGCTGGCCTTTGAAATACTGGTGGTATAACTTTCAGCATCACAGCCACACGCAGCTGTCACAGTATGACCACTGACAGACAGGTGGTGTGGTTCCCTGACTGGAAACAAAACCAGGCCGTCCGGTGTGAGCCTGAATCTTAACCACTAGACTGGCCATCATCTGCATATAAACATGACGTAATGAATGCCATCTAAAAACAAAACGGAGACAAAGAAACCCTTCTTTGACCCTCCTCACCAGCTACCCCATAGCTCTGCTCCCTTGATAACAAAGCCCCTTCAGAGGGTTGCCCTACTCTCCTCCCATGTCTCACAAAGGTTCAAGCCTTGTGTCCCCACTGGGCACTGAAGCCTTCAAGGTCACCCATGGTGTCCATCTTTTCAGCCCACAGACCTCATCCACGCCCACAGGTCACTCCTGCCTAGAACCCTTTCTCCTCTGTGTGTAGAGACGACACACTGATGGCTCTTTCCCAGTGTCTTGCTTCATCCTCCCCTTCCCAGCCTGGTTTTGAATGATGCGGTGATATTTTTTAATCCCTTCTGCAATTCAGAAATTTGATGAGTTTTGATTAAATGTTCCTTATTTGCTGGAATATATTGGGTTCTTCTGAGAAATTGTTCTCTCTTTTTCAGTAAAGATCAAATTCAGTTTGATCTTTAAATAAATAAAAGTAAAAAATAACATATTGACCAGATAGTTTCTGTTATACCAGTTTCTTCATTAACGTTTATCCAAAAGACCCCCATCAAATCCTCCTAATTAAGGTTGCAGATAAAATACAGCACAGCCAGTTAAATTTGGATTTCAGATAAATGAGGAATAATTTTTTTAGTATTAGTATGTCCCAAATATGCATGAGATATACTTAAAAATTCTTTGTTGTTTATCTGAAATTCACATTCAACCAGGCATCCTGTATTTTTATCTGCTAAATCTGGCCACCCTGTTCCAAAATCAGACATCAGTTCTCCCAGTCATTATTATTACTGGTCCCTTGTGTTCTCTGACGCTAGAGGGCTTTGATTCACATGAGGCTTGTTCCCTGGGGGCATCTCCCACTGTGATTGATGCCTCATACATATTAGAATTCCTCTTTCTAGACAAAGTGTGTAACTAGCCTCTTGATTCCTCATTGTGAGATATGCACTTCTGTGGCCGGACTGACCAGAGCCTTCCTGGACACGTGTTGGGTGTGCGGTTCCTGCCAGCTTTTAGGCGGGGTGCACCTCCCATCGCAGCCCGCAGGTTGAGATCATTTGCAGGAGGTGGGACAGGATGGTGTTGTGGTGCAGTTTAAGATGGAGAAGCATGGGTTGAGCTAAAGGAATCCTCTAGTGCATGATGCGGAGGCACAGGAGAGCCTGAGGTCTGCGTGGTTGGAACTCAGCCTGCAGGAAAAGAAAGGGTCCACCAGGTCATCTTTTGTGCACCAGCATATTGCATTTTTAATTATATGGCCAATAGTGTCACGAGGAGTTAGGATCATGAAAAACACAGGTCTGTGAAAGCTACCTTCCTTCCAGACTGGCCTGCTCATTCACGTTTTTTTTTTGTTGTCTTTTGGGTTGTTTTTTTAAGATTTTATTTTTTTCCTTTCTCTCCCCAAAGCCCGCTGGTACATAGTTGTATATTCTTAGTTGTGGATCCCTCCAGTTGTGGCATGTGGGACGCCACCTCAGCATGGCTTGATGAGCAGTGCCATGTCTGTGCCCAGGATCCAAACTGGTGAAACCCTGGGCCACCACAACAGAGCGTATGAACTTAACCACTCAGCCACGGGGCCAGCCCCTCGTTCACATTTTATCTTCATATCCTTATAAGTTCTTCTCTCACTGTTGACAAAATAACCACCATGACAAAATCCTCAGATTCCATTTTGTTGTAGAATCTTAGTGTTTTTCATTTATCAATGTAAATCCAAGGACCATTTCATAAGTTTTTGCATGTGGCTGTTATATGTAAGTCAATCTGTCATTAAAATGAAAATTATTTTAAAAGAAATGAATCCTAGATAGTTTTCCCTTGAAGTGAAGCATCTTTTTGGTTAAATAACTTACTCTTTTAGAGCCCTTTTTGTGGAGAAAGAGCTTACGCCTCAGCAGATGGGGACAGAGCTTAGGGCTGAGAGTGTGACACAGGTCACAAAATGATGGCTCAGATTCTGCCTTGTTTGGCTTTATTCATGGTCTGCATGTTGAAGTTACATGCAACTTTCTCCTTCACCTCATTCTTCTCTACCATTTCACAGGAGAACTACAAGCTAAAGAAAAAGGCCTGCCAATATTTTAAGTGGCGTTCTCTTTCATTATTGTATGCTGGAATGTTCTGCCAAAGGGACCAAAGAATTAACAAGCTCAGAAACAAAACCCAGAGGGGCAGCTGGACTGATGGGCCTCCAGAGAGAATCCCACGAGAAGGACACAACTTGCTCTATGTAGCAGTCCCACTGAGGACCTGGTCCTAGTGATGAGGAAAGATCAGAGAACCCCAAAATGATGTCTAAATGATTTGAACTTTTTTTAATTTTAGTAAAATACGGATTCATAGAATTTACCATTTTAACCACTTTTCAGCATAGAATTCAATGGCGTTAAGTACATTCACATTGTTCACATTGCAACCATCACTGCCATCATCCCCAGAAGTGTCCTATCTTCCCAAACTGAAGTTCTGTCCCCATTAACACTGACGCCCCATCCTCCTCCCCCAGCCCCTGGCAACCACCACTCTACCTCTGTCTCTATGAATCTGACCACCTAAGTATCTCAGGAGTGGAAACATACAGTGTTTGTCCTTTTGTAATTGGCTTATTTCACTGAGCATAATATTCTTAATGTCCATCCATGTCTTAACGTGTGTCAAAATTTCCTTTTTTAAGGCTGAATAATGTTCCATTTTATGCATATACCACATTTTGTTTTTCCATTCACCCATTGATGAACACTTGGGTTGTTTCCACCTTTTGGCTATTGTGAGTAATGCTGCTATGAACATGGGTGTACAAATATCTCTTCTGGACCCCGCTTTCAGTTCTTTTGGGTATATCCCCAGAAGTGGGATTGCTAGCTCATATGATAGTTGTATTTTTAATTTTTTGAGGAACCTCCATAGTGCTTTCCATGGCAGCTGCACTATTTTACATTCCCACCAGCAGTGCACAAGGATTCCAAATCCTATGCATCCTTACCAACACTTGTAGTTTTCTGTTATTTTGGTAGCAGCCATCCTCATGGGTATGAGGTGCTATCTCCTTGTAGTTTTGATTTGCATTTCCCTGATGACTAGTGATGTTGAGTGTCTTTTCATGTGCTTCTGGGTCATTTATACATCTTCTTTGGAGAAATGCCTATTCAGGCCCATTGCCCATGTTTTACTCGGGTTGCCTGGTTGTTGTTGGGTTATGGGAGTTCTCTGTATATTCTGGATATTAACTCCTGATCAGAGGTATGACCTGCAGATATTTCTCCCATTTGTGCGCTACCTTTTCACTCTGTGCACTTTGTCCTTTGAGGTTCATAAGGTTTTAATTTTGATGTAGTCCAATTTATCCATTGTTGGCTTTTGCTGCCTGTGCTTTTGGTGTCATATCTGGGAAATTTTTGCCAAATCCGATGTCATGAATCTTCCCTGTTTTCCCCTAAGATTTTTACAGTTATAGCTCTTACCTTTAGATTTTTGATCCATTTTGAGTTAAACTATTTTAAATGGTATTTTTAAAAGGCAGGGGTGTATTCTTTGAAAAAGTCAATGTCATGCTCTTCCTCGGCGCTCCCTACGGAGGTGGCAGCCATCTACTTGGCATCATGGCTGCCCTCAGACCCTTTGTGAAGCCCAAGATCATCAAAAAGAGGACCAAGAAGTTCATTTGGCACCAGTCAGACCGATATGTCAAAATTAAGCGTAACTGGCGGAAACCCAGAGGCATTGACAATAGGGTGCGCAGAAGATTCAAGGGCCAGATCTTGATGCCCAACATTGGTCATGGGAGCAATAAGAAAATGAAGCACATGCTGCCCAGTGTCTTCCAGAAGTTCCTGGTCCACAATGTCAAGGGGCTTGAAGTGCTGGTGATGTGCAACAAATCGTACTGTGCTGAGATTGCTCACAACGTCTCCTCCAAGAATCACAAAGCCATCGTGGAGAAAGCAGCCCAGCTGGCCATCAGAATCACCAATCCCAATGCCAGGCTGCACAGTGAAGAAAACGAATAGATGACAGCTCGTGTGTGCATTGTATTTGTGTTAATAAAACCATGAAACTCTGCAAAAAAAAAAAAAAGAAAAGAAAAAGTCAATGTCACAAAGACAAAAAAGTCTTTGGAAATGGTCCTCATTAATGGAAGCAAGAGAGATGTGGCAGCCAGATGCAAACCTGATGCTCAGCTGGCTTCTGTACTTGAGGAGGGTGCTGTAAAGGCCGTTATTGGCTAGTGGACACAGTGGAAATATGGATGTAGATTAAAGTGTCTATCAATGTTAAGTTCCTAAAGTTGATAACTGCTCTGTGGTTATGTAAGAGAACATCCCTCCTCTTAGGAAATGCCCACTGAAATCCTTGCATGTAGAGGGTCATGATGGATTCAGCTCATCCTCAAATGGTTCAGAAAAAATTGTGTGTGAGACAGAGAGAGCACAAATGGCAAAGCAGATGGAGTGAGACATTAACAACAAGCGAATCTGGGTCAGGGATATTACAAGTGTTCTTTGTACTATTTTCATTTTTGTAAGTTTTCTATAATTTCAAAATTATTTTTCTTGTTTTTTTGTTGTGGTGGGTTTTTTTGTTTTTGTTTTTGTTTTTGAGGAAGATTAGCCCTGAGCTAACATCTGCTGCCAATCCTCCTCTTTTTGCTGAGGAAAACTGGCCCTGAGCTAACATCTGTACCCATCTTCCTCTACTTTATATGTGGGATGCCTACCACAGCATGGCTTGCCAAGCGGTGCCCTGTCCGCACCCAGGATCCAAACTGGCGAACCCCAGGCTGCCGAAACGGAACATGTGAACTTAACCGCTGTGCCACCACTCTGGCCCCTTTCAGAATTACTTTTTTTTTTTTTAAGGATTGGCACCTGGGCTAACAACTGTTGCCAATCTTTTTTTTTTTTTCCTGCTTTATTTCCCTAACCCCCTCCACCCCCCCTCCCCCCCATCCCCCGGTACATAGTTGTATATCTTAGTTGCAGGTCCTTCTAGTTGTGGGATGTGGGATGCCACCTCAACGTGGCCTGACGAGCGGTGCCATGTCTGCGCCCAGGATCCGAACCCTGGGCCACCGCAGCAGAGCGCGTGAACTTAACCACTCGGCCACTGAGCCGGCCCCTACTTTTGAATAGAAATTTAGTTAAAAGAACAATGTTTATAAATGTATCACATCTAGAAATTATTTTTCATGTCTTTCTGTTCTCACTCAAAAAGAGAAAAGCGGTCTACGTTGGTTAAGACCTTATGGTGGGAAGTAACAGAAACCAGTTAGAACTATTTTGGCAGACACAATTGATGTAGAAGGGGAGAGAGGTATCTGACGGAATCTGAAGGTAGAAATGAGCCTACTGTCAGGAGGGACTAGAAGCAAAATCCAGGAGAGCCTCAGGAACTTTTTGTCACCCTGGCTCTTCTCTGTACTTGGTCTGTCCAAAATTCCCCACAGGTTGGTCCACTCTGTTTGTATTCAGTCCACCTGGGAGGATATGCCAGCCCGCATTGCCACAAGCCAGCATATCCTTGCCACAAGTCCATGTGCCTGGGACATGAGCTTGGCCACCCAGTGGCAGGACACTTGACCCTCCAGGAGGCCCATGTGGATGTGCACAGTGACATCCTTCCCAAGAGGACAGTGTGGGAAGGGGTTGGGGAGTGACACTAAGTGAGATACCTGACAGACAAAGGGCCTCCCCAGGAGATCAAGGTCAGCATGGACAGTGATGAGTCAAGTGGAGAGCATACAGCCTCGACAAGATGTGACAAGAGGGGCTTCACCTTGTGGTCTTCCTCCCAAAACCATAATCCCAGTCTAGCCATCAGAAAACATCAGATAAATCCCAGCTGAGGGGCATCCTACAAAACACCTCGCCAGATCCCCTCAAAACTGTCAAGGTCATCACAAACAGAACAAGTGAGAAACTGCCACAGCCCAGAGGAGCTGAGGAGACCTGACCACTGAATGTCATGCGAGATGCAGAAGAAGGTCATCAGAAAGCTTCAGAAATACGCCTGACATTTGGACTGGAATTAACAATAACATCTGTTTTGGCTCATTGACTGTAACAAGCATATCATACTAACAGAAGGTGTTTGTGTGCAATAAGATAGTGGTTATTGCCAGGGAGATAAGAAGTCTACACTGTCTGCTCAGATTTTCTGTGAATCTAAAACTGTTCTCAGAATAAAGTCTAGAGGCATACCTGGTTTTACTGTGCTTCGCTTTATTGTGCTTTGCAGATACTATGTTTTTTACAGATTGAAGGTTTGTGGCAACTCTGCATCAAGCAAGTCTATTGGCGCCATTTTCCAACAGCATTTGCTAACTTCGTGTCTCTGTATCACATTTTAGTAATTCTCACAATATTTCAGAGTGTTTCCTTATTATTATATTTGTTGTGGTGATCTGTTATCACTGATCTTTGATGTCACTATTGTTATTGTTTTGGGGTACCACAAACCGCACCCATATAAGATGGAGAACTTAATCGATAAATGTTGTGTGTTCTTGACTGCTCCACCGACCAGCCATTCCCCCAGCTCTCTCTCTCTCCTTAGACCTCCCTATTCCAGCACACAACAATATTGAAACTAGGCCACTGAATAACCCTACAATCGCCTCTAAGTGTTCGAGTGAAGGGAAGAGTCACATGTCTCTCAGTTTAAGTCAAAAGTTAGAAATGATTAAGTATGATGAAGACAGCATGTCAAAAGACGACATAGGCCAAAAGCTAGGCCTCTTGTGCCAAACAATTAGCCAAGTTGTGATGCAAAGGAAAAGTTCTGGAAGGAAATTAAAAGTCCTACTCCAGTGAACACACTAATGATAAGGAAGTGAAGCAGCTTATTGCTGATATGGAGAAAGTTTTAGTGGTTTGGATAGAAGATCAAACATTCCCTTAAGCCACAGCACTCTCTCAAGCCACAGCCTAATCCAGAGCAAGGCCCTAACTCTCTTCAATTCTGTGAAGGCTGAGGGAGGTGAGGAAGCTGCAGAAGAAAAGTCTGAAGCTAGCAGAAGCTCGTTCATGAGGTTTAAGGAAAGAAGCCATCTCCATAACATAAAAGTGCAGGTGAAGCAGCAAGTGCTGACGGAGAAGCTGCAGCAAGTTCTCCAGAAGGTCTAGCTGAGATAACCAGTGAAGGTGGTGACAGTAAACAGCAGATTTTCAATGTAGATGAAACAGCCTTATATTGGAAGAAGATGCCATCTAGGACTCTCATAGCTAGAGAGGAGAAGTCAATGTCAGGCTTCAAAGGACAGGCTGATTCTCTTTTTCAGGGGCTAATGCATTTGGTGACTTTCAATTGAAGCCAATGCTCATTTACTATTCTGAAAATCCCAGGGCCCTTAAGAATTATGCTAAGTGACTCTTCCTGTGCTCTGTAAATAGAACAGCAAAGCCTAGGTTACAGCACATCTCTTTACAACATGGCTTACTGAACATTCCAGGCTCTCTGTTAAGACTTACTGCTCAGAAAAAAAGATTCCTTTCAAAATATTGCTGCTCGTTGACAATGCACCTGGTCATCCAAGAGCTCTGATGGAGATGTACGACGAGATTAATGTTGTTTAATGCCTGCTAACACAACATCCATTCTGCAGCCCATGGATGAAGGAGTCATTTCGACTTTCAAGTCTGATTATTTAATAAATACATTTCATTAAGGCTACAGCTGCCATACATAGTGATTCCTCTGATGGATCTGGGCAAAGCAAATTGAAAACCTTCTGTTGAAAGAATTCACCATTTAGATACCATTAAGAACATTTGTAATTCATGGGAAGAGGTCAAAATATCAGCATAAACAGGAGTTTGGGAGAAGTTGATTCCAGCCCTCATGGATGACTTTGAGGGTTCAAGACTTCAGTGGAGGAAGTAACTGTAGATGTGGTGGAAACAGTAAGAGAATTAGAATTAGAAGTGGAGCCTCAAGATGTGACTGAATGATAAAACTTTAACGGATGAGGAGTTGCTTCTTACAGATGAGCAATGAAAGTGGTTTCTCGAGATGGAATTTACTCTGGTGAAGATGCTGTGAAGACTTGAAATGACAACAAAGGACTTGGAATATCACGTAAACCTAGTTGACAGAGTACTGGAGGGTTTGAGGGGATTGACTCCAGTTTTGAAAGAAGTTCTGCTGGAACTTCTCAAAATGCTCTCAAACAGCATCGCATGCTGCAGAGACACTGTTCACGAAAGGACGAGTCAATGGATGCGGCAAACTTCATTGTTGTCTTATTTTAAGAAATTACCGGGGCCGGCCTGGTGGTGCAGCGGTTATGTGCACACCTTCCGCTTTGGTGGCCCGGGGTTTGTTGGTTCAGATCTCAGGTGCAGACATGGTACCGCTTGGCAAGCCATGCTGTGGTAGGCGTCCCACATATAAAATAGAGAAGGATGGGCACAGACGTTAGCTCAGGGCCAGTCTTCCTCAGCAAAAAGAGGAGGATTGGCAGCAGATGTTAGCTCAGGACTAATCTTACTCAAAAAAAAAAAAATTACCACAGCCACCCCAAGCCTCAGCAACCACCACCCTGATCAGTCAGCACCATCAGCACCGAGACAAGACTGTCCACCAGCAAAAAGATTGACTCACTGAAGTCTCAGATTGATGGTGAGCATATTTAACAATAAAGTATTTTTTAGTTAATGTATGTAATTTTTTTTTAGACATAATGCTATTGTATACTTAATAGACTACAGTATAGTGTAAACATAACTTTCGCACATACTGGAAACCCAAAAAGTTCATGTGACTCGCTTTATTGAGATATTTGCTTTATTGCAGTGGTCTGGAACCAAACCCACAATATCTTGAAAGTATGCTTGTATTGATTAAAAGAAAAAGCCAAGAAGGTCTGAAAAACTAAAATTTTTCCTGAATGTAATGCAAATTAATTTGCCATCAAAACCTTGTGAATGGACATGAAGCTTAAACAATTTATCCCCATATTGCTGCAGAAATATTAATGCGTTTGAGACCTCAGGTAAAGTGGGATCCTTCCTCTGGATTAGCACTCAGAAATCTGAAACCCATCTGGCCCCAGGTCTTGGATGGGAGCCTGTGGGCACCTACAGAAGACTAAAATAAGGAGAAGGTGGTGTGGGCCATCCTGGGTGGCCCGCATGCCCAGTCAGGGTGTCTACTAACAGATTCCAACAGGAGGGACAGGACACAGAACTCCTTTCCATCTGAGGGAAGGACAAGGAGAAAAGACTAACAAAAGTCTGGATTTGGGGGGGGGGGGTGCAAAACATGTTAGATCTGTGATTTTATAGGAGAAAAGGCACCAGTGTGCGCAGCTATTTCTATTTATATGGTGCTGTTGTGTTGGATGAAATGCTCTTCCAGTCTGCCTCTCAGCATTTGTTTCAGGGTGATTTCACTTGGTTTTAGACTTTCATGACAGACCCAGCGCTGCTGCCCACCTGTCACCAGCAGCTCTTACTAAGTGCTGATTCCAGGGGAGAGCCAGCAATGCTCCTAGGTGTGTTTGTTGTTTTGTTGGTTTGGGGCGTGGAAGTGACATTTAAATCGTGGTTTTTTCCTTGTGCTTCTAATATCCTCTCTCACTGCTTCACTAGGAGCAAAGGAAATAGCAAGATGTTCAAGCTACACTTTGACAGTAAAACTTGTCTAATTCTTCATCTTCTGTCTTTGCCTTAGCTGCCAGGAAACTGAGAACTAAATTCAGTCCCAGCACCTGGATTAACTAACCTAAGGTTTTGGAATACGCAAATACATCCCATCTTTTGGGATTTCCCTTCCATCTTTTGGGATTTCCCTTCCATCTTTTGGGATTTTTAAAAACTTGTTGTTCAAATGGTATTATTATATTAGGTCTTCTAGATGCTTCAGATTATTTTTGGAAGAAGATGTAGTTTGTTAAAATCTCGGGAGGTAAGGTGGGTGAAATGAGTGAAAGGGGTCAAAAGCTACAAGCTTCCAGTTATAGAATAAATAAGTCCGGAGGATGTAATGTACAGCATGGTGACTGCAGTTAATAATACTGTATCATATATGTGAAAGTTGCTAAGAGGGTAGATCCTAAAAGTTCTCATCACAAGAAAAAAATTTGTAACTATGTAATGTGATGGATGGTAACTAGACATTATTGTGATCATTTCATGATTTATACAAATATCTAATCTTTATGTTGTGTACCTGAAACTAATATAATCTATTTGTCATTTATCTCAATTTTTAAAAAAAAAGAAGAGAAAAAGAATGAGAATAGAAGCAGTGGAAACCAAATCCTTGGAGGATGGGCAGTGGGAGACCACTGCTGGGTGGGATCTGAGGAGGCTGTGGCAGCGTGAAGGAGGGGGCTGACCTTTCTCTGGGGAGCAGCCTCCTCTCCCTCTCCCCTGCCTGCCCAGCCCCTCGGACTGGAACCTCAGGTAGCCGTCTGTCCTACTAGAGTTAATAAATACGAAAATCCATAGAGCAGTGGCTGGCTCAGAGTTAGCACTGAATAAGTGTTTGCTGCTCTTTGCCAAAAAAAAAAAAAAAAAAAAAGAGGAAGAAAGACAATGTGTTCAGCTGCAGCAGCAGTGAAGAGCTTTAAGTGGTATACCTGTTTAGCTTTGTAATTATTGAACAAGTGCTTCTGCTCAGAGTTTCAATACAGGCTCTTTGTAGTCACTGGGCTGATGTTATCTGTGCAGTTATCTGGGAACTGAGGTCTTACGTTGAGAGAAAAAACCAAAATGAGTATCTTCCCTGAAGGAATAAATGTCCTCTCCCTCCTGGAGTGCACTGTCCTGCCTCTGCTGCTCAGGGACGAGTGAAGCTGCTCACCAGGGGACATTCTCTGGAGCCCTCCCCAGCTCCCTCACCCATTGCCGGCACGCTGGACGTGCACGACTACGCCATAATAAACACTCATAATAGAGAAAGCAGTCTCCGCTGGCTTTTGAGCAGCGCATCTAGGTTGCTGGGCTGCGCAGAAGCTGTTTTGCACAAGCCGGTCACTAGGGGCCTGTCCCCTCCTCTGGTGCAATGCCACACCAGCATCTGGTGGAACTGTGTGGTTGTCTCAATCGAAGGCACAGATGACACTCATCCTCCAGGTCACGAACGACCACCAGGGGTGGCCAGGGCTGGGCATCCAGTGGGTGGCGGATGGGCACCCCTTGCCCTCTTGGCCATCTCCATCATGACGCACCCATAGCGTTTGTTGTCCATCATTCTGACATTGCCAGCTTCTGACAGTAGCTGTGGGAAATGCCAACACTCTTGCTGGGGCAGATCGTGTGATTCCCCGATTGTTACCTGTCTCCAGAGCCGGTGGTGTGACGGACACTCTGGGAGCGGTGAAAGTGGGCCGTGCGGGCAGCGTCAGCAAGCAGGCCCAGCCCCGGGGAGGCGAGAGCCCTCGTCTCCTTTGGTGAGAGTTGCCAGGGACAGACGGGTGTCGGGTGGGCAAGGGGGGAGGGCCCCGGAGAGGAGTGAGGTGGTAGTGGCCCCCTCTCGTGCGAGGCCACATGAAGTAGGGAGGGGACAGAACCCTTGGCAGGAAGACCTCTTGTGGTGCCGCGTCTCTACCTGCCGTGTTGCTCTGACGGCTGCAGCCTTTCAAGGTGAAATTCGGGCCAGCGTGAGAGCAGGTCAAGGACAGAACAGGTGAGGGCTTTACCCTGCCTGCCAGTCTCCCCACCGCACGCAACTCGCCATCTCGCCCTCTCTCCTTTTCTAGTGAAAGCCCAAACGTCAAGTGCAGTGAAAGCCTGGGTGGGAAACACGTTTTTGATGTCCAGGATTTTGATGTGAAGTACTTGAACCCGTCGGGGATGAGGGCCAATCCAGTCAAGGCCTGAGTGCTGACTCAGACGCGGGCGCGGCTGGAGCGCTGGCTGGGTGAGGAGCCCGGGCCTGGGGCCTGGGTGCCGTTTGAGGCGGACTGCTGCCCGGGGCGCCCTCCTGGGGGCTCTAGGGGCGCCGGGCGGGGGCTGGTGGCCCCGGCGCCTCCGCCCGAGCACAGTCCTCCCGTGGTCACCCCGACTCAGCAGGCCTCCGCCGCTCCACTGGAGCCCCTGCCGGTCCAGGTCCCGCGTCAATGCGGGGCGGAGCCACGCCACCCCCGGAAAAGCGGCGAGTGGTCTTGGGCGTCCCTTCTCTGCCGCTGCAGCCCCGCCACGTGCAGTGTGGCCTCCCGCCCTCCCCAGCTCCGCATTCGCGGCTGTGCACCCGCAGGCTTCGCTCGGCAGAGCTTCCACCCGGTTCTCCAAGTCCTTACGCCGCCGTGTGCTGCAAATGTGTCTCCCGGTGTTTTCGGGAGAGACGTCTTTGCCTTTCTCTTTAGGGGGTGTTGTTTTTCTTTTTGTTCTTTGGTATTTTTCTTTTCACGTGAATGAAGAGCAGTCTTACGTGGCATTTGCTAACAGGATCTTAGCCTTTTCATTCAGGACCCACCCTGAGTGGTGAGTGACTCCAGCACCCATTCTTGCTCTCATACTGACCAGAAAAGACATTCTTCCCCTTTTTTTAGGTTTGCCCTCCACCCTTGCCCCGGGTCCCCTCACTGGCGCCCGATGGCAGGGCCGGAGACCGAGAAGAAATTCTTAACGGTAGAGCCTCCTCGTTTTCCACATTTCAGATAAGATGAGATCTCCAGCTGAGATTCTGCCTGCCTTCCTCGGAGGCCAGGGGTTATCAAGGAAGAACAAGAGACAAGACAAACTCTGAAGGCAGGAGGGCAGAGGAGGCTGCTGGTCAGAGGCAGACGCCGGGCAGTGTGGCGTGGCCTGGAGCCACAGTCCCTGTCGCAGACAGTGGCTTGTCTCGTCCCCTGTCGGCCGGGCACAGGCCAAGGCAGAAGCCCGCGGGCGGAAGAGAAGGAAAGACCCAAGTCATCCCGGGACCCCAGAGACGTTTGCCCCTGATTTCCTTGTGTCATCAGTTACACCAGGGGGCCCTCTCTGAAGTCACCCCAGTCGTAATACCTTGGACAGAGCAGCCTGGCACATCCAAAAAGCATGGCAGGGGTTCCTGACTTCCTCAAACAGCGATGACTCTGAGTGGACGCCCGCAGAGAGGAAGCTTGTCCAAAACAGCCCTCCTTTTTGGCTAAGAGTTTTGCTCCCTGGCCTGGTGGTCTGGCCTTTACAGGATGCCCAAGCTGGCCACTGGCCAGCTGCCCAGCCCCCAGAGAGTAGCCCCTCTATGTGGAGGCCAGGCCGTGCAGCAGGGACCCATGCTCAGCCAGCTGATCTCTCTGGCCCCTTCTCTTTCATTCTTTCGCTCCTTCCTCACCCCTGCCCCTCGTAATCTTCCCAACCAGTTTGGCCTCGTTTCCTTATTGCTTTCTCCATCTGTAGCAAATTGACAGTATCCAGAATCCCCAGTTGGCCAGCCAGCCATTGGACACAGGCTTACCGTACCTGAGTGCTCACATCAGCCTCATTCAGTCCAGCATCACGATCCCAGCCTCCAGACCCGGCAGGCTATCATTGCATCATTAGCAGCATTGATATTTCCTGCGAACACCACGTTCTCTAACTGTCCCAGCTTCTTGAATGTTTGCTGTTACGGACAGAGTTCCACAGGTTCGGAGTTGTGTTCAAATGGCAGTTGTTAAGAGTAACCCACCCTAAATTAGCATGCTGCTACCTGGGTCCTAAGAGTTTTCTTTTAATTCTGTATTAATGCAACCAGGAATTTACTTATTTATTTTAAGTTTTATTGAGGTCATAATGGTTTATAACATTGTGCAATTTCAGGTGTACATTATTATTTATCAGTTTCTGTATAGACTGCATCATGCGCACCACCAGTATTCTAATTTTTATCACCATATATATGTGCCCCTTTACCCCTTTTCCCCACCTCCCAACCCCCTTCCCCTCTAACTACTAATCTGTTCTCTTTGTCCATGTGTTTATCTTCTACATATGAGTGAATTCATGTGGAGTTTGTCTTTCTTTGTCTGGCTTATTTCTCTTAACATAATACCCTCAAGGTCCATCCATGTTGTTGTGAATAGGACGATTTTGTCTTTTTTTATGGCTGAATAGTATTCCATGGTATATATACCACATCTTCTTTATCCATTCATCAGTTGATGGGCACTTGGGTTGGTTCCATGTCTTGACTATTGTGAATAGTGTTGCAATGAACATAGAGGGGTATAAATCTCTTTGGATTGTTGATTTCAAGTTGTTTGGATAAATACCCAGCAGTGGGACAGCTGGATCATACGATATTTCTATTTTTAATTTATTGATAAATCTCCATACTGTTTTCCATAGTGGCTGCACCAGCTTGCATTCCCACCAGCAGTGTATGAGGGTTCCCTTTTCTCCACATCCTCTCCAACATTTGTTACTTTTTGTCTTGATGATTACAGCTATTCTGACTCAGTGTAGTTTTGATTTGCATTAGCAATGATTGATTAGCGATGTTGAACATCTTTTCATGTGCCTATTGGCTATCTGTATATCTTCTTTGGAAAAATGTCTATTCATATCCTCTGCCCATTTTTTCCCGGGTTGTTTGTTTTGTTGTTGTTGAGTTGTTTGAGTTCTTTATATATTTTGGAAATTAACCCATGTCAGATAAATGATTTACAAATATTTTCTCCCAGTTGGTGGGTTGTCTTTTCATTTTGTTCATGATTTCCTTCACCTTGCAGAAGCTTTTTAGTCTGACATAGTCCCATTTGTTAATTTTTTCTTTTGTTTCCCTCGTCTTAGTAGACATGGTATTCGAAAAGATGTAATGCAGCCAGGAATTTACATTTGAGGTTAACATCATTAAGCCTTTTGGCATATTCTGGAACAGTTGAAGAAGTGTTAAGACCTGGGTTGTTTCTCCTTGATCACCCTCATCTCCTGCTGTCAGCATCAAGGCCTTCCTTAAGACACATACCAGAGATTTTAGTGGTTATCATTTGATCCACAGTTGCTGCAGGAAGTTCTTCTCCCTCAAGTTACTGCTGCAGCAACTTGGGTGCCCTCCCTCCCTCCCCCTCCAGGATTTCCCCCAACTTTCTCCTCCTTAAGATAAGATGTCAGTCCTGCCCTTTCTGCTGTTTCGTGATTCGCCTGTGGCAGGCTGCTTTTGTCTACGCAGCAGGAGACACCACCAAAGGCTCCTCGGGAGGCAGGGAGTCCTTTTCACTGCTGAGAGCCCTTGTCAGATGCCTGAGGACCCCCGCACACACCCAGCGCCCTGGTTGGCACCTCCCTGTGTCTGCCTCAGGCTAGCACTGCTGTCCACATCCTGGAAGTTATTCCTGTGGAGCACCCCTCCTCTCCTCAGCAGCACTGGGTCGTGGGGGACAGAGGAAAGGCCTCTCACAACCCCATTCCCAGAGCCCAACTGCCTGCTGATGGCCGTTCTGTTCCGTAGCCTTCAAGCATTAGAGTGCTTTCTCCTTCACTTCATTTTCTTTGGCTAAAACTGCCTTTCAGACAAATGAGCAGCATCATAGTCTTATAGTAACATGGTGGAAATGTTAAACCAGGAGGAGGCCATAAAATATTGAAAATAATGCAGCTAGGGAAGAACTTAGTTAGCTCTGGTTGTGACCAACGCCAAGGTCCTCCGCAGTTCTTAAGATTAAATTACTATTAAATATTTTTTACATTGAAAAGGGTTTCTTTTTTGAAGGCAGGTTTTGCTGTCTGAATCGGCCAGTCCTGTCCTCACTCGGCTCAGATCGCCTGGTTTATAAAGCAGATTCTGTGCTGCTGTGAATCGGGGCCCTGCCCGTGGCCAGCAGAGGGGCAGGGCTGCGTGTGCTCTGGGACTAGGCATCGCTGTCACCAGGGGTTGGCAGCTCTTTCAGGGATGTGGGTTGATCCCTGTTCTTTTCTTTTTCTGCAAATGCTCAGTGGAGTCCTCGGTACTTTAAATGCAAAATCATTTTCCCAGTGATTCTGCAGGTTTGGTGAGTGGACTCACCTCCGTTCCCTGCAGCCTGCGCAGAGGCTCCCACCACTGCCCGCCAGAGCACAGCTGTGCTCTGCTATGACTGCTTTTTCTTTGACTTCTAAACTATCTAAACTACCCCACCCTCAGCATTGATGTTCCCTGCCTACGTGAGGAGCACTGACCAAGTGCTGAATGTGGAGGAGAGGAGAGGGGCACAGACACACTCAGTAATATCTCCTGTTTCTCTTTGTAGAGTCCGTTTAGTAGAAAGAGGATCTCCTCATAGCCTGCCCCTGATGGAGTCAGGAAAAGTAAGTATTAAAGGAAGAATATGCATTTCTATACAAGTGTGAGTCTCGTTGTATGGGCTTTGAAATTTTAAGAAATGTATTTTATATTTTTTCCAAAAACTTTTCTTGAATGTAATGTATCAGGACTAGGTTTGGCCACGAGTACAGAAACTCAAAATATGAGTTAGTTTTTTTCTGTCTCTCACGTAAAAGAAACCATGAAACTACCAGGGGCCCTGGCACTTTCTGTCTTGTTCTGCTCTTCATGGCCTCCATTCCCAAGGGTGCCTCAGGGTCTAAAGTGGCTGCTCCAGCCCCAGCCATCATTTCCAATTCCAGCCAGCAGGAAGAGAAACTGAAAAAGAAGGAAACAAAAGGTGTAGACCTTAAGGAAGTTTCGTAAATTGCCTTACTCACACTTAAATACCATTGGCCAGAATTTAGTCACATGATCACACCTAGCTGAAAGGAAGGTTGGGAGCATCATATTGGTTCTGAATATCTATGGGCCTAGCTAAACATCAGGGTATCATTTACTATGGAAATAGACAAAGAACGGTTATCAGGGGACAACTAGTCGTTCCTGCCACAGTTGTTGTGGGGTTTTTGGGGGGTTTTTTTTAAAGATTTTATTTTTTTCCTTTTTCTCCCCAAAGCCCCCAGTACATAGTTGTGTATTCTTCGTTGTGGGTCCTTCTAGTTGTGGCATGTGGGACGCTGCCTCAGTGTGGTTTGATGAGCAGTGCCATGTCCGCGCCCAGGATTCGAACCAACGAAACACTGGGCTGCCTCCAGTGGAGCACGCAAACTTAACCACTCGGCCACGGGGCCAGCCCCATGTTGTTGTGTTTTTTTATAGAATTAAAAGCAAGAAATGTATTTAAACGTAAATGAAGACTTCTTTTTTGGCCCCAAATGTCAGATCTCTTCTCCACTAGATATAATTCTGAAAGCATCTTATGTTGCTTTTGGACGTTTTATCATCTGTGTCTACACCACTGCCAATTAGAACTCTTGGTACTAAGTTGCTTCTAATGGTAGGAAACAGAACCTACCCCCTCACCCGAACTCAGTCTGGAGGACCGTCAGTCAGACAGAGAGCAGAGCTGCAGGGCACACTTCAGACGTAAGGGACAGGACAGCGTCCTGAGAGTTTTTACCACAGCGCAACCATACAATGTTAGATTACCTGAACCGAGACGACTGTGTTCTGAATTTCCAGAAGCAGCTCTTGCTTCCTCCCTTATGTGGTTTCAGTGGAATTCAGAATATTTCTAAGCTGAACTTCCACTAAGAAGATGCTTAATATCGACGCGATAATAAAAGGGGTTTACCAGCGTTCCAGCTGTAGCACAGCAGACTGCCCCAGCAGTGATACGCAGCTCTTGCTTCTTGCCTCACAAGAGCAGCTTTCCACTAAACCCTGTCGCCAAGCCTGCCTTGTTTCTGAGTCACACTCATCTCTGAAAGCTTCATCCCTGACGTCCTTAATCTAGTGCCTGCTGCCAGCATCACCCTTCCTTCGTGCTCACATGCCATGTGAGACATAGTATTAAGTATAACTGAGAAAAAGTGCATCAAAATAACTGAAAATTCCTATTTTGCAAGCATCAGGCTGTGCTCAATTATATCATTTATCACGTCTTTGTTCAAATTCTTAATTTTAAGATCACTTTCACATGGACTCTGTCATTGTAGTAATCATTACAGTGAAATGCGGTTGTTATGATGTAATTACATGATGCCACAGTCCATAAATTTGATTAAAGCTGTATTACTTTCTAAATGATTATTGAAAGGAAAACAGGCATGTGGCATGAAGGCCAAATCAAGGGTGACTGCGATGCAGTGTCTGTCTGTCTGTCTGTCTGTCCACCGACAAGAATGTTCTCTTTTCCCACGTAGATACTTCCGGGGGTTCGGATCATAATTGCCAATCCAGAAACAAAAGGACCATTGGGAGACTCACACCTGGGTGAGGTGAGTGCCGGGCCTCCACCCGGGTGAGGTGGGTGCAGGGTGTCCACGCGGGTGAGGCGGGTAGGGGCGTCCTCTGGGACACACGGTCCCCGAGACCCAGTCTGCCTTCCTGCTGCTCCCCCGTCTTCAGCACCAGTGGACAGGACCCCGTGTCGCCGACCCGCAGTCACATTCTGTGTAAAGCGAGGAAGTGCAGCTGACCAGCGGGAAGTAGCTCGAGATCAGCTTCATTGCTTAAATGAGCGTGTGGGAGTTGAGGGTTAGTTGAGGGTCACGGAGCAGAATTTCCCTAAGGAAGTGCAATGGGTTCTCGTCCAAGAATTTACGAGAGCGCGAGCTTCACGGAGGTGGACTGGCGGCCGCGCACAGGCGCTGGGAGAGCCCGGCCGGCCCTGCGTCGAGGTCCGGTGGCCCGCGGCTTTGCGCACTGTCTGCGACGGGCGCCCTCTCCCGCGCTGCCGGCTGTGTCAGGACGGCGCCACTCCTCCTGAGGGACGCGCGGGGCTGTCGCTCGTGCCGCCGCGCCCTCGGTCACGTGGGACGGTCAGGCGGAAGCGGTGAAGCTGTGGACGGGCCTGCCTGGGCGCTCCCGCAAACGCATTCGCGGCGCGAGGCTGGGCCGCAGAGCCCGCGCCTGGGGCGGTCGGCGCGTCGGGACCCTCCCCGGCCTCCCGTGGGCCGCGTCTCGCCGAGGCGGCCGTGTGAGGGAGCAGACGCGGTGCCCTCGCCTTGCCGGGCGCGCCTCCCTCCGCGCCCTCGGACGCCTGCGCGGCTCTGCAGGGCCTGTCGGGCAGCTGCATCCGGGCGCGCAGGACGCCTCCGACGCCGAGCGCGCCACGCGCCTTAGGCGCCGTTAGACCGGAACAGCTCCGCCCAGGCCTCTGCGCACGCGCCCCGCGCTCGGGAAGCCCTGCCTCCTCCGGGTGCTGTGGCTGTGGACACGCAGCGGGCACGCAGGCGGGCTGTGAGGCGTCCCGCTCCTCGCGTCTCCCCACGCTTCGCACAGCCCGCGTGCTTAGCACGTCCTTCTGCGCCGGCCCCACACACTCTCACGCACACCCATGCACACCCACACTCCCGTGCACACACTACGCACACTCTCACGCACACCCATGCACACCCACACTCCCGTGCACACACTACGCACACTCTCACGCACACCCACACTCCCGTGCACACACCCATGCAGTCGCACTCTCCCACACACTCATGCACACTCACATTTCCCCACACTCCCGTGCACACAAGCACTCTCTCACACACCCCCCCGCCGCACACTCATACTCTCATGCACACCCCTGGGCACACACTCCCACACATGCACGCACCCACACACATACTCATATACTCTGCCACACACCCGCACACTCCCACTCACTCCCACACTCCCTAACAGTCCCACACGTTCCTACACTCACACACACTCTTCCACACACACTCTCCCGCACACTCACTCCCACACTCCCACACACACTGCCCCTTCACACGTCGACACTTCCGTTTCCTGTTTTTTGACGATACATGCCGCCTTCCGTCTTACAGGTGGTTTTCTTTTGTGGTGTTTTATTGCAGTACATTTCTAAAAGTATGCAAACCAGGTGAAACGGAAAATTAAATCATAAAGCTTTTCAACATTTTTCCAGATTGCTTTTTAGAAACAATCATTAAGTTTGAATAAGCGCAAGGAAACTAGTAGAAATTGGACGTGCTGGTTTTTCAAACCCGCCGTTAACGTGCGCTAGCGGGTTCTTGTCGGGCGGCTCCGTGTTTGCCCCGCCGCAGGCTCGCTGTTCGGCGAACACGTGAACTCGGGCATCTGGGTCTCCCCCAAAACCCGAGCGCATCAGCAGCATCTTGTCTGTACCGTGCAGGGGCGCTTTCAGCGGCACTGGGATTTACTGGACGGTGGAAGCAGCTTCTTCCCTCGAGAGAGTCGCAAGCTAACTTACCCCGTCGTATTTTGCTTCCTTAACAGATCTGGGTTCACAGTGCCCACAACGCCAGTGGATATTTCACTATTTACGGAGATGAATCCCTCCAGTCAGATCACTTCAACTCGAGGTTAAGTTTTGGAGACACCCAGACAGTCTGGGCGCGCACGGGCTACCTGGGGTTCCTGCGGAGGACGGAGCTCACAGACGCCAACGGAGGTGAGCGTGGCGGGCGGCGGGGAGGCCAGGGGCCCTGGACATCCAGCGCCCATCTGGGGTTCGGGACCCCAGACCAGGAGAGCACGTCTGCGTGCTCGCCGCACACCAGCTGGACACAGCCAGGTGCGAAGGAGCAAGGTCGAACGCGAGTGTGTCCCCAGCTGAGCTGCGCTCACACCGTCCGAGCCAGGACAGTCGCCCGGGGCCGGGCCTCGTGTCCCGCCACCAGGAGCCCGTGGTCGCAGAGTGCGGCCCGCGGGAAGGGGCGGTGCTGCGGGCGCAGCGAGGGTGGAGGCTGCTGCCCCCTCCTCTGCGGGGCTGGCGCCAGGCGGGGGATGCCCAGAGACAGAATGTCGAAGCCTGCTTGCTGTTCAGGTCTTTGCCGAGTCCCGGGTCCTTTCTCAGCTCCGTGGTTCCACTAAAATAGAAGCCGGGCTGCAGCGTTTCAGAGGACGGGAGAGGAGCTTTCTGGTGGGGTCCTGCCCCACACAAAGCCGGGAGACCTCAGGAAGGCTCCCCGACACACCTGCCCGGCGGGAGCTGTGCTCGCAGAGCTGAACCGCCATTGAATTTACGGAAAAGTACAAAAAAATTTGATGTCACGTTTGCAATTTGGGACAATCATGGGCTGTTTTATTTGGAGGTGCTCTCCGGGGTTCCCGTGAAGAACTGAGTTAGAGGTATAAGGTCGGTGGTATCCAGCACCCCCCAGGAGGTGGGGCGGTCTCTCCTGCGGGATCCCAGGGCCGGGCGGCCGGGGGTCCCTGCTGCGGTAATCGCTAGAAGCCGGCAAGTAAATTTCTGCATCTTGTCTGACTCGCACTGGAAAAGATTTATTTTCTGGTACTTTGTATGTCGATCACTTCTTTCAAATTTCCTCTGATATATCTTCTACTCTAAAGATTAAGGACACATCTCCTTATTTTTAAGAAGAGATGGACTGACTGCATTTTGTCAGTATCCCAAGGTTTACACACTGATAGGAGTAAGTTTAGCGGCTGTGTGAGCTGAGGAAAGCTTTGTTCATGCACGTTATCAGAAACTACGCTTTTTTTTCCTGCTCAGACATGCAATAAGACAGTTGAGACCTCATGCGATGGAATCAGAGGGAGCTGGGTTTACTTTTGGCAGTGCTGTGTCCTCACCATGTGATTTGGGGAGAGCTCCATGAGATTTAGGCGCCTCTGCAGCCCCAGGACCCAGGCGGTGCTGAAGGGGCTGAGGGTGGTGGGATAATGTCTTTGATGAGTATGGAAGCTGATTGAGGTGCTGTCTCTCCGTGGCCTGGAGGCTTCAGGGATGTTACAGATGGTGGCCCGCACTCTAGGGCCACAGCGTTTTCCTTGAGCATCTCAGGCACGGAGCATCCCTGTGGGAGGGAAATATCCCTGACTTGTGACCCCTTTCTTTGCATCGCTTTCTCACTCTGAGTGGTTTTAATGCTTTTTTCTTGAAGCAGCTTGAGCAGCATAACGGTGAAACTCACACACTTTTCCCATTCCCTGAGCAGAGCGCCACGATGCCCTGTACGTGGTAGGCGCCCTGGACGAAGCCATGGAGCTGCGGGGGATGCGCTATCACCCCATCGACATTGAAACCTCAGTGATCAGAGCCCACAAAAGCGTTACAGAATGGTGAGTGGTGGCAGGTGTTCCCAGACGAGCAGGACAGGGTTTGGGCAGCCTTGGGAGCCCGTGGAGTCGTGTGGAGGAGTCTCACCCTTAGCCTGTAGCCTTCCCTCCAGGTGTTGATAACTTAGCAGCAAGGGGCATTCCTGGGTGGACTCAATGTCTTGGGCACTTCCTGAGGGTGACATACTAATGACTGGATAGCAGCTTCTAAAGAGCCAGGCTGTCGCTGTTCATTGGTTTTTAGTTTACAAAAGCATGATGTAGCTGATCATCAGGGAAATGCAAATCAAAACTACACTAAGATATCACCTTACACCAGTTAGAATGACAAAAATATCTAAAACTAATAGTAACAAATGTTGGAGAGGTTGCGGAGAAAAAGGAACCCTCATACACTGCTGGTGGGAATGCAAACTGGTGCAGCCACTATGGAAAACAGTATGGAGATTCCTCAAAAAACTAAAAATAGAACTACCATACGATCCAGCCATCCCACTACTGGGTATTTATCCAAAGAGCTTGAAGTCAGCAATCCCAAAAGTCCTATGCACCCCAATGTTTATTGCAGCACTGTTTACAATAGCCAAGATGTGGGAGCAACCTAAGTGCCCATCAACAGATGAATGGATAAAGAAGATGTGGTACATATATACAATGGAATACTACTCAGCTGCAAAACAGAACAAAATCATTCCATTTGCAATAACATGGATGGACCTTGAGAGAATTATGTTAAGTGAAATAAGCCAGCTAGAGAAGGATAATCTGTGTATGACTCCACTCATATGAGGAATTTAAAACTATGGACCAAGAACAGTTTAGTGGATACCAGGGGAAAGGTGGGGTGGGGGGTAGGCACAAAGGGTGAAGTGGTGCACCTACAACATGACTGACAAACATTAATGTACAATTGAAATTTTACAAGATTGTAACCTATCAATAACTCAATAAAAAAAAAAACAAAAAACAAAAAACAAAAGCATGATGTAGGGAAGAAACCGACTGCACACACACAGGCACAGAGAGCACTTATGACCACAGCCCGGGAGCCATGGAAGTCCATGGGCCGTGTGGGGAGACCTGAGATGATGAGAGGAGGGGGCAGACTTGCCCGAGTTAAACCAAAGCCAGAAGTGACAAGTCTCCCCTCCCAGGTGCCCTCCCTGGGGCCAGGGGCCTTGGGGACCTGGGGTCTACCCTCCCGACCATTTGGTTGGCTGTGCTCAGTGTGACCCGCAATAGCCAGCTGACCTGGGGGCTGCAGCACTGACCACTTCCTAGGTCACCCAGTTCTGGTATGTGGTATCAAAGCTCAGGCCAGGAACCCCAAGGGAGGAGCATTCTGAAATCTCTCATGGCAATTTTTCCTGGTGGGGTAGATGGCTCAGATTGTTCATTGCCTGTTTTTTTTTTTTGAGGAAGACCAGCCCTGAGCTAACATCCGTGCCCATCTTCCTCATTTTTATATGTGGGATGCCTGCCACAGCATGGCCTGATAAGCGGTGTGTAGGTGAACCCCAGGCAGTCAAAGCTGAGTGCATGAACTTAACTGCTGTGCCACCAGGCCAGTGCCTTCATTTGCCTCTTGTTAGCTGATGCAGGCTGGTGTGTGTTGCCATGTACTGAACGCTGACCCAGAGGACTTGGCAGGATAGAAGAGATAAGAGGGAGTGGAGAGTGTGCATACCCACATGTGCTCCTGTGGTTCAGACTGCTTACGGCTCTACTCGCCCTGAAACAAAGTCCTCAAGTTGCCGCAGTTGCCTCTCTACTCCAGTGTACCAAGGGGACAGAATCCCAGAAAGACAGCAACCTGGAACCCGAGCCCAGTGCCTGCCTCGCTGTCTGTCTGAAGGGCTGCAAACATCAGTTACAGCCTTCTATTTTTGTATTTCTGAGGAAATGATTTCACTGGCTTGTGTTGCCTCCCTCAAGTATTTTCTATGTAGTTATTGAAGGGCTGTGGCAGGGGCTCCCTGAGCCCCTTGTGGGGTGGCAGGCCATGACTCTAGTTTCTGTCCCAAGCACCGCTGTCATCACCTGCGGGGTGGCCTTGCCTCCTGGGCCTCTCTCCTCACCCTCCTTTGTCCATAGGCAGCACCAGAAAGAAGGAAGAGCAGTGGTCTTGTTCTGATGGCCTCAGTCCATCAGAAACTGCCCAGCACACACTGCTCTGCTGTCCTTTTTACTCTTTCTTGCCTTCCCTCCCTTGAGTCCCCTCTGGTTACTTCATACTGAGAAAGAAGGATGTGACCCCATGTCATGTAATGTGACTGTGTCCACACAAATAATTCATAATCAATCTAAAAATCAAAATTTGGGGTGAGTTTGTTATGAGCCAGGTCTAAGGACTATAGCATGGGGGGGTTGGGGAAGAAAGGGTACCTAAGAAGTAGGGTGTACAGAGTGGTCATACACTGTCTTGGAACAATGAGCGTACATCACAATGACAGGAATGTCCCTTTTGCAATTATCTCAAGATGCTTAGCTGGCACAGCAGGTCAGTAATTAATCCCTAGTTTCCAGGAAGAGATGCTTATCTTTAAGGAAATTCCACTATGGGGAAAAGACACCCCTATCTTTAGGGGCATGATTCTTGGCTTTGAAACATTGTAAAGGTTTAAAGCAGACGTACAATGCATGCTCAACAGGCCACATCTGGCCTTTTTGGAAAAACAAGGTCAGGCCGAATTAGTTTTACACCAAATGGCTTCCTCATATACTCCAAGATGTATTGCCTTTTATTTCTTCAGCAAGAGGTAATTGTGTATGGCACCTGGGAAAGCTCTGATGAGAGGAAAGGGACCTGTGTCCAGTCCATAGCTTCCTGGCAAGCCCGCCCTGATTAAATATGGAAATCCAACCTGATTCCTGATACTGTGTCATCAACATCAAATGCCATCATAAAATTATACCAAAAGTGGCTGAGGTGTATATACATGTATAATCTATGATATCACAGACTCACAGTATGGGCTCATTTGGGTCATGCAGAGCAATATCTTAGTGTCACAAAGAGTCATATTATGGAAATTCAGCACCAGCACATCTTGGGAGCAACCCTCAGCAGGATTGTTCCCCTAGGTATACGTGCTTGTCGCAAAGCAAAATCCAGGAGAGAGCTGTTGAACACATTCTCCAGTATTTCCCTTTCATTTCAACGTATATATTGGCCATACTGAACAAAATGTTCATTTTTTTTCCTAATAGACATACTCTCACACTTTTAGAAAACAATAATGAGTTTTCCCAAATATTTCCTGCCTCACAGCTGAGACAGAACCTTCTGTGTGTCTGGCATGAGAAAGCAGATATCAGCAACGCACTGCAGGGCCCTGGGGCCTGGCGCCTCCTCCACATGGCTCCCCAGCCCTGGGCTCCTCCTAGAGCCTGGATGTGGCTCCGTGTGGCTCTGTCCCCCTAGGACCCTCCTGGCCTCCACAGCCAAGCAGAGCATGGGCACCAGGGGCAATGAATATTAAGGTTGTTACACAACCACTTTTTAAAAGCCCCACTATATGAGGTTAATGAGGCTTAAAGTGTAAAGCACAGGATTAGGCTTCCACAGGTTGGGCAGACTAAATACTCTGGGTGACCCTCCCATTGAAAGATCCCAGATGAAACACTTCTAAATAAATCTTCCACGTTCTCGAGAAATTACTCCCATACCAGTAGCTCTTGCTGTATTACGGTCACCCCAAACTCAGTATTTTAAACAGTAACTATTTATTTATGCCCCCACATCTGCAGTTGACCGCTGGGTGATCTGACTGCACTGTGGCTAGGGCCTGTGGGTCAGCTGGGCCTGGCGCTGGCAGCTACTCTCCACGTTTCCATCCTCCCAGAATGTCCCACCCTTGCGATGGCAGAGGAAGCCAGGACCAGCCCAGACACACCAGCTGCTCTCAGCCTGTGCTGACTTCCCATTGACCAAGCTGCATGCCGGCCCAAGCCCCAGGGCAGGACACCAACTTCACCCTTGGGACTTAGTGTGCAGATCCAGGGAGCGGCTCTGGGTGCACACCCAACCCCTCACCCCTTGATACCAGCTAGGGGCAGAGGGCAGGGCTGCTCTGAGGGCGATGCCGCCACAGAGATCCTGGAGCATACGGAGCGGCTGCCGCGAGAGCAGGCAGCAGACAGTCTAATAGGAGGGAGGGAAACTCCAGTGAGAGGAAGGAGGTGGGCTCGGAGAGACCAGCAAGGCGAGGAGACTGGCAGTGCTCAGGTAGATCCAAAAGAACAAAATGCACCTCTTGAAAACAAAATGTGATCATTAAATTAAAACTTTGCCATATACGATAGTCTTTTCTCTCTTCCAGTGCTGTGTTCACCTGGACAAATTTGTTGGTGGTTGTGGTGGAGCTTGATGGGTCAGAGCAAGAAGCCCTGGACCTGGTTCCCCTGGTGACCAATGTGGTCCTGGAGGAGCACTACCTGGTGGTGGGAGTGGTGGTGGTGGTGGACATCGGTGTCATCCCCATCAACTCCCGGGGCGAGAAGCAGCGCATGCACCTGCGAGACGGGTTTCTGGCAGACCAGCTGGACCCCATCTACGTTGCCTACAACATGTAGTCTTGTCTCCACTCCCTTGGACTTTGTAGAGATGGAACATTTTTCTCAGCGTCACTGAAGTGTGCAGAAGCGAGGGTGACATTCGCCAGAATGGAGCCTTTTATTGCACGCTGCCGAGGAGGAGGCTTCTCCACAGCACCCGACTGGCGTGGGGACGAAATGTGAACTTACCACTGAAGTTTGCTCAGAAGGATTTTGGATTATTGCCTGCAGTTTGTTGGAAAAGCCCATTTCAAAAACTTTCTTTTCTTTCTTTTTTTTTTAATTATTGGATAATAAGTGCTTTCTTCGTAAATGTGGTATTTTGTTAAGCCAAAATAGCAATTAAAAAAATATTCTGCCCTCCAGATGGGTTCTTTTAAACAATTTATGTAGTGTGACGAAGAATTGTTTTCTCTGTTTTAATGTGTCATGAAATCTTAATGACATGGACCTGTTACTAATTTAAGCCATTGCTAGAACTCATCCTTTTAGGAAAGTTTGTTGAGGTACGAGAAAACCTTCCAAATAGCACCTTCCAATTAGATTTTAGCAGCTTTCTTTGTCAGAAATGTGCTGAAGAATCAAAGGCTGATATGTGGCCTTTGAAGTTAGCATAGAATGAGGAGAAATTATAAATAAGGTGTATTTCGGCAATTATCTTGCAGATATCTTTGTACTAAACTAAAAGATAAAATAAGTTAACTACTTCATATGTAATTATGTACAAAACGTTTAATTTATTTTGATCTCTTTAGAAGTATAAAAGAGAAAAACATTCAAGAATATTAAAGTCTTGTAATGTTTGCTAATATAAAAAAGTGTTGTATTATCTTGCGTGGATAGTATCACAACAAATATATATATATGAAATATAAATTCACTAATGAACCAAGGAGATTTTAAAGTTTAAAATGCAGAGCCTGTCACTTGCATGGTGTCCCCTCCACGGAACTGTAGATAGAGAGACTCTCACCCGCTTTGCTGCTGCGAGCAATCGCAGAGTGCCCGTAGCCCAGGCTGAACGTTTCTTCTAGAACCAGAGAGCA
Source organism: Equus asinus (assembly GCF_041296235.1). Taxonomy (NCBI): domain Eukaryota; kingdom Metazoa; phylum Chordata; class Mammalia; order Perissodactyla; family Equidae; genus Equus; species Equus asinus. The sequence continues at coordinate 46,038,721 of NC_091818.1, forward strand.
GCAAGTGAAATTATTGTCATCTAAAGATGGTGGAGTCTGAGGCTACTGTGCGCTGTTTTTCCTTTGCTGTGGGGGCCACACGAGCAGTTTGTGCCAGCACGTGCTTACGACACCAAGCAGGCGTGAGTGAAGGCAGGTGGCAAGGAGCACTGTTCTCTTAGCTGCAAGAATTCGTTGCACAATGTTTTTCATCCTTTTTGTTAGTGTCACCTTTTTTCGGTCCTTGGTATGAAAAGGAATGATATGTGGTCATTTGCACCAGGGTGTGTTGATTCCCCTCAGATGGCCACTGTGTGGAGTGGACAAAGTGTCCGGAACCGCTTTACGGGAAAGGACTCACATAGGAGATCGTCACCTCAGCCAGCTCTCTGGGGCTCCCTGGCCCGGGGTGCGCAGAACCCACTGGGAGCCTGCGTGAGCTGCCCCGGGACTCTGAACAGAGCCATGGCTGCAGCAAGGAAGCCTCATGGCTGCCTTCGTTCGCCACCTGGGGCTGACACGTTTCTGATTTTAGTCTCGCTGCTGCCTCACACGCCTTCGAATTTCCAGAGCGCATCTGTACACTCCTTGATGGAATCGGCCCATCTGTGCCAACCAAGAAGAGATATCAGCTCTCCAAGCGTGATTTACTTTGTAATTGCCCCAATATGACCCTGCAGTGGCTCTCGTTGCTAGGTATGCATGACTAAGATTGTTGCTGGGCAAAATTTAGATTCACTTTTCATTATATCGTGGGCGATGTCCTTACCTGCCTTTGCTATATGTGCCAGCAGTAAGCCCTTTGCTAAAAGAGAGTTTTGTTTGACTTCTGAGACCCAAGGCTAATTGTTTTTTAAAAATTTTAAGTGGCATATTTTTTTAATTGCATGTGGGGTGCATCCTTCCATCTCCACAAATCATTTGATTTTTAAAATATCGTTTGACTTTATTGCTGTGTATGAATATTTCTCGACATGCTTCAGATACACATTCCTACAGTCTTCTGCTTCCTAAGGGGAAAACCCACCACACACTGGAAAAAGACGTGTTCTTATACACACCCACCTTGTTTAAGGAAAGAGGAATTAAGGTTTCAGATAAAGTACTGATTGGGAAACACAGTTGCAGAATAACTTGTCAGGTCCAGCTGAGGTTGGAAGCAAACAAATCAGGTGTCACTTCAAACACAACCTTCCCCTTCACCACATCAGCTTCACGTGCCAGGCGTGCGGTTGTGGACGCGGTTAGTGACAGCCTGTCGTCTCTGGTGTTAGAGTGGAGGTCCAAAGGTTGGGGGCTGGGATTGAAATTCTGTTGTGCAAGAAAAAGGAAAGGAGACACTTAAGAACCTCCCATGTCAGCAATAAAGAAGGATCATTCTGTATTAGAAATCGTGCTGTAGATAAGTCGTTCCTGAGAATGTAACAGGTGTTTGTCTTGTGACCTTGTGCTTCTGAAGTCAGACAAAACCGTGTCATCAACTTGCACAAAAGAGGGTACACAGTGCACATCGAAACACAGCCCTGACCTGACAGGGCGGCCTCCTCATGGTGCTTGTCTATTATCTATATTTAATCCTGCTTGACACTTTACCCAAGGGAAACGGGCCCTTTTATCAGTTGAATGTTAGCAGCGTTATTTCATAGAGTGTGGTGGCTGGTTAGAGGAATGTGCTCAACCAGTCACTGTTTCAAAGGAAATTTTTATGTGCAAAGGATGGCAACCTTCTCGTATGTAAACCACCAGTAAGCTTTGTACATCTGTGATAACGCCTGTTTTATATTCAAATGAACAAATAAAAGCTTTTATTTTTGTTGCTCTGAAATAGCAGTTTCTTAATTGGTCCCCTGGAAAACTGTCTGGGACAGCTTCAGTCCCAAGAAGGAAGTGACTTCTACAGGGAATGTATCTGACTCTGTTTACATAATTTGTTGCATTACTTAGTACAGAGAATCATACTTTGAACGCTGTTTAAATTTTGATGTGGGCATTTATTGCTAAAATAATTCCTATGGCAACAAATGTTTTGTGAAATGTTTTTTAAAATTCTTTTAAATATATCTAAATATATTTGTTCACATTTTGCTGCAAGTGTACAGATTATTGGAAACTTTTTGGGACAAATGGTAAGCATGAATCCTGTGTGCAGACATTTACTGTCAGCTGTGTGGCAGGGACCCTTGCATGTCAGGAAGCAGGTCCAGCCGACTATTCCAATCCTAATCACCTTTGATTGTTTGACAACCAAAGAGCTCTACCTTTTGCCCAAGATCTGAGAATTCTGATGGCTTTGTGTTTTGGAAAGCAGTAGCAGGTTAAGTGACCTTCGGCCTAATGGTTATAAAAATATAAATTTTATACAGATGAAAATCAGTAGAATGCAAATCTGCACACAGATCGCCAGTGTTAACCTACATGCCTTTGTTTTAGACTCCACTTGTCCCCCCCCACAACTTTTGTCCAAGACAACCCCACGCTAATTGGGGGATGCTGCTTTGAGTGTATGAAAGTGGATGTTGTTGTAAGACCAGCCTGGCTGCGTCAAATCACACAGAAGATTGAAGGAAGGCCCCAGTTTCTCAGATGGTGGCCTAACAGTGATGGGTCAAGTGAAACAAGAGCACCAAGAGAGCTGCCTCTGCACAGCCCTGCTTTGGACAGTGTGTGTGCCTGCGTACCTGTGTGTGCCTGCATACCTGTATGTGTGTGTACCTGTGCATGTGTACCTGTGAGTGCATGCATACTTGTGCATGCCTGAGTACCTGAGTGTGCGTATCTATGTATGCGTGTGCACCTGTGTGTGCACTTGTGTGTGCCTGTGTGTGTGTACCTGTGTATGCCTGTGTACCTGCATATGCCTGTGTACCTGTGTGTGCCTGCATACCTGTGTGCATACCTGTGTATGTGTGTGTACCTGTGTGTGCATACCTGTATATGCATGTGTACCTGCATATGCCTGTCTACCTGTGTGTGCCTGCATACCTGAGTGTGTGTATCTATGCATATGCACCTGTGCGTGCCTGCATACCTGTGTGTGTACCTGTGTATGTGTGTGTACCTGTGTGTGCATACCTGTATATGCACGTGTACCTGCATGTGCCTGTGTACCTGTGCGTACCTGCATACCTGCTTGTGTGGACCTGTGCGTGCCTATGTACCTGTGTGTGAATACAGACTTTTCTTCTGTGGTGCCATGTTCTGCATCCTCTAGCACAATGCTGAGTTCTTGGGGCACAATCAACAGTAGTTTGGTTGGCTGGTCGATTATCATTTCTGTCTTATTTTCCTCCTTAATGTCTCAGCACAGAGACAGGATGGCCTGAGAAGCGCTGAGGCTGCTTCTGTGGAGAGAAGTTCGTTTCCTTTCACACGCACGTCTTCTGTGACTTGCAGCTTGCACTCACTGCTTTTCTCAGTAGAATTCACAACCCCTGATCCCTCCTGACATCCTACACCTTTTATTTTCTACCATATTCCAGAGAGGCGTGCAGGATCCCCTGTGGCCATCCTTCCAGAGTGAGAACTGCAGTGGTGCCATCACTATCTTCCTGTCACAGGCAGTCTGGCTCAAGTCAAGTGGGGACTCTCAGTGCTACTTCTTACTGTTCTTCAGTCTTTAAGGTTAATTCTGAATAAAGTAACTGGGCAAGACCAAGATCAATCTGATATCTTAGGAAGAAATTTGGATCCGCCCCTCTGCTACTGTGGGCTGCTGTTGTATGGTGGTGACATCTCGAGATGGTTGACAATATCAGCTCCCTCTGGCTTGTGTGGAAGTCTTGTGTGGATTTCTCCCACATCACAGTGATGTTTCAGCTCCTGCCCTCCCCTGACACACACCTCCGTCTTTGTCCTTCTCCATGTCACCGTCACCAAGCTGAACTCAGACTTTCATGGGTAGAGAGAGTTTGTATGAATTCTGTCGTGCTTTGGCCCATTCAGCCCCCGTCAGAACTGGCATTCAAGTGAAAATAAAAAGAAGGGACAAAGCGGGCTTCCATCACTGCCTCAGAGACCAACTCTCAAGACTTCCGGCAGATGCCTTCTGCAGCCTGGCTGGCCAGCCTTACTCCGCTAAGGTTCCAGTCTCGTTTTTTATCAGGGCTTCGCTCTGCTGGGGGGGAAGGAAGGAGAAGACAGGAGGCAAAGAAGTACTTTAGGAATCTGGGTTACACAGCACATTTGGGCAGAAAAATACATTTTCTTCTACTTCCCACCCTGTGTGAGGAGAGTGTGCAAGACACCACATTCTAGACACTTCTCCATGTGTGAGAGACCCCAGATGGAGCTGCTGTCAGTGCTTCAAGAGGCAAAGACTGACCAGTGAAAGCAAAGCAGTAGAAATCAAAAGTGGGAAGAAAGAACCCAAGCCTAGTGGTGTGTGCACCTTAGTGCCTGGCCTTGCTGGAGCATAGAGGGAGAAGATGGGTGGCGCCAGCTCTTGTCCTCGTGTTGCTTTGCTTCCTGACGTTGTGTTGACATGTGTTAAGTATCTCTTCACCTACCCAGCTTCCCTGTGGGAGAACAGGGTGTGTTTTCTCAGTGCCTACCCTTGTGCCGTGCACAGAGCAGACATTCATTGAACCTGCTATGTGAAAGAATCCTCACTGGTAAGTGGCCTCATGGGCCACAGTGACCACAGGACTGGAAGCCCTCCTGGGAGATGGGCAATAGAACGGGTGGGTAATAGGAGCTCCTGGAAACATGATGAACTTGCTTGTTTTCATAATACAGAAAGTGCTAGTGAATCCTGACAGTCACTCAGGTCTTCTTGCCAGAGGTTATTAATTATAGGAATCCTTCACTGGGGCCCAAATATCCCCGACATTTGACAAACGGCTAAAACACCAGAAAGAGGATAAACGGTAACAAGGGGAAGAGGGAAAGGAATTAGAAATAAATTATGTGGTTAGTGAAGAGACAATTCATTTGCAAGATAATACACATTAGAAAGATCCATGAAATGGTAAAGAAGTATAAATTGAAAGTGGGAAGGAAGAATGAGAATACAGAAGGATACAGAAAGGAGCTAGGGCTGAGCGGACATCAAAGTGATTGGAGCCCATGCAGCCCAGCCAAATGAATGTTGGGACAGGACGGAGTGGAGGGGAAATGGTCTCAATTTTTGCTACAACGTGAAGGGAATGTTATGAGCCACAGAGGGTGGATAACAACCTAGACAGATGCATCCTGGCACCTCTAGTCTAGCTAAAGCTCAGGAGGACGTCACCAGAACCCGCACTTCAGCAGACCCCCAGGTAATTGCCCTGGGCTGTGCTCCACTGCCCAGGGGTAGCTGTGCAGCTGGAGCCTGAAGAGGAGCAGTGTGGTGCTGAGCAAAGTGGAGCAGGAGCTGCCCCCACTCCCCTCTTTCCCTTAGGACATTTTTACAAAGGGCTGGATACACCCCTCATCTTGTTGAGTGACCCCTGGTGAGTCACTGAGCATGGCTCTGCTTCCACGACCCAGTGTAAAGGACGGCCTTTCCACCACATTCTGCTCCTCAGACCCACTGCACATGGCAGATTAAACCTGCCCTGACCATTATCAGACAAGCTTTCCACTGAGGACTCAGATTTCCCGTGTGGGGTAGTTGCTGTGAAACATTCCAAGACTGAGAACCCCAAGTACCTGGGTTGTGTAGCCTCTGACTAGTGCAAAACCAGCCATGAATCCTAAATGACAAATGTGCTCCTTATCAAGAGTGGCTTTCCAGCTGCTGAGGGTGCATCTCAGGCTTTCAAGGGCTGAACCAGGTCAGTGTAACCTGGACAATCACTCTGGGGGTTTGTAGATTGAAAACAAGTGGACGTGCCTCCAGCCCCGAGGTTTCTGGAGATGGAAATGGGGGCTGTGAAGATGGGTTTGGCTGGTGTTGATGGGTTTTAGGGGTTTTCTTGGTTAAGATTAAACCATTAGGCGTTAGTGGGCAGTCACTCTTGGAAAGATAACAGGACACACTAATGACGCTGCATCTTGATGACGGCCCCAGCAAGGGTTTAAGCAGATCACTGCCAACCTTCTAAGGCAAGGGCTGCAACATTTCTGCTAGGCTTTGGGGACCAAGTAGCTTCTGTCTCAACCACTCGGTTCTGATGTTGTGACGCAGACACAGAGCTCAGACAGAGGGCAGGGCTCTCATCCAATAGGACTTTATGGACACAGAAGTTTGAAGTTTATATAATTACCCATCATGAAATATTGTCCTATTGATGTTTTCAACTATTTAGACGTATGAATGCTATTTTAAACCTATGGGCCCTACAAAAAATAGCAGCCAGATTTGGCCCTGGGTTCGTAGTTTGCTAACTCCTGTTCTAAAACATACAAATAGTAAGGCAAACTTTTGGGAATTAACTTTAGATTCTGATTTTTCTTTCAAAAGGAATTAGTTTCTGAGTCTGATGGTTTCCACTTTAAAAGAGTCAATCTTACAACCTCTGTCTCATTCACTCATTCAACCAGCAAATATTTGAGCACCAACCATGGGTAGTTGCTGGGATAAACTGGTGAAGATGCCCCACTGCTCCTCTGGGTTTCGGATCCAGCAGGGACTGTGAGGGTGAGCTGGCCTCGTGGCTCCGCTCCTTCAGTCAAAGACTCAGGTGTAGTCTTGGTTCTGCCACACAGAGGAAATAGTGATCTCTTCTATCCATGGCTCACTTAGCCTGTTTCCCTGCCATCAAGCCACGAGTGCTCTTTATAACTAACCTGCCTCCAGACATGAGAGCACCCTGGGGAGCTGGGACTGCACAGAGATAAAGGGAAGTTTTTGTTTCTCCCAGGAAATTCATATAGAACCACAGATATGCTTTGGGTTGTTTGGGGCATAATTCTGCTTATACTGAAGGTGTGGTCCCCCTGTAGGGTTGGTGGGTCTTGGTAAGTAAAGGTGACTAGACCAGCACACAGTCCTCTCTCTCTTAATTGAGGGGTGAGGGTGCTGGGTGTCCTGGACTGACAGTATAATCCAGTGTGCTAACCTCCCGAAAGCAATAATGAAATCCCCAAAATGTCAGGATTCTTTTTAAACAGCAAAGTTCAGAATTGCTCTGTCTTAGTGCCTGATTGATAATCTATCAGCAGAAGCAAACATATTTGGTATTAGTTTCTAATTCTATCAGATGATTAAGGGTATGTGGAGAAATACTTGAGAAGAAGCTATTTAAAGATACCCCGTGATTTTCTGTGATGTGAATAATTAAACGATCAATTTAGTCTGTTTAAAGTTCAAGTTTAAACATTCAAGTGTTAACATGTTAAATATTTCGTTTAATCATGAAAAAGCATGACCTATGGGGGATAGTTTTCTACAGAAAGATCCTTCTCCCCTGCCACCTCCTCTCTGTTTTTCCAGCCTGTCTTTCTTCCAAATATCTCTATGGTATAAATCCTCAATTCAACTCTACTGTGGGCTTCAGTGGCTACTTGATGTTTAGAGAATAAGTACAGTAAGTCAGTCTAATGGCATTTAAGGAGTTCCTACTATGTTTACAGCACTTAACTGGGGATGAGGATGGGGTTCCAGGAGACACAACTGCCAAGGGCAACAATCTGGTTATGGAAATAAAGCTGGAAAGCCAGCAGTGAACTGGCAGCGACTGTGTGAAGGTGTTAAGACCTCTCCTATTAGGAATGATGCAATGAAGGGGCAAAGAAGAGAAAAATATCACTGTTACTTGCCATCAGCATCTCACCATTTACTGCCTAGGCTATTAGGAAAACCCAAATCATCATTTTTGAAAAAATGTGATGTTTTGAATAGGTAATCCAATCACACATTCCAAATATGGAAGCTGACGAAGAGGCGCTCACTGCCAGTCACACCCCAGCACCGTGCCGGCCCCCATGGCCCACGACAGACAGCCATTTTTACTAGTTTCTGCTGTATCTTTATGTGAATACCAGCCAATTATGAATATAAATTCTTACCATCCCTTCATTTTAACCCAAAATGCAGTGTCCTATATACTCTACTCTGCATCTTGTTTTCTTTAAATTTTATCTTAGAGATTTGCTTTTTCTACAAGCGACACAATCTTCCATCTTGGTGTACACAGTTCCATTCCCATCAAGGAAGACTCAGCCTTTTTCCAGTCTTTTGTTATTGTAAACAATCAACTTCTGTTATGACAAAAATAGTTCATTTCATATGTGGGCAAGAATATCTGATGGACAGAGTTCTGGAAGTGGATTGGTGAGTCACTGGTAAATGCACCTGCAATTTTGCAGACGTTGCCAGAGAATCCCACAGTGCCTTCACTTTCACAAGCAACACGTCACCAACAGAAAGTAATGATTTTAATTTACATTTCTCTTGTTATGGGTAAGGCTGAGTATTTAAAGAAATATTTTAAGAAGCCATTTGTATTTCTCTTTCTGTGAACTGTTTGTTCACATCCCTTGAACTACTGGGTTGTTGAACTTGTCAGGAAATATTATGAAAGATTTTTATTTTATTTTATTTTATTTATTTTTGTGAGGAAGATTGGCCCTGTGCTAACATCTGTGCCAATCTTCCTCTATTTTATGTGGGATGCCCCCACAACATGGCTTGACAAGTGGTGCTGGATCCACACCCGGTATCCGAATCTGCAAACCCCTGGCTGCTAAAGCAGAGCACGTGAACTTAACCGCTACACCACAGGCTGGTCAGTGAAAGATTTTTAAATGAGCAAAAGAAGATTATTGGATGTCTTGTTTAGCTCACCTAACGAGGTTGTCTCTGCCTTTTATTGCCTTTGAGCTATAATTTGTAACTTGCAGAAAACTGATAATAACACTAATTATTCTTGCCCATGGAAATGCAAATTATGTCCCATGAGCACAACTGATTAGTGTGTTGTGAATAGACCTGTTTCATGTCTATTTGTAAATTCATTTCAGAATTCCTTGTTTTCTGTATATGTGGTGTTCTCGGACTCCTTCAAACCAGTTCTGATGTCTGACCTGTTTCCCTGTTAATGAGTTAAGTAAAACCTTTGATACATGTTTGTTTTCTATCTATCTGTCTGGGAGTCATGATTATAACATTGTCCTTTTAAAGACTTCTTCACTACTGTGAGCTCTGTTAATCAGGGAGATCAGCCATTTGTCTGCGATGAGTTGAAATTTTTTTCCCCCACTTTCTGTCACTCTTTTTTTAATTTGGTTTTTTGCCATGCTAAAATTTTTTATCTTTATATAGTTGAATTTATCCACCATGTATAGCTTTTGGAGTTTGAGTCATGTTTGAGTACATGATATTTTTAGCCCACATTATTTCTCCTTCTCAGTTGAGTTTTTTCCATCGAACGGAGATTTCCTGCAGTCCTAGATGAGTGAGGGCCTGGAGATGGTCATTCTGATAAGTGATTTTGCCACTAAGCAGGCACTTTCCTTAGGCCTCTTCCACTGCTTAATGTTACAAGACCAGAAAAGATGCTGCCTCGAATTCTGACTCTGCGTAAACTTATTTACTTAAAAAAAATCTCGTCTCTCGTAGTACACTCTCAAATAGAATTCCCGTGAGGGAGAGGAGGATGTTAAAGTGTAGATTACGTCAGCGAAATGGGTCTTAAGTTCCCTCCTAGTTCCACTCTTGTGTGTCTCAAAGTCTAAGGCCTCAGGGACATGGCACCTTACCTGGAAGAACTGGTAGCTTTCTGGGAGACCAAACAAGAGCATACACGCGTCAAGATAGGACAGCATTACTGCAAACAAAGGAAACCTGGCACAGCTGCTGCATCATCAGAGGGAAAGTACTGATGTGCAAAGAAAAGTTCAATATGAAACCTGAGCTGGATGCTAAAAAAAGTAGGTTTACACAGGTGGGGCCTGGGAGACATCTGCCTTCCCACAGCTGCACTAAGGGCTTTGGGCCGACCTACTTTAGTTTCTATTGTTTAGAGACGAGGTTAAACAGTGCAAAGAGAGACTCGGGGGGGAAAAGAGCTTCCAGCAGATAAGGGACCCAAACGCTGCCTGGAAGCCCAGATGGCACCTTTCACTTAAACTGCTCTTCCAATGGGCTCAGTTAGCACAGAGGAGGTGAGAGTCCCCTGCACACTCACCTTCTTCAATGAAGTGCAGTGTTTCTGAAAGCTCAAACAAGAATGTTTCTGCCACGTGCGCTTCAAGTCTCCCACCTTCCTGTTCCTTCCCTCATTCTTCCTTCCGAGCTCTTCTTCTCAGTTTTCCCTGTCAAGGCCCAGGCTCAGAGCAGACAAGGATGAGGACCAACAGCAACAGAGATGCAGCTCTCTGCCAGCAAACTCAGGGTGAGAAGCCGCACAGACCAAGGGTGCGAACCCCTGACAGACCCAGGGTGAGGAGACCCTTCCACTGCCCAAGGTGAGGAACCCCCACAGCCCCAGGGTGAGGTGCCCCCACACACCAGTGGGGTCAGTGGGAGGTGCAGCAGCCACTCTCCTGTAATGCACCTGGTTGGGAAGCCCTTCGTCGGCTTCTTTAGCAGTGCCTTAGACCTTTCTTTGTGCCTCAGAACAACTTCCTGCAAACTCATGTAATATCCAAATTAAAATGTTTGGAACTGGTTTATTTCTAAGAGTATCCACTCTTTGACCTAAATATCAACAGCAGGAAGAAACTGAACACGAATCACAAAGATTTATACTGGAGGCAAACATTCAAAAATGTAAGAACAAATCAGTCACTTCTGTCTTCATTCCCCCATTAGCAGGTACTCCGTTTCTGGAATTACTAAAAGGTTATAAGAATTATAACTTAATCTTTCTTAACTTTATGATCCTCTTTAAAATGAGCTAGAAAGGAGCAGATTGCCACTTTTTTTTTTTAAGCAGAGAAAATATAATTTATTTGTTTCGTCTAAACCTAATCTGGCCTACTTCCTGAGACCCACTCACTGAACACTCCTAGTTGGAAGGAAAGCTTCATCTAAATGGAGTTTTGAAACAGTCGCTTTAGGTCCTATGCAATCTCTCTTGGATAAGGCCACTGGGTCTTTGAGCTAACGTCTCCTCTCCTGCACTCCCCCACAACCCCAGTGAAGAATGTTCCGAGTTGGAGAGAAGTGTGTCTTCTGCCGCTGGATCAAGGTGGACCAAGGTGAAGGGGTCTTTGGAGCCATGCAGTGATCTTTGCTCTCTGTCTCTGGTCTCTAAGTGAAACTCCTTGCTGCCTGGTCTCTGGATATCCACCTGGCCTTCAAAGTTGAAGTTTTAGCTACTGGAGCCCAGCATCTGTTCTTGTGACATTGCTCCCTTTCTTACACGACTGATGCCATGCAACACGTGACGGCTGGCTGTGAGGATGAGGAGCCCACACAGCATCTCAGCATCACCTGCTGCCTACTATCTACCACGACCCGAGTTCCCAGGCTCCCGTGGGAAAGCTAAACCTCTGGGCCTCCCATGCCGACTGACAGCAAACTAGGTTGGTGTCTTGGTCCGTTTGGGCTTCTATAACAAAACACCATAGACGGAGTGGCTTAAAACCACAAACATCTGTGGATGGACACTTGGGTTGCTTACATGTTTTAGCTATTGTGAGTAATGCTGTTATAATCATGTGTGTACAAATATCTCTTTGAAACACTGCTTTCAATTCTTTTGGGTATACACCCAGAAGGGGAATTGCTGGGTCATCTGAAAATTCTATTTTTAATTTTTTGAGGAACCTCCATACTGTTTTCCTCGGCAGCTGCACTATTTTACAATCCCACCAACAGTGCACAAGGGTTCCAAATTCTCCACATCCTACCAACACTTGTTGTTTTCTGTTTTTTTTTTTTTAATAGTAGCCAATCCAATGGGTGTGAGATGGTATTTCATAGTTTCCCCATAGCATTTCCCTAATAATTAGTGATGTTGAGCATCTTTTCAATTGCTTGTTGGCAATTTCTATCTCTTCATTGGAGATATGTCTGTTCAAGTCCTTTGCCTATTCTTGAAATGGGTTGTTTGGTTTTTTTATTGTTGAGTTTTATTATTATCTTGTTATTTAGTAGTTATTTTGAACCACAAAAACAGCTACAGAAAAAATATTTTTCTTTAATTCCAATATTGCAGAAGATGTGCAACTTTGATCTCTTTCAGGTGGCGCTTCTTATTAGATTATAAATATGTTCCTTTTCTTTTTTTTAACTTATTTTTATTAAGACATAATTGGCATATAACATAGTGTAAATTTAAGGTGTCCAACATGTTGATTTACACATTTATATATTGCAGTAGAATTACCAGCATAGTGTTAGCCAACCCCTCCATCACATCACAGAATTATCATTCTTCTTTGTGGTGGAAATTAAGACCTAGCCTCTTACCCACTTTGAAGTTTATAATCTAGTTGTCTATACTCACTATGCTGCACCGTAGTTCCCCATGACTTATTTCTTTACTGGTTGCAAGTTTGTGCCCTGAACAAAATCTTCCCAAATCCCTCAGCCCCTGTGACCACCAATTCTACCGTCTGTTTTTAAGAGTTTGGCTTTTTAAGATTCCAGATAGAGGCAGTATCACACAGTATTTGTCTTTGTCTGACTTACCTCATTTAGCATAATGCCTTCAAGGTCCATCCATGTTTTCACAAATGGCATGATTTCCTGTTTTCTCATGGCTGAATAATATTCCATTGTATAAATATACCACATTTTCTTTATTCATTCATTTGCTGACAAACACTTTTAGGTCGTTTACATATCTTGGCTATTGTGAATATACTGCAATGAACATGGACGCGCATATATCTCTTCACTATCCTGTTTCCATTTCCTTTGGATATACACGTAGGAACAGAACTGCTAGGGCATATGATAGTTGCATTTTTAATTTTGGGGGAACCCCATACTGTTTTCCATAGTTGCTGCACCAAATTGCATTCTCACCCACAGTGCATAAGAGTTTCCTTTTTTCCACATCCTCACCAACACTTGTCTTTTTGAAAATTGCCGTTCTAACAGTTGTGAGGTAATATTTCATTGTGGTTTTGATTTGCATTTCCCTGATTATTAGTGATGTTGAGCGTCTTTTCATGTACCTGTTGGCCATTTGGATATCTTCTTTGGAAAAATGTGTGTTCAGTTCCTCTGCCCTTTTTCAAATTGGATTGTTTGTTTTTATGTTAAGTTATATGAGTTGTTTGTATGTTTTGGATATTAAACCCTTATCCCATATAAGTTTTACAAATATTTTTTCCCATTCCATAGGTTGCCTTTTCATTTTTTTATTGTTTCTTTTGCTGTGCAGAAGCTTTTTCATTAGATGTAGTCCTATTTGTTGATTTTTGCTTTTGTTGCTTGTGTTTGGTGTTATATCTAAAAAATCATTGCCAAGCCCAATGTCAAGGAGCTTCTTTCCTATGTTTTCTTCTAGGAGTTTTATGGTATCAGGTCTCATGTTTAAGTCTTTAATCCATTTCAGGTTAATTTATGCAAGTGATATAAGATAGGGGTCCAATTTCATTTTTCTGCTCATGATTATCCAGTTTTCCCAGCACCATTTTACCAAAACTATAGTTTTGGTGAAATATTTGGTAGAATTCACCAGTGAAACCACCTGATCCTTGGGTTTTCTGTTAGGAAGTTTTTGATTACTGATTCAATTTCCTTATTCATGATTGGTTTACTCAGATTTTCTGTCTAGGTAGGTTGTATGTTTCTAGGAATTTATTTATTTCTTATAGATTATCCAATTTGTTGGCATATAATTGTTTATGGTAGTCTCTTACGACCCTTTGTATTCCTGCGGTATCAGTTTTAATATTTCCTCTTTCATTTTTTTTTTTTTTTTAAAGATTTTATTTTTTCCTTTTTCTCCCCAACGCCCCCCGGTACATAGTTGTGTATTCTTCGTTGTGGGTTCTTCTAGTTGTGGCATGTGGGACGCTGCCTCAGCGTGGTCTGACGAGCAGTGCCATGTCTGCGCCCAGGATTCGAACCAACGAAACACTGGGCCGCCTGCAGCGGAGCGCGCGAACTCAACCACTCGGCCACGGGGCCAGCCCCTCTTTCATTTTTTATTTTATTTATTTGAGTCTTTTATCTTTTTTCTTAGTCTCACTAAATGCTTGTCAATTTTGTTTACCTTTTCAAAAAAACAACTCAGTTTCATTAATTTTTTTTCCTGTTGTTCTTCTCGTCTCTGTTTCACTTATTTTTGCTCTGATCTTTGTTATTTCCTTCCTTCTGCTAACTTTGGGCTTCATTGTGTTGTTTTTTTCTACTTCCTTGAGTTATGAAGTTAGGTTGTTTATTTGAGATCTTTCTGTTTTCCTAATATATGCATTTATTTGTATAAACTTTCCTTTCAGAACTGCTTTTGCAGCATCCCATAAGTTTTACTATGTTTTGTTTCCATTTTCATTTGTTTCAAGATATTTTATAATTTTCTTTCGATTTCTTCTTTGACCCACTGGTTGTTCTGGAGTGCATTATTTAATTTCCACATAATTGTAGATTTTCCAGCTTTCTTCTTGTTGATTTCTAGTTAATACCATTGTGGTTGGAAAAGATACTTGATATGATTTCAAACTTCTTAAATTTGCTGAGACTTGTTTTGAGTCCTATCATATGATTTATCCTGGAGAATGTTCCATGTGCACTTGAGAAGAATGTGTATTCTGCTTCTGTTGGATAGAATGTCTGTATGTGTCTGTTAGGTCCATTTGGTCTAATATATGGTTCAAGTCCAATGTTACCTGGTTGATTTTCTGTCTGGTTGATCTATCAATTGCAGAAAGTCAGGTATTGAATGCCCCTACTATTATTTCATTGTTTCTTTTATTTTTCCCTTCAGATTTTTTACTGTTTGCCTAATATATTTAGGTGCTATGATGTTGGGTGCATATATATTTACAACTATTTTATCTTCTTGATGCATTGACCCTTTTATCATGATATATTTACCTTCTTTGTCTCTTGTTACTGTTTTTGGCTTAAAGTCTATTTTGTCTGATATAAGTATAGCTATTCTGCTTTCTTTTGATTTCCACTTTCATGGAATATCTTTTTTCCATCTCTTTGCTTTGAGTCTATGTGTGTCTTTAAAGCTGAAAGGGGTCTCTTGTAGGCAGCATATGATTGGGTCTTGTTTATATGGGTCTTTGCTTCCTGTGGGAGAGGTCACCAACTGCTAGACACATCAGCCCCATGCAGGCTTTCCTTAGGGAGGTACAGTGCTGGGAAAGTTCTTCTTACCATCTCTACTGCATCCGAACTTCTTTTCTCTCCAGTGGCATGTTGGAATCTCCCCTAGAGAAGGCTGGATTTCTATGATTTCTCTATCTTCTCTGTGTATCTGTCCACGTCAACACTCTTCAGATTTTTTTCCCAACTGCAGTGAGACGGATTGGGGCAGGTTTGTTGCTACACGTCTCCACAGCCCATGTCAGGGTCTGCCTGCCTATTACCAGGTGGACAGGTGGGCAAGACTCCTCCTGGGCTCCTTGGTGTATGGTGCCGGATTCCATAGCAACCACAAAGATGCTTTTGTTCTTGGATGGATGTCTAATTCTTTGTTGAAAAAGGACAAAAAGGAGGAACATCTTACACCGTGATGCTGACATTACTCATGTGTTCCTCTTCCTGTCCTAGACATGATTTCCCTCAATCTTTCTTCTCCTGTTCACTAACAAACTTGAGTAGTCTTCTCTAATCTTCACTTCTTTATCATCTGCTATTTTCTGTGATCTCATCTAGTTCTGTGCCAGTTTCCCCTAGATGTTCTCTCATGGCATCACCCTCATTCCCTCTTCCCACCTGTAGGCTTCCTTAACCATGTCAAATCTCTCATTACCTGAAAAAAAAAAAATTACCCTCCTGTAACCCTTAACCCTGTAGACCTCTCTAGCTAAGACTTCTGTTTTTTTCTATAACTTTTCCCCCAATTTTAAAAGTAATGTTCATTGTAAAAATATGAAGGAGAAAATGAATTATCCAAAATCAATACTGGATCCTCTGGAATGCCTTTCTTCTCTAGCTAACTCCTGCTTACCTTACAAGATTCAGCTTATATATAAATTTTTTAAGCCTTCCCTAATTCTCACCCCCACTAAGTTTTATGCTTTCGCTGTATCCTATAGTCCTGTATTTTTCTTCTTTGTACCTAACTCTGATTTCTAAGTAAAACATTGTAGTTATTTGCTTGACACCCTCTAGAATGTATGCTTTATGGGGACAGGAAATGTCTGTTCTCATTATTATATACTCAGCACCTGACACAGACACTGTAGCAGCTCAAATATTTGTTAAATGAGTGAATTAATGATGTTTACACTGTGTGTTCTGAATTTCCTTAGCATTCTACACCTTCACTTTATACTCTGCCCTCTTCCTGGAGGGCAGCAACTATTTCATATCACTGCAAGATTTTGTTAAGCCACCTAGTCTTCGAAAGGCTGTAGAAGAGGGGATGTTAGGAATGTGGTTCTCGAACTTGAGCGGCTCTAGGTCTCATCTTTCTCTCCAGTATGAGGTTAAGAAGTTCAACTAGACAAAGGTTTCCAGACTTCCCAGGGCTGCCGAATTGAAATGTCAATTTAGAACTTGTTGACTGGATGATTTCCATACTCTCAAATCTCAGATTCAGCAACAGACCAAGAGCCTACCCTCAGAGAGCTCAAACTCTGGCAAAAACTAATTTCTTCTTGTCAGCTCCTAGATTATCACATACTCCCTCTAATACACATTTGCTGAATGAATACTGACTACAGATAAGGTGCTGATGGGGGTGCATGCTGGTAAGACAAAGCTCTTCTTTTTTAGGTTGCTCTGTCCAATATGGGTGCCGGTAGGCCACATGGAGACATGCTGAAAGCACAAAACATGCACTGAATTTTGAAGTCTTAGTGCAAACAAGAATGTAAAATATCTTGTTATATTAATTATTGTAATGATACTTTGGATATATTAAAAATATAATTAATTTCACTTGTGCCTTTTTACTTTTTAATATAGTTACCAGAAAATTTAAAATTACGTAGGTGCCCCACATTGTCTCCATTTAACTGTTTTATGTGATTTATGATTTATGATTTAGTGCAGTACTAGTTAGCCTTTTGTCAATTTACATACCCTTTAACACCTTGCCACTAGCTGTGATGCCTGGAGAGCCAGTATCACTTGGAAGCTTAGGAGAAATGGCAGAATCAGCTCCACCCACCCCAGACCTGCTGACTCAGATTCTGCATTTTAACTAGATCCCCAGGTGGTCTGTGTGCACACAAGTTTGATAGCCTCTGATTACAGTAACTGGACTCCATCTGCCTCCTTACCCATCATATTTTTGCTTCTCTAATCCTGCTGGTTCAGGGATTAACATGAGAGACCTAAATCCTTTTGGGGGTGGGGAGTCTATAGATGGGCCCTAGGAATCTGTAAAATACTGAAATTCTCACAAAATATGTTTTGTGCATCTACACGTATGTGGACTTTTATTTTCACGAATAAAGCAATGGTTATGAAAAGATAGCCTCATCAGCAACATGGGAACTTGTTAGCAATGCAAATGCTGGGGGCATGGCCCAGCAATGTTTTAACCAGCTCCTCTGTGATCCTGATGTAAAAGTCTGAGAACCACTGAACTAGACATGGAAGGCAGAGGGCTGAGCCACTTGCTGTGTTATGGTCTGGTCAGGAGAGTGATGCGGCCTGAACTGAGATCGGCACCATGTGAACGGTGCAGAGACGTGGAGTGACGCAGGGAGAGACGATGGGCTTGATTCTAGATGTATTGAAATTGATATTGACTAAGCTCAAATGTTTATTCAGTAATTTTCTATCTGTATGTTCAGCCTAGCATAAGAGTTACGAAAATGGGCTTTATAGTCAAACAAACCTAAATTTTTAAAGAACTGGTGAGAGTATTTTGTGTTTTTTTGAGAGCTGGTAAAAGTAAATTCAACCTAAACAAACATTTAGGTGAATGAATGATTTTTACCTCACTGATTTTATATAAAGTTAAACAGTCACCAACGGATAATCCATAGTATATGATCACCATGTGATATGGTTGTCTTTGGTTTGGTATAGGGGAATGCACTAAATCAACAATTTATTAAAGTTGGTCTTTTTAAATACATTTATTAACCAATGTTAACACATTAAATGAATCTATATATTGCTAGTCAGAGCAGCTTACAAAATGCCAGAATGCATCATAGAACTGGACAGCCACAATGAATAATTACAATGTGCATAGTGGCTAAGCTCAACACCTTGATATAGCTTTATGATTTGCAGAAAAATTTTTATGATTCCTAAAACAATCAATTGTAATTTTACCTAAAACTTTTACAAAACCAGGCCACAATCTCTTTTTTTAATTTTGTTTTTTTTTTTTTTTTACACACAGTTTTCACACTGTAGTAAATTGGAAATGTGCAACCGTGTCAACGGAGACAAAAAAGCCAAAGTAACACAAATCTTACTTTCATGCAGCTATCAGTTAAATAGTACATACTCTGGAATGATTTTACACCAAAAATATTTCCACAATAACTTGCTCTCATAGGGGTGGATCGAAGTTTTAAAACTTGAAAAACAATCAGAGAAGGTAAGTGTTCTTGGTTACGACGCCTCAATCAGACCACAGCACCGTGGCAACACTAATTAAGCACACAGCAACGAGGAGGGAGGGAGACGCCAAGTCACTGCCCGGTTCAGGTCTGGTGTTGAAAGGGGGCCACTGCACACCACTGGGCAGTAGCTCGTTGATTAACTTGTGTCACCACCATCTGCAACAGCATCAGGATCGGATGGATGATTATTTCACAGAAGACTTAGTTACATTTTTATCTTTAGAGTGACCCTGACAAACCCGGAGAAAACTTTTTAAAAGGTTTTTCTCCTGATTCTTTCACTTCCATTGTGTGTAATTGCTTTAATAAATATCAAAGGTCTAAATAAATATTTACAAATTATTTCTCTAGTCTTAAAAATAACTAAATGATAAATGACAATTTGACTTGGTCTAAGATCAGCCTTTGAAAAAACATAAATTGTGAGGTTTTTTAAAAAAAAAGTAATTTAAGTTTTCCTGGCTATATTTTATATATCTATGTATAAAAAAATCATTATTCAACTATCGATCCATTCCTATTGGTAATGCTTCTTAATCCAGACATTCCGCAAAATACAGACTTTTTACAAATCACGGCATCTTTAATACAAGAAAATTAACATGCATTATTCTTCATTCTGTGTACAGTGATGGAGTTCATTAGTAGGCAATGACCCATTACTACAAACATAACGGCTTCTGTGAAACTTAAGTGCTTTCTCTCCTTTTAGCATTAACTTAAAATATCCGAGGTGACACCAGATAACAGGCAACCAGATGGTATTTGGGAAGGGAAGGGAAGCATTAAAGAAATTTGTATGCCTCATCTATAATTTCATGTATGGATAAAGGTAGTTTTTGGCTTTTTATTTTATATTTGTTGTTTATCTTGATACAAGCACTCATGTTAGGACAAAGATGAAATGTGCAAACTTTAAAATTTAAATATTCATTTTCTCTAAGATCCAGCTCAGTAAAAGATTACCCCAGTTCCCTGCAATTTTAAACTACAAGATCAAAGCTAATAATTTGTTATAAAAGTTATATATTGAAAAGAAATAATGAAAAACACAATTGGGAAATATTTACGAAAAAATATGCAGGACTAGCACCTGCTGTGTCAACCCTGTTCCCTAAATTCAATCATATACCCACTGGCATAACCAATAGATAATGCCTTTAAACAGTAAATTAAGCTGAACAAAACCAGCTCAACAAGGTTAAGAAATAAATTTCACATCAAGGTAGTATGTTTTATTTCTGAAACAGTTCTCACATTCAGATCTACTTTAAATGCTTCTTTGTTAAACTCACTTGTATTCACCTGTTGTTTTTTAAAGATCTTTTGTTTAAAGGTTAAAATCTCTGTAAAACCTAAAAATGTTTTAAAATTTGCTGAAAATGCAACAAATTCTCACTAAAGTTTATTTAAAATAATACCCTCCACTGATGTTACTTTTACCCCCTGAAAAACTCTGGAGGAGCATTAACAAAAGATTTAAACTACTGTGCAAAATTTCTTCACGAAAAGTGTTTAAAGGCTGGTGCAAAATGGGAAGCAAATTCTAAACAATTTTGGCTTCTTGGAAACAAAAACCGCTGTGTCTGAGAAGAGTCGTCGTCGGCGCTCCCGGGAAGAGCCGCCTTCATCTCTTCCGGCGGCAGGTGCGCTTGTGCTCGGCGTGCCAGTGCTCCTGCTGGCACTTGATGGAGCAGTACGACGTGTTCCAGCAGCAGTGGTACATGGCCTCCTCCTCACAGTTGTAGCACTGCACACGAGAAATCAGGACCAGGGGTTGAGCTTGGGACTACGTGCACACAAAACTAGTCAAAATAGGAGACTTCTTTCTGGTTCAACCTTAAGATAATATCACCAAGAACATCAGAATATGTTTTACGTACTGAGCAGAACAGCAGGAAACAATGGGACTCGTCAGTTATCAGCGAATTTGAGCTTACCTAGCACCACATCAACCTTTTCCATCTCCACTAGGCCATTCCCATCAGCACACAAACATAACTAACTTCTATTTTCTTTAAAAGGTTTTGAGAAGATTCTGGGAAGGCAGTGGAGCAGAAAGCACTGAACCCTAACCTGGACATCAACTGCACTGGTAGAATCTGTCTAACGTAACTATTGTGGAACTCCGGAGTCTACTGAGGGCTTGGACCGTACATTGTGATTAATTTCGGTCACTTTCAGCTCTCAGCACAGCAGAAGTTACCCATCCCCCAGCCCCAGGACAGGCAGCTGTGCATGTATTCTGGGAGCCAGAACACAGTGGACAGAAAGGACCCTCTCCTCCAAATACCAGGGATCTGTGCTGCCTGCTGCTTCTGATCACAGAGGTGCAGACAAAGAGGTGGGCAGCCATTGTTGTTGTACCTCCCCCAATTGTCACAAGCCCCCTCCCCTGGGGCTGAAATGCCTTCCAGGAGAATGAAGCGGCCAGTGCCCTGTAACTGCCCCTTTCAGGAGCCCAGTGCAAATAGGGGAGAATGTGCATGCCCCAGGGAAGGCTCAGGAAAGATGTAAGGACACTCATTTAGTTCACACCTCAGCTGACCCTTCTCACAGACAGCCCACAACAACCCCCCCAAAAACAGCAGCAAACCCTGAAAAGTGGGAGAAAATGAGTTCCAGAGTTAACACATTATTAGATTCAAATGTCCAGTGTTCAACAAAAAATCACAAGGCATACAAAGAAACAGAATCGTATGACCATTCAAAGGAAAGAAAGTAAATCAACAGGAAGTGCCCCTGAGAAGGCTCTAATGACAAACACATTAGATGAAGACTTTGAAACAGCTACTAAAAATGCTCACAGGAAGATGTGGAGAAAGTCAAGGCAACAGTGTGGGAACAAAATGGAAATATCAATAAAAAGAAAATCTGGAGCTGAAAAGCCCATTAAGTGAAGTGAAAAATCTAGTAGGGGGATTCAAAGGCAGATTTCTGCAGGCAGAAGACAGGACAACAGAAATTAATGTCCGAGGAAGGGAAAAGGCTGAAGAAAAGCAGACAGAGCCTAAGGGCCCTGTGGGACACGGTCCAGTGGACTAAGACATGCACTATGGGAGTCCTAGAGGAGAAGACAGTGCAAAAAGGGCAGGGAGGTTATGTGAAGACATAATGGCTGAAAGCCTCCCAATCGGATGAAAGACAGTGAATCTGAATATCTAAGATGCTCAATGAACTCCAGTCAGATGACCTCAGAGAGACCCATGTCGAGACACATTATAACCAAACTTTTGAAAACCAAAGTTAAGAGAGAATCAGGAAAGGGGCTGGCCCCGTGGCCGAGTGGTTAAGTTCGCGTGCTCTGCTGCAGGCGGCCCAGTGTTTCATTGGTTCGAATCCTGGGCGCAGACATGGCACTGCTCATCGAACTACGCTGAGGCAGTGTCCCACATGCCACAACCAGAAGGACCCACAACGAAGAATACACAACTATGTACCAGGGGGCTTTGGGGAGAAAAAGGAAAAAATAAAATCTTTAAAAAAATTTAAAAAAAAAAGAGAATCAGGAAAGCAGCAAGACAAAAGCGAACAGTCACATACAAAGGATCATCAATATATGATCGGCAGATTTCTCATTAGAAACTTGAGGCAGAAGACGGTGGGCTGATGATATACTCAAAATGCTAAAAGGAAAGACCTGTCACCAAAGAATCCTACAAAAATTAAAATTCCCAGATAAACAAAAGCTGAGAGATTTCCTGACCACTAGACCTGCCTAGCAAGAAATGCTTGAAGGAGTCCTGCAAGGTGAAAAGAAAGGACACCAGACAAAGCCTTGAAGCCATATGGAGAAAGAAAGGTCTCAGTAAAGGTAAATACACAGGCAAGTATAAAAGCTAGTACTATTGTAATGATGGCTTGTACTGTACTTCTTCTTCTTTTTTTTTTTGGTGAGGAAGACTGGCCCTAACATCTGTTGCCAATCTTCTTTTTGCTTGAGGAAGACCGTTGCTGAGGTAACAGCTATGCCAATCTTCCTCTATTTTGTATGTGGGATGCTGTCTCAGCATGGCTAGGTAAGTGGTGTATAGGTCCACGGCCAGGATCCAAACCCATGAACCCTGGGCTGCTGAAGAGGAGCATACAAACTTAACCACTATGACACTGGGCCGGCCCCTATGTTTTTTAAGGGACTAACAGATTTAAAGAAACAACTTATTAGTATAAAAACTAGTATTGCCATAAATTCAACTTGTAATTCCAAATCGTGTTTTCCACATAATTTAGGTATTAGTGCATTTAAAAGAATTTTTAACTTATGTTTCAGGCACACATTATATAAAGATGTAATTTTGTGACTTCAAGAACTGAAAGGGGTGGGGAGGGAACTGTAAAGGAGCAGAGAATTTGTATGTTGTTGAAGTTAAGCTGCTATTATAATTCTTTATTATAGCCTTCTCTTCTATTTCCTTTATTCTTTAGTAAACTCATGGGATTTCTTCTCATAAATCTAGTGTCCACTTTCTAGCTTCCTCTTGTCTTTATGTGATGGTTGAATTTTGGACATGGTGTTAGGGCAGTGTGCTTGTTATTATCTTCAGCACACCTTAATTCCTATCTGGTGATATTTAATTCATTATTCATCTGTTTTTTCCTATCAAACTATCTTTGTAGAGTCCTCTAAATTATATGCTACATTTCCCTTTTCCTTCTTGACAAATCTTTCTTTATCACAACTTTTATAATGCTTCCTTCCCTCATGAAATATTTACTTTACATGTATTTCAAGATTGTCTTCAGGCGCCGGCCCCGTGGTCGAGTGCTTAGTTTGCGCTTCAGCGGCCCAGGGTTTCACCAGTTTGGATCCTGGGTGCGGACATGGCACCGCTCATCAGGCCATGCTGAGGCGGCGTCCCACATGCCACAACTAAAAGGACCCCAAACTAAAAATATACAACTGTACCAGAGGGCTTTGGGGAGAAAAAGGAAAAATAAAATCTTAAAAAAAAAAAAATAATAAAGACTGTCTTCAGAATGTAGTCTGGATTAAATGAAGAATCACAAAACTTCACATAGTAATTCACTAAAATTAAAACCAAGTTACGTGCTTTTGGGAACAAAACTTTTTCGCTGACAATTAACTGAGATCTGTGGAGGTGGGAGATAAGAGTCACAAACAGGACACAATAAAAAGTGAACTGTCAGATTCTAAGTGGAGTCAGAGACCAGTGAGAAGGTACTATATAAAGTAAAAGTAATCCATTTCCTAAACAGAATCTAATGTATAAATGTCAAGAGCAGTAAAATCTGAAAATCCTTAATTTGCTATCGTGATATTTACATTTACAATCTCACAATTTAGATATTACCTATCAAGAGTTACCAAGCAAAAGTCAGCGCCAGCCAATTAATCAAAATAAAATACCTGCATAGATGGAGAAGTTATATAAATTAGTTGCACTAAATATGCTATGTACTAAAGTGTCATAATCTCAATTTTACAAAATAATCTGAGCAACACTCAGTCATGTGGGATCTGGAGTTGAGAGATTATAGGACTTTTAATATAAAATTTTTAAAATTTAAAGTTCACAATTTCACATTTATTTCAGGGATAATTTTTGCATATGCCACTTATATCTTTCGGAATTGATTTTCATCATACCTGTGGTACATTTTCAGAGCCTGGATTCTAAGAAAATTTTGATATTTACCCACTGCTTCTTCTTGGTCTGAGAAATTAGTTGTTTGTGCTGTGTTGCCAGCTTCTTGATTTCTTCTACAAATTCTTCTTTGCATTTCTCTTTTACTTGCTTACATTTTCTGTCCATCTCACCCTGCATATTGGCTACAGCTTTATTTACAGCTTGTCTTTTTTCTTCTTCCATTTCAGAACGCAGCTGAAATGAAAAAAAAGTTAACCCACAGTATGTCGGCTCACAATGTACACAAACAGCTACACTTACAACCTTCAGACATAGTTTCTACTTGAATGTTGTGCCTCTTCCCTTTATTTCATTAAGAGCTGTAAAAGATTCTGGTGAGAAAAGTACTATTATTAACTGAAATATTACAAAAGATGACTTCTTATATTCCTAGGTTTAAAAAGCAGCGACCTGCTTGATGCATAAGTGAAAGACACTAAACTACTATGGAACACGGATCCCACCGGGTGTCAGAGGCAACGCCCACTGTGGGGCTGCTTTACCTTTTCTAGAGCTTCTCGTACAACTCTTTCAGTTTCTCGCTTGTGATCAGACTTCATTCGGTCTTTAAAGTCATTGAAAATTTTGGTGTATTTGTCGTGGCACATGCTCTGACACACTCCGTCACTGGTGGTCTGGGTGCTCCGATGCAGCATTCTTGGTGAAGAGGCACTTAACTTCTTGGTCTGAGTTGACACTGAAACTTTTTCGATTGGCTGAGGCATTGTGGGGATTTCCTGGCTGGAACTCACTGCTTCAGTTTCAGGCTCTGGTTCCTAAAAGATAAGGAAAGTGCTTAGATGTAAAACAAGCCCATGTAAGCCACCAGTTCAAGAACAAGCTCTATCAGGATAAAAACACAGTGATATACATAAATAGCCATATAATAAACTGTCGTTAAAAAACCATGTAATTAAGATGGTAAATTCTGTTATGTGTATTTTACCACAATTAAAAATAAACAAAAAAATGAAAAAACCCATGCAATTAATAGCTACGATAATTTTTAACAGGAACTTCATTCACAATTTCATTACATAACAATACCATGGTCTTGCTTTTAAAATAGACTAAACAAAAAAATTACCATATAAAATATAAAATCATTATCAATTTATAGTCACTTCTTTGGACTAGATTCATTAATAAGTTTCCTAAAACCCTAAGCCATTTCTCACTGAACATGTGTTTGCACTATGCCCTGATTTACAATTGGTTTTATTTTTTTACTTATTTTAAAAAAATTTTTGTGTGTGAGGAAGATTGGCCCTGAGCTAACATCTGTGCCAATCTTCCTCTACTTTTTTATATATGGGACACTGCCACAGCATGGCTTGATGAATGATGCATAGGTCTGCGCCCAGGATCCAAACCTGTGAACCCCAGGCCACTGAAGCGGAGCATGTGAACTTAACCACTAGGCCACCGGGCTTGCCCCTACATTTGGTTTTAAAACATACATGGATTACATAATTTAGAAAGGCTGAGCTTAACCATAGTTTCCTCCAGTTTTTAAATGCTGGCCTAACTGATTTACTGGATAAACCCTTTGTTTTTGATAATGCTATGAGAAAATATCAGAGGTCCAGGAAATGCAGCAAAGTGCCCCCCACCTAGGCAGACTTGGCCAGCAGATGCTAAATTGAGACAGAAACTCTCAGTATGCATGTGTCAATCAAGCGACAGCACATAACAGCAGGAAGGAGACTGGGTTCAAACATGATTGATATTATCTGATTGACGGCAAGGCATTTCACTTTCAGGAGCATCTGTCTTGGCCATAACTGAAAACATTTCCCATTTCAATGCCACCCGGACACTGCAAGGTGGGCAACTTACTTCTTTTTTGGGTTCCACACTCTGATTACGTCGTCCTTTCTTTGCTCTTGGCTCTTGAGTCACCTTTAGCTGTGGGCATCATAACAGTAACATCATATTATTCCAGACGTTATGAAACACTTCTCTGCTGAAAATACTAGCCAGGGACCCACAGGTCAGAAGTGAGTAAGTGGCTCCCTTTTGTTTTAGCTCATCCAAAACCACACAGCTACACTTACTGAATTTCTGCTCTGGTGCAGACATTTACAGAGCTAAGGTGCCTCTGGAAGGAGCAGGGCACTGACTCTCTCACTGGCAGAATCAGGGTTGCTCGTGGCTTATCAGTTTGTTACTTGAATTGGTTTCTTTTGCAGAGCACTTTACAAATGTTTATATGAAAGGAAGGAGAAACGTCAGAGTCTCATCACAGTCAGGAGTGTGCACTAACAATGTTCACAGTTAAAATAACACTGACAGGTAGTTTCTCTCTGGGATACCACTCACCTGCTCATTGCTGGTAGAGGAGATACTGGACTCTGCCTCCTCCTCCCCTCGGTCCTCATTCTTAGACTTCCAAAATCTTCCTTCACGAAGGAAACGCTGATGCAGCTCCAGCTCATCACACGCCTTTTTCCACCCCATACTGCGCTTAACGTGCAGCCGATGAACATTGACTGTGATATCCTGTATGTTTTCAGAAGGAATCCAGGCCCTGTGAGAACAATGAAGCCATTGTCAGAAAATTCCAAAATGGTAGTGGACTCTACCCATTGTCAAGTCCAATCTGTGGCAATTCCATCTACTGAGGCTGTGAGTTACAGCTTGAACAAAGACTCTTACCAAGTAGAAAATAAGTGAGGTAACTTTTGTTTTTCACAGTCATCAAGGCAAAGTTCTCAGAATTGGAGAGGTTCACAAATACCTCAGAATTGTCACAAATTTCTTTAACCAGCTTAGCTTATCACAGTTAAGTCCTATTCAGAATGTTACCCCTTGTTGTTTTGAATATTAAGTTATTCAAAATCTAGCTATTTCCAGATTAGCACCACAGAATCATTTGAAAATGCCCAGAAATTTTCACGCCACACACACACACACACACGTAGGAGGGCATCTAAAAGCTCTCACCTAGTAAGTTATATTTAGATTATGTCCCTATGCATTAGGTGAACCATGGTGGACAAACAAAGAAGTGTTGGTGCCATTCAGCAACCGAGTGCTCAACCACGAATGCAGCTGTAAGTGTGTCTGAATTATGTGTAATATTGATCTGAAACTAGAGAATGAAAAACCATTTGGTTTTACTGGAAAGAACACCTAAAAATTCAAGAGAATTTTCCTGGGCGCTAATCACTTTATTGGACTTTAATTAGCAGCCATCTAGAATGCTGTATCAACTCAACAACTGTTCACTGTGTGCCAGTGAAAGGCACCACAAAGCTATGGCAGTGAACTGGGCCCACCTGATTTCAAGTATTACTGCCTGTGTGACCACGGGAGGAGATGCTGCCCAGACGGGGTTACAGTAAGCTGTTAACTAACGGCTGGAGTCCAGTGAGGGCACTCACTGTGCCCAGTTATTAGGATGACACTTCTACGCATGCTGTCTCTGACTTTAAGGACCCTACATTTTTGTCAGAAATGACTGAGAAACAATCCTGCAATGCAGCATGTAGTCAAGGGGATTCGTAAACTACACTTTGAAAAACTAAACTTTAATGCAAGAAGTGCAAACGAAACTTTGCTTGTGGCAGAGTTCCTCACCATTAGATCTTGCATTATTATTATAGTTACCCTTTCAGTCAACAAATATTTATCGAGAGCCTATTATGTGCCAGGCAATCAGTAAGAGTGTTTTAGTGCACATTTAAAAGCAGGTGTTTCTGAGAGGCTCCTGCTACAAGCAGTGCCGATTACCTAGAAGGACCTTGTGACTTCTAAGAGCAGTTTTTCCCCTTAACTTGAATTACCTATTTATCCCCTGGCTATAATAAAGCTGATTCACACCTATTCTTCTTTTGCTTTTTTTTTTTGAGAGAGATTAGCCCTGAGCTAACTGCTGCCAATCCTTCTCTTTTTGCTGAGGAAGACTGGCCCTGAGCTAACATCCGTGCTTATCTTCCTCTACTTTATATGTGGGACGCCTCCCACAGCATAGCGTCCCAAGCAGTGCCACGTCCGCACCTGGGATCCGAACCAGCAAAGCCCGGCCCACCGAAGCGGAACGTGTGCACTTAACCGCTGTGCCACCAGGCTAGCCCCCACATCTATTCTTAATATGAGACTTAATTAAGTCTCAGTGCATTTCATACACACATTCCTGTTCTCTTTTCATCAACTCCATTACTATAGATAATCAGATTTCAGTTCACTGGGTATGCAATCTGATCTATAAGAAAATAAAAATTAAAAAAAGGCAAAAAACCCCACAATTTAGAGTGAGTCTAATAAAAAGAGGTATAACCTAATTTGGCTATATCTACACATCTATCAACCCTGAATGCTCTGAGCACATGCAGGAAAAAACAGCTCAGTGACCTGAAGGCAAATTAACTCAAAATGTTCTACTTCTTTCTTGCCTGCATCTGATTTTCTACCAGCTCTTCCTGGCCTGTGCCATCCCATCCCCCAAGTACACAAAGCAAAAAGATTTAGCCCTGTTGACGTAATCAGATCTTAGCAACCACTTTTTTTCCACTGGCAGGCAAAATCTTGCCAATTCCACAAAAATCCCACTTAACGTTGAGCACGATCACAGTCGTCTTTCTTCCTGTAGCGTTACAATTTTCTCAGGGTCCAGGGAGCGAGCAGCATGTTTTGAACATAGAGAAGGGACTAGTTTGAAACCATTTATTTGTTTAAAGTTTTTTTTCTCCCACTTACATGTAAAGAGATGATGAACTGGCAGAAGAACATTTATTGGTGGTGATCACTGCACAACAATGTGATGTATTCAATACCACTGACCTGTGCACTTAAAATGTGATGATAGTAAAGAAATATAGATTTATATATATTTATTAAGGAGACCTGCAACTGGTGGCCCTTATTGGTCATCTCCTCTTGGTGTAAACATGTTGCTTAAGTGATGACTATAAGTCATCACTATAAGTTTATAAAGTTTGCTTTTCAATAAATCAAATATTCTAATATGATACAGCATAATTTTTAAGGTATGTCCTCATCAATCATTCACTTCAATACCTTACTGGGCACACTGTAGACGGGAAAGGTAAAGGAAAAGGTTCTCGATTAATCATAAAATTGTAGATCTTTTATTTTCTAAAGTGCAGTCCTCAGAACCCCACCTACCCCAAATTTTTTAGATAAAAATCTTCCAGGAAATAAGAAGTGTCAGGGGGAAAAAAAACCTCTGGAAACGTATTTTGTGTTTTAATTCTCTCTTCAGGTGACAAACTCAGTCTAAGGACCCAAGTAGATTAGCTCAAATATTCTTTTAAAATATTTTCTTCCTAGTATACTGAATGACATAGATTAACTCATATTCTTCATAAAATCACTCATGGTCAAAGATAATATAAAGCTGTTTGAAAACTGATGGAATGGAAAAAAATATAGGCAAAAAATTCTGATTATCTGTTGTTCTTATCCAGTAGTATGGTTTTAAAAAGATAACTGAATTCTTTGTTTTTTCCAAGTTAACCGTATTTTATTTAATGAAATTGAAAAAACTGAATCCAACTTTCCCTGTTGTTTGCATATTTGTATTACAATGCTAACCTCTTCTGAGTTTTGCTCCATGTCAGGGACTGTGGTTAAGCCTTCATATGTAAAAATTTCTTCAAACCGTACAAAAAATCTTATGAGATAGGTACTGTCGAGGCCCTTATTTTACAAGCGAGGAAACAGGCTCAGAGAGACCAAATAACTTGTCCAGGACTAGACACAAGTGCGAGGACAGACATCACCCCTCGGTCTTCCTGGTATCGACTCAGAGACCATCCTCACCCACCTGCGGAGTGCGCACGGCCTCCCCACCTGTTCCGACGGGAAACAGAAACTGAAAGTGATGTACTGAGCATGGAAGATTAAAAATTACCACCTAATAACCATACAATTAAAACATTCATTTTGTAGTAAATTATGGTATCATTATTTAATTAATGTTTCTTGCCATGATAACAGTGTCAGCTAAGTGTGCATCTATCTATGAAAGAACTCTTTTTGAAATTTATGCTATTCACAGTTTTCTTGTAACTAGACTTCTATTTAAATTAAATGAAGACTAAGTAAAACTCACCATGGAGAGGAATAAAGTCCTGCATTCTGTAGCTTCTCTTACAGTAATGACAACTGCACAAGGCCTCACCCTCCAGGCATGACAGAAGATGCTTCAGGCATTGTAAATTCAAATCCTTGCAAAGTATGACTTTTAGATCATGTAACTGACTTTTGGCACTTTTCTCCTTTATTTTAATATCTGTGTTAAATGAACCCGCCCCCCAATCACATGTAAATTCTTATTCCTATGATAGCTTGATTAGTTAGACTCATCTATCTCCGAGTCCTATGATAGTTCACAAAACTTGAGTGCACATTTTTATAGGTGATGCTATTAGTGATAACATCATTTAGGTCAATGCTTTATGCTCTTAATTTTCAATGTACAATAAATGTTAAGGCCTTAACATCACAATGAAGGAGGTAGCTATAATTTTATAGTAGGATAGTTCAGCAGTCTTTGTATGAAATAATAATCCAAAAATAATTTTATAGTAATAAAAATAGGTTTTACTCTTTGGATATATATATTCTTATATTATGAAAATGTAAATTTTTAAGTTTTGCTGTATACATCTCCCTAGCGACAGAAACTTTAAAATCTATATTGGAAACAATGTCTGGTAGTTAGATGCATATAATTCTTATGCACATGTAAGGTATTCACATACTTTCTTACATCAAGGCTTGACGTGCCCTACTCTCGAGTTGATTATTTTTGTCTATCATTTTAATAACAGAGCCTTGGAAAGATGGTTGAAACAACTGTAATGTCATTACAATACTATGAATGGGCACATTCTGAGAACCGTTCCACACCAATGCCATCAGGAAATCAGTCCCAGCGCTAACATGCCTGAGTTCAACAGTGTCAGCTACTGAAACTGTCCCGTTTAGTAAACAATATCTGAAATATACCTAGAAATACAATTTACAGAAATCACTGTCAGCTGCCTAGTCCACTTATGTGCTGATTTCTTTCTTCAATTTAAAATACTTCATTCTGTTTCTGATGGAGAAGCCCCCAGGACGCTGGAAACAGCCAGACTGTGTACTCTCCGGGACTCCTCAGACACAGCTGTGACTGCTGTGCACGGGACCACAATTACCTTTGGTGGTGGTGACCGAAGAAGCGGACGTCAACTTGATTGTCCTCTTTCTGCATGACTTTGGCTGGCCAGAATCCAAAACCTTTCATTTTAGCCCAAACCAGCTCATGATTAGGTATCTGGAAATAAAATGTTTTACCGTGTCAAATTACTTTTAAAGTATCAAATACAAGTATATCATTAACATTAACTACTTAGTCAAGTATAATCCATTATTTTGAAAATATTTCTTTTCTAACTCCCAAACACATAGAACTTTTTTTTCTGGAACTAATTTTACCTTCAAGAAAAACACCAAAAAATGAACATTTGCATAAGACTAGCAATATGGATGTTCATTTCTCAGTAGCGATAGGAAAAATATTCTCTTGGTAGCTGGTAGCACTTGGAATGAGGCAGTCCCCAAAACCAAGGGCGTGTGAAAACAGGTCCACAGAAGACCCAGCTTAATCCAACACCTAAGAGCCTGTTAGAAACAGGGTTTTAAGGCCTGCTCCTGACATACCGCGTCAGTGATCCACATTTTAACGAGACCCTCACGTGCCTGAGAAGCATAGCACCTCTCTAAGACCGGTGGCCTCTTTCACTTGAGTCACTGGGGGCTGCCCCAGAACACCCACAGGCTTCTTGTCAGCACCCTCCTTGAAATCATGCCACTTTAGGGGAAACTGCACAGCTATAAATATATATAAAGCCTTAGATTTCTTGTAAAAGAACGAGAGGAAAAGCAAAAGTTCACTTTACCATATATTGAGGGACCCAGTGTTTACTCTTATTCTTAAGATCCTCATTTCAAAGCCAGAAATGGATAATGATTCAAGTGTTTTCCCCATGTTTCAGTTCCCCATATATACCATGATACAAAAAAGATTATTTAGCAAGGATTATAATCTTTAAGCAAATTGGAAACAAACTTCCTTAGGGCAGTACATCACACACTTAAGAAGCAAAAAACAAAAATCACAAAATTTCACATACACAAGGATAGCAGAACCAATTGTCAGGACGAGCATTTGACAAATAGAAGCAATTCTTACAAAGCTGTAGTTCATCCAGCTGAAAAAGAAAAGCAACTATTTTAGCCTACATAAAATATACGTGCGTTAAATTATATAAAACAGATCCATATAAATTAACATTCTCTTTCATGTACATAGTCTTGAATTTTTAAACTTAAATTGTTAAACAAATTTTTAAGTTTTCAACAAATGATACTGGAAGAGCCTGCCACTTTGCTGTCTGAACCATCCCTGTGGTCCCAGACTGCACTTAGAGCAGAAGACAAATTCCTGAGCAGGCTGGCATGTTTGACCTCTGTTTCCCAGCCTCGCTGGTGCCTTTCCACTGTTCAGCACTCAGATTAATGCTATTTCCTTAGAAAGGTCTTCCTGATCTACCCCTATCAAATATTCACTACCAATAACAGCAATCCTTACTTTACCTCATTCTCCATTTTAGTCCTTGTTCTCTTTCATAACAGTCTTTTACAACTTACAAAGAAACACATTTTGTGTGTTTCTTTTTTTGTCTCCCTCTTCAGAACACAGCTCCATGAACAGGAAGCAAGTACCTTGGATCACATTTTATTCCTCCTAACAGATCAAACGGCATATAGCAGACACTCAATAAATATTTGTTGAACAAATAAAGAAACGAAAGTCAAATCTGAAATGAATTCAAGAAACAAAACTTGCTATGTAAATTGAGACACTTCTGCAAAGATAGTATGGTTACAGGTGAGTGTTTCAAATAAGAAATACCACAAGAAAAACCCTTCCCTAATATGTACAGCCCCTCCATCTGAAAGTAGAGCTTTCCTAGGAAACCTTTCCTAAGCCAAGATGGCGTAAAGTGAAGAAGCAATTACCATTAATTTACATGGGAAAAATTTTTGAGTATTCCCAGACTGAAAAAATAATCTACCAAAATAAACTGAGCTAAAGCAGAGATGCTCAGAGACACAGCTCAAAGCTGTGACCCTCATTGCTGAGTGCAGGTCCTGGGGAAGGAGCATGGCGGCGCCACTCCCACGGCTCGTTGCGTGTGCTGCCTCAATACGGGCTTGCGGCAAAAGAAACATGCTAAACGTTATTTTCACCTTTTCTCTGTAAAAGCAAAAATCCTCCTCAGATTTCTTTGTGTTAGCAAAAACAGGTACTAATGTAGGTCTTTCATAAAAGCAAAGTGCTGTAACTCAAACTTTCCGATAGTAAGGGAAACCTGTATTCCATTTATTGTATAAATATGAACTTTGTTGTCTAGCTGGCTTTTTGCCTGTGTAGTCTAATAGGAACTCAAATTTGAATCTTTCATTCAAAGAGGCTAACATTTATTGAGTGTCTGCCCTGTGCAACACACTTACATGCATTATGTAACTAATACTCTTAAGGGTAGTTACAGAAGAGAAAACATTCTTTATACAAGTTACTTAGTAACTAAATCTAACTCCCAGGACTTCTTTGAGAATAGTTCTTCAAGAACTTCTTTCCTTTCTACTTCCATTATTTCCCATGTATGTTAGACATGGAAATAAAATTATATTCAAAGGAAATGGCAAAATTAAAATGTATACAAGAGTGGAATTCTGAAATAAGTTAATTTGGAATACAGCAAGAGTTTAATTATTAGGCATGGATAGTACCTCATGACATGTGTCTTTATATAGCATCCTTGCTATGTCAGCTTGCTCACTGTCTGCTGTAATTAAAGATAGATATTATCTATTACCAGTAATCTAGAAACACAAGACTATCAAAATTAATACAGTCATCTAAATTTTCCTTCAGTTTGACAAAAGTGGACATACACCATTTAAAATGAAACTGTATATTTTAAATATAGTTCAGGCAGCAAAATAAAATTCTATCGGCAGCTTTAATTTTGTATCCAGTGCAACACTGATTCTACAGGTAAGGAGCGGCCTCTTTCTTTACCTTTGAATGACGGGATTTTAACACGGAAACGATGGGAATTAACCAAAGTATTTCTAACAAACCTCTCAACTAAGTTTATAAGTTTCTGTATAAAACTATAAATAACAGTTTCATCATTTAGTGTACTAGAGTTTTGCTTTTGGCCAGTCAATTCTATAAGCTATGACTGTACTACCAAACATTTTTAAGTTTAAACCCTAACATTATTACTTATAAGTCATTAAAGTATTAATTTTTTAATGTAATGCTTTATAAAAGATATCTCTCAACATGAAATGTAAATGTATGTAAGTAAAAATGCACATAAAAGAAGAAAAATATTCAACCTCCATAGAAAATCACTGTGTTGTGGAGAAGTAGCTGAGCATCAGCTTTGAACTCTTCGTAACTTCGATATTTCCCTTCATTCACTTTCTGCAGAAGGCAAAAAACAAGACAGCAAAAACAGTTACTAGGCAAAATATCTGCTGGCATTCTGCCATTAAGGTCAGAGTGTGGGACCTATCAGGGGTTTCCAGAATGACATTCTGACGACTCCTGTGTCCCACGGTGTTGATGAAATGCACGTAAAGGAAACCACGACTCCACCTGCAGTCAGAAGCCGGCAGAATGGGGAAGCGTGGTAGGCCCAATGCCCTGTGGCCGCTGTTGTCCTCTATATTAATTTACTAGTGTGAACTCTGCAGCCTGAACATCTTATTCTGCAACAATGATAGGAGCTGCTGCTAAGCTTTGTAAATAAGGAAAGCTTTGGTTAATGTGTGTGATAAGACCCTAACTACACACATACCATTTTTATAACACAGGAGAATAAAGATTAAAAAAAAAAAAAGAACTGTTAGCCTCTATGACAGTTAAATAACTACGAAAAAGATACATTCATAATTCTGAATTAGGACTAGGTACTGATTTATAAACAATTTAAAAATAAAGTCCTAGATGTTTCTCTGTGCACCAAGGCAATGCTAGGGTTTCTTCTGTGTTAGACCAGTGTATGTAAAGATTTCCATCATTGGATCTCTGTAGCTTTGCCTTTAGCTGCCAAAGGGAAGGATTATGGAGGAAATTTGAAGGTTTTTTGGAGGGGAGGCAAAATTTTGGGAAGAAGGGTATGTGACAAAGTTTCCTAAGAAGTAGCCAAGAGGTATTTTCTTATCCTGGTGATACTCTTAGGCAATCAGCTTGAAAAAAGCTTGGCTTCTAAATGCTGAGGACTCCAAAGAATAATCAAGAATGCACCTTTCTATCAAAATCCTCCAACACCCAACTCAGCTGCCCCTTCTTCATGCAGGCTTCCCAGATATCTGGGCTGGAGGTGCCTGCCTCCTGTCTGATATCTAGGGTTACAGGACTTATTTATAAACACTGATATCCAAGCTCCAGCCTGAATTTCTGATTGTACTGGGCTTGAGGATGCCCAGGCGGTGGCAGTGTCAAGGTGACCCCACATACACCCAGGTGGACAACTGCACCAAGCATTCCCAAAGCACTTCTGTGATTTTGATGTTTGCACCATCATGCCTTGGACTGTAAGCTCCTGAAAGCATAAAAATCATGTCTTCTCTTCATTTTCTTTCCAGTGTTTTTCTCAGGGTCAGCACTTGCTTAAGCACACAGCCAAGACACCATCAACTTACTGGTGTTCTCTATGCCTGTGACGGGAGGCATCAGACTGGGGGGATCTGGGACAGTGCCATGCAGGGAGAGGAAGCCACATGAGCAAAGGCGGGGGCAGGACAGGCAGCTGGGTTCTTCATCCCTCTTCAGAAGATCAGGCAAAGAGGCTGTGGCTGAGGCTACGCCATCTGGGTGCTTGCTTTCATTCTAGGATTTGCCAGCCACTTGAAGAAAACAACCTTCCTTTCCCCTCTTCTTCCACTGAAATGATACACCTTTAGTCTTTCTCAGCAGCTAAGAGGATTAGGAAACCTGTAAGATGATTTAAATTGATTCCTATAACCTCCCTATCAACTACTGTGACCAATCATTAGCTTTTAAAATTTCAAAATGACACGTAAGGTATGGAAATATTAATTCAGCTAACTGAATTATGGAAACTGGAAACATGTCAAGGTATTCTATTGGATTTTATTGTAATTTCTAATTAAATATTAGTAAACCCATTAAGAATCCTCAGGGAGAGTAGGTAAAATTAAGCACTTTAAGAATAATTAAGTTTTCTAATTATAATCTTTGTTTTGTTCAAGTTCATTTCATTGTTTCCCAAGACTTTAGATCAATTCTATGCTCTAGTTTTTCCTTTACTACTGCTAAAACTAGGACACCTCATCCAGATATGAATTCTCTACATCTGAAATATTAAATGGACCAGGCTAGAACACATTTTCTTTAATCAACAAGTATCATTAATCTACAGATTGTTTAAAACCAGGCCGTTTAAAAGATGACCCTAACTTGCACTGGAGCGAGCACGTGAGATCTCAAACAGCGGCAGTGTTCACTGCGCCTTTCTGTTGCAGGAAGAGAATGGGCAGGCACACTATCAAGGAGGAATGGCAACTGGATCGCACTCAGCTCCAAGTCGCTGGTCATCTGGGAGCTATGGGGTGTTTCCGAAGCAGGAAGGCAGGCCAGCTTTACCTCCTGTATGGTGGGGACGTCGACTGCTGAGTGTACGAGCCTCCGGTACATCGGGTGTTTGTTGTCCTTCCCCTTTTTATTAAGGTCTATAGCCTGAAACGTCATTAGAGACATCAGTTTTAAACGCGGCTAGGGAGAGACAGGTAAAACATCAATTTCTAAACAACAAGTACTCTAGAACTTAAGAGAAAAATGTGCATGCACTACATAGTTTAACGTGGCATTCCTCTAAGTTTTGATAGAAAGAAGAGTTTTGGAAAATTTAATTTCGTTTTAAACACAAATTATCAATGAAAATGTTCATTCTGATAAATGGAATTTAAAAATGTAAATGCTTCTAATCTAATGCAGCTAAAGAAACGCCTGTATTAAAAACAAAGAGCAAATAATGTAAAAGCCTCTATAGAACTATTGAGTGCACAAAAGCAGCATGACAGCAGCAGTCTCCACCCTTTACAGGGCTCTACACACATTTGCTGCCTGTCAGTCATTAACTTTTAAAGAATGAACCAGAGTAACACACACTTGGGGAGACTCTGAAAGACCCCTGCACAGGACTCACCCTCTCCTTCATGCGGGAGACGATGAACCTCAGGTAGGTGCTCATCTCCTGCTTGTTTGTATTTTTCTTCTTGATGCTCTGTTAAAAACAGAAAAGGCCAAATGTAAAATCTGATCATTTATATGTCCATATTCATCTAAAAGACTTCTATATATAAAAGATTATAGTATGCAAAGATTTTCAATGTATGTGATACAGGGAAATCTTTGAAATTTGCATAACAAAAAAGCACTGAATGCAACAAGGTAAAAATCAGAAAATATTATGTTGTACTGGGCATAATACCTTAGAGAATTATGCATTTTTTCTTTTCTTGACATTTTAAAACTTCAACCAATTTTCAGATAAAAATAAATAATGACAATACCAATGATGATGACATCATGATGACAATGTAAAATCACTTCTTTCCCCCAAAAATAAAAAGATGGCTGAAGTCCTTTAGGGAGCATTTCAAATTAGCAATATGGAATGGTAAATTTCAACATACCATTCTTTTTAATTAAAAAGGTTATTAAAAGTCTATGTCGCTAATGATTATGTACAGTGTAGCTGCACACACCTACATATCTATTTTAAAGTGTTATGGATCTATTCAGTAATAACTCCAATTTCTATTAATCTGGCCTAAAAGCTAATTAGGTTCTTCAATTTCTCTCTCAGAAAATCTAGCTTCACATGAAGAAAAAAAGGATTCTACCTTTTATGTCATTTCTAGACAGCTAGGAAACAAGGACAAGCGTCCCCATTTCCTTAGTCAAGGTTAAGGCATCATGGCAGACACTCCACTGTACGCAGACAGCACTGCGGAGGACTGAGGAGGCTGAGCCACTGTTTAATGAATGCTTTAACTTTTTCAGGCCACTAGATTATGATTCTCTGTCCAGTGGTATTACCCCCAAAAGAACTTTATACGCAAGAAGTCATCATAATAGCAGAGGAAGGAGCAAACATTTCTCATGTAACGAGAATTCTTAGGCAGGGCGTAAGCGAACTGATTATACATACACACAAATAAAATATCTGAATAAAAAGTGGAAAAGTATTTTCTTAGCTGCAGACTTAATTTCATATACTTCATGTTTAAAGTGATATCCTCCCTCCACTTCCCACCGGAATTCTTTGGTAATGTACACAGTCAATGTTTCTCTCCTTCCTTAGCTTTATTTTAGGACCTGTACATAGAGCTTCTAAATTTACGCCAATCACAGAGCAGTTTTTCTCACCCCTGGCCATACGCAGACACACTGGCGGAACTTCTATGAAATGCAGGTGGGCTTTACCCCTGAGCATCTGAGCTGGAATTTCTGGGGGAAGGTCCTGTGCTCTGTATGTTTCTTCATTCATTTATCTGTTAACTCCTCAGGTGGTTGTGACACACGGCCAAGACTGAGTACCAATGGTGTAGATATGGAGTGTAAAACGCAATAATATTCCCTGGACCCCAGGTTTATAATCTTTGGGGGAGGGAAGCTTTAATGTAGCTTTCAAATTCTCATTTTTAACAAGATCTCTAGTGATTCTCATGCACACAAACATGTGAGAACTATTAGCGGCTCCCTTCTGTAGGCCAGAGAACAGAGAATGATGCTCTGTTTCTGCATTCTGCAAACCCCACAGGACCTGAAGCACAATCAGCCATTAATGCTTTTGAACAAATGTTCTTCCAACAGGGACATCCTTCCACATAATGCTTTCTACACTAAACAGCTTGATGAACTGTCGGATACAGGGAAGAGAAAGGATAAGAGGGCCAAGAAGGCTGCTTTTTTCTCACTTCTTGGGAAACCTGCAATCCCTTAAAAAGAGGAGAATAAAAACAAATGCCTCCAGCTACATGCTCTATCATGCCAACTCCAAAATATTCTGGGTGAACTACTAAAATTGCTAATCCCACATATCACACTGATCATTCAATCATAAAATTGCATAAATTCAGATATAACAGCAATCTCATCACGTTAGGAGTCTTGTAATATTATCTGTGGGGTTATAGTTCTTTCGATAGGTAACATTATTTAGCGGAAATACAGATCAACACTTTAGGTAGTGCTGAAATAGAATTTTAAGTTCATTAAATACTGTGCCCAGACCTTCCCTCAACCAAGAAGGGTGGGAATACTCTCCTCCCGGGGTCTTCCTTTGAATATCACAAGCTCAAGTGGGGAATGAGTGCACTTGCAGCCCATGTCCATTAGTGTTGGGACATCTACAGTCACCTGATTAGTGGCGGTGGGATGGGTGCCTCACTGCATCTACCACATAAGGCTGCCCCGTCTCCAGGGCTGCTGGGTATTTTTCACACATGCACAGAAACATGCTCCTCCTTTCTGCACTCTAAACATCAGCCTATTAAGTACTTCACTGTTAGTCGGAATCTAACCTCTTTAAATTTTTTAGAGCCTTAGAAAATAAAGTAATTCAATGTTTCTCTATGGGCAAAATTTATGCAGTGCTAGAATCAGAATATCCTATCTAAATCATTCTTTCTTTGAAACAAAAACACTTAGAAACAGTCAGGGAAATGCTATTTTACTTTTTTGCTTAAGTTTAGGTAACTCGTGCACTAAATTGTTCATGTAATTCCCCAGTTTAAATAAAGATCTATTTTCAGTTCCTACTTCCTTTTCATAGAAAAGCTACACAAAACATGGATATTACACGCACTCACAATGCTTTCACTTTGGTTTCATCTGCTTAAACATTTTTAAATGAATTGCTAATTTAATGTAGCCACGTGCAACAACATTTCTTTTTGGGAAGACTCCAAATGCACAGAGTTCAGGCTGAGGACCTTAACTTCACAAAAATAAATAATAAACTAGAGGGTGAAAATCTGATTTTGTATCATATTTAAATATGTTCAGAGTCAAGTTGCTAGAGGATCTCTTTTCTTGTAGATGTAGTTACAAGTGATGATAGGAGTTTGGAAAAATGACTGTTTCAGCAAAATGTCAAAGGAGACAAAGGGAATGTGACTTTCATGGCTAAATGGATAGGACCCCCTTCTTCACAGCTCTGATTCCTTCAAACAGCAACTGCACGTACTCCCAAAGGAGTCTGCTACACATTTAATAAAGGGCTACTCAGATTGGGACATCCAACTTCCCTGTTGACCACCTCTGGTTGTGCACTAGAACCACCTGGGAAAGATTTAAAAAACACCAGTGTCCATTTATATAAAGTTCTATCTGTGATGAAAAATAATGGGAACAATGGCTGTCTGGGGGGAGGGGGATTCAGGGGTCACACCTGTGTTCGGTGGGACTTGGGGGCACAGGTGTGTGTGCGTTTGTCTATTCATCAAACGGTGCATTCAAGACTTGTGCAAATCACTGCAATGTAAATTTTACCTTGAAGGAAAAACTCATCAATGTCACCCAGAGACCTCACTAACACCAGTTTAGGGAGCGGACTGGGCTTTCACAGTCCTAACTCCCAGGTGTTTCTAACATGCAGTCCTGACCAAGAAGCACTACCCAGCATCATAAAAGAGGCTGTTTACTTACACAAATGTGTGCAGTGGTTCCAAATGAAACCTTCACTGCTGTACTGAGAAGTGTCAAGTGCTGTATTTTCCAAAGTTCTCTTTTAAAGCGACATACCAGATCTACTAAGTTTCTCCTTCTACTTACTCAGACAAACAAGAATGTACCTCTCTTATGTTTTAACTCTTTGTTGGTTCTTTGCAGTTACTGTATGAGAAACTTCAATGATTTGGGCTATATAGAAAGACTCACCAAAAGGAGTTTCAGAGCCAAAGAGGATTATTTTTTTGAAAGCCTCCATGTAACTTGTTTATTGAGGTCACAACAGTTTATAACACTGTGAAATTTCAGTTGTATGTTTTTATTTGTCAGTCACCATATATTACTTGTTTATTTTTCCTTTTCACTTGCTGCCCAATACATCTTTTCTGGTGACAAATATGGGACTCTACTGAAGATGTGGGGCAAGAAATGAAATGCATACAAACACTCAGGTTGCTAAGCAAACAGCTGCCTGGATGACACAGAGTTCTGTGTCTGGACCTCCTGCTGCTCCAGGCATGTCCAGGAGGCCGGTAGGAGCCTGCTTCCCAGATGCCCCGGACGCGAGGGCTGAGGAGCTCCCTTAGCAAACTGAAGCAAACAAAAGAGAGGACCCTGAACACATGCAAAATCTCTCTCAATAATTTGTAGGGACAAAACATTTGCTGCAAGACACTTTCATGTTTGCTAAACTTGGGGGCTTTCTTTCTGACACTTTCCAGTGATGATCTAGAGATTCAGCATTTCACGGAAGATCAACAGAGCACTGCAGCGTCTATCCTAGGGCTGCACCATGAGACTTGTGGGTTTTAGGTAATATGTTGTGAGCTGCCTTATGTGACATTCACAGCAGAGTGCTTCAGGTGGTGCCTGTCAACCAAACCAAAACACTTATAGTGGCTTGAGAAAAAGTCAACATAACCAAGAAATTAAAGGAGCAGCTTCAAAGGTCAACGCTGTTCTGTCTGTAACATAACTAAGCAGATAGCTCTTGACAAAAACGTCAGAAAGACAAAAAATAATGCTGTATGACATCTGCATACTGTTTCAGATCCAATTCTTTCGCAGGCTTTGGAACCATACCTATCTTCTACTTGCAGACCTCAGAATTCCTCAGTACAGGCCTCTCTGTAACACTGCACAGCTCAGAATCTAACAGAGTGCAGCCCAGTAAGTTTGGGTAACTGTTCCTATCACCTGGTAGCATATAGGAGTGACTCTGATCAATATCTACAAATAATCAAGAGAGAAACTTTCTATTACATGGCCAAAGTTGTTGCAACCATTTTCAATGACAATAATTGCATGGCTGAAGCTGTGTTACAAACGTGTGTAAGACATCCACTAAAGTAAGATGCTCTTAAGTACACTGCAGATAACTGAGGGGCTGCTTTCTTCTACTTTAAGGGAAAAATAACAGAAAATCTTGAACATCTTCTTGAGTAAGGGATTCTTAAGCCAGTTAAAAATAATTTCTCGGTTAGAGCAAATCAGATGAGTCTGGGTAGATACCACAGACAAAACACGAATGAACTAATTCAGCCACTCTCGGTGACTTATGGTGTTTTTGGCTGGAAGAAGTATGAGCAACTTTTGATCCTGTCAAGGTTTATCCACAGCCGATTATTGATAACAATACCTAAGCATCATTATTTGAAGGAGCATTCAGGATTACATGGTCTGGAATTTTCAGTGTTCCCCAGGCACCCAGCTTTTCAGTTGTAGAAACACATTTTGGCAGAGAATGAACTTATGGAAATACCATTTCAGTACACCAAACATCCAAAAGAAAGAAAAGTCTGAAATCAGAAATCTGTACGTCTTTTCCTTAGATAATTATTTGTGCTATAAGTTTGGTGCTAGAGTTCACCAAATCTAAGTCCTCAAGTCTGTGACTGAACAAGACAAAGGCTTCACACTTTCTTTGGGATTCTCAATATCCTGAATGGTCTTCCCGCAGCAGGCAAGATCAGAGGTCAGCAAACCTTCTGAGAAGGGCCAGAGAGTAAATATTTCAGGCCTGAAGACACACGGTCTCAACTCTGCCATGATGGTGAGAAAGCAGTCATAACTGATGCATACGTTCCACTAGCATGGTTGTGTTCTAATTAAACTTTTGGATAGTGACATTTGAATTTCTTATAATTCTCATGTGTCACAAAATATAATTCCTCTTTTTTCTTCAACCATTTCATAATGTAAAACCCGTCCTTAGCGCATGAGCAGTACCAACAGGTGGCAGGCTTGATTTGGCCCATGGCCAGAGTTTGCCAACCCCTGACTAGACTCTGAGCCTTGTGAACACAGGGTCCCTAGTGGTCTAGTTCAGGGTTCCTTTGCCATGGCCTTGTACAGCATCTGGCAGGGTAATGGTCAATAAATGGCAGTTGAATGGAACTCATGGCAGTTGTTACTAACCAACTTCACTGCCTACTAGAAAAACTATTTCATGTAGTTGAACTAAACAATACAAGATCCTTCCAAAATGTGAAACACTTATTCATACCCCAGTGTGTCGGCATATTTGTCCACTATAAAACACTTTGTTTACTTCTGGTGTGTGAACCATTTCATTGCCAGTTGACACCTAAATATTGCTGCTGGCCTCTAACAACCAAAGGCTGACTTCAATGTTAGTGAGCTCACGATCATCCGAGTATGAGCTGGAAAGCAGGTTCCTGAGCCTCGGTCCCAAGGCTGTGTCTAAACAAGCACATCAGGTAATTCTGGTACAGGTGGCCTCTGGATCTTACTGGAGAAACTCTAATCTGCACATAAATTACCTACATTGTTTGAGGAATCAAGAAGCTCCAGGCTCTCCTCTATAACTATCTGTAATCACAGAATAGAAAAGCACCACAATTAATTTTATCTGCACATAAACTGCCTATGTTGCTATGGAAACCAGAGGCTCTACAGTATTCTCTACAAGCACCTGTACTGATGGAATACAAAGGAATCATAAAGAATTTAAAAGAAAACCCAACATTTGAGACTTTAACAGTAGAGCTGCTCTGGTGAAGTGGCCCAAAGTCCTGCCATTTCTCCTCGCATACTGGGACCCCAGGAGCCCATCAAATGACAATCACTCTC
Source organism: Equus asinus (assembly GCF_041296235.1). NCBI lineage: Eukaryota > Metazoa > Chordata > Mammalia > Perissodactyla > Equidae > Equus > Equus asinus. The sequence goes on from NC_091818.1 coordinate 46,082,770, forward strand.
TAGGACAATTTTCTAACAGTATACCTATGTTCAGTCTTTTTCACTCCCAGTACCGACATACTGAAATTAACTCTCCTTTACAAGACCAGATGAGCAGAACACCACATCTATTGCCAGTACTAACGGTAGAAAACATGGCTCACCCACTTCCACATGTGGAGTACCTTACATCTAACCATATGGATTCCCTATAGCTCCATCTTAAACTTCCCACAGCCAATCCAGCAACAGTCATTTGCACTTGTTTCTGGCAATAGTTTTTTTTTAAGTTAAAGGAATTTAAATTTAAGTTTAAAAACTTTCTCTTCCTCACAAATATGCCTTCTTACTCACAGGTCAAGTTGGAACTGTGAGGCAATTCACACTGCTAAGGATATCTTGAAGTGGATTCTTGGAGCGTGTCGGCAGACATGACTGCCCACACACCCCTCTCCAGCTGGGAAGTTGGCCCTGCAAAAGACTAATGCACAGTGTTTCCAGACTTGTTCATCCAGATTTACACAAGAGCACCGAATGCTACTCCAGCTGTGTCTGCATTTATTAATTTGTACAAAGTCAACTCTTTCCTCTCTGATTGAGGGCGGCAAGTTTTGGTTAAGTCAGATGATACACTCAGCTTTGTAGCAGCTGGTCTAGGGTGATTTACCAACTATTAGAGCATAGTCTCAAATTAATTCCATGGGCCACAAAACTGACTGATATTGTAAAACAATGTAGTATTTCCAAATCCACCACATCCATATAGTCACAAAGAAATGGCTAAAATATTATTAGCTACAGAGAGGTGTTATACATGTCAGAAATGTTATCATTTTAATATTAAATGCACTTTTGGGGGTAACTTTAAGCTCCTTTGTAGCATATTACAGGGACATAAGAATAGGAAAGGGACATTCATAAAAATTTTATGGAACACCAGTTTTGCATCTACTTGTTCCTTCCCCTTTCTACACAACATTAGCCTTGAAAGAATGAACAAGATTCAAAAGGCAGAGGCAGAATGTATTCTTCAGTGGAATAAGTCTTTCCATTCTTCCCTGAAAACAAATTACATCTCTCTATTTTTGGGTCATGGAATGAGTATTTGTTTTCTGCTTCCAGTCAACAGGAATACTACCTGCCTACCTCTCCAATCCTTGTCCCCCAACCTCGGGCACTTGCAGAGACGATAAAAGGAAATTGTGTGTGCTTTGTACATATTTTCAGTTTATCAATACTGGAAACACTAAATAAAAGTTTCTATTTATCTAGATTAAGTTGCAACCATCCTGATGTAGGAAGCAGCCCAACTATCATCTCCTTAATCCTTTAGAGTTCAAAATAAGAGATAAAGTTCAATTAAAATTCTAAACAAACCACCAAAAGATACATCATGAAGACCAAATACACCACCACCCAAAACATTCTGCACTCATAGACCAGCCACTCTGACCATAACACTGTTAAATTCATCATGGGAAGGCAATGTAGAAATATGTTCATTTTTTCTTTCTTGCTTGGGTCCAGTTTTACAGAGAGATTAGAGAATAATACATGAGATTTTATAGTTTTATATCTTAGATCCAATTTTAAAAATCCTCTGGCTTCATCAACGTTCCCATTTCTTTTTCCTCCAGTCAAGCTTGTGATGAACAGAAAATGACCTGATAAAAGTATTTGCTTCAGACGAAGATCTTTTTAAAATTAATTTTCTACTTTTGTTAGTACAAAAATATGATTCAGCTGTCTTTAAAAATTGCAAAAATATTTAATGTTCACTTGTAGTGTTCAATACTATGATTGTCTACCATAAAAAACAAACGAAAACATGGCTTCTACTTCTATTTTATTTAAAAATCAAGTCTCCATTCTAGATTTGTTAATATGTATCTTGAAGGTAAAGGTACTTACTTTTAGGGTGAAAACACTAATAAATTTCCCACACTAACAAAAGAAGATTGACCAGAAAGCAAGAATACAGTTTCAGAGTAGATACATAAGGAATTTATGTTCAAAATATTTTCATTTAGCATTTTGCCCCATTCATTCTGAATACTAAATGAGCATTCTATTTCTGGAATTAAACAGCCGAAAGAATGAAAAATGAATTCAGAAGTAAACTCTATCTCCAGGTTCAAGAAAGTTTTCATCTTTTTTTTTTTTAGCTACCTTAACAATAAAATGTCACAGTGCAATGACTCAAATATAACTCACCCAGAACCACGTCAACATTAAGTCACTACGTACCCAACTGATAAAACTCTAGGTGGCCTCCCAATGGCAATTCAGCCTTGGTTCAGTTTTAGTAGACCAGTTAAATTCCTTCATTTTCAGTATCTGCCTAATGAGTACACTATAACCCATGCAAAAAATACCTGGGGCTTAATATCCAATTTAGAAGTTAATTTTAAATGCTTTCTATAGACTTTTTTCTATATGTCTATTTTCAAAGTATTAAGTTTCCTGTAAAATGTGTATCTTCATTCTAAATATTTTAGAGAAGCCACAGTAGTAGGGAAATTTTAGGAACAGTTTCTATTAGTGTGGAAGTGCACTTAGGGGCTCTCTTCCACAGATCTTTGTAGATGACTAGTAGTCAAGAGCAGGGGTCAGAGGAGGAGATGCTGCAAACTTGAGAGTGTTTTTGGATTAGATATAAAACCAAAGTATTTAAAAATTATTAGTAAAATTCTCCTACAGAGATTCTTCATTTCCTAATGTACATTTTCTTGTGTTTCTGTATTTTATGATTCACTAATTTGTATATTAACACAAATTTTAAAATTTGTGATCCTTAAGGAGAGAAAAATGCCATGCGAAATAATTGTGGGAGGATGAGTATTTTCTAGTTTTTAAATACATACTGGAATAATATATCCCCTATCTGTTACCTTGAATAAATTACCTTTTTTTAAGGTCACTTAAATTGACCCTTTCATATAAAAGTCACAATAAGTATGTCATAAAAGCATGTAAAGTGAACCAAAGTTTTTAAGAGGATAAAAAGAATAGTAATATAAAATTTGTATATTATAATATAAAACAATTATAAGAGTCTAAGATAAAAATTTTTGGTGGATTTCACTGAAGCAATATTCTATTTCAGAGACCCCAATATAGAAAAAGAGACAAACAGATCACTGTGGTCCTCCCATTCTAGTACCTTCTATGTGCTCACAGTAAAAGTACATAATACACAATTTAGAGCACTAAATTCTGTTCCCTAATGACATTTTAGTCTAAATATAAAATTTTCACTTACTTGAAATGAAAAGGAGCAGTAATATGAATTTGCAACTCCTCCAAGTTATGAAAACAAAATTCATTTATGCAAGGACCATGAACATATTAAGAGAATAGAGGAAATAGGGGCCCACTTTCAAAATACCTCTCAAAATTGTTAAGCTGGAAAGTACCAAATATTTTGTTTTGCTACACAGTCTTTTCCCCCTAAAGTTAATCTTCTGACTTTTTACAAGGTACCAGACTCAGCAAACGCAGCACTATCAGACATTACAGCCATGGATCAGTGCACTACATGTTATGTTAAGCTACACTGTATCTTACAGCCACAATGCAGTGTTTGCTATACAATCCTCTGTGTACACGAGGCAAAAGAGGGGCAATGGGGAACAAACTGATTTATATCCTTCCTTTAGAATTCTTCAAAGTCGTAACTATGGCTCCATAGGGAGAACAAATGCCAGTACACTCATGAGACTGACATTTTCTACCAAAGATACTTCACTTGGAGTAGCACAGGCATTGAGAATATGCAGCTCTAAAACTGCACTGTCTAAGACAGCAGGTAGCCATAAGCCACACGTAGTTCCTGGGTCTCATGGGCCACTTCAAGTGTTCAATAGACACATGTGGCCAGTGGTTCCTATTGGATAGCAGAGACAGAACACTGCCATCCTCACAGAGAGGTCTACCAGACAGTGCTGCTCTAAAAGGCCACATGGTTCCCATGAGAGGGTGGTCCCAGGATTTCTTATAACATGTTACCTTGCCCATATACAAAAAAATCAAGTAGTCATTACTTAAGCACTATTATGATGTCCACCAACAGGACTGGAGGCCAGCAAGCATGCGGTGCATGCACACACACACAAACACACGTGTGCACATACCCACACACACAGACACATACATGCACACAGACGTGCACACACACAACAGACACACCCTCGCCCCCCCCACATACACACACACACGTGTGCACATACCCACACACAGACACATACATGCACACAGACGTGCACACACACACACAACAGACACACCCTCGCCCCCCCACATACACACACACACGTGTGCACATACCCACACACACACATACATGCACACAGACGTGCACACACACACAGACACACCCTCGCCCCCCCACATACACACACACACGTGTGCACATACCCACACACACAGACACATACATGCACACAGACGTGCACACACACACAGACACACCCTCGCCCCCCCCACATACACACACACACGTGTGCACATACCCACACAGACACATACATGCACACAGACGTGCACACACACACACAACAGACACACCCTCGCCCCCCCCACATACACACACACACACAAACACACGTGTGCACATACCCACACACACAGACACATACATGCACACAGACGTGCACACACACACACAACAGACACACCCTCGCCCCCCCACATACACACACACACACAAACACACGTGTGCACATACCCACACACACAGACACATACATGCACACAGACGTACACACACACACAGACACACCCTCGCCCCCCCACATACACACACACACACACACACACGTGTGCACATACCCACACACACAGACACATACATGCACACAGACGTGCACACACACACAGACACACCCTCGCCCCCCCACATACACACAAACACACGTGTGCACATACCCACACACACAGACACATACATGCACACAGACGTACACACACACAACAGACACACCCTCGCCCCCCCCCACACACAAACACACGTGTGCACATACCCACACACACAGACACATACATGCACACAGACGTGCACACACACACAGACACACCCTCGCCCCCCCCACATACACACACACACGTGTGCACATACCCACACACACAGACACATACATGCACACAGACGTGCACACACACACACAACAGACACACCCTCGCCCCCCCACATACACACAAACACACGTGTGCACATACCCACACACACAGACACATACATGCACACAGACGTGCACACACACACACAACAGACACACCCTCGCCCCCCCACATACACACACACACACGTGTGCACATACCCACACAGACACATACATGCACACAGACGTGCACACACACACAACAGACACACCCTCGCCCCCCCACATACACACACACACGCTTACCCACATACAACAGAAGAGCACATACGCAGATGCACGCTCACACAAACCTACGCATGTACACACACACCAGACATGCATACATATGTGTGCTCACACATACACAACACAGACACACGCACACAGGCTTGTGTACACATCCAGACTTGCCTTCTGTAACCACAGCATTAAACAATAAAACAACTTTGTAATTTGGAAACTATACATATGAAAATAAGGCAACATTAAAATGAGACATCCATTTGTATCCTATCAAATTGGTAACAAAAATTTGGAAAATACTTTCATGTTGGTATAAATGGGTATAATCTTCTGAAGAACAATTTGGTGATTTTTATCACAAATTGAAATGTACCTATGCTTTAAATCTAAGAATTCCACTGCAATGAATTTATCTCATGAAGATTGATCAGACAGAATTACATGGATAAACGTAAATTAATTTTCTTTTTAAAAAGTATAATTGACTACATTGTGTTTTAAAGATATAGCCTTTAGGCAAATAAAATCTTAAAAGTGACTTTCACTTAAAAGTTATGATTTTCTCATTTTTTCCTGGAAGACTCATGGCTGTTTCAGGAATATAAAATTCAAATACATCCAAGTTGAACAAAATATAAACTTCAGTTTCATGCAGAAATAAATTATAATGAGTGATAATTATAATTATTTATAGCTTATAATTATATATGTAATTATAGATAGATATTATAATGATACATAATTATAATGAGAAAATTATAAATTTTTCAGACTGGAAAGTATGACATGACTCTGGACACCCCAATATCAATGTCCCCTTTGACAGGTAAGTTTCAGGTTATTGATCAGACAGGACAGTGGAAACAATGTAATGTGTATCAACGGAGAACTGGCTAAATAAATTACAGTATGCCCTTTTAAATTATAATATGTAGAAAAAAGACGTCTGGGACATTGTTGAATAGAAATAAACTGGCTACATCTAGTAACATATATAAAGTTACATAGATACAGATACAAACGGCTGCCCGCACAAGTACACACACACGTGCACGCACACACACCGGCACAGAGGTCAGAGGTCTGTGAGAACATTCACCTTCTAGGCGATAGCATTTCTGGGAATTTTATTTTTTTCTTTATCCTTCTCTAAATTATTTGAATTTTTTACAACAAATATGAAAAAATTATTTTAATCTTTTTTTAATTAATGAGAGTTCTCATAACAAGAGTGTGAAACAGAACATTACTTGAATTTTTTCAAAACAAAATGTTAATTTGATATCCACAGGCTACTTTACTTTTTACTAACAATCTACTGTGTCTGTAAAGCAATAGCTTATTTTTTAGAAAGCCAGATATTGCAAAGAGATATCCTCAGCACTCTGAGATTTTTGATATTTATTATGAAAACTGATAAAATTATTTTAAATTGAGAAAAATTCCTACCATTGCCCTCTTAAAACCTTTTGGAAACAGTCAGATACGTGAGATAAAGCTTGAACCGAAGCCAGTCTGTAACAGCTGAGAGCTGGGTGAGAGAACCTGTTCTCAGTAACTTTTCAATGCCGTAAGGGACAGAGATAATGTATAACAAAATAGCCTTCTGATCACTATAAAATATTAGAAATATTTTACTAATTTTTACCTGTACTGAAATTTGGCTTCGGGGATCTTACCTTCAAATTTCCTCATCAGTGTATCTAACTAATCTATATTCTTTCCAAACATTAAAAAGAAAAATAGAGAAGATCATTGTTCTGATTTGGAACTACAGCTATTAAGTTTCAGTTTACAGATGCTCAGTTCTCTTAGTCCAAGAACATTAGCTCTAGTCAGGCACTCTCATGCTAGATTATAAAAAAGGGCTTTAGCTGAAGCTTTGACACTTTGTTTAAGAAAAAAAAAAAATCAACCAAAACCTACCTTAAAGATATTTAAAATTCCATTAGGATTTCAAGGTTAGTGTTACTCCTTCTCCCAGAAAAGGAATTGTTAGCACTCATTTTTTTCTTGAGGTAACAATTAAAACAACACAATAGATCTAAAAAAATAACTATTTCTCTGGAAGTTTTAAAAGCTCAAGATAAAACTCCCCATCCCTAACCCAGACGCAGGCTTTTTGAGCCTAACCAGAGAGTAGCTCAGAGTCTATGAAACAAATGAGTGAGCCACGACTTTCTACTGACTCATAGCATCACTTCAGCAAGCTTAATTACATCACAAGGCGAGGATATCCAGACAGACAAGAACAAAAGGAAAGAGGGGGAAGAAAAGGAAACTGAGACAGGCCCAGCTAAGTCACACTCTGGGGACCACGGTTCTGTGTGAGCCAGTGGCTCTGTCAAGTGAAAACCTCATCTAATCAGTCAGGAGTCGGACAAACACGTAAGAGAAGGGAATCTGACAACCTGACAATGAATTCTGATGGAAGAAGTATTACAAGTTTTCTTCAAAGGTACAACTGTTCAATTTCTATTTTTCATGTAAGGAATATTAAAACATCCATGATAAAGTTTAACCCATCCTCAAAAATCCCAGTGTTTTTGCTTAAATTCTTTACTTTGAAAATAAGAACTAAGTATTAAAAAGTTATGTCTGTAGAGACACAGGTGTGTCGAGAATTTTATTTCCCAAGTTCCTGAGTCCATATTATTTCATCAGTGACATTACCTCTTTTATACATTTACTACCTTAATGCTTTTGTTCTTAGGATTTCATTAATTCTTTACTTCCGCCAGTGTAAACTGTTACCAGAACACAGGAGATATATATTTTCTTGTAAAATGCACAATCCAAATCCACAAGTATAAAACGTAAGTATTATTGCAGCTCCCACACTACCAATTACGCTAATTTTTAGTAGACATCATAAATTCTTGTAGGCCTACAACTTGAGCCTTGATACCAATATATTCAGACTTAGCAATTTATCACTACTAATCTAGCATTTAGGCGTTTGATTATATCATTATTATGCTTATTTTTTAATGCTCTCCCAGCTGTCTTCTGTCTGCCTGGTGAATACGCAGTAGTGCTGGTAAGATGAAGTGTATTAGGTAATACAAGGCCATAATATTAAGGGAAGACTAGAATGTACTATATTTTGCTCATCATGCTGGTAGGAAACTTTTGGTTGCTAATAAAGAGGGGGAAAATTATGAAGACAAAACTTTTCTTGGAAGAATAAATGAATACTTAAATTACTCAAGCATTATAAAGCATATTCACAAACTGAACTCATGAGTAATCTTGACAATTTGCACAGTTTCAAATAAGAGTCTTAATAATTTCAAGTACAAAACAATAGAGGTTGCAATCAAATCATTTCTTACTAATCACCATCAATGCCATATGTAATGAAGTGTTTAAGTATCACACATCACTCGTATACACACACACACATGACATTCCGCAACCAACAAGCACAGCTATGTATACTTTTCAATGGGCAAATAATACGAATGAAAATAATTGTGGAAAGTACCTAATTTTACCTACCAGACTATTTCATTTTGCTTTAAATAATTACAATTCTTTATACACAACTGTCCCATCCCTCCACCCTCCAAATCAAATATAAGCAAGAAATAGACTAACCAGTGATATGACAAAAAATAGAGGCAACATTACATGGATATAAAATAGGAAGTAGACACGAATGTTTCCAACCATGCGCCTTCTGTTAGCTGTTGTTTTCAGTAGTAGAGAGGACTGACTGAACAGACCTTGGCATGGGAGAGTATTTCTTGATCCATTAAAGGAGTCACACAATCCAGAGGCAAGTGTAAAGTAAGGGAAGAGAGTATATTTTTATGTGATTAAAACTTTCTAAAATCCATACCCTGAGTATGTTACGTGTCTGTGATATCCATTTATGAGTCCACTATGTTCATTTACCATCATTTCAGTAGGTAACCCCCACCCTCCAGCACTTTACCCATTAACCTGGCAAGACAACCTGGGGTATCTTTGTGCAGCTGTTGTTAATGAATTCCAACCCTCTGACCAGCACATTAAAGCTCATAGGTACTCACCCTGCAAACTGGGCACTGCCAGTGACTACTGCTGTCTCTAAGCCTGTACTCATCAGACAAACACTTGGAATGATACACACGAAAACACAGGTCACATATCAACACCTCTCCAGGCAAATGGCATTCAAAACAATACCAGTCATGATTTTCTGTTTCCCAGTCCTACAAAAAATACAAAATAATTTCGTATGACATTTTGTCAATATCTGCAATGACTAAGAACAAAATTGAAACTAAAGTCCATCAGAAGTTAGGCATTATAAACAATTTTAGACATTTACTGTATTAAAACAAGAGGGAAAATACACCTAGAAATTTGCTTCTTTAAATTTTAAATTCTTTCCTAAACAGTATTAATATTCAAAATGTCTTAAGGTGATCTGATAGCAAAACCAGTCCAAAATGAAGTAATTCCAAAGCCAATCCCAGTTCTAATGTTATCTTTCATTTTTTAATATAATCTATGGAAAAACTGCTTCAGTAAACTGAATACCCCAAACCAACATCTATAGCTTAGTATTTCAAATAAACAAACCTCTGTGTTGTTCTGCTTTTAAGAAATATATAGTAAGTACTTAGCACACTGTGGGAACAGAGAGAATAGTAATAAATGGTGATGCTCACTATTCTTATCTTCTCATCCATGGTATTGGATGCTTTATTGAAAATAACCATTAATCAGAATGTCCATGTTCTGATAGGTTGTCAAATTTTCAGGGTCTGTTGAATTTGGAAAAATAAATTGAAAATGTGAAACTAAAGGTTTAATCACATTCTCCAAAGGACATTACGATAAAAAACAAAAAAGGAAGTAGCTTATTTTCTTATTGGGACTATTCCTGGAAATAAAAGAACATAACTGCAGGTATACAGGTGTTCGTCAACATTTTCTTTTTTGTTACACTCTTTTTTGTACAGCCAAAACCATTTAAACATAAACAGGAAGATGTTATACGCTCTCTTAATTTAGAATTCATTCTTCATAAATATCACTCTTAGCTTTTATCAAAAAATACCTGTGTTAAGAGTGATAGATTAATTCTCACCCTTCTTTTGTAGATGTAATAACTAAATGAACATTTAGTGTAATCAAGGCCACTTCCGATGGGGATTCTGAAATTCCAAACTTGGGCTCTGCCATCTCTCTTCTCTTTATAAATCACTGTCTACACTGTTTCTGAGGTTGAGCAGCTTCTTCGCTCTCTCTTACATCAGTAACTTCCCCAATAAATGGGCTTCAACACAGTACTTGTTCAGTAAGCAGAACCTCCTTGGGTGCTTCAGGTTCGAAGTTTTACTGCTTATGATCATATGAGTGGCTACTACCCACTCCTTCAAAAGGGAAGAGTCACTAATGTTCCAAAATTCGTGCCTTCCAATCCACATTGAGAGTCATGGCTAGAGTACATTAGTAAATTGTGCAACAATGTAATCTTTTTGGTTTGCTTTTTATTAAGAAATTGGTGGTCTTTATCGATCAAACTAATAAAGAAAAAAGCATGACCATTTTTAGTTACTTGCTGCAGATATAAAAACTGCAAACTTACTTAGGTGGAGTAATTTCAGTCAGTCTGCTTAAAAAATTGTAATATACAGATTTGACCCAAAAAAACCACCCCCAAATCTGTATATTGTAGGAAAAAATCTACCTCACAAAGTCGAACACAGAGGCACCACAGAGACAAAATGTGTATATGGTGCTGGGCTGTACTAAAACAACAGCCACTGTGGACCCATTTCACACAGCTCATATGTAAGCTGCATTTTAGCTATTTTAATTTTTGTATCAAAAATAATTGATAAATTAGGTTTTAGTGGAGATAAGATGCTTTGTTCTATTTTTAATTAACAGAACTCTTTCCAAGTTTAACACAAAGAATTTCAAAGTATTTTCCTCATAGCTCACATCTTAAAGGATTTTGGTGGCTTATTTGACTCATTATTAACAAAAGAAACGGCCATCCTTTATCATTTTAAATTTTTTACATTAATTCATCTTCCTGTGATTCTCAAAATGGTAGTTACTAGGTTAACTAAGAAAAAGAAGCAAGACATTATAATTTGGTGCATAGCTCCAGCCTCTCCACATTACCTCCTACCTTTTCCTTTCCCATCCTCTCTCATCCACTCCAGAAACAAAGATGAAAGTGGATCTTTCTTTGATGGGGTGTTTAATACTAGACTTGGTTTTTCATAAGACTTATATGAAAGTATAATTCAAATGAAGTAAAAGTAAAGAAACATTTGGATACCTATGTTTATATAATGGCATATAACTAACTCTGTTATCTGATATATGAGCTGGGTATGTATGTGCCATTCATTGTTTTAATCATAGCAATAGCTGTCTAGAACACATAAAACATGCAAAAGCCATGTTCAAAAGTTATTAGATTCGGAATCCAAGAAACATTTTTCTGATGTACAAATGATACACGCATGTTTATAACAGGCAGAGCTGCCTATAATTTATTTTTGTAAATAGAATTCATTTATGCAGCGCTTTTGACTAATACTCAATAATGTATGCCAAAAATCTAAGTTTGTATTTTCACTGGATTTCACCAGATGTCAGCAACTACTTTAGAAACAGCCTGACTGACAGCATATACTATGTGAAATACCACTCCAATACTTCAAGAAAGTTTTTAAAAGCAAACCTACTAGCACAAAATTCAAAACTAGAAGCAATGTAAAGATAGTATGGTTTTAATGAACAATTCTAGCAAGAGTTAACTAAGCTAGCCTAAAGAAAGATAGAAACATAATACAAAAAAAAAAAAAAAGCAGAATTAAAGTAAAATAACATAGTGCAAAATTAGTTCACCTTGTTTGGGGTTGCTGTCCTGGAGAAAGGCTGCATACTGTAGGCCTTTCAAAATAAAAACAGAATAATCTTGGTCTCTCTACTATAACTTTGCTCAATATCAGGCAATACACAGAGCTAAAGGGATTTTGTACATGGTCAAACTGTTTATTTGCTATACGACTTATATTATTTTGCAGATGATATCAATTGCTAATCTATGAATGTGCTAATCATAAATGAAAAGACAGTAGCATGCAAACTCAAGAGTCACTACTACTTTAAGAGGAAACTTTTGACACTAACACAAAAACTACCAATGGACATAGAGAAAAATCTCTAAGAATTCATGTGCCATGAAACCTATAATGATGTTAGAAAAACATTTTACTAACAAATTCAGTGCCATTATAAATTTGCACCAGACCATGAATGTATGTGTTATTGATCTGAAACTGGTTCAAGGTGGATTTCTTTTAAAAAGCAGGATGATGAGTGTAAATGTGGTAAACTCAATACTTTACCACAGTGTGAAATTTACACAGGCTGTCTTCAGAACCTAGCAGTTGACATTCCTCTACCTGGAGCAGCCTGCTGACCTACGTCGGTGTCACCGTTTACAGCATGTGGTTAGGACTCTGGAGCCAGACTGGCTCAAATCCCGGCTCTGGCACTCACAGGCTGTGTGATCTGGGGCAGAAGACTTAGCTTTCCTATTTATCATTTTCTGTCTGTAAAATGAACAAAATAATAGTGCCTAGTTTACAGGGTTTTTGTAAGGATCAAATCAGTTACTATGATCAGTAAGTCTTAGCTGGTGTTATTAATGTGGTTTATTTACTATAGCCCAAAAAATAGGAATTAAGTCACAAATGATGTGACGCTTGTAGCTATACATGTGCGATTTCTTTTTCAGGACTTTAAGTTCACTATGACAGCTGACTCACAACATTTCTGTACGCTAGATGGACCAAGAAATATCACTAGCTCACTTTAGAGATAACACTGAAGCAAGAGGGCTCAGTGGGAGAAACGTGTCTGGAACCTAGGCCTTTGGAACCAGAATCCACCCTCATCATATTCAAAAGAGACTCTAGCTTTTAAAGCTATTCCCTATTTCTGTGTAATGAGCAGATAAATCTTACATTATCAAATATGTGTTTGATGTGGTATTTTAACAAAGACACAATGTGAAAATTCTCTACAATTCTAGGTTTAGTTTAATTCTGTTAATAAATTCAGTTAATCATTGAGAGGCAAGAATTTGATAATTAAATATTTCCAGTAATTTTAAATATTTTTTAAACATTACAACATTGCTTAGTAAAACAATTTACAGAAGGAGAAAAAAAAGAACTCTCTCTCTCTCTCTCACACACACACACACACGCACACTCTCAATATAAGCTGAAAAGTTTCTAACAGGATAGCATGACCCAAAACATTCTATTGAATAAAATGGAAATTCTTGACCAAAGCAAGAATAATTTCTAAGTATAAGTACATTACAGTTTGAATACACATAGCCTGTAGTATAATTGGTTTTTAATTAATTAATAATCGCCAATACTTAGAAATAAATTATTATATTTTTGTATCTGAGACCGGTAAGAGGCCTTTGGAAGAAAGAAAAGTGTAGTTCTGCACATAATTAACAAAAATATAATCAAATATATTTCACTTAAGAAAAATCAACAGTATCCCAGGGGCATCAAGTTTTGTACTCAGGGCACTTAAAACATCAATCAATTTATGAGTATAATTATAATAAGAAAAATGCAAACATCTCAACTTAAAAAGAAATCTTACTTCACTCTGCCATATGAAGTGAGCTGGGAGAGTCAAGCTGTTTGAATTCCACAGGCCTCTCTCAATATTTTTTCAAGAACAAATCAAGGGAGCACTTCTTGCCATGGCTGTTCAATGGTGTTATTTCTTGGGAATAAGACATGAATCCAATCCCACCTTGTATCTAAAAGATGTGAGCTAAGCTTCAAAAGATAGATAAACCAGCGCTCCTTTCAGAATGGTCATTCTGAATTGGGAGAAGCAGGTGACAGGAAAAAGTGTCTATCTTGCCTATCGTGTCTATCTGTAAATTAAGACTCAATTCACTGATCCCCAATACCACATGTTAATCTCTTCAAGAAACCACAAAACATGTATTTTCATTAACTATGCTTCTTAAATGGAGTCAAAGGGCTGTCCTGGTGGCACAGTGGTTAAGTTCACACACTCCACTTTGGTGGCCTGGGGTTCATGGGTTCTGATGGCAGGTGTGGACCTACGCCACTCATCAGCCATGCTGTGGTGGTGTCCCACATACAAAATAGAGGAAGACTGGCACAGACGTTAGCTCAGGGACAATCTTCCTCAAGCAAAAGAGGAAGACTGACAACAGATGTTAGGTCAGGGCCACCTCCCTCACTGGAAAAAAAAAAAAAAAAAAAAAAAACCCAAAAAAACCCACAGGTGCCAAACCCTTAAACAAATGAGAAAAGGCAAAAAATACAGAATTAATTCTACCTTTTCATTTATGCCTAGTTTAAAAGTCATACAAGGTCCTGCTTATTGTTAGGACAAACTGGGTTATGTGAAAAGAAAGTACTCAGACTGAAGCTGGACAGCACAGCCAGCCCTGACCTCACATCTGCAGTTGCTCTTGAATCATAAGTAGCCAAACTGGCAGAAGGGGTCTAACCAAAGATCAGATGTGGTCTGATGCATGATTTCTGAACTGGCATTAACTATGAAAGAAGAAATGAGACCCTGAGTCCAGATTTGTCAGGTAAGTAAAGAAAGCAGTAGTTTCATAGTAAATGTCATTTTTTCACACTTTTAAGTCATTCTCTACACTGGTGTCCAAATCATTTAACGTCAGATCGAAAGTGTCTTTCAAATATTAGGGTAGAGTGATAGCTTTGTGCCAGGGATGGTCAATAAAGTTGGAAGTCACCAAATAAATAACAACTACTTCAATATCAAAACACATATTTGATATGCTTTATCTGCAAATGATCTGTAACTTAAGGTTACCTGCCCTACTAGATTACATTAAATATTTTTTATAAGACCTTCCTATCTTTAGGGAGCACCTTATGAGTAAAGAGTTTAACTCATAACAAATTAACTGTGTTTATTATGAAGGATGCTACTAAATACCAACAGCTCAGCCCAGCAAACTGTAAAATTCTGCTCGAGAAATAAATTTCTCAAGTTGTTAGAATAAAGGACATGAAATATTGTTATCAGATATGAATTGAATGTAGACGTCCATGTACATTTCTTTAGAGCAGGTAGATGATGAAGCACTCCACGAGAATACATAGCATTTCTTTAAAAAATCAAAAGAAAAAAGCCTTGATATAACAAAATGTTGAATGGTCAGACATCACAAAGTTTCACTCTGCCCTGGTCTATTGGCCTCTTACCAAAATAATTTCAGAAGTAATGAAAACCATCTCTAAAAGAATTATTTGGATCCTATGAGTGAATATTAATGACACATAAATCTGGAAGTTTTAGATGATCAGAGAAAATTTATTAACAGTATTTCCCAGGTTAAGCAAGATTGTCATTTAAAAAATTGGTTGGTTCATATACTTTTGCTTATTTACTAATATTTAAGCAAAGCACTTGAAATTGAGAGTGGCCTCATTTTTAATAACTACATTTTTCATTCTATGTCAAATGGACATATTTAAAATATCACCACGAAGATGCTTATTTATTACCTAATTTTATCATAGTTTCTCCAAATGAATTAACACTTCAAAATGGCTATAAATGATGGGTGAGACTGGCATCTCAAAATGTCTAAAAATCACTCTAACCTAATACAAGGAATCTGAGTAAAATGGAGGCCACTGTCTTTGACTTATACAGGCTTCCTTTTTAACAGATTATATATAATTATATCCTGACATGTTATTAAAGTTAGGCTTTTATTATATGATTGCTGGATTTAATAAAAATAATGTTACTCGAGATATGCATATTCTTCAATTGTATCAAGTTTTCAAAAATAAGCATGGAAAAAAGGTAGCAGAGGTGTAATAAAAACGTGACACCAACAAACTCTTTGCTCAACTCTAGCTGAGTGGCATAAAGAAAGCTACACTCTTTCTCACCATAATTGTGGAAGCAAAGACAAAGAGAGCCCAGTCTCTTTCCTAATGCAAAAAAGGATTTCTATCAAGGGATATAACTCGTAGGACTTATCAAGAGAAATCAACTTTTTCCCCACCTGTGTGCTACAGCTACTATTTTTAGAGGCTACAGAAGGAAAAGAAGAAGAGCTTCACTATCCATTTTCAAGTGACAGAACTTCCTGAAAAAAGAATATTTGTAAGTCTGAATTAAGGTTTAAAAATGAATAAACAAAAAATTATAAACCTTTCCTTCCCAAGGTCATATATATATATATATCTACTTGATTTTTTCTTCTCCTGATGTGGGGTCAGAAAGTCAACAAGGTGAATAATAATGTACATCTTTTTTTTTTTTTTTCCTTTTCCTCCCCAAAGCCCTCCGGTACATAGTTGTATATTCTTAGTTGTGGGTCCTTCTAGTTGTGGCATATGGGATGCTGCCTCAGCATGGCCTGATGAGTGGTGCCATGTCCGTGCCCAGGATTCAAACTGGCAAAACCATGGGCCGCCGCAGCAGAGCACACAAACTTAACCACTCAGCCACGGGGCTGGCCCCTAATGTACATCTTTCAATGTAAAATCTCAAGTTTTTAGAGGCATCATATCATATACAAGCTAGAAACATTACAAAGGGGGGTCCCAGACTCCAAGGTCAGCGTGCAGGGCTGTCACCAGCCCACAGAGTACCTTTGTGCAAATTAGATAAGGCGATCCTTCCTTAAGACTCACTTTGTTAGGATAAGACACTTTATCGCCATATGCTAGAGAACTGCTGAATAAACATACAAGTATATGATGTCTGACAAGTGAGTGACACTTCCTAAGTTGTACAGTTCACAACTGGCTCTCATACTCAATGGCCTGCATACACGGGCCACACAGTCCCTACAAACACACAGAGCTGGCCAGTGTGACATGCTTGTGCTGTGCCAAGAGTGACGCATATCAGTTGTGGGTCCTTCTAGAGTACTCTTAGGGAATGAAAGTTGAGCACATGACAGCCCCTGGGTAGCTAGGTGGTACACCAGCCACAGTTATGAGATATACATATAATTAGTCTCATCATTTTACAGATCCAGCATCGTAAAGGAAAACCTCTTTACAAATCTCCTTGTGCCTGGGGATACAGGTTGAAAAGTAAAAAGACCATAATGAGAATTTTTATTTGTATGGTTAGTAAGAAATTTGTGCTTTTGCTACACTATATAGGCATTTCTTGTTTTAAGCATATTTATTCACTGGTCAAAAAATTGCTCTGAGTACACAGTTGTATGCTTTATATAGATAATCTCATTTAATCCTTAAAACAATCAAATGAAATAGATATTAATATACCATATTACAGCTGAGGATCGGAGGTTAAGAAATTTCCTCAAGGTCACACAACTAAATAAATGCTTGAGATGAGACTGAAAAGCCCTTTCTTTTGTAACATATAAGACCTTACCTCTTTCTACTACATTACACTGCCTTTGGATTTTTAATATTTGCATATTGTATAAACAAGGCACAATTTTTATATACTCAGGTGTATTTATATCATAAATGCATACTTTGTATAAAAATGTGAATAAGAACCAACCAGAATTAATAAAATCTGTACACTGGTTGTATGCTTTACATGTAAGATTTCATCTAGAAAAAAGAAAAAAGAGAAAGATGATGCTACAAATACATACAGTAAGGACATGTAAAAATAAAAGATATTATACAGAACCTAATTAGTGGCAAATGTATAATAGCTCATTAATGCTTGTTGAATTAAACTGAGCAAATAAACTTCAACTTGAAGAGGAAGAAAGCATATGGAAAAGCACAAATCTAAAAAGCAAGGAGAAATAAAATCAGTTTTATGAAAAAATGAATACATGACCCACAAACCAAAATCTTGTAGATTAAGTTACATTTACTATTGGTTAATTACTGTGTAAATTTCAGAAATTATCAGTATAGCCTTCTAGACTAAATCCGTAAGTTTCTAAGTGTTTGGGGATTGAAAATTTTATGTTATCTGGACTATTTTGAGTATATAATAAGCTATCAATTATCAGTGGTCCTCATTTAAATGTCTGATGTAGACAGACTTACATCACTTGATATTGTTATTATTATTATGGCTTGGGACCCAAAGTTTCTTTATTGGCAACAAAGATTACCTTTCTGTAAGGAAGTCAACAGAAAAATTATTCTGATATAAACATTTTCACTTAAGTTTTCAAGAACAATAGAGTACACAAATCAAATAATACCAGTGACATTAAGCATTTTTTCTTCCATGTTTTCTTTTTGTTGATAATGTGATTTTTCTTTCCTGAAACTTTGAAGGCAGAGATTAAAATGACAAAAACTGAGGTAAAATGGAAGCACTTCTGTATTAATTTATAACTTATCATACCTGCTTCCATGTACTAACTCCCCCCAGACAATGTGTTACCACTTCATTGCTCTCAGACCTGACAGGTGAGTGTGTGTTTGCTGTCTCATCTGCTGTGGAGCCAGAAAGGGAAATATGATCCAAAGTTTTTGGGAAGTATTTCCACAAAGAATCAGTTTTAAGATTTTGTCTTATTTTTCAGATTTTAAAGAATTCATGATAAAACACCCTCAAAATACCTAATTATTAAATCCATTTCTATGAGAAACTAAAAAAATTAATGTCTATTATACTTGAAAACTATCATCTTAAATAATGTTCCTTTGCAAAAATTAAGATTTTTCCAATCAAACTATTAGAAATATCAAAAGCAAATAGGTAGGAAGATAGAAATATTACACATGAAACCAATCTTTACATTAGAACAAAATGTACTTCTCAATGACACCAAGAGGAAACAGAAGACTAAAATATCATAACCTAAGAGTCAAAGTAAGAACCAGGTAAAAATATAAAGAAAATCAACTTTGTCTTTCCTATGATTTCTGTGCAAGTGCCACAAAACCAGCTGTTGTCATTGTGTGTGGAGACAGTGGCCAGGGGAGCCTACCACCTGGAACCTCTGTGCTCTGCACACCTAGCTGAAGGGCGGCTCTGGGCTCTGCCGTCACCCACCCTGAAGAGAGACGCTCAGCTGAGAAGACAGCTGACCCCTTTCAATCTGTCCAGACAGCATCAACATTACCCTGTATTGAAACATTTTCCTTTTTACTAATATTTATTGAAGAAAACACTTAGGAATACCATTAATTGTGTGTACATTTAAAGGGCTTTTGTTTGTTTTGTTTTTGGATTCAAGATAAGCTAGACAGAGAAAGCAAGCTTGTTGTAAAAGTGATTTTTCTCCTAAAAAATCAGGGAGCAAAGTCTCCATCTTACCAGTGTAGGTCCTTAACGTTAATAAAAAGTGTTAAAGTGAAACATTACTAAACTTCTGAAAATAAATTTCTATAGGTTGTATTTAAATAATGTTCAAAAACTTAAAGTCAGCATCTCCAAATCTATCGAACAAAAGATACTTACAATCTCATCTCCTGGCAACCAATATCCTTCCTGTTCAATACCAGCTTTGGAACCTTTGCAGCCCACTGTCAGAGTCTCCACAATGAGACCATCCTTCACAGCTAAGCTCAGCTGACGGGTGGTCTCTTTTGGATGCATACCGTGGACTCGAGACATATACCTGAACACAGAGGAAAAAAAGATTTAAAAATATCTTAGTACTAAAAAATAAAAATGAGAAAAAGAAATAAAATAGAGGTGACTTATTTCTTTTATTATGACTTGTACTAATGGGAGCCCTGCTGGAATGGAGGGAGAGAGGGAGAGTTCTGAATACTTAACTCTTTCAATTATCATAGTATCTTAAACCTTAATTCTATTTCGTATATTTAGAGGAATATCTGTTCAAAATAATCCCAAACCAGCAAATATAAATCACTTAACAGATTTTAGATAACATCCCATTTAGTTCTAGCCTCTGGAGCAATTACCACTAATTTCCACTCTGCAGACTCTAAATTTAAAAGTTTATAATCTCCAGCCACAGGACTTTAGAATGTAAAATACTTTTACTCAAAACTTAAGAAATGACACCAAAGAAAATATAGGAATTACATGAGTGGTTGTCCACATATAAAGAAAACAAGAATGCACATTGGATCAATAAGGCAAGAACGTGCTTTTCAGTGAAATATGCTGTGGACTGGATCACTAAAGCATACAAGTGCTCTCTGAGTTACATGGGCCAGCTCTGGTGGCCTGGTGGTTAAGTTCAGCGCGCACCACTGTGGCAGCCTGGGTTTGGTTCCCGGGAGTGGTCTACACCCATCTGTTAGCAGCCATGCAGTGCTGGCGGCCCACATACTAAAAACTAGAGGAAGATTGGCATAGACCTTAGTTCAGGGCGAATCTTCTTCAGCCAAAAAAAAAAAAAAAAATTAGTGTTTGAAACATACCCTGGACCATAGAGAATAATGGTGCAGATTCCCTTGTATTCATCAATTATATTGAACTCTTGTTAACATTTGGGAAATTTGCTTCATATCTTTTTTTATTTTTTAAGGAAATATAAGGTTATAGATACAGTTGAATTTGTGCCATTTTCCATTCCACCCTAAACAAACTCCAACACCCTCTACCAGTAAACGTCTGGGCATCAAAGAGTCCTTTGGATATCCAGATACAAAAACATAATATGAGACAAACCACAACGGCCTCAGACTCTCCAGAGAAACATTCCATGCTGGAAGACGGGGAACAAAGCCCATGAGTCCTCGAGGAAATTAAGCAGGACAAGAATTTTATATCCAAT
The DNA here is from genome assembly GCF_041296235.1 of Equus asinus. Lineage (NCBI taxonomy): Eukaryota > Metazoa > Chordata > Mammalia > Perissodactyla > Equidae > Equus > Equus asinus. The sequence goes on from NC_091818.1 coordinate 46,103,875, forward strand.
TAATCTGTCATTTAAGTCTCAAAGCATTCAAAACAAATCATCTTGAAGATGCAAGAACTCATCACTGAAGAACCTTCTAAGCTCAGGGGACGAATTTCAACAGGAAAAGCAAATCCCCAGCAGAAGGAGTGATGGCGAGAATTCTGTGTCTCAGTCTCTGGACGAGAACTGTTTTCTGTTTAGGAGATAACTAACTTTTAAACAAGTGCCTGCTTTCTCTGCCCATGCAGTTAACTGAGGGCTAAAAGAAAGAGACAGATGGGGAGTGTGGCTGATGTCGTGTTGGCTATACAGACAAAGGTCAACACTAACAAAAATAACCAACTGAAGTTTGGAATGTGGGGAAGGGACATGGGCAAAAGGGAAAATGTACTATTCCTCACTGTTCACGGTAGGGAGACAATAGAATTACCACAGGAATTAAGCATATTATTTACGTTTACAAAGGTACCCTTAGAACAAAAACTCTAATGTTCTAAATTATCTGAAGAAACTCATAAAAAACACATTAAATAGTGTAATACATAAAATGCATACATGTAATACACAAAACACATACATGTAACACATAAAATACATTATGTAGTAAAACATAAAAACAACAAAAGAAACAATAAAACAAAAAGGATACGAAATATGATGAGAGGACCAAAACCAAAGAAGTTCGTCTTTTAACTCAACAATTAAAAGAAAAAAACAGACTGAATCACAAAAAATATGCTGTCTACAGGAGACATATTGAAAAGTGACTCATTTAGAAAGAATGGGCAAAGGCATATCATAAAAACTCAACCCAAATGAAGCAGAGTCAACACTGCAATGGAAAGCATTTGGAATTCAGGGCAAAAATCACTTTAAAAAACACAAACAGGGCATAGACAGTTATAAAGCAAAAACTATAATAATAAAGGAAATATCGACAATACAGAATTATGAGACTTTAATTCACTCCTCTCAGTCCACAAAAACATCTACTAGACAAAATTACGTATGGATACAGAAGATCCAATTAATAAGACAAATCCAGTTGAAATTATTCTGAAACCCCAAAAATACCTTCAGTAGGTCCAAGAAACATTCTATCAAGTTTAGCGTAAAATCAGCCACAAAAACAACCTTAATAGATTCCCAAAGTGATACAGACATTTGCTAGTGCCACTGAAATTAAACCAGATATTAAACCATTGAATTAAAAAGGTTATCTAAAAGTTGCAAAAAAATCTAAAAATAATTAAAAAGCTAAAGCAGTGCCAGCTGAAAAACAAAAATTGTAAAACTAACCAATATTAACCCAAGAGCTCCTTCTTAGGGAAAAATAAAAAAGAGATCAGCTAATCTAATCAAAAATGAAGATACAAAATGCAAAAATACACAAACTAAGAAGTGTTTACAGAGACACAGCCGTACGTAAAGAGGAAATTAAAATAGTCATAAGCAACTATTTGGTCATTTCTAAGTAAAAATATAAGATAAACACTGTGGTTTTCTAGGAAAATATAAATAACCAAAACTTGACCACACACACACACAATTACTTAAAAAGGACACTTTCCAAAGAAATAAATAGAGGAAGTTGGAAAAGAGCTTCCCCAGAAAAACACCAAGTAGGAATACATCTATCAAACTTTTAATGACCAGATAACTCCAACATCATTTAAATTCTTCCAGGACACAATAAAGAAGGAGAAACAAGGAATCTAGGATAATGCTGGTAACAAAACTCCACAAAAACAGCACAGAAAAAAGAAAACCAGTGTCTCACAGAAATACTAGTATAAAATTCTAAATCAAATATTTGAATATACAGTTTAATATTACATATTAATATAAATTAATAAATGTTAATACATTAATATACTCAAATATCAGAATACACCATAGGCAAGTATTAAACTCCAGGATTTCTAGGAAGATTTAATATTTTGAAATCTTCACCCCATTAATAGATCAAAAGTGAGAAATTATGAAGATTTCTCACATTGAAAAGGTATTTAGTAAAATTCTACATCCAGCCCCTAACAAAATAGGAATGAGTAAACACTTCCTTAACCTGATCAGGAATGTTCAAAGACGTCTTTAACACTCTGCTAAAGATGATAACCAACACAGCTGAAATAGAGAAAGAAATGGGGTATAAAAGTTGGGAAGGAGTTAAAATGATCATTATTTGCAGATCTCTTATCTAGAAAACTCAGGAAAATCAGCTGATGCAGTATTTTAAATAATCAAATAATTTAATCAATTATTTACAGTTAGGAGACTTAAAATAAGACAAGATCTCAATTATTTACAGCAGCAATAAGAAACATAAAATACCACTTAATAAATAGAAGAAATGACAAGATCTGTATAAAGAAAATTCTGAAATGATACTGACACAAAAGAAGATGAACAAATGGAAAGATATGCCCGATATTTGGATGGAAGACAACAAAACCCGAACTGCCTCTAAGACAATTTAATTAAATACCACCACAAAGTAGGCAGGTTGATTCTAGAGTTCTGTAGAAAATTAAACAACAACTTCCCAGAAAATTCTTTAAGGGTAATATCACATACTGAAACGGTACAGTGCCAAAGTAAGTAAAATAATGTGGAACTAGTGCATGAAGAGCAGACCAATAGAACAAAACACAAAGTTCAGAAAGAGATCCAAATACACATTTTGATTATAATAAAGGTGGCAATTCACACTAGTGAGGTAATGATTGACTAATCAATGCACGATGTTGGGAGAATAAGCTAGCTAGCTGGAAAAAAGTAAAGATGGAGCCGTATGCACCCATAAATAAACTCTGGATAGGTCAGATTTAAATATTAAAAACAAAACCACAAAATTATTAGAAACAAAACACAGAAGAATAATGGTATGAGAAAAACCTTTCCCAATATGAAACAAAAGCCAGGTGATACAAGAAAAGCCTGAAAAATTTACACAAAATCAGCATTTTCTACATACAAAACAAACACAATAAGCAAAGTTAAAATACAAATGACAACCTGGGAAATATATTTGTTACACATATAACCAAAGACCTAACTTAAATCCTATATAGATTCCTAATACATATAGAACTCCTACTAATTAACAAGAGACCAAGAAATAACCTTTTCTATCTGTCATATTCATAGTCTGACACACTGCGTTGGTGGACGGGGCTCGATGGGAAACACAGCACTGGCGAGGTGTAAATAAGCACCGCCCTGTGGAGGCAAACATGGTGGTAACATCTGCCCAAAACAGAAATGTGCACACTCTTTGAGCCAGCAACTCCACTCCTAGATATTCATCCTATAGATATACTTAGACATGTGTGAAATAATATATATACGAGGAAGAAAATTCATCTTAGCATCGTTGGCAGCAAGAAAAGATTAGAAATAATGTAAACATACATCTTAGGGAACTGGCTAATTTATAGTATAACTATATGATTATTCTATAATCATTAAAATAAATGATGCAGTGTTACAGACATTAAGATGACATAAGCTCTAAGATATATTTTGTTTAAAAAATCATGGTACAGGGTTTACTATCCAAAATATATAAAGAAATCACAACTCAAGAGCAAAAAACCAATCTCATTAAAAAATGGGCAGAAGATCTAAATAGACATTTTTCCAAAGAAGAGAAACAGATGGCCAGCAGATACATGAAAAGGTGTCCAATATCACTAATCAGGGGAATGTCAATCACAACCACAATGAGATAGCACATCAAACCTGTCAGAATGGCTATTATCAAAAAGACAAGAAATAACAAGTGTTGGCGAGGATGTGGACAAAAGCGAACTCTCGTGCACTGGTGGTAGAAATGTAAATTGGTGTAGTCACTATGGAAAACAGCATGGAGGTTCCTCAAAAAATTAAAAATAGAACTATCATATGATCCAACAATCCCACTTCTGGATATTTATCCAAAGAAAACAAAAACACTAATTTGAAAAGATATCTGCACCCCATGTTCACAGCAGCATTATTCACAAGAGTCAAGACATGGAAACAACCTAGTGTCCATCGATGGACAAATGGATAAAGAAAATGTGGTGTGTATATATACACAGAATGGAATATTACTCAGCCATAGAAAAGAATGAAGTGCTGCCATTTGTGACAACATGGAAGGACCTTGAGGGCATATGCTATCATAGATACAGAGAACAGACTGGTGGTTGCCAGAGGCTGGTGCGGGGAGGTTTGGGGGGGCAAATGGGTGAACAGAGTCAAAGGCACAAACTTCCAGTTATAAAATAAGTCATGGAGACGTAACATACAGCATGATGACTACAGCTGATAATACTATACTGCATATGTGAATAGATCTTAAAAGTCTTCACCACAAGAAAAAGAAATTTTTTTTAACTATGTACAGTGACAGATGTTAACTAGATTTACTATGGTGATGATTTCACAATACATACAAATATCAAATCATTATGTTGTGCATTTGAAATATAATGTTATTTGTCAAATATACTTCAATAGAAAAAAGAAAATCGGTGAAAAAAATCATGGTATAAAATGGTACAATTTCTCAAAACCATTATATAATATCTGTTTATGCATAAGAGTTCTTGAGGCATACTCCAGAAACTGTCAAAAGAGGTTACCTCTGAGGGGAACTGAAGACATTTTTTCACAGTATGCTCTTTTGAATTTTGTTTGGGCATCTATTAGCTAAAGACTGTTTTTACTTTAAAAAGTAGCTCCCATTACCATCCCTCCAGCAACATATGATAGCTCCTTTCTCCCACACAAGCTGCCAATCTTGGGCAGTTTCCTCTCTTCCTTTTCAAACTCACCTTGGCTCTTGGTCCTTTACTCATCCATAATAATTTTAGAATCAGTTTGTCGAGGTCCATGAAAGACACTGTTGTGATTTTGATTAATTTATTTGAAGAGGATAAATATCATTATAACATTAAGTCTTTCTTTATTTATATCTTCTTCTATGTCCTTAATAAAGTTTTATAATTTTTTCTATAAAATTCTTGCATATCTTTTTGGTTTTTCCTAGATACCGCATATTTTTTGTTTCTTTTGAAAAAGGTATTTCATTTTAGATAATATTTTTTGCTTGGTGGTTGTTAGGATATACTGAGAAAACTTACTAAACTCTCGTTAGTTTGAAGCGTGTCTGTTTAAGTGAAGTCTATTGAACTTGTCTTTTCCTTTCATGTTGATTAGGATCTCTAGTACAATGTACACCCTATGTATAACAGTGGGCATCCTTGTTTCAGATTTTGCAAGAGATTCTTACAGTAGTTCACCATTAAATGTGACACTTGCCAATGGTTATTGGTAGATTTGTTTTACTGATGTAAACTGTTAAATATAAATACAAATACGATCTTGCTACAGAATAATGGTATCAGTTATTAAGGAAATTCCTTTCCAGCCCCAGTTTGCTGTTTTGTTTAGTTTTTTTAACAAGAATGGCATTACATTTTATTATCCCTTGATATATTTTAATCCACTGAATTTCACCCCACAAATGGGTCTTCTTAGTCACTATGTACTCAAACAGCTACAGAGCATGGATTAAGACACAATAAAAGAAGAGTTTGACTTTATCTTCAGTGATAGTATGCTGGGCTCAACTTCCTTAGCTAAAACAGAACTGAAAAACTAAAGCCACTTATTTTGGTCCTTCAGTCTTGAGTGACTACAAAAGATGTACACAAGGAAGGACTCAGAGCTCTTTTCATAGGGACAGGATGATCAGGGAAGGGTATGGATGAAGGATTAATACTAACTAGAACGTGAGAACCACAGCAATGCAAAAAAATGCTTCCTCCTAGTACTGCTACAGCCTGGATATGCAACAGATCTGAGTTAAGGGCTTTTGTTTTCCAAATGAAAAGTTTGGGTTTAGCCAATTAGAAGGAAGAGTAAGTGATCCAGTAGTCATTAAAAAGTGTCGTCTAAAGGCAAATAACATGTATTCATTATTTAAAATAGCTGTTACATGTGCATTTGAATTTTTTGCAAATACTTGTAGGCACTATTTAACTCCCTTTAAGGCCTTAGATTGACAGGAACTATTTGCTGACCTATCTGCAATTGTAGTCAGAAAAGGTTAGGTGCCACTAGTGGGAGCAGATGACAAAATTATTTTAGATAGTGTCTTGCATAAAACTGGTACTTAATAAATGCTTGCTGAATATATAAATGAGTGTTAGAGAATTTCAATGTGATCTTTTAAAATCTTTTGTTTTAAATTAATTTCAGACTTGCAGAAGAATTGCAAAAATAGTAGAGTTCCCATATACCCTTTACCCAGCTTTTCCTAACATCTTATATAAAATAGTATAATTATCAAAATTTCTCAATTTCTTTTTCTAAAATTGTGCTTATTTTTTAATTTATATATAATTGACATATAACATGTTAGTTTCGGGTGTACAACATAATTCAATATTGGTATATATTGTGACAAGATCACCACAGTAAGTCTAGTTAACATCCAAACATTTCTTAGTTTCTTAATTAACACTGGTACCATGTAGCACACTGGTACTTTAAACTACAGACTTTATCCAGGTTTCACCAGTTTTTCCAGTGTTCTTTTTCTGTCTCATGGATGAATACAGGATCTCTCAATATGTGATTTCATGAGCTTAGAAAACATCCAAAAAGTAAACAGATGATATCATAAAAAAGGAAGAAAAGTGAGTAATAACTACCCTTCCTCAGCAGAAATTATTATAAAGTATTCTATTGGAACAGTGGCAACAACGAGGTTGGTATGGAATTTGATTGTAGCTGACAGTACCAGCAATTTTGAAAAAATGTAGTATGACACAAAAATTTCAAACAAAAGAGCAATACAAAAGCTCAGAATATCTAGAAATAGTTCCAAATACACAAAAATCTAAATATGAAAGGCAAGCATTACAAAAGAAGGGAAAACTTAACAATATTTAGCAAGTAATAGTGGAATAACTAAATAGCAATCTGGATAAAAATAATTTAGATCTACATCACACAAGTTTTGAATGACTTAAATATAATAGAAAAGTAAGAATAAATTAGAACAAAGTATTAGTTAGCTACTTGGGAGACCAATTATGAATTATAACAATGGAAGAAACAAAGGTAAAGATAGATTTAAACATAAAAATTAAGACTGCAAAATATAAGCATAAGAAGACTAAAACAGGAAACAAGGAATTAGCAAAAAGATATACTGAGCACGACAAAGGTTAAATACATACCTATCAACACAGCTGAGGTGCCAGAGGTTTCTTTTTTGTATGTGTGGTCTATGCAATAGGTCCAAAACTTATATGAGCAAAGCAAGACCTTTGGTTTAATATTTACTGTGACAGAAACCATCAGTAAACTGCAAGTCAACAAACACAGCTTATAAAGTAATGTCTAAACTTGAGGAATTCCTTACATTCTCCTACTATTCTCTTCTTTTTTGGAAAAAAAATCTGATTCTGGCACGCATTTTTCTTAAAAACAAGTGAGCCAGAGCACTGAAGATGGTAAGTAAACGAGGACTAACGTCATCTTACTGAGCATTACAGGCTAAGTGTATTGCATAAGCCTTAAGATTGTCCTGAGTTAATCATAAATAAATTCTGAAGGATTGAGCAATTATACAATACCTTAAATATAAAAAGGGTCCCAATCCATTATTCCTTTCCTTAGATTATCAAGTACTCAGGCAGGTTAACTTCAAGTGAAAATACTTATGCTAATAATTCAGGTGACAGTCACTCCAGGTCTCTCATTTTCTTACATTTGCTTATCCATCACAGGGACTTATGTTCTTCAAATAAACAGGCAAAAATACCAATCTGGGTTTGAGATCCATTCACAGTGGCCATCTAGTCTCCTATTCTAATTTCACTTAGCACAAGTCATGAAATAGTATGTAAATGTCTAATATTTAAATGTTATATTCAATTTCTCTGAACTTTTTCAATAACTTTTTAATTTTTGCCCATCCTATCCATCTCCTTTCCTGTAATTTTCCCCACAGTGTCTCTCCTAAGATACTACTTTCTAACTGTTGCCGAGCACTGAAGTATATCCAAGCAACAGAATGCAAAACCCTAAGTTGTTTCATCTCCCTTGAGATAATTCCGCATGTTCTAAGACAAAAAAATATAGTTAATGGTAAGAGCCATTGCTGATTTAACATTTTTATAAAAGTAAGAAACGTCATGAGTCATAATTTCCGAAAAGTAATTATCTATCTTTAACCCTTCTAATAATGACTCAATCTCAGAAATTTGTGTCACATTGTTTGAAATGAATACGCAATCTCATGTCGCTTAATGACAGGGATACCTTCTGAGAAATGTCTGTTAGGCAATTTTGTCATTGTGCAAACTTCACAGAGTGTACTTACACAAATCTAGATGGTAGAGCCGACCATACAGCTAGGCTGTGTGGTACTAATCTTGTGGGACCACTGTCGTATATGTGGTGCATCCTTGACCAAAACATCATTATGTGGTGCATGACTGTATCGTGAGATGGGCACACTAATGAAAATAGTATAAGTATGATCATATCCTGTGGAAGAAAAAATCACCACAAAATGCAATGTTTTCTGTTAATTAAAAAACATAACGAACACCTGTACTGTCCTCTTGTCCCTTACAACAACTTCACACCACTGAGGAGTCTAGAGGCCTTCATTTTGATGGAAATATAACACACTTATTTTAAGTGTATTCTGGATGATCTGGATAAAGTTAGTACTGCTTCATAATGTCAGTACCTAATGGCTCCCAACTGGCCCTGGTGAACTGGCTCAGGGGCTGAAAAAAGACTAAATCGAAACATCATAATCATAAAACTTGATATAAAAATTTAAGTGAACATTGGTCTAATCTCTTAATGCTAAAGGACATTCTGAGTATAAAAGCTACAGCAATAACAAAGGATCCAAATATCTGACTAGATAAGAAATGTGGAATTGCTCCATGACACAAAAACTCCAATTTTTTTCCTAGCCTCTAGAGTATTTACCATTAATTTCCATTCAGTAAATTAAAAGCAAACAATAAAATGCAAAAGCATTCATCACAAATATGACAAAGAGCTTAAATCCTTAAAACACAAAACTCAATAATAAGAAAACTATTTCACCTGTCATGTGAACAAGATATTTAAAATTATTCTCAGTGCTGATAAAGATGCATTAAGACAGCCACTCTCAAGACAGTGCTGTTGAAAATGTCTTTTGGAAAGCATTTTGCATTATGTATCAACACCTTATAGATGATCCTACATTTGACTCAGCTATTCCACTTCTATGGAAATAATTTGAGATGGGACACAAGATTTACATAGAAAAATATTCCTCACATCATGAAATTTTATAGGGGAAAAAAGGATCTAAATGTCCTTAATAGTAAAATAAATTATGGATATAAAATGAGTTATATATCCATACAACAGAACATAATGCAGTTAAAATTGTTTCAAAAAACATAATGGTGGTCAGCAACATGGTGGAGTGAGCTCACCCAGGACTCTCTCCTCTCCGAATTACAACCAAAAGAAGCAACTGCATTCCAACCAAAAGTAATCCTAATAGCACAGAAATCGTCAGAGACCCACAGCAGCCAAATGACGGAGGGCGGAGAGGCTGGAGCCGCCCTTGGAGGAGCTGGAACAGGTTAGGAGAGAACTTCGCTCCCTCCCCTAGAGACTGGGATCGCTGCCGTGGGTGTGGGAAGGAGCGGGAGAGGGGCCACGCATCCGCGGGATCACCCAGGACTCCCACAGACCCGTGGGGCGGAAATCCTCTAATGGGGGAAAGCTTTCGCGTGGGGCAACCCCATCAAGCCAGGGTCCCGGGAACTCAGAGAGCGAGAGCTGATTGGAATCCAGGTCTGCGTGAGAGAAAGTGCCCCTCCTCCCCCAACCCACACTGTGTGCCACCATCACAACTGAAGGCGGAGGGCTCAGAACATGCTGCTCTCGACCCCCATCTAGTGGCGACAGGCTGTAACTGCAGCCGAATAAAGCATCATGTGCAAAAACTGCTCCTCTACCATCCAACAATTTATAAAAGCTCCAGACCAGAAGGAAAACAATAAAAACACAGAATTATGTCCTGAGGACTTAGAAATAGGTAAACTAAGTGAAAATGAATTCAGAGCAGCTATCAGCAAAAAACTCAATGATGTAAAGGGAAATATAGAGAAACAAGTCAACAAGTTCTGGAGTTACTTCACAAAAGAGATTGAAACTATAAAGAAGAATCAATCAGAAATACTAGAGATGAAAAATACAATGGATCAGATAAAACAGAATACCGATTCCCTGAATGTCCATGTAGACACCATAGAGGAGAAAATTAGCATAATCGAAGATAGACAGGCTGAATGGCTCCAGACAGAGGAAGAAAGAGAACTAAGAATTTAAAAAACTGAAGAAAATCTCCTAGAAATAGCTGACTCAATGAGAAAATGCAATTTAAGAATAATAGGAATTCCTGAGGGTGTGGAAAAGGAAAATGGAGCAAAAAGTGTGCTCAACAACATAACAGCAGAGAACTTCCCAACTCTAGGGATTGAGAGAGAAATGTGTGTGGAGGAAGCTTTCAGATTTCCTAGATTTGTCAATGTAAAAAGACCTACTGCAAGGCATATAGTAGCAAAAATGGCAAAAATGAATGACAAAGAAACAATACTCAGGGCAGCAAGGCAGAAGAACATAACCTACAAAGAAACCCCTATCAGACTTTCAGTGGATTTCTCTACAGAAACCTTACAAGCTAGGAGAGACTGGAAAGACATATTCAAAACTTTGAAGGATAAATATCTTCAGCCAAGAATACTCTATCCAGTAAAAATATCCTTCAGATATGAGGGAGAAATTAAATCTTTTCCAGACAAACAAAAGCTAAGGGACTTCACAGCCACAAAACTACCCCTACAAGAAATCCTCAAGAAGGCTCTCATACCTGAAAAAAGAAAAAAAGGGAGAAAGGGGTCACAAAATACAGAGTAGGGAAACAAATAGAACCAGAAGAGGACAGCAAATATTCAACTATAGCATTAGGATAAAGGGAAAGAAATCACCAAAACAAAGACAATCTTATCAATCTAACCACAAACTCACAACACAAGTTGGAATAAGAGATGAAAATAATAATTTAGGAGGGGAGGAGGAAAGGGACTGAAGCAGTTTAGACTAAGGAAATAAGACGCCACCAGAAAATGGACATGTTATACACGAGATTCTGAATACAAACCTCAGGGTAGCCACTAAACTAAAAAACAGAACAGAGACACAAAACATAAATAAGGAAAAAGCTAAGAAACCCAGCATAAGAAATTGCATAAGTCAATGGGTAGGCTAAAATACACAGGACGAGAAACAAAGGAAACACAGGAAAACCAGAAAATGAGCGACAGAATGACAGCATTAAGCCCTCATACATCAATAATCACCTTCAATGTAAACGGCTTGAACTCTCCAATAAAAAGACACAGAGTGGCAAGATGGATTAAAGAACAAGATCCAACAATTTGTTGCCTCCAGGAAACACACCTCAGCTCCAAGGACAAACACAGGCTCAGAGTGAAGGGGTGGAAGACAAAACTCCAAGCTAATAGCAAACAAAAGAAAGCAGGTGCTGCAATACTTATATCAGACAAAACAGATTTCAAGGTAAGGCAGGTAAAGAGAGACATAGAGGGCCAATACATAATAATCAAAAGGACACTTCATCAAGAAGAACTAACGCTTATAAATATCTATGCACCCAACACAGCAGCACCAAAGTTCATAAAGCAACTATTAACAAATCTAAAAGAAGATATCAAAAATAACACAATAATAGTAGGAGACCTCAACATCCCACTCACATCAATGGACAGATCATCCAGACAGAAAATCAACAAGGAAACAGTGGAGCTACACGAAAAGCTAAAACAGTTGGACTTAATAGACATATAGAGAACACTTCACCCAAAAGCAGCAGAATACACTTTCTTCTCAAGCGTGCATGGAACATTCTCAAGGATAGACCATATGTTGGGAAACAAGGTAAGCCTCTACAAATTTAAAAAAATTGAAATAACAACAAGCATCTTCTCCGATCATAATGCTATAAAACTAGAAATTAATTACAAGAAAAAAGCTGAGAAAGGCACAAAGATGTGGAGACTAAACAATATGCTACTGAACAAGAATGGATCACTGAAGAAATTAAACAAGAAATCAAAAAATACCCGGAGACAAATGAAAATGATAACATGCCATACCAAAGCATACGGGATACAGCAAAAGCTGTATTAAGAGGGAAATTCATTGCAATACAGGCACATCTTAACAAACAAGAAACTAAGCAATCTTAAACTACACCTAACTGAACTAGAGAAAAAAGAACAAATAAAGCCCAAAGTCAGCAGGAGAGAAATAATAAAAATCAGAGCAGAAATAAATACTATTGAAACAAACAAGGCAGTAGAAAGGATCAATGAAACAAAGAGCTGGTTCTTTGAGAAGATAAATAAAATTGACAAACCCCTAGCCAGACTTACAAAGAAAAAAAGAAAGAAAGCTCAAATAAACGAAATCAGAAATGAAAGAGGAGAAATAACAGACTCCACAGAAACACAACAGATTATAAGAGAATACTACAAAAAACTATATGCCAACAAAATGGATAACCTAGAGGAAATGGATAAATTCTTACATTCCTACAATCTCCCAAAGCTTAGTCAAGAAGAAGCAGACAATTTGAACAGAACAATCACAAGGAAAGAGATTAAAACAGCAATCAAAAGCATCCCAAAGAATAAAACCTCAGGACCAGATGGCTTTCCCGGGGAACTCTACCAAACTTTCACAGAGGATTTAATACCTATCCTTTTCAATCTATTCCAAAAAGTTAGGGAAGATGGAACACTTCCTAACACATTCTATGAGGCCAAAATCACGCTGATACCAAAGCCTGACAAGGACAACACGAAAAAGGAGAACTACAGGCCAATATCGCTGATGAACATAGATGCAAAAATTCTAAACAAAATTTTGGCAACCAGAATTCAGCAATTCATCAAAAGGATCATACATCATGATCAAGTGGGATTCATACCAGGGACACAGGGATGGTTCAACATCTGCAAGTCAATCAACGTGATACACCACATCAACAAACTGAGGAATAAAAACCACATGATCATCTCAATAGATGCAGAGAAAGCATTTGACAAGATCCAACAGCCATTTATGATGAAAACTCTGAAGAAAATGGGGACAGAAGGGAACCACCTCAAAATAATAAAGCTTATATATGACAAACCCACAGCCAAGCTCATACTCAATGAACAAAAACTGAGCACCATCCCCCTGAAAACAGGAATGAGACAAGGATGCCCTCTATCACCACTCTTATTTAACATAGTACTGGAGGTTTGGGCCAGAGCAATTAGGCAAGAAAAAGGAATCCAAATAGGGAGGGAAGAAGTGAAACTCTCACTGTTTGCAGACGACATGATCTTGTATACAGAAAACCCCAAAGAATCCATTGAAAAACTCTTAGAAGTAATCAACAACTACAGCAAAATTGCAGGATATAAAATCAATTTGCATAAATCAGTAGCATTTCTATACTCTAATAATGAACTAACAGAAAAAGAACTCAAGAACACAATACCATTCACAATCGCTACAAAAAGAATAAAATACCTCAGGGTGATTTCAACTAAGGAAGCAAAAGACCTATACAATGAAAATCACAAGGCTTTTCTGAAAGAAATACATGACGACATAAAGAGATGGAAAGACATCCCATGTACATGAATTGGAAGAATAAACATAGTTAAGTAGAATGTCCATTCTACCTAAAGCAATCTACAGATTCAATGCTATCCCAATCAGAATCCCAAGGACATTCTTTACAGAATTAGAACAAAGAGTCCTAAAATTCATATGGGGCAACAAAAGACCCCGAATTGCTAAAGTAATCCTGAGCAAAATGAACAAAACTGGAGGCATCACAATCCCTGACTTCAAAACATACTACAAAGCTACAGTGATCAAAACAGCATGGTACTGGTACAACAACAGGTGCACAGATCAATGGAACAGAATTGAAAGCCCAGAAATAAAACCAAACATCTATGGACAGCTAATCTTCAACAAAGGAGCTGAGGGCCTACAATGGAGAAAAGAAAGTCTTTTCAACAAATGGTGCTGGGAAAACTGGAAAGCCACATGTAAAAGAATGAAAATTCACCATTCTTTCTCACCATTCACCAAAATAAACACAAAATGGATCAAAGACCTAAAGGTGAGACCTGAAACCATAAGACTTCTAGAAGAAAATGTAGGCAGTACACTCTTTGACATCAGTATTAAAAGGATCTTTTTGGACACCATGTCTTCCCAGAGAAGGGAAACAATAGAAAGAATAAACAAATGGGACTTCATCAGACTAAAGAGCTTCTTCAAGGCAAAGGAAAACAAGGATTGAAACAAAAAAACAACCCACTAACTGGGAAAAAATATTTGCGAGTCATACATCTGACAAAGGTTTAATATCCATAATACATAAAGAACTCACACAACTCAACAACAAAAAATCAAACAACCGGATCAAAAAATGGGCAGGAGACATGAACAGACATTTCTCCAAAGAAGATACACGGATGGCCAATAGGCACATGAAAAGATGCTCATCATCGCTGATCATCAGGGAAATGCAAATCAAAACTACACTAAGATATCACCTTACACCCGTTAGAATGACAAAAATATCTAAAACTAATAGTAACAAATGTTGGAGAGGTTGTGGAGAAAAAGGAACCCTCATACACTGTTGGTGGGAATGCAAACTGGTGCAGCCACTATGGAAAACAGTATGGAGATTCCTCAAAAAATTTAAAATAGAACTACCATATGACCCAGCTATCCCACTACTGGGTATCTAGCCAAAGAACTTGAAGTCAGCAATTCCGAAAGTCCCATGTATCCCAATGTTCATTGCAGCATTATTTACAATAGCCAAGATGTGGAAGCAACCTAAGTGTCCAGCAACTGATGACTGGCTAAAGAAGATGTGGTACATATACACAATGGAATACTACTCAGCCATAAAAAAGAACAAAATTGTCCCATTTGCAAAAACATGGATGGACCTTCAGGGAATTATGTTAAGTGAAATAAGCCAGATAGAGAAGGACAATCTCTGTATGACTCTACTCATATGAGGAATTTAAAAATGCAGACAAAGAGAACCGATTAGTGGTTACCAGGGGAAAGGGGGGTTGCGGGGTGGGCACAAAGGGTGAAGGGGTGCACCTACAACACGACTGACAAAGAATAATGTACAACTGAAATTTCACAAGATTGTAACCTATCATTAACTCAATAAAAATTAAAAAAAAAACCCATAATGGTGTGAGAAAATGCTCAGTTTAATATTAAAGATAATAAAAAGATAAGATTTAAAAGTATATATATGTGTGTATAAATAGAGAGAAAGTTCTGTTAGTAGTGATGGTTGATTAGGTTATTCAGATAATCCTTCCACTGAAAACTAGAAAGCAAACAAAACATTAAAAAATAATTCATTCAATTTAGGAGCATCTGCCAATTCTGGAAGAGGCAACTGAGAGTCTCAGAAGCTAAGTGGAGCTTTTGACAGCCTCACAGGGACAGGGCGACAAAACCTATGGTTCAGACCTGCTGGGAGAGGGAGTCCTGGTAAAAACACACAGACTTTGGGCTGTGATTCTGAGGGACTATGCTTAGGACAGCTAGAAAGAGACTGGTCCACAAAGGCACCAGATCAAGTCAATTTCTAATTAGATTAATGTGACTTCAATAGCTGATACACCTACCAGAAGTAAACACACATTCTAGAGGAAGACAGCATCACCCTAGAGCCTGCATTTCTACCTATCTGTATTTCACACGGGGACCTGGCACACAATCAAAACAGGCATACAAAGTTGCAAGAACATGCAACATGCAAGTATCTATTCGTTTTGCAGGTCCTAGGCTAGAATATAACACATCTTCTTGCATAGTTCTGTCCCTCTCACTAAATACTAGACACAAAACTCTTTATTCACCACAGACCTCCAGAATGACTATCCAGGAAAAAAGGCAACAAAGAGAGGTGAAATTTTTTAGTCTTTTTATATCCTTTTCATAATTCCTGTGTGACCATAACTGCTAAATCTTAATTTCCCCAATCTCTGAACTAGTTAAAAATAATTCACAGTGGTTACTGAATATAGATACACTTCGAAGATTTGGGGGGATTAATAAATAACCACCAAAAAAAAACACCCTTTCCATTATTTTTAATAGTAAAGGCATGAAAAATACTTTTTCTTTCAAAAATTGCTCTATTTTGATTACCCCAAATAGCACACTGTAAATTATTTACCTTAGAACGTGACCTCTATTATTTACATGGTGACTTTAATTAAAATTGGTAAAATAAAATCTTTAGTTATTTTAAAGTTAGGTGGAAACTTAGACATCACTTCCATTACAGGCAAAGTTTTCATTTTGTGGGAAAAACATTTTTCCTCTGATACATATACTATTTATTTTATTGTTAACATGAGTTTCATTTTATCAAAAGGGAAATATTTTAAGTTGAAAAAGTCTCAATTTCAATAATGATGAATTACACATTTTACAGCCTGCTCCTTCTTTTTACATTATTCTCTCAGGTCTATCCAAAAATTGTACTAACTTTTAAAAATGTTCCCAGTTTATAACAATGATACAACTAATGAAAATCCATAGCTGTGTAATGATGCAAAAAATCACCACAGGTTGGAGGATAACGTAGCCGTTTCACACCTGAAATAGAAATATAGTGCAAGTTTTACATTTCAGTTTCCTCTTGGGACACAGCACAGTCAGCACCGGAGCACCACTCTGGCCCACCCTTTACAGAAGAGGAGCACGACTCTGGCCCACCCTTTACAGAAGAGGAGCACCACTCTGGCCCACCCTTTACAGAAGAGGAGCACCACTCTGGCCCACCCTTTACAGAAGAGGAGCACCACTCTGGCCCACCCTTTATAAAAGAGGAGCACCACTCTGGCCCACTCTTTACAGAAGAGGAGCACCACTCTGGCCTACCCTTTATAAAAGAGGAGCACCACTCTGGCCCACTCTTTACAGAAGAGGAGCACTTTCATTAAAGCTGCCTTGGAGCTCAGACAGGACTGGATTCTGCCATCTGACATGAGCTTTGCAACAAATATAAATGGTCAATGTTATGGAAACTCCAGGAATACATTTCTTTCTGGGTTTTAGTACTATTGGAAACAGCTATGGTTCACCTCAGCGATTGACTCCCTAATGGGCATTATTAAAATTTGACGCTCCCCTTTGGACTAGCCTCTAGAAAATGGAAAGCCAGGTTTGTAACATCCTTAACAAGTTGTGGTGCTTCATGGAAAACCTTCCTCTGTTAGCTTTCTTTCTGACTCGACTTTATGTTCGAACCTCATTTCTCTTTTCCTCAGCCTTCTCTCTCTGCTCATACATTATCTTACTCTACTTACATCTTTTTCTAAATGTCACCAAAATATTTTTGGAACAAAGGAAGTTCTAATAAAATATACTGTGTATATTTATTTGATATACATATATGAAAACAATGCACACACACACACACACACATACTGAATACCACCCACCTTCTACCTTTTTTTCCTGGACTGTCTAGTTCACATGTTGTACCAGTATAGCTACTAATAGCACTCTTTTACACTTACCCAATTACAGGCTTTCTACTTTTGCGTATTTGTCCAAATAACACATCACCTATACCTGTACATGAAAGTACACTGCAGCTTTTATCAGAATAGCCCCCAAATGGAAACATCCCAAATGTCCATCAGCAGGCGAATGGATTTTAAAAACTGTGTTATGTCCATATAATGAAATTCTACTTAGCAATGAAAAAGAATGAGCTACCAATATATGCAGCAAAACAATCTCAAAACATGCTGACCGAGAAAAGCTTATCATGAATGTATGATTCCATTTATATAAAATTCTAGAACAAGCAAAGCTCATCACTGCGACAGAAAGCAAATCAGTGATCACTGGGGCTTAGGGCAGGTGAACTCACCACAAAAAAGTACAAAAGGACTTCTCAGAGTGATGAAAACTTCTACATCTTGATTAAGACAGTGGTTACACAGGGGCATTAATTTGCAGATAAAGGAAGGAAAGTGACTTCCTCAAGAAAACAGAGCTAGTTATAGGATAGCTGATATTAGAACTAGTCTAGTTCTATTAAAGCTTTCAAAGCTTTCAGTTGAAAGGACAACTGGCTGCAGGAAAATAGCCTACATTCACTTAACTTTTTACAAGTATCATTGAAGACTGCTGAGTGAATACCATGTGCCAGTCACCATTTTTTGGTGCTTGGCACGCACCGATACACCAAACAGAAAAAGATCCTTACCTGTCAAGCCTCTAAAGTTTAAATTCTAAAGCAGAAGGCAGACTTCTTATACAGAGAAAAATAAAACTGGATCCTTTCCTACCACCAAATAAGAATAGAATGACAGATGAATTAAAGATCTAACAGTGAAAGGTAAAACTATAAAGTTAATAAAAGAAAACGTAGAATATTCTTGTGGCCTTATTAAGAAGAAGAATTCGTTAAATAAAATTTCAAAAGCACAAAACGTTAGGCAAAAATATTAAATGTGATCATATCAAAATTAAAAATTTCTGTTCAACAAAGAACACTGAGAAAAGTTAAACAGATGAAAGAGTAAGAAAAGATGTTTATAAAGCATGAAGTATATAAGTAAATAATATCTAAAATAACAAGAGCTGCTGCAAATCAACACAAAGAGAGAACAAAGCCAATGGGAACAGGGGCAAAGCATAAGAATACACATCTTCTGAGAACACTAAGAGTTGCCTAAAATCATTAATAAACACAGAAATGCAAATTAAAATATCTGAGTAACAAAATCTGTGCAACTCAACAATCCCAAGTATACACAGACATAAGGGGAAATGGAACTCTGTGCACTAATGAAGATGCAGAGTGAATATCTTCTCTTGAAAGCTTAGTCAAATTAAGTATAGGCACATCCTATAATCAAGGAAGAATTCTGTTCCTGAATACACATACTAACAAATTCCTCATGTAGATCAAAAAGGAAACACTGTTATTTGTGGTATTGAAGAGTTGGAGCAATGCACGGCTATTTGTGGTGGAGGGAAACTGGAGACAACCTGAGTGCCCATCATAAGGAAACAATTCAAAACATGGGGAAAGGTTATAATGCAAGGATATTAGTGAACACAATGAAAAAACTGGAAACACTCAAGTTATCCAAGAATATAATCAGGGCAGCATGATGATAAAAAGGCAGATAATACATAGCTACAGGACTGTAATAAAAGCTAAATGAGGTAATGAATGTAAAATGCTCAGCCCAGTGCCTCGCACTTAATACATTCTAAATAAATGGTTCCTGCACTAATTACTTTTTATCCCTCTAAGCTTTAACCTCATCATTTGTATTACTGGATATTTGTATAACTGGAACCCTTAGAGCTGTTATAAGAACTCAACAGATGACAAGTGGAGGCAACATCAAAGTATAGTGGAACAAGCATGGCCTCTGAAGTCACACAGATATAGGTTCAAACATCAGCTCTACCCTTTGCTAGCTGCATGACCCCGGACAAGTTACTTAACCTCTCTGCATCTCAATGTGCATATCTATAAAATAAAATTAATAGTGTCAACCCTATGTGGTTGTTTTGACAGTAAATAAGATAATGTAATGTAAACCTTACAATAAACATTTATCTTGCTTCTCATCCCTCCTCCCTTCCAAAGTACATTATGAAACAGTCTCACCACATGAAATACTGCAGAACCATTTCCACTATTAATTTATGGTGACCACATGACAACATGGAAAAAGGCTAAATAATGTTGCAGACAAAACACACACGTGAAAAATGACCAGAAATAAATAAATCAAAACGGGTCCCTTACTTGAATTTGGGTAGAGAAATTAACAGGTGATTATTTTTCTGCTTTCTGTTTTCCAAGTATCCTGCAATATGGTTATGTTACTTTTAGAAATAAGAAAAAATTTTTAATAATAATGCTTTGCCACTAGGTGCTTTATAGATGCAAGGATGCTTCAACATATGCAAATCAATAAGTGTGATACATCACATTAATAGAATCAAAGATAAAAATCGTGATCATCTCAACAGATGCAGAAAAAGCATCTGACAAAATCCAACACCCTTTCATGATAAAAACAATAAAAAAATTGGGTATAGAGGAAACTCTCTCACCATAATAAAAGCCATATATGAATAACTTATAGTGAGCATCATACTTAATGATGAAAGACTGAAAGCTTTTCCTATAAGATTAGAAACAAGACAAGGATGCCCACTCTCACTCCTCCTATTAAAAACAGTATTGGAAGTTCTAGCCACAGCAACTAGGCAAGAAAAAGAAATAAAAGGCACCTAAATTGGAAAGGAAGAAGTAAAAATCTCTCTGCAGATGATATTATCTTATATGTTGCAAACTCTAAAGACTCCACAAAAAAGTTGTTGTAACCAATAAATGAATTCAGCAAAGCAGCAGGATACAAAGTTAATACACGAAAATCAGCTATATTTCTATACAGGAACAATGAACAATGAGAAAAGGAAATTATGACAATAATTTTATTTACAATAGCATCAAATAGAATAAAATACTTAGGAATTAACTTAACCAAAAAGGAGAAAAACCTGTACAATGAAAACTACAAAACACTGCTGAAAGAAATTAAAGAAATAAATAAATGGAGATTCATCGTATGTTCGTGGATTGGAAGATTTAACATTGTTAAAATGTCAATATTACCCAAAGCGATTTTGCAAACCCTATCAAAATCCCAACGATAGTTTTTTCAGATATAGAAAAACCCATCCTAAAATACATATGGAATCTCAACACACCCTAAATAGCCAAAATAATCCTGAAAAAAGAAGAAAAAATACGGACTCATAATTCCTGATTTCAAAACCTACTACAAAGCTACAGTAATCAAAATAGAGTGGTATGGCATAAAGACAGACACATAGAGCAGTGGAGTAGAATAGAGAGCCCAGAAATAAACCCTTGCATATACAGTCAAAAGATTTTTGATAAGGGTGCCAAGACCACTCGATGGAGAATGGACAGTCTTTTCAAAAAATGGTGCTGGGAAAACTGTGTATCCACATGCAAAAGAATGAAGTTGGACCCTCATCTAATACCACATACAAAAATTAACTCAAAATGAATCAAAGACCTAAATGTAAGACCTAAAACAATAACACTCTTAGAAGGAAACATAGGACAAAAGCTTTAAGAGATTGGATTTGGCAATGATTTCTTGGATATGACACCAAAGGCACAGGCAACAAAAGAAAAAATAGACAAACTGGACTTCATTAGAATCTAAAAATTTAGGGGGCTGGCCTCGTGGTGTAGTGGTTAAGTTAGCATGCTCCACTTCAGCGGCCCAGGGTTCGTATACCAGGTGTGGACCTATACACCACTCATCAAGCCATGCTGTAGTGGGATCCCACATACAAAATAGAGGAAGACTGGCACAGACGTTAGCTCAAGGCCAATCTTCTTCACCAGAAAGAAAAAAAAAAACCCTAAAAATTTTGTACATCAAAAGACACTATCCACAGAGTAAAAAGGCAATCCACTAATGGGAGAAAATATGTGCAAATCATATATTTGATAAGGGATTAATATCAAGACTATATAGAGAACTCCTAAAACTCAACAACAAATAAACAACCAACCTGATTGAATAATGGGCAAAGGACTCAAATAGATATTACTCCAAAGAAGACATATGAATGGTCAACAGGCACATGAAAAGATGCTTAAAATCACTAATCATTACAGAAATGCAAACCAAAACTACAATGAGCTACCATCTCATACCTATTCGGACGGCTACTACCAAACAAAGAGGAAACAAGTGTTGGTGAGGATGCAGAGAATTTGGAACTCATGTGCACTGCTGGCAGGAATGTAAACTGGTATAGCCACTGTGTAAAACAGTCTGGAGGCTCCTCAAAAAACTGAAAATAGACATCATGTGATACAGCAATTCCACTTTTGAGTATATACCCAAAAGAACTGAAAGCAGGGTCTCAAAGAGAAATTTGTACACCCACGTTTATAGTATTATTCACAATAGCTAAAACAAGGAAGCAACCCAGGTGTCCACTGATGGGTAGATGGGTAACGAAAATGTGGTATATACATATAACGGAATATTATTTAGCCTTAAGAAGGAAGGAAATTCTGCAACATTGTACAACACGGATGAACCTAGAGAACATCATGGTAAGAGAAATCAGCCAGTCACAAGAAGACAAATATTGCATGATTCCACTTCTAAGAGGTACTTAGAGAAGTCAAAATCATAAAGACAAAAAGTAGAATTCTGGTTGCCAGGGACTAGGGGGAGGAGAGAACAGAGAGTTACTGTCTAATACGTAATGAGTTTCAGTTTTACAAGATGAAAAAAAGAGTTATGGGGATGAATGGTGGTGATGGTCGCACGACAATGAGAATGTATTTAATACCAATGAACAATACACTGAAAAATGGTTAAGATGGTAAATGTTATGTTTTTTATTTTGTTCCTTTTTCTCCCCAAAGCCCCCTGGTACATAGTTGTGTATTCTTCATTGTGGGTCCTTCCAGTTGTGGCACGTGGGACGCCGCCTCAGCATGGTTTGATGAGCAGTGCCATGTCCGCACCCAGGATTCGAACCAACGAAACACTGCAGCGGAGCACGCAAACTTAACCCCTCGGCCACGGGGCCAGCCTCACAAATATTTTATTTTAAAATTGAACAAAAAGTAATAAACTTGAAAACCTAAACAGCATTTTGTAGATCCTTCATCAACAAATTTATTTAAAGATTTAGAATGTACTCTGAAGGGGGGGCTTCTTCCTAATTCTAACACTTAACCCGGGACAAATAATTTACTCATACAGCCTTATATTGCTCACCTACAAAGTGGGGCTAATTTGAATGTCAGAGTTGCTGTTAGGATGAAATGAGATAATATGGAAGCATCACGTAGACGACAGTATTTTAAAAACGTCCAACATTTGCAAGGATACAAATATAAATTTACTAAATATCAAAGGGAACATTTAATGGTTAAGAGCTTGGACTATGACAACAGATAGACCCGTATTCAAATTTCAGTTCTGCCACCGACAACCTGTGTGGCTTTAGGCAATTAATTTCACCTACCTAAGCTTTACCATCTTCACCAGCAAAATGAGGATAATGACAACATACCTCACGGAGTTGTTGTGAAAATTAAATGAGATAAATCATATAAACCATAGTGCTTGTCACAAAATAATGATTCAATGTTCTCAAATATTATTATCCTCCTTGAAATTACTTCTGCAGTTAATGCAATTGAATATTTATTATTCTTAAGAAATCTTTTCTCAGTGCCTTTTCCCAGTTACTATGCTTCACTCTAAGATCCAAAGACAGTAAAGATGGATGGCCTACCCTCAAGGTGCTCACAATCAGCAAAGGAATCAGAAATATTTTTTAAAGATCATAGAGACTATAATGAATAATAAAATTGAATTTTATATGTATTACTATGTGAGCAAAGACTAAGAGGAATGGGATTGGTTAAAGAATGAATCAGTATTTCAAAGGAGATGATATTTGAGTTGTATCTTAAAAGAAAGGGAATTTTCTGTGCATTAACAAAGGAAAAATACAAAATAAAGAATCAAAACAATAGAGCACCCAGGGAATTGAGAGCAGTCTCATCAGATGGAACTCTGAGTGGGGAAAGGCAGGGCAGGGTCTAATTGTGAAGGGCTCTGCACAAATGTCCTGTTCAGGTATTTGCACTTTATACACAATGGGGAAATCAAAAGATGATTTAAGAACAACATAATCAGACCTAAAATCTAGAAAAATAACTGATAAAATGTGAGGCATAGGTTGACATAAAGGTGTCAGGAATGACTTTCTAGGAGATGTGACCTGAAAGAGGAGTTGGCCTAGTAGGCAAGTCCAGGAGGACCAACATCCCAGGCAGAGTGTAGAAAACCGTGGATCTGAGGACCTGGGGAAAGCCCACTGTGTTTGGAGTGTAGCACCCTGAGTAGGAAGTAGCAGGAAACAGTGCGGAAGAGGAAAGCTGAGAGATTAATACCTTGCACAGGAATTTGGACTTCATGGCAAGAGAAAAAGGCTTTCAATCATGCAGCATTTGATAAGATGGTGTTTTAGAAAAATCTCTCTGACACCAATGACAGGAAGAAACAGAGACTACCAAGACCAGGAAGCTGGAAGCCCAATTAGGAACCTGCTGCTACTGCACAGGCAGGAAATGACAAGGGCTAAAACCCAGGACAGGATAGGGAAGAGCAGGTGGACTCAAGATACATTTAAGGAGACTATTCAGTCTATCTGGGGAGGGAAAAAAAATCAGTGTATTTCACTTTTACCATTTCTATATTCCATTCCCCTCTAGTTATATGATAAAAATCTCAATGCTGGCATTAAAGACTTTCCTACTCTGGCTCTCCTCTCTGCCTTTTTGTGTGTGTGTGTGAGGAAGATTGGTCCTGAGATAACGTCTATTGCCAATCTTTCTCTTTTTGCTTGAGGAAGACTGTCACTGAGTTAACATCTGTGCCAATCTTTCTGTATTTTACGTGGGATGCCGCCACAGCATGGCCTGACGAGCAGTACTAGGTCCGCGCCGGGGATCCAAACCTGCGAACTCCGGGCCACTGAAGTAGAGCATGTGAACTTAACCACTATGCCACGGGGCTGGCCCCTCTCTTTGCCTTTTTATCTCCTTTCCCTTAAAACCCTACAGTACCTCTGCTTTGACTCTCCTCTCAGCCTCAGCAAATTCCATCTAACTTCCAAGGCCCAACTAATTCCATACCCTTCACAAGGCCTCTCACAGTGACCCCCCTCAAATAAGGCCTATAGTGTTATTAATACATCCCCCCCAATGTAGGGCTGAGCCGTATTCTGTCTATGATGGCTCTCGTATTTTTTGGTACTATTTTATTCTCTAATGGTTATTTACACTTTTCTGTGCCTTGTCTGTATGTTTCCTTCACAGAACTGCAGAGAAATGTCAAATATGAAAACAGCTAGACAAGAATCCAAGCCAAGATGAGGGCCTTAAGGATTTGGCATCATGGAAGAAACTCACCATGGAACTGTGGATACGGTTATTCAGAATCAGTTACTTCTTCTCTAAGGTTGTTATTATGCAAAATAAAAAAATATTGTCAACAGTGGTAAACTGTACCTGCCAATCTGCTACCATAAAAAGATATGTAAGAAAGAATAAATCAATGTAGATTGAAATGAGAATGTAGTTAGTAATTCTGTGAAGAATTCTTGGGATTGCATATATTGGGATTAAATCCTATATTTTGGGATTACATATACACCATATTAACTGGTAGTTTTTTTACTAACTTATTTCCAAAAAAGTAACTTAGGCAATGGCCATTATCCCCCTCTACAATAAATCTAATGAGGGAATAGAAATTGACAGAGAGAAAGCAAAATTATAATTTTAGTAACCAGTTCCTAGAAATGATGGGTTTAATAAAATTAAGTTCTAATAAAGAAAGAAAGAAATAATGTATACCTAGCTGCAACTTCAAAGGCAAGCTACACACAAAGAGGACTTACAAATTGGGCTTATGTCCGTAGTGACAGGAAGAACTCCAGGAGAACTCATAAATTTCAATGCCAAACATGTCATAATAGGTCAGAGGTCACATTTTCTAACTGGAGTTTGACCTTAAAGTAAGCAATATATGTAATTAATTGATGCCCTCATCTGAAACATTAACTTGAACAGGACTAGTCTACCAATCCAAGTTAGTCTAATCATGCTAGTCACAAATGTGACCACCTCTAGAAACACAAAGTCAAAGTTATTCAAGACAGGAAGCAAACCTGAAGGTTCAACTGCTTTTTCCAGCAGTCAACAAAAAATAATGTGACCTCTCCCAGTGACACTAACTTGCTCATAATGCTGGTAGAGACTAGTATAAAATCCATACTTACATCAAAAGCACGTCTTCACTGGCTTTCAAGTAAAAAGGCTGCAAACCAGTAAGACTGTTACTAACATGCAAGAACTCAAAAAGTTGTTCCCATGAAGTCTTGATTAAGAATCTACTAGATGGTGCTGCCACTATAGAAAACAGTATGGAGGTTTCTCAAAAAATTAACAGTAGAACTACCTTATGATCCAGCAATTCCGCTTCTGGGTATACATGCAAAGGAAATAAAATCACTATCTCAAAAAGATATCTGCACCCCCACGTTCATAGCAGCATTATTTACAACAGCCATGGCATGGAAATAACCTAAATGTCCACTAATGGATGAATGTATAAAGGAAATGTCATGTATATATAGACACACACGCAATATAATTATTACTCAGCCATAAAAAAAGAAAGAAATCCTATCATTTTGTGACAATGTGGATGGATCCTGAGGGCATTATGCTAAGTAAAATAAGACAGAGAAAGATAACTACTGTATGATCTCATTTATAGGTGAAATCTAAAAAACTCATACTCATAGATACAGAAAACAGATTGGTGGTTGCCAGGGGTGGGGGTTGGGGGTGAGCAAAATGGATGAAGCGGGTCAAAAGGTACAAACTTCCAGTTGTAAGATAAATAAGTCATGGGGACAGAATGTACAGATGGTGACTACAATTAATAATACTGTATTGTACATTTGAAAGTTACTAAGAGATTAAATCATAAAAGTTCTCATCACAAGAAAAAAAACTAACTATGTGAGGTGACAGATGTTAACTAAATTTACTGTGGTGATCATTTTGCAATATATACATATATCAAATCATTATATTGTACATTTTAAACTAACACAATGGTCTGTCAATTATATCTCAATAAAACACAGGAAAAAAGAAGAAAACAATCTACTAGAGAATGAACTTTAGATATCAACATAAGGACTAGTGGTAAGCATGAAAATACATACTTACTTGTACAAATAAGACTAAATGGCAGTTATAAGGAAGAAAGTATAATATGTAACTGCTATATTGTCTTAGAGTTTAGAATCAGCATAATTGTTTAAAAACAATGGATAAAGCAATTTATATGGTTTCCATGAAACATATTATTGGTTATTCTGCTGCCGTTGTTATTGCCAAATAACTTGGTATTATAACATTGGATAAAATAACTGAGTAATTACATTACATTCTTAAATGCTATCATTCACAATGTCCTTGATAACCATGACCCTTACTGTGTAAGAAAAGAGAAAGATTTTAGACAGAAGAATTAAGTAAAACCCAGT
Organism: Equus asinus; assembly: GCF_041296235.1. Lineage (NCBI taxonomy): Eukaryota > Metazoa > Chordata > Mammalia > Perissodactyla > Equidae > Equus > Equus asinus. The sequence continues at coordinate 46,131,274 of NC_091818.1, forward strand.
AGCCATACATTCAAGTCATATATTTATTTCCTAACTGTCCACTGAAAGGCCCAGAAAGAGAGATGAATCTAGCAGCAACAAGCACAATGAGGGCAAGGAAGTGCCCCTGAAATACCATTTCTAATGAAAGAAACCAGAGCCCCTTGGAGAAATCTGGGGAAAGGTATATACAAGATGAGGCTGAAAAGTCCTGGAGCATCAGAAAGCAGAAAGGAGCTTCAAGAGGCAATGTAACGCAGCTCCAACTGGTCAAAGATGGGAAATTTGAGCTTCAATAGGGATTATGTCAGAAATGGATTGAAATATACCAAATATATTTAAATGCATAAATTCCAAATGACATTTTAAAAAAACTAATTGGTTACCATTAATGGATGCTTTTTGAAAACTGGTAAATAAAGGAAAAGAATCAAACACTTATTCTGATTTTCTGCTATGAACCGTACCACAGGGTAACCAAACTGTATGCGATGGGAAGTTTGTCTCTATAGAAGCACTCCAGTTAAAAAATGAAAGATAAAATTAGATTGTCACCATTTTGCAATCTTTACAGAATGACTGGATGCAGCCACTGTGCATCAAGGCTACTAACCTCACTAGACAAGAAACAACAGACATTATGGCCTCAGGAGAGCAGAACACATCACCATCTACGAAGGAGTCTGGCCCCACCCACCCCCAAGCCTCTGGGTCAACTATCAACTTCTATGAAACGCAGGAGAACGAGCAACAGATTCAAGTCCTCCACAGGGATGCAATCAGCAGAAGCCAGACTAAGGAAAACCACAGAGCAAAGGAACCAGTTTCTTCAATAAATAAATACAAAGACAACAAAAAAAGATGATGAGAAACCTATAGATTGAAAGTGACTTAAAACACATATCAAAGAAACACAAAAGCAAGCAGAACTAAAACATTAACAGGAGTAAACTATAGTGTTTAGGGTGTGCCAGGCTCCCAATTATTATAAAGAACCATGACCCCAAGTCCAAAATTTTAATGTGTGACCGAAGCTGTCTAGCTTTTATTTTTATAACGGAGTCACTCACCAGTCATCATATACAATGAAATTTAATGACTACACATGCATTCTTTACAATAACTCTACTACAGCCTTCAGTAACTTAAGATATTTGTAAAGATTAAAAGATACTTCAATGTTCAGATCTGGCTTTAACTAAGCAGAGCAACTTGATCTAAAATTAGTCTAAGGCTTGAAAAGTATTTACCTATTTAGAATACAAAATACGAATATTAAGCTTTAAAGCAGAAGATCTGACTTCCTGTAATGGCCCAATGCTTCTTCCTAACTTGCCTTGGCAAGGGTAATGAGCAAGGACATTAACACTACTGAGAAGCCAAGGCACTGGGCTAGGCAACTGTCTAGATGGCTCCTTCTTGGGGCTGATGGTCTGGCAGAGAAATAATTACACATATGACTAAAGTTGTTAAAGAAGTACAGGACGCTATGAAGTACATCCTTGTAATAAAAAGGAATATGCATACTCTCAGATGAAATGAGGCAGAAGAAATACTGGTAACCACTCACTCACCCTCTGATTGTCTTAGTTTGCTTTCATCTGTAGATGATTCTGATAAAACAATGACTATTTGGTAGGTAAATAAATTTATTCATATTTATCTTAAGATCTATGGGCCTTAGGACATGTAGAAAAATAAGCTTTGGCACCCTTAAGGCTGTAATCATGAAGAAAGGAGAAAAGAGAATGTTTATGAACAATCCATAATGCAAAATGAGGAGAGGTATGCAATTCTGTTAACAACCTCTGTATCTTTTACTATAAATTAACATGTGTACACATGTATAAACACACACAGATGTTATGATCACCCAAAAGACACCGGCACCCACTACCGTCGTGGTTAATACTCTGACTCCCATGTTAGCAGGTTGCTACAACCTAACAGCAATCTTGATGGCCAAACCATGTACATCTCACACTGGGAGAGTCCCATAGCTTCCTAGAGAATGTCCCCAAGGCCTTTAGAGAAAGATGCCATGGGTTAGAAAGAAGTAATTGAAATAGTTCAGTAGCTTAAATAACTTTAATTTAAAAAAATTAAATCCAAAGAACAGTATCTTATTTCCACATTCTTCCGTAATTTTGATATAAACTATGGTTTTTAAAAAAAATCCCAACCATAGGTAAATACAGCTTTTGATTGTTTGAGGTTTTTTAAAAAAATGTTTTAATACCAATATCATCTCACTGTAGCTTGTATTCAGTTACCATGCCTCAAATTATCTGCTTTATTCAAAAACATAAAGTAACAATTATTATGTACTATTTATTTTATTCTTATATTCCACATAGGTGTTACCTACTTTTTTTCTTCTATTACCCTACAGGAGCCAGGAGTTGTACATGGGCAACTTTAAAATATTCAAAGGGTAAATACAGAGTTAGAGCAACATACAGCATCATCCTTTCTCTTTCTCCTGTCCCTTCTCTTTTAAGTAAGCTTTATAATCTTCTTTATCAGAATATAGGTTAGGGAAAAAAATATACGGTACTCAATTTTTTTTACTTATTAATAAGGGCAAAAATAAGCATTTAATTAAATGAGCTTCTGTAAATCATGCGTTTTCCATTTTTACAGATAGCATCTAAAGAATGCGTGGGAAGAACAAATATAAAGAAATTATACCTGAATTACCAAAAAATATTTAAACATTTAAAAAAGATGAATTTAGCTTTATTCTTTTAAAAATACCCAGAGAAACAAATATAACAAAACAAAATCAAGTTCTATTTGGAGACTCCCTTGTAATTAGTATATAACATGTAAATAGAATATTCATAAAGTAGTCTGATTTTTCCCTAGGCTGAATCTTTGTCTACCAAGATAAACAGCACTGGAAACCAGAGAATAAGAACTTGCTTTTTTTTAACTCAAGATTTATTTAATATAACTTCTGAAATATAGAACGAAATTGTTAAAAATTCTTGGTTAGTGCACTATGAACTAATAAGACTATTTACTATACAAACCATGCTTGTCCTATATTAAAATGGATAATGAGACTGTTTTTAGATAGTTTACATAAAAGCAAGTGATTAACTAAAAGCCTTTTAAATAAAAGACTTAAAGATTTGTTTCCAAGAGAAAATTTTTCATAAGTAAGAAAACTACTATAAATAGTAGACATTGATATTTAACTTATCTAATTATTTATAAAACCTCTAAACACAAGCTGCTTGTGTATGTTTCTGTATTTGTTTCTCTAACAATTATATACTCTTGCAAAGTAAAAAGTGACTAGTACTCTGTAATATATGTTGTTTAGCATAATAAATAAGTTATTTTTGGACCTTTTACCCCCAAGGTATTACACGAAATTTCACAGAGATACTTTTGTTGAAGTTTACTTACTTTGTGATACGGTCAATGTTGGCAATTTGCTTCTGGTTTCGTATAATCTCGATGGCTGCCCAAAGATGCTGGATAGCTTTTGTATCCGCCTGTCGCCTTTTTGTTAAACGTGCCATGACCTGTTTACTGCTTTAGCTGTAGGGATACACAAAAACACAGGAAAAAAAGCATGGATTACAAAATCAAGTATTATGAACATAAGTGAGTAACACTATCAGCACCTCTTGATTACTGGAGAGCACTAACACAGTATGTAGTATGGCCAAGTTTTTATTTTCTACCATCTACACCACCAATTACTTCATAAAAAATTATCATTCACTTCATTACTTCATAAGGAATGACATTTCAAGACCAAACAGTTAAAAAGGTCTTCCCAAGAAGGACAAGTGGCTACTTTATATCAATATATCAAAAAAATATACATTTAAATTTTATTCTAAAGCAAAAATATTACAACATAACATTTCACTTTTTGGTATTACACTGTGTGTAATTTGACAGATTAATACAAAAAGGAGTTTAAATGCCCTGATTCTTTTGTACTTTATTATAGTCATGGTTGAAAATTTTCAATTTTATATAGACATATTGATAAACGAAACACCATTCTTTCTTTTTTTAAATAACCATTAGTGGAAAATATAAGACAGTTATTTCTGGCTGAGGGGTGAAAGGCTGGAGGTTGGTATGCCAGAGGACGACATGGGTGGACCCACATTAGAAATGTTCATGTGCTTGGATTAAGTGTTAGCTGTTCAATAGCAGGAAACAACACTGCTATTGAACTCAAATTTCAATATTCTCAGTGAACTGAGGAAAATGGCCACCAGCTGTGCCCTAGCAAGACTGACAAAAAACGCGAGGTTACAGCCTGGATGTCTGGTGATCCTGCACACTCAGACTCAACCGGGCACGGAGGGATCTGTCTGTCAAGAATGTCCTAGACCACTGAGACACCTGATTCCAAAATCACACAGGTGATGATGCTGAGGCCCTTAGGCATCAGATAAACATTAAACCTTCTGGGATGGCTGAAGGCTCCTTGATCTGGCCTCTTCTATCTCTTAAGGGAAGAAAATGAGTGAGGGAAACTCACTCTCAGCACTTCAGCACACTGTGTTCCACGACTGGAGCCTTATGAATCTGAATTTTCTCTACCTCTACATTTCTTTTCACAGCTAAGTCAGCTCTCCTTCTTTCTCTGACAAGCTCAAATAAAACGAGCAGTTGCTATTGAAGCTCATCTAGAGACACTTCTGGTGAACCTGTGGTTAGGCTCCTGGAATAAGAAGGTGTTTTCAGAATCACACTACTAACAGAAGAATTTTGTACATGTTTTAGAGCGTTCCTGAATATCTGCTTCTTCCTACTACTTACAAGAGTTCCAAACTTTGCTCCACAGAAAGAATAATAAAAAATAACACCAGCATTCAAGTTTTAAAGAAAACTTAAGGAAAATCTGTTGGTTTGGAGTAGACTTAGACACAGAAGTAAAAGATGATAAAAATTCAATGATAATTTATGAACATGTCTGTTTTAGAAAGTAACCACTTTAAAATGAACTTCTCAGTTTTCATGCACTTGTATAGGAGTGCCAGCTTTGCAATTTGATAAGCATTAACGTGAGGAATTTATTGCTAAGAACATAAAATATGCTAGAAAGTGACACCTAATGGTGAACTATATATAATACAACTTGTCAGATTACACAAATACATAAAAGAACAAAATTTCAGTCATTCTTACATACTTAAAAAAAAGTTGCCTATTTTGTGTAAGGCACTGTACTAGACACAATGAAGTATTTAAAAATGTATAAACTGTAGTCTCTGCCAGAAAATAACCTAAAACTGGCAGAGGAAATTTGACATATACACAGATGTACTAATTGTAAAGTCGTACATGACATAAATGGTCCAAACTCTCTGCTGTGAGAAGCCAGTCAAGGGAGACACTACTTGCAGCATAGGTAATACTCCAAAATGGTAAATATGTGGGAAAATATAAGAGAAAATTTCTTTGTAAGATAATTGGCTGTTTAAAGCAAAGATAAAAATAATTGTTAGGTATCATTAGGTTTATAACATATGTAGAAGTAAAAGAGATGACAACAGCAGCATGAAGGAGGGGAGGGGCAGTAGGAGTATCACTGTAAATTCCTGCATTTGATGGGAAGCAGCATTGTATTAAGGTAATAAGGACGGTGAATTGAGGAGGCATATGAGAATCCCTAGAGCTAACACGAAAAGAACACACAGGCACACAGCATATAATTCAACTTAGAAAATAATTTTTCAAAACACATGTATGTAAAATTAAGAATAATTTATCCAGAACTACAGAAAATACATAACAGCAAAGCTAACATTTAAAAATAATACCTAAGTAAACAGTAAACATAACTATTTACATAACAACCAGACAAATATAGCGGGGACTAGTAGCAGAAACTCTAAAAGTGACGTCACTTAATTCCTAGAAATGGCTAAAATCAAGATTAAAGAATTAACGAATGCTACATTTCAGGAAAACAGATGTAAAGTTAAAACTAAAGATTTTTGAGATCTACCTGAACCAAATCACACAGGTAGATATGCCCTGTAAAGAAGGTACACCGTAAGGAAGATGCTCACAGCTACAGGATCCTAAGGAGACACTGCAAAGAATGCAAACCCAGGTAAGGTAAATACAACAAAGCTTGAGGCACGTTATAAAAGTATTCAAAATAACCTGACCTATTAGGACAAGATCTCTCTAAAGTACAAGCACTGAAATTCTCCTTTCCTATGAAATCTAAAATTATTCATTCACTGAACATATTTCAGATATGCCTGTTATATGTCAGGCGTGTCTATGCTCTGGGAATATAGCAATAAGCAAAACAGACAAAAATCTTTCCATCATCTAGTAAATATGACTAATAATGTGGCTTGATATAAAACAAGGATAGCAATTTGGATGTTCATCAATAGAAAGAAAATCTTAGAAAATGAGTTTCATAGGTCCTGTGTATAGACAGCTTATCATTTAAGGTCTGCATTGATGTGGCCAAACCAAACTTTTCAGTCCATTCTTTCCTGAATGTATATTATATGACTACTAAATTGAAATACTCAAAATTCCTAAATATGCCCCAAAACTTCACACCTCTATCCCTTCACTTAAACAGTTCTCTCTGCTGCCCCCTTACTAATTATTAAAATTTTCCTTGTTCTTTCTATGACTTACTCCAATGCACTTGTTCTTGACCAACCCTTTCCACTAGAATCAAACTCAGTTCTCTTGGGTATTCTAACTGTAATTAGTTTACACATTACTCATAAATTTATTGCCTTGTACAAATTATAAATTCCTCAAAAGAATCCATTAATTCACGTTAAGAAAGGACATGTCTTGTTTATTTTTCATCTTTCCAGGTGCCTAGCATAGTTATGACCGTGATAAACCTGATATGGAATTATGAAATTCAACCATTCCAGTTATGTTATATAAACAATAAAGTTCCAAAGTGAGCCATCCTTTATGTTATACCAAAGATTAAGACATCAAAAAGAAAGATCAGAAGACTTGTAGAGATATTTAATATAATCCTCAATCTTTTTTTGCTTCCAATACATCTGAGGAATTTGAGGCTCCCTTCAGGAAGAGTAGCTCCTTCGGGCAGAGATTCTCAAAAGGGCTATAGTTTAAAAGATAAAAATATAAAACTAAAATTTCCCAGTAAACTTTTTTTCAATTTCTTGTATTGTGGTAAAATACACATAAAATTGCCATCTTAACCATTTTTAAGTGTACAGTTCAGTGGAATTAAATACATTCACATTGTTGTGCAACCATCACCACCATCCATCCCCATAATTCATTTCACCTTGTAAAACTGAAACTCTATACACATTATTTACTAACTCCCCATTTCCCCAGCCCCTAGTAATCACCATTATACTTTGTCTTTATGATCATGACTACTTTAAGTATCTCATAGAAGTGGAATAATATAATATTTGTCCTTTTGTGACTGACATATTTCACTTATTATAATGTCCTCAATATGCACATTGCAGCATATCACAGAAGTTTCTTCCTTTCTAAGGCTGAATAGTATTCCACTGCATGTATACACCACGTTTTGCTTATCCATTCATCTGTGGATGGACACTTGGGTTACTCCCATGTTTTAGCTATTGTCAAAAATGCTGCTATGAATGGGAATACAAATATCTCTTTGAGACCCTGCTTTCAATTTTTTTGGGTATAGCCCCAGAAGTGGAATTGCTGGATTGTATGGTAGTTGAATTTTAAATTTTTTAAAGAGCCACCATACTGTTTTCCACAGTGGCTGCACTATTGTACATTCTCATCAATAGTGCGCAAGGGTTCCAATTTCTCCACATTCTCATCAACACTTGTAACTTTCTGGTTTTTGATACTAGCAATCCTAATGGGTGTCAGTAGTTCAAGTAACTGTGGCAAGGCCCCAGGTGATACTGATATTCTCTATCACTACAAATCCAGATTTAATGCAACCTCTTCCATCTATACAACTATCTTGTTTTATATCACACAAATGCTACAAACAGGAAGAATAAAAGAGAAAATAAGTCAGGAAAAGCTTAAAAATAAGAAAAATTAATGCATTACTTGGTGATACATACATATGTGGAAAAACTTTTTATTGCAAGGAAATGACAAACATGATAGGAGGATCAGAGAATAGTTGGTGGGCAGAGAGGAGAGACTGTATCAAGGAGGAACACCACTGGGAGAGTGCACAACATCAAAGGTGTTCTAATTTTACTTCTGGTGTGGGTTCAGGTCTTTGTTGTATTATGTTACCTAACACAAATATAAATAAATATTTTGAAGTAATTACATCAAATATACATAAAATTTAAAAATTAACCTCATTATATAATGTGCATTTCCTTGTTACTTAGGTTAGGTTGAAATTTTCCTGAAGTCTATTAGCAACTTTAAATTTTTATTGATAGTCTATTCATACCATTTTTCCATTTACAAACTAATTTCTTTATATATTAAGGTTATTCATACAAGTACTTTTCTGTTTGTTTTAGCAAATATTAAGCGAAATTATACTGAAATCTAGCTATGTATTTCTTGATGACAGCTTTTACGATTAGAAGCCCTTCCACACACAGGTCAGAAAAATATTCACTTGTATTTTCCTCTGTTTATAATTTTTTAAAATACTGACTTCTTTATCTGGAAATAACTTTTTAAAAAGTACTAACAAACTTTATTTTTTAGAACAGTTTTAGGTTCACAGCAAAACTCAGCAGAAAATACAGAGTCCCACATCCTCCACACACCTACAACCTCCCCCATTATAAACATCCCAAAACAGAGGGCACATTTGTTATAATCAACGAACCTACACTGACACACCATTACTACCCAGAGTCCATAGTTTACCTCAGGGTTCATTCTTGGTGTTGTACATTCTATAGATATTCATATATGTATAAAGACAAGTATATACAATTACATTATTATACAAATAATTTTACTATCCTGAAAATCCTCTGTGCTGCCCTATTCATCTCTCTCTCCTCCTAATCCCTAGCTACCACTATCTTTTTACTGTCTCCATTGTTTTGCCTTTCCAGAATCTCACACAGTTGGAATCACATAGGACCTATGTAGCCTTTTCAAATTGGCTTCTTTCACTTAGTAGTATATATCATCTTTAGTGAGCTGACAGTTGAAGTCTTTTGCTCATTTTTTAATCAGAATGTTCATTTTAATGTTGAGTTTTTAAAAGTTTTGAAAGTTTCTCCTGTCATATCCTCAAGCTCAGAGATTCTTTCCTCAGCTGTATGCAGTCCACTGATGAGCCAAAGGCCTTCTTCATTTCCAATGTGGCGTGCTTGCTCCCTAGCATTTCTTTTTGATCTTTCTTAGAGTTTCCATTTCTCTGCTGGCATTATTCATTTAATTTTTTTTTTAAGGTTTTCTTTTTCCTTTTTTTCCCCCAAAGCCCCCTGGTACATAATTGTATATTTTTAGTTGTGGGTCCTTGTAGTTGCGGTATGTGGGATGCCACCTCAGCATGGTTTGATGAGTGGTGCCATGTCCGCACCCAGGATCCAAACCAGCGAAACCCTGGACCACCAAAGCAGAGCGCACAAACTTAACCACTCGCACCCTACTCATCTAATCTTGCATGTTGTCTTTTTTGCTCTTGAACGCTCTCAGCATATTAATCAGGTTTTGTTTATTTGTTTGTTTTTGCTGAGGAAGATTAGCCCTGAGCTAACATCTGTGTCAGTCTTTCTCCACTTCATATGTGGGTTGCTGCCACAGCATGGCTGCAGAGTGGTATAAGTCTACACCCAGGATCTAAAGCTGTGAACCTGGGCCACCAAAGCGGAACATAATGAACTTACTACTATGCCATGGGGCCAGCCTCTTAATCCGTTTTTAAAAAATTCCTGATAATTCCAACATCCCCGCTCTATTGACACAGGTTCGGATGCTTGTTCAGTTTCTTCAAACTGTGTTTTTTTGCCTTTGAGTATCTACACTAAGTGGGCTTTTAGTAATGCAGTGGTAAGGTGTGGGGAGGGGACACTTCCTAGAGTCCTACGATTAGGTCTCAGTGTTTTGGCGAGCCTGTGCCCCTGCACCGTGAACTTCACACATGCTTCTCAGTTTTTATTTCCCCCATTAGGTGGGACAGGATGGCTAGAGTGGGCTGGAGTTGACTATTTCCCTTCCCCAGGTCAGTTAGGCTTTGATGAAACCCCAGCAAGTTAGGCTCTGGCAAAACAGCCTCTCTTGAGGACTGAGCTTATTAAGAACAGAACGCTCTGGTGTGTTTGAAAAAATCGTTCTTTTCCTCCTCCCGCTGTGGAAGCATGAGGGGATTTTTTCCCCAATATTCACTAGGAGGACCTGGTAGAGCTCCAGGAAGTAAACCTCATGACAGTGAGTGTGGGACCCTATGACTTGGTCTCCTGGAGTTTTAACTCAGACTTGTCCACCCTGAGCCTCTAGCAAACTGTCAGTCACATTCAGATTTTCTTACCCAGTACTGGTCCCTGCAGAGGTTACTGCTGGTGGGTTTTTGCTCCAGTAAACTATGATTCTGTCTGCCTTTTGTTTCTCCAATTTTTGTGGCAGCAGTTTGCTCTATGGCCTCACTTCTCTGATGGACCTCAGCAGATTTGTTGATTTTTCAGTTGCTTTTTACTTGTTATTAGGACAGAGTGGTGACTTCCAAGCATCTTTCATGCCCAACCAGAAACTGTAGAATTACAGGCTGTTACTGTTTAATTTTTATAAAAGCTTTATTGACATATAATTCACATACCATACATTTCATCCACTCAATGTGTACAGTTCACGGGTTTTGGTTTATAATATTAACTTTTTAAAAATGTGGTGAAGTATATTTAACATAAAATTTGCCCTTCTAACCATTTTTAAGTGGATAGTTCAGTAGCATTATTCATCTGTTGATAGAAACTTGGGTGGTTCCTACTTTTTGGATATTGTGAACAACAACTTCAACAAACACTGGCATATAAGTATCTGTGTAAATCTCTGCTTTCAATTCCTTTGGGTATATACCAAGAAGTGGAACTGCTGGACCATACAGTAATTCTATGCTTAGCCTTTTAAAGAATCACCAAACTGTCATCCACAGTGGCTGCACCATTTTGCTTTTTACCAGCAATGCATGTAAGTTCCAATTTTTCCACCTCTTAGCCAACATTTGCTATTTTCTGTTTGTTTGGGTTTTTTTATAGCCATCTTAGTAGGTGTGAAGCAGTGTTTCATTCATGGATTCCCCAATGACTAATGATGTTGAGCATCTTTATATGTGTTTATTGGCTGTTTGTATATCTTCTTTGGAGAAATGTCTATTTGAGCCCTTTGCTCATTTTTAAATTGGGTTGTCTTTTTGTTGTTGAGTTGTAGGAGTTCTTTATATGCTCTAGATATTAATCCCTTATCAGATATAAATTTTCCAAATATTTTCTCCCACTTTGTAGGCTGTCTTTTCACTTTCTTGATAACATTCTCTGATGCACAAAAGTTTTTAGCTTTGATGAAGTATAATGTATCTATTTTTTCTTTTATTGCTCCTGCTTTTGGTGTCATACCTAAGAATTTTCCTAAAGGTCATGAAGATTAACCCCTATGTTTTCGTCTAAGAGTTCTATGGTTTCAGCTCTTAAATTTAGGTCATTGATCCATTTTGAGTTAAATTTTGTATATGGTAGAAGAACTTCATTCTTTTACATGTGGATATCTAGTTATCCCAGCACCAATTTTTGAAGAGACTATTCTTTCCCAGTTGAACAGACTTGTCAAAAATCAGTTAGGCATAGATGTTATGTTTATTCCTGAACTCTAAATTCTATGCCATTAGTCCATATGTCTATACTTATGCCAGTCCCAAACTGTTTTGATTACTACAGCCTTGCAGAAAGTTTTGAAATAAGGAAGTGGGAGTCCTCCAACTTTGTTCTTTTTCCAGGCTGTTTTGGCTATCTAGGCCCCTTTGAAATTCCATATGAATTTCAAGATCAGCTTTTTCATTTTTTAAGGAAAAAAAGGAGGCCATTGGAATTTTCATGGGGGCTGCATTGAATCTCTATACTGCTTTGGGTAGTACTGACATCTTGACAATTCCATCTTCCCATCCACGAACACAAGATGGCTTTCCATTTACTTTGGCCTTAATTTCTTTCAGCCCTATTTTTTAATTTTCAGTGTACAAGTCTTTCACCTCCTTGGTTAAATTTATTCCCAGGTATTTTGCTCTTTTAGATGCTAATGTGAATAGAATTGCTTTCTTAATTTCCTTTTCTGATAGTTCATTGTTGGTATATAGAAATACCACTGATTTTTGTGTGTTGGCCCTATACCCTGCAACTTTGCTGAACTTACTAGTTCTAACAACTTTATTGTGGATTCTTTTGGATTTTCTAAAATAGCATCATGTCATCTGCAAATATAGTTTTATTTCTTCCTTTCCAATTTGGATGTCTTTTATTTCTTTATCTTGTCACATGCTCTGGCTAGAACTTCCAGTACAAAATTAAACAGCAGTAACGAAAGCGAGCATCTTTGTCTTGTTCCTGATCTTAGGGGGAAAACTTTCAGTGTTTGACCATTGAGTATAATATTAGCTTGGATTTTTAAAAAATGTCATTTATCATGCTGAGGAAGTTCCCCTCCAGCCCTAATTTTCTAAGAGTTTTTAACTTTAAAAGGTGCTAGATTTTGTCAAATGCCTTTCTGCACCAATTGATATGACATTTTTTTTTAAATGGCACCTGAGCTAACCTCTATTGCCAATCTTCTTTTTTTCCTTCTTTTTCTTCTCCCCAAGGTCCCCCAGTATATAGTTGTATATTCTAGTTGTGAGTGCCTCTGGTTGTGCCATGTGGGACGCCACCTCAGCATGGCCTGATGAGCAGTGCCACGTCCATGACCAGGATCCGAACCAGTGAAACCCTGGGCCACTGAAGCAGAGCGCACAAACTTAACCACTCAGCTGTAGGGCCGGTCCCATATGATCATATATTTTTTTTCCTTCATTCTACTAACGTGATGTATAACATTGATGAATTTTCTTATGTTAAACCACCTTTGCATTCCTGGTATAAAGCCCACTTGGTCATGGTGTCCATTTGTGTTCCCCCAAAATTCATATGTTGAAAACCTAATTCTCAAGGTAACGGTATTAGAAGGCGGGGCCTTTAGGAGGTGATTAGGTCATGAGGGCAGAGCCTTCATGAATGGGATTAGAGCTCTTACAAAAGAGGCCCCAGAGATATCCCCCGCCCCTTCCCCCATGTAAGACAGAACAAGAAGTCAATAGCCTGTAACTTGTTGGAGAGCCCTCACCCAACCATGCTGACACCCTGATTGGACTTCCCACCTCCAGAACTGTGAGAAATAAATTTCTGTTGTTTATAAGCCACCCAGTCTGTCGTATTTTGATATAGCAGCCCAAAAAGACTAAGACACTGGTTTTACCATCATCAAGGCAGTATCACCAAAAATAAAAAATATTTTAATCACAAGAAAGTAAAATGGACATATAGTCAGAAATAAGTCCATTAACATGAATAGATTTAGATTCATAAAAAGTATTCATTATGTTGTTTTTCATTTTTCTCATTTCACAGCCTAACTTATCTCTGATCTTTATCAGTCTCTGGACAGGTGTTTGCAATAAATCAAGGAAATAGTATTTACCTTAAAATTATAAAAACTGTTGAGTTACAGCCATATTTTAGTTAACCATATTTGGAAGTTATGAATAAGAAATCCATAAAAATTGAGACACACGAACTTTTCTTATTAATTTATACTTATGCTTTACAAAAATATACACTGTAATTACTGTGCTTTGAATAAAATTGAGCTGTGCATGACTAGTTACGTATACATGTTCATTAATTGTTAAAAACCTGGAATAAAAATTACTACACAGAATGTCAAGTTCTGGTAATAGCAGAATGGCAAAGTATTTGCCAATGAGAACTTGAAAAGCTGTACCAAAAACAAATATATCTGTTTGAAAGTAGCAAAGAACTAACAAGGTACTGAAACTTACAGAGTTAAATAGAGAAAAATAGAAAACCAAGAGTAAGCCTTGATTTGGAGTCATACTTCTATACAGGCACCTGACAATTCTGTAAGAGGCAGCTAAGAACATGAACAAAGCTTTCAACAGACACAAGGCTAAGAGGATAAAAAAACATTAGAATTGAGTGCCTACTATGGGAGGTGGGGGATATTATATCCCTCCAAACTGTAAGTTGACAAACGACAAGGCTACACCATAAGAGTAAGAGAGAACTGCAAAGAATTCAGTCCTTACATGTAAAAGAATTACCCAGCAATAAATGAAAGTATCCAATTAATACAAAATGAATAAACTACCATTATTCTCAAATTTCAAATCATCTTAACTGCTGATGGGATTAATGTGATCTAGGGTTACCAGTACTCCTGGCTGTCTGTCAAAAACAAACATAAATCCTTTCTGGATAACATCACCCTGAATCTTAATTTTTAAAAAATCCTATAATTTTTCATATACAGTATACGGGACACAAGTAAAAATAACCAAATACACAAAGAGGCAAGGCAGTATCACCAAAAATTAAGAAAAACAAAACAAAAAATAGAAAGAAATGTACAGGAGACATTCTAGATGATGCAGTTATCAGACATGGACTTTAAAACTATGCTTGCTATGCTCAAGAAATTAAAAGATTGATAATTTCAGCAGAGAACAAGAAACAATATAAAGAAGCTAAATGGAAAGGATAGAATTGAAAAACCACAATAACTAAAGCACCCAATGGATGAGTTTAACATCAGATTAGATACAGATGAAAAGAGAATTAGTAAACCAGAGGATTATTTTTCAAAAGAAAGAATCCAGAAGAAAGCATGGAGAAACAAGAGCATAAGAGATACATGGATATGATAATAAAGTTTAACTTATATTTCACCGCAATCCCAAGAATAAGAAAAGAAAGAATGGAGCAGAATCCACTTTCAAAGAGACAGTGGCTGAAAATTTTCCATAACTGACAAAACACATCAAACCAGATTCAAGAATCATTACCAGAAAGCAAAACCAGATGAATACAAAGACAACTACAACTAAGCACATCACAGAAAAACCGCTGAAAACCAAAGATAAAAAAGAAAACAATTCTATAACCAGAGGAAAAGTCATATTACCTTCAAAGGAGCAATAATACAACTGCAAGCTGACTTCTCAACCAAAACAACAGCAGTCAGAAGATGATGAAGTAATATCTTCAAAGTGCTCAAAGAAAATAACTGCAAATCAAAATTTCTATGCCTGCAAAAATGAAAGGTAAATAAGATATGGTTTATATAAACCAAGACTCCATCACCAGCAGTCTCACAGTACAGAAACCAAAGATGTTCCTCAGGCAGAAGGAAAAGAATCCCAGACAAAAACTCAGAACTGCAAAAAGGAAGAGCAATGAAAAGCGTACTTGTGGGTAAATCTAAATAAATATTAATTGTATAAAACAACAATGTCTCCCAGGTGTACAATACATACAGAACTTAGGCAGGAGGCAACAATTGCCTAAAGAATGGGATAAATGGGGTTAAAAGTGTTTAAGTTCCTTGCATTATCTGGGAAGAATAAAAGAATTTATGTGAGACCTTAATACATCAAGGACACAAGTTACTACCTCTAGAGTAATCAACAAAAGGATGCATAGGTACCAAGCTATGAGATGCAGAAAAGAGAATAATACAAAAAATGGTTTATCAACACCTTCACACCACCAACAAAGGCAAAAGAAAAAGGAGCAAGATGAATAAAACCCACATATTTTGATAACGGATTTAAACTCAAATACATCAGTAATTACATTAAATCTAAACAGGGTAGCTTCAATAAAAGACATCAATTTTGAGACTGGATTAAAAATAACAACCATAAAAACAAAAACCCAGCTACATGCTTTTTGCAGAAGACACATCTTACATATAAGGACACAGTAAGTTTGTAAAGAAAAGGATAAGTAAAAGAATCATGCCAAATTGTTATCAAAAAGAAAGCTGGGGGGCCAGGCCGATGGCCAAGTGATGAGGTTTGCACACTCTGCTTCGGCGGCCCAGGCTTCACTGGTTCAGATCCTGGGCACAGACCTACACGTTGCTCATCAAGCCATGCTGTGGCAGAATCCCACACAGAACTAGAATGACCTACAATTAGGATATACAACTATGTACTGGGGCTGTGGGGAGTTAAAACAAAAGGAAGACTGGCAACAGATGTTAGCGCAGGGCCAATCTTCCTCAAAGAAAAATGCTGGCATAGGTCATTTAAAAAAAAAAGAAAGCTGGCAAGAGGACAATAATGTAAACTATTACTAAGGAAAAAGAAGATCATTTTGTAATCATAAAAGATGCAACTTATTAGGAAATACTCAATTTTATGTACATAATCTCAAAACATATGAAGCAAAAACTGACAAAACTGCAAGGAAAAATAGACAAATCCACAGTTACAGTACGAGATTGTAACATACCTTTCTCAATAGCTGATAAAACAAAGAGAAAAATTACTAAGTATATAGAAGAATTACAAAAACATTTAACAAACTTGACCTAACCTCTGCAGCCAATAACCACAGAATGCACATTCTTTTCAAATGCACATTGAATGTTTATGAAATTGACCACATACTGGGTATAGCAAGCCTCAATAAATTTTAAGGATTGAAATCATACGTTCAGCTGTCTGCCCACATTAGAACTGAAAAAGAAATCAGTAACAAATTACCAAAAACATTCCTAAGTTTGGAAGCTAAAATAGCATATGGATTGATGAAAAAAATCACAAATAATGAAAGGAATGAAAAAAATGGAAATACGACTTATCAAAAGTTCTGAGATGTACTTAAAAGAAAACTTCTAACCTTAACTACACATACAAGAAAAGCGGGGAGAAGATGAAAAGCAATGACCTAAGCCTCCATATCAAGAAATTACAAGATAAAAAATTAAACCAAAAAAAATAGAAGGAAATTTCATACAAGTATATGTATATATACACATATTATAATGAACAGAAATCAATGAACTAGAAAACAAACATACAAAAGAGAGATTCAGTAAAAAGAAAAGTTGGAGCCAGCCCTGATGGCCTAGCGGTTAAATTCTGTGCTTGCCGCTTCAGCAGCCAGGGTTTGCTTCCCGGTCTTGGAACCAGGCCACACATCTGTCTGTGGCAGCAGCTCACATACAAGAACTAGAACAACTTACAACTAGGATATACAAGCATGCACTGGGGCTTGGGGAGGGGAAAAAAAAAAAAGAAAGATTGGCAACAGTTGTTAGCTCAGGGTGAATCTTACCCTGCAAAAAAAAAAAAAAAAAAGTTGATTCTTTGAAAAGGCAAACAAAATTGATAAACCCCTGGAGAAAGTACCAGACAACTACCAAAACAGACACAGGAAGAAACAGAAAACCTGAATAAGCCTATAACCACTGAAGAAGTTGGATCGATACTTAAAAATTTTCCCACAAAGAAAAAGTCCAGAACCAGATTGCTTCATCTTTGATTCTACCAAACATTTCAAGAAGAAAAAACAGCAATCTTACAGAAACTCTTTCTGAGAACAGAAAAAGAGGAAATATGTTGCACTTTGTTATATGAGATCAATATAACCCAGATACCAAAACCTGACAAAGGACATTGGGAGAAAATAAAGTTATATGCCTATCTCATTCATGATCATGAATGCAAAAATCCTAAACAAAATACCAGCAAATCAAATCCAGCGATACATAAGAACAACATAGCGTGATCAAGTTTGTTACAATCCTAGCAACACACCTATTAATGGAATAAAGGAAAACAATCATACAATCAGCTCAATAAATACAGAAAAACACTGGATAAAATTCTTCATCCATTCATAACAAAAACTCAAAGCAAAAGAGAAACACAGGGGAAACTCAATCTGAAAAAGGGTATCCACATAAAACCAACAGCAGAAAAATCATAATGAAATGTTGAAAGCTTTCTCTCTGCAAATGAGAATGAGTTAAGATACCCATACTCACCGCTTCTATTCAACACTGTATTGGAGGACCTCATCAGTGCAACAAGGCAAGAAAAAGAAATAAGATATATACAGACTGGAAAAGAAGAATTAGAACTGTCATTATTCAGCGACAACATGTTTCTATCTACAGAAAATTCCAAAAAAACCTACAGACGAATAATTAAAATTAATAAGTGACTTCAATAATATTGGTGGATATAAGATCTACAGAAAAAATTACTTATTTCTATATACTAGTAAAAAAAATGAGCAAATGAAAAAAATTTTAAGATATTATTTACAATGTCACCCAAAAAAGTCAGACCTAGGAATAAATCTAACAAAAGATATGCAAGATCTCTCTCCAGAAAGCTATAAAATATTGAGAAAAAGTAAAAATGACCTAGAGATACATTGTATTCACAGATTAAAAGATTAATGTTGTAAAAAATGTTAATTCTTCCCCAAAATGACTTACAAATTCAGTGCAACTCCATTCAATATTCTAGAGGAATTTTTCGTGTGGAAATTAACAAACTGATTCTGAAATTTATATGGAAAAGTAAACGGTCAAGAATAGCCAGTAACAAGTAAGATATAAACAACAAATAAGTAACAACACAATAACAAAGAAGATATAATTGGAAGATTTTATAACATATATTAAGATTTACTGTAATGCTAATGTAATTAAGACAGTGTCAAATAGGGACAAAAATACTCATATAAATTCATGGAAAGGAATAGAGAATCCAGAAACAGATCCATGCATATACGGACACGATTTATGTGACAAAGATGGCACTGCAGAGCAACAGATTTAAGATAACTCTTCCCATAAATATGCTGGGTCAATTAGACATCCACATGGGGAAAAAAAATCAGTCAACTCTTACCACACACAACAAAATGAACTCCCTGTAGATTATAAATATAAACATATAAGCTTCTAGAAGAGAAGATAATTGCAGACTATTTTCATGATCTCGAAATAGGGAAACATTTCTTACACAGGATACATACAAACACTAAATTGCTAAATAGGAACACATTAAAATTAAGAATTTGTTTATAAAGAGATATAATTAGGACAGTAAAAATTTAAAGACAATACCAAGTCAAAGCAAGATGTCAGCAAAGGGAATTCTTATACCCTGCTAATCAAAGTGTAAATTGGTACACTGCTTTGGAAAACAGTTTGAAATTACATATTAAAGTTGAACACTCTGTTCCTAGGTATATACACTCAACAGCAATGCAAGCCCCTGGTACCAGAAGACAGGAACAAGAACGTCAAAGAAGTAGTATTTGTAATAACCCAAAAGTGGAAGGAACTCAATGTCCACTATTAGTAGACTGGATAAATATATTATGGTTTAGTCATATCCTGAAACATAATAAAAACTACATAACAGTCAAATTGAATGAACTAGCTAAATGCAGTATACGCAGATGATTCTCCCTAAAGCCACTCACAAAATACATGATACCAAAACAAGTTTCAAAAATAGCTGAAGATTAGCCCTGAGCTGGCATCCGTGCTTATCTTCCTCTACTTTATATGTAGGACGTCTGCCACAGCATGGCTTGGTAAGCGGTGTGCAGGTCCGCACCGGGATCCGAACTGGCGAACCCTGGACTGCCGAAGTGGAGCACATGAACTCAACTGCTGCACCACTGGGCCAGCCCCAAAAAATTTTTTTAAAAAATAGCTGAACATCAGAGAAGATCTAAGATCAGAGAAGTGAGGGAATGGGGAATTATCCCCTACTCTGGATGGGACACATTCTGCAATGCTGTTAAGAGTCTGTCTTGACCTGGATTGTGATTATATGGGTATATTTATCTAGTGATCATTCACTGAACCATACGTCATGATAATGTGGAAATGTTCACTTTCCTATACAGACGTTATTCTTCAATTTAAAAGTTTTTAAAAGAAGGAGAAAGTAACACACAATGTAATTAATATCTGTATTCTATATTTAATCTAATGAAAACATTTGGTATTTAAGTAGAAATAGGTGTACACACATAATTTTGCACATAACTCTGAAGGAAAGAAACTGGGCCATATAAATCTGTAAGGGCTATTGGTAATTCTGTATTCCTTGCAAAAAGCCTTAAAAATTAACATTACTAGTGCCACAGCATTTCATCTAGATTGTATATTTGCCAATTAGAAATCTATTTACAACACAGATGTTAAAATAAAAGAAAAAGACACTGACTCATACACAAATAAAAGTGTAAGTCTGCATATCTGACTGCCTTTAAAACTAAGCCAGACTGAGCTTTTTACAAACAGATGGGACTGCTCATTCCCTGGAAATATCCACCTAAAGAGAGAGGGTAAAACAGTCCCCACAGAGATCTTCTGAGGTCAACTAAGGAATGGTGAAGACAAATCACTTGTTTGTCCTCCACCTATCTGTGTATTTTATACTCCTTCAACTGGAATGCAAAACTCTACTTTCAAGAAATTTTTGAATTAACATAATACTGCATCTATCCTTTAAGCGGTGCTTCCCTTTCTCTCCTTAGTAAAACTGAAATGCACCACAAAGAAGGAAGATGTGGGCTCAGAGCAAGGTGCCCAGTGATGATGGCCGGAGCCTCCAGAAACTGATCTGCCCAGAAAAAAGCTCTTACTTGGAAAACCTCAAAGTAAGGGTGCTTTGTGTTCATTTAATCTTTCAGCTTCACGTTTGAAGACCTGAATCCATGCCTAGAAGGAAGGGGAAGCCTTTAAAATGTATACATTGCATTTAATCCCGGGCATATGACTGTTAGATCTGTAAATGGACCAGTTAATTTAAAAGACTATCACTTAAAAATTCAATGGAGTTATTAGGGAAATAAAAAGCAAAACTACAGTGAGATACCACCTGACACCCATTTGGATGGCTACTATAAACAAAACAAAACACCAGAAAACAAGTGTTGGTGAGGATGTGGAGAAATTGGCACTCTTGTGCACTGTTGGTGATAACGTAAAATAGTGCAGCCCCTGTGGAAAACAGTACGGTAGTTCCTCAAAAAATGAGAAATACAATTATGATATGATCCAGCAATTCCACTTCTGGATATACACCCAAAAGAATTGAAAGCAGGGTCTCAAAGAGACATATGTACACCCATGTTTATAGCAGCATTATTAACAATAGCTAACCAATAGCTTTAAAAAGGAAGAAAAGTCTGCAATATGCTACAACATGAATGAACCTTTAGGACATTATGCTAAGAGAAATCAGCCAGTCACAAAAAGACATATACTGTATGATTCAACTTACATGAGGTACTTAGAGAAAAAATCAGAGAGACAAAGTAGCATGGTTATTGCCAGGGATTGGGGAGGAGGAGAGAATGGGAAGTTACTGTTTAATAGGTACAGAGTTTTTGTTTTACAAGGTGAAATGAGTTATGGAGATGAATGGTGGTGATGGTTGCACAACAGTGTGAATATACGCGGTACCAGTGAAATATACATTTTAAAACCATTAAGATGGTAAATTTTATGTGTATTTTACCACAATAAAAAAAAATTTTAATGGTTTTGAATGTCAAAAAAGGAGTCTTTTAATAGATTCTTGTTTTTTTAAATGTCTTTCACAACAGTCTCTGCAATAGTCATTTACTGTCAGTAGACTCATTTTTTTATTAAGGGTACAGATGATTATATTTGAGTTTTAAAATCCTATTTTATACATATGTATTTTTTTAAGATTGGCGCCTGAGTTAACATCTGTTGCCAACCTTTATTTTTTTATTTATTTTACTTCTTCTCCCCAAGGCCCCCCGGTACACAGTTGCATATTGTAGCTGTAGGTTCCTCTGGTTGTGCTATGTGGGATGCCGCCTCAGCATGGCTTGATAAGCAGTGCCATGTCCGCGCGTGGGATCCGAACCAGCGAAACCCTGGGCCGCCAAAGCAGAGCACATGAACTTAACCACTCAGCCACGGGGCCGGCCCCTAAAATCCTATCTTAAAGTTACATCACTTTCACCACATTTAATTAGTCTTCATTACTAGCAAAACCATGATCCAAGTTTGGGTGGATGCACCATCCAACAACAGCCAACAAGCAACCTCCAGAACGGCAATGCAATTTAGCCCACGATTAAAAAAGGAGTGCACAATCTTTGCAGAAAACATGTAAAAAGCAGCAAGTGTAATATTTTTGCTGATTTTATGCCTCATGGAATTTTATATATTTAACAGCCCACTTTCAAGAGAAATAATAATACTTAGCCATAAAGATAAATACATATAGAATCTAAGATTCCTTTTAAATGACATGTCTTGCCAAAGACTGTCGGGCTGGAGTCTAAATATCTGTATTTTTTTAACTTCACTAATGATCCTGGAAGGATATGAGAAATTCTGATGGGCAACGAATGTAGAGTCTATATAAATTCTGTCTATATTGATAAAAAATACAACAAACACTAAACTGTGTCAGTGGCAGAGTAATGACAGAATTTGTCATACTTAATTTTTTTTTTAAAGATTGGCACCTGAGCTAACAACTGTTGCCGATCTTTTTTTTTCTTTTTCTGCTTTTTTTCCTCCCCAAATCCCTCTAGTACATAGTTGTATATTTTAGTTGTGGGTCCTTCTAGTTGTGGCATGTGGGACGCTGCCTCAGCATGGCCTAACGAGTGGTGCCATGTCCGCACCCAGGATCTGAACCAGCAAAACCCTGGTCTGCCAAAGCAGAGCGCGTGAACCTAACCACTTGGCCACGGGGCCGGCCCCTAAGTTTAGCTTTAATTTAGTCCATTAGCCAAGGCTTTGAACCACGGTTATTTTACCTATATCTTTCTTTCACATTCATTCATTTGGTCACAATCACTTACTGCAGACCTCTGGGCACTAGGCTAGACACTGGAGACAAAGATGCTTCTG
Source organism: Equus asinus (assembly GCF_041296235.1). NCBI lineage: Eukaryota > Metazoa > Chordata > Mammalia > Perissodactyla > Equidae > Equus > Equus asinus. The sequence goes on from NC_091818.1 coordinate 46,154,173, forward strand.
TCAGGCACAGTTGAGCCCTCAAGATGCTCACGGTCACAGACCTGTGAGCAGGGGCCACACAAGGGAGCTACAGAGGGCAACTTATCCTGGGTGGGAGGGCAGAGTGAGGAAAGAAGGGCTGGCTGCATTTACATGTCAACGTCAGTCAAGTATTAAAAATAACTGTGATAAACACCATATTTGCAGAACTGTACTCAGCCAAACACACTCAAAACCAATCCTTAATATTCTTATCTGAATCTGCAGAATCAGTAGAGTAGCCACAACTATCTTGCATGCCTCTGTTTACTCTCACTGTGCATAAAAATCAACGGCCATGTTCCCTCATTCCTATCTCTCTACCACAAATCCTCACCCCCACCATTTTCATAAGCCATAGTCAGAGCCCAAACCATCCCTGACAACCACCACAAAAAATCCTCCTCAGTTGCTATTAGCCAGGAAAGGAAATAAAATATCGTGTACACAAATTTGAGCTATAGCCATCTACAAGCAAGAAGAGCAAATCTGACTTCACCAAAGGTTAAGAAGGAAGACAGGCGTAGGGGTAAAGAGAAGGTGGGACGGGAAGACAGAGGGAGCAGGATGGGGGAGGGGGTAGGAGAAGGAGGAGGCAAAGAGGGAAGGGGAAGCAAGGGGGAGAGGAGAGGGAGGGGAGAAGGGGGGGAAGGGGAGTTGAGAAAAAGCAGCAAAAAAAAGAAAAAAAGGAAAAAAAAAAGAAAAAAGGAAAGCAAGGCCAACAGCATCTTTGGAAAATAATGGGTTTTTAAAGATATCCCTGGCTACAGCATGCAGAATGAGAGGAGAAAAGATGACATGGACTTGATTTTGGACTAGGAATGAGGGAGAGGTGAGTGTCAAGGTTTCTGGCTTACACAGCATGTTGTTCTGGGGCGTTTTCAATTGAGATAAGGAATTCAGGATGAAGACCAAGTTTGCAGAATGTAGTGAGTGGTGTGGCACTGGTTTTGGACCGATGAAGTTTTAGGTATCTTTTAGACATCCAAGGGGAGATACCAAGTAGGCACAGGGAGAGGGAGCTGAGGAGCTGAGAGCATGTACTGAGACAGACAAGTGTGAGTTACCTACACAAGCACACTAACTAAAACCATCATTGTAGACTAGACTGCCCAAGAGAGGACATGGTAGAAAGAGACCTTGGACAAGTCTTGAGAAACCCAACATCTAATGATTAGATGACTAAGATTAAGGTTATTTATCCTGAGGAGAGGAGGCACGACCCAAAGACTAGGAGCAAACCCAGGAGAGCTCTTTACAAAAGTCAGTGACGACAGGATTTCAAGAAGTGCGGGGTGTTGCTGAGAAGACAAAAAGCAAAAAGAATTGGAAAATGTCCCCTAGATTTAGCAAAATGATGGTCACTGATGACTTTAGCAAGAGCTATTTTGGTTAAATAACAGATGCCAAAACCAGATCAGAGCAGATTAAGGTTAAGTGGGAGATGAAGAACTTAAAACAGGGAAAGAGCTAGATGGAGAAGAAGCTGGAAAGAGATGAAAGATCACACGAAGGTCTGTGGTTTATTCAAATTTTATTCTCATTTTAATTAAAATAAATACACGTATGACTTTAAGTCAAATAGTCCCAACTCTCCCTACCCTAACTCTGCTACCTTAAGGCAATCACTGTCAACTACAAAATATAAAGGTATTTTTTGTTTGTATTCTTAATTTGACTCTTATTTTGTGCTTTTACTAAGTAATCTGAGTCATGTCCTGGATATTTATGAAAACCCAGACCAAACAATCAGAAATCCTCCATTCCACAAATATGTTACCTCTCAAAGGAATATAATCCACCAGTCTACCTCTAAATTTATGGTTTTCACATTATCTGAAGGTTAGGGAACTAGCTGTTTTGCTTTGCTGAATTAAATAAGGGCCTTTAAGCTAAAGTATGTGTCATATTTTGAGTAGCATATTTATGTTAAAAAATTAATCACATGAAAAAGGATTTTCCACTAAGTTATAGTTACATGACTCGTGTAAGTAAAACAATAAAATACAGGAATGCCTAGTTTATCCTTATTTAAAAATAAGATGTATAAATCTTTCAAATAAGTGGTTTAAGAATTACAAATTTCTTAATACACTGTGATTGGAAATCTAACATATATGAGACACAGCCACACATGCTTAAATGGCATATATAGCAAATACATATTTTCTTAACAACCCGAGGTCATCATCTTCCACAGGGATATATCAACACCTGAGTTTTGTAACAAAGGAGCTGCCTTGCCCCTACACCAGGGTTCTTAACCCCAAGGCTATCGTGGGACTCTGTTGCGGGGCTGTCCTGTGCATAGTATAGCAGCATCCCTGGCCTCTACCTACTAGATGCCCATTGTCTCCCCCCAAGGCATGACAATCAAAACATCTCCAGACAGCGCCAAATGTCCCCTGGGAGCAAACTCACTGCTGCAAACCAAAGGGTCAGAGTTTATGCACTTGTGCGCTTGATTTTTGTAATTTCCTATCTCCTCCCTGAGCTCACCACTCAGTAGCACAGCAACCTCTTTTCAGTTTGCACATTTCTCAAAGGATACCCTTTTCCTTTTAAAATTGTCTGTGTTGTCCACCAAAGTGTCAGACCACCCTGATGACAGATACTCTCCTAGGGAGGACCTCTTTGCTCATGGTGGAAGACAGTGGAAGCTCTCCTCTGAATAAAGGGTTTTTAGATCATAACTACAGTCATGTGTCACTTAATGATAGGGCTACACTCTGAGAAATGTGTTGTTAGGCAATTTCATTGCTGTGCAAACAGCATAGAGTATACTGACACAAATCTAGATGGTATAGCCTACTATACAACTAGGCTATGTGGTACTAATCTTATGAAACCGCCATTGCTTATGTGGTCCATCATTAACCAAAACATCGTCACATGGCACATGACTGTATTATAGATATTTAACTAATGTATAACTAACTAATCTTTTACGCTATTTTGGTCTTGTTTTAATTTTCGCCAAAACCAAAAGTGCAAACATTGTACTCTGTTTTAATTTGCTTTTCTTAAGACTGGTATTGAGGCCAAATATCTTTTCAAGTAATTTTTTACATTTGTGGCTCTTCTTTAAAAAAGTGCATATTTATTTTATTTCCTATTGTACTATTTGCCATTTTCTTAATGATTCTTTCTTAATGATTCTTTAAAATTCTCTATACACCTGAAGAATAACACCCTTTGGGTTATTATCTATGATGCCAATATTGTTCCAGTTTCTTTCTTTGTTTTTTTTAGTTTTAAATTTTTATGTAATCAAATTTATTGATCTTTTCCTTTAAGGTTTTTGCCCTTGGTATCTTTCTTAAGGTAAAATTTAAAAAACACACACCAAAACAACGTACATTTTTTTCCCATAAAAATCTCAATCTCTTTAAAGAACATCTAATTTTTTAATCATATAAAATGCTTTCTGAAAAAAAAAATCCTAATCTTTCTTTTAAGGCCAAGTTTACCTAGGTTGGAAAAAAGAGATAAAAAACTACAGGGGAAAAGTGTCCCATTAGTAGAACACAAAATAAGAGGAATTTTCTTAGATTGCCTTTGTAGCTATGAAATTCAGTACAAATTCTTTCATAAAATGAAATAAGAATTAAAAGATAGGAAAATGAAAATCATCATAAAATCCCTGACACAGAAAAACTTTACCAATTATATCTACAGTTGATTCTCATTATTCGTAGATTCCATAATTGTGACACCACCTACTTGCTAAAATTATTTGTAATGCCAAAATCAGCACTCGTAGACTTCTTGTGGTCACTGGCATACACACGCAGGTTTCCAGCTAAGGTGGAACAGGGTGTTGCTCTGCCTTCTTCTTCCAGCTCAGACTGAAAATAACGTTCTTTCTGCAATCTATTTACTGCCACATTTTTCATATTCTTGTGCTTTTTCTGGGTGATTTCACTGTTTAAAATGGCCCCAAGTGTAGTGCTGAGGTGTTGTCTGCTGTTCCCGAGCATGGGAAGGATGTGATGAGCCTTAGGGAAAAACGTCAGATGAGCTTCCTCCAGGCAGTTACGGTGCTTCAGAACACGAAGGAGGAGATGCACCAATCTACCTGGGACCACTATGGAAAGTGCTAACGCAGCATCTATAGTGCACAAGGAAGTCATGCAGAGGATGGGAAAGCCACCAAACTCATGGATTCATGAGATGACAACTGCTAACAAGTGTAGCAGACAGCGCTGTCATGAGGCTCAAAGCAAAAGACATTTATAACCACATTACCTAGGGTCAGGAAAATGCTAAACCCTTCTCAGCTTGCGTCGGCTGGCTCACATGTTTCAAACAGCAATACTACGTAAAAAATGTTAAATTTTCAGGCAAATGTTATACAGGAAAAAGACTGTGAAGAACAGGTTTTTGATGCTGAGACTGGCTTGTTTTACACGAATATTGGCAAACAAACCTATATAACGGAAATGGCACTTTAGTTTATAAAACTGTTGTGACTAGAGGCTCACAGGAACCCAACCCTGTACTTCCCCTGGAGGCAAAGGGTCACCATTGGCTAACTCAGTGTTTGTGGCAATGATAGAATATAACTATAGCAAATCACAAGAATCGACTGTAATTGTTGCAAAATGTGATCTTTACTTTTTAAATGTTCTGAATAACTATTTTAATAACACTATCAAATAAACAGCCTAAAAACCCTTTTAAGAAGGAAGATGAAGAAAACCGAAGCTTTTACACTATTTCCAGTTAAACATAGTCAACTCTGGATAAATGCCAGCATGGCAGAACAAGGATTACTGTAATTCTATAATTTGCTCATAATATTATTTCCTAACAAGTCAGTTAAAATGACACAATCACTGTCTTCTAGGAACTTAAATGCTTCGTTTCTCAAATATTTTTTTTCAGAAAGAGTTTGTCATAATTTGTAGACTGTACAATGGTAAACTTCAAATCTGAAGAAAACTACAAATAGCAATTCTGTACTTCACAACTGATGGAAATGAGTTACTTCAGGGAACATATTAGCACCACGTTGAAAGTATTCAACAGCAGAGACACAACAGGAAATAACTCAATTTTATCCAATGCAAATAGTTCACACTAAAAGTGACATGTCTTGCTTAAGAAATGTTCAAATGAATTTAAAAGGTAGACAACTCAAATAATGGTTTATGCTTTCATGCACATTAATAACCACAGCACACTTCTACAGTCAAGATTGGGGGGATATCTCAATCTGACCTCTTTTTCCTAATACACTTCCCTTAAAATTATTATCTCATTAATTCATGAAATTAGACCAAAGTTGGCAATTGAACTTTTCCATTATTTAGATTCTGACTACATGAGAATTAACTATAATTTTTTAAAACCCTCAATTATTTAGCAGTCCATATAAAGGATATTTTACTACAAGGAAGGAGCAAAGCTCAATTTACTATATATATTATACTGTAATGAATAAGTAACAGAAGAAAGAACTAAGAAATTACATGACCAAAGATAGCAAATACATGCAAGGGGTGAGAACGACACGTGGCAGGAGGGCTCCTGGCCTCACTCCTGTACCAAGAGCAAACATCATCCGGAACAGCCATGTGTTGAGGCTGATGTTTGACCTCCAAGCAGGAGTGGGGAATACACATTCCCGTCTTATTTTAACATTGCCTTATTGAATTGCTATAACGTACATCTCAAAGTTTATACTATCTTCGAACATATATAAGATATTTTATTAAACACATAAGAAAGTCCAAAATCTTACAATTATCGGATACTTTGGAAAGCACATGGCAACACTGGATGCCCAACAATGTGTGCCAATCAATCCGGCATTTTCTATAGCTAAACTGCCAAATATCTGTTATTTTAATACAATGTCTGTTTATAAAGTACTCTGAGTTTTAATTTGGTTAAAATATGTCTCCCATAATCTTGAAAATGAGCTTCAAAAAAGTTTGGTCTCATTTCACATTTCTAATTGATTCGTAATGACTGCCTAGGGCACTGCGTTATGGATTCTGAGGTCACGGAGTAAATTTACAGACTATTGGGAAGGAGGGTGAGGAGAGGGAGTCTCCAGAAAAGTAAAAAAATTATACAATCATTAATCATAATTTATGAAGGCATGTAGTTTTCTAAAATAATCCCGTATCATCAGCATTAAAAATGGCCTCGGCCAGAGCCACGGTCAGTCTCTAAAACTTGCCAGAACGGCACTGAGCTAGCTCATATCCATGCTGCGCACGCTAGCAAACAACTTGCTTCACTTATGACTCCACTTCTCACCCTTCTCCTTCCCTCTCTTTGAAGTTGGGGCAGGCAGGGTAATTACAGATCACTCTCTAGTCTGAGGAGCAGGGTTCCATAGAAAGGAAGAGAAAGAAGGGTGAAAATAATTCTTTATTAGATTCTGCTTCAGCTTTTCTCCTCTCTCACAGTAGAATAACTGCCCTCCTCCTAAGTGATACATTATCTATTTAAAGTACAATACTTGATAAGTATAAAATTTGTCCCCAAATACACCAAAATATACCCCGATTTTAATATAGAAATATTAAAAACAGTAAGCTAACAATATATTTAGTTATACTTTACTATTATGTTGTTCTTCCAAAGGTAAACTCTCTAAGTATTTATATTTAAAAAATAGTAACCTAACAAGCTAATAAAACTGTTATTTGAGCACATGCAATACTAGTTTTAACCCTAATTAACTGACAATGAAAGGCATTTTATAGCTCCACACCATCGATTCTCTTGATCATTCTATATCAGAATACCAGGCCATTTAATCAGTCAACACTTATTTATATTAAACAGCAATTCTGGTTGTTTTGAGTACAGATGCTATGAGAGCGAATAATGCTACAGAAGACGTTGTGCTCCCTTCTCTTACCTGGGGGATGAAATATAGTTTCCCTAAAGAAGTGACATTTAACCTGGGACCTCTAGGACATTTAGAATGAGCCAGCAAGGTTGAAGCAAAGACTGTGGCACCAGATAAAGGTGGGACAGAGCACAGGGCCCAGAGTATGTGGAGTTTCATAAGTCATTATAAAGGATTTGAGACTTTAACCTAAGGGCAGTGGGAAGTCACTGAAGAATTTTTCAGCAGAAGAGAGTGACTAAAGTTCCAAAAGCTATTTAGCTCAGAAGTTTCATCTGTACCAATCTTGGTAATTCCATCTTCCTTATCAGCTAATATCAGGTTTAGCAACTGCTGTGTGACTCAATGAGGGAGAAGTGTGCTAGGGCTACTTTTAGGACAGATGTCCTACCTCCTAAAAAGTGGTCTCTTCTTTCTCTGAATATCACTAGGTCTAGATATGACACCCAAAACTGATGCAGCCATCTTGCAACCGTGAAGGGAACTAGCCTCAGAATAAAACTAATGCTGACGATGGTGGATTGACAAAGGAGAGAAAGTCCTTCGAGCTGCTGATTGCACCACCTGGAGTCCGTCCTATCTCTGGACTTCTAGTTAGAGAAGAAGTTTGCATTAGCCATTCTGAGTCAAGGATTTCTGCTAAGTTCCAGCTGGAAGCATCTTAGCTGATATAATAATTACTACCATGTTGGTGGTAACTGAAACCACAAGCAGAGATGAGACTCTGGAGGGAGGCAGACAGGAAGATAAGAAGTGGAGTCCTGGGGCAGAGCACAGGGCACTTCACATTTAATTCTAGGTAGAAGAGCAGCTGGCAAATAGAGATGCAGCAGCCAAAGGTTCTAAAGAAAAAGAGAAGAGTGTGGCATTACAGAAACCAAAAACAAAAGGGAGTGTTTCAAGGAGGAGATGATAGACTGTGCATCACAACTGCTCAAAGGCCAAGGAGAACAAGGCCAGAAAGGCTCTGCTGGACTTGGCAGCTGGGAGGTCATGGTGACGTCTCTGGAGAAGCTTCAACATCAGAAGGTGGGAGAAGCTGGACTGGGAAGAACTAAAGAAACAAAGGAAAGACGACTCTTGATGAGTGTTAAGAAAGGAGAAAGATCGGGAAAGGGAGAAAAGAAAACCAGAGCAGTGGGTGTGGAGTTCAGAAAAGATTTTTGTTGTTTTTGTTTTGTTTATTTTGTAATGGTGGGAGACGTCTGAATGCAGATGGGAGGGAGCCAGTACAGACGATGACGACAAAAAAGTAGGAAGGAGCTTTCTGCAGGGAAAGATCTGTAGATCACAGGTCAAGAGAACAAGAAAAGGGGATGGAGAGAGCAGATCTGGAGTAAAGTAAGTTTCTTCCCCTGAGATGCCTTCTTTCTCTCAAGAAAAAGAGGCCAATGTCGTCTACAAGACTGAGCAGGCGAGAGGGGTGTAAAGAAAGTTTAGTACGTCATTATGAAAGAGGAAGATGAGCTGATCTGAGAAATAAAGTATGACTGAGAGCCCAGATGACCATGTATATTGGTTTCCAAGAACCTACATACAGTGTCACCAATCAGCTCTGTAGTTTTCCTCCACTAGCATGCAGGCAAGGAGACTGTTAGGGCAAATATTTGGGTTTTGCATATACCATGTCGCCACTGAAAAGATAACGGGCATTCTTTTGTCTACCTGTATGCACTTATGTGACCTACTTTATGCACAGCACTGCACTAGGTATTATAAAGAAATTTTAAAAGTCTGTTCTTAGGGGCTGGCCCTGTGGCCGAGTGGTTAAGTTCATGCGCTCGGCTGCAGGCGGCCCAGTGTTTCATTGGTTCGAATCCTGGGCACGGACATGGCACTGCTCATCAAACCACGCTGAGGCGGCGTCCCACATGCCACAACTAGAAGGACCCACAACGAAGAATATACAACTATGTACGGGGAGGGCTTTGGGGAGAAAAAGGAAAAAAGAATTTTAAAAATCTTTAAAAAGAAAAGTCTGTTCTTAGGTCAAGTAACTAGGAAGATAATTATAGGGGTAAAGTTTAAATAATAATAAATGGCAATAAGAACTAGTTGAGGCAAACTTTAAATGCTACAGAAGATAAATTGAGGCAAAAGATCACTGTGAGAGAGCAACAAGATGGAGAAGATAAAACTTGACAGAGATCTCAAGTGCCAACAAATTTTAAATTAAATTTTAAACTGACTTCAGCATTAGGGGTGGAATGAGGAGGGGAAAGGAGGATACCAGAGCAAAACTTATGAAACACTAATACAACCAGCACTACTTGTGTACTAAAAAAACTTATTGAAAGAATAAACAGAATGACTGATTGAAGTAAAGGTTTTACTTAGGAGAATAGTTGAAGATTAGACTAGAAAGTTAGACTAAGAATAGACTCCAAAATTTCCTGCATGACAGGATTATAATCCCTGGAGGAAGGAAAATGAATGAGGAGAGATTTACAATTACCTCAGTTCATTGCCTAGTAGCAAATTTCAGGACACAGTGCAGGGAAAGAGAACCTGAACAGAAGAGACTGAGAGCAGAGACTGCAGTGGCCAGTTTTCAGTTTAGCATTTCATGTGGTAGAATTCAAATTTTTCAATTACTGTCTATGAACCAGACTTCAGATCCTCTTCCCATCCTACTATTTACCATATTTAGGACTATTCTATGAAATGGTACTTCAATTGAAGAATACTGATTCATAATAGTAAACCCATCTAACACTTTCCACTCTATTCTTCAAGGTCAAGTTTTGTAAGAACATTCTATTTAAAATGCAATTCTAGGGCTAGCCCCAGTCGCCTACTAGTTAAGTTTGGCAAACTCCGCTTCGGAAGCCTGGGTTTGGTTCCCAGGCATGGATCTACAACGACTCATCTGTCAGTGGCCATGCTGTGAAGGCAGGTCACACACAAAAAGAGGAGGATTGGCAACAGATGTTATCTCAGGGTGAATCTTCCTCAGCAAAAAAATAAATAAATAAAATGCAATTCTAACAACAGTGATTAATATAATTCTTGAATGTATCTGGTAATCTAAAACTAAGGAAGTTATGTATATTTAAGAAAATCTGACCTGGCATACTTCAAAAACAGATAAGATGTTGTTTTATCACCCAAGGTATAACTAGAAAAAACAGCAAGAGATTGACACCAGTGGGAAACAACTTGGATAGGACCATGTCATATGATAAGAAGAGCAAATGAAACACCATCAGACCTAGCTGGAGACTCCACCAACAAGCAGCACCAGGTTGAGTGAGGCTTCCCCAGGCCACTCTCGCCTCTTTTAAAACCCATCTACCATGTACCCTGGCTTGTGAGGAACTAATGGACACTGCATTTGCATTACAGAGGAAGAAAGAGAAGTCCGTGGAAATCAGGCACTCTACAGGTCCCCAGGGGCCCCACGAAGCCTCAGTATGCTGCAGCGAGAAATACAGGAACTGAGGAGGGAATGCAGATACCAGCCAGCAGTGGTCAGAGTGACAGTGAATCTTAGAGTTCAAGGGCTTCTCCCCTCATACTCTTCTGGTACTCAGCTCAGACATCGAATCTGCTCCTGTGATGGCCCTACCTCTGGGGAACCACCTGCGAGTGGAAATGACACCCCCAATCTGGACGAGTATCAAGAATCACCTGAAATCCAGACAAAGGCCAGGGTTAGCCCCATGGCTAGGCAGAATCTGAAAAGACTTCTCCGGTGGTCTCACTCCCACCTGCAGATGCAACCCCACCATGGCTGGTGTGACTGCCTAAAGACATCCAAGTTCTTCCTATACCTGCCAGGGTTGCAAGCTTACTCCAGGACCCTTAGGAACAACAGGCCGCTGCTTAGTCAAATTATGGGAAAGCCCAGAGACACTGAAACCGGATGGCAGTCTATCCTCCGAACATCATTTATCTCAGACACGATGTGGGACCAAGAGGGAAACACCAACCAACCCTACCTCTCTGATAGCTATCTTCCCTGACCAACAGCAGAGCAACAATACAGGAGCATTTTGGAGGAACCTGAAAAGACATGAGGTCTTCTTCTGGGATGCATTTATTTTTCAAGCTGTTCTGATTATCCTCTTCAGGAAACTTCATGAATATGATTCTTGAAAAACAACTGCTGAGGCACAGAGCTAAAGGTCTAGGGGTTACATTTTCTATAAGCCAAGTCTAGGGGCTGCATTTTCTATGAGCCACTCCAAAAAAATATTTTTTAAAAAAGGCATATCTAACACTGCCTACTTAAAAAAATTAAAAAATTGAAACTTGAAAAGTTAAAAATAAAACTGTAGAACTTTAAAAAATGGAGCCAAGACCCATCCTCAGATATTCTGATTTAATGTTTTTCTTAAGAAAAAAAAGTAATGCAGATGCTCAGCCATGATTGAGACAGTGTACTATCAAGAGTATGTCAAGCCACTCTTGGCTCCTAAAATCCCAAAGAATTTACTTAAAGGAATAAATAAGATCTAAATACTACTGCATCTAAGGCTTACAATAGTATATTTTTAATTAGCATTTAAAATAAGCAAATGGACCAAGAGAAAGTCTAACTTTAAAGTGAATTGGTGGCTATTCAGCTTTTAAGTCACCTGAAAATAACAGACTAAAGCTAGTTTTATTCTAAGAATCCTAAGAAAATAAAACTTAATTTTCAAATTATTCAAATGGAGGGGGCTGGCCCCGTGGCCGAGTGGTTGGGTTCGCGCGCTCCGCTGCAGGCGGCCCAGTGTTTCGTTGGCTCGAATCCTGGGCGCGGACATGGCACTGCTCATCAGACCACGCTGAGGCAGCATCCCACGTGCCACAACTAGAAAGACCCACAACGAAATATACAACTATGTACCGGGGGGCTTTGGGGAGAAAAAGGAAAAAATAAAATCTTAAAAAAAAAAAAAATTATTCAAATGGAAGTTTCTTACCTGAAACAATCCATCATGAATATTGATCACAAGTGAAAGGATTCTTAAGATTATATGTGTAGAATACATATGTGCAGAATAGTAAAATGAGTAGGTATTTCAAAATAAAAGACATCACGTATTTTGACATTATATGATATTAAATCTAATATTTTTAAACATAAGAAAAACATTAAATTTTAAGTACAGTAGAAAAATAAATCACCTTAAACTTTATATCCTCTATAATTTAAAAAGACAACATCTCTAATGGTAAATAAAATGCTCCAAAACTCTTTTAAATACCAATGAAAACTGCAAATAAATAAATCTCACTTATTTCTACCACAAGAGCTGGGCAGCTAAGTAGGTATATTTTATATTTATTCAAAAAGGGCTCCATGTCAAAACTCAATTGAAAATTAAGGACTTGATCTCCCAAATAGCATTTCTCAGATGCAGTTTTGAGAAAGAAAAGCAATCAACAGGCAGATAAATCAAGAATCTACAAAAAAGCTACAAAGTTCATAATGGCCTTGGGGGTGAGACAGCTTCCCCAAGCAGAGCTTTCCCTCTGCTGAGCCTTCAGTAAAAGAAGGTTTCTTTGTAAGTCTCTCCCTGGCCGTCAAACATGAGAAACCACATTTCACATCCCACTGCAACACCACTGATGTATCAGGATGGTCTGAGGCTGTAAATGCTACAACTCAACTGATCTATTTCTCTCTTCACCATATGCTTCTTACATTATTTCAGACAACGGTAAACACCTACTGAATTCTGAAGCCTCCGCACTTAGAGCAACTTTCAAGAAATTAGCTAAATGCAAAGAGATTCCTCAAGACAATGACTTCCCCTTCTAATACAAGAATACTTTAGTGTTGGCGTCAATTCTGAGTATTTTCAAACATTTCTCTCCTATACATAAGTATTAAAATAAAGATTGAAGGTCCCCACCCCAAACCTGCACCAAGTTATCTTCATAATGTGAGCTGCCAATAGTGACAGCAAGAAAATGAGCCAATTATTTGTGCTTCTTAGATTACTAGCTGTCATGACCAGTGAAGTGGGGCCTAACCAGGACTTTATATATGGAACGTTCTGATTACCAGGAGGTCTCTAACAGTCCTCTTTCCACCTCCTACTTTTGTCAGAAGAATGAGCAGTTTTACATTCCTTTATTATTCCATAATTTTGCAAACTTATACATGCACATTTGGAAGATGACAACATATCAGTACAAAGATCCAAGAAGTTACTGGGTTTTATGGAGACAGAGAAACCAAACGGAGTTTAGGTCCGGTAGTCATACACTTGAATTCAAATAAATATCCATTTAATCATGTATTCTGCGTGACGTCAGGTACTAGGTAACTTAACCTTTCTGAGTCTTATTATAAGTTATATAATACTTCTAACTGTACTACAATATTATAATTTATGCTATGATAATACTGCAATAACACTTCCCTCATTATGATGCTGTGAGGACTAAATGGAGAATGGAAATCACCTAGCATACTAGGTGCTCAATATGTGACACTTTCTTTTTAAAGAAGTCTTGCTGGGGCCAGCCCTGTGGCCGAGTGGTTAAGTTTGCGCACTCTGCATCAGCAGCCAGGAGTTCGCCAGTTCAGATCCTGGGCTCAGACCTACACACTGCTCATCAAGCCATGCTGTGGCAGCATCCCACGTAGAACATACATCCCACTAGGATACACAACTATGTACTGGGGCTTTGGGGAGAGAAAAAAAAAAAAGAGGAAGACCGGCAACAGATGTTAGCTCAGGGCCAATCTCTCCTCACCAAGAACAACAAAAACAACGTGCTGCCAGAAGTAATGTTTATGATGAAACCCAGCTTTCTAAAAACTGCTTATAAAGTAGACTTCTAAACGGACCTTATCTGCATACATAGTCAAAATATATTCATGACAGATTCTCTTGCAATAAACCACAGTATCCACCCAATTTTTTTAAAAAAAGCATTTGTAATCCCAATTTTGAGAGTTAGTATTAGTGACAAACTCTCAGTACAAATCCACTTTTAAATATTTGCATATATCTTTCGTGTTTACATGATAAATGCTTGAACTAGGAAAGAAGATTCTTCCTTCGTTAAATTATATTTTAAACTTACTTAGCATACAAGCAGATAAAACTAGGAAAAAATTTTAAGTGGGTCTACTTTTCACTTAAATGCTTAGATAATATCTGGAGAACATAAAAAATTACTAATCATAACAAAGTTGTTTTTAGACATCCTCAGAAATATGGTAAAATCACAAAGTCACAAATTAGAATAAATTTGAAATCATCAGTGTTAAGACCTCAAAGGTAATCTTAGCTCAAATACAATGTACCACAACTCACATACATTGCTCCACAGCATCTGTATTTACTTTCTCCTGTTAAACTTTATGGAGCTTGCTTCAGTAATTGTGTTACCTAGCAAGTGTCTAGTACATAGCAGTTTCAATAAATAATAATGTTTAATAAATGAACTCAAAATATTAAAACATATGCTACCTATTGTAAGAGAGTAAATATGATATTTTAACATGATCTTATGCAACAGATTAATTATGGAGTTAAGAGCATTTATTCAGGGGGCGGCTCCATGGCATAGTGGTTAAGTTCAGCACACTCCACTTCAGCAGCCCAGGTTCGTGGGTTCAGATCCCAGGCACAGACCTACACCACCTGTCAGCCATGCTGTGGCAGTGACCCACATATAAAGTGGAGGAAGAAGAGCAAAGACATTAGCTCAGGGCTTATCTTCCTCAAGGAAAAAAAGCGGGAGAATGGCAAAAGATGCTAGCTCAGGGCTATTCTTCCTCATCAAGAAAAAAAAAGCCATTTACTCAAAACAAAACTAGTTAATCTACTACACTTAATATTACTAAGAAAAGCACCATGTACAAGTTTTCAGTAACACACATTTTTCCTAATGTATAAGACAAGATAACGTGATCTGCTAAATACATTCTCTTCATCTCTGAAGAACAGATAAGAGTTAATATGATCCCTTAAAAAATGCAAACATAGGGGCCGGCCTGGTGGCATAGAGGTTGAGTTGCACGTACTACACTTTAGCAGCAGTTTGGATCCTGAGCATGGACCTATACCACCTGTCAGCCATGCTGTGGCAGTAATCCACATATAAAGTGGAGGAAGACTGGCACAGATGTTAGTCCAGGGCTAATCTTCCTCAGCAAAAAAAAAAAAAGGATAGTGTATATAAATAACTTTGCACAGTGGCTGAGACATGGTAAACACACAATACATGATACATATTATCATGGTATTCATTTATGTTATAAATTTATGGATACCAAATTTCTAAAGTCAAGACCAAAAGAGGACAGGCCACTGATGATGTGGAGAACCTTTACGTCACTAATTATCTTCACAGAATCACTGCACCAAAGCAGATTTCAAGTGTTTTGAAATTTTGACAATGCCACTGCAAGAAAGCAACTGAAAGTTATCATGCAAGCGATACAGGTAGAAATTAAACTCAAATCAGTTATTTTTTAGTTCTTGTCAAATTCCTAGTAAAAACGTTGGTGAAGGGTTAGTTCCACAATGATCAAATGAAGAGGTGACAAGCAGTGTTTCTTTGTTCAGAAAGTCTATCTGCTCCACGCAAATATAAAACATACAACCTGAAGCGGTTACAGACAGGGTGACAAGAGGGAAAAGAGAAAAACTTTAATTTAAAACTAATGGTTAAAATAAGAACTCTCACACTGTGTACTTCAATTACCTACATTCTTTATCAAAGATAAAGAAGTGAATGAGGAGTCAGTGTAAAACTGGAGTTCAGTTTGACAAAACACAAAACACTATGAAGATGGACAGTGGTGATGACTGCACGACAGGATGAATGCATTTACCATCACTGAACTGTTCACTTAAAATGGTTAAGACGGTAAATTTTGTTATATATATATTTTATCACAATGAAAAAAGAAAAAAAAGGAATGATAGAAAGATCCTTAAAATTGCTTCAAGTAAATGAGGAATATAGAAATATATTCCTGAGGAATATAGCAAATGCTTATTTTCCAAACTTCTGAGATAACTAAAGTGAAAAACCAGAGATTCAGAGGTAGGCTACGACAAACACAAATTAGTAAGACAAGGCGCATGTGAGCATGCCATACTGTAATTTCAGAGCTTCACCCCTTTCCACACTAGGTTAATTATTAACCTGAATTGAATTTGAGTCAACTGAATTGAATTAGTCTAATAGTGGTTCATGAGTCAACAACCCCATGAGGTAGGTACAATGACTATCATCCTTGTTTTTCAGATGGGGAAACTGAGACCAGGCATGACAAGTTTAAGTAATTTGCCTGAGGTCATTTTGCTAGTAAATGACGGAGGTGAGATTCAGACCCAAGCCACCTGGCCTCAAAGTCATTTTGCTACGGACATCTCTAGTGACAAAAAATCTAATCACCCTTTGGGGGAAAAATGCAATGTCAAGTCTAAGTTAGAGTTTTCAAACAATGAAAAGCTTTTAACTATCATAACACTAAGTCTAACTGTCCATTTTCTCCTTAATTTTTTTTCAAGATACATCCTCTTTGTTTAAATGATGTGTTCCGTGCAGAATTCAATTGAAGGATGGTAAAATTAGGTAAAGAAAATCTGACACCAGAGGTTTAGGGCTTTAAGCAATATTAGGATAGCCTTTGACACTTGTATTAAAATGTTAAAATTCTTAATTAGCTTCAACTAAGGCATGCCAAAGGGTATGAATATCTCTATCATACATTATCTGAATAACCCTTAAAGGAAAAGGGGTTACAAAACGATGAGAGTTCAAATAAACACATGTCAATTCTTGGACACATGCAAGATGACATCCACTCAAAGTGCCAACATAATGATATCCTAGGAATATGCAGCACGACCTAAGCAGCCAAATTTTAACATTTTAATTGATTTTTCTTTGTAAAGCTGGAAGCACTTACATGTATGTTTTTTAAACACCCTGCCACAGGTAACCGCAAAATAAACTGCCCAATTTACAGAACATAAAAGGGAGATTCAGTTTTCATATGAACAACATCTATGGGAAAAGAGTACCATATAAAAAAAATAGAAATCCTGTGTTGACCACAGGTATAGTTAAGCAAGAACAATATTTTATTGATTCTGTCCTAATCACATCCCGTATGATCTGATCTTTGATCGTCTAGCCTGGCCATCTCATAAAGAAGAGCTCACCAAAATAATGACCATAACCAGCTCCAGTTAGCCAAAGACAAGGAAAATAACATAACTCTACAAAATTCATATTTTATCTCCTGCTTGTACAGTAATTCAAAAAAACCACAAAGGTGACCTCGCTTACCAGAAAGGACTCAAACTTTTAAAGTACAACCAAGACTATCTCCCTGATAACTTCTAACCATTCATTAGAATCAATAACCAAAAAACCTGAAAAGGTTATGCATCCCATAATTACTAAACCACAACTACTATATGTCTCAGTTTAAAAGAAAACAAGTAAACGTTTCACTTTCTGCCTTTCAACAAACCAATTAAATCATTTTTAAGCAGCCTCTTGCCCGCAGAGGACACGGCTTACTGCAGGATGCAGAACACCCGGGTGAGGCAGACAGGAAGACCCAAAACCTAAACCTCAGCAAGCCCAGTGGGTCCGTGCAAGTCTGACGGGGGCGGGCCACTTCAACCTTCAGGCACCCTTCCCTGAACAGGCTACCTGGGCACCTGATTTGAGCTCACAGACACATATGACCCCGGGTACTAAGTATACACTGTGTATGTGCACAGCGGGCACCATGCACACACCGTATGTGACACCGGGTGCCACGTGCACACCGGGCACCACGCGAACACCATATATAACACCGGGTATCAAGAGCACACCGTATATACACCGGGCACGAGGCGCACACCGGGCACCATGGACACACCCTGTTTAACACCAGCACGCTGGACAACCGGCACCTCGCGCACACCGGGCACCACGGACAACCGGGTACCATGCACACACTGCACGTAACACCAGGTGCCACGTACACACCGGGCACCACGCAAACACCATACATCACACCGGACACACTATATACACCAGGTATCATGAGCACACCGGACATACACCGGGCCCCGCGGACACACTCGCACCAGGCCCACACCGTAATCGCCTCCACAGCTGCCCGATACAGAAAGTGAGGGACAATCCACGTGGAAGCCGGGGTCCCCGGGCCGCCCCAGGAGCCCCGCACCCCAAGCAGGCCCGCTGGGCCCCGCACAGCAGCTCCTCTCGGGACGGGACGCCGGGCGGGAGGAGTGGCGGACCCGCAGGCAGTCCCAGGGGCCCGGCAGGACCTGTTGAGGAGGCGGAGGCCTCGCTGCCGCCAGTTCCAGCCGCGGGGGACGCGGGCCGAGCCCCGCCTGGGCCCTGGGGACCGCCCTGCCCGGCCGCAGCCACCGCTCCCAAACAACGAGCCGCGACCGCAAGCGCTCCCTCCGCCCTCCTCACTCACAGGGCCGCGTTCCGCCGGCCCCGCAGGCGCGGGCCCCGCAGCCCGGCCGTGCGGGGACGGCCGTCCCGGCGGGCGGCGCTCACGCGACTCCCCGGCTTCCCGGCCCGAGCAGGCCCCGCGCGGTCCTCCTCCTCCGGGGCCTCCCCCGCCCGGACCCGGAGACGGCGAGCGGGCGCGGGCGGACCGCGCAGGCCCCGCAGGCCCCGGCGCCCCTCACAAAGCTCCGCGGGCAACTCGGGCCGTCCGCCAGCGGGCGAGCCGCGGTCACAGCCACGCCGGCGGCCCGAGAGGCTGCAGCCCGGCCCGGCTTCCACAAAGCGGCGGCGCCCCCGCCGCCCCCACGCCCGCGCCCCCGCCGCCGCCGCCGCGGCCGCGCTTCTCCCCACCATTATGCTCCGGTCCTCGCCGCCGCCGTCGCCGCCGCCGCCGCCGCGCCCGCCCTCCCCCTCCGCGCCCGGCCCCGCCGCCCGCGCCGCCTCCTCGCCGCCGCCGCCTCCTCCCGGGCCTGGGCCGGCGGGGCGCGGGGGGGCTCCCCGCCTCCGGATCCGCGGGCTGGCCTCCCCGCCTCCCGCCGCCCTCCTCCCGGGCCTCCCGGCGCCGCAGACCGGCCTCCCACCTCCCCGCCGGCCCCCCGCCCGGCTCGGCGGGCCCGGCCTCCTCGGCTCCCCGCCGCCTCCGCCCGGCTCGGCGGGGCCGGGGCGCCATGTTTACAACCCTCCACCACATCCCTCGCGAGCCCGGCCCGGGGAAGGCGCGGCGGCCCGAGTGAGCCAGCAGGGCCGGGGGCGCGGAGGCCGCCGCCGCCCGCACTTACGGTGTCTCCGCGCCGAGCGGCAGGCCCGCGGCCCGGGGCGGGAAGTTGGGGCGCCGCCGCCGCGGCGAAAGTTTGCGTCCTGCGAGGCCGCGGCCCGCTCACATGGCGGTGTCTGCGCGGGGCGGCCGCTCTCCCGGCCCGGCCTCCTCCACCTCCGCCCGCCCCCGGCGTGTATTGTGCAGCCCGGCGGCCCCGCCGAAGGCTCGGGCACGGGCGCGGGCCCGCCGGGCCGCGGGCTGCGGCTCCCTCCCGGCCGGCCGGCGCCGTGCACGCCCACACCCACCTTCCCTCGGCCCCGTGCTCCGCGCCTCTCTCCGAGTTTGTTTCAGCATATTCCTGCGTATCCACACATGCACTTCATAGCAGCACACACGTGAAGCCGACGTACGTGCCGGCACGCGGGAGCCCGGCGCCCGGCACACAAAGGTCCCGGCGCTCGCAGCATCGCCGGGCGCCGACCCGCGGGGCCCAGGGCTGTGCCCGGCCGCCGGCTGTTTCTACGTGGGATGTACCTGTTTTATAGTGCACACCGTCCGGAACTGCAAAGTCTTGGAGGAGCGTTAATTTTTAAATTAACAAAATTGGTAAAGTGGTTTAATATCTTTTAAATTCTATCATCAAAAGGAATTACAGGGATATGCTGAATTTTTCATCCATGCATTCACAAGTAGGACTTCGGAAAGAACAGGACCACCCCTTTAGCGAAAAACACTACAAATGTGTGTAAGGAAAAGTAGGTTATCTTGTTTAGTTTGTGATTCTAGATCTAACCAGAGAAGATCCCAATATGTAGTTTAAGAAAGTCTCAAGAGATAAGCAGACCTCACATATTTTGCCTAATGACCTTTCTCCACTAGGAGTTTGGAAGGAAGGGCCTATCAACCAAAATTTCTTACTCTGATTCTCATTGGACATATGGACCTGAAAATCATTGGGAAGAAACTGCCCAAGAAATTTTGGGATTCTAATCCAATTTATCAATCTTCTTTAAGACTAAGTTAGAATTTGGAAATGGGTGGTACTTGAATATGTGTTCTATGATGTACATTGGTCAAAGAAACATAATCTTTCATCCATTCACAGCCCTGAGAATTTTTGCTTATCTCAAGGGACATCACGAAATAATTTTAACTCATTTTAATTTTATGGATGAATATATGCCATTAAAATCCAGCAGAGGAGTTAAAGGGTGTCAGAAAAAATCAAGCCATACCTGGTTTGATTCCTGGGCCAGGAATTCTAACAATAGCTTTAAGTAAAGCACCTTTTTTTATTTTAAAGTCACCTATAAAATAGAGGACTACATGGTTCTGTATATTTCATGGAGACCACTCAAGTAAGACATCATATGTGTATAAACAAAGCTTACCTTTTAGGAAAGAAGTGATTGCATAACTCCACATTTTTCTCCAATTAAATTTTTTAGGCATCATTTCAATTTTTGTACCCAGATACTCTCTCTCATTCTAATGTAAGTTAGATGGCTTATCCCTGAATTTCTTATTGGTTTGGCCTAGAATTTAACCCTTGGCTCTATTTTCCCTTCAGAACAGTTTTATTTATCTCATTTTTCCCTCAGCTGAGTGAATATGGGGGGTAGGAGGTGGCCTGGGGGTCAAAGGTTTGGAGTTGGGAGTTGGGGGGAGGCCCAGAAGACATAAATAGTTACTTCTATACAACTTATGTTCTACAGTGAATTTATCTGCCAGCTTGCAAAGAAAAGGCAAGGGGACGAGTTGTCAGGGACAAGAGAGGAAAAGGAAGAGTAATGGGCAGTGAGGAATGGTTTGCTTCAACTTACATGTATTTCAGAGACTTGGCACCACCCAAAGAAGGACCCCACACAACACTTCTCTTCTTCCCCAACCCCAACCAGCACTCTCCACCCTTAGCTAAAACCCTAGTTGATCAGCATATCACTTTTTCCAGGCTCTGCTTTAAGAAATATTATGTAAATAGAGAGACAAGGATTATTCAACAAATTGATATGGAAAATTTGTCAATTTAAAAAATAAATCAAATTGTATTCTTACCATACATTTCACACTTAAAAATAATCCAAATGACTTAGATACTGTAATTGTAAAAACCGAAAATCATTTTTCAAAAAGTAGAAGAAAATATAGGTGAATATTTGTAAGATTGAGGGTGGAGAAAAATATCTATAGCAGTGATTTTTATCACAAAAGAAAAGAGTGATAAATTTGACTATATAAAAATTTATGAATCCTATATGTCAAAAAACAAATATAGATCTACTTTAAAATATGTGCATTAGGGCTACAACTTTTACACTTTATAAGGAGTTTTTTCTAATCCCCTTTCTCCCACTGTCTTCACATAATGAGGACCAATTCAGATTTCTTGGGACTGGCTTTAGAGATGGCCACTTCACAGGTATATAGAGTAGGAGTCTCCTATTAAGTTCCCCTGTCAGAGTGTTCCTGGTTTGCTAATGTGTAGCAATAATAAGCTCATGTCCATGCTCCTAAAATATATTGTTGTTGTTTCTTTATTTTGCCTTTACTATTATGTTTGGTTTTCTGTTTTTGTTTTGCATTAAAGGTTAAATTACATAAACATTGAGTACTGCATGTATGTTTTGTTTGAGAATGTAGTCTTAAGTGCGTGGTTCAGAATTACCGAGAAAAAGCTTCAGGAATGCAGATGAGCATCACATTATAGAGAAATTAGTGAACAGAAAGTGGTATGTTGGGTTATCATAACCAATGTATACTAGTAAAGTAAACAGGTCCATTTCAATGAGACTTGGTGTTTTTCATTTATGGGAACTAAGAAATTCATAGTATTTTTTTCTAATTTAAAGCCATAGTAATGGCATTTTCAATTTACCAGATTGGTCTTTCAATAACAAATTGCCCTTGCAAGGTGGGGAAGATTGCACAAATAAAATTAAAAAGCAAACAAATTGGGAGAATATATATATTTGTAAGAAATAAGAACTAGGGTAATAGTCTTTAAATATAAAAAAGCTATATCACATCAATAAACACTAACATACCTCCCAAAAAGGACAAAGGCCGTGGATAATTTACGAAAGAAGAAATATAAACTATTATTAAATATTGAAAAGTATTCAAATTCACTAGTAACAAAATGACGAAACAACACCACACTGCTTTTTTTCGAACGGCACAGTTCTTCAACGATAATGCTACTGAGAGTTAGAGAAATGGACACTCTCTCATGCACTATTGATAGGAAATTGAATTGGTATGAACACTCTTGAAATACCAAGAAACTTAAAAGTATTTATATCTTTGACCCCAGATGTTCGTATTTAGAAATCTGTCCCAAAGATCATCTGAAAGGTAAGCAAAACTGTGTGGACAAGTGGTTTGTGTCCCTCCCTATTTAAAAACCTTCAACGATTTTCTGCTGCCTCTTGAATAAAATCAAACCCTGGTCTTTGGCTCACAAGGCCCAGCATCATCTGGCCAACTACCTACCTCCTAAATTTAACTTTTTTATGCATTCTTCAGGTATCTGTTCAATTGTCACTTTTTCCAGGCAGACCCCCAAGCTCCCAATCTAAATTGGTCCTATTTTTCTCTGTAACACAAGATTATTTGTAATAATATGTTTACCTTAGTGTTTATGAATGGCAAAAGGATTTGTTCTCCATAGCATACCCAGGCACTCAATAAATAAGCATATCGGGAAAACGCCACTGATAAAATTGGTAGGCTTGTTGCACTTGACAGAACACTGTGTAGATGCTAGTATTTTGCTTTTAAATAACATAATACCAGTGGCTCTGTCATTCAAGTATTGTAGTCCTTCTCAACGCTTATTAATTAAAACTACACATTAATTAGATCATGTTATACGTAGGTTAATAGCTCAGGGCTGTGGAGTAAGAGATCTTGTAAATGCAGGTCTCTCAAGCCCTGAGAAGAGACACGCAATGTTTTCTCTGCCCATGGATGTGTGTGCATGGGTGTAAGGCAGAAGAAGTATATATTCCTGGAGTGGTATTTCTGATCACATTAATGCACTTTTCACTTTTGCATTTCCATGCACGAGGTCACTAGTTAGCCCAAGGCATCCACGTACCTTAGACGACATTAGGATTGTCACAGCAAGAGCGTCGATAGAAGGAAAGTTAATATTAAGGGGCTGACATCCCAAATATGAAATTTTAACGTGCAGCAAGACAATAGGATTGCAAGCATGACTTTTTTGACAGGTAACGGGATTCTCCAAATTATTTTTTCTCCATTTTAAACATATTTAGAAACAGGTCCGGCATAGCAGACCACTGAACTTCACCGCCTAGGGTGGGGGCTGGGGATGAAATTGGGGGAGAGAGGAGGCAGGAAGCTAGTAGTGAGGTGTGTAACTACCTGGGGTTAGGCACTTTTTTCAAATATTTGGCACTCAGGACTACCTGATGAATTAATGAGATTCATCACAATGTTTTCTGTGATATCAATAAAATCAAATGGAAATAAGATAAAATCCAGCAATGGAAACTGTTAATTGAAAAGGAGTACAAAACCACATATGCATATGATTTCCATTTTGCTAATATTAAAAGGAAATATTGTAGAAGAAAATGTTAATAATGCATATTTCTTTGGGTTACAGGTGCCTTCTTTTTAAAAAACCTTTGTTTATAATCAGGGAAAAAAATTGCTAATAAGACTAGCCTGAGAGAGTGACTGTTCTCCATATATGGAACTACACCGTGTAGGTAGCCCTTACTTGGAAGAATATATACTTTTCAGAAAAATGAGTATAAAATTCAGTTGTACAGTCTTATTTTCCATTGATTTCTTTAGTTGGTGTATAGAGAGATTTGTGGCTGCAATCTATACATAGCTCACATCCCAAAATTTATATTGAAAGCCAAAAAATATAACTATTGGGCAGTCGAAGCTAATAAAAATGAACGTGGGGGCTGGCCCAGTGGTGCAGCAGTTAAGTTCACATGTTCTGCTTCAGCGGCCTGGGGTTTGCGAGTTCGGATCCTGGGTGTGGACCTAAACGCTGCTTGTCAAGCCATGCTGTGGCAGGCATCCCACATATAAAGTAGAGGAAGATGGGCAAGGAAGTTAGCTCAGGGTCAGTCTTCCTCAGCAAAAAAGAGGAGGATTGGCAGCAGATGTTAGCTCAGGGCTGATCTTCCTCAAAAAAAAAAAAAAAAAAGAATGTAAAATATATGTGGGTAGTTGTCACAGAAGAAACTCACCGTAAGGAAAGGTTTATAAATGTGTCACTTATCAATGAGACTAAACTCTAACTCATATAAAGTGAGTTTTAGTAATTATTACCTGACACTCTCTATATTGTCACAACAACGAGGCAATGAAATTCTAGGTGGATTCTCATTGTAGAAAACAAATAAGGAGGAGTGTCCCTCGGAGACAGCAGGCCGTGATATCTCTGAGAAACCTCAGGGCTCCGTAGCTTGCATTTTGAAATTCCCCAATCCAAAAAAGGAGAGTCAAGTGGAAAAGATTTGTCTGTGATCAATACTATGAAACATAAAGTTTCAATGTAAGATAGTACGACAGCAGTTAGTTACTAGCAATAAAGTGTGGACTGTTGCAAATGACTGTATGTGAGAATACATTGAAAGTTATCCCTGTAATAACATCCTTTGTCACTCGTTTGTCTTTAGAGATGCTTCCTGATGTGGGAGAGAAAGGAATGGAATCAGAACTCACAGCCATGGGAAGGCGTTGCCTAAGTGAAGGTCACCTCTTACATGTGCCACAGTCCCCCTTCTGAATGAGAGAGGCAGCAGTTTTCTCCGTTGTAAATGAAGGCTGTTTACTGATTGCACCTTGAGGTTCCCATTGGTGCTAAACTTCTACTAACACAGCGCTCATCCTCCCGCTGTTCCTGGAAACCCTGTTGTCTCTGCCTGTTCTAGTGTCTCTTGTGGAAAGTTCTTCCATCAGGTATTCTTTCTGGTTCATGCACCCTTACTTCTCTTTACCCCTGGTTTCCCTTCTTTCTTTTTCCCCTCTGGTGGTTTGTTTGTTTGGGTTTAAATGGTTTCTGGCCTCTGCACAGCACCATCAGGCCCGCTGGCTCCGGTTAGAGGCCTCTGTCGCTCTCCTTCACTTACACATTTCAAACTCCGAGACATGCACATTTACATTTTTGTATACATCCTCCAACCTCTTGTCAGGGATATTTTTTCAACATCTTGTCACTTTTTAGAGAGGACAAAATTTAGTCACATTCTACACCATCATCTTTGGAAGGACTTCACGTAGTAAGTTTGCCTTAAGTAGGAGACACCTGCACTTACCCGTCACTGAGGCTTGCACCCCCAGTGACGGCGGGTGAACACGCCTGATCACAGGAAGCAGGGGCCAGAAGGCCTTATCTCAATGCTGCATTTTACAGAAATACTTTTCTATCGTTACCACCTATTTGTGCTGACTAATCGAATCTGTGGGAAATCTTGAGTTTCTTTATTACCCGGTACTGTGGTATATAGTATTTAAGATTTTCTTTCTTATTCTCTTCCTTCAGCTTCATGATAGTTGTCATTGGATAGTTATGTTCCTTCCCACACAAATTCACATTTAAGAAAACAATAGAGTATTTCCTATCGACAATGTTGGAATTGTGTCTTGTTCTGAAGGATCCTCTATTTTTTAATATACAGAGAAGCTCTCCTTCATATTTGGATAACTGACATAAAATTAAAAGTGATGCTATCTTTATGCATGTTTCAGGTTTGTAATACTAATAGAGTTGAGAGAAATTCTAAGACTTAGGGAACAGGAACATTAGAGGTAACAATTCTAAAGAAATTCTCATAAGAAAATTGTCTTCTAGAAGAAGTAGAATATAAAATATCCTTCCATGTTCTTACTGTCTCTCCAGCATTTGAAGGAAACTATATCTCACTGAATTGCCCAGTGAAAGATCCCTTAAAGAGCTGAAGAAAAATATAAAAAACATTTTAGATCTCTCACAAGAAATGTGTAGGGAGTAAAAATCTAGGGAAACAGTGAAGTGAAAAGTAAATAATTGTAGTGCTAAATTACACTTTCTTAAAAATTGTTACAGTCCAAAAGTACTCCCTGAATTATTTGGTGGTTGTCTCTGCATCTGCAGTTCGATGGTCTTTTTTGCTCATGTGCAGTATTCAGATAAAGTCAGAGAAAAGCTGCAGAGAGTACTACTTCCTTTTTTTCTTTTTATTTAACTGCACTAAGAATTTCAAACACAGGAAGTTCTGCTTCCTCGACAGCTGCGTGTAGAAACAAATGCATTTCTTTCTGTTCTGACCCACGAGTGCAGTTGAGGCTTTTTCTGCCCCCTCTTTGCTGGTGAAGCCCTGTGTTCATTTTCACACACAGTGTCGTTTGGGGGCCAGTTGTCCATTCTTATTTGTATTCGTTTCTCTTTTTCTTATCCCTGTTTTGAAAACTCCTCCTGAATGTGGGCAAAGAAGGTGAAAGAAAAAGTGAAACTCAGCACATTTTTGGTATTTTATTAGCAATTGTATTTTTTTTAAAGGAAAGTTGCTGAAAGAGAAAGTAATTGAATCTATAGACTACAATGACATTTAGGGATAATTATAGAATTTCTTATATATTTACTAATGTACTGAGTGCTAATTATAGAACTGTTTTATCATATGCCTCCATTCTAGGTAAGTCTATAACTGCAATAAACACTTGCTGTTTGTTTTCAATGCATATGTATTTATTTCTATTAATATTTAACCAAGAGTTTCTATTAGAGGTTGTTGCTTAGTTGTTAGTGTTGAACACAGTTTGGAATCCTTTATGTAAATGGCCTACTATGTCGGCAAGGTCTCACACATGCACACACACACCCTAGCAACATGGCTAAACAAATTGCGATTTATTCATAGATAGGATTTATGTAGCCATTAAGGAAGTTGTTGCTAAAGGTTATATTTCTATGTTGAGTGAAAAACTACAATATACATTAGAGAAAATGATCACACCACATAAAAATAAGCATATTATTAATTTTTAAAAAGACCAGAAGGAAATATGATAAAATACTAAATATATTAATCTCTGGCAGATAAAATTATATGTGATTTACCTTTCCTTTTTTATATTTTTATTTTCTTGATCCCATTTTCAAATTACAATTATAAAAAAAGTTGTTCTAGAAATAAAATATTTGATGTTTGAAGATTTGCTGTATAACTTTAAATGATATTTAATAGTAATGACTACCCTCAAAAGTAGAGTACAATACAGTTAACAGAAAATTTATTTCCAGTTAAAGTTTTCTATGAATACATTTATTCCTTTAAATGAGGAACAACTCTACTGTTCATAGTAACATTAAATTGAAGCCACTTTTCTAGGTAAAAGAAATCAAATATTGACATTTTCATATTGTTCAACCTAATGGCAGTGGTCTTCAGATTCCCTGAGTGTGATTTCTGAAAAATAAAAGTAAAAGTGAAGACAGACATACTGTGTTCGTTAGGAAAATGATGATCCAACAGAACAAGCTGGAATCCAATTAGAAGAAAATGCTCATGGCATTCCATGTAAGTTTTCCTTCACACTCAACTTTAAAAGTCAGTTCAATAATTGACATTGAAAATTATAGTGATGTTGAACTCAGTCTATCAAGTGATAGTTTGTATGATAGTGAGGCATTGTAGTTAGAAAGTTTATTTCTTCTAGAAATGTAGCTTTGACTGTTAAACCCCTTGCACAATAAGGACTTTTATTCATAAAACTAAAATATTCTGAGCTCTGTGTAATAGGGTGTGAGCTGCTCCTCATTGTGCCAGCTGATTTCATCCTTCACAACTGATAACTTCATTACTCACATTTTGCCCGTGAGGAAACTGAGATTTAGAAAGAGAAAATATCTTGCCTAGACTCATAGCTGGAAAGTGACCGAACTCAGACTTGAGTCCAGGGTTATCTACTGACAAAATCTGAAGTCTGAGCTATTCCTGATATCTTTTCAAATGTATTCCTCAGTTAAGAACATGTTTTTTAAAGACTTTACCTGTAATGTTACATACACACGAAAACTCCCTGCCTTGTACTAGAATTTCTATTCTTTTTTTTTTTCTTCTTCTCCCCAAAGCCTCCCAGTACATAGTTGTATATTCTAGTTGTGAGTGCCTCTGGTTGTACTGTTTGGGACGCCACCTCAGCATGGCCTGATGAGCAGTGTCCTGTTTGTGCCCTGGATCGGAACCAGTGAAACCCTAGGCCGCCGAAGTGGAGTGCGCGAACCCAACCACTTGGCCAGGGGGATGGCCACATAAAATTTCTGTACTTTCTATTAGAACAAAAGATTAAAAATTTTAAATAAAATATACACATTTATTAAACAAAGACTTAGATATGTGAAAAACTCTACAATGAACAAGGAAAAAGAAACCCAAAAGATTGTGTTCAAATGAGTCACCCAAAGTGAAAAAAAAACCTTTCTCTTTGATCATCTACTGTTTAGGACCATAGAATTCACAAGTGGGCACATCTTGGTTATTTCGTTTATTATTTCCTTTAAGAAGCCTAATGTACTCAGATTCTCTTCTGGCAAGATTAGGTCGATGATGATAAATAAAGAGAAGGAACTCCAAAGTTAAGGTCAGGTGTGAGAGTCACGACTATTATGTTCTTTTAATAATAATCCTTTTATCAAAGCATTAAAAATTTATCCTGGAGGGCATGTTTTTAAATTGTAATTTGAATTGAAATATTTTTATTATTGCTACTTTTATAAAATTATGTTCATCTTTGTGTGCAACTCTGTGGCGTATCCCAATTTCATGCTAGAGAATTTGGTTCAGATTTGAGTCAACTTAGTTTGCCAATTGCTTTTGCAGTGTTATATATCATGTAGTAAAGATTTGTTAAATTTGAGAACAAAAGCAATAAAGGAGGCAAAATTTAAAATGAAAGGTAAAGTCAGAAACAACTTAGTACACATGCATAATACATAACCAAACTAAGGAAACTCATTCAAATCGTGTTTTCTTCGTCTCTATTAATCTAAATTTACTAAATGTATTCTTAAAAGTTGATGTAAGTATACTGTTCCTAATCTGGTAGAAGAACATGAAGAGTGCTTTCACTCAATACTTGTATTTTTAAAAAATATTTTGAAATTATAGATTTGTTTTTCCTTCCTTCCTCTCTCCATCCTTCCTTCCCTTCCTGTCTCCCTCCCTCCCTCTTTTCTTTCCTTCTTTTACCTCATGTGAATACGTTTCTTCTTCCTCTCTGTGGAGTTCACACTTCCTTTAAACTTTATTAGCTAAATCACTGTAATCTTCCCATAATATGTGTTCCTAAAATACTACAAGTCAAAAACATACAATCTAGCTATTAACATCATGCACACTATAGGTAAAGGAGGCCTCCAAACATCTATTGGTCTAGAACTCTGTCCTTTGACCCATGGAAGGATGTAAGAAAATTGGATTCTGAAAACATCACTGGGTCTGAAATATCCATCCCTGGTTTTGGATAGAAGCTGGAGCTGGACAGAAGTCAATAGTTTTGAAATACATTTAGGAGGTAGAACTGACAGCCCTTCTTATTGGCTTGGATGGGGGGGATGAGAGAAAGGAAGAAATTTAGTATATCTCCCAAATTTTTAGGCTGAGTAACCTGAAGGATATTATTACCATTTTTGGAGAAGGGGAATACATGGGGAGGAATGGGTTTTAGAAAAGAATCAGGAATCCTGTTCTTGATGTTTAGCTTGCTGGAGACCTGTAAGGAGAAATACCAGGTAAGCAGCTGGGTGGAGATATAGGTGGATGGAGCTTAAAAGAAAGGTGAGGATTGAGCAGACGCATTTGGGAATCATCAGCACATAGATGTTCCTCAATGTCGTTGGACTGGATGAAGCTGCCTTCAGAGTGTATACAGGGAAAAGAAAAGCGCCCAGGTAAAAGCCCTTTTCAATCTCTAGGTTGGAGTCAGCAAAGGAGACCAAGAAGTTGGCTTGTGAAGGAGGAAAACTAGTTTTGTGTGGTGTTATAGCAGTGAAAGAGGAAAATGTTTTGATCATAGGGCATGATCTCTTGTGCTAAAAATTACTGACAGGCCAAATAAAATGAAGCAGATGGGCCATTTGGAGCTTATTAGTGACCCTTACATAACCATTTTCACTGTTGAATGAGGTGAAGCCAGATTGTTACAGGGTAGAGTGATTATCAATGACTTTCATTGCATCAAAAAAAATTGCGAGAGAAAGTTTAATACATCTGAGAATACTCTATTGTCAACAGGTATACTAGATTATAGAGAAATGTTTTGGTAAAGGAGACTCAGGACCCTGTTCCTGAGCCATTAGGAGTCAAGATTTTGTTAGTTTGCGGATAAAATCATAGTCAAAAGAAAGTAACATCCCATTTATTTTGCTATTACTTATAATATCCAATTTTGTCTTATTCATATGTCTGTTCTCCTCCATTATTTGAACAAAGGGAAATAATATCCCTTTCTGTTCACTAAGGTATAATTAAGATAGCAATTATATAAATAATATATATTTATATATAATATTACATATATAAACATATAAATGTACATATATAAGTAATATATTTGTAGAGTAGGATATTGTTTCTTCACAGGGACTGTAGATATAACATAACATTTAGATATTAAGACTGATATAAAACTTGTATTTTTTGTATTCATAAGTTTAGTTTCCTAAGGTGGGAACTTAGATGACGGATTTTAGATCTTTCTTCTTTTCTAATATATGCATTCAGTGCTGTAAATTTCCCTCTAAGCACTGCTTTTCCTGCATCCCACAAATTTTGAAAAGTTGTCTTTTCATTCTCATTTAGTTCAAAATATTTAAAAATATTTCCTGAGGTTTGTTCTTTGACCTATGTGTTATTTAGAAGTGTGTTGTTTAATCTCCACTTGTTTCGAGATTTTCCAGTTATCTTTCTCTTCTTGATTTCTGGTTTAACTGTATCATGGTCTAAGAGGCAACATTGCAGGATTTCTATTATTTTAAATTTGTTAAGGTGTGTTTTAAGGCCCAGACTGTGGTCTATCTGGGTGAAAGTTGTGTGTGAGCTTGAGAAGAATGTGTATCCTGCTGTTGTCGTATGAAATAGTCTATAAATGTCTGTTATATCCAATTGATGGATGTTGTTGTTGAGTTCAACTATGTCCTTACTGATCTTCTGCCTGCTGGATCTGTCTATTTCTGAGAGAGGGTTGTTGAAGTCTCCAGGCATATTCGTGCACTCACCTATTTCTCTTTGCAGTTCTATCAGTTTTTGCCTCACGTATTTTGATGCTCTGTTTTTAGACGCATGTATCTTAAGAATTGTTATATCTTCTTGGGGAATTGACGCCTTTATCATTATGTAATGCCCTTCTTTCTCCCTGATAGCTTTACTTGCTTTGAAGTCTACTCCATCTGAAATTAATTTAGCCAGTCTTGCTTCCTTTCGATTAGTGTTAGCATGGTATCTTTTTCTCTATCCATTTACTTCTAATCTATATGTGTCTTTATAAGTGGGTTTCTTGTAGAAACATATAGTTGCGTCTTGTTTTCTATCCACTCTGACAATCTCTGCTTTTGACTTTTAAAGTGATTATTGATATAGTTGAATTAATATTGACGATATTCTTTACTGTTTTCCATTTGTTGCCCTTGTTCCTTGTTCCTATTTTGTCTTCCACTCTTTTTCTGTGTTTTGTGGTTTCAACTGAGCATTTTATATGATTCTATTCTCCCTGCATTATCAGCTGTACTTTTTTATTTTTTACTTTTTTGTAGAGATTACTCTAGAGTTTACACATTTATAACTAATCCAACTCTCCTTTCAAATGACATTGTACCATTTCACAGGTAGTGTGAGCACTTTATAATAACAAAATAATTCTAATTCCTCTCTACCATCCATTTATCATGCTATCATTCCTTTCACTTATATATAAGCATACATAAGCATATATTGTTTATATATACATATCCAAATATATGTGTATCTATATATACCTAAGCATACATAATCCAATACATTGTTACTAATAGTATTTTGAATAAACCATTATCTATTAGATCAATTAAGTATAAGAAAAAGAAAAGTTTTAATTTTACCTTCTCTTATTCCTTCTCTGATGCTCTTCCTTTCTTTATGTAGATCTGAGTTAATGATCTTTATATTTTTCTTTCCCTCTAAAGAATTTCAACATTTCTTGCAAGGCAGGTCTACTGGAAACAAAGTCCCCTAATTTTTATTTGTCTGAGAAAGTCTTTAGTTTTCCTTCATCTTTGAAGGATAATCTCACAAAGTACAGAATTCTAGGTGGATGGATTTTTTTCTCTCAACGCTTTAACTATTCCATCCTCTCTCTTCTTGCTTGCATGGTTTCTGAGAAGAAGTCTGATGTAGTTCTTATCTTTGTTCCTCTGTAGGTGAGGTGTTTTATTCCTCCAACTTCTTTCAGGGTTTTCTTTATCTTTGATGTTTTGTAGTTTGAAAATGATGTGCCTAAGTGTGAATTTTGGCATTTATCCTGCTCGGTGTTCTCTGGGCTTCCTGGACGTGTGGTTTGGTGTCTGAAATTAATTTGGGAAAATTCTCAGTCATTAATGTTTCAAATGTTTCTTCTGTTCCTTTTTCTTTTCTTTCTTCTTCTTCTGGTATTCCCATTTTCCCATTATGCATGTGTTATAACTCTTGTAGTTGTCCCACTGTCTTTGGATATTCTGTTCTGTTTTCTTCAGTTTTTGGTCTTTTTGTTTTTCAGTTTTAGAAGTTTCTATTGATGTGTCCTCAAGCTCAGAGATTCTTTCCTCAGCTGTGTCCAGTCTACTAATAAACTGATCAAAGGCATTCTTTATTTCTGCTACAGTGTCTTTGATCTCTAGCCTTTTTTTTTTTTTTTTTTGGTTCTTTCTAAGGACTTCTATCTTTCTGCTTACATTCCTCCTCTGTTCTTGCATGCTGTCTACTTTATCCATTAGAGCTCTTAGCATATTAATCATAGTAGTTTTAAAATCCCAGTCTGGTAATTCCAAAATCCCTGTTATGTCTGGTTGTGATGCTTGTTCTGTCTCTTCAGATTGTGGGGGTTATTTGCCTTTTAGTAGGGCTTGTAATTTTTTTTTTTTTTTTGTAGCCACATATGGTGTACTGAGTAAAAGGAACTGCTGTATATAGGCCTTTAGTGATGTGGTGATGAGGAGATGAAAGAGAGGAAGTGTTATGCCCATGATTAGGTCTCAATCTTTTAGTGGGCCTATGCCTCTGGACTGTGGACTCACAAGTGTTATTTTAGTTTTTTTTTCTCTTCTCTTTTAATTGGAACAGGACGGCTAGAGTGGCCTGGAATTGGGTATTTGCCCTGTGTCCCCCACCCCTTACAGATCTAAGAAGAGTTGTTGATCTTTTCAGTTTATTCAGCAATTACTTATTAGGATGGAGTAGTGACTTCCGAGCTCCTTACATGCAGAACTGGAAACCATGTTCACAAGTTTATAAAAAAATCTTTAGTGGCAAAAACTGGACTTTATTCTTTAAAACCCTTGAATAATATTAAAATCTGTGATTGAATAATATCAAACACAGAGAAGATGAAAACTTATCATAGAGGCAGTGAGAATGCCAGTTTGAGCTTAGACAGACTTTGAGAAAACAATATCTGAGTTTGACTTTACCCACTAACCTGGAGAATTGTTATTCAAATTATAGTTCAATACCCCACATGTCACGTTATTGTGTATGGCGGGGGAAGGTACATACCGCTTGTGGGATATAACTGTATGGATAATTCGTACATATAACTTGTATATGTATATGTACCTGACACATACCAAGTACCCAATAGACAGCAGCTTTTAGGATTATTGGGTGAATAGTAAGGGCTTAATAAAGATTTGTTCATGTAAAAGATAAGTAGAGAAAATTTCATTTCATTATTAATACTTGTAAATTTCATTTCTTACTGAAATAACTAAGCTCTTTAGCTGAAACCACCTTTAAAGAACATAGGAAAAACTAGGAGAAAAGGGGATTTCTTTGTATTAAATTCCATGTCACTATGTAACTAATATAAAGCCAAAGCTCTTAAAGCTGTCAAAAGTTAAATATTAGCATACAGACACAGAAAAACACAACTGTTACCATGTTTAAATTAAGTAAAAACACAGCATAAGTGATTTTTTCTACCCTTGTTTCTCTCCTGTGCAATCGAGCCTCCGCAGAGATTCCCGGCTCTTTGGCTTGTTGGAATGAGCGAGCACGAGGAAGTGGTCTCCAGTGCTTGAGGCTTCTCACTGTGAGAAGCATCGTCCCCACGCTGCTTTTGCCCCCACTTAAAAAAAGCCACAAAAGTACTACCTAAGACACAGAGCCACACTTCTGCTAAATTAAACAAAATGCCCAGGAGTACAGTTATCCAGCTGCTCTAACCTTGGCATTTTCCTTTCTGGATTTCTGACTAAAATTATTAATATAGCAGTAAATTCTTTCTCTCTCTCAATAAAACTAAAATATATATGAAATGAATGTACATAGTAACACAAGTGAGGAGAAATGCTTATCTAATACTTTAGTGACTCTAAACTCACAGGCAATGAATTAATTCAAAGTATATGATAGAATCTCATAAACCTTAGGAGTTCATTTCAGTGTGTTAAATTGACCTAAAAATGATAACAATGGTTTCTGGGAAATTTATCAATGTAGAGGGTAGAATGCTGACTGTTTAGTCCATCTTCATGCAAGGTCCAAGAGAAATGCTAGAAGTGAGCTCACACACTTTCCGCTGTAGGCAGCCCTAGAGCATGGGTAGGGACATTTGATGAAGGACTTTTTCTAGTGTCCCATTCTGATATCCTGTCTTAGAGACTTTATTCTGAACCTAATGTTATATTTAAGTAAATACAACAAAAGACATTTGATAATGTTTCATTTTGTTATAGGAATCAATTAAGTTAATAAGGGAATTCCTGGGCCAGCCCAGGTGGCGTAGCAGTTAAGTTCAGCGTGCTCTGCTTCCTTGGCCTGGGTTCCATTCCTGGGTGCAGACCTACACCAGTCTGTTGGCAGCCATGCTGTGCTGGTGGCCCATAAACTAAAAAAATTAAAGGAAGATTGGCATGGATGTTAGCTCAGGGCGAATCTTCCTCAGCAAAAAAAAGGGGAATTCCTCTCCAACTTTTAGAGTTTACTTTCATATGGAATTACTCTTTCACTTCTTTGCAGTGACATTCCAAGTCAGTAATGCATCGTCTTTCAATAGCTGACATCATAGAAGATCTTTGTCTCCAGACATTACTGCAGACGGGAAAAATCACACAGCGTGTCTTCATTTTATTGTTTTAATTAATTTATTTTTTTTACCAGTGATTGAAGTAGATTCTTAAATAAGTAAACCTACTTGAATTTCTATTTTTTCTGTTTGCTGGAGGTTTTTTAGAATGGTGTCTATTCATGGCTTTAGGATAGCAATGGCAATAATTCAGGACAGTTGAGTTATTGAACAGCCAGGGAACAATTTGAACTCATTGCTTTTTGTTAATGGGGGGCACTGGAAAAGTGACATTTGGTAGACACTAAATAGTACTTTAGTTAATGCAATTTCATTTTAAGCAGTATATTTCATGAATAAAAGCATTGATAGAATACAGTCATGTGCCACATAACAATGTTTTCGTCAACAACAGACTGCGTATGCAATGGTGGTCCTATAACCCTGGTGACACATATCCTAGGTTTGTCGTCTGCTGTACCGTCTAGGTTTGTGCAAGTATCCTCTGCGATGTTTGCACAGAGACGAAACTGCTTAACGATGCATTTCTCAGAATGTATCTCTGTCATTAGGCGATGCATGACTGTATGTGGGGAAGAGATTGTATACAATACTTTGCCTTTTAAATTCTTAACTGCCTATTATTTATTTCTTCAACAATTTCTACCACTCCCTGTGTCAACCTACAAAGTATGCTGTGGTCTTGATGAGAGACTAATGAGAAAGCAGGAAGCCTTTCTAGAATTTGTATAATACAATTGGATTTTGGAAGTTTACAAAGGTATTAAAATTTCTAAAAAATAAATTGTTTAGAATGTGTGTTATTAATTTGTGCTTTGGTAAAAACAAGGCTGGAATTTAATAGACAATCAATTTTTTCATTTCATTCTCTTCCCTAGCTGTTTCCCTTTAGTACAAGATCTGGGATGCCAGGGAGAAGGGATTCTGTGAAGGGCCTGTCTAAGTCGGGGTGGGCAGGGGTGTGTAGAGAGGGTGTGTGAATGTCCAAGGAGATTTACTGGGTCAAAGGAGATGTGCACATGATTCCATGCTGTGCCCAGTACACAGTGGCAACCAGAGTCCATTTGGATACCGCTTCTAGGGAGCCTTGCTCAGAGTGCCCCGCTCACTCAGCAGATTTCTTTGACCTCAATCTTAGGAGGTACACAACGTGCCTATTAAAACCTAAGTAAGAAAATTATCAGAATTCCATGTTGCATCCTTCATGTAAAATGAGACGGAGGAGAAAAATATTTTTTCTTTGAACTGTCTTCCTGTTTATATTTTCCTCACTGTAACTGAACTCCTCACACATACAATCCCACTTTTATAAGGCATTGCACCTTATTAAAGGCCTCATAATTGTGCCATAAATGTAAAAACTACAGATTCTGACCAGGAGTGAGACGGTTATCTGGTTCCACAGTTATTACTATTCCCTCTGCATTTTCCCACTGAAGGTCTGGGTTCTGTAGAAAGATTGCCCAGCTGTGAGTCCTTCCTTCAGACCTCCTTTCCCACATAAGGAAGACTGATCAACATGTCCCCGTGGACTGAGAACAAAGCTGCCTCTCCAGCTTCTGGCAAAGGGAGGCTTTCTTCTTGGTGTCAGCAATCTTGTCCTCATTTGGAACTGAAGATACCCCACAAAATAAAACCCATGTTCAGACATGAGGGTAATGTCTCTTAATTTTTACCAAGGCAGTTTATTGGTAATTAAAAAAATTACATACCAGAGTCTAAAGTCCATATAATAGTTTCATAGGAAGTATTTAAACAGTACTTTAAAAACAGTACAACCCCTATTTTACATGATGAGTAAAGTTAGCGAAACGTTTTACTGCTTGTTTCCTTCCCTGGAGTATGCAGAATTTCAGTCATTTTCATTGGAAAAAGGACAGTAATTGGTTTTAGCACTCATTTCAAAAATGGCATTAGTTGCGGCCGGCCCATGGCATAGTGGTTAAGTTGGCACACTCCACTTGGGCGGCCTGGGGTTCACAGGTTTGGATCACGGGCACAGACCTAGCACTGCTCGTCAACCCACGTTGTGGCAGCATGCCACATAAAATAGAGGAAGATTGGTGCAGATGTTAGTTCAGGGCCAATATTCCTCAAAAAAAAAAAAAAAAGATATTTGGAGACATCATCACAAAAGTTTTAAAGTTTGATGTATGAAGATACATAATCTGTATAGGTTTAAAAATAAAGTAACATTTTTCTATAAAATAATGATTCTCATGACTGAACTTTGATTACTTAGAAAAAGGTTAGAACAGCATGCCTGACGAAATATCAAAACTAACATAAGGCCTACGCAGCATATTCTACTGCTTTCAGGAAGGTGATGCACTTTCCTTGCCCACACACAGCCCTGTTTCAGTCAAGGAAGGTTTCACTCAACGCCGTTTCTACAGAGGAAGGTGCTAGTGTTAAATGCCACTGCTTATGAAAGACACAAACATTCTTTGTTTTATTCCAGGCAATATTTTCTAAAAGTTTGACAATGTAATGAGATAAAATTCCCATATTTGAAATTCTTATATCTTGTATTCTGAAAAAATGTTTTTCTTACTTTTTTTGGTGAGGAAGATTGGCCCTGAGCTAACATCTGTGCCAATCTTCCTCTGTTTTGTATATGGGATGCTGACACAGTATGGCTCGATGGGCAGTGCGTAGGTCTGTGCTGGGGATACAAACCCACAAACCTGGGACTGCCCAAGTAGAGCATATGAACTTAACCACTATACCACTGGGCTGGCCCCAGTTTTTCTTCTTTATCAGAAGAGATCAAATAAGTTTCTGCCCTTTTTAGCTTATTCATGATTGGCAATTGCCTACTTACCTCATCATTCTAATCATAAATTTTCCTTCATTCCTTTTGCAAGATTTTGATAGATTACAATCCTTTTATCAGCATGCATGGCTTAGATTTCCTGTGGGCCGCTGGGCCCCCCTCCCTCACAGATTCTGACTGGGAAGGCAGACATGACCTTCAACTCCTGTTCTTGGGAGCCATTTCCCACAAGGATGCAATGTAGAAGCTTTTCTCTACTAAATAAAGTCTTGTCAAATAATGTGTTTTAAAGGAAATAAATGTGCTTATCGTGTTTGCTGATATACTTGGGTAAAGTTAAATTCAAGTCCTTCATTTGGAAGTATTCACTATTAAAGGAGTTTAGCAGATCTTCTTAACCCTGAAAATGAACTCAGTAATGGATTCAGCAAAGACCAAGGAGGAGAACTTCCGCACACGTTGATAGCACCTCAGGCGTGTTCTCCCCAGAAGGCACTGTCTCCATACTGTAAAGAATTCCCCGTTTGTGACTCCCTGTGGGTCTTGGTTACATGGGCTCCAATCGTAACCATTAAACAAACCTCTCTGCATGCTCTGCCTGTGTTTTCATGCCTGGCTGGAGGGAATAATGGCCCTGCCATCACTGCAGCCTGCTGCGGGGTTGCTGGGAGAGTGGATTAGCTACGCCTGTTTTGGTTTTGAATGAATACACCCCCTGGCGAGCCATGCAGCCAAAATAATTTCCTAGGTGGCACGTTTATGGAACTGGTGGTCCACCCTTAGAAACATCCTATATTCCTATAGGGCTAAGCTTTTCTTACCAAAAATGCGGATGCGGGACAGCGCTCCTCGCAGTTTGCCTGTCTGCTTTCTGATTTCTTTCACTCCTTCTATCTTTTGAAAGGAGAGAAAATGTAAGGACATGTCTGCAAGCCTTTACATTGTTCCATTCCAATCACATCTCCAGGAAAATCAGATCAACTGGTTTACATGAATGATCTACATTAGGAGGTTAAGAATCAGTGAGACGAGCTGGCCCTGAATTTTGTGCTCAATGCACTACTCATGAGAAAAGTATTTGCCTGAAGCCTCTTTGCTCAGCTGGTTGCCTTCCCATAGCTCTCCAGTAGAAATGAATATATTGTCTGAACCAATCTGGGGCTGGTGTTTGTTCCCCGGCAGGGGAAGGGTGTATGGTTGCTGCCCAGTCCCTGGAGTGGGAGATTCCAGCATCAAAGGCCCTGAGAACACGGGGAGGAGGCAGTCACACTCAGGCCCCCGTCGAGATAACCGAGGCTGTAGGACTGAACTTCCCACTTGGTCTATAGTTTGTACAGCAGTCGTGAGGATGGCTCTCTTCAAAGCGAGATTTGTGCATCTAGACATCTGTAAACATGTCCTGGAAGAAGCAAATAAGTTTGAATTAAATCTCTCTCAAGACAATACACTGCTACTAAGTCAGAGGGAGGGAGTAGACAAAAATTATCGAGGAAAATCAGTAGTTGGCATAGTTAAAATTCCTGTGGTACCAGTTCTAGCAAAGAAGCGCTCTGATCAGTTTCGTCTGCTGCCACATGCTAATTTTCACAGAGATGTTGGGGGTGGGGTGGGTTTCTTTTTGTTAGCTAAAGCAGGTATATATTCAATTCAATATGTACTATACTGATTATATCAGCATAACCAAGAAAATTAATAATATATTTATGTATAAGGCACTACATCAATTTCCAGAGGAAATTAAAAGGATCAGATCGTCTCTTATTTTTCTTTATTAAGTGGGAAAGGGGTAGAAATCTAATTTCATCTTTATTTCCCATTTTCTTTTTCACTCAGAAAATACGGTTTTTATTTCTTTCTTGCTCTATGCACCTGTTTTTTTCTTGACTTCCCTCTACGTTCATGTAGTTGCTTTCTGTCTTTTTACTTTGTTACTTGTTCTCTCACTTCTTCTGGAAGCCGGTTGGCAACGGAGGCTCTGTGGTTTTTTTGCTTTGCTCGTCA
This sequence comes from Equus asinus, assembly GCF_041296235.1. Lineage (NCBI taxonomy): Eukaryota > Metazoa > Chordata > Mammalia > Perissodactyla > Equidae > Equus > Equus asinus. The sequence goes on from NC_091818.1 coordinate 46,194,334, forward strand.
ATCTTTTCTAGAGATAAAGTGATGCAGAGTAGACCATTTATTGATAACGCTGCAGACTTCTCAACACTCCTTTGTGTGTGAAAATATACCCATATGCGGACACAAACAAGCACTCAGGGGGGTTTTCTATGGAAGGAAACTGATTTGAGCACTTTTTTAGTTCGAGGAGCACTTCTGTAATGAAAACACACACCCCTGGTTTATCTAGCAGCAGGAGGACAATAAATGCAGTCTTCTGGCCCAAGTACAAACCCTTCTTCATTAAATCTTGAAAGATTCTGTATCAATTCCTCTGAAATAGGTGTTTGTTCTCTCTGTTCTGGCTATGTTTTAGTGCAAATACATGTGTCTCCTTTAGGACTTAAAGTTCTCAACTGAAACGTGTTTTTCTCCCCTCTCCTTTCCAAAACTGTTGTGTCTATTTGAACCTGCATAGCAGTAGTTTGACACGCTCTACCTCTGTCACGCAGAGACCTTTGAAGGCTCATGAAGCTTTTCGACGCTTTTGGTTAGAAGAGGCCATAGACATTTGAGAGACCACTAAAATATTAAACTTCTCCCAGTTTGTCAAGGGAATATTTTTCTCTTGTAACTAGATCCCTTATGGCTTCATTAGTTGTTAGTTTAAAATTAGTGATTTTAAATAGCTGAAAACTGTATCTGTTTGAGTCTTGTTGGACTACCTCTTGAATGTGAGAGGAAGGCATCATAATTTAATTTTTCTGATTAAGCTTAGCACAAGGCAAGCAACATGTCTTTCAAACTCTGAAAGAGAGAAAAACATTCATCTATCTCTTCCCAAATAATGTGGTGAAACTGTTAAAAGAAAAAAAGAGAGAAAGAAAAGAAAAAAGGCATAGCTGCACATTGAGGAAATGTAGTCATTGAGCTTATTTCCCTCCCCACACTCCTCATCTACATATTTCCTCTTTTTCTGGAGGCTTCTTCTGAGAGCAGCAATGGCCAAGAGAACCCTCTGTGATCTAGAAATGCTCTCCATTTGCACTATGCAATGTCCAGCCACGCGTGGCTATTGAACATGTGACATATGGCCAGTGCAATTGATAGACTGACTTTTTAATTTCATTTAAATTTTAGTGGCTAGTGGCTGCTATTTGGATAATATAGTCTTATAGTTGTTTGCCCCTGGCTAGTTAAGGAAATATTTATTCTCCTCAGACAATTTTTAGAAGATTATAATTCTTGTCCCACAACAAAGAATAATCTGAGCAGTTAGTACTACATAACAAATTTTACACTTTAACCTTTCTATAGTTTAATAATGATGTAGGCTTAAAAACTTTAAAAGTTATTCTAATGCTTATGTATGATCATAAGAAATAGCAACTTTTTAACGGAACATCTATTCTATAAAATATATCTTGAGGTAAAAGTGATTCAATCATGATTATTACGGTACAATAATAGAATTGATGTATCTTGATATTACTGATATTTATTATAAATAAAAGTGATATGTCCAGCTAATCTCCTATTATTTATTTTATATATGACGTTTAGAAGTTGCTAGCTCAGCAGTTTGGTGAGACATGCACGTATTTCATAGTCCCTCAATTCTTCGTGAATTAACAGGTTTTTCCCTACGGTTTCTCTTCTCTCTTGCATATCTTCCTTTTTTAAAAAGACCAGCAAGACATTGTCAATCTCACCAAATATATTCAGCCTTTGTCCTTTAAAGAGATTATTTATTACATTGCAAAGAGACACAAAATCATTGAGTTTTGGCATTTCAATATTTTAAATACTGTGATGATGGAACATCATTCTACTGAAACAGAAATAATGCAGTGTTGCTATACTCGGAAGAAACTCCACAATGTCAAAACATAGATTTTGTTCTCATTCCCTGAATTGATGTATGGCTTAAACAATGTAACCGAGTTAACCTCTCTCCCTCAGCATCAATTCAGCCACCAAATCTGTATATGGACTTGTCAGAAGGAAGCTCTGGAGGAGAACCTTGGGGAGAGTGAGACTTGTGAAAGGAAAATCTTGTCATTTTAACCACTCCTCCCAGGAGGAGGCTCTGACCCCCAAGGAGTTTCTCTGGAGCCTTGTGGATGAAACCCACACGACATCCGCTGGCAACAAAGGGATTCTCTGCTGAAAGCAGCACAGATAGGGGTGTGTGTTAAGGCTCACAAAGGAACCAGGCTTTAAATGGTTTGTCCACTGAAAGAAGAATCCCAGTTGAATTCCAAGATTTCTAGAGGTCTTTCTTTGTCTGAAAGTGGTCCAGAGCAGCTGCCTCTCTGCCTGGTGTGTAAACCTCAGTGTCTTCTCTGCCTTCTGGGTGGTTGTTTTCCCTCTTGGGTGTTGGTGGGTGATGTGGATTAAGGCTGCCCCAGCTAGAGAAGCCCAAGGTGACCTGGCCTACATGCCAAACTATATGACCCAGTGGACTTTTTTTATGGTATGAATTAGGACTGCCCCAGGGAGAGAAGCCCGGGGCATCCTCACCTGCATGCCGATCTATATGGCCAGATTCGTATCTAAAGTTATATGACTGCACAATAACCAGACCCCATCTGCACTGAAATCATTTAATGACTTTTTACATCATCTTTTCTTTTTTTTCCAGTAAAAATAAGTCACGTACCCATGCCTTATAAAATTAGCCCTAACCCTCAACTCAGGGCAGCAGCAGGAGCTCTGACCGCCCGTGGGTCCTGTCCCCACGCACCAGCTCTGCCTGCCCATGGGTCCTGTCCCCATGCCAGCGGGGGCAGCAGAAGCGGCGGCAGCAGAAGCTCTGACTGCCCATGGGTCCTGTCCCCATGCTATTCCACACTATTCTCTAAATAAAAGAGCACTACTGCCAGATCTTGAGAGTCTAAGAAATCTTTCTTTCGACTCCTCGGCTCACCGATCCCGCATCAGTGGGTTCTGTTGTCCATTGCTTTGCTTTTTGATTTTTTTATTGAGGAAAGCCTGAGGATTAAAGAGCTAAGAATTTTATCTTCAGGGCTCCTGTGTCATTATGTTAAATTACACAGGATTCTTTCCCCATTAACTACATTAATTGGTAACTTGGGAGATTTCTTAGAATTGTGCTTTGTTTGCATAATACTCATAGACGTAAGTTTTGTGTACACAAAATAAAGAAAACATAAGAAGCCACATGAAAGGCTTAATATGGGAAGTGAAATTAACTAATTTACTTTATATTATATATATTTATTTATATAGTATTATATAAAGTTATTTTTGAAATTCAGATAATAGTAAAGGGGAAATAAATCAATATTTTTGTTGTAAAATTCTATTTCTGCTCCATCTTGGTATATTTGGAGTTAATAATTGTCCTTTCCATTTTAATGTGTGTAAAATTCATTCTAAAACTTTATAAGCAAATATCTGAAGTTTTCTAAGCTATTCTCATTAAGATTTGTCAAAATAGGGCATCTGAAAAAGATCTATTTCCTCATTTATTGACAAAATATTTTGCTTCAAGATTCTGATTGTTTTTCGTTGGTGGTCTAATCTGCATCCTTTGACATTTTGGGTGACCTCATGGCAGGAGCATGTAAGCAGTGGAGTATGTGGGAGAGGATGTGTAAAATGCAGGCTGCATATACATAGGAAAGATTTTGTATAATTTTGAATTCCTTAGGTCTAGTAATGTATGCCGATTGACAGGCTATAAAAGTCGATGATTTCTTTTCTTTTGAACTCAGATTTAAATGGTTCCTCTTGAGTGTCTGAATTTACAGACGCAAGGAAGAAATACCTTCTAAGTCTTAATAAGCCAATAGGTTCTAAGCTGGGATCGTTTTTTGCTTCTTGTAACTGCTGACTTATTTTTGGTCATAAGAATGAAATTCTATGATACTCATGAAAATGAGATTATTCAAATGAAAGATGGACTTTGAAATGAAAAGAATCAAAATTTTCACCTCTGTAAATATAGCATGAAACCACTAGCTGATTTGGATGTTAGGAATCAGGGACTGTCTTTAGAAACTCTGACTACCAGAGGCAGAGCTGCGAGCCTCAGAACGAGAGGCGGACCGAAGCTCTGCTCCAACAGACACCAAAGTCTAGAAGAAGAAAGTAACGACTCTTCTGCGCACGGAGTGGAGGTGTCTTGTGATTCTTCATTCGTCAAAATAGTACACAGGTAACCTTGGGTTTCAGTTTTCACACTGCACTTGTGTGTGTGGTGCATAGTTTAGGTATGTTGTTCTTAGAGACAATAAAGGTTTGCACTGCAGCCAGCTTTTATTGTTAATCCAATTCAAACACCACAATTCCTCTGAATTAAATCCTTTCTCTTAATAATAGCAACCATTGATGGAGGGCCATATGCTATCTCAATCTCAGGATGCCCGTGAGGTGGTATTATTATCCCTGTTTCACATATGATGAAACTAATGTTCAGAGTGTCTAGGTGGGTTTTCCAACATCACACATCCAAGTCTCTCTGATCCAAAGCATGTGCTCTGCCTTTCTAAGCGTTTTCTTTGCAGCCCTGGACTGGTTGGACAGAAGAGGGGCTGAATCCAGGCGCCCTTCTTCCATCAGATTCACCTTCTTTTTCATAAACGTGTGTTGGTCTTATACCCTTGAGCTCTGTGAATAATAAGCATGGTTGGCACCACACACGGCACATGCCCGGCGCGTGGTGTGCGTATTATCCAGGCTCCTTGCTTCTCCTTTTCCCTCTCCTGGTACTGGCAGGGCTTTATGAAGCTGGAACTGAGGAGGGAAAGTGAAGTTAACTGCTAACAGCTCTAGCCAAAGGCTGGCTTGAGGAGAAGCATACTCAATTCAGCGGGAGGATATGGACTTTAATTTAGTCATTGTATAGTCTACTTGGGCTGTAGTAACAAAAGAACGTAGACTGCAATTTATTAACAGGACAACAGAAATGGATTTTCTCACACTTCTGGAGGGTGGGAAGTCCCAGATCAAGGGGCTAGCTGACTAGGTTTCTGAAAAGGATTCTTTTCCTGGCTTGCAGACAACTGGCTTCTTGCTGTGTCCTCATGTAGGGTGGGGGCTGGGAAGGGAGCCAGGAAAAGGGAGCTCTCTGGTCTCTTCTTACAAGGACACTAATCCTATCAGATCAGGGCCCCACCCTTTTGACCTCATTTAACCTTAATTATTTTCTTACTCCTAATACAGCCAAACTGGGAGTTAGGGCTTTAACATATGACTTTTGGAGGACACAGTTTAGTCCATAGTACTCTTGATATCCCCATTCACTATTTTGTGCTTGTCTGAGTGTAAAGTAGGCATGTCATTGTCTTTAAAATCATAAGGACAGGCCATAGTCTGAATAATAAACCATTGTGAAGGCATTTGTAAATATTTTAAAAGAAAATTTGAGTATCTGAGTATTTAAAAATACAATAATCTCTTATAAAATTGTCTATAATAAATATATACACAATACAAAATTATAGGATATAGGAAAAGCAGTTCTAAGAGGGAAGTTTACAGCTATAAATACCTACCTTAAGAAAAAAGAAAGCTCTCAAATAAGCAACCTAACTTTAGACCTCAAGAAACTAGAAAAAGAAGAACAGAGGCTGGTCCCATGGTTGAGTGGTTAACTTCACGTGCTCCACTCTGGTGGCCCAGGGTTCACAGGTTCGGATCCTGGGTGTGGACCTACACACAGCTCATCAAGCCATGCTGTGTGGCATCCCACATAGAAGAACTAGAATGACCTACAACTAGGATACACAACTATGTACTTGGATTTTGGGGAGAAAAACAAAAAGAGGAAGATTGGCGACAGGTGTTAGCTCAGGATCAATCTTCCTCACCAAAAAAAAAAAAAAAAAAAGGAAGACGAAGAACAAACAAAGCCCAAAGTTAGTAGAAGGAGGGAAATAACAAAGATCAGAGCAGAAATAAATGAAATAGAGACTAAAATAAAAGATCCATGAAATTGCGAGCTATTTTTTAAAAAGGATAAACAAAATAAACAAACCCTCAGCTAGACAGTATCGTATTATTTTTCCCTAGGAAGCTTATATCACAATGCATCTTATTTTGATATGCATTCTAACCAATTTTCTATATTTTTATTTAGTTTAAAGAAGGTCTTCGAAAAACACAAATAGGATTTTTTTCTGGCTTATTGTTTTCATTATGGAAAGTTTCAAACATAAACAAAAGTCAGGGAAATGGGATGATTCACTGCCATGTACTGTCATCCAACCTTAACAATTAACACATGGCCAGTCTGGCTACATTTTTGTATATTTTTACTTCAGCCAGCTTGTTTTTTCTTGTATTTCCTTCAGATGCTCTAATGTTATCTGCTACTGTATTTAATATTTACCCCATTTTCCTGTACAACACTGGCCACGTTTCTTAGGCTCTTTAAATGTACTTCTGGTGTCCTGCTCTGCCTTGTCTGCCTACTCGGGCATCATGCACACTTGATGGTAAACATCTGGATGTGTCCTTAGGACTCATGGCCTGTCAGCAACAGGGCCTACCTGGTTATGAACAGTGAAAAACTGGTTAAGCCGGTCTGACCGACACAGGAAATGTGACTAAAAATAGCTCATTTTTCAAGTTCAGTGAAGGTCGAAACTGACAATTTTAAATTTCTAAACAATGGCTAAATAATCAGCTCTATTCTTTTGTGTCTTTCTCTCTTTGTACAAGAGGAACATTGAAGCAGAGTCAAAATCCTGTGGACAGGGAGGTAGGTCGGCTTCCTTCACTTTTCTTAGTCTGACTTTCTTATTCTTTCAGGTGTCCAAAGTAGTCTGGGGATTTAAAAATTTATTAAGGCTGTTCCATATCACTAGGCCATATGTCACTTGTTAATGCATTTTTTACAATGAATTAATTAATGATAACAATGGTTCAATGTTGATTACTTTAAACCATGTAATAGAAAAGCGTATCATATCTAGATATATGTTAAATACTCTTCTTGTAAATTTTAATATTGTTAAACTGTGCTTGTCTAAATTTTTCTTTCACATTTAGTACATTCCTAAGACTTTCTCCTTTTTCTTTTAGACATTTTTTAAGAGCAGTGGTAGGTACACGGCAAAACTGAGAAGAAGGTACAGAGATTTCCCATTTACCCCACATGCCCCCAGCCTCCCCACTGATCGATGTCATTCACTCGAACTGTACATATGTCATACTTGATGAACCTACACTGGGGTGATCGTAAGACCTAGTTTACCTTGAGGTTCCCTTGGTGTGTACACCCCAGAGCTGCCCTTGCAGGCTGAGGACTGCCTTTAGTGTACCGATTGTTCCCAGCAGGCTTGTGGCTCCACTTCCTGCTCTGGATGAAGCCTTCTTCTTGAGGTTATTTTTCTTTCATCGTGATGGTGTTTATTCCCTGCTCATTCTGGATTCACTCCAGGAGGTTTATTGGAGATTTAGATGGTTTGGCCTGAGCTGGTATAGGTGCCCTGGGTGGAGGAGGGAAGCAGAAGCTGACGCTCTCCCAGTAAGGAGAGCAGAGACGCAATTCCTGAAATGTTCTCCTTGCTGAGGTAACTGGAATAGGGCTGTCTTGTCCCACAGAAGCCTCCTCCTGCTGGAAGTTCATAGGCTAAGTTAGATTCTGAGAAGAGGCTGGGGTTGTTTTCGTTGTTTATATGAAATGAATGGATGAGGAGCCCACAGTAGCTGCAAAGGCATCGAAGTGTGAAATCCATATTTACAGTGATATTTACAGTGCAGCAAACACTGCAACCAGAAATGCATATCCCAGCTGTGTTTCTTACATGTGAATGTGCATTATGAGTCAGTGCTGTTAGATGCTGTTTTAAAAGATATAGTGTGTGATTCCTATCTTCAAAGAGTTTACAGTTATGTAGACATGACATAGGGAAGTATTTATTTAAATAAAAATGACCCAGAATTCCAAAGGAGGAAGCATTCACTATGCACTGGGTTTACTGAATTATGGAAAAAGAGCCTGAAGAAGCACTTAGAAACATTAATGAGATTTATTCCCAGGTTTATTTATGTCCAGCTAAGAAGCTAGACAAACAGAAGTTTAGGTAAGGAGGAAGAAATAACTAAAACACAACATACTTGAAGGATTCCTGTAAAGACAGCAAACTCAGAACTAATCCTTCCTTTCCTTAGATTATGAAAGATGCTGAAATTGGTTTAGTAAGGTACAGATAACATGAAGGGAAGAGCTTCCAGGACGGATCTAGGAAGAGATGATGGGGAACAGCTCTGAAACAGAGGTCTGTATACCAACCTGCTATTAGATGCCTAACCCTAGGTTTACTTCAAGTAATTGTGCCTCACGCATGAGAGATGCGACTGTTCCCAAGCCTGGTCCTCTCACACTCCCGTATCCTGAACATCTGGTGGCCCTGCTCTAAGGACAACTTGGGTGCAAGCAGGTCAGAGAGCCTCTGCTTGTCTGTGGCCAACTTTTAAATGTCCTTGACTTTCAGAAGTGTAGGTGTTCCTCTTAAAATTCCAACATGTTTAAGAACCAAAGATGATCAGGATGTTTCAGAGAATAAAGGCCAAATCCAATCTCGGTTATAATGGATTCTATTTTAACAAATGCCACTGTTTTATTACACACCTAATGAATGACATTTTCAGTTAAACTTTCTCAAACTCATCTGGAGCGGACCATTAAGTATCTACAGATAAGCTCTTGTGCTTTGATAAAGGAAAACACTATTGAATTTGATTAATGAAACTCTGGCTCATGTCTTTGAAGAAGATAACTGAAAATGGATATGCCATATGTCCTTTTTCCAGACGAAATCTATTATCATGAATGTGTGGCATCTGGTTGAGTAGGGACACTGGCCTGGTGCAAGTAACCCCTCCTCTCTCGTCTTTATTCTTTCGCTGTTGCCTTGTTCCAGAATAGCAGTGATAATCTTCCACCTCCTATGGAACACAAGTGTAGTCATCTTGATGCAAAAGACTTGGTCTCTGCAGATGCTGTACAAATTTGAATTTGAAATATCTCAGAAACAATTCAGAGAGTTAAGATAAAAATTGGATGGTTTTGGTGAGTGATGAATTATTTTTTAAAATTGAAACTTTTTAGAGAATTTGGTTGCTGAGCTCTTTCTGTTAATATCACAAGCATGAACCTTTAGTGAACGTTTAGATCTTATAAAAATCATTACTTTACCCTCCTGCAAGGTCATATAATTTGGGTTATAACAGACTTTGGATCCATTCGTTGTATAAGTATAAGGATCTTTTCCAGTATCACTGTTATGCATTTTCTAACCTAAGACGTGACTAATAACAGATGATAAATTTGTCTCACATCCAAAACTTCGCTCACATTGTTCACATTGTGAAAAATATTTAAGTGAAAATGCTAGGAAATATGAACGTTAAAGTCTCCATAGTATATTCAGTTCATTGTAAACTGTAATTTACCAGTATAACTAATAATTACAAAACATTTAGCATGGAACATTGCATTAATAGTGCTAAATTTGTACATTACTCAAAAGGTGTTCATACAAAAATTAAAGATTTCATATAACATTATTCTTATCCACTTAGGAATACTATATATTAACCTATCTCAATCTAAAAATGCGTGACATACCATGAATATAAAAGAATGAAAATACTATTTTAGACACTATTTGTATATTGAAGCTAATTCTTCCACGCTAAGAAGATTAGACAGGGTCCAATAAAGGGATTAATAATTACACCAATATGCAGTGTGAGTCAAAAATGTTTGCTTTAGGTTTTCAGTCTCCCTACTCAAAAGAGCATTTCATTTTCTTCAGACTTATAAAATAATTTTCGATTAGATCCATGGGATAAAATTTGAGAAATATAGTTCTCAGAATATCCCAGAGTTTCCAATAAAAAACAATAAACATAACAGTTTGGGCGAGTGGCTACTGATGAAGGCATCCAATGCTTTAGTCAAGAGTTGGGTCATCCGAGATCATTGAACCAATAAGAAGGCAGATTCGTGGACTGAGTCTGTGCAACTTCTGATTTTCTTAGCATCATAACTTTTTAGGCATGCCTGTAAAGGGTGTCTTGTCCAATTCTCTCAATTCACAGAAGAAGAAACTAAAGGCCAATCCAGGCTGCTGGCTCTTTGTCTAACACGTTTTCCATGTTATCTTTGAGAAATAATACCAAAATGAGTTAATTTTGCTTAAAATGATTCAGCAACGCTGAGAAACTAATAAGTCTATTGAAAAGACTTGACAATAATGATTTTCCAGAAAATTTTGTTTTGTTGTTATAATAGAAATCAATTCACGGGTTTCGGGTCACTGTGTCTTTTATTTTATAATGTAATATCATCCTCTCTTGTTTTTGGAATCATGCTTTTCCCTGAACATTACTTAAAAATCAATATCTCTTACTTAGGAAATCATTAACTGAAAGTCCAAACCCAAATCTTAATAACCTGTATCTTTTTTTTTATTGAGTTATTGATAGGTTACAATCTTGTGAAATTTCAATTGTACATTAATGTTTGTCAGTCATGTTGTAGGTGCACCACTTCACCATTTGTGCCCACCCCCCACCCCAACTTTCCACTGGTATCCACTAAACTGTTCTTAGTCCATAATTTTAAATTCCTCATATGAGTGGAGTCATACACAGATTATCTTTCTCTCGCTGGCTTATTTCACTTAACATAATTCTCTCAAGGTCCATCCATGTTATTGCAAATGGAATGATTTTGTTCTGTTTTGCAGCTGAGTAGTATTCCATTGTATATATGTACCACATCTTCTTTCTCCATTCGTCTGTTGCTGGACACTTAGGTTGCTCCCACATCTTGGCTATTGTAAACAGTGCTGCAATAAACATTGGGGTGCATAGGACTCTTGGGATTGCTGACTTCAAGCTCTTTGGATAAATACCCAGTAGTGGGATGGCTGGATCGTATGGTAGTTCTATTTTTAATTTTTTGAAGAATCTCCATACTGTTTTCCATAGTGGCTACACCAGTTTGCATTCCCACCAGCAGTGTATGAGGGTTCCTTTTTCTCCGCAACCTCTCCAACATTTGTTGCTATTAGTTTTAGATATTTTTGTCATTCTAACGGGTGTAAGGTGATATCTTAGTGTAGTTTTGATTTGCATTTCCCTGATGATCAGCGATGATGAGCATCTTTTCATGTGCCTATTGGCCATCAGTATATCTTCTTTGGAGAAATGTCTGTTCATGTCTCCAGCCCATTTTTTGATTGGGTTGTTTGATGTTTTGTGGTTGAGTTGCGAGAGCTCTTTATATATTATGGATATTAAGCCTTTGTCAGATATATGACTTGCAAATATTTTTTCCCAGTTAGTGGGTTGTTTTTTTGTTTCAATCCTGTTTTCATTTGCCTTGAAGAAGCTCTTTAATCTGATGAAGTTCCATTTGTTTATTCTTTCTATTGTTTCCCTTCTCTGAGAAGGCATGGTGTCCGAAAAGATCCTTTTAATACTGATGTCAAAGAGTGTACTGCCTACGTTTTCTTCCAGAAGCCTTATGGTTTCAGGTCTCACCTTTAGGTCTTTAATCCATTTTGAGTTTATTTTGGTGAATGGTGAAAAAGAATGATCAATTTTCATTCTTTTACATGTGGCTTTCCAGTTTTCCCAGCACCATTTGTTGAAAAGACTTTCTTTTCTCCATTGTAGGCCCTCAGCTCCTTTGTCAAGATAAGCTATCCATAGATGTGTGGTTTTATTTCTGGCCTTTCAATTCTGTTCCATTGATCTGTGCACCTGTTTTTGTACCAGTACCATGCTGTTTTGATTACTGTAGCTTTGTAGTATGTTTTGAAGTCAGGGATTGTGATGCCTCCCGTTTTGTTCTTTTTTCTCAGGATTGCTTTAGCAATTCGGGGTCTTTTGTTGCCCCATATGAATTTTAGGATTCTTTGTTCTAATTCTGTAAAGAATGTCCTTGGGATTCTGATTGGGATGGCATTGAATCTGTAGATTGCTTTAGGTAGAACGGACATTTTAACTATGTTTATTCTTCCAATCCATGTACGTGGGATGTCTTTCCATCTCCTTATGTCGTCATCCAATTCTCTCAGAAAGGCCTTGTAATTTTCATTATATAGGTCCTTCACTTCCTTAGTTAAGTTTACCCCAAGGTATTTTATTCTTTTTGTTGCGATTGTGAATGGTATTGTATTCTTGAGTTCTTTTTCTGTTGGTTCATTACTGGAGTATAGAAATGCTACTGATTTATGCAAATTGATTTTATACCCTGCAACTTTGCTGTAGTTGTTGATTACTTCTAACAGTTTTCCAATGGATTCTTTGGGGTTTTCTATATACAAGATCATGTCGTCTGCAAACAGTGAGAGTTTCACTTCTTCCCTCCCTATTTGGATTCCTTTTATTCCTTTTTCTTGCCTGATTGCTCTGGCCAGGACCTCCAGTACTATGTTAAATAAGAGTGGTGATAGAGGGCATCCTTGTCTCATTCCTGTTTTCAGGGGGATGGGGTTCAGTTTTTGCCCATTGAGTATGATGTTGGCTATGGGTTTGTCGTATATGGCCTTTATTATGTTGAGGTAGTTTCCTTCTATGCCCATTTTGTTCAGAGTTTTTATCATAAATGGCTGTTGGATCTTGTCAAATGCCTTCTCTGCATCTATTGAGATGATCATGTGGTTTTTATTCCTCAGTTTGTTGATGTGGTGTGTCACGTTGATTGATTTGCGGATGTTGAACCATCCCTGTGTCCCTGGTATGAATCCCACCTGATCCTGATGTATGATTCTTTTGATGAATTGCTGAATTCTGGTTGCCAAAATTTTGTTTAGAATTTTTGCATCTATGTTCATCAGTGATATTGGCCTGTAGTTCTCTTTTTTCGTGGTGTCCTTGTCAGGTTTTGGGATCAGTGTGATGTTGGCCTCATAGAATGTGTTAGGAAGTGTTCCATCTTCCCTAACTTTTTGGAATAGCTTGAAAAGGATAGGTATTAAATCCTCTGTGAAAGTTTGGTAGAATTCCCCAGGAAAGCCATCTGGTTCTGGGGTTTTATTCTTTGGGATGTTTTTGATTGCTGTTTCAATCTCTTTCCTTGTGATTGGTCTGTTCAAATTGTCTGCCTCTTCTTGAGTGAGCTTTGGGAGATTGTAGGAGTCCAAGAATTTATCCATTTCCTCTAGGTTATCCATTCCGTTGGTATATAGTTAATAACCTGTATCTTGATGCCTTAAGATTTACTTTGAAGGGTTTACTGTGTAGCCACACATTAAAAAAAGCTGAGTAACATAGCAGAGGTTCTGATAAAAATGAGTTTTTATAACATTTTGGTGCTGAAGCATGTGTGAGAGAGAGTTGCTGGAGGTGAAGACATCATTGTCATCGGAACCAACTTCCTTTATTTTGAGAAATCCAGCAGTATGGATCTTGTAGTTAGTTACCCACCTTTCTTAGGGAAAACTTCGAGGTCTCTTACAATCTGTGACTCTTTGTAGCCCAAGATCATAAGTGCTTTGTTTCTGTACTCAGACATTGTCTCTGTGAAATGACCTTTCTGAGACAGATCTATAGGAGACTGTTGGTGCCTCCCCTGCCCCTGGAGCTTCAATGGCGTTAATGCTGGTGTGACGTTACCAAGAAAATGTTATTTACTAGCAATATGCACACTGTGACCCTCATCCCCTTGTCCTATTTTTGTTGGAGAAAACAGAGAAGCTGCTTCAGGGTGGGAGTGATACCCCAGCTGGCATAGTCAATAAGAGTAAGTGGTCCCTGAACTGCTCTCTCAGGGGCTGTCAGTTAGCTGCCAGGCTTCTGTTAGGCTGAGGGGTTATAAAGACGATGGGTTGGAGGTGAAAGGGTCCAGGTATTAGAGTGATTTTAGAAGCAATGTGTGGAAGAGGGAGAGAAGAAGAGAGAGGAGAGGAGATGAAGGAGATGAATTTCAGAAAAAGAATGGTAATGTTTAAAGAGATTTTTTTATGATGTTCAGTGTTGGGTGCACTATAAATCTTTCTTCCCCTCTTTCCAAGAAACCTTCTGTAAAACCCACCTTACTCGTGAATGCATTGGAAATCTTATTTCTGGGTGGGATCAGGAATACGCCTCTTTAATAAGTAAATCCGGGCTGATCTTGGGGAGTAATCAAAGTCCATGCTTTAGGGGACACTGAATACTGGTGGTGGGATCAATTGATGTAGAGCTTGGATAATGTATAGTCTGATGGAATGGGCTCTATTAGCAAGTAATTAGTTGCCTGTCACTAGAGTTGGTAGCACAGGCTGAGTAGAGATATTGCAGTAAGAACTCAAACATAAAAGCATGGTTGTTGCCTTTTAAGATTGTAGTTCACAAGCATTTTGTGTTTTTATACTATTTAAAATCTGTTATGTCAATGGATTTGATAAACCTACTGGGTAGAGATGATCAAGTTAAAAAACATTAAAAAAACCCAAGCCTACTTTGTGCTAGGCAGTGTATTAGCCCTTTTCCATGGGTATTGGTACCATGGTTCACAGAGGAGGAAACTGAGGCACAGAAAACTTAAATGATTTATCCAAACACACATAGCTAGGAAGTGTCAGAGCCATGAGGTAAACCAACTTTTCTGACCCCAATCCAGTACTTACCAGACAATATGCCAATTCTTAACCTGAAGCTATAGAAAGTAGGTTAGTTTTTCTGTTTTGAATTAGCTTGCTGAGCATATTGCACAGGGAGATTACAGACAGGGGACATGCTAGAATTTTCTAGCTAATTTTCTGCTATGTTGATCTACCATGTTCATGGCAGGGGGAGGGCACTCCCAAAGCTGCATCTGTGACTCAAAATTTTGAGGCTCATTTTGGAAAAGACCATCTGTATTGCATTGTAGTGTGCAAGTGTCCTAGGTTCTCGAGGCAGAGCAGTGAACCAAACAAACAAGTTCTCTATGGAGAACTCTCATGGAGCCTAATTCTAGTGCAGGAAAATAGGAAACAAACAGGTAAGATAATCTGAGATAATGGTAATTGATGTGAAGAAAATAAAATCGTATGGTGGGCTAGGAAGTTCCTGGGGCTGGAGCTGTGTCAGCATTTCGAGTGAGGTGACAGTAAAACACTGTGGGAATTACATCATGTGTAGATGACCCACCTTCACATGAACACTTTCCAGACCCCCTTGCCTTGATCTATTGTTAATTCAACAACACCACTCTCTTAGATGTAAGATATTTGCCTTGATAAGTTAAAATGTTCTTGGATGATGCCTCTGTAAATATGTAATTCATAAATGAGATGATATATGGAAAGAACTTTGTAAACTGTAAAATGTTATACATCTGCTAACTAAAAAAATGTTGCCTTTCTTCCTAGACTTTCATTATGGTCCTTAACAATTAAATTCAATGCTGCTGCTTCTCCTGAATGGAGACACCTGGTCATAAAAGAAGAATGACTTTGACCCTGGGCAGCAGCAATATTTTACAGTAGCAAAACTATTCTGTTAGCTTCAGCTGAATGTTAGCACTAGAAGGGGCATAATAGATAGTATTATATCTATAGTCAGGGCAGGGACTGACTATATAACCAATAACCAGTATTGGTTGTTTTGTACTTCAATGAACACATTATGTATGTGACAAATACTTATTTATAATGACCGGACACTCTACAGTCATTTTTCAAAATCCTATTAACTCCATGTAGTCATACAGTGTTGTAAAAGATTGCACTTTATCTTCAATGGAAGAATATATTTGCATCCTCCAAGGTCTTTCAAAGGTAATTGTAGCATTCAGCCTGTTATCTCTGTAGCTTGACTTTAAATCCTAATGCTATTGCTTGGCTTTCTCATGCACAGGAAATTTCAGTATTTACTAGTTTTGATTTTCACTGGTATTAGGTTGTGCAATTCAAGGAACTCAACCACCTTGTTCCTGAAAGACTGTAACACTGATGCATCTACTGGAAATCTATGCCCATGGAGAGACAGTTTCCTTGTGCTACGGAGATTTTCATAGTGGTAAAAGAAAGCAGGCTGCACATACTAAAGTGCTGAGTATTCAGAACCGTTTGATGAAATTCAGTCTTTTCGTAGGCATTGAACTGAATACAACTTATATAATTCTTCCATTTTCATCTACATTTATTCTACCTCATTCTCTGCAGGAGGCATTCCATCATTTTTAGAATGCCCCTGACATCACATGACTCTGAAAGAGTTTTACAATTCCCCTCCTACAGGAAGTTCTCCTTTACTTGGTGGAATTGTTATTATTTCACTTCCTACAAATTGCTACAGTTAAAAATCTGTGGGTAAATTTATGTAGGGACTTGAAAGCTAACATAAAAAGGTGGATTGTGCTCTCCTAGTTGCTATTTACTAGTGCTCTTGCTGAATGGAAATTACTCCAAATTCAACTGGTAGAACCTCAGAATCACCCTGGTGTCCGTGGGCAATAAGGACCTTGTCCTTCAAAAATCAAGGTTGTGTGTTTTATTTGGGAAAGTTTTTACTTCTCCATCATATCTGAAGGATATTTTTGCTGGATAGAGTATTCTTGGCTGAAAGTTTCTGTCTTTCAAAGATTTGAATATGTCATTCCATTCTCTCCTATCCTGTAAGGTTTCTGCTGAGAAATCCACTGAAAGCCTGATAGGGGTTCCTTTGTAGGTTATTTTCTTCTGCCTTGCTGCCCTTAGTATTTTTTATTTGTCATTGACTTTTGCCAGTTTCACTACTATATGCCTTGCAGTAGGTCCTTTTTACATGGATATATTCAGGAGATCTGATAGCCTCTTTCACATGGATTTCCATCTTCTTTCCAAGGTTTGGGAAGTTCTCTGCTATTATTTCTTTGAAAAAGCTTTTTGCTCCATTCTCCTTTTCTTTGCCCTCTTGAGCGCCTATAATTCTTATGTTGCATTTCTTAATTGAGTTGGATATTTCTCAGAGATTTTCTTCATTTCTTTTTAGTCTTAGTTCTCTCTCCTCTATCTGGAGCATTTCAATATTTCCATCCTTGATTATGCTGATTTATTCCTCTACAATGTCTGCTTGAGTGTTCAGGGAATGCATATTTTGTTTTGTTTCATCCATTGTGTCTTTTATCTCTAATATTTCTGGTTGATTCTTCTTTATAGTTTCAATCTCTTTTGTGAAGCAGCTCCTGAACTTGTTGAATTGTTTCTCTACATTCTCTTTTAACTTGTTGAGTTTTTGATGATAGCTATTTTGAATTCTCTGTCATTTAGCTTACATATTTCTGTGTCTTCAGGACTGATTTCTGGGTACTTATTTTCTTCCACATCCTGGTATTGTTGATCGCCATTACTACCTATTGCCACTGGGTGGGGGTCAAGAGCTGTGTATTCTGAGCCCTCTGCATTCCTCCAGGATCCCAGGTCCTGGACAGGTGTCGGGGAGGGGTGCTTTCTTCTGCTCTGTTTTCACTATCTGCTCTCCTGGGGTGTTGACTTGATGAAGTCACACCTGAGATAGCTTTCGTCTTGGTAGGGGGCTTTCCCCTAGGCTGAGAAGGACCTCAGGGATCTTTGATGTTCCAGTGAAGGAGACTCCTCCCCCATTTTTCCCTCTCGGAGACCATTCACAGTCCTGGATCACAGTCTTTTGGGGAGGGAGTGAAGTTTTCTCTTACTCTGTTCCACCTCCTTCAAGGGAGGCTCCAGCCTCTCTACCCTCCAACATATGGCTCCGTTGGTCTCTCAGATGTTTTTTGTGTTGTATGGATGTCCTTGGTTGGAGTATGAATGTCTTTTTTGTTGTATCATGGAGGGGAGTGATCGCTGGGAGAACTCACTCTGCCATGATGCTGATGTCACTCCTCAAGGTTATGTTTTTTGACCATGGAGAGGCAGCACAAAAGCCAACCATTGTTTCAAACTCCACAGGCTGAAGCAGCCACAGGTGTTGTTTGTCAAGAGAATTTAAAGAGAATGTCTTTAAATTTTTTCCTTTCCCCTTTTGGGATCCAGATATTTAAGGAAATCTTTATCAGGTAATTGGCTAACTACAGAAATAATGGATTAGAAACCTCAGGGGCCACACACAGAGAAAAAGAAATGCTTTGCAAAAATAGTTTGGAAAAGTCACAAATGTGTGGCTCCAGCCCTCAACAAGTGTAAATTAGTGATCCCTTAAGAGTAGAAGAATTAGATTTCCGGTGTTACAACGTAATACTCAGAAGGTCCAGTTCCCAAGAAAAGTTACAAAATATACAAAGAAACAGGAAAATATGGACCATTCATGAGAAAAAAAAGAATTTGACAGAAACCATCCCTGAAGAAGCCAAGACATTAAAATTATTAGCCAAAGACATTAAATCAAGATTTTAGACTATGGTTAGTGAGCTAAAGGAAACCATAGACAATGACCTAAATGAAATCAAGAAAACAATGCCTGAACAAAGTGAAAATATCAACAAAAAGAACAGAACAGGAATTTTGGTGCTGAAAATTATAATAACTGAAATTTAAAAACTCAGTAGAGGGATTCAATAGAAAGAAGAAAGGATTAGCAAACTTGAAGATAAGATGATTGAAATTACACAGTCTGAGGATCAGAAAGAAAAAAGAATGAAGAGAAATGAACAGATCCTGAGAGACCTGTGAGACACCATCAAATGTACCAACATATGCATTATAGGAGCCCCAGAGAGAGAAGATATAGATAAAGGGGCAGAAAAAAAGTATTTGAAGAAATAATGGCTGAAAACTTCTCAAGTCTGAGGAAAGACCAGAATGTACACATCCAAAAACCAAAATGATCAAGGAGGATAATCTCAAAGATATACACATTATAATCAAATCATTGAAACACAGGGACAAAGGGAGAATTTTGAAAGCAGCAAGAGAAAGGCAGCACATCATGTACAAGGGATTACCAATAAGATTAACAAATTCCTCAGAAACCATGGAGGCCAGAAGGCAGTGGGATGACATATTTAATGTCCTGGAAGAAAAAACTGTCAACCAAGAATTTTATATTTGACAAAACCACTCCTCAAGAATGAAGGAGAAATTAAGATATTGTCAGAAAAATAAAAACCGAGGGATTTCATTACCATTAGATCTGTCCTATGAGAAATGCCAAAGGGAGTCCTCTGGGCTGAAGTTAAAAGACATTATACAGTAACTTGAATCCAAAAGAAAAAATGAAAGCCAGTATTATTGTGTGTTTGGTGTGGTTTATAACTTCTCTCTTTTCCCTATATGATTGAAAAGATAAATGCATAAAAGTTATAATTATAAATCTATGTTAGTAGCTGTATAACTGACCAAGATGTGATCTGTGACTATAACAATATAAACAGGGAGCGACAGAGATGTGCAGGAGTGGAGTGTTTGCATATACCAGTGAAACAAAGTTCGTATTATTCAGACTACACCATTGTAAGGTTAAGATGTTTATTGAAATGCCTAAGGTAACAACTAATAAAAGAACTTTAAAAATTATGGAAAATGACAGAAGAAGGGAATCAAAATGATTCGCTACAAAAATTTAACTAAATATCTAAAAAGGCAGTAATGGAGTAATTGAGGGAGAAAAAACATGTAAAACATACAAGAAAACAAATAGTTAAATGTCGGAAGTAAATCCTTTTTTATTTGTAATCAAATTAAATGTAAATGGATTAAACTCTACTACTAAAGGCAGAGATTTGAAATTTGGATTAAAAAGATAAGATCCATCCATGTGCTGTCTACAAGAGACTCACTTTAGATACATGGACACAAAGAAGTGGAAGGTAGAAGTGTGGAAAAGATATTTCATGCAAATAGTAATCAAAAGACAGCTGGGGTTGCTATATTATTGGCAGACAAAATAGACTTTAAATTTTAAAAGTTTACAAGATTACAAAGTTCAATCCAGCAAAAAAGATATAACAATGATAAACATATATGCATGTAACAACTGAGCCCAGAAACATGTGAAGCAGAAATAAACAGAATTGAAGGGAGAAATAGTTTTACCATAATTATTGGTGACTTCAATACCACACCTTCAATGATGCATAGAATAAGACACATTAATATGGAAATACAGGACTTGAATAACACTGTAAATCAACCAGGCCAAGCAGGCATACACAAAGTGCTCCACCCAACAGCAGCATAATATACATTCTTCTCAAGTGCACGTGAAACATTCTCCAGGATACACCCTATTTTAGGCTGCAAAATAAGTCTTAAGAAATTTAAAGATTGAAATCTTTCTAAATATTTTTTTGATCACAGTGGAATGAAACTAGAACTCAGTAACAGAAGGAAAAGTGGAAATTCTCAAATATGTGACAATTAAACAACCATTGGGTTGAGGAAGATATTACAAAGGAAATTAGAGTCATAGAGATAAATTAAGAGGAAAACACAACATACCCAACCTTATGGGATGCAGAGAAAGCAGTGCTCAGAGGGAAATTTACAGTGGTAAATATCTACCTTAAAAAAAGAAGGAAGATCTCAAATCAATAACATTAACATTCACCTTAAGGAATCAGAAAAATAAGAGTAAACTAAACCCAACTTTAGCAGAAGGAAGGAAATAATAAAGATCCAGAGCAGGGATAAATGAAACAGAGAATAGAAAAACAATAGAGAAAGTCAAGTGAACAAAAAGCAGGTTCTTTGAAAAGGTCAACAAAATTGACAAGTCTTAAGCTAGATTGACTGAATAAAAGAGAAAACTCAAATTAGTGAAATCAGAAATGCAAGTGGGACCATTACTGCTGATTTTACAGAAATAAAAGGGATGAAAAGGGAATACTCTAAATAGCTGTATGCCAACAGACTGGATAACCTATATAAATGGAAAAATTCCTATAAATACACAATTTATGAAAACTGACTTAAGATGGAATAGAAAATCTGAATACATATGTAACTTGTAAGGAGTCGAATTAGTTATCAAAAACTGCCCAACAGGGAAAATCCCAAGAGCAGATGACTTCACTGATGAATTCGAAAAACATACTCAGTCACAGCATTTACACAAGTATTACAACTTCCAGTTTCTGGTGTAGCAAGTAAGGAGCTTGGAAGTCAGCACTCCTGTCCACACAATAAGAAAAAAGCTGAACTAATTGAAAATCAACAACTATTGTTAGATCCATCAGAGAACTAAGGTCACAGGGCAAACTGCTGCCCCCAAAATGGAGAAGACAGACAGGTGAATACAGAGAAACACAGTTTGCCGGAGCAGAAAACTCCACTGGAACAAGCACCAGAGTAGGAGAACCTAAAGTGTAACTAAATTACTGAAGGTTCGGAATGGATGAGTCTCAGAGTTAAAAACTCTGGGAGGGCCTAGTCTTAGTGTGGCCCACACACTTTTTTGAGGAGCTCTCCCACGTTCTCAGAGTAAAGATCAGAGAGAAACCCCCTCATGCTTCTGGCTCGGGGGGTGGGCAGGGAAGCAGCTATTTGAAATACACAAAGCATTCCGTTCTTCCTAACAAGGCCTGCCCTCAGGAGCAACTAGTTTGTTTGAGCCTAAGCTGCTGGGGTTTTATCAGAGCCTAACCTTCTTGGGGTAAGGTAAATATTTAACTCCTGCTCATCCACTCTTCCCATCTCACCTAAGGTGGAAAACAAGACAAAACAAAACAAAACTTAGAAGCACTTGTGAAGGTCACAGCCCAGGCTCACAAGCTCACTAAAAGCCGAGACCTAATCACAGGGCTGTAGAACGCCTGCCTCCCACCACTCCTCACCACCACATCAATAGGTCTCCCATATAACAACAGGGAATGCAACGAAAATGAATCTGCGTTTCAGACATTATTTAAGAACAGGTCTCTAGGGAAACCCAAAGATAGTAAAGGAGACCAAACAAGGGTACCAGAGTAAACGTTTGTCTCTTCTGTCTACAACTACAGTAAACAGCAAACATAGCCTAAGCCTTAGCCAGACAAACAAAGCCTCACAATAGAGGCCTGTTTACCTCAGTTCCTTTTACCCAGTACATCCTGTCTAACTTTCAACCAGAAATTACAAGGGAAACTGAAAGACAGAAAAACACAGCTTGAAAAGAAAGAGCAAGCAAGAGACCAGACTCAGATATGGCAGAGATGATGGAATTATCATACTGACAATTTAAAACAACTGTGGTTAATATACTAAGGGCTCTAATGGAAAAAGTGAACAACAGGCAAGAACAGATGAATAATGTAAGCAGAAAGATGGAAACTCTAAGAAAGAATTAAAAAATGCTTGAAATAAAAAGCATTGTAACAGAAGTGAAGAATGCCTTAGATGGCCAATCAATAGACTAGACACAGGTGAGGAAAGAACCAGTGAGTTTGAAGAAATGTCAATAGAAATTTCCGAAACCAAAATGCAAGAGACAAAAGAATGAAAAAGACAGAATAGAATATCCAAGAACCACAGGGCAATTATGAAAGGTGTAACATATGCATAATGGGAATCCCAGAAGGAGAAGAAAGAGCAAAAGAAACATTTTAAGCTAATTGCTTCAAATTGATTGAGAATTCCCCAGAATTAGTGATAGATGCTGTGTTAGAGTACTAGGTCTGCCACAACAAAATACCACAAACTGGGTGCCTTCAACAGCAGAAATTTATTGTCTAGTTCTGGAGTCTAGAACTCTGAGATCAAGGTGTCAGCAGGATGGATTCCTTTTGAGGAACATGAGGAAAAATCTATTCCAAGCCTCTCCCTTAGCTTCTCATGAGTTTCTGGCAATCTTTTGTATGGCTTGGCTTGAAAAGGCATCTCTACAATGTCTGCTGTCACCTTCATGTGGTGTTCTCCCTGTGTTCATGTTCCTATGTTCAAATTCCCTCTTTTCAGAAGGACATCAGTCACATTGGCTTAGAGACCCACCCTACGACAGTATGATCTCATCTTAACTAATTATATCTGCACTGAACCTATTTTCAAATAAGGTCACTTTTAGAGGTACTGGGGGTTAGGACTTCAGCTATGAATTGAGCAACACAGAATTAAACCCATAACAGACACCACACCACAGATCCAGGAAGCTCAGAGAATACTAAGAAGGATAAATACAAAAAAACACAAAAAACAAAAAACAAACTATACTTAGGCATATCATAAACAAATTTCAAAAAATCAAAGACAAAAAAAATCTTGAAAGAAGCCTGAGGAAAAAACACCTTACTTATGGTAGAAGAAGGGTAAGAATTACATCAGACTTCTTTTCATAAACTACGCAAACAAGAAGAGAGTGGAATGAAATATGTAAAATGTTA